>NC_044303.2:218398963-219790213 GCF_007474595.2 Lynx canadensis | reverse complement strand
TAGTTGTATCACTCTATGGATTCTAATTTTATTTTGTTCATAGTGTACTTTGCTATTTAAACATTAAATCTATATGTATTCAAAACTCCCATTGTTTTCCTTGTGGTTTGCACTTTGTGTGACTTAAGAAACTCTTCCCTACTAAAGTCATTCCATTTTTTTCACATTTCAAAAATATATTCTTATACAAAAAAATAAAAATACAAAAATAATAATACAAAAATAAGAACACAAAAAAACCCTATAAGAAAAGTTTGTATATAATGTGAACTAGGAATCCACATTGTTTTTCTAGCTCAATAACCAATTGTCACAGAATGATTGACTTTTCTTATTTAGTTGAAAGGTTAGTTCTATAATTTCTTATATTTTCTTAAATGTTTGGGGCAATTTCTAACTATCTATTACTCCTATTTCAATATTAATCTGGTTAATTAATGTAACTTTTTAGCAAGTCTTGATATATGTTTAGGCAAGTACCAATATAGCCACCCATATCCTAATCCTGCAAATGTGTTTCGTTATTTAGGTCATCTTATTGCTGGTAATCAAACTCATTAATTCTTCTTATCCCATTAGTTAATATCTTAGTTTATTCCTTCTTTGTCATGTAAGGAAATTTTGTGGAAAGGAAATAAACTCAAGCACAAGTGGCATATAATCATATTTAAATAGAAGTGAACAAGTTATTTAGTTTGTCTTTAAGTAATGTACTATAAACAACACATTATGTCATGATATATAATTTTAAAGCATATTTTAGTGAAAAACAAAACATTAGATAGCAATATATTTGAATATCTATTTTGGATCCTTAAATTGTTAAACAACTCATTATTTTAAATATAACTATAGTGATATCTAAAATTCCTCATAGCAAAACAATAATTATTCATTTAACATACATTTATAAAAAGTAGAATTGATCGTTCAAAGAATTTGAATATTTTTCAATGTTTTTGCTATATTATAAGCTGGCATTTTAAGTACATATCAGTAGATGTTCAAATTACTAAAAGAATCTCATAACTCATTTCTGTACATGACACTTGGCTACCATGTGACTCATTCTCCATGAAATACCCAGAAAGATTAAAATAAATATATATATAAATACATAACATGAGGTTATGTCACAATCATTCATAAAACTGATGATATCCTCCTCATGATTGTATCTTGTAAAGAACCCAAACCCCTTTCCATGACTTACAATCACCTACCTGCCTTTTTCTCTGACCACTTCTTGGATTCTCTTTTCTTGCCAGCTAGTATCCTCTGCTGTTTTGTTTTATTTTGTTTTTTAAATGCCATGCATTATCACATGTTTTTTTCTCCCATGTATAGAACACTCATGATCCATAATTTCATGACTACTTCTTTGTTATCATTTCAATCTCAGTTCAAAATCAACACATAGTTATTTTTACCACTCTACTATATAAGCCCCTCCCATACTTCTGACATTAGCCTCTTCCATATTTATTCATAGAATTTATGTGCACTTAAATTATTTTATTTATCTATGTGATTATTATTTTCCTCCTTCAATAATAGGGTAAGCACTTTCTCTATCGATATAGTCCGATATGTAAAGTGGTGCCTAACATATGGTTAATATTCACTAAAATATTTTAATGAAACAAAATGCAAGATTACCCACCCAAAAAGAAAGGGCAGGGGTAATTTTTCTTTCACACACTGTTTGCCACAATGAAATAAAAAATACGTAATAAAACAAATAAGAAAACAACAGTGTATATAAAGCATGCAAACTGGCATTGACAATCAACTATATACTCGGTTTAGGTAATGTTGTCATTGCCTTGGGAACTGGCCAGAACACTCTTCACCCCAACTTTGCCTCTAATATTTATCTTTGTATGCTGATGCTGAGGATGCAACATATGAAAAATAAAAAGAAAGGTGGCAATAGAGTTTACGCAGTAGTCAATACATACTCCTATGTCCAAAACAAGAACAGCATTAATACTTAGAGAACTAGGAATAGACTTAAGAGCAGCTCATATTGAAGATGAAACAGATATATTCAAGACAACTGTTGTAAGAATAACTCATTTCAGTTCATCATAGTTTCACTACCACATTGAAAGAATACCTTTGCATCAGTGGTAACTTCTCTTTATGAAAGAACAGATACTCTACAGAGATTTTATAGGATTTGAAATAGTCTAAAGTGAGTAAAGAGAAGAAAATGGTCAAACACAGCTATTAAAAATAATTTCAGCATAGGAGAACCCGGGTGGCTCAGTCAGTTGAGCTTCTGACTCTTGCTTTCAGCTCAGGTCATGATCTCATGGTTTGTGAGTTTGAGCCCCATGTCAGGCTCCGCAGTACAGTGCACAGCTTGCTTGGGATTCTCTCACCCTCTCTCTCTCTGCCCCTCCTCTCCTGTCTCTCAAAATAAATAAATAAACTTTAAACAAAACAAAACAAAATTATTTCAGAATAAATTATATGGAAAAGTACTAGCAAAACGATATTAAATGGAAAAAAATAGCTATAATCATGATACAAAATTGAAATGCATATACCACCTTACAGCATATGCATGATGTAAATTATGCACACATAATTATATGCCCATAACTGTATATGTACATATGTATGTATGTATATGAAAATATACATCTCATCCATGGAAAAATCTCCCGTAATATAAGTCACATCCACACTGATTACCACATAGTTTCACAAGAGAAAAAAAAATTCCTGAAATAAGCTAAAATATTAGCAGTGACTCCTCCCTGAGTAGTAAGAGTATAGAAGGTAATTTTAAAAGGTTACTTTTACTTTTTTTATATTTTTACTCATATTCTATAGGCTTTAAAATTTGTATTGGTTATGTAAAAATATAAATTATCCAAGATCTATTATAACATGCAATGTAATCCATACATTAAACTGTTTTTTGCCATTGTTTCAACATGCATATTATGTTGACATATTTTGCTAAGGTAACAAAACATTGCCTTTAGTTAGCTTTTAAAAGCAGAGAGAAATGTCTTTAAAATTACAGTTGATTTATGATTGAGTGGAAATAAAAATCAAGCACAGTTAAATGAAATATCCATACTGACCCTGAATGGATGCATTGAATTTATCTAACATATTTTACACTGTAGATTGTCACAGACATTAGATAAGGAATTTACTTATGTTCTCAACATTTTTTTAATCAACTACTGGCCCTATGACACAGCCCAGATTGACAATGGAGCAAAGATAAAAGTTCTCTGTCCTTAGATGGCTTATGGTTAATTCACCAAGGGAGTCATAGTGGGTATACCATCACCCAAATCATTACTATTATGATACCTGTGATAAAAAGACATTGTGGTTGCAAAGACATTGTGTGTTGGTGCGGGAACAAATCCAACATTTAGAATTGACATTTAATGTGGGACCTGAAACTTGTTAAGATATTAAGTATTAATATATGCTTGGAATAAGTGACACTTCAAAAACAGGAATAGAAAAGTAGAGATGGAGATAATCCTAAATTCTGCAAAATTGCCAACACCTGTTTTCTTAAAATGGGAGTAAAAACTGACAGTTTCTCCACACTCTCTGTGTCTTAATTGATATGCAACAAATATAAATAGAAAAATAGAAGAAGTTATATTTTTTGTGCTTCTGGTTTCATAATTAGCAAACACATTTTATCACGTCTACCCATTATACTTTAAAAATGTTCAAAGAGATAAACCATCAAATAATATTTTGTGATAGGAAGCCTGGACTTACATATGATTTGAGACGGAAAAGTCAAAGACAACAGCATATCTGGATAATTGAGAAATGAGTTAAACTATCCAAAATATAGTCAACATTATAAATTCTTAACTAAGATAGCAATTTAAGTGGAATCCTTTCTAGTGTTATTCTAAAAACTAATAATCATAAATTGAATTAATATATAATTATTTTATATTTTTATTAATTAAATATATCGGGGTGCCTGGGGGCTCAGTGGTTTAAGTGTCCAACTTTGGCTCAGGTCATGATCTCGTGGTTCACGGGTTCAAGCCCTGTGTGGGTCTCTGTGCTGACAGCTCAGAACCTGGAGCCTGCCTCTGTGTCTCCCTCTCTCTGTTCCCCTCCCCCACTCGCACTCTGGCTCACTAGTGCTCTCTCTCTCTCTCATAAATAAATAACCATTAAAAATTTTAAATATATATTATTAGGTAAATAGTAAATATATAAAATATAAGTAAAATATATAAATAATGTATAAATTGAACTAATGTCAAATGATGAATACAGTATACTAAGATAATATATCAAACCTACTTAGAAAACATTGGAAAGTCGATAATTTAGCTTATATTTGACTATTTGAAGTAAATATATATTTACAGGTCACCACTAATGAATACAACATTTTGTTTTAATTTTTTTTAACGTTTATTTATTTTTGAGACAGAGAGAGACAGAGCATGAACGGGGAGGGTCAGAGAGAGGGAGACACAGAATCTGAAACAGGCTCCAGGCTCTGAGCTGTCAGCACAGAGCCTGACGCGGGGCTCAAACTCACAGACCACGAGATCATGACCTGAGCCTAAGTCGCACGCTTAACCGACCGAGCCACCCAGGCGCCCCTACAACATTTTTTTTTTTAAATACCAAAACTTATTTTGAGTGGCAAATTAATTACCATAGAGTAAGGGGCTTTCCTTTACTGCCCAAGGTACTTTTCCTTGCTACCCTGAAAATACTCATTTGCATACATTATAAGGAAAAAAACAAAAACAAAAAAACAAAGGCAACACTTCAGAGCAATTAAATTCACAAAGACATAAACGGGCACCTCGGTAGATTTTCTCCTTTGTTGGCATCACATTAAGGCACTAGTGCCTTGAAAAAAAATACCCAAATTAAAATTACTGTTCATTAATAAAGCATACACTTTTATTACCCTAATGCCACAGTATTCTCTAGATAATAGTAATTTTCAAGACAGTTTGTGTTGCCTTTCCCAGCTTATTTCAAATAAATGTGATCATCATAATGACCAGCATTTCTTCTCCTGATTTATAATATGTAGTATAAAACCTTTAAAAAACAAATTATTTCTAATTTCCAAGTACTGCATGTAAGGAGCTCAGAAGTTGACATTCTATCTGAACAATATAAAAAGCTCAACCAACTAAAAAAAAAATCGACTCTTCTTGGATCCCTAAGAAAGAGGAGTTCACAGGGTAAACAGCTGCTTCCAAGACTGAAGAGACAGGTCAAATACAGAGGGTTTTGACTTACCAGAGCAGACTCACAAGCAAAAGCTGCCTCAGGAGCCAGTGCCTGGAGAGAAAAAAAACCTAAAGTTAATTGGCAAATTGCTGGAGGCTCAGTGTAACTCCAGAGGGACCCAGTCACAGGGGGGCCCCACACTATTGTGAAACTTATCTCCAAAAGGTTAATCAAATTCCCTTAGTAAATATTTGAGAAAAATCACCTCTTTGTCCCAGCTGGTGGAGAGGAAAAAAAAAATTGTTTTTCAAAAACTCAAAGCATTTTGTTCTCCAGGAGGCCTGCCCTCAGGGGAAACTAGTTAACCAATGCTTAACTCAAGTGGGGGAAGGGACATACATACCCAATGGATCCCACTTTAGCCATCTTGCCCCACTACTTGTTAAGTTCACACTCCAGAGGCATGGGTCCTTCACCGAGAAATAACCACAGGGCTACGTAATGCTTTCCACAGTACAACACCACATTAGGAAGTGCCTATTTACAGCAGCTCCTTTTACCTTGTGCATAATGCCCCACTATCAAAAAACAATTACAACACAAACCAAAAGGCAAAACAATACACACACACACACACAAACATGCAAGTTGAAGAGACAAAACTTCAGAACCAGACATAGTAGGACGATGGAATTATCAGAGCAGGAATTTAAAACAATTTTGATTAATTTGCTAAGGGCTCTAATGGATAATGTAATTAGCATGCAGGAGAGATGGGCAGGGCATGTAACTAGAGAGACAGAAATCCTAAAAGCAAAAAGAAATGTTAGAGATTAAAACAAACAAACAAACAAACAGAATACCACCACCACCAATAACAACAAAATACAGAAATGAAGAATGCCTTTGATGCACTTATCAGAAGACTGGACATCACTGAGGAAAGACTGAGTGATAGGGTATATCAACAGAATCCTCTAAAACTGAAAATCAAAGCAAACAAAGACTCCAAAGAATAATAGGCACAGCATAGGGAATATAGTCAATGATATTGTAATAGTGTTGCATGGTTACAGATGGTAGTTACATTTGCAGTGAGTTTACAGAGAACATACTGAGAAGTTGAATCAGTATGTTATATACCTGAAAGTAGTGTAACCTTGTGTGTCAACTATATTTAAACAATAATAACAACAGAAACAAAGAAAACAAAGACTATACAAAACCTTGGATACAGAATATCCAAATGGGAAGACTACAAATGGTGTAACATATGCATAACAGAATAACCAGAAAAAGAAGGGAAAAGGGAGGATGGGAAAAAGTATTTGCACCAAAAATGACTGCAAATTTCCCCAAATTAATGTCAGACATCATAAAAAAAAAAAAAAGATCCAGGAAGCTCAAAAAAACAGCAAACAGGATAAATGCCAAAGTACACCTTGGCATATCATTTCTTTGAGAAAGGAATAAGCAAGGGCAAAATAAAAACCCTCTTTTTTTCTAATTCTTAATTGATCTAATATATTACAATTTGTTCAAAATAGTAATACCCACAATATACTCAATTATGCATAATTATATATAAATATATGTATATAATATAATAAAAATTATAAATAAAAAGTGAAACAAAGAGTATAACCTATATGCTAAGAAGGGAGAAAAAATGAAATCATATTAAATGTTCAGTTAAAATTCCAAATAGCAAAAAAAGGGTAGAAAATAAAAATAGAAATAAATAACAAAAGCAACAAAGGAAAAACAGTAATGAATATGATAGATATTAATTTAAATGTTTCAATAATCACTTTGAATATCAATAGTTGAAATGCACTATTTAAGAGAGAGATTGTCCTGTTGAACAAAAAACAAGCCTAACTCTATGTCATCTATTATATGTCATCTTCTAGAAACCCACACTAAAGAAATTTTATTTTTGAGAGAGAAACAGAGCACAAGCAGGGGAGGAGCAGAAAGAAAGAGGGAGACACAGAATCCGAAGCAGGCTCTGGGCTCTGAGCTAAAGCCAGATACTTACCGACTGAGCTATGCAGGCGCCCCTAGAAACCCACTTTAAATGAAAAGATATATAGGGGTGCCTGGCTGGCTCAGCTGGTTCAACTTCTGACTCTTGATTTCAGCTCAGGTCATGACCTCATGGTTGGTGAGGTTGAGCCCAGCATTGACAGTGCAGAGCCTGCTTGGGATTCTCTCTCTCCCTCTCTGTCTGCCCTTTCCTTGTTTGTTCTTTCTCAAAATAAATAAATAAACTTAAAAAATAAAAAGAAAAAGATACATAAAGATTAAAAGTTAATGGGAATAGCACCCTGCTAACACTAATCAAAAGAAAGCACAAGTAGCTGTATTAATTTCAGACAGGGCAGATTTGAAACAAAAAAAGTTACTGGGGATAAAGAAGGATATTACATAATGAAAATGGGGTCCATTCTCCAAGAAGAACATACAGAGCATCAAATTATGCAAAGCAAAAACTAATAGAATTAAATTATACATATAACTGATGCTCCAATGGTTTTAGTATATAGCAATGTAAGTTGCACTCAAGCATTAAAAAAGGGCAAAGAAATCTTGAACACACTTCCCAACCTTCGTTATGATAGTAAGGCCATATTTATAAATTTCATCAAAGCAGCATTTCTCTCTTTCTCTCTCATACACACATACACACACACGCGTGCACACACACACACACACACACACACACTACCCAGTTTTAGGATATGAGTTTCTATTTTTAAAATATAGATTTAATATATATGTTTTATAAAATTATACTTTGCTATCAAATTTTAAGATGTTACTCTGAATATACTCTTAATTCAAATTATATTTCTTATGACATGACAAAGTGCATAGTTTTAGGAAAGTTTATTTGCAAAAATTACCAAATACCAAGTATTCTCTGCCATGTTGTGGTTGATGATTACTTAGCTAATAATCATTATGTTTGACAAACAATAACTATAAATTATGAATCATTATATCTGTGATTTTTAATATGTATATCAGGAATTTGAAATGTAGTATTTATATATTTTATAGTTTAATTTTATATACTTTTATATATGCTACAATTATTTTATGAAACAAAACATTATTCAATGAATGATTAATACCAAGACAAAATGTGTATGTCCTTTACATATTTAAACGTGGAGTAAAAATTATGTGCCATTTATGATACTCTTGGAAATAAATTTCTCCTTGATGATGACACAGCAGATGGCCTAATGAAAAAAAGGAAAGCCCAGGTGAAAAGAAAAACTGAGGCCATTTTTGACATCCTAGTTTCATGGAGAGATGATATCAAAGTTACTTTAAAAAAAAAAAACAATAACAACATTTATTGGGGCACCTGGGTAGCTCAACTGGTTAAGTGTCTGACTTCAGCATGGGTAATGATCTCATGGTTCGTGGGTTCAAGCCCTACATCGGGCTCTCTGCTGTCAGAGCAGATCCCACGTATGATCTTCTGTCTCCCTTTCTCTCTGCCCCTCCTCACTCATGCTCTCTTTCTCAAAAATAAATAAACATTAAAAAAGAAGAAGAAGAAGAAGAGAGAAGGCTGGGTATTTTTCCTTCCCTCCTTAAAAAAATAAAAAAAATACTTATTATTGAAGTATAGTAGACATACAGCATAGTGGTTCAACAATTCTGTACATCATACAATGCTCACCACAAACATGTAATCACCATTGTTTAACATACATTATCACAATATTATTGATTATAGTCCCTATGCTGTATTTTTCATATCCATGACATATTTATTTATTTTTTCAGTATCATTAACATACAGTGTTACATTAGTTTACGTTATACAATATAATGCTTCGATAGTTCTGTAGATTCCTCAATGCTCATCACAATAAGTGTATACTTAATCCCCTTTATCTACTAAATTTCCCTTTGCTTACCAGGATACATAGAAGAAAGTCTATCATTTAAAAGTTTTGAACACCTTTATGTCCATTTCGGTGAAGAATTAAAATTAGTTAGGTAATGAATTGATCCTGAACATACCTTCATAAGAAACACTGATAATTTTTCAAATGTATGGTATGCCGTATTTGGTTTTCGTAACAACTATTAAATAGAGGAGAATGATTTTGGTGAAAGATTATGAATGTCAAGACAAAATACACATGCTAGTCAATGAAGAATATTACATCTGTGTATATGAGGTATGAGGAAATATTATATATTATGAGTGTGTGTGTGGGTATACACACATATATATGGCTTAAACTAGCATGCATTTAAATTTGGGTGTGACAATCATGTTGACATGAATTAAGAATGGAAATCTAATTTTATCACATACCCATGCTTATTAATAGTGTTTAAATCATTTACTACCATGAAGATATGTGCCTTGAACATATAAAAAAAATACACACCAATGATGGATTTTTAAATGCTACATATGGAGAAAAAAACTAAAACAGAAAGTATGTTGCTTCGTCTTGTTGTGTTTTCTTACAATGCATGAATTTGCTAAATTTCACCATCTGATAAGTTCCACAAATGGTTATTATATGTAAACATACTAATGCTATGGGTTTAATTTACCCTATGTGGCAATAGTAAGTGGCAAACCTATTTCCCTATGAGTATTAGGGAACATATAGTTAAAATATGACACAAATTCCATATTCTTGGACATATAGAAAAAAAGGGCAATCGTTTCCACATCAATTACAGATAGTTTAGAAATCTCGATTGTGCTACCCAGTCATTTTAGTTTGCCACCTTTGTTGTATCTTTGATATTATCCTCCAAAGTATGAAGTCAAATACCTATAATGCTTTTTGTTAGCCACTTTGACCCACAATTAACCTATCTCATAGATATTCCATAAACCTTCACCATGAGAAAAAATGATATTAATATATAATCAAAGCAAAGGAAAGGAAGAAAAGAAATAATTGCATATGCATAGCTGATATCTATGTTTATGAATTAGATGCACAAAAACCACTTCAAAATTTAGTGGCTTAATGCAGCAATTATTTTTTATTTTTTATTTTTTTAAGAGTTGTGATTACATAGGAGCTCTGGTTTGGAACAGCTTGGTGAGAGCTGACTGTCTAAGACACATGTCTGTATCACATGTCTTTGGCCTCAGCTGGAATGAACAGAATGACTGAGATGGTTATGCCTCTCTTTCCATGTGGCCCTTCCTGCTCTCTCACCAAATGGTCTCATTCACATTTTTCATTGTGTTTCCAAGCATACCATTGACGAAAGCACGCCACATGGCCAGCTTCAGATTTAAAAGTCAGAGAGACAGACCCTTACTTTAGGTAGGAGGAGTGAAGAAATCACTTTTCAAGTGGATGTGAATACAGGAATGAGACAAATTTGGGGCATTTTCCTGTTTACCAACATGCGCCCTCTGGCCACAAGTTAGTCTGTTCTTTACATCCTCCTTTAATGAAAAAAGCATATTTTCCCTAGCTGCAAGAAACTTTTCTATGAAAAGCTCAAAGTTTAACCCCTTCCCAGGAATTGTCCTTATATTAAAGGACAATTAAAGCCTCTTCTAACTAGCTATTGCCTCATAGCTTCTCTCCTATGCAGGCTGCATCCAATTACCTGCCCACGCTGGGTATAAAGACTTAGCTCAGCCTGGGTCAACTTGAAGATACATCTCAGTTCCAGAGCTGTCAATAATATTGGTGGAGGATTTGTTGTAACTTCATTAGCGTTCAAATATTTCCTCTGCCCAAAGCTGCTGCTGTCATTCACCCATAGATTTTTTTTTTTTTTTCTGAGAGCTTTTAGCAATAAACTTCAGGCACACAATTTCTGTCTCAGGGTGTTTCCTAAGAATCTGATCTAAGTTACTCCCCTCTATAAAATATGTTCAGCGTCATTCCTGGAACTACCAAATTATTTTCAAATTATGGCATCAGGCTCCAAATCCATAATCTCGTGAACTGCATTAGGTCCAGATACAGATGAAGCACAAAGGGCTGCAGATCTTCAAGTGCAATATCTTCTTGATCCAAGAGAGTGAATGAAAAAGAAACATCATTCATTCCCCCAAACATCCACCATGCAAAAGTGAGACAGGAATGAGACAATCCCAATAGGAACTTTTGATCAGAATAGGGAAGAGTAAGAAACATTTATGAAATCAAGCTGAGCATATGTTCTAATTCCTGGGTGTTGTTTCCTAGTCTATTGTTCTCTTTAGATTTTGGCTTTACCCTCTGATAAAACTATGAATTGGCCCTCTGGGATGGCATTTCCTTTTCACAAGAATAGCCCATGATTGAAGTTGGGTAACATGCAATTCAACTTCCTTTTTTTCATAGAGATCTGGGGCCCAGATCCCATTTTTCTAATTAAACAAGTTCAATGCCAATTAATCTAAGTCATTATTATATTTGCTAATGCAACTCTTTTAAGGATTTAGTGTGTTGTCTATGAATTCATGTTTCAAAAGACACATTCACACATTTTAATGAAACAAAATTCTCTTTAGCTGTAACCATATGGCCACTATAGGTCAATCCCTTTAGGATTCTTAAAAGCTTTTTGGTATAGCTGGGCTTGTCTATTAAGTATACCTTAAATCCTTCAGAGGTCTTAACAAAGTGTGTTACAACCCCATCATTAGTTGTTTTCTAAGCTTTAATTTTCTTCTTTGAAAATTTTGCATACTAGGGAATCTAAAGATTTTATATAAATAGATAAATAGATAGGCATATATATATATATATATATATATATATATGATTATACAGAATATATATAGTAAATCCTGAGCCATATGGATTTTATATAAATTCCTTCAAACTTAATGATTCTTTCCTTAGCTTAATACTTTCCTACAGTAACTTAACATACCTAATGCTTCCTGACATAGCCAGGAAAAGTCAGGTAACACTTTAGTGTGCATAAGGTCTTTAGGTACATGTTTTATTTTCTATTTTATCGCAGACAATATTTTTGCCAAACATTTTCCTACTACTTAACTAAACTGTCTTTTTTCCCCCAATATTAGTTTTCCAGTACTCCTATCTTCAACTTTATTAGTACACTTATGTGTCCATAAACTACAAAAATTTACTCCTCTAATCCATCCTGTATTTCACCAAGACCTCCACAAATAACTTTTCTGAGAATGCAAACCCGTTTAATACCTATCAAACACTATCACCTCCCAAATAAGGCAAAACTTTTAAACATGACATTAAACATATTGCATGATTAATGTAAAGCCAACTGTATTCTTTTTTTTAAGTTTATTTTGTATTTATTTTGGGAGAGAGAGAGAGAGAGAGAGAGAGAGAGAACGAACATGAGTAGGGGAGGAACAAAGAGAGAGGAAGAGAGAATCCAAAGCAGGCTCTGTGCTGTCATTGCAGAACCTGATGCGGGACTCCAGGAGATCATGACCTAAGCCAAAATCAAGAGTCAGCTTAACTGACTGAGTCACCCAGGCATCCCCAACTGTATTCTTATCACTTAATAATCTCTTTCACATCTTCTATGTACCAAAATCAACATTAACTCAAATATTAATCTTGATTAATTTAATAATAATTTGAAAATAATTGAATTATTTACTATTTAAAATATTAAACATTAAATTTAATAAAAATATTTAAAAATTGCTTATTGCTCATATCACATATTTCCCCAAATATTCAGATATACATATCTCATTTAGAACTTCTGAAATTTTGCACTGAGAACTGCTCATAGCACTTAGGTATAACTATCAAACATGTTTGATTATATAGGATTATGGCCTTTTTGTGACCCATTATTATATGTTTATCAATAAATGCATGGCATCTCTGTCAGCAAAATTATTATTTGCTGAGACTGTGTTCAGGTTCTTGTGAAGTACCAAGTATTAACACACGGAATTCTACAAACAGGCCTTAAAGTGAACTTTACTGTATCATGACAGCAAATCCCGACCTTGTAATTTTGATGACTGAATTTGAACGTTTCTATATTATCATGGTTAATTTTATGTGTTAACTTAACCAGGTTAAAGGATGTCCAGATAGCTGGTAAAACATTATTTCTGGGTATGTGAGTGAGGGTTTTTCTGAAAGAGATTTGCATTTGATTCAGTAGACTGAGTAGGGAAGATCCATCCACACCTGGACTGGGTGTTACACCAGCAACTCTTCTGGTATTCAGACCTTTGGACTCAGTCTGAATTATACTCCCAACCTTCCTGAATCTCCAGCTTGTGGACAGCAGACTGTGAGACTTCTCAGCCTCCATAACTGTGTGAGTCAATTCATATAATAAATCTCAGACATATCTACACATATCCTAGAGATGTTCTGCTTCCCTGGAGAACCCTGGCTAATACATATATTAATTAATAATTTTATATTTAATTTTTAGTTTAATTCTATACTATCATAACTATATTATTTTTAATTTTTAAAAATTTTTTTAATGTTTATTTGTCTTTGAGACAGAGAGAGACAGAGCATGAACAGATGAGGTTCAGAGAGAGAGGGAGACACAGATTCTGAAGCAGGCTCCAGGCTCTGGGCTCTCAGCACAGAGCCCGACATGGGGCTCCAACTCACAGACCATGAGGTCATGACCTGAGCCGAAGTCAGAAGCTCAACCGACTGAGCCACCCAGGCGCCCCTATCATAACTATATTATTAAATCCTTTTGAATCTTTCTACTTTCCTTCTGCACTCACTTATACTATCAATAAATACAGATGACAGAATGTCTATATTTTTATAAAATGTTTTGATCAAAATATTATGTAGAATAGAAAAAAGTACCCATTGACACAGTAAAGAAAAAAAAAAATCAAGCAAACAAACAAAATCACTGTAGTAGAATCACTTGTTTTATCTCCTAATATTCTTATCTCCTTTTGGGTAATTACTTTATTATCAGTTTCAGGAAATTCTTAGCACATATGTCTCATGTTATTACTTCTGTCCCGGTGTCTCTCCTATCTTTTTCTGTGACTTCAGTTGTATGTATATTAAATCCATTTGATCTGTCTCAGATCTTTCAAGCTATTTTTCCTCCTTCTGTATTTTCTATCCTTTTTTTTTTTTTTTTCACTCTTAGCCTCAGTCTGAAAATTTTTGTTCTCTGGCACTGGTTCACAAATTCTTTTATGCTGTGACCAATCTTAAGCCAAAGCAATCTATTATGTTCTTAGTAGCCAATATCGTTTCAGTTCTAGAATTTGCATTTAATTGCTTTTATTAAAATTGTTCTATGGTAAATTCCCTACTAATTACCTGTGTTTAAGAACATAGCATTCCCATTTATTTTCAAACCCATGTATGATAATCTATTATGTTATTTATCTTGGATTTTGCCTCTAGTATTCATTTTTATTTTTATTTTTATCTTGGTCTTCTTTATCATATGCATCAACATTTATCTTTTATTGCTGGGTACTGTTGTCTACGTCAGGGTTCTCCAGAGACAGAGAACAATGGACTCTATCTATCTATCTATCCATCTATCTGAAATTATTTTAAGGGATAGGCTCATGTGATTTTGGGTTACTGCAAATAGAAAGTCAAGAATCTGTAGGGTAGGCCTGAAGGCTAGAAACTCAGGTAAGAGTTAATGTCCCAGTTGTGAAGCAGAATTCCTTCTTCTCCAGAAAATCTGTGTTTGCTCTTAAAGACTTCAACTATTTTTATGAAGTCCACCCACATTACTGACAGAAATCTGCTTTTCTTAAAGTTGACTGATTATAAATGCTAATTACATCTTAAAAATGTCTTCATAGCAACATGTAGACTAGTGTTTGACCAAACAACTGGGCACCATAGCCTAGTCAAGTTGACACATAAAGTTAACTATAAGAATTATTTATGAAAAAAAATATAGGATTCCAGTGATCATTTTATTCTCCAGATTGTTTTAACCATAAAATATGATAGCAAGACTGAGAGAATATCACTTCATACTGACTTGAGGCAGAGTAGTAATTTTTGAGTGATTGAGTTCACTCTGGTTTGATTCTCAGGTACACTCACACTTCTTTTTTAATTTTTTTAATCTTTATTTGTTTTTGAGAGAGACAGAGTGCAAGCAGGGGAGGAACAGAGAGCAAGGGAGACACAGAATCTGAAGCAGGCTCCAGGTTCCAAGCTGTCAGCACAGAGCCCGATGCGAGGCTCAAACTCACAAACCATGAGATCATGACCTGAGCTGAAGTTAGCCGTTTAACCGACTGAGCCACCCAGGTGTCCCAGTACACTCACACTTATATAAGAATAATATATATTAATATTTGTTTTATAATTTTGTTTCTTCTCCTTGGAAACTAAGGAACTTTAACTTTTATTCCCTTAGCACTGAGAAAATGTCAAAAATCCCCATCTTCCTTTCAGATTCTTTTGTCTTGACTTTTAAGTCTTGCCCTGTACAATTTAATAATTTGGCACATGGCTCAAGGGGAAAACTGACTATTCTGTTCATATCTCTGCATCTCTCTTTGTTCTGAGATGTTGTTCCCATCAAATTCTGGTTAATGTATTAGTCCCCAAACCAAAATTGTATGTTCCCATCCCAGTAAAGATTGATGAAATTTCTTCCATCTTCTCTGTCTCTGGGCATTACTGCACAGATTTTCAATTTCTAACTCCATGTGAAGAACAGTCAACCTCTAAGAAGGAAGGAAGGAAACTGGTACAACAGAATATTGGCTCATTCTTCTTTGGTTTTCTTTCCATATAGAATCTTGTTTCATCAAGTGTTGATTTCCACAGCAGCTTTCCAATGGATTAATTATTTAGTAAGCTTCTTCTTTTTCTCCTCCTTCTCCTTCTCCCTCTCCCTCCTTCTTCTTCCTCCCCCTCCTCTTCCTCTCTTCAAACTCCTCCTCCTCCTCCTCTCTTCAAATTCCTCCTCCTCCTCCTCTTCCTCCTCCTCTTCCTCCTTCTTCTTCTTCTTCTCCTTCTTCTCCTTCTGCTTATTTTATTTGGATTTCTCTATGGCCTGAGTAGAACTTTTAGTCTATCAGAGTTACTCATATCTGGGATTGAAAATTTCTATTAGGGTTTTTGCTGGGATTGCAAATTACCATTAAGATTTTTTCCACCAAAATTAAATCACAGGCTATGTCAAGAAGAAGCAAATGGTCAATAGTTGCAACTAAAGCTGAAATGTCAATATGCTGACTAAAGAGTGCTGATTAAATAATGTGTCATGGAAGTCATTGTTCTTAGCCAAAACTGATGATGTTCAGTGTAGAATGTTTTGAGACAAAGCTATGTTCAAGTGTGTTGTTCAATATTCAAGATGATTCTAATAATGTATGGAATGCTTCATACATTCTAGTGGCTGAAAGAAAGCACATAAAAAGAATGAAGGTGAGTATTACAGGCCTAAGTGCTTGAGCAGATTATTTCTTTATGTTTTCACTTACTTCCCACTAGGGCTTCATGAATGACTATATCTAATAAACGAGTTTGGAAGGAAAAATCAGCATAAACTAACAAGTATACAGTAAATGTCAGCTGACTATAGTAATCGTAAGACAACATTGAATATACATTTACCCTGATTTTGGATAAGTTAAAATGTGAAATGATGTGGGTCTTAGAATCAATAAAGTAAGTTTTATATGCCATTTTCCTCAATGTGATCTTCATCAGAAATTAAGACTTTATTTAATCTTCCATTCCACTTAATCTCCAGTCTTATTTCTCAATTGTTTTAGAATTTGAATAACGACAAGAGTGCTATTTATTTCTCTTCCTTCGAATCCCCAAAGCTATGTTAAAAATTGTATTCTTTAAACGAAATATGGGGAATAAAAAGTATCACTTTATGTTGTGAGCCAATTAGATTAGGTTTGTGTATAAAAGTTCCTTCTGTACTGGAATAAGAGAAGAAATTGGAAAAAAAATAACAGCCCTCATATTCTCATTATGGTACTTATTTGTTTCTCTAAAAGTGCTAAAATAATTTTGAAGATAACAAAGTGGGCTATATAAAATCCTAACTTGATTAGGAGTTACTGAAGAGAAGCAGTAGGTACTATATTGTTTAAGACTTTGTCAAGTAGGAAAACTATCTGAAATTATAAAACATGCATTCTAAAATATAAGCATATGTAGCATATAAATTAAAAATCACTGCCATCCTCTGACTCAGGCTTTTAAAATTTAGCTAAAGTAGTAATTTATAAATCCCATGAACACAAGCAGCCTAAGTCATTTTGGGCATGGAGCATAGTTTACAGATACTATTTTATCCTGTTACCCAAGAAACCACTTGCATTTATAACATTACCCGAGGTCCTGTTTTCCTCTTTAAAAGATTCACATTTAGCCTCTGTACCCCCCAAACCATGTTATTACTACCTCAGGGACATGTTGCTTAGATTCTATGAATGCTTTCTATAAATTTCCTGTATAATGACAACATTGTCTAAATAACGACAAATGCCAAAAGCACTTTGTAGCTCATGTTCACTGTTGTTTGGCCAGATTCCTCGGGCTGTTGATACCACTCAAGTGTAATCTATTCAGCCAGAATGATCTTTTTGAATTTATAAGCCATCAAGGGACATGAATCATACTAAACTCCGGCTTAATGCCACATTTCTAAATGTACTAGTCCTTGATCTTTTCATGACTCTAACCCAGTCAGCACTTACCAGCATGGTGTTTTTACTCATACCTTTCTCTTTGAGAATACTGATTTAGTTGCATATCTGCCAAGCCCTTTTCCCTCTCACATTCATCATCTTCTTGGAATCTTTATCCATGTAGTATATAGAAAGATCTTGCTTATAAAAATGACCGTAAGCTAAAAGGAAATAATTCAAATTCTCTATATAGGTGTCTGTTCATTATGTATTTAGTCATTTTAGAGTCTAACAAAAAGACTTACATATAGACTTTTATGGAATAAATAATTAAACAGCCCATCTTCAATAAAATATAGATGATCCTAACATGTTTTGCTTATTAGTCATGCTAGATGTAAATAGATCAAGAAACTGGTAGGTGATGAATGCAAGAGGGGTAAGCACATGCTGCAGAACATATGCAAAACACAATAAAATCTCCCTGATACTTTTCCTTTAAAACTCACACGTGAAAAATGTATTTTTAAAATTCTATATTCCTGTATCTGAATTTTTTTTGTTTCCATTTTGTGTTTCTGTGCATTTAAGCTCATGAGCCACTAACAAGATGTAGAAGGGCTCTGATTTTGAGAAATTGGTAAGACAAATTTGAAAACTTGTTTCATGTGTCTACTATAATTTCATCCTTGAGTTTTACGTGATTTGTTTGAGATACTATTTATGTTTATGAAAGCATTTCCAGTAGCAACAAGTTATCTTTATTTTAAGTGATTAAGTTGAAATGAGTTACCTGTAAATCCACACACATGCACATACACATGCATGTGCACACACACACACACACACACACTCTTTCTCTCTCTCCTAAATAAGACTTTTAAGAATACTACTGATTTTATTTCTCTCCTTACTAAAATATAAGCCTCGAGTTTTTCCATGGCCGTTCTCATATAGATAGTAGAAATAGCAGGGCACCCAATTAAGTTCAGCTTTTAATTAATGTGAAAGAACAGTAGATCCTAAAACACTTGGCCAATAAAAATACTTAAATAAATAATGAAAAAGAATCAGATGATTTGTTATACAAGCTTTGGCAGAGGAAAGTTTGGCAATTAGTAATTTTATTTTGTTTAACCTACTCAGAGTTTCTCCTAGAGATATCTTAGGACTTCTGATGAAAATTAGAAAAATAGAAGAAATAAACTACTGTCAAGGTAACTAATTATTATCTAATGATCCAGCACAAAAGTTAGTGATTTAGGAGAGACTCAGAAAGCAGGGACTCAGAAAGATACATAGGTTGAAAGATGCTTAAGTCTGAAACAGGATTTTTCTTCTCATTTGGCACGGATATCATCTCCATTTCATACTCTAGGGTAAGACTGTCCATTGAAGGACACTTTGCCCACACTCCTTTATTTCTCCATTAGAGAGCATGTTTAATTCTACTTCTTTGAATTAAGAAAAAATTAGTGCCAGTTTATAATTTGCATTGCACTATTGACACCTAGGTAAGTGTTTTTCATTGCTCTAAAAGTAGTACTTGTTCATTTTGTGGTTTCTTTATTCATGGGATTTTACTTCCTTTGTTTACATGAATGTTTATCTGTTTAAGTTTATTTATTTATTTTGAAAGAGAGAGAGAGAGAAAGAGAGAGATTGAGAGAGAGCACAAGCAGGAGAGGGACAGAGATAAAGGGAGATAGAGAGAATTCCAAGCAGGCTCCACACTGTCAGTGCAGAGGCTGATGTAGGTCTCAAACTCACGAACTGCGAGATCGTGACTTGAGCTGAAATCAAGAATCAGATGCTTAACCAACTGAGCCACCCAGGTGCCCCCCATGAATGTTTATTTCTAAATATGTTGCCTGGATATTTAGTTTGCTTCTGACCCTTTGCATCACTAATCACTCAGCCTTTCTAAACCAGAGGTCACCAAATTGCATTTACTTTTCCCTCTGAGGGAAAACAAAGGTAGAGTATTTTATACTTTCTCCTCACTTATTGTTTTTTCACCCCTGCTTTAAATGTATATAATGTAATTATATTTTTCAAAATCTTAACTTTTCTTCTCAAAGATAAAGAAGTTGTGAAAATATATAGCAGTGGAAAACTTTAATTATAATTCATGAAATGTCATAGAGATAATCATCAGGTATAGTTTCAGGGAAAACAATTAAGTTCAATTCAAAAATATTTTTGCTATTAAATTCATTACTAGGTTTAAATTTTTGTATAGTATAAGCCATATTTTGGTGAATGGTATTGAGTGGATTCTGGATGAGCAGTGATGCACATTTAATTTTCATAAATGGAAATATATTTTCATAATAGACTTAACTGATATTTTTACATACACATACACTGCATGAGAATATATTTTCTTTATGTTCTCATCTATTACTGAATGTTCTCAATAATTTACCTTTTATAAACTGATATATAAAAAATTATAACAACGTTAATTTGAATGTATTTAATCATTAGTGACATTAACAATAATTCTTGCCAGTTGTCTTTATCTCCTGGCATTATTTGTTCATATACCGTTTTTTGTTGGTTTAAGTTTGTGGAAGCTTGACTATCCTCCCTTCTCCTACAAATGGACCTTGAGAACTTGTTTGGAGGTTCTGGCTGGGGAGCATAGCTACTTATATACCCTTGACCAAGAAATGGTCCTTCACTATCAGGGAAGGTTGTCATCTTAGACATCTTTACGTGCAGCTTCATAGTGAAAGAGGAAGGGGAAACCCGCCTAACCAGCCAGATCAACCTCATCAACTGGTGACCAATGGGGTGACAGATGTTGCAGCTGGATCGCCCTCCCATCTTTGTATACTGTTTGTATACTTTTTTTTTTTTTAATTTTTTTTTCAACGTTTATTTATTTTTTTGGGACAGAGAGAGACAGAGCATGAACGGGGGAGGGGCAGAGAGAGAGGGAGACACAGAATGGGAAACAGGCTCCAGGCTCTGAGCCATCAGCCCAGAGCCCGACGCGGGGCTCGAACTCACTGACCGCGAGATCGTGACCTGGCTGAAGTCGGACGCTTAACCGACTGCGCCACCCAGGCGCCCCTGTTTGTATACTTTTTAAATTAGTTTGTAGAAACTCTCTTTTAGGAACACAGATACCCTATTATAAGTGCGGTGGGTATTTTCTCTCAATCTTATATTGTACATATTGTAGTGTGGTCAAATCTACAGAGACAAACGTACAAATTTGTGTAGTAAAATCTGTCAACTTTCGCCTTCACACCTGGGCCTTTGCATTCATTTAAGAACTTTTCAAAAGCAAGTCACTGGAAATATATTCTTCTTTATGCTCAATTTTATTTTTGAATGTTTTGTTTGTTCTTGTTTTGTTTTTTAATCCATTGAAATACATTTGAGATAGTTTGAGGTCAAGACTAGACTCCATCCTCTCAAATGGACAGCCAACTATCTCAGAGCCATTTAATTACTTGCAATGGCAGATTCTCAATGAATCATATTCCCCTACATATATATATATATCTACCTATCTACACATTTCTAATTCTGGTTTATCAGTATTTTTCTATACCTGTTTTACTGAGATCTTTCCAAAACGTAAGTCTATAGAAATTTTATTTACTGCTGACAAAGTATGTAATAAATTTCAATAATTGTTTGTTTTCCCCACTTAAATTCCTTTCTCTCATATACTTCAAAAATATTGACATGCCTACTGTAAGTCAGAAATACCCAATATTAGACAGGAAAAATGTGACACTAGGAAGAAAGGAAAAACAGTGATATAAACACAACTGGAAATTATGGTACATACAATTAACTCATTTGCCTATCCATGAGGCTTGTGTTGAAGATAGCTACTAATGTTTTTAGTTTGTTTAATGCTTAATTTATTTGTAAATAAATGTATTCTAAAGGTCTTAAAAAAACACCAATGAGAATTGTTTTCACTTTGATAGGAATAGTTATCTTAGAAAGCACTTTGACATTTTCTTCTACTAATTTTACTATTTCAACGACTCCCAAGTGCCCCCAATACTATAGTACAGAAATAATTAAATAACTAAAAGTTAATTTTTTCTACACTATTTAAAGAGATTGCAATATACATTATATATTTCTTTCCTCATTATATTCATACTTCCTGTCGCACTTTCCAAGGATAAAATAATAACCCCAGAACTAGAAATTAAAAAAAAAAGCATACTATTTCTGCCTGGTTATGGATTGCAGTTTGTCAATTAATTGATTTCTAATTCAAACAGGAATTCTGGTTATCCCTTCTAGACTTCTCAATAATCTTCATAAGAATGTTGTTCTAGGCCAATTTTAAACATAACATTACTTTCTTATGTCAAAAGAACATTCCAAACACATGCATTTCCTTGAAACCTGAAGCTTTTTCTGCATGTACCCACATCCACCAAGTCGAATATTCTTTATTTCCGACATTCCTTTAATATTTAGAAACATGCTTTCCTAGTAGCACCACATACTATAATTTAAAGGGTGGTCCAGAGTTTGAATCCCCTAAGAATCCAGAGTTTGGATAAGCAAAAGCTGTTTTCCTCCAGACAACAGATCAAGGACTGTCTTCCATCAGATTTGGGGACTGGTCTCTACCTGATCGCTTTGTAGAAAATGAAGCTGACAAGCCCTTCTGCGTCTAGAGCGGGCTCTACATTTACCAGAGCAGTCTGGCTTATTCACAGTTCCCTTTATTTACCCTTCTCTTTTTGGTGAGAAAGATATTTGTAAACCATAGTTGTTTTTTGTTTTGTTTTGTTTTTTAATAGAGGCTAATGTTTAATATTATGGCATAACCAGAGCCACATATAAACTGATAATGACTTTACACAATTATTGGAATGAAGAAATGTTTTTAAATATGTCTAATACTATGGGGTGTCTGGGTGGCTCAGTTGGATACACATCCGACTTCAGCTCAGGTCATGATCTCCCTGTCCATGGTTCGAGCCCTGCATCTGTCTCTGTGCTGACAGCTCAGGGTCTGGACCTTGCTTCTGATTTTGTGTCTCCCTCTCTCTCTGCCTCTGCCCCACTAACTCTCTGTCTCTCAAAAATGAATAAACATTAAAAACATTAAAAAATAAATATGTTTAATACTAATAAGTATGTCCACACGTACATTTTCCATACATTTTTATTATTTTTTAATTTAAATATACTGCGGTATTGGGTTTTCATTGTGTCACTATATTCCAAATAATTCTAATTTTTATTTTATCTTACTGTTCGTTATCACTGCCTAGTCAATTATTAACACTAGTTCCTTTAACATTTAGATATATCCCTCTTGTTTTTGAAAGCATTTTTGTTTTCTGGGACAAGGTATTCCAGCACTATCGTCAGTGCAGGCATATCCTTTAGAATGCAATCTACATGTTTTTGATATACCTTGTATTCTGCAAAATTACTGCTAACAATCAAGAGGCTTATGGGGAAAATGGCACTGGCCAAAACCTATGCAGCTATGTAAACAGAGTACTAAAAAAATGTAATTGGTGTCAGGGGAAATAACTTGGACAGACCAAGTAGCACAGGATGTCTGGAGGCTGCTCGGGGAATATTAAAATCGCACAAAAACAAAAGAGGTGAAATTGTGATTTGTGGGAGGCACAGAGTGAATGAATGCACTAGGAGGTGGAGCTCTGAGCACTGGAGCAAGTAAAACCTACCTAGCACCTAGAACTCTTCAGAGGTTTGATTGTGTCTCTCCAGAACCCCGGCGCAGTGACTAAATCTCAGCACAGTGACTAATATTCAATTCCCCAAAAACAGAGAAGGGACCCTTGTCTGTGAAATACTCAAAGTACTTACTACTTGTTTGCTAAGACTTTCAATTCTCCCACTATTTTTGCCCTCTTCCTTAAGTAAATCAGACATGAAACCATACTTTTTTTAATTATTATTTTTTTTAATGTTTATTTATTTCTGAGACAGAGAGAGACAGAGCATGAGTGGGGAAGGGGCAGAGAGAGAGGGAGACACAATCCAAAGCAGGCTCCAGGCTCCTAGCTGTCAGCACAGAGCCTGACGTGGGGCTCGAACTCACAAACCGTGAGATCATGACCTGAGCCGAAGTCGGTCGCCCAACCGACTGAGCCACGTAGGCGCCCCAAAACCACAAGCTTCTAACTTACAACTCTCTCTTCATAACTAATGTGTGTGAATAAAATTGGCTAATGGAGACATGCACTTTTGCATGGAAAAGATGGAAATTTCCTGCAATAGCATGGAATCTGCTACTCTGAAACAGTTTACGTTTTTTAAATTCAGAAATAATGCTGAAGATCAAAATCTGATAATTCATATTTAATTTTTTTAATATGGGAACTCATGGAAAATAGATTGAAAGGCTACATCTAAAACTGCCATCATTTACATTTTGACAAAACATGTAACTTTTTATTTTTTAATTTTTGGTCCTGAGTTTACATTGATGCTTCTGATTTTCACTCACACTTCCAAATGCTTTAATCTTTTACAAATAAAGTGTGGTTAATTTTCCCTACACTATGCACATTTAGACTTTTCACCTTTCACCTAAATTGGGACTATATCTCATTTTCTTTTATAATTTTCAGTGTTCTTATTGACTAAGACAAAGTATCTCTAAAACATGGAAATAAAAAATAAATAAATAAATAATGCTGATAGGTTTTTGTAATGATAGATTACCTTATTCCTGGAATAAACCTTGTTTGTCTTGATTCATTTTGATTTGAGTACTACTGCATGGTTTAGTTTTCTAATATTTTATTTGTATTTTGGCATATATTCGAAGTAAAATTTATCTATAGTGTTCTTTGCACTGAGTTATGCTTGTTTTGTAAAAACATTGGCTAAGGTTTTTTTTAATATTTTCTATGTTAGGGAACATTTTGAATGAAGTCAAAACTGTTCTTTAAGTTAATTTTTTAAATTTATGTTACACTTTAAAAGCACCCATTTGCTTTTAAAATGCATTTGTTCAGGGTTGCACATCATATTATTTTATGTGATTTTATTATCTTTCATATCTGTGGCTATATGTCACGTACTTTTTATCTCTTTACTCATAAGCAGGAATTTAATATTAAAAAGGACATATATTAACTTGTTGGGTTATATTTTCATTGTGTGAATATTTTAATATTTTGATGTAATTATTTTATATACAAAAAGAAAAAACAAGAGAAAAAATCTAAATGAAAATGTGAGGTCTAAGTCAATAGCATTTATTTAGCACAAACAACAAATAATATATAAACATAGCTAAAAGCTTAGGTTCCAGTCCTAGATATCTTTGACCTTGAGTAATTCACTTAATTCATTTGCTAAGTGATTTACATAATGTTTGTCATTATAACTTGGATCTCAGTAATACCATTCAAAATGAAAATGTTTCCCTGGGGAGATGTGTGGAGTATGTGTGTGTGTGTGTGTGTGTGTATGCATATATGTGCAATGTGCTCATATTGTACAACTTATGTAACTACTCTTAGAAATAAATGATCATGTAAAATGGGGAATGAGGCTTTTAATCTATTTACATCCATTGGTTTTGGCAAACGTATACTAAAATCCTTCAGGGGTCTGACACATTTTTCCCCCTTCATAAGAGATTTTATACCCAGGTATCCAAATCTCATTAACTCTGTCAATATGACCATGGGTACATTCTCAATGGGAAAACCTTTCTAGAATTTTCCAATTTGATTAACACCTTACATGTTCTTATTTGATTAAATACTTTAAATTGAATGAAGGACTCCAAGGAGCTACTTTTTGCAGCAAAAGAAAAAAAAAATTAGCCCTGTCATAAGCAGTAGACACCAATCTTTGTTAAACTTTTAATTTAATTTCTCAAATTAAATTTGAATGGCACTATGCAATACTTATGACATATCCAAAACCTTCTTGCAAATTATAAAGGAACACATTTTTAATTGTTCAAATTCCTCAAATACAGAAACAATTCAAATGAAAATTTTTAAATAAATGGATATAATTAACCTCATCTGTCTATAATACTGCAGGTACATAATCTTTTAAAGGAACCTTCATACAGAGCTATTGATAATATTGCAATCAATCACTATTTATCACTTTCCAAATCAGTTCTGATCTGGGTAATATAAATACAAAATAGGTCCAACGTATATATGATACTGCCAATTATGTGGGAGACATTATTGTGTAATAGTTTGTGCATTTGTTTTGAATTAAAAAGACATAGTTTTGAATCCAGCTTTGCCATTTACTATTTATAAGACTATGGAAAAGTTAATTCTTTATTTACAACTATAGTAGTTGGTACAAGACTCACAACACAATCTCCATCCAAGGCAGGGTATCTGCCTTGATATATAATCTTCCATGAAACGGTTCCTTAGTTCCATCATCCATAAAATAAGAATAATTATAATAATATTACTTTCTTAAAGGCTTTTGGGAACAATGCATGTACATAATAAGCATGAATGTATACTAAGTAGCCTTACGATTTACTCTATTCATTATTATTATATTGAAAAGAATGGGCATGGCAAGAATGGTTATAGTTCAGTCTCAAATGATAGAAAATCATTTCTCATCTTTCCCTTTTTACTTCATATTTAAAAATCTGTAAGTAGAATTTACAAGAACAATATATGATCACCTGTCATTAAGGATAGAAATAAAAAACTCAAATTATCTTGATAATAAACTCGAAGTAGTTCAATCAATTGGAGATTATTTCAGCTATATAAGGCTTTATTCTTCAGTAAGCCCATTGGGATTGCTCTGTAGGCAGCTGGATAGGGGGTACTTCTTATATTAGATATTCTACCAATCTAGATGGCTCTTCTACTTTGTCTTGCTATTTTCCAAAAAAATAGTGATATGTTTTGTGTATTCTTGAGTCCAATTCAAAATTCATTCACATAAACCACACATTTCACAGAATTCAGCAAATTCAGAGCTTGTATTGATAAAAATGTTTTTCTTGGCCAGAAACATCAATCTGTCTCACCTTCAAAGTTGATCTTCCCATCTGAAGAATTAATAAAGCTTTTCGACTTTCAGAATAGAGGTCAAAATTGTTACCCGAAAAAACTTTTAAAAGCAACACAAGAACGGTGCGGTCCAGCTCTTCTGTGTGTTTTAGCTTAAATTGACTGTTAATACAATTCTTTATCCAAGTCTATAGAAAAATGGCCTTCAAACAAGATAGTTTAGTGGATGTACTGCCCATGCAGCTTGTCACATTTTATGATTGCTGTCAATATAAATCAGTGATATGTAAGTCCATCTAATGAAGTATATTCAATTAATTGAGTTTCGGTTCACAATGGTTCTATGCAAAATACCTTATGTTTTCTATGAAATGATCATTGAAGATATGAACCATAATGTTGTTCAAGGTTTTTTTGTGCTGTTCGACATTTTTTTCCTTTTTTGTAAGAACCCACGAAGTGAGTTTGTCTTAAATGGATGAATGGATAAAGAAGATGTGATATATATATATATACACACACATACAATGGAGTTATTATTCAGCAATCAAAAAGAATGGAATCTTGCCATTTGCAACTACGTGAATGGAACTGGAGAGTATTTTGCTAAGTGAAATTAGTCAGAGAAACACAAAAATCATATGACTTCACTCATATGAGGACTTTAAGAGACAAAACAGATAAACATAAGGGAAGGGAAACAAAAATAATATAAAAACAGGGAGGGGGACAAAACAGAAGAGACTTATAAATATAGAGAACAAACTGAGTTACGGGAGGGGTTGTTAGGGGAGATGGGATAAATGGGTAAGGGGCACTAAGGAATCTACTCCTGAAATCATTGTTTCACTATATGCTAACTAATTTGGATGTAAATTAAAAAAATAAAATAAAATCCAATATATTCATCTTTCAGAGAAATCAGTGTGTTCTGAAGTGTCTATAGCAATGCCAAAATACCTCACTTTTTGCCAGGATTGACAGACAATTCAACGATCATGATTAATCACAACAGGGATATTAGCCTGAGTGATTTCAAAGTTTTCTCATTTTATACTTTATTTTTTTTCCTTCTCATAAATTTATAAGCCTCTGAAAAATATCTTTTAAAAATGTAAGCCTTGGGACGCTTGGATGGCTCAGTTGGTTAAGTGCCAGACTCTTGATTTTGACTGAGGTCATGAATTTAGGCTTATCAAATGGAGGTCCATGTTGGGTTCCAAGCTGGATGCTTAAGATTCTCTCCCTCTCTCTCTGCCCCTCCTCCACTTGCACACATGTGTGTGCGGGAGTGCATGTGCTCTCTTCTCTCTCTCTCTCTCAAAATAAAATGAATGAATAAATAAATAAATGTCAGGCTTAAAAACAGACAAGTGGACTTTAAAATAATCCAATAACTTTCTATCACTATAATTCTGTATTTGATTAATTTTTGCCATATTTCATATGGTATATCACAGATTGTTATGTGAAAAATATATAATTGATGACTAATTTATAATCTATTGCAAAAGTGAAATATCAGACATAAAAATAACAAAAAATTTTAAAAGACATTTTACCTGTAACATTGAAGTCAAGATTATTCAATTGCTTTATCCATTTATTTTAAAACTTTCATTTGAATAGTTTCTGCATGTCAATAAAAGTATAACTCTGAGAAACTAAAAATTTTAATCAACTAAATAAACATATAATGGTCAAATAAATTATTATATGGTTACTTAAAGTCACCAAAATTATAGGCTAAGACTTGTTACACATGTTTTATTTGAAGAGTCATACATAGCATTATTTTTCTGGCATAATATAAACATAAATGTACTAATCTTTTCCACCTGTGAGACCACCAGAAAATTTCTTCCCAGAAGTATTCTGATGGATAAATACTTCTCTTTATATCCTCAGAAATCTCATTTTATTCATTTCAATCTTATTTTATATTGGGTTTTCAGATCATTAAGTGTTTCTGATTTTAATCATGAATGCAATACTTTTTCAAACATATATACCCCTCCCTCTACCAAACCTGTTGGAGAAGCGCTTTTCTCTATATACACTTATCTACTTCTATTCCCAACATCATTAACTTTCCATTTGTTCTGCTGCGATTTCCGCTAAAATTAACCTATTGACTGTTAAAATGAATTAAAAACATTAATCTAACACATCTTTACTAGGGGCACCTGAGTGGCTCAGTCGGTTAAGCTACCAACATTAGCTCAGGTCATGATCTTGCGGTCTGGGAGTTCAAGCCCCTTATCAGGCTCTGTGCTGAGAGCTCAGAGCCTGAAGCCTGCTTCAGATTCTGTGTCTCCCTCTCTCTCTGCCTCTCCCTTCTCTTGCTCGCTCTCTCTCTCTCTCTCTCTCTCTCAAAAATAAACATTTAAAAACATAAAACATGTTTACTATTTGTCATTCAATGAACTAGAGAATATGTGAAGAGGCCCATTAAATATTTGCATTATTTAGTGTGCATGACTTTGCATGTACTTGAGTTTCTGGGTATGAGTGTACATGGTTTTGGGTGTGTGTGTGTGTGTGTGTGTGTGTGTAGAAGAAGGAGTTCAGAGGTAAGAAGGGGTATCAAATACAATTTTGTAAGTCTTGACATTAAGCTCCTTTTTATGTATTCAAGTGAATATGTATACTTGGAAGTAGGTTAGGTGGAGCTACTTTTTGAGATTCAACCCAATGTATATGGTAGATGAAGCCATACAGTGCCTGAGATAGGTCAGGGAAAGTCTAAAAAGTGAGAAAATATGTTTGGGAACATAAAATTTGAGATTCAGGCAAGAAACAAGTACATACCAAACATACTGGGGAGCAATCACCCAAAAGGAAAACTAGAAGATAATAGTGTCTTGGAAATAAATGGAAAAGAAAGCTTAAAGAGTGTCAGCACCTCAGTTCTCCACAACTTCTGGCTCCACCCCTCCATTGTCCTTCCATCCTCTGGGCATCCACCCAGAGTCACCCTCTCTAGCCACTTCTGATGAGGACGTTAAAAAGGATGCTCTGCTTAGTATGTGTGCTTCCTGAATATGGACATTTGGGCCCCAGAAGTAAAACATTAAAAACTCATTGCTGATATTGTTCCAAGTGGTTCAGTCTGTAGACAATACAACACACTCAAAACCTTTGTGATTTTTTAGCAATTGGTTCAAATCAACACCTTGTGTATAAACTCAGAACTATAATTCCACCTAAGAAATGTATATTTCAAATTTAATCATAATTATTTCAGATTTTTCAGGCTTCTGTGAGACTATGCCCATGTGGACATTCAACATTCACCCTGTATGATTTTCTTCTTTCATTTCTGATGCAGGACTTTGAACAATTTTCTAAACCATCAAATTGAAGCTTATGAATAGGACTCTTCCATAAATTGTCCCATCTTTTTTTTTCTCAAAGATTTTTCAATGTTTATTTTTGAGAGACAGAGAGAGACAGAGTGTGATGGTGGAGGGGCAGAGAGAGAGGGAGACACGGAATCTGAAGCAGACTTCTGGCTCTGAGCTGTCAGCACAGAGCCTGATGCAGGGCTCCAACTTAGGAAACTTGAGATCATGACCTGAGCCGAAGTCGGATGCCCAAAGGACTCAACCACCCAGGTGCCCCAACCGTCCCGTCTTTCATAACTGATTTCATCTCTTACCTATCCTCCAGTAACTTATCTATTACCTTTCCTAAAAAATTTTGTTCACACGTTGCCATTGTTGGCAGCACCCACCCTATACATGCATATATATAATGTAAGAAGAGCAGTTTTCAGTTGGACTTTAGAAGAAAATTATTACATACAGCAATTAGACACATAAACATATATGTTTATATACATACATATTTAATATATAGTTACAGTTATAGCTTTACAATTATAGAATACTTGGTTGAGCTAAAGAAAGCTTAATTTTGGTTCCAGATGAAACTTTGTAAATTTGTAAATACTCCCAATTACATGTGGCTATGTGTATGTATACAGATATAGGTAGTACTAAAATACATGCAGTAAGATATATGACAAATATATTACTTTGGGAAGATGAATTTAACATTGATCATACTGGTATTAAATTTCTTATGAAAGTAGAGATAACTTATTTTTTATTTAATTATCCAGTCAAATAGTATCATCAGTACCTGGCATATGGTAGTTATTCAATAAATACTGAATACAGAAGAACTAGATGATTAGATATATCTATATATATCTATGTAGATATTGCATATACATATTAATATATCTGTCTTATTAATGAATTTTCTATATATTTTATTGTATATTATACTTTTTACAATGTTTTGTTTCTAACTTTTTTTCTTTCAAGGAGAATACATTACTAATACTTTTAGAGTTTTTTAAGTTGTTTTTAAAAATTAATTAATTAATTAGTTTCATTTCTTTGTCTTGCATAATTTATCTGGCTATAACCTCCATTACTGTATTGAATGAAAGTGAAAAGAATGGTCATTCTTCCCATGTTCCTGAGCTTAGAAGAAAAGCTTTCCCTTTTTCACCATTGAGTATGATGTTAGCTGTGAAAAGCTAGAGTAATTACTACTGAGCAGTACTGACATAAAAGAAGAATACATAGTAATAGAACATATTAGACAGCCTATAAATAAACCCACATATGTAGTAAAATGGTCTTTGACAGGAGTTCCAAGAACATGCAATGGGAAAGGACAGTCTCTTCAACAAATTATGTTGAGAAAACTGAATATGCACTTGCAAATAAATGGAATTGAATCCTTACTATACACAATACACAAAAATCAACTCAAAATAGATAAATAAAGCCTTTAATGGAAGAAATCAAACTGTAAAATTCCTAGAAGAAAACAGGGAAAACACTTTTCTCCATTGGGTTTTGCAATGATTTTTTAGTATGACACCAAAAGCAGAGATAACAAAAGCAAAAACTGACAAGTGGGAATGCATCAAAATTAAAAAGTTCCTCACAGCAAAAAAATAATAAAATTAGAAAAGGATAGATAATAAAATTATGAAATAAGAGAAAATATTTACAAACTATATGTCATACAAGAGTTCAATTTTGAAAATATATAAGGAGGTCTTAAAACTCAAAGGAATGAAAAATTAAAAATGAGCAAAGGATTTGAACAGACATTTCTCCAAAGACATGCAGATAACCAACAGGTATTATGAAAAGATGCTCAATGTAGCTATTTGTCAAGGAAATTAAAATCAAAACCACAATGAGGTATCATCTCACACTTGTTTGAATGGCCATCTTTTATACATATAAAACTACTGGCAAGACTATGGAAACAAGGGAATCTATGTGCTATTGGTGGGAAAGTAAGATGGTGAAGAAACTATGAAAAAGGGTATTGGAAATTCCTAAAAAAAAAAAAAAAAAAAAAATAGAACTACCATATGACCCAGCAATCCCACTTCTCAGTATATATCCAAAAGAATAGAAATCAGGATCCTGAAGAAATATCTGCATTCACATGTTCATTGTAGCATTACTCACAATAGCCAAGATATGGAAACCAACGAAGTGTCCGTTTACAGATGTGTGGATTAAAAAAAAAGTGGTATATACACATAATGGAATATTAATTAGCCATGAGAAAGAAGAAAACCCTGTTACTTGTGAAAACACTGATGCACTGGTGGACATTATGACATTAAATAAGCCACTCAAAGAAGGACAAATACTGCACGATTCCACTTATGAGGCAACATCTAACATATTTAAACTCATAGAGGTATAAAATGCAATAGTGGTGACCAGAGGCTAGGGGTGAGGGAAATGAGAGTTGTTATTTAGTGGGTATAAAGTTTCAGTTACACTAGATGAATACATTCTAGATATGTCCTGTACAACATAGTGCCTATAGTTAACAATACGGTATTATGCATTTCAATAATTGTTAAAAAGGCAGATCTCATGGGGAGTGTTCTTTAAAAAAAGTGACACAAGAAAACTTTTGGAAAGGATGGCTATGTTTATTGCCTTGATTGTGATGATGGCATCATGAGTGTTTGCCTATGTCCAAACTCATTCAAATTGCACATATTAAATATGTGCAGTTATTTGTATATTAATTATACTTCAATAAAACTGTTAAAAAGCAAACAAAAACATTACTATTGGGATAATAGGGAAATATTGGGCAAATCAAAAATATAAGTAAACCATGTTGAAAATGGTAAAACAAAGTAAAACTGATAATTCACAGCAAAGGGGATTGAAAGAGTAAATAAACATAGAAAAATTACAGACTACACCGATAATGTATGTAAAATAAACCCCTAAATATTTAGTAATCTGCAGGAATCTGGGTTGCTCAGTTGGTTAAGTGTCTCTTGGTTTTGGCTCAGGTCGTGATCTCACAGGGTTCATGAGATCGAGCCCCACAGTGCTGAAAGTGCAAAGCTTGCTGGGGATTCTCTCCCTCCTCCCTCTCTCTCTCTCTCTTTCTCTCTCTCTGCCCCTAACCGTCCCTCTTTCTCTCTCTCTCTAAAAATAAATATTTAAAAAATACTTAACAATCCATTGGAAAAATTATAAATCTATACTGAATTTATAAAAAAATGGAGTTAAGGTGATTTTTTATATGGTGTTGAGGAGGTTAAAATTTAAAGCAATCATAAATATTGGCCCATAGTTTTCTTTTCTTGTGTTGTTATCTGGTTTTGATATCAGGGTAATGATGACATCATAAAATGCATTTGAAAGTGTTCCCTCCTCCTCAATTTTTTGGAAGAATTTAAGAAAGATTAGCATTAATTCTTTGAATATTTGATAGAATTCACCAGTGAAACCTGACCCTTGGCTTTTCTACCTTGAGAGGCTTTTAATTATTAATTCAATCTTATTGTTATTGGTTTGTTCAGATTTTGTGTTTCTTTCTGGTTTGTTCTTGGTTAATTGTTTCTAGCAAGGTGTGTATTCTTTCTAGGATGTCCAATTTGTTGGTGTATAGTACATAGTAATCTTTTATGATTCTTTGTATTTCAATACAATACAAATCAATTACAATATCATATCTTTCATTTGTGATTTTAGTTCAGAATTACAATATCGTATCTTTCAATTACAATACAATTACAATATCGTATCTTTCATTTCTGATTTTAGTTCAGTCTTCTTTTTTCTTAGTTATTCTAGCTAAAGTTTTTTAAAATTTTTTTAATGTTTATTTTTGAGAGAGAGAGAGAGAAACAGAGACAGAGCATGAGTGGGAGAGGGGCAGAGAGAGAGCGAGACACAGAATCTGAAGCAGGCTCGAAGCTGTCAGCGCAGAGCCTGATGTGGGGCTCAAACTAAAGAACTTCAGATCATGACCTGAGCAGAAGTTGGACGATTAACCGACTGAGCCACCAAGGTGCCCCAATCTAGCTAAAGTTTTATCAGTTTTGTTTACCTTTCTGAAAAATTATCTCCTAGTGTCACTGATGTTTTTCCTATTTTTATGTTGTCTATTTCATTTACTTCTGCTCTGATCTTCATTTTTTCCCTCCTTTTGATAACTTTGGGCTTAGTTTACTCTTCCTTTTCTAGTTTTTGAGGTGTAATGTTAGGTTGTTATTTGAGATCTTTGTAATGTCTTAATATATGTATTTATCACTTTAACTTTCCTCTCAGTATGGCTTTACAGCATACTATAGGTTTTAGTATACTGTGTTTCCATTTTTTTGAGATACCTGTTTTTTTTTTTCTTCTTTGACCCACTGGCTTGTCAGGAGTGTGTTATTTCATTTCCACTTATTTGTTGCTGTTGATTTCTAGTTTCTTACCATCTTGGTCATGAATTATACTTAGAATTATTTCAATTTTCTTAAATTTGATAAGATTTGTTTTGTAGGGGCACCTGGGTGACACAGTCAGGTAAGCATCTGACTTCGGCTCAGCTCATTATCTGGTGGTTCATGTGTTTGAGCCCTGTGTGGGGCTCTGTGCAGACAGCTCAGAGCCTGAAGCCTGTGCATTCTCTGTCTCTCTGTCTCTCTCTCTCTCTCTGTCTCTCTCTGTCTCTCAAAAATAAATAAACATTACAAAAAAAAAAAGATTTGCTCTGTAGCCTATCATATCCTTGATGAATACAGATGCAAAATTTCACAGCAAAATTTTGCAAACCTAATCCACCAGCTCATTAAAAACACTACACGAGGACCAAGTGGAGTCTATTACTAGGATTCAAAAATTGTTCAATATATGAAAATAAATAAATGTGACACATCTAATAAAATGTAAGACAAAAAAGCATACAATCATCTCAATAGATACAGAAAAAAATTCTTCGACAAAATACATCCTTTTATGAGAAAATCCCTCAGTAAATTGGGTATAGAAGGAACAAATCTCATCATGATAAAGGCCATATATGACGAACCCAACTTAACATCACACTCTAGTAAAACACTGAAAGCTTTCCTTTAATACCAGAAACAAAACATGGGTAACCACCCTTACTGCTGTTATTCACTGTACTGGAAGTTCTAGCTAGAGCAATTAGTCAAGAAAAGTAATAAAAGACATTCAAGTTGAAAAGGAAAAAGTAAAATTGCTATTTGCTGATGATATGACCTTATGCACATATGCAAAATGTCTTGAAGACTAAACTAAATAGACAGATAGATAGGTGGGTAAATAAATAAATACATACATACATAAATACATAAATAAATAAATAAAGTTGGAACTAATTAACAAATTGAATAAAGGGTAAAAAATCAACATGCAGGGGTCAGTTATATTTCTATATATTAATAATAAAACATCGGAAAAAAAATAAAACTATGTAACAGCATAGTCTCTTCAACAAATGGTGTTGGGAAAATTGAATGAACATATTAAAAAAATAAATAAATAAAAAATAAATAAAAAAATAAATAATAAATAAAATAAATAAGACCTCTAACTTAACACCACTCACGAATGCTAACTCAAAATGGATTAAAGACTTAAAAATAAGTCCTGATACCATTAAACTCCTAGAAGAAGAAAAAAAAAAAAAACAGAAAAAGCTCCTTGACATTGCTCTGAGAAACGATATTTGAGTATGAGACCAAAGCCAAAAAACAAAAGCAGAAATAAATAAGTGAGACTACATCAAGCATAAAAGTCTCTGCATAGCAAAAGTCAACAAAAAGAAAAGGCAACCTATAGATTGGGAGAAATACTTGAAACCATTTATCAGATAAGGGATTAATATCCAAAATATATAAAGAACTCTTATAACTCATTAACAAAAACAAAGAAGTCATCCCATTAAAAATGGTCAGAGAACGTGAATAGACCTATTTCCTAAAACTGACATCCAAATTACCAACAAGTACATGAAAACATGCTCAACATCATTAACGATCATGGAAATGTAAATCAAAACCACAATGAGGTATCACTTCAAACATTTTACAATGCTTATCATCCAAAACAGAAGAGATGAGAAGTGTCGGCAAGGACGTGGAGAAAAGGAAAACCTGTGCATTTTTACTAAAAGTCAGCATGGTTGGTAGCTTGTAAAATAGTTCCCTATAAATTCATCACTGGGTATCCATTCCTTTTTGTGATCCCCTTTCCTTGTAACATCAAAAGTGATAGGATGTTACAGAGTTTAGACTTCTGAATTTAGATTACAAACGTTAGGATCTCCCCTTTGCTCGGTTTCATCAAGTCAGCTGCCATACTGTTATCTGCCTGGTGAACAGTGTTGCCATTGGCTTTCCATCAACAGCCAGTAACGAATCAGGGCCCTTAATTCAACATATACGATTGTCCTGCCAAACACTGTGTAGTGAGCTTGGATGCAGATCCATCCTCTGTCATGCCTGTCACAGATGTGACAGATGACTGTGGTCTTGTGAGAAGCCTAGAGGTATCTGAGGACCCAGCTCAGCCATGTTGGGATTCCTCACCCACAAAAACTGTGAGAAAATGAGCGCTTATTCATTTAAGGAGCTAGGCGTGGCAGAAATTTATAACACAATGATTAACAACTAATATAGCCAGTAAATGTGAATGATCTCATGTCATAAAACTAAACAAATCTAGTTCTAGATATACTAGAAAAATCATGGCTCCTATCAACTGGGAAATGGACAAAACAAACGGGTTGCTCATAAAATGAATTTTTTTTAGTTAATAAACATAGGTCAACCTAGAACACAAAATTATGAGGAAAGCCATTAAGTTACAATAATCACATTTATAGATGCTTTTATATTTACACATGAAAGTAGCAAAACATTATATGCTGTATATAATTTATTCATATATATAGTTAAAATATTATAATTCCAATTCATAATATAAACACTAAGATCAGGATAGTGCCCCAATGAAGGATCATTGAGCAGCCAAAGAAAGCGCTGTGTCATTTATAATGTTTACTTTCCAAATAATAGGTCTGATGCAAATGTGGCAAAATGCTATTAACTTTTCTTACATTTTGGTAGGGTATGCACAGATATTTTTATGTTATGTTCCACTTTTTCTTGTTTGAAATATTTCATAATTTTAAGCATAATATTTAATAAGGAGAAATTAAACGATCTAAAATGTGACACATTCATATGAAATTGATAAACGTTCCACTAATATAAAAAGAATGGAGATAAAAACACTTGCATTTGGTTTAGACAAGCTAAAAGCAGACCAAATTAGATACAGATCTTGTTTATTGTAGTAATCTGATGACAACAGAATCAGTAACCATAATACATCAAATGATTTCCAAGACATTAAGCAAACAAATCATTTATATAGAGTAATGTAAACAAATCATTTACACATCTACTGCACATAGTGCATCTCTAAACTATGCCTCAGAGACATCTAGTAAATAGTATAAGGCAGAGTAAATCTATCATATTTTCTTATTGTTGGAAAAAATACTTAAAAATGACAAATAATCCACTAAAAATAGAAAATACATTATTCAGCCATGGAAACCTGGCCTCTAGGAACATTAGTATTATTATGCTAATTATAGAGTAACATAATTATTCAAAATTTTAGGCATGTGATGCAGAGAGCAAGATGGAGTCACCCATGTCAAGCAGGGACCTGTGTCAAGCAATGATGCAAGCAGCTAAGGACATCGCACTAGCTGATGACACACTCAAAACTGACAACCAGCAGAAACAGAGGAGTCTGCAAAGGCCCAAGACTGATCAAACCCTTAAAAAAGAGAGGATTTTTGCAGGAAACTGCCAGACTCCTCAAACACTGACCCCTCTCTATGTCTGACCACTTTAAAGAGGCAGCTGCCCAAGAAGGCTCTGCCCAAATGATCTAACAGAACTGAGATCCTTCACTGCTTGAACATGATAAGCAGTAAGTGCTGAGAGCTAGCTGACCTGGTCCGGACAAAGGCCTTATCTCAACTCCGTGCTCACAGACCGACTTTGTGTTTGGTTCCTCAGTGTCCTTACCTCTATTCTACCTTCTATCTATTGTCTTTGTTATGACATGTCCTGTGCTTTGCTTTGTGTGATGTGTAGGAAGACAAGTTAAACACATGTGGTGAAATGTCATTGAGTTTGGAATCCTAAACCTGCTTTCTTATCATGTTAACCTTGCTTTATGTATTAAATAAAGCTGATACTGAGGAATGACATAAGTCGTGTGCCTGCCTTCAATAGCATGCTCATGACACTTGATATGCAGTAAATTATATTAAAGATGGGCAGTCCTAAAGTTCTTTTAGGATTCAATTTGTTGTGCCATATAAACTTTGCGGGTTATATATTTTTAAAACAAATTTGTTTCCTTTTTTAAATTTATGAATTACTAAATGCTAACATACGTAATGCCAGAATTTTTGCTTTGTTTATATTTTGTCACTGTGACCAAAAATTGATAATAATTAAAATAATGTCTACCTTGTGTATGTTTTGTTTTTATCATGATTTGCTTAATAAACAAAGTCAACAAAACCTGATTTCAAGATGTAATTTTTAGCAGTTGATAAATAAGACATGATTTGTGCATAGCAGAAGGGCATCAGCAGTGGTTAATAAGACTATCTTAATTCCCAAACCTTTCATAACTCACTAGCTGATTTCTAAACCTTTACTTTCATATACTGTAATAAACACTCATAAATGGTAAAGTGGAATTAACTGTGGGGCACATTATATTAATTTTTGTGAATCATTTACACTTCAGTGCTCAAATGCACTTTGTAATATTTATAGGAAGAAAAACAATTATATATATATGACACTGGAAACAATATTGGGGACCAGTTGGACAGGAAGAATTTGGAAGACTAAATGGAATTTGGACGACTAACTTGTTTAGTTTGTACTAATGGTCCAGTTTCCTCACCACTCCCTCTATCCGTGCACTTTTCTGTGTAAGTTTTCAATGCTATCCCACTGTGGGCTCGGCTGGTGACTTGCTTAGTTAGGTCAATATGTCCTTGACACCAGCAGGGCACCCAGTGTCCTGAAAAGCTTTTGCAAGATTGGGCATACAAGCTTTTGAGCTTCGGACATCCCCATAATCATAGGAGGCTTGTGCTAGGCTGATGGTCCTAAAAGGAGGATGAATGACAAGTGAAGCAGAGAAGTACTAGCTGAAGTGCCCTATGCAAGTCCAGCCAAGAGAAGATCAGATTTCAGATCCTGCCAACCACCAATCACTGCACAAGTCCAACCAAGGTAAGTTGGGCCCAATCTAAATCAACAAAACCATGGCAAGCCACTGCAATATAGCTAATAATAAATACCGGTTCATTCTAAGCTACAGGATTTGGGAATAGTTTGTTATACAGTAATAATTAAATGCTCTAGGCCCTATGAAAAGCAATTCCTATAATCCCTAAATATTCCATAGTGATGCTACAGAAATTTGTAAGTAATTCACCTTAAAGTTTTTGTTCTTCATATGATAAAAGTTTGTTCTAAATAGAAAATATGAATGTATACCATCATGTAATGTATGTATGGAAGAGACCCCCCACAAGTTATATATGAGAAATATTAAAAACATGATAAATATTAAACATAGGTCATCATAACCAAGAGAACATGCAATGTAGGGGGAGATGATTAAATATTAAAATATTTACTCTTTTTCCCCATTCATTAATTTTAATCATCTTATTTAAATATATAGAGCAGTATATTGGTATAGATTAACATAATATAAATCACAAAGTCCCACAGAGTTAATGATTATTTATTAATTACCTTTTTTGTTGTTGCTCATGTGGAAAAAATTGGTTTTACATTCATGATCTTTTTAATATTTATTTACTTTTGAGAGAGAGAGAGACACACAGAGACAGAGAGAGAGAGAGACAGAGCACAAGTGGGGCAGGGGCACAGAGAGAAGGAGACACAGAATCCAAAACAGGCTCCAGGCTCCGAGCTGTAAACACAGAGCCCAATGTGGGGCTTGAACTCAAGCCATGAGATCATGACCTGAGCTGAAGTTGGATGCTTAACCAACTGAGCCTCCCAGGCACCCCTACATTCATGATTTTAAGGTGCATGTTTTATTTTAGTTTAGTTTAATTTAGGTTGAGAGAGAGTGTGTGTGTGTGTGAGCCAGGGAAGGGAAGAGAGAGAGGGAGACAAAGAATTCCAGTCTCCCCACTGTCATTGCAGAGCACAGGCAGGGGTTGAACTCACGTACCACACCAGGGGATTATGATCTAAACAAAATCAAGAGTTGCACACTTAAAAGACTGAGCCATCCAGGTGCCCCTAAGGTGCACTTTTTAAAAGAAAAAAACCTAAATTTACATATAAAACAGCAAACCAAACATTGTACTGCCATTGAGTATTATTGATGTTGAGGAGCATTTTTCCATGTTTTTATCTTTTATGAAATCAGGGCTATTTGTTGAATTAATGTGTAAATATAATTTTATAGCATATGCTTTTATACTGAGTTAATTATGCATTTTAATCTTACATGTGAAAATCAAGCAAATGTAAATTAAAATGGACACTTTAGGTAAATATTCTTATTTATTTGCTCCTCAATTGAAGAGCAGTGAGACTTAAGTAAATGAGAAGAATCTGAAGTAGTGATCTACCATAATTTACACTGAAACTTATATAAGGAGAAAACAAAAAGTTTAAAATCACGCACATTTTAATTATGTGTAAAAGAAATACCAAAAATCTTGAAGTATCCAACCTCACATCCTATGGATACAATTGAAAAAAGACTCTGGCTCTTGGAAAACATGCTTGCTTTATGAATATGTATAATGGTACTGAAAAAAGTACGAGAGGAACTTTGAGAACACTCCATTTTTATCCAATATTTCCCAAGGAAGGACTTCTAGAGGTCTGTCCTGAGCCTCAACCTTTTCCCTAATCTTCAGACTCAAATCCTTTCTCCTTTGCTGACAACTCCACTTGGCTACATAATAGGCAGTACGGACGTTACATAAATCTCAGTCTTCTCTACTCATATAGTCTAAACTATAAGACCCCATTCTCTAGTTACGATTGTAACAGACCATTCCAAAACATAGTACACAGAACCACCATTTATTAAGTTTACAGATTCTATGGGTCAGGAATTTGGATAGGTCTAGACTAGACTAGATTGGTTTAACTATAGCTGTGGGGACTTGAAGGCCAGGGACTGAAATCATCCTCAAAGTATCCTTCATCATATATCTGCCTTTCAGCAAGGACTGCAGATGAAATTTTTCAGAGGACCTACAAGTCATTTATCCATATGCCCTGTACTTGCTCACAGCATAAGGCTAGCAGTATAATCAAACTTTTTCTACAGTGGCACAGAGTTCCAAAAGCCGGTGTCCCAATGGACAAAGTGAAATCTTCATTGTGAACCTGGCTGCAAAACCACCATTGTCATTTCTGCTGTTATTATTTTAGGTAAATTAATCTCAGACGGACCAGGATTCATGAGGATGTGGACCAGCACTGCCTTTTAGGCAAGGTGGTAATATCATATTGCAAAACAGCATGTAGGATGGGTGATATAGTTGTGGCTATATTTGAAAAATACCACCTGCCACAACCATATGCTCCTTTTGCTTAATTTTCTCCTCATCTCTTATCACTAACATTCAATGTGTTTTACCTTTTTATTTTTTGTATATCTTCCCATTAGAATGTAAGTTTCCTGTGTTTTGTTTCATAGCTTTCCACAACCCATGAAAAATTCCCTGGAACCAGTAATCATTTAATAAATATTTGTTGGGTGAATGAATAAATGAGTGGTTATTTTAAATTATTTTTAAAAAGAGGAGAGAAAATGCAAAGTAGGCTTAATATGAATAAAATATGGACATGGAGATGTAGAATAAATTAAAATAATATGTTTTTAAGGCTGCCCATGTTCCTCTATGCTCAACTTACATATTTTAAACTTTGATGATTTCCTTTACTCTCAAGAAATTCCCTTATGTCTTTTATTTCAAATATTTTTAGACTGTGTCTTTTTCTAAGGCAGAAAATGACAATGTTAGCATACACTGCATGATTTACAATGTTTATTTCTTCTATAAATCAATTAAACTATGAATTTAAGTTCTGAGATATATTCAGCTATTCATTTGCTATAAGAAGCTACATTGTTTCAAGAAAATTTCTAGAATGTTCATATGTATCTTTTATAGACAGATTAGAAGCATAAGTGAGCATAATGAGCTTGCAAATTTTATGTAAGTTTCAAGAAAAGAATTAGTTAGCGTTTGTAAAGTATATGTAATGAGGTTAATACGTTGACAATCATGTTGCTTCATATATATGATGGAACTAATGATAGTGACAAGAATTTATCAAATTTAAGGGTGAAAAATTAGAGAAAGAGGAAAGGTGATATATATATATATATATATATATACACACACACAATAATATAGATATATAATAAATTTAAATAGTCATTGGTTTCTAACTGGTACTTACCATTCAAATAAGGGAAGGAAAAGTACTTGATTGCTGAATAATATAAAGAAAAGAGAAGCAGCTGGAATACAGATTTCAGTTTGGGGTGATTATAAAGCAGAAGCAGTAAATGTGTGTGGTTGAAGTAAGATGAAATACAGTAGAATACATATAAGATGATGACTATATATATTATGTTAGTATTTAAGAACTATTTTCATACATTCCAAAAGTAAAATATATTTTATACATTAATTCACTCATCATACACATGAACATTGATATAGTGCTCTTACAAATATAATATGAAATCTGTGCCTATGGATCATTTTCCTCCACTTCAACTAGGTGCTTAAGTCAATTCAACTTTAGGATGAAGAGACAGTAAGTGTATTTTCCTGGTTGAAGCCATTTTGTCCATTCTGCCTTCAGCAGAAACGAAGTATGAATTGTGCACTTAGTCTCAATTGGCCACTCTGCCCATTTTTCACCGGATCAGAATGCACAGGGAGAAGAAATACTGTAAATATTCTTTCTCTCTCTCTGTCTCCCTTTTTTTCTCTTTCTCTCTTCCCTCTCTTTCTCCTCCCTCTGTCTTTCTCTTTCAATTACATAAACATATGTACTTTAGTAAATATACAAATTTTCAAGTGACCCCTTAAACTGCAGTTCTCTGCATATTTTTTTTTCCTTGACATCCACACAAGATCAAAGCCATCCTATATTTCTCATAGCACTTTCTATCTCTCTTTTTTGGACTTAATACAATTTAAAGTAAGTAAACATTTTGGGGATTCTTTATTTTATGGTGCTACATGAGATTAGAATGGGTCAATTTTATCACTGCTAGTCTCAAGTCATAGCAGACAATTACTCAGTAATACATTCTGAATGAATGAATAAAGTTACTTACACTCACTGATCTTCATCCTTCTCAATTTCAAACTGGAGACGGTAATACCTATACCATATACAAAACATCAAAAGCCTCAAACCCTTCTTTATCCTATTCACTTTAACCAGTATATTGTTAATTTTTAGCTTCTCAGACCTGATTTTCTTTCTCCCTGCAAACTACAAAAATTCCATTGCTTTACTTAGATTTGAAGTTGCAAATCCCTGTAACAGCTGTCAAATAAGTTTCAGGAAGATGAAAAATGTTCCTTTTTCCCTGAAGCTGAATAAAAGCAAATAATAATCTGTAATATAGAACTGTTACTATAACTTTGGAATGTAAGTTTTATCTTCTAATGGAAATAGATATTTGATTGGCTACTTAATGTCTGTGGCCCTTTGAATAATATTTAATTTTCCAGATTATGATAGTTATAAATGCTTGTAAACTTCATTTGTTAAGCCATAAGTTCATTGCTGCTATCATTTTTCCTCTCCCGTAACATGCATCACACTCGGGGCATAAGTAACAAGGATTACACTAGCATATCTACTGGACATATTGATTTCTTATTTTAAAAAGGTTTGAGTTTTGATGTCCCATTTAAATCTACATTACCTTCCAGCTTTGGTGTGAGGACTACATATAAATCACCACGTAATCAGCAGAGTGAAAAACTATGAATTAAATGCTCAATTAAATCTGGTGATGTTACATAATGAAAAGTGCTCGATTAGATGGACGGGCCATTAGCATTTTGGGCAATTGTTAAGTCTGATTTTTTTTGTTCATATATAGATGGAAAAACACACAGTGTCACTGTGAAATGACAAACCTAACATGAGATTTTACCATGAATAATTTCCCTCCAGAGTAGAGAGAAGATTAATGTTGAATTTTCAAATAATTACTTTAAACTAATTAAAAATAGAAAGGAAAAGCAATAAAAGGAAGTCTTAAAGATGTGAAACAAAAAATAACTTATCATTGGATAAATTTTCAGAGTAAATAAATTCCCTGAATACAAATTGGACCTCATATTCCCAGTTTGTTTCCAGTACAAAGTCAAAGTGTCATTTTATATTAGGTGAATAATAAGACTCCACAGCTCATTAAAGCATAAATTCATTTCTTTGCTTCTCTTGTGGTGTAATGTGCTTGCATTTTTGCCCAGAGGACAGATACTAACATGAACATTTATCTGTAATTAAAGATTCACAGACCATTAACAGTATAGCAATTTCCTTGCAAGTTAAGGCAGGGAAATAAGATGTTTTAAAAATTATTTTCTGTCTTATGTGAAAGTTATCCTCCTTTTCTTTTGTTCATGTTTTCTAAGCTGGAGGAACCCATTCCTTGAGTGGCTTTGTTCCAAACTAAGGTAGAAGAAGTATTTGATAATATACCACCTTCTGTTCTCTCAGTAATTGTTAAAATGTTTTCTGTGATTCTGTTCTCTGTGAGGACTGTCTAAATTGATTAGGGAAATGAGTGCAAACTCTAAATTTGTCTGTCTGTATCCTCAAAGATATGTGCTGGAACAGATGAAGGTGACGAGAAGGAAGCCAAATCAACAGATGCAAGGCTGAACAGCTCATCACCAAAGTGGGGGTGGGGACACATTATTGATATTAAACTGAATATCTACAAAATATTTTTCCAAGGAATTAAATATTATAATGTGCTTGGGTAATATCTTACTAGTGATATTAAAATGCCAGGAAGTAGTAGTCAAAAAAAGGGGGGGGTTCCAACAAATATTTGGGTAAAATTATCCAGTCTACATTCAGTCATGTAATAAAAGTGCATTAGTATTATCTATTTTATATTCTAGTTAGAATCATCTGTTCTACAGTCATTTGTTTAAGAAATATGAAGTAAATATTTGTGTTAAATTACAAGCATTACAAAAATAATATAATGGGTAGGAGCACAGATTACGAAGATAAATTACCTGGCTCAAGCTCCTTTTCTGACAATTTCTAGCTGTGTGACCTTGACCAAATTGTTATTTAAGCTCTCTCTTCCCTGATTTCCTACTTAAAAATAGGGTGTGACAACAACTGCCAGGACTCATCACTTACTATGTTTCCATTCGTTTATAGGTACAAAGTCCAAATATATTTCCCATTCGTGTTAGTTCAGGTGATCTATTTCAGCAAGTGAAATGAAACAAGTGGTTGCAGCATGGCCCACAAAACTGACCCATGCATAATTTTGTTCTTCTTCCCCATCCAAAAGTAAAAAGGAATGAATTCTGATGATGTTTATGGCCAAGCCCCATGATGGAAGATGGCAATATCCCTGAATTACTGCCTGGGGAAGATGCTTCCCTGCCCTGCATGCAACCTATTGTGGTATGAAAGAGAAATATATTCTCCTTATATAGATCCATGGAGATTTTAGACTTTGGGCTCTTTGTTACAGGATTATACTTCTCTAAATAAAAGATGAAGCTTTTAATAGTATATATATCATCAAGTTAAGTGAAAATTCATGGGTCAATATATGTAAAACACTAGGAATAGAGCCTGGCATCAGTTAAGCCAATGGAAGTAGTTCTTTTATTGATTAGGATAATTGTGGTAGTGTGGTAGAATACACACATATTCTTCTCTTTTACAGTTTCCCTTAACTTGAGGTTGGGGCTCAATGACTGGATTTGGGCCAATGGAATATGAGAACTGCCATGCCTGATTTTAAATGTGTCCTGTGTGCACACCTCTAGATCATATTTTAATTGTCAGAGAACTGTAAAGGTACATGATGAAGATAGTGTTATCAAAAATATAAAAATTCCAGAGCCCTGAGTTACCTTCACAACATAGGACTTTGAAAATTTAATCTCTATACCGGTTAGCACTGGTATTTTGAAAACCTGACCATCCCTAACAATGAGGATGCTAACAAAGTCTGTCATGGATGCAAAACATAAGAAGCAGTTTCTGTGTTCTTGGAAAATTCATGATGTATTAGGGAAATAAAACATACCTATTTTAAATGTATGGAAGGTGTAAGATATGCATGATATCTATATCCCCATTTTAAACAGTAGTGAGATTTTGCAAATTTTCACATCGATTAGGAGGGCGATAACAAAAGACACAAGGCTTTATATTTATTTGATGATTCTTTTTTTAAATTTTTTTAACATTGATTTACTTTTTGAGAGACAGAGACAGCACGAGTGGGGGAGCAGCAGAGAGAGAGGGAGACACAGAATCTGAAGCAGGTTCCAGGCTCTGAGCTGTCAGCACAGAGCCCGACACGGGGTTCAAACCTGTGAACCATGAGATCATGACCTGGGCTGAAGTCGCACCCTTAACAGAGTGAGTCACCCAGGTGCCCCATGTATTTGATGATTCTTAAGGATATGTACTTAGTTTAATTCTATAAGTACTAAGCAGTTATTTCTATTTTATTATTTATTATTTATTTATTTTTATTTTATTATTAAAAATAAACTAGGTTACCCCATCAAGAAGAGTAATTACTGTCCATCAAAATATACAGTTTATATAAAAATCATGTTTCCTAATAGAAAATTACCTTTCTGAAAATCAGTAAACTTGAATTTTCTTCTATCAGCTTTTAATCAAGTGGCCTTTGAAGATATAAGTCTCCTGAGATCCTGTAAACTCCATTAAGATTCTGCACCTTGATGGCTCTGCGGCTGCAATCCCTACTAGCTTTTTCATAATTTACAATAGATGATTAGGTTCTTATTTACTTGCACTTTGTGTTAAGTGTGCTCTATAAATTTGTTCTTCAAATAGACAACCTAGAGATGAAACATTCTAGAACTTATTAATAGAAATTATAAATATCTCCAAAAAATTAAACATTTCTTCTGTTATGTGTGATACGCTTAAAAGCTATTTAAAAGAGATAGTTTCAGACTTCCTTCTCTTCCAGAATATTAGAGTGATGAATTACAAATCTGTCTCACCTGGGTTGGAAATGTTATTCTTCTAATTAATTTTTAACAGTGGGAAAATAGCTTTCGAAGTGTGAATGATTCCTATTTTCACAGCAGTATTGAAGAATGCGTGACTGTCCAAAGGGAAAAAAAAATAAATGTGTTTGTAATTTAATCACTCTCTCGTGTCATATGTACAATTTTGGACAGCATTCCTGTCTATTACACTTCATATAACATTTAACAAGTATCAGTAATATAAGATTTTCTCTGAAAAACTAAGTTTCTAATAATGACCCTGAGACTCTGAGATGCAAAGATCTTATCTAATTCAACATTTTTCATGAGAGATAGTCAGAATTGAAAAAAACATATCCTGAGTCTTTCTTTTCAACCACTTAAGTATATTATTTTTGTTGTTTATCACAATCATTCACCAAAATACCATTATAAAAAGGAATTATACACAGAATATAAATACATTGTATATTCAAAACAGGTTTTTCCCCTCATGTCTATCTAACAACATGGAGTTACTCAGGAGATCAGACACAGTATCCAGGGATATCCATACTTTGTTTTCCTTCTGAATTGTTTGATATCCTTAAATCCCAATTATTAAAATTCTTGCTAGAATGTTTTATTGTAGGTATGTTACAAGTAGAATATTCCTGTTGATTAATAAGTAAATTATATTAAACCACATTTCATTGATGTCATATTGACATAAAAAATTCTTTTTAATCTTACTTTTTTATTTACTGTGGAAATTATTCATGTTAACTAAAAATTAAAATACTCGATTCTCTGAATTCTCAGATATCCCTAATGTCAAATTGCGTCAGTTATGGTGATTTCCATTTGCTAGTAAAGGTGTGAATTCGAAAGATTTCAAAATGTTTTACTTTTTCCCTTTCACAAAGTAAAAGGAAGGCTAGATTTTAAATTTATTTTACTTAAAATTCTGTTTATCACACATCTTCTATTCCAAATATTTCATAATCGATGTTTTACTGTGTCTTGCAATCATAAATGTTGTAATTATATTTATATAAACATAAATGTACTTATACACACAACTAAATACTCCCATTATCTTTCCCTCTATCCTATTTTTCCCTATGTTTTCTTTTCTTTTTTTTTTTTAATTTTACTCTCTTTTTAAACATCTCCCTTAGTTCTTGTAAGAGATCTACACTGTTTGAATTAGTAAAACAATTGTTATTGCCTGCCAAATAGCAGGGCTTTTTAAATTTTTTTTAATGTATATTTATTTTTGAGAGAGAAAGAGAGAGTCAGAGCGTGAGCTGGGGAGGGGCAGAGATAGAAGACCCAGAAGCCGAAGCAGACTCCAGGCTCTGAGCTGTCAGCACAGAGCCCAATACAGGGCTCGAACTCAGGACCCATTAGATTGTGACCTGAGCTGAACAAAGTTGGACACTTGACTGACTGAGCCACCCACGTGCTTCCCAAGTAGCAAATCTTAAAATACCTTCCAAATGATTCAATATTTTCTCTAAAACAGTGTAGAGAATCAAGAACGCTTTTTTGGAAGTTCCACCAAAAGTAGTCACTAGAAACTTTTGGAATGAAAGCTATTTCCTACCATCAGGGAAAAGACACAAAACTGGGAAAAACACAAATGAAATAATAAAGAGGGAACAAACACCAGGCAAACTACTAAATGGAGACATTCAAACTTAGCCAGCAATGGCATGAGAAACCTCATAGCTGTCACACTCTCTTGTTCAAGGAGGCTGATCTTGAAGCAGGAACTTTTAGAGACTTAATATTATTATTATTATTTTTAGTGAAAAGCAATAATCTTAAAAACATGAACACATAAAAAATTTAAAAACCTGAAATATAGGTACTAAATGAAGTAGTCCTAGTCATATTTTATAAATTAAGACACTAAATATATTTTTTCTGGCTAGCTTCAGACAACAAGAAGGTAATCCTTAGCAATTGGAGATGCAAAAGCCATGTAATCAGAAGACAGGTAATTTTCTGCAGACTGTTACTTCTCAGCTTTCTGTAATTCTTGTTTAATTTATCCAGTATGAAAGTAATATAAAATAAAATAACTATTTGACTTTTGAATTGAAACTTCATGGTAGACACGCCCTTTACTTTCATCTCCACCTGTTAAATTCCACTCATCTATACTTCAACTTTTTTTAATGAACATGCAGTTAAAAATAATTGTTAATATTTATTTATTTTTGAGAGAGACAGAGACAGAATGGGAGTGGGTTAGGGGCAGAGAGAGAGGGAGACACAGAATCCGAAGCAGGCTCCAGGTTCTGAGCTGTTATCACAGAGCCTGACGCGTACAATTCAGGAGCTATGAGACCCTGACCTGAGCCTAAGTTGGTCACTCAACGAACTGAGCCACCCAGGTGCCCCCTAACATGCATGTTTTTAATGTTAGTGGTAGACTAATTTAAAGTTTAATGTTTATCTTGTATTTTCTAAAGAGTTTCTTTATATTCATTCATTCATTCATTCATCCATTCATTCATTCATTCATTCATATTTTATGTATCAGGTACTTTTGAATCACTCCTCTATTTAGGAAAGAATAGAAGAAAAAAAGAGAGCATTACATAGTAAGTCCTACATAGTATTAAAAACTAATATAAAAAATGTTTTAATAAATTTCTAAAAGGTAAATGAAAACAACAAGAAAGCAGAATAAAAATAAAGTATGAAACTCTGGAGACTTTATTCAGAATAAAAAGCATCACAGAAAGTCATTTTTTAAAAAAAATTTAGTTGCTTCTTTTCATTTTTAAATTCGACTGAGACAGGAGTGTAAGAAATTCAGATATACATATTCCTGATTACATGGCTCTTGTATCTCCAATAGCTCCAATTGCAACACATATATTAACATATATATATCATATTTGGAAGGTTTATATATTGACATATATGTATATTATTTGGAAGTTTTATAGATTCAAAGGGGCAGAGTCAGTACTTTCAAAAGTTTAATAGAAAATATTTTCTTTCAGATAGTTGAGCAAATATTAATGCCCAATCACATGCATTTACTCTTCGTACTGTAGGGTAGCTTTCAATTTTTTTTTAATATTCAATTTCTTTAATAATTTATGCTTTTTGAGTAACTGTTTTTGTTTTGATTAACAGAACTGGTTTGTGTTATATTTGAAGTCATGTCTGTTCTTGTAGATTCCAGAGAATCACGTTCAGATTCACGTGACACCTTGAAACCTCTGCCGGCCACAGAGTCCCGCAACAACATGCCTCTTCTCAACTCACAAGTCACTCAATTTATACTTCTCTATCTGAAATAAGGACTGGCTTTATAAATTCCCCAAATTCCAAACATAGATAAAATGAGCATGAAACATGAAAAAGAAATCATTTATGATGTATTTTATGTGTTCCTGTTCTGTGATTGACTTAAAGTGTTTCCCCATGGGAGAACAGAAAGAACAACTTGTGGTTTTCTGTTTTCTTCTCTGCCATCTGTTTGTTTATTTTTTTAGGTGGTAATGAGAATGAGGAACAAGGAGATTTGCAGCAATGAATTTCAAATGTTTCTAATCTGTGGATCATTTCACTAGAGGATCCTGAAGATGCCTCAATGTTTTTCTACAGTAAATGTGTGATAAATACTGATTTATGTGATTTTTTTCCTCCTAAAAAATATACACATTAAATTCCTTGAAAGTAGTATTACTTTTGCCTCAAATTATCCAATATGTTACATAAGCCTGATGTGCAGTAGACATTTTATAAATATTGTGTAGGTTTTTAGTCCATATGTAAAAAATTTGGAATTCATGGATGATAAACAGGATGCAATGTTAATTTTTTGAAAGATTTTCAAGTGTTTTATCTGTATATCTCATAACCAAAAGATAAGGTCTATGTATCTCCTTTGTTTATTAATCTGTGGATTTGGGAAATACTAGTCCCAACAGTATACTGATGTTGAAAGAGGCTTATATATGTCATGCATGCAATATTATAAGTGCTGTATGAATGTTACTAAAAATGTTGTTTTCTGTTAGGGCTAAGATTATTTTTTTGGTATCCTAAGCACCTGTCCACATATACGTAACAGAATTTATTCTCTTTAAATGCATGCTTCTTTTCATACTTTTTGGTTATAATCCAATTCTATCTAGTAGCACACTGAACAGAATAATGGAAAAACTAAAAATGTTTCTTCCCCTTCCTTCTTTATCATAGGCTATTCTTAGATCTTTAATGGAATATTTAATGTAACCATTGGAAGAGATATGATGCCCTTGATTCCTTTCACTGAAGTCTAGACCCAAATAAAACTTGTTGAAAGAGAATTGTAGAAATATATTTTATAGTAAGTTCATAAATTAATTTGAAATTGCTCTCATCAAAATCTTCCTCTTTAAATTTAATGTATTGGGAGGAAAAACGTTTATATTATCAAAGGTTTTTGGATTGTTAATACACTCACACCTATTCTTTTTCATATTAACTCAAGTGGATTTCAAGGTAAAACATACACTTTGCCTGTAATCAGTACTGTCAGGGAAAGAAAGATAAATGTTCAATATAAATTTTTGCAAAGCTCTTTGGCTATTTTTTTCAATTCTATTTCAAACTTATATATATTTTAATTCAGGAGCAATGCGATAAGTCATATTTTTAAGAACTTTCCAAAAATTTGTTAATTATTTATTTCAGAATACAAAAAACAGCTTGATCAGTGTAACAAAAATCACTTCTTTTTTTTTTTAATGGTCTCATTTATTATTTTATTTTTAATTTTATTTTTTTATATATATATATGAAATTTATTGACAAATTGGTTTCCATACAACACCCAGTGCTCATCCCAAAAGGTGCCCTCCTCAATACCCATCACCCACCCTCCCCTCCCTCCCACCCCCCATCAACCCTCAGTTTGTTCTCAGTTTTTAACAGTCTCTTATGTTTTGGCTCTCTCCCACTCTAACCTCACAAAAATCACTTCTTACACGATTTCCTATAATCATTATGTTTTTCAGTTAAACTCCAGAATATAATTATATAATGCTATCTTGTTACAAAAATAACATACAATGATGAAAATATCACTTCCCATGTTTTATTCTGTGTAATGGGCACCATAACATCTATGTTTTATTAAAAATGATACAATATGGGAGGGCATCTGGGTGGCTCAGTCGGTTGAGTGTCCTATTTTGGTTCAGTCATGATCTCATGGTTCGTGAGCCCCACACTGGGTTCTGTGTTGACAGCTCAGAGCCTAGAGCCTGCTTCAGAATCTGTGTCTCCCTCTCTCTCTGCCCTTCCCCCACTCACACGCTGTCTCTCTATCAAAAATAAATAAACCTTAAGAAATATATGTTTAAGGGGAGCCTGGGTGGCTCAGTTGGTTGAGCATCTGACTTCAGCTCAGGTCAGATCTCATGGTCGGTGAGTTAAAGCCCCACATCGGGCTCTGTGCTGACAGCTCAGAGCATGGAACCTGCTTTGGATTCTGTGTCTCCCTCTCTCTTTGCCCCTCCCCCACTCACGCTTTGTCTCTCTCTCTCTCTCTCAAAGATGAATAAACAGGGGCGCCTGGATGGCTCAGTCGGTTGAGCGTCCGACTTCGCTCAGGTCACGATCTCACGATCCTTGAGTTCGAGCCCCGCGTCAGGCTCTGGGCTGATGGCTCAGAGCCTGGAGCCTGCTTCGGATTCTGTGTCTCCCTCTCTCTCTGGCCCTCCCCCCGTTCATGCTCTGTCTCTCTCTGTCTCAAAAATAAATAAATGTTAAAAAAAAATTTTAAAAAAAGATGAATAAACATTAAAAAACTTAAAAATACATATATGTTTAAAAATAATATAATTTGGTCCTCTTAAATATGCGTTCAGAACCTTTAAAACCTTTGTTTTAAATCATTTACTGTCCACTTTCTTAAAACCTACTTCAATGAAAATGGTCAATGTGTGCCTAGATGTCCAAGTAATTGGTTGCAGTTTAAATACTGAATTGAATATCCATTAATAAATAAAAATAGTAATCAAAAACTTCCCACATATATATTATAAAAACAGTTATATCACAAATGTTTTCTATAAGTGAGTTTAACCAAAATTTAAAAGCAGATCATCTTTTCTCCTAGAAAATTTCCCCATTAACATATGCATATATGCTTACTGTAACATTGGATATCATCAAAGAATACTGTAGTGGGCAGTGTTAAGCAGGGAAGGATAATTTTATTCAAGACCATCACAATTTTTGAGTGTTGGGGTGAGCTAATGGAAAAATAATAGAAGACACACTGGGTTGGTGTGTGGGTTGGTCAGAGTGATTAAACCATCTGTGTTTGATAATTTTAGACTCCTACCCTCACACAGAGATTGTAAAATAAGAATTCTATCTTTCTTAGTGACTATGTTTCAAAGGGATATCTTTCAGGCCTTCGGGAAAAAACATTCCTAGTTGAAAAACTGGCCAGAGGCTTTTATAAATATTCACACTTCTATAGGACAGAAAAAATTTTGCAACAAAATTTTTCTCAAACTCTGAGAAAAAGGTGGTCAGAAATCTATAGACAGGAAGAAACCTGTGTGAAGTTGAGCCAATCTGAGGAAAAATTTTAGGCCATCTTGGTCAATATCTTCACTATTGCCATGAAATAAGACAAAGGCACGAGGTAAAAAAAATTTTACAAAGATGTAGGTTATTATAATATGATATATATAGATACAATCTATCACAGGAATTCAGTAGTTTCCTTCTACAGAAGCAAAAGCCCACTAGAAAATATAATAGGAAATCATACAGAAATTAAATGAAGAAGATATATTTGGAAATAAATCTCATAAAAAGCACAAATCCTTTATACATAAGATATAAAATCATATTAAAGCATCTGTAAGAATATTTCATAAATGGTATACCCTATTTGTATATCAGGAGTCAGTTTCCTCCAAGTAAATGAAGTCCACCAGTCAGCAACTAAATCAATTGTAGAAAACTTTACAATTTTTAACAAATCATCATAATCCAAAATAAAATAGGAAATTCAAATATATTATTTTTCTAAAATTAAAAAATGGTGACAGATGTTAACTAGACTTATTGTAGTGATCATTCATAATACATACAAATATGAAATAATTATGTTGTACACCTAAAGCTAATATAATGTATACATCAAATATACATCAATTTTTAAAAATTAAATTAAAATAAAAATAAATTTTAAAATAATAAGAGATATTATTCATGAAAATAATAAATTATAAATAAATAATAAAATACAAATATTTTTATATATAATATTTGATCAAAATGAAAGTTATGTTTATCTACATATGAAATAGGTGATTAATTTCTTTATTTTCTTCATGGAAAATCACTTTCTCAAACACTATTTACTGAATCATTTATCCTCCTACTCATCTATCTGTACTGCCAAAACTGAATTTTTTTATTATATGAATGAATTTTTATATTCTCTCTCATTGCTCTATTTATCACTGAGACAAGATCACAGTTACTTAGGTTCCACAACTTTAAAATAAGCTCTATGGAGCGCCTGGATGGTTCAGTCAGTTGAGCTTCTGACTTTCAGCTCAGGTCATGATCTCACAGCTCATGAGTTCGAGCCCCGCATTGGGCTCTGTGCTGACAGCTTAGAGCCTGGAGCCTGCTTTGGATTCTGTGTCCTACTCTTACTCTGCCCCTCCTCCACTCATACTCTGCCTCTCTCTGTCTCAAAAATAAATAAACATTTAAAAATATTTTAAAAAGTAAAAAACAAAAATATAAGCTCTAATATCTAGTAGGACATTCTTTGCACAACATGCACTTCTCCCTCTCCAAAACTTTTTTGATTTATTTTGGCTCAATATTTCTAAATGACTTAAGAAGTATTGCTGATTACTGTAAAAAATTTTACACTACTCTGTTTTACTTTCCCACATGGACTTGAAACACATTTCATATCACATTTATGATATTATACATATCATAAATAATAAACTTCATATTCCATATTATATATTAAATATGCATTGTTTATTTGTCTGCCCCCTTGACTAAAATATAACTCTTTGAAGGCACAGATTTGTCAATTTTGGTCATTGTTGTATATCCAGCAGGTACAACATTCTTCACCATGCAGTAAACTCTGAATAAATACATATTACATGACCGAAAGAATGAATGGCATTTACTGCTACCCACTCACCCCACCAGGTACTTGTGTCTGGGATACACACACAAAGCAAATCTAACATGGCATTCTCCTGATGACTGTTCTTGATCCAGACACTGCATGTGACTTAAACTGGCCTGTTCAAATTGAAAGGAAAGACTGTTCCTTTGATAGGAAAGTGATCTCAATCTCTCACCAATGGGAAGGATGAATTGTGTGACCTCAGCTGCTTAGATGCTGCTGACAGATGCTTCCTGACCATGAGGGACATTGAAAACAAAATGCGTATTCCAAGGAAGGCAGGACAGAGTTATAAGTAGGGATAATGAGAAAGAAACGGCCCTGAACTCAGGATGCATAATGCTTGATGCCTGCCTTACCTTTGAACATGTTGCCATTTTTTTTAGATTACATGTATTATTTTTTAATAGAATAAACAGTTAGACTTGAGTTTAATAGTGCTTGGAGTTGAAAATACCTTACCAGAGTGAGATCCAGAAGTTGCCTTCAGAAGAATTTGCCACCTACATCAGAAATGGCTGGTTTCCTCTAAGCATGCCAATTTAGCAAATATCCGGCAAAAAATGACACAAATTCTTTCAAATACTGATGATTTTCCTACATGAAATAAGAGAAATAGAGACAAGTTAATCATCATCAACACAATGGTGATCTATCATTTCAATTCCTGCACAGAATAGTATTGTAATTAAGGTTACAGGTTTCAGATTTCAGGCAAAACTTCTAAGTTAACAATTGAACTGTACTAATTATAAACACCCTACTTTGGAGTAAATTTCTAAGATTCAGTTTCTTTGGAAATGTTTCCAAATCTAAAAACTTGTTAATTGTTAATGATAATATAAAAAATGCTAGAAGAGGGGCGCCTGGGTGGCTCAGTCGGTTAAGCGGCCGACTTCGGCTCAGGTCACGATCTCACACTCCGTGAGTTTGAGCCCCGCGTCGGGCTCTGTGCTGACCGCTCAGAGCCTGGAGCCTGTTTCAGATTCTGTGTCTCCCTCTCTCTCTGACCCTCCCCCGTTCATGCTCTGTCTCTCTCTGTCTCAAAAATAAATAAACGTTAAAAAAAATTTAAAAAAAATGCTAGAAGAGAAAAGTTACAGGCTATAATTAAGTGTTGGGAGGGTATTAGGAAGGTATTTATGTGATCTAAAATAAACTTGAAAATCCACAATGGTCAAATAGTGACTTCAGTTTGATAAAGGAAATAAAACACGAGAAAATACATGATTTGAAAAAAGGACATTATTTTGTTGTTTTTATTGTTTTATTGCTATCTTTTTTATAAAAAAAGAAAATTAAGGTTCCAATGCAATATTAGATACTGGCAGATTTTTATAAAGATTACTTCAACATTGAACTTGGGTCACATTTGTTTTAAACACCATCTTGTTGCTATAGAGATTATTTATTCCATGTTTCACATCTTGAGATATTGCAAGTAGACCCTGGAGTAATGGATAGTAAGTGGCAGAGAAATCATAAGCTAGATTTCTTTCCTGTTAAATACATTGAATTTCTACCACAAAACCTGTCCATTAAAATGAACTTCTGTTTCACTCTTCAGGAGATAGTAAATTGTTATGTTCTATTAAGAAGCGACACCGTCACTGAGACTAAACAAGGGGAAGGGATTTGAGTGTGGGAGATTATGGAATGCTCTTGAAGGTAGATAATCATGACTTGGACCTCTGTGGAAATAGTGAAAAATGTTTGATTCTGGATGTCAGTGAAAGTCGACCCGGCTACATATGTCAGTGGATGGGCTAGTTAAGAGGTGACAGAAAAAGATCAAGTTGATACCAAAGTTTTTGGGCTAAGAACCTGAAAAGAGGGAATTGAAGGTAACTTATACAAGAAATAAATTATAAGTAGCAAGTGTGTGGGAATGGTAGGTAAAGGGTAAGTTTTGAAATTGCTTTTCATGTCCAAGTGTAGGTTTTCATTTAGGAAAGAGTTAAAAATAAGAAACGAAAATGATGGGAATGATGTGAAGTGGGATTATAAAGCTGGGAATTTTTAGAACAGATATGATATTTAAAACCATGGTACCAGAGGGATGCCTGGATGGCTCAGTCGGCTAAGTGACCGACTCTTGGTTTCAGCTCAGGTCATGATCTCACGGTTCGGGGGTTTGAGCCCCACATCAGGCTCTGCAGCTGGCAGTGTGGATCCTGCTTGGGATTCTCTCTCTCCCCCCCTCTCTCTCTCTGTTCCTCCACCGCTCATCTTTCTTTCTCCTTAAAAAAAACAAATAAACTTAAAAAAAAAAAGAAAAAAAGAAAACGCTCCACCTTAAAAAAATGGGGCCAGAAAGATGACATAGAAAGGAGTAAAGAAACTGACTGGAAAGCTAGAAAATACTACAAGTAACTGAAATGCATCTGTTTCATGCCTAGGTAGTAGAAATGGATAACTCTTTATTATAGGTTTCCCCAGTGCACTGACTTTTATAATTTCATGAAATTGAAATGAAAAGAGAGATATATCGGGGAAAAAACCAACAGTTGCAACTTTTAGAGAGGTGTAAAACAAAGTTATATTAATTCTCCATTAAAGGGAATGCCAACATAATTAGAGAAAGTTTTTATAGGCTATACACCTATCAGTTGGCTTCAGTTAGATGATTACAGTGTACATTCCTGATGTAGTGCCCACATTCCTTTTATCTAAAGTTGTAACCATCTGCTAGGTAAAGATACTGGCTTAAGTTTGTAAGCTTGTGCAAGTTATTGTCCTTGGCTGAGAGAAGCCATCTGGAAAAATATTTGCCCCAACTCTGAGAGTCAGTCATGTACTAACAGGCATGGGGTACAAAAGCCCAGACTTTGTCGCAAGACACCACAACTACGCAGTGTAACTTGCAATTCAGACTCCCTTACGGATCAAACCAAGTCTAAATTTTACCTACCATCCAATCCAAGTTTAACTCTTTTTCCCTTTCCTATTCTGTTTACCTCAGTTCCTATCAGTATCTCTAGAAAAACACTCCCTCAAAAAATCATGCACACCAGATTTTTATCTCAGTCCCTGTTTCTAGGTAAGACTATCTAAGGTATATTCAGGATATATTTTGAAGGTAAAGGTGACAGGATTAGCTGATTATTTAGTTCTGAGAAATGAGTATGAAAGTTAAGACCAAGGTTGGCTTTGATCTGGTCTTAGGAAGAAAACTATAAAGATAGATTTATAGATTTAGCTCATTCACCAGTTAGATGTAAATGAAGTCACCTTCACTAAAGGTAAGTTACTATTGATATTCCCTGGCATGCTGTAATTGTGCAAAAGTTAGGATTTGGCCCTGTATTGAGGGCCAAACATTAACATAGGTTGAGGTTTCACTTTGTAATTCTACTGTGCCAAAGTCTGGGCCCTGACAGAAAAGAAGTAAGTTTATGAAGAATATTAAAGCAAATTATTTAAAAGCATGAAGACCCAGCATCCTCTAAACCTGTGAATCTGCCAGAGTATCCCATTCTTTGTTAAGTGATACTGTCCCCCATTATTCTTGAAGACTATGCAGAAGTCTCAAATGAAGCAGTGGGAGAACTAATACCATTGAGAAGCTGGGTAGTGAATGATTTCTGTAGATCCGGCTTACAAAAGGAGATGTTATAGAACTAAAATCCCCAATAGCATGTAGATGATAGGAAGGTGAAACTATCTAAGGCCAATGGCAGAACTTAACCAACACCTATAAGATTGGTGTAGTGAGTATAATCAACATCCAGTATCTATGGAAGTGTCTAATAGAAAATATACTTCTATAAGACAAAATGAATAGCTGTGTGTGTGTGTGTGTGTGCAGAAAGCTGAAGATAGTCATCAATAGAAAGTAATAATTCACCCATTAGTGGGCGCCTGGGTAGTTCAGTGGGTTAAGTGTCTGACTCTTGATCTCAGGTCATGATCTCACAGTCTGTGTGTCCGAGCCACACACTGGGCTCTACACTGACAGTATGGACCCCAAATTGGATTCTCTCTCCTCTCTCTCTGCCTCTCTCCCGCTTGCACACACTCTCTCTCAAAATAAATACACATCAAAAAAAATTGAGGAGACATAGAGGTGAAATTCCTCATTATTCCTTCATTTTATTTTCAACATAAAACCTATAGAAAAATGGGATGAATCAGGACAAATGAAAGTAGACCAGAAAAAAATGTAACTAAGTTTGAGTCTGAACTGTAAGTTTGGACTGTAAGAACTTACTGTAAAAACATATAATAGAGTAATAGCCTCCATAAGGGCTATATAGCTATTAGTCTGGCTAATGTACTTCATTTATTTCAATGCCTATCACTAAAGAAGATAAGAAGCAGTTTGCATTCACACAATATGACTAGCAGTGCACATTCATGATCCTGCTACAAACATGTTTAATTCTACACTATGATACCATATAGTCCAAAGAAAACATTTTGAGAATGTGATACTGGCTCACTACATTTATGATATCAATTAAATTGTATCTGCTTAGCAATAAATAGCAAGAACTCCTGATTACTTACAGCGACATAACTATTAAAAGGGTAAAGGTATTGCTACATTGGTGAAGATTTCAAGTATGCAGCGGTTTAGGACAGGCCAGGACATCCCCTCCAAAGAAAAGGACAAGAATTAGTACCTCCCCTCCTTTAGTGCTAAGAACAAAAAACACGTGGTAGACCACATCATATTTTGTTAGCAGCATTTTCTCCATGTGTGAATACAGTTCTAACCCATTTACTGTGGAATGAGAAAGGCTCCTGGCTTTTAACTGGTCCCAGAACAATACCAGATCCTGAAATGAGTACAATGTGTGGGATAAGCAATCCTGATATATTGGGCCCATGATGCAATAGACCCCTCAAGTGTTAGAGGTATCTTGGGATAGAAAATAATGCAATTTATTGTCTCTGGAATAGAAGTCTAACTACTTACCATGCCATATGTAGTTGAGAATTATAGTCTATCTGAAAATATAGTTCCTGGCATGCTAGTCGATCCTGGTAGAGGTAGAGTAACTGATCATTAGACATAAAGTGAACTTGAATCCTAAACTTCCCATCATCAATAAGATAGTTTTGACTAATTATCACAAAATTAGTTGAGATCAACAGCCATCCAAGTTAAGTTAAAAGTGATGTATCTTTGATTGGGTCTAAGCAGTAGTAGAGGGCAAAAGCTAGCTGCATGAAAAAGTGACCCGGGATTCCCTTTCACCTAACTCTTCTACACTTAAGACCTTCTCCCAACTTGCAAATAGTAGTGTTAGGGTTTCTGTGTGAACAGTTGATGGGAAAGGGAAAAAAGTAAAGCTTGGTTCACAGATATGTCAGCATGTATGTCAGTTTTAGTTGACAATGGATGGTTGGTTGACTATGTCTTCATTCAGGAGTGATAATGCTAAAAGATACAAAGGAGGGTAAATCCTCCCAAGAGACATAAGTTCAAATAATGTACTAGTCATGGACTCATCGACAGTTGTGAACTGCTTAGCTTATTTTTTAAGGAATCTGAGGAATAAACTTGGACGATCAAGCACAAGAGTGATCTGGAAAAGAAATGTAAATGGACTTAAGGCAATGGACACAAGCGATGAAGATGTTACATGTTAATTCCCACCAGTGGACTTTAACTACAGAAAAAAAAAAAAAAAAAAAACATTCACAACTACATGGAGAGGCTGATTTAGCCAGTAACTGTCAGCCTCTGCCCTTAAAGATTTCAGTACACGTGCTATTGTTTGAAAAATGAAAGCAAGGCATGAGCCCAAGGGCATGAGTTTTCACTCAACACAGCTGATCTAATGTTCTGTTATTAAATCTTAGACCTGCCTAAAGCAGAGATCGTAAGCTCTCACTTTAGTACCAACCCCAGAAGAAACCACCTATCCACTCAGTGGCGCATTGTTTATATAGCACCCCTTCCATTTTCACTTATCCTGATATGGAGTGACAAACCTGATAGGTTTGTCTCTTATACCCATAGTGCTGCAGATAACATCACTATCCCTGAGGGCTAACAGAATATCTTACTCACTAATGGTGAGTCACTCATGTTATTTTCTCGGTACAAGAACTCTCTTTATGGCAAAGTATGTGTAGAAGAGAGAGAATGACTATAGGATCTGTTACAAAATTCACTATCCAGAAGCTGAAACCTGATTGAGAAGCAGAAGGAATATGTCCCAAAGATTTAAAATACCAAGGTACAGGGAGCAAGGAATGCAAACAGAAGTGACCTTTTTCACAATTATCCCCAGCTACCCATTTGGTGAATGTGTGCCTCCTCCTTCTGCAAATTTAGACTTCAAGGGTCTAGTGATCTTGGTCCCTAAATTATACCACAGTAAGACAGTCCACATATGAATCAACTCTTTTCCTCCCCTGGCTAGAAAATACACTCCCAAACCAGAAAAGGGGTCTGACTGATCATGACACCTCTAGTTTGGTCTTGTGAGACACAGAGTGTGCGCCTAAACCAATACTCCATGAAAACTGTGAGGTCATAAAGGGGGATTGTTTTAAGTCTCAATTTCTGTGGTATGTTTTATGGAAGACACAGAAAAGTAATTCATACATTTACACTTTTGTCCCCCTCCACAAAATTAAGCCACAGAAAACTCAAGGGTGTTCTTTTTTGAGACAAATAGTGAAGATCTCCAGCCTGGAGAAGATATAGCATATTAATTTACATGTTTGTTCCTCTGGATTCTTTTTTATTTATCCAATCATTTTCAAATTACTTCTGTTCACACTGTGGAGATGTTTCTGTTGGAGATTTTATTCTTTCACTCCTCTTCCCGAATCATGGATCTTTCACTTCTTTGCTTACTTTTATTTCTGCCCTCAGTTATATTTCCATATCAAAACATGGTTGGAGATAAGCAATTATTTTTAAAATCAAAAAAGAGGGAAAGAGGAAAGAGTATGTACTATACTATGATTAGTGTTTCAGAATTGCTTTTTTTTTTTAACTTGGAACTTGTGAGTTACTTTTATTTAGACTTTTTATACAGTTTAAAAAGGGAATCAAGACCAGAGATGCAAGGTAATAACATGCTTGAGGCCACACAACTAAAAGAATTACCAACGTGGAATTCAACTTAGCACAGCCTGGCTTCAAAAATTCTACTCTTGGCACCTGGGTGGCTCAGTCAGTTAAGTGTCTGACTTCAGCTCAGGTCATGATCTTGTGGTCCATGAGTTCGAGCCCTGCGTCAAGCTCTGTGCTGACAGCTCGTAGCCTGGAGCCTGCTTCAGAATCTGTGTCTCCCTCTCTCTCTGCTCCTCCCCCACTTGCACTCTGTCTCTCTCTCTCTCAAAAATAAAAATTAAAAAAAAAAATTAAAAGTTCTACTCTCAGCCACCTCATAACACCTCTTTTAGCAACATTTAACTGTGTCTTCAAATTTACTATTATCATTATATGGGATCTAGCGCAATGCTGGACATAGAAAAAGTGTTGAATATATATACATTTCACTGACTTCAACAGAAAAAAAAAGAAAAAAAAGATGTAATTTATTCAAGACCAAAACAGATTAACAAAAAAGAGATTAAAATGTGGGGCATCATTCTCAAACATCCTCTATAGCATCACCAACCCTAAGAAAGCTTTTCAGAGTCTATGAGGAAGAGTTTGTAGTTCACGCCTTTCTGCTGTTCATATGAATTATATCTATACTTACTGTTGTGAAATAGTGTAGGGCAATGATTGGGAGCATATTTTTAATTTTTTGAATATTTATTTATTTTTGAGACAGAGAGACAGAGACAGAACATGAGTAGGGAGGAGCAGAGAGAGAGAGAGGGAGACACAGGATCTGAAGCAGGCTCCAGGCTCCAAGTTGTCAGCACAGAACCTGACACAGGGCTTGAACTCACAAACCCGTGAGATCATTACCTGAGGGGAAGTTGGACACCTAAACCGACTGAGCTACCCAGGCACCCCTAAGAGCATAACTTTGAATCAGACTGCCTTGAATCTTGGTACCATTATTTAACCAACTAAATCCCATCCCTGTTAGTCTACTTTTTTTTTTTCCCTCATTCGAGGGTCAGCATGAGCTAAATCCAACCTATGGGCTGTTTTTGTACAGCCCAAGAGCTAAGGATGATTTTTAAATTTGAAAAGAGTTTTAAATGAAACCAGAAGGATATAACAGAGACCACATGTGGCCCTTAAAGCCTAAAGTATTTACTAACTGGTTCACACAGAAAAAGTTTACTAACGTTATTCAAACTGTTTTGTGCTTTATGACTCTGTTTTTTGGTGTTTTGTTTTTTTTATTTTTTCTGCTCTGATTTGTGGACTGTCTCCACATTTTAATACCATTGACTCCATTTATCATTAAGATTTTACCTTAAAAATCACTTCTTTAGATAAGCTTCCCAATTCATTGTTTCCTACATCTTTCACATGATTTTATGATAGCATTTATCCTTCCTGAAACAACATATATATATATATATATATATATATATATATATATATATATATATATGTATGTATCTGTATGTATGTATATACAAATATGTTTTATTATTTTCTCCTCAGTTCCTTACTTAAAGACAGCAGACATCTCTCCTGCCCATATATATATCCATCCGTCATCATGGCCTTGTCATGTGGCAATATTTTACAAATTTACTGAAGAAAAACAAGTATGCGTATAAATAAATGTTATGTTACCCTATGCAAAGTCTCATTATGGAATGAATGCAGTATTGGTGATCTGGAAAATAAAGCTCTTTTTGGAGTTAAAGCCCTGTGTTGCACGATAGCATATCACCTCGGACAAGTCAGTGGCTCTGCTCTGGTCTCATGAAGTCGATATGCTTTTTCTCTTTAAGGTTCACTTTTCTTCAGCAGTTTTTAGAAAAATTACTGTCACTCAGATATGTTCATTTCCAAAAATCTCTGCTTCCATTAAATAAGAATAATTGACAGAGAGCTCTGTAGAAAAGTGAAGCACTGAATTGTGATAATCACCCAGGAAATGGCCTCATTCTTCTGTTTTTGCTTAGAAGGAAGAGCCTGAATTTGCGAACTTAGGCAGTTGGTTTTAGTGGAACAAAAGAAAAGAAAGAAAGAAAGAAAAGAAAAGAAAAAAAGAAACTTGCCGCAATTCTGTCTGAGACATAGTGTCTCCACTACAGCGGTGTTTCTTTGCAGTGTGATTTGGGAGTTCAGTTCTATTTATAGTGCATTGAGGACTCTCAGTGCTTTCTCGCTAAAGAACACTGATATTTTGAATTTGGATTTTTCTTCCTCGTGGATTCCAGTTTTAAAAGGCTTGGATTTTATGAGGCATCTCTACGAAAAACAGGAAAACTAGGCAATTGTTTTTGATTTATTGTTTACTGAAACATGGATATGTTATTGCTAACCAGAGGTACTAATAAGATAATAATCTAATTCTTTAGAAATGTGTATTCACATCTGTCCCATGAGTCTCAATCTCTCTCCCACTTTCTTTCTCCACATACACACACACACACACACAATTTGCATGCATGTATATTACAGTTAGATATTTACACGTTTACGGACTTGTATACACATATGTTTATATAGGTTTCTATTATTTTAACTGTTTTTTTCTTTGGTAAGGTAAGGTACAATTGTATAAGTTTTTTTTTTTAATTTTTTTTTCAACGTTTTTATTTATTTTTGGGAGAGAGAGAGACAGAGCATGAATGGGGGAGGGGCAGAGAGAGAGGGAGACACAGAATCGGAAACAGGCTCCAGGCTCCGAGCCATCAGCCCAGAGCCTGACGCGGGGCTCGAACTCACGGGCCGCGAGATCGTGACCTGGCTGAAGTCGGACGCTCAATCGACTGTGCCACCCAGGTGCCCCAAGTTTTTTTATTTAATGAAGAATAATATGTGTCAAATGTCTCAACACTTCATAAAATGTCCTTCATCCAATAAGCTAATAAATATTTGTTGAATGGAATTCAATTTTCTCTTTGTATTGGCTGCATACCAAAATGCCATAGACTGGGTGGCTAAAAAATAAAACAAAACAAAACAAAACAACAACAAGAAGAAAAACCAGCTCTTTTTCTCACAATTCTAGAGGCTGAAAAATCCAAAATTAAGGTTCTGGCACAGTTCAGTTCTACTGAGTCCTCATTACCTGGTCTGAACATGGTCACTTTCTTGCTCTTTCTGTCTCATTTTATAAAGCCACAGTCCCATCAGATTAGGGCCCCACTCTTATGACTTCATTTAAACTTAATTACCTGCAACAATCCTATTCCCAAATACAAGGATATTGGAAGTTAGGGCTTTAACATATTAATTTTGGAGGAACACAGTTCAATCCCTGGCACTCTTCTTTGAATAACTTTCCTTTTCTCCAGTGTTTCTTAGTTTACTTACAAAAATAAAATTCATGGGATTTAATTTAAATTAATAGTCTGCACAGAAAAATATTCTTTTTTTATTTAATTTTTTTTAATGTTTATTTATTTCTGAGACAGAGACAGAGCATGAACGGGGGAGGGTCAGAGAGGGAGACACAGAATCTGAAGCAGGCTCCAGGCTCTGAGCTGTCAGCACAGAGCCCGACGCGGGGTGTTGAACTCACAACTGAGCTACCCAGGCGCCCCAAAAATATTCTTATTTAGATCATAATAACAATGTCATTTTCAACTGAAAATATTTAATCTTTTTATATCTTCATTTTTGGAGTTATAAATATTAATAATTATTTCACATTTTTCTTATGATTGGCATGTGTTTATTGCTGGAATAGCTTGCTTTATTCTTCAAGGGCTGCAAATTTGCTGTGATAAACAAATAATTCTTGTAGCATTTCTTATATACCTTATAAAATTGAAAAATCCTTCCCTCTGAGTTTACATGCTTTTATTTAAAGTGACACATTTTTCCATTTCTTCACATGGAAAGTCTCTATCACTCCTACCATTTTCTCTCCTCCCCCTCCCCCTCATCCTCCTCCACCTTCTCTTTCTTCTTTCTCTCCATTTTCTTTTCCTTCTTTTTTTCTTTTCACCTTTAGTTTTGGTTAACCAGAGGTCTCTTCTACCATTCTATGGCTCTCTCTATCATCTTAACTTCAGTAGGGGAAGAGACAATTGAAGGAATTTTAATACAGTCTTGGCTAGTTGATCCGGGATTCCTTTTAATGAACATAGTGAGTGAGAATGCACCTCATTTCCAACACACACACACATACACACACACACACATATGCCTTCCAATTTCCAGAGCAAGACTTTGAGAGATTTTCCACTTTGAGTAGGACTCACAAATTCGATCCTCTTCCCAGGAATTCCCCCTCTGCCAGTCAGATTTCCACCTCTGCGTGAATCTTACAGATTACAATTACAGATGGGAGTAAACTCAAGTGTCACTCTCTGTGAATGCAATGGGTTACTGCTTTTGCTGCCCACACTGTCTCAGACATCTTGGTTACACAGATATTGTCTAATTGTATTGTTATGTTTGTTTAAGTTTTACTAAAATGTTTTTGACATCTAATAATTGAGGTTCTCCTCTACATATTGTAATAGGTTGGAAGGATTAGTGATTTGGGGCAAAGTACACACCTTCTCAATTCCTGTTTCCTGATATATAAAGTCAAGAAAACAAACATTACATTGTGCATACACCACGGGAGGGCTCAGTAAATATCAGTGCTTTCATTTATCATATTGATTGTGATAAGAGAAGCACACTGCAGAACAACATTAGGCTTAGTGAAGATTTCCAATATTTAGCATTCACTAGCTGGTGCATCCTTTATCCTGTAGTTAAACCAAAGGGGTGCTAATGACCAATCCAAATTGTGGGTTGATATGTTCAGTTTTAAATTCCCAACTATTCATTGATCAACTTTTAAAATTTGGAGTCTTTTGAATATGATCTAATATACTTGGTTAATGCATATCACCATATTTGATACTCGGGGAAACTCTGTGTTTTAAATAATTTTTGAATATATTTTATAAATGAGGCTCCAAGAAGGTATGTAACCATCAGAAACAAGTGATACAAGATTCTCTGAGCAAAAGAAGGGATATACAACTTTTAACAACAACGAAATTTAAAAAAAAAAAAAATATATATATATATATATACACACACACACACACACACACACACACACACACACACACACATATATTATTGTGACAGATGCAAAGCCTAACCCTATTTGTTACCCAAATACTAGGCTACTTTTTTTTTCAATTTCTGCATTGTCCTGACAAATTATATGTAAATTATGTGCAATGTCTTTTGGTTAAAAGTTTTCCTGAACGATGAAGGTTATAATTAAAGGGAAAGTAAATATGCACTCAATTTAACCTTCAGGAAGGGAAAAGAGACCATCTGGTTTATTTCAATGCCTTTACTGTGAAAATACGACTATAGTGGTTTATACACTATTGTTGACACCACTTTTAAATCTACTTTTATGGATCATTTCTTACAGTGTCTCCCTTAGGGAAATATATACGAGGTGACAGAAAGGTTTGTAATGACGCTTCAACAATAATTAGTGATAGTGGTAACTTTTAGAAGACTTTATAATAGCAAATGAACTAAGGTTAGCTTATCCTCCCTTATTTAATAGTCTTATGTTTAAAACAAGAACACACACTAATCTAAATACATTTGATGTCTTTAAAATAACAAAAGATGTGTTGTCAGCTTCTAAGTGCAGTGTGCTCTTAACCATGTTCATTTATAGAAATGTGCTCAAAATTTAAGGCTGCATTAAATTTTTCATGACTTTTTCTAGTGTTTTAAATGCAGTAGTTAATCTTGAAATGAACTTCATTGCCATGAAACAGTAATACACTACAGAATTTTAATGATACTGGCAAAGGATGGGATTTATTTTTGGAAGAAGTAAGATATTCCTACATATATTTAGCCAAAAGTGTGAAAAATACAATCTGCTTTATAGTATCTTCTGTTATTCGATACAGATATTCAAACTAAATGATTGTGGCTTCAAGCATGTCAAAAAAAGGTGCAAACCTTAAAATATTGCCTGAGAAGCAAATTTCATGAGAGGGGAATGTGCGAGCTTTCTTTGATTTTTGTCATAATGCAAAAATGAAATAAAGTTTTTTTTTTTTTAAGTATTGTAGTTTCTTACAACATAATGGTGTGTACATATACAGATAGGCAGAGAAAAACTTGTGGCTTAAAACAATTTATAAGAAAACAAGACTATACAAATACAGTTTTTCAATATCATTTTATATGAATGCTGTCATTGCTCATCTATTGATTTTAGCTTACTTCTACGAAAATTTTCCCAGAAAGAATTCAGAGCATTAAGGATATTTTCTGGGAAATTACAGTATGAACCAGAATATGAATAAAGGATTAAAAAAAAAGGAAACCCTCTTTAACCTAGATGCACATTGAGTGTGTATCCATTGTTTTGTCTGATCAGCAGCCCAACTTTACTCTATGTTTTTAAGAAATTTTCTCCAGTTGGTAAAAATACTACCACCCTGGTCATATAAATGCACATGAATCAAACCTGGCCACTTTACTTCGTTTCACCACACACACACACACACACACACACACACACACACAAAATTGTTCCAAAGTGAATGTGTGGCATGAACCAAACCTAGATAATATGTCCTTTCCTAGATGATATGTGACTAATATGAGGAAATAGAAAATACATTATTTTCCCTCTTAGGGTTGCTGGACACAACAGTAGCCATGACTACACTTCATTGCATTTTTCCCATTTATAGTTGCTTCTTAACTTACATAACTTGAATAATTATAGTCACAACATGGATTATTTTAGATAATTTCATTCCCTATTCCAATAAAAATAGGCTGGCATCATTAGCGTAGTTATATTACAATTTGATTTGAAATAAAGTAAATCCATCTTGAATAAATATTTATGTTTCATTGATTTTTATTAAAAAATAAAGGCTTCAGGAAAAAAATTGCTAGCTGTAATAAGGTATAATCTTGTGAAAATATCCTATTTAGATGAGGAACCAGCTTCCAGTAATTATTCAGAGATAAATCAACATTTTTTGATAATTATTCAGAAGTGAAAATAAGCTATTAAAGGCAGAAGGTCCCAAAAACTGAAAACAGTTAAACATAGCCCCATCTGATATCAAAATGTTTTCAACAGTTTTCCCATCATTATTACCAGCTCAAAAGAAAATTCTTGGAGGTGATAGATATGTTTATTACCTTGACTGTGGTGATATTAGTTCAGGTGTATACACATGTCAAAAATGATGAAATTGTATACACTAAACATGTATTTTTTGTATATCAGTTACACATCAATAAAGCTATAAAATATACTGTACACAAATATTTTCAAATTGCCATCTTAATCATTTTTGCCCTGTATGTGTTAGCTATCCTCATGACAACCTGTGTATACATGAGGACTATAATAATTATGAATTTTTCATCCTTATTTTGATATTAATATGTTTGTACATGTTCACTAATATCCTTCTCATATCCTTGATGTATAAGATGTATTAACTATAATTAATATCTTGGTATTTAAATTACATGATATCAAATGGGAGCTAAGAAAATGAACATGTTACAAAGACAAGAAGAGGGCAAACAGCCTCTTCTAGGAAAAGAGTCACTTGTTTTCAGTTATCGGGAAGAGTTACATGATGTTAGGTGGAAGCATGATTTATTATCTTATTTGGAAATGAAGTATGTTTTAAGGAGATATGTTTAAGTGCCAAGTTGGCACTCCTATGCTTTTTAATGTGCCAACTTGGCTGGGTTAGACTGCATTTCCAAGAATCCCCTTTCCTGTGTTTCTGGTTACAACAGACCACAAGAGGGATTCTTGTTCTTGATTTGGAGGGCAGAGGTGAAGCAACAATTTTTTAAGCCCTCACATTTTTGGGAATATATGATCGTGTACCACATTGGCAAGAGACAGGGTTGACCTTACAACTGCTTCACTTTCTTCTGGATCCTCCTTGAAACTTTTCTATATGTGTGTTAGGTGAATATGTTCAGCTCTGTTGTGGAGGGCCCAGCTTCTGTGGGATAGTTACAGCAATAAGGTAAAAAACTACAAAACTAACATGACTTTCAATCCATCATCATGGGCTCCAGCTCACTCTATGAATTTTAGTTTGTTTTTGCTCTCCTTTATCTAATACCATCTTCCCTTCCCCACGTCTGTACACTTCAATTCTAGCATCACATGCAAAGAAAATCCTAAGCAAAATGCTTAACTCGTTCTGACAATTACATAAGATCAAATGTAACACAGAAAAATCCAGCTAGCTAGAAAGAATCTTAATTGATAACATATTCTTCAGTTATATCTTAATTGGTGCAGTGAAGTATATATTGGAGATCACCAATGGAAGAAGTTGGAAAAAAGTATTTTAATGTGCATTCATTGTTTAATAATTTATTACTTATGCAAAAACTATGTGATTATTATTAGTCATTATTAAACACATTTTATCCATAAAGAAACTGAGCTTCAGAAAGCATTATAAGCAACTTGTCAGTGGTCAAGTTAGTCTTGCTGAACCTATTCCAGTATCTATAAAATTCCCATCATTATTAAAAACAATTGATTTTCCCTTCCTTTACTAGAAAATTGTAATAATTTTCTGATGAAAGGGCACATGAAAGTCACGACACTTGTTTTTCTTGTTGTCTGTTGGTGTGTTTATTTATTGTAAACTTAAGAATACACCAGTGGGTTAAGAACTCTAAGAGAAATAAAAGTGTAATTATTTTGAAAATTCATTTCTTAAGCAATTTTTTTACAGTGTCATTCCATCTTCCTGAATCCTGCTGTGATACAATAAAAATGCATTGTTTTTTCTTAACACAAAAGACTTTCTTGGGCTTATTTGTTTTTTGTTTTTGGTTTTTATTTTTAGAAAAATGAGCATATGGACAATTTATTTTTTATTCTAATTTTCTTTAGAAGTTTGTTCCAAATGATAAATTTGGAATATAATTAATACATAACCAATAAATCAGTCATGTGCTATTCTTGTCAAGAAAAAGTGATATTAAAGGTATTTTAATTGTAGATTGGTATATATTGTTCAAAAACAGAAATAAGTGAACGAAGTGTACATTTTGTATAAGTTTAAAACAGGAAAATTTAGAAGTAAATGTGTAAAATTTATGCAATAAAATTTTGTTTTAACCTTAGATTCAATAAATATGTCATACAAAATGTACTGTGCTACTATAATTTATAAGAGTGAAAATGAAAAACAAATGAAAAGTCTCACAATTTTGGAAATGTTAGATAAATTATAGAAATTATTTAAAAAACAGATTAATAGAGCCCAGAAACAGACCCACAGAAACATTGTCAAACTGACCTTTGACAAAGAAGCAAAGACAATACAGTGGAGAGAAGACAGTCTTTTCAATAAAAGGTACTAGACTGGATATCCACATGGAAAACAAACAAACAAAAAAATGAATCTAGACATGGGCTATACACCCTTCATAAAAAATCAACTCAAAATGGGTAAAAGACCTATATCTAAAATGCAAAACTATAGAGGCACCTGGGTGACTCAAGCCTCTGATTCTTGATCTCAGCTCAGGTCATGATCTCACAGTTCACGAGCTTGAGCCCAGTACTGGGCTCTGTGCTGACAATGTTGACCTTGCTTGGGATCCTCTCTGTCTCCCTCTTTCTCTGCCTCTCTCCCGCTCATGTGTGTGCTGGTGCTCTCTTACTCTCTCTCTTTCAAAATAAATAAATAAACAAACAAACAAAAAAAGCATACATTAAAAAAATAAAATGCAGGAGTGCCTGGGTGGCTCAGTCTATTAAGCTTCTGACTTCCGCTCATGTCATGATCTCCTGGCTCATGGGCTCGAGCCCCGCCTCGGGCTCTGTGCTGACAGCTGAGAGCCTAGAGCCTACTTTGGATTCTACATCTCCCTCTTTCTCTGCCCCTCCCCTGCTCATATTCTGTATCTCTCTGTCTCTTCAAAAAATAAATATTAAAAAAATTTTCAAATAAAATGCAAAACTATAAATCTCATAGAAGATAATATAGGAAAAAAATTAGATTACCTTCGGTTTGGCAGTGACTTTTTAGATACAATACTAGAGGCATAGTCCATGAAAAAAAATATTTGGATTTCATTACAATGAAAAACTTATATTCTTCAAAAGAGAAAGTCAATGGAATGAGAACATAAGCCATAGACTGGGAGAAAATATTTGCAAAAGATATATCTGATAAGGACAGTTATCCAAAATATATAAAGAAACCTTAAAATTCAACAATAAGACAATAAGTCACTCTATTAAAAATGGGCAAAAGAACTGAACAGGCAATTCACCAAAGAAGATACATAGATAGAAAATAAGCAAATAATAAGATGCTCCATTTAATATGCCACTAGGGAATTATAAATTAAAACAAACAAACAAAAAGATACCCCTAGACCCTTATGATGGATAAAATCTAGACATCTGATAACACCAAATACTGACAAGGATTTGGAGCAGAAGAAACTCTCACACATTGCTGGTGGGAATGCAAACTGACACAGCAGCTTTGTAAGACAGTTTGGAAGTTTCTTATAAAATCAAGTTTACTCTTATCATATAACCTAGCAATCACACAGCTTAGTACTTGCCCAAATGAATTGAAAACTTATGTCCACCTAAAACTATGCACAAGAATGCTTATATCTGCTTTGTTGATAATTGCAACATGTGAAAGCAATCAAGATGTCTTTCAGTAGGTGAATGGATAAATAAATGTAGTACATCCAGACTGTTGAATATTATTCAGTGCTAAAAAGATATAAGCCATCAAATTATGGAAGGAAATAGAGGAAACTTAAATGCATATTACTGAGTGTAAGAAGTCAATCTGAAAACACTACACACTGAATGATTCCAAATATATGACATTTTTGGAAACAAAACTATGGACACAATAAAAAATCAGTGGTCAGTGGTTCATGGGAGAGAGGCTGGAATGGATAGACAGAATACAGAGGATTTTTTAATGTTCATTTTTGAGAAAGAGACAGAGTGCGAGCGATAGAGGGGCAGAAGAGAGAGAGACACACAGAATCCGAAGCAGCCTCTGGGCTCTGAGCTGTCAGCAAGAGCTCAACATGGGGCTTGAACTCATGAACCGTGAGATCATGACCTGAGCAGAAGTTGGGCACTTAACCAACCGAGTCACCCAGGTGCCCCAGAACACAGGATTTTTAAGGTATTTAAACTATTACGAATGATAGTATAATGGTGGATACACTTAATTATATTTTTAAAAATCCACAGAATGTACAACACATTAGAAATGATCCTTAGTGTAAACTATAGACTTTAGGTGACAATGTAGTATGATCATCAATGTAACATAACCTCAATTGTCACAAATATACCACTGTGCTGTGAGATACCAGTGTAGGGGTAGGAGTGTTTATGCAGGTGTGGAGACAGGGACGATATGAGAAGTATCTGTATTTCTGCTTAATTTTTCTGTGAACATAAAACTACTTTAAAACAAAATTATTTTAAAACTAGGTAACAAAACCATGACTTAGCAGGTGACTATATATATATCACCACTGAAAAACACCGATTTCGGGGCACCTCGGTGGCTCAGTTGGTTAAGCGTCCGACTTCGGCTCAGGTCATGATCTCGCGGTCCGTGGGTTCGAGCCCCGCGTCGGGCTCTGTGCTGACAGCTCAGAGCCTGGAGCCTGTTTCGGATTCTGTGTCTCCCTCTTTCTCTGACCCTCCCCTGTTTGTGCTCTCTCTGTGTCTCAAAAATAAATAAATATTAAAAAATAAAAAAAAAAGAAAAACACTGATTTCTGGCATTTATGTATACTGTGTATTTTTGTATGTCTCATCTCAGGAAATGAGACAAAAGATACATAATAGAATATTAACTTGAGCACTATTTTATTTTCTTTCTAAATTGCTATCCTCTACCTTTCATAAAATGTGCGCATTAATTAGGAGTAGTTAAAAATATAAATAAGATAAGAGTTATGCAACTCAAAATCAAGTCCATTGTGTTACAGGAAAAAAAGAAGATCAAGGCAAATAAATAAATGAATAAAAGTTGTTTGATAAAGGTATATTTTTGGCTACAATAACAGAAACTGTGACTATGATTAGCCTAAACCCTAAGTAAATTTACTGTTTCCTTAAGAACAGTCAGGTTTGGGGTGTTTGTAAATCCCCAGTTGAGAAGAGGCATACCTTGGAGATACCGTGGATTCAGTTCCAGGACACCACAAAAAGGGAAATATCACACTAAAGCAAGACAAATGGATTTTTTGGTTTCCTAGTGCATATAAAAGTTATGTTTACACTATACTGTAGAGTGTGAAATATACAATAGCACTATGTCTAAATATATATATATATATATGTACTTTAATTAAAAATATTTTTATGCTAAAAATGCAAACCACTGTCTGAGCTTTCAGTCAATTGTAATAATTTTGCTGGTGGAAGGTCATGCCCCAATTTGATGGCCGCTGATTAATCGAGTTGGTGATTGCTGAAGGTTGGGATAGCTATGGCAATTTTTAAAAATAATAATTTTTAAAAATAACACAATAATGAACTTTGCTGCATTCACTCTTCCTTTCATGAACAATTTCTCTGTAGCATGCAATGTTGACAGCATTTTATCCAAAGGAGAACTTTCAAAATGGGAATCAATCCTCTCAAACCTTTCTGGTACTTTATCAACTAAGTTTATGAAATATTCCAAATCTTTTGTAGCCATTTCAACAATCTTCACAGCACCTTCACCAGAAGTAAATTCTATCTCAAGAAAATCACTTTCTTTCCTCATCTGTAAGAAGCAACTCCTTATCCATTAAAATTTTATCATGAGATGCCAGCAATTCCGTCACATCTTCAGGCCCCACTTCTATTTCTCTTGCTATTTCCACCACATCTGGAGTTACTTCCTCCACTGAAGTTCTGAATCCCTCAAAGTTATCCACAAGGGCTGAAATCAACTTTTTCCAAGCTTCTGTTAATGTTGATATTTTTACCTCTTCCCATGAACCATAAATATTCATAATGGCATCTACAATGGTGAATCCTCTCCAGAAGGTTTTCAGTTTACTTTGCCCAGATCCATCAGAAGAATCACTATCTATGGCAACTACAGCCTCGCAAAATGTATTTCTTAAATAAAAGGACTTGAAAGATAATGTGTTTCATGGACTGCAGAATGGATGCTGTGTGCGCGGGCAAGACAAAATTAGTCTTGCACATGCTGTACATCTCCATCAGAGCTCTTGGATGATTAGGTGCATTGTCAATGAGCATTAATTTTTTGAAATGAAACTTTTTTTTTTCTGAGCAGTGAGTCTCAACGGTGGGCTTAAAATAGTCAGTGACACCATGTTGGAAATAGATGTGCTGTCATACAGGATTTGTTGTTTTATTTACATAGAACAGACAGGGTACATTTCCCATAATTCTTAAGGGCCCTAGAAGTTGCAGAATGGTTAATGAGCATTGGCTTCAAATGAGAGTCATCAGCTGCATTAGTCCCTCAAAAGAGAGTTAGCCTGTCCTTTGAAGCTTTGAAGCCAGTCATTGATTGCTCCTCTCTAGTTATGAAAGTCCTAGATGGCATCTTCTTCAAAAGAAGGCTATCTTGTCTACATTTAATATCTGTTGTTTAGTGTATCTACCTGCATTAATTATCTGAGCTAGATCTTCTGAACAACTTGCTGCAGCTTCTAAATCAGTAACTGATGCTTCATGTTGCACTGTTATGTTACAGAGACACCTTCTTTCCTTAAATCTTCTGAACCAACCTCTGTTAGCTTCAAACTTTTATTCGGAAGCCTCCTCACCTCCCTTAGCCTTCATAGAGTTGAAGAGAGTTAGGGCCTTGCTCTGGATTAGGTTTTGGCTTAAGGAAAAGTTGTGGCTGATTTGACCTTCTATCCAGACCACAAAAAAAACTTTCTCCTTATCAGCAATAAGGTCATTATGGTTTCTTATCATTTGTGTGTTCACTGGAGTAGCACTTTTACTTTCCTTCAAGAAGTTTTATTTTGCATTAACACCTTGGCTAACTAGCACAAGAGGCCTAGCTTTTGGCATTACCTTGGCGGTCAACATTCTTCTTTCATTAAGCTTAGTTATATCTATCTTTCCACTTGAAATGAAAGATGTGCAACTAGTCCTTTCACTTGAAGACTTAGAAGCCAGTGTAGGATTATTAATTGGCCTAATATCAATATTGTTGTGTTGGGCCTATAGGAGGCCAGAGGAGTAGAAGAGATGGGGAACAGCTGGTCAGTAAAACAGTCCACACACACAATATTTATCAATTAAGTTCACCATCTTATCTTTTTTAAGTTTATATATTTATTTTGAGAGACAGCTCACACAGGGGAGGGGCAGAGAGATGGAGAGGGAAAGAGAATCCCAAGCAGGCTGTCCACTGTCAGTATGGAGCCCTATTCAGGGCTTGAACCCACGAACTGTGAGATCATGTCTTGAGTTGAAATCAAGATTCGGATGCTTAACTGACGGAGCTCCTCAGGTGCCCCAAGTACATCATCTTATATGAGCATGGTTTGAGGTGCCCCAAAACAATTACAATAGTAACATGAATGGTCACTGTTAACAAATTATCATAACATAAATAATAATAATGAAAAAGTTTGAAATATTGTAAGAATTACCAAAATGTGACACAGGGAAAAGATATGAGAAAATGCTATTATAAAAATGGTACCAATATGCTTGCTCCATGCAGGGTTGCCACATTCAATTTGTGAAAAATTAAGTATCTGCAAAGCATAATAAAGTGAAGTACAATAAAATGAGGTACATCTGTAGTCACTAGTCAAAGGGTCTGTGGTTGCTGTTCTTGGATGCAGATCTTTTTCTCCCTTTCTCTGTTGTACTTGGGGGATTATCCTTATTTCTGAGGATTTCCCACTGTGATTCAGAGTTAGTTATCATGGATATGGGGTATATATTATGGCTGGAGAACCCCCAAAGCAGGGTGGAAGGGAGCAGGAGGAATGCTTATCTTATAAACCTTTTCTATTCTCAAAATGAAAATTTCTGTAAGAAAGACCCAAAAGAAGTCCTCATTTACTTAAAAAATATATATACTCTTTGCTAGACTGGTCATTAGCACAAAGGAATACAAAAATTCATAATTGGCTTGGACCAATCACAAAATATTCCCTTTTTGCACATAAATTTCACCAATTTATATCATTTGCTTGCTAATAAGGAAGAAAGGAAGATTATTATTGGTCAACTAGCAGCCCTTCTACAACCTTTTAGCAAAATCTAGCAAAGAGTAGGCTTAAGCTTGACAATTTTAATTAATGCGTTTTATATTATATTTCACTAATGTGATTTCAAGCATGGAGGTTGTATAGAGTACATTTGTATCTTAATCTAAAAAATATATTGATGAGGGATGTGAAACACGGATTTTTATAGGATATCCAACTGCAATATCAATAGAGTTATGTGTTAAAAATGTTCAAATACAAAAGACAGGATGGAGTTTCAAGAATATAAAAATATTCCACTAAGAAAAAAACTACATTTGGTGACACTCCTTTCTCTGGATGTCAAAATATAATGAATTTCTCTATAATAGTCTAGTTTTAGGACTTGAGCTGGATTGAGGAAGCATACAGAAGAACTTCTCAGGGTCGCTTTAATTGCTATATTTTGTGACTTGTTTTCACTATAACACTAATCTACTCTGCATTGTTCCGAACACTTGAGATCTTTATTATGCATTCAAAGTGTCTAAATTATACTTAGAAGGAACTTAGAAACTAGCTCATTACACTTCTGAATTAAAAAATTATGTGCCATATTTTAAATTTGTGGCTAATTATATTTTCTTCAAAATTAAAATTTAATTTCTTGAATGATTCAAACAAAGTCAGCTATAAATATTACTTAATTGATAATGTGTATTTTATCATATTGGTCTGTACATGCTTTTCAGTATTAATTTTTGTTCTACACACTTGATTCTTGTTCTACACACTTAAAGATACATGCATACAATTAAAGAATATACACAACATAGTTATTAAATCATTAAATTTTTTTTAAATTAAGTGCGCATTAAATTTCTCTGCCTTTGACTACCTACAGAGTAACAATAAATCTAGTAGTGCATAGGAAATTCAATTTCAAAACATTTATCCATCACATGGAGGGAAAACATCAAAAAACTCAGGTTTTCACTATGAATAATGCCAGTTAGTCTTTCTTACTGTCAAGAAAACACTCTTCTTAAGCAGAATTTTAGAATGTCATTTGTATTCATCATTTTGATAAAAATTATCATTGAAATAAATAAAAAACACAATCTTGGAGCTTTATCAACATCATTTAAAGTACTCTACAAAAATAAACAATTTAATGGAATGACGGCCATTTTCCAAAATATATATTTTGATGGGCAGGGTGAGTAAAAAATACCTGTGAACAAAAACATTATCCATGACATCTCATCTTATCTTGTAAGATACAGTGACACTGGTTTTTGCACCCCAAAATTATTCTGCAATAAAAAGGGAAGAGAACCTATGTACCTTTTTGCTTAGTTTCCTGTTCATTCATGCTGTTATCAATTACAATCAACATGACTTTTGATTCAACGTTGATAATAATGAGGACCCATCTAATGTTTCACCATATATTAGGATGTACAAAAAGACTTTTCCTTTTTTTTCTAATGTTTTCCAATTTGCAACTTCATTCTTTTCTCCATTGGTTTCCCAAAGTTCTGCACAAAATCTCCATCTTTTCAAAAAACAATTTCAGATTTATTCAATAAGTGTATCTTTACAATTTATATTATATTGTGTATTCTAACATTTTCTCTTTCTCAATAACATCACAAAGATTTGTACACTTAGAACACAAAGAAGAACAATTTCATTCATGTTGAAATGTGAAACAGTAGGATCTATGTGATAACAGTAGAGACCTCTAATCTTTTTTCAACTTAAATATCCAAGAGACACCATGTAATCCTATTTCTCTCATGGCAATTTGGCTAGCCAACCTTTTTAACCATCTTCCAAGACACTTTCCAATCCTCGTCCAAATAAATCTGTTTTTTTTTTGTTGTTTTTTGTTTTTTTTTTTTTGAGGAAGGACCATGTTGAAACACTGTGAGTTCATGGATGGTTCTCTGGAGGGGCAGTTGTATTCCTCAGAATCCCAAGTGTGTTTTGCACCTCATCTTTTTATTTTGATGTGATATTTGCTGGAATGAGTGGTGGTGTTCATGCTGATCTGATGCTTTGGTGACTTATTATTCTATGTGTATATGCATGTGTTTGCTTTTGTCCTGTCTATCCTCATTTAAGCCTTCCAGCAGAAATTACTAATCCAAATTTAAATTTACTCTACTCTTTAAAAATGAAGAATAACATTAATTAAACATATTCTACAGATACATAGACATTTAAATAAACAATATACTAAAGTCCATCTCTTGCCACATGTACTGTAACTCAACATCCCCTCTTTGTCTTTACGGTGGATGCTGCAATTCCTACCTATAATTTTACATTTTTGTATAAAGAACATAAATTTCCATAAAGAAAAAAGAACATGAAATCACTATGTGTGTATATGAAAAACTGACTTGCTTATCATTATTACTATCTAACTCTTTCATAAGTAAATTTTTTTTCAACGTTTATTTATTTTTGGGACAGAGAGAGACAGAGCATGAACGGGGGAGGGGCAGAGAGAGAGGGAGACACAGAATCTGAAACAGGCTCCAGGCTCTGAGCAGTCAGCACAGAGCCCGACGCGGGGCTCGAACTCACGGACCGCGAGATCGTGACCTGGCTGAAGTCGGACGCTTAACCGACTGCGCCACCCAGGCGCCCTCATAAGTAAATTTTTAAAACTAGGTAGAGTTTATTTTATTAGCAACATTTTTCAGGATCTCACAGACTTTTTTGTAGGATGTAAGTTCTATGCATAGCCTCAAAATATTCAAACATTGCCAAAGGTATTTTATGTAGTCAATTGTAATATTTAGCATCATAATTTTTGCACAAGAATATTTAAATCATTTTGTGTATTATTCATAAATGTGAAGTATGGAATTCGTGGAATGATAAAATATCTTAGCTGAGAAATGGAGATATTCTAGGATTGAAAAGAAGGGAACTCTGAGCATTTGGTGTTGAGTCATAGAGATCACCTATGGTGGACGGAATAATAGCCCATCCCCTTGTCCATGTTGTTATCACTGGAACCTATGAAAATGTTACTTTACATAGTAAAAGGGCATTGCAGATGTGCTTTAATTAAAAAGCATGAAATGTTGCGATCATCTTGGGTTTATCTGGGTAGACCAGTCTAATTACAAGGGTCATTATAAAAAGAGAAAGAGAATCAGGATCAAGAGGGATGTGCTGACTTCAAGGTGGAAACTGAGTTCAGAGTGATGTGAGGTCACAAGTCAAGGAAGGCACCAGCCTCTAGAAAAGGCAAGAAAAAAAATTTTCCCCAGAGCCTCCAGATTGAACACAGCCCTACTGACAGTCTGATTTTAGTGCTGTGAGATACATTCTGGACTTCTAACCTACAAAACTTTAAGACAATAAATTAATGTTTTAGCCATTACTTTTAGGGCAATTTGTTACTGTGCCAATGATAAACTAATGTATCATCTATAGTACACATTTATTAAAAATAAATTGATATGGGTTGAGTTTTTTAAATGACATCTGCACTTTAAAATCATTAATTGTAAGCACCAAAACGTAAAATTTGTGTGTGTGGGGTTACTTTTTCTCTCCTATGCTGCCTGTGTTATTTCACTACTCTAAGCTATTTAAGTTACAAAATTTAAGAAAAAAAAGGAAAAAAAGCTAAAGCTAACACTTAATTGATAGAATCCAAAAGGAAATGCTCAAACGCATTACCAGTTAAAAAAAAAAAAGTAATTGACAGTTTTTAACACATTTTCATTTTAGGATGAATTCAAACCTTACAGCATATGGTAATTGGTTTGTCTCGAAGTGATTTTTTAAAATATGCACTTTTCTAAAAAGTGTAACTTCTTGAGCTGTCTGTCGTTTTAAATAAATTCACACTTTTCAAGTGTATTTGTTTCCACCTACTGCATCTGATTATGGTGTCTTGCCCCTGTCTACATTTGCATAGTCTCTGTGGGCTTATCTATGGACAGGGACATGTTGTCTTTAATCTGTGATGGGCCCAGAATGTCTTTCTTTTCTATATCAGACTTGTGTAGTTCTCACAAGCAAGGCCTAGTTTCTCTATTAAAATGTATTTTTGGTATGACCTTGACTGTAATTGACATCACCTAAATTTTCAACTTGTACACAAGCTAAGATTCAACTCTCTATATTCAAAAGAAAGTTACCAGAAATCTTTCCCATTTCACACTGAAGATAATGCAGAACAGATAGAAACGAGGAACACTGAATGAAAATTCTTATTGAAGAAAGGTTAATTAAATGAAAGCTAAATTTATACAAGTTTGTTACGAATGGTATTTTGAAAGATGTGTTTAAAAATATAACTAAACAGAAGGCTGCACAAAAAAACAATGGTAAAATTGGGAAGAAAACTATTCCTTTTGTGGGAGCATTGGCAGCACCTATTACAAGCATATTTTTATCTTTATTTTGGAAAATACAATGTTGCTTTCAAAATGTTATTGAGAGTTGATGAGATAATTTCACTGAGTAATGTTTGCATTTTGTGAGTGTTTCTTCATCTTAAAAAAGTAGAAATCATAAAATGTCATCATTAACGAAAGGTCTGGAAAAGGCAACAAGTTTTAAAGATATTTTTAATTTTTTTACATTTATTTATTTTTGAGAGACAGAGAGAGACAGAGTGCGAGCAGGGGAGGGGCAGAGAGAGAGGGAGACACAGAATTCGAAGCAGGCTCCAGGCTCAGAGCTGTCAGCACAGAGCCTGACGCGGGGCTCGAACCCACGAACTGTGAGATCATGACCTGAGCCGACGTCGGACGCTTAACTGACTGAGCCACCCAGGTGCCCCTAAAGAAATTTTTAAAGGATAAGATAATACTAATTAAAGTTGACAATTTGGGGCTAGGGTAAATACTGAGGCCAAGATGTACACAGAAATTTATACGACCTGTGAGGTACCATTATAATTTAACAGATTTATCCTCATCAACTTTTATAATGCATCTTCATAATAGATCAATTGATGCTTTTTATTATTTTTTTAAAAATTATTTTTTAAAAATGCCATATACTTATTCTATAAAATGCAAACAAATAACTGTCAGAGACCAAAATTTTAAGCTACCTAAATCTAGTCAACTAGAAATAGTAATGGTTATCATTATGTGTGATTACAGATTTTTTTTTTTGCATGTGCTTTATCTTGCCTTTGAAAATGCTCTCACTGCCTTCTTTATTTTTTATTACTTTTATTATTAAAGGAAGAACTTTAGTAATGCTTGTGGGGTACAGTCTATGAGAACTTAAATTCTGATTCTTTGTACTACTTAGGGCTCTTCAGGTAGTATACAACAGAAACCCCACCCAGAGATGGCTTTAACATCTAGAACATTTTTTTTATCTCAAATATTAAGAAGCCCATGGGAAAGGTACTTCTAGGATTGCTTAATTCAGTGTCATTGCTGTCAACAAGAGTCCTGGTTTGTTTCATCTTTCTGCTATGTTACCTATGTTCCATTCCATGAGGCTGAGTTTAGTATTATGCATTCCTTCCCTGTAAATAAATAACTGTGGCAGCTTCAAGGACCATGCCCTTAAGTGATAACATACCAAACTTAAATGAGAATCGGGACTATCCTTTTTAAGACTAAGAACATATTCCTAGAACACTCACAGAACTTCCATTTATGACATATGCCCCCCAGAATATGTCAGATTCTGGCTCATACTTACTATAATCAATAGAAAAAGGAATTGATTTTGATATCATAGCCTTAGGTAATTGAATGTCCATCACCTGAAACTAAGGGGTTGACTTCCCAACATTCTTAGAAGGATAGGACCATCCAGAGGATACTGTTACATTATATAAATAGATATCCAAATCAACATACAAAAATCAGTTGAATTTCTATACACTAACAATAAAATATCTAAAAAATTAAATTTTAAAGAATCCTACTTATAATAGCACCAAAAACAATAAAATACTTAGGAATAAATTTAACCAAGGAAGCAAAAGATCTCTACTCTGACAACTACAAAGTACTAAGGGAAGAGATTGAAGAAGACACAAGTATATAGAAAGGTATTCCATATCCCTGGATTTGAAGAATTAATACAACCTAATCTATACAATTCAAAGTCATTTTTAGATTCAATGGAATATCTATCAAAAGTCCAATAGCAATTTTTGCAGAAAAAAAGTCTTAAAATTTGTATGGAAGCACAAAAGACATCAAGTAGCCAAAGTATATCACAAAGCTATAGTAATCAAAACAGCATGGTATTGGCATTAAAAACAAACACAGAGACCAATGGAACATAATAGAGAACCCAGAAATGAGCCCTTGTGTATATGATCAACTTATCTTTAACAAGGGCACCAACAATAATATACAATAGGAAAAGGTTAGTCTCTTCAATAAATGGTATTGGGAAAATTGGATATCCACAGGCAAAATGATGAAATTCCACTCGAACTGAACACTATACACAAAAATTAACTCAAAATGGATTCAAGAATTAAATGTAAGGCCTGAAACCACTAAACTGCTAGAAGAAAACATAGGGGATAAGTTCCTTGTCCCTGGTCTGGCAATTATTTAGTAGTAGTAGTAGTAGTAGTAGTAGTAGTAGTAGTAGTGAGGCATCAAAAGCATAAGTAACAAAAGCAAAAATAAACAAATGGGATTATATCCACCCCTTGGAGATATAAATCTTCTTAAAAGCCTGTTGCCAGTTTTGCAAGCCAGGATTGTCTTTCTCAAGGAGCTGGGAGCTATCCCCTTGAAATGTAATTATCAAGAATGTTAGGGGAGCCTGGGTAGCTCAGTCGGTTAAGCGTCCGACTTCGGCTCAGGTCATGATCTCACAGTTCGTGGGTTTGAGCCTTGTATCCAGCTCTGTGCTGACAGCTCTGAGCCTGGAGCCTGCTTCGAATTCTGTGTCTCCCTCTCTCTCTGTTCCTCCCCTGCTCATTCTGTGTCTCTCACTCCTTTAAAAATAAATAAAAACATTAAAAAAAAAAAAAAAAAGAAAGAATGTTAGTGCCTATATCTCCCAGTCTCTGTAAGAGGATAGGAATCTAACTTCCGTGCCATATGTTGTTCCAAGTTATTAAGTTATCTCCTGTCATAAAGATATGAAAAAAGTTACTTTTCCTTTGAGTGGGACCAAAACATAAGTGGCCTATGATTTTCCCTAGCCCAGCCTTTAAAACCTTCCCATCTCTTTGCTTAAACAGAGTTGAGCACAAACTGAGTTCTGGCCTCTTCCCTGTTGCAATGGTCTTGAAAAAAGTCTTCCTTGCCTATTTAAATTTTCTGGTGCAATTTTCTTTGAAATCTGCTAATTTTGTGTGAGTTCTTGTCTTCCATGATTACATTATTTTTCCTCTATTTTTTTGAAGATAGTATTGTAGTCACTTCCAACTGCTAGAAAGCAAATGCAGGCTTTTCACCAGTTCCTCTCTTTATGGTTCAGTGTAGGAATCTTCTCCAAACAAATTATCAAATTCAGGCTTTAAATTCATAAACACTATACATTTTCATTCTCTTTTGATCAGGGTAACTCTTTTTCTCCCCTGCCTTGGACAAAAAGCTTGTTTTTAGCCACATTAGACAGTCTCAAGTGTTACACATTATCAGCTACCAAATGCCATTGTGGAATCTGGTTAATGAGGATACGCTTTTAAAATTTATTTTAGTTGGGGCGCCTGGGTGGCTCAGTCGGTTAAGCGTCCGACTTCAGCCCAGGTCATGATCTCGCGGTCCGTGAGTTCGAGCCCCGCGTCGGGCTCTGTGCTGACGGCTCAGAGCCTGGAGCCTGTTTCAGATTCTGTGTCTTCCTCTCTCTGACCCTCCCCTGTTCATGCTCTGTCTCTCCCTGTCTCAAAAATAAATAAAATGTTAAAAAAAATTAAAAAAATAAAATAAAATTTATTTTAGTCTCTCTCTTCCCTTCTCCCCCAACCTTGCTTGTATCTATGTGATTGGAAGAACTGGTTCAAGCATTTGCTTCACCTAATATTTTGGCAAGAATGGTTGACTCTGGTAGATGCCATCTGATATCAATCACTATCGTCTTATTCATAGGGCCTCAATTTTGTTTACGTGGCAATGTGGCCACCTATAAACATTCACTTGTCTACATTTCCATGAAAATAATGTATCCATGTGATAGAATTCTGACCAATGCAGTTGTGATGAAAAGCTTTGTGTAATGCAGCTCTTCTTAAATGAAAAGGTAAAACACTAGAAAGAAATGTCTCCCTCTTGGCCCCCAACCTAAATTCCTAATCCAGAATTGACAATATTGATATTAATGGGAGAAGTGTTGTTGATGCTATGATTAGCAGTGATAAAAAGTTAACTGTTTTGTGCTTTCAAATTTGTCATTTTACTTTTATGTGTTTTTTTTGTTTTTTTTTTTCAGTTTGATGTTGTTCTTCTTCCTGCCTGGAATTCTGGCCCAATCTCTGGATATGTAACAGCCACCTTGCAAACAAGAATACAAAAAACACATGATATCGATGCCTGAACAGAAAGAGAGAAGGAATATAGGTCATAATTAACTTGCTAAGGCACAAACACTGTAATAGTCCCAGAAAAGGATAATCACTCTGAGGTTGAGCTGCAATATGGGTAATGGCCATGAATGATTTTCAGGGAAGACAGATCCATGACATTTGAAACAAAATGGGCCATGGAGATCTTCCTAGAGAAATGAACTAGGGGCAGCATGCTTGACTAACCAAATAACACCTTCCAGTAACAGGAGTATTTAGTCTTCCCAATTCCTAATAAGCAGATTTGGTATAGACCAGCAGTTGCTATTGGTTTCATATTCTCTCTTTATCAGATTCGGACTTTAATTACAGTTCTTGATTTTTTTTTTCTCCTCCATTGTATGCAGGCTTGTTAGAAGCATTTAACATGTCTTTAATGATTTTAATTATTAAGGTCATGAGGAGCCTCATCAGGATTAATGGACAATGAAATGCATCATTCAAGAAGTCTGATCCACAAGCTCACTGTAGTAACAGTGTGCGATATTGGGCTTCTCTCTTCGTTGATGGCTAAGAGTCTTCTCTGTTAAGAGGAGTATATGAATGTATGTTGTTAGCCAAAGAGATGGAATGTTATATATGCTTTTTAAATTTTTAATCCTAGTGTAGTTAACACACAGTGTAATATTAGTTTCAGGTGTACAACACAGTGATTCAACAGTTCCATATCTTACTCATTGCTCATCAAGACAAATGCACTCCTACTCCCCTTCACCTATTTCACCCATTCCCACCCACCCACCTCCCCTCTGGTAACCATCAGATTGTTCTCTATCGTTACGTGTCTGTTTTTTGGCTTCTCTCTCTTCTTTACTTTATTCATAAGCTTTTATTTGCTTAACCAATAAGCAGTCCTGTTCCTTCTTTAATAAAATTGTCCAATTATGCAAGAAGTATCAATGTATCCAGTTAAAACTACTCACATTACTTATTCTATTGTACTCAGTAGTGTTCAAATGGCATAGTTCTGCCAATGCAGTGCTTCTATATCTGTTAGGTCTCAATCAGGGAAGTAGAAACTCTATGAGTAGTAAGCCACAAGAAATTCTCTATGGAAACTAGATAGCACATAATGTTGGAAGAACTGAGGAATTAACTGTTCAGAAATAATCGGAGAAATGTCACTAACTAGCTCCAGTGCAGATGAACAAGTTGGAGCTTGAAGAAGGCAAGGCACATCCAGCTGCTATAATGATGTTGCAGAGGGGTCTGATGTTGATGGCTATGGAAAGTTTGTGGTTCTGTGAATTTAAAACAAAGTTCTTGGTGATAGGCTTGGGTTCATAGATGATCTGTGGGAACAGCACTTGATTAGAAGTGATGGAAACTGAATGATAAAGAAGATAGATGTTAAAGAAGAAAAGGCAAGGGCAAACTGAAACCCACTTTCCCCACTGTGTTACCCCCTCATTCCCTTTAACCAACCGTAACCTTTGAGTGTGATGGCTACTGCCTCATTTTTGTCTGCTAAATCTCATGAAGATTTTTTTGTAGCTCATCCTAAATTGGAAATACAGAAAAATAAAATTTTGGTTACAGTTCACTAAAATAACACGTTATAAAACCACCACAGTCCCCCCTGAAAAAAGACAAAAAACTTGCTAGGGGAAAAAAAAAAGAGCTTGTCTTCCTTGCTTTTTATTCTCAATTCTTCCAACCCACCCTTTCTGCCTGAAAATAAGAAGAGACATATGCAGTGGTAGTACAATATCTTATATCCACAAGATGAGAGGCACACGGCAAAACAGGAAGATAGAAGAAGGCTGTTTCTGATCCTGATGACTTTTCTAAATGCTTGCATTTGTTGTAAATGCATACTTACAATAACTGTTTATTTAAGGCAGTAGTTTTCAAATTACCTATTTGTTTGCATTCTTAACTGATGTATTTAGGAAATCAAGAATTCTTCGGCTCTGGATATGACATCTGAATCAGTGTATATTAATGTCAATAAACTTGTTTCAATTTTTTTCCTTGGGATATAGTAACCCTTTTTAATAGATACTTTCAGAACATTCTTAATTTCAGAATTATTTCATTTATTATCTCCAAATATTGCCCTTTGTATTTGTTGGATATAATTTTTGGATTTTCTACTTCAAAGACTTAAACTATTATTTATCTACCTCTCATGTTCATTATTTTCTACCTTCTTTAATCTTTTTGTTTTTCCTTCCATGTTCACTGTAATTTCCTCAAGCTTTCCTTCTATAACAAGTTTTCTTGTCTATTAATGTATTTATTAGCCTAAAATCATTGGGCATTAATTTTTCCTTTATCTATTTATTAAATAATTATATTATTATGGCACCCCATTATTAAATTTTTTTAATTGAATTTATGTTCTGCTTCAGTTGTTCTCATATATGAAAAATTTATAGGACATTTCAATCTGTCCCAGAATGCTCTCTTTGACAATCCTTTGCATACAGTGCAAAGGATTACTTTTTAAATCTCAAATCACCATGTCATTTCTTTTCATTTTACTTAATGTGAGCCAGTTTGTCTACATATCTTATTTCTGCTGCTGAAGCTTTAGTGACTTTTTCTTGACTCTCTTCTCAACTTGGGTGATACTATATTTATTTATTCTAACCTAGAATATAAGGATATTGGGAGCAGGTGGGAGAATTATCTTCATATATAATTTTTTAACTTGTAGGACAAACAAAATATGTGGCAATATGTGACATATCAGTTACATTGCTCATTGTTGCTGGCACATCTCACCTTTGACTTAAGTGTCATTTAGGAACTCTACTCTTTAAATTTATTTATTTATTTTGAGACAGAGAGAGCGCACATGTGTGCATACGTGAATACAAGTGGGGAAGGGGCAGAGAGAGAGAGAGGGAGACAGAGAATCCCAAGCAGGCTCTGTGCTGACAGCTCAGAGCCTGACAATGGGGCTCTATCTCAGAAACCAGGAGATGATGACCTGAGGTGAAATCAAGAGTCAGAAGCTCAACCAACTGAGCCACCCAGGTGCTCCAGGATATCTACTCTTTACATATGAAAAATATTAACACAATTCTTACATTTATAAATAGTACAAATTCAGGGGCACCTCTGTAGCTCAGTCAGTTAAGTGTCCAACTTCAGCTCAGGTCATGATCTCACAGTCTGTGGGCTAACACCTCAGAGCCTGGAGCCTTCTTCAGATTCTTTGTCTCCCTCTCTCCTGCCCCTCCCCTACTCACTCACTCTCTCTCTCTCTCTCTCTCTGTCTCCCTCTCTCTCTCAAAAATAAAGAAACATTTAAAAATAGTAAAATTTCAGAAAACAAGACATAATTCCTAATTAATACAATGGATCTCTCATTTTGTATGATTAATACTCATTTACCCATAGCTAAAATAAATTGAGTGGGTGCTGTCTACAAGGCACTCTATGAAGAACTTCCTATCTTATAACTGGGACACCAGGAAAAGAATTATCACCCATCATATATGTCCTTCATTAGCTGAATTTGAAATGGCTCTTTAGATATTACTGGCACCGACAAAGAAAGACATTTACAATTTGCCAAGTTTCTTGTCTTTTTTGAAAAGTTAAATGTGCACTGTATTTGCTTTGATATTTTATTTAATGTGTCCTCTAAGTAAGCGTAACTCACACTCAGGTCCTATATTCAATGCTAGATTACACACTTTCCAAAGAACTTCCAGACAGTAATTGCTGGGGATTAACAACAACAAAAAACACGATGCATTCAAAATACATATTTTCTACCCAAACCTTTCCTTTTTGGTTTTGGTGTTCTCCCTTCTCTTCATCAAACCTCAAGATGCTTGTGCCCTCTTACTCTCTCCTTTTTTCTTTATTAAACATATTGTCAAATTCTATGTTCAGTCAAGGCCAAATAGCAGCATTTATACTTAATGTAAATTGTAGGTATGAAACACACAATGATGAATTTCTGGCCTAGACTAAGCTTAGGAAGAGATTAAAGGTTTTTGAATGCATGACTACAGGCATTTACTAACTCTGTAAAGATATTTTCTACCTCTACCTCCAGGTAATATATGCTTTTTACTTATTACAGAATAATGGAATTTCTTGTGGCAGAACAGATATACAAGAAAAGTATTGGTAAAATCTGAACTCAGTGAGCCACAGAAGGTTCATGTACTTCTATAGCACCATTCCTATATACTAATTCATACTTTCATTTCCTCAGAGGTCTAAAAGTTTAGATAAATAAATGTGCCATATACTGGAAGAAAACCAAAACCATTAGATCTCAGTATGTCAATGAAAGATCTTTTGATTAGTGTTATTGGAAGAAAGGAAGAAAACTCTTCAGACATCTGGTAGGTGAAATACAAATCCTTATTCTATTATTAATAAAAAGGGATTTTACTGTATAGACATGGTAAGTAATAGCATTCTACACATATTCAAGGTATTTTATAAAATATTTTCCCATATTGAAAGGTGATTAAATAGTGAATAGCAATTTCATTTAATAACACACTAACATTTGTGTAATCATTAATAACATACAAGGCTATATATAATTCTGGGAGCTGAATATATTTTCAATATGATAACTAATATGGCATGTTAAATGTTTCCCATTACCACTATGCACCATAAAGTGCTGAAGGAAATATTTTAGAATACCTGTAAATTGACTATAATTTATTTTGAGGGGATATCAATATATAAATAGAAACTTAGTACTTATTTAGTACTACTGCAAGGTATCTGCAGGTAGATGTGTTCTGTAGGCAGAGCCTTACTTCACCTTATTAGTCAGTGACAAGTAAAAAAAATTGTTTTTATCATAGTTTGTCTAAATATTTTATTTGGCTTGACAAGTTCACTTACAACTCATATCTATCATTTGAACTTGTTCACACAAGTTCAAATTATTTTAATTTGTAAGCAATGAAGACATCTACGAAGGCATCTTGTTGAATGAATTTAGGTAGAAAAGTGAAAAATGCATAGCAAAGTAAAATAGTTGGTGTGTTTTTCTCCTAAAGGAACAAAACAACACTGGTGAACTTCACTTTGAAATCTTGCTTTGTGCTGACAGTTGAACTATAACTATATTTCATAAACCATAGCGCTCCCAAGTTACTGAAAATAAATTGATTTTCTGGAAATATGCGACACACAGGTTCTCAATATGGGTCTTGAACAGTCTGTCCCTAAAGTAGTTATTTCCATTTACACCCCTGACCTGCCAGTATCTTTGGTGCAACTGTAGTTTTTCATGTACTTCAAAAGCTACAGATCTGTTTCCATCCCTCTTAATCTAATATAAACTGCACATGCTTCTATCAGTAAAGACCTTCATTTTTATCCTTCTTCGATTTCATGACACCAATGGTTCTATATTTCACAGCAAAGGGAGCAGAATGAAATTACATATCGCTCAGATTTCAGCAATATCTGGTTTATGTGATTCAGGACCTCCATACAAAGAAGAGGTCATTCTCAATATTTTACAAAATGGCTCTTCCTGGGAATTCTATATGATAAGTTTGACAATATATTCAATTGGAGGCAGTAAAAGTATGCTTATTTGGGGGAAAAAGTGGAAACAATTTAAAAAATGAGGGCCTAAAATGGCAACTGCCAATATAAACGTACACAGTTAATAAGAAAGTTGGTTAAAAGCATAGAATATGTTGAAATCTATACCAAAAAAAAAAGGAACAACTGAGGAAACAGAGCTGTTGGATTATTGTAAATCTAGCACAGACATCAACAGTGAAGTTAAAATAAAAATTCAAAAAGCAATAAAGTAAAAAAAAAAATCAATTCCCTGACCCTCAAAAAAATCCCCAAAACTGGAAAGGAAAAAAATGCATCATTTTATTTAAGAACAGCAGTTTCATTATGCTTAAATGTAAAAATAATAATACTTGAATACATGTTGACTAAAAGTTTTGGTTTTGGTGATGTTGTTCCATTTAAATATTTCCTCCAGAGCTTAATAAAAGAAAGAAAAATAGAACAAAGATGAACAAGACATAAAGGAAAAGGCTAAATGAAAACGTTGCTAAAGGAAAAAAAAACAGTGACTTAATGCTTTATTCAATTGATGATAGATTAATTGGGAGTAGATTTGTACTAAGCATGGAATGATCTAACTGCAGTCTTTTTCTAAGGTATGTAGGAATGGGGTATGGTTAAGAGAGATAGGGGTCGAATGCCCAATGCACAAAACTGTTACAGAATTGATCTGGGTTAATGTTGATGTCTAATTTTAATCCTTGCATTGGTTATGGTAGAAATAGTTTAGATGTTCCAGTCTGTTGATTTGAGACACTGTAATATATTAACTATCTTCTACAGAACTGCCAAAAAGTAGAGAGAGTGTTAAGGTCTCAGCCATACAAACTGTCGTTAGGGCAAAATTCCAGTCCTGTTGTGAAAGCAGAACTCTGAATATGGATTTTGACTAGAAGAGGATTTGCATGTGCTATAATCCATGGGGCCAACCAGGGGTAGATTCCATGGGCATAACTGGGTAATTGACTGGAATGGGTTGTCTGAATAGATGTAAGCTCATTTGAAATGATGGAGAATGAAGCACTGTTGGGAACCTATTTCAGGATCTGAATGAATGCAGTGGTTGATGCCAGAAAGCAGGAATTAAGCCTCCTGAAAACTATGGATGTGTGACCATGTACCAGGAGTGAATCCAGATGCAGAAGCCAAAACAAGATCAACGAGGAACAGATGTCACTATAGTAAATTCAGGTAGGAAAAAAGGAGCCAGAAAACATAATGAAGTCGGATTAAGGAACTCTGGAGGTAGCATTAGGGGGCACCCATGAATGTTCCATAAAATACTCAAAAGAACTTTATATGCTTGTAGATTTATGCCCTTTCATTCAACAAGTTTTATGTTAATTACGTACTTAAGTTATGGCTTGGGCCAATATATCACTTTCCTTCCAGTAATTTCTGGTAGAGGCAACCTAATTTAGAGTTCATGTTCATCAGCATTGGTTCAGAAACTCAATAGGGTTTATTTTGTAGATTAATATCATCAGGTTCCATAAGGAAGAAATGAGGCAATCGGGTAATTATAGCACAAATATACAGCAGTATTATTTTGAAATTTGTGTGTCAGATTAGTAGTTTCCTACTACCTTGAAATAAATAAATGAACAAGACTCTTGTTTGCAGACTATTGGTTTGGGTGCAACAGCACAGATACATACCTGTTATTGTGAATTAGAAATTTGCACAGGTCAAGAAAACACACGTGATCTAAACATTTTGGAAAATAGACTTTCCTCTCTTAATGGAAATAAAACAACTCTCTTTTTGTGTTGTAAATTACTCCGGCAACTAATTCCTCTTTCATTCTTCTTTCAAATTATCTTCTCTATACTGACAATCAGCTAAAAATCTTTGGCCAACAGAAAGTAGCTCATACTATTGAATTTATTCACATTCAATGAAACATCTTATATAAGATGAAATTCTCTTTTTTACATTTGAAGTAGGAAAAAATCTTTTATAAGCAGTAAATCTTGGATTTTAATAATATGGACTCTGAATTTCAAATGACTGGTTTTGAAACAAGCCACATCACTTACTTGGTGTGTGGCCTTTGTCAAGTTATTTAACTTCTCTTTGTTTAGTTTTTTTTTCTAAATAAAATGCATACAATAATAGCATCCACATGTGATTTTTGTGAAGATTATGAAACAATACATATAAAAAATATAAAAAACTACATGGCACATGTTATGCCAGTAACAAATGTTAGTCAGTAATAGCAGTAAAAGTAGTAGCCACAGCAGCAGTATGGTTGCCAGATCTAGCAAATAAAAAGTGCATGTGATTAAATTTCAGATAAAGAAGGGATATTTATCTCTATATCCCAGATGGAGATAGATAGATATAGATATAGATATAGATATAGATATAGATATAGATATAGATATAGATATAGATATAGATATAGATATCAGGGGCACATGATCACAATTATTATACTAAGTCCTCTATTTTATCTCAAAGCTTAGTAGCAGTAAAAAATAGCCAGTCTAAATGCTCAATTTTACTGATTCCAAAAGAGCCCAGAAAATAAGCCCATGGTGTCAGTTAATTGGTTTTTCATAATGTAAGACATTACATACTTCTTAGGAAAGTAACAGTAGTTACTTGTCCAGGATAGTAGGGAAAAGTTTTTCTTTTTCTTTTTTAATATAATTTATTGTCGAGTTAGCTAACATACAGTGTATGCAGTGTGCTCTTGGCTTCGGTAGTAGATTCCCATGATTCATTGTTTACATACAACACTCAGTGCTCATCCCAACAAGTGCCCTCCTCAAGGCCCATTACCCATGTTTCCCCCTCCCTTTAACCATCAGTTTGTTCTCTGTATTTAAGAGTTTCTTATGGTTTGCCTCCCTCTCTGTTTGAAACTATTTTCCCCTTCCCTTCCCCTATGGTCTTCTGTTAAGTTTCTCAAATTTCACATGAGTGAAAACATATGATATCTGTCTTTAACTTATTTCACTTAGCATAATACTCTCCAGTTACATCTACATTGTTGTAAATGGCAAGATTTCATCCTTTCTCATTGCCAAGTAGTATTCTATTGTATATATAAATCACATCTTCTTTATCCATTTATCAGTTGATGGAAATTTGGGCTCTTTCCATAACTTGGCTAGTGTTGATAGCACTGCTATCAACATTGGAGTACATGGGAAAAGGTTTTCTTGACACTGTGTTAACTGAGTATATTTAAAACAGCCTGATAGAAGCAATGGTAAATAGTGAGACATCATAAGTGAAAAGGACAATTAGGGGTCAAAGACCTCATGGACCTCATGGTGGGGCCACTGTGGCTTTGTTCTACCTCTTGGTAGAATTTGTTCAGTATTAATTCTAGTTCCTGTTTACCAGGAATATTACATTAACATTAACATTACTCAGGTGACTATTTTGTAAAATAGGTGCTAATTTGTGTATACATACAAAAGGAGAAAGGCTGTTATTCTCTGATTTTGAAAGGACTTTTGAGATAGAGAAGCATTCCAAGGTAATTAGCCTATGCCAACAGAAGAATTTAAATGGATGGAAATAAACCTAAAATTGAGCATGACAATGATAAAAAAATAGTTTCTTGTTTCAATTAAAATCTGTCCACAAAATATTTAGAAACAAAATATAAACTCAGCTTATATTAGGTTACTAAAGAAATCTAGATTGTCATTGTACTTTATAAACTAGAAAATAAAAATTAGAAGCTGTGTTCAGAATATTAGTTTAAATTGCATAAAATAAAATCTGTAGTCATTTACTATTTACCTATTTGTGAGAGTCATCATACTTTTTGAAGCCAACTTCAAGTCATTAAAATAAAAGTACAATTCAACACTTTAAAATGTTAAAGTAAATGTAAAAATTAATTATAGTTAACAATTTCATTTCAATATGATTTAGCCACAGCCATAAAGATAACTTAATTGCCATGTAAATATTTTATTTTAATACATATATCCAAAATATAATTTTGTGTATATTGTATGTCTGGGTTCATGCTGTTTATGCATGTTTTATATATACACAATGCACTCCATATAATCAGTTATATATGTTATAATTACATCATATATATGTATATATATACATATATATATATATATATATGTATAGTTTACCACCACTAATATGGGTATAATTTACATATAATAGCTACTGAAAATATAAAATAGTGTGAAGGATAACTAGAATACATTTAAACAGTTCTCTAGACATTACTTTTTCCAAGAAAATGATTCATGCATAGGATGACTCATGCAGAGTTCACACCATAAATTAAAATATCCATTTTTTTCTACTTAGACAAGCAAAAGATAAAAAACATTAGCAAACTTTGAGCTATTCTTTTTATACATTTACTTTGTCATATGAATTTTAAAATTGGCTTGCCAAGTTCTTTGAATAATCTTGTTGCTATTTTAATTAGGCTGAATTGAATTTACAGATAAATATTGAGTATTGATATTTACACAATACTGTGTTCTGAACCAAAAGACATGAGCTCTCTCTCATTTATTCAAATTTTCTTATATATACTTTTCTATTTTTCGGTATGCAGCTTAATGTCTTTCATATTCCTATAGCGTTATTTTAAGGCAATTGATAGTTTTGTAGTAGCTGTGTTTATTAATGTAAATGTTTTGCATCATTTTTTAAACTGGTAGTCTCTAGTCATATGTAGGAAAAGCATAACTTTTAATTGAGCTTTGTCCATTTCAATGAACTCTCTTGCTTTAAATGCTTTTTTTTTTCATTTGATTCTCCTGAATTTTCTTAATAGGGGATTTTATTATCTATAAATAGTATCAGTTTGTTTTTTTTTAACATTACAATGCACATTAATATTTTATATTTTCCATAATAGAAAAAAAAGATGGTTCTATTTCATTGGATAATGATATGGTGAGTTTTAATTTGTTTCATTTTTAAATATGAAATTTATTTCAATAGATGTTCTAAATTATTTTAAGTCAACAGAATTTTCTTATAACAGATTTCCAATATAAGTGTCCAACTGGATTCTCTTATCTAATTCCAATATGTGTTGAGCAGTGTCAGAAGGGAGTCTCGAGAACTTTATGAATAACTACAAGATTTTCAAAAAGACAATTTAGACTATTTTGTGTTAAGTATTTTTCTTTAATCCAGCATGCTTTCATTGACTATTGCCATAAAATTATAATCTTCCAATGACCTTCTCTTGATATGGTGTCACTAAGTATATTACTACTTATCCAAAACAGAAAAGGATATCCGTATTTCTTATGCACATTTTTTTTACCCAATTATGAAACATAATGGAATTTCTCTCATCTATAGGAAGAAACTCATACCCCAAGACAATTTCAGAAGATAACTTCTCTAGGTGTTAGAACAGGTGAAGTTTGTGAATGGTTTTACACTCCCCTGCATCAGTTGTTTTATATAATATCTTTTCAGGATCTAAAGTCATACAGGAAAATTACTCCAAACCACTGGCCTATGCACTCCATTGGTATTGATTTCTTTCTCAGCAAAGGAAAGGGAGTGTGTCTCATATTGAATGCTCTAAAAATCATTTCTACAAAAGAAAAAAAAAACTTGCAGAACATTTGAAAAGGCATTGTTGGCATAAAGGGCTCCTTCTAAGCATATTTTCAGTTTCAAAGAAATATTATGGATTTTCTTTATGAATGCTCTCTTAGCTCAGGTGCTACAACAAAACCATAGACTAGGTATTTTAAACAACAGACATTTTTATTTCTCACAGTTCTTGAGGCTGGAAAGTCATGGACCAAGGCGCTGGCATATTTGGTCCTAGTGAGAGCCCTTGTCTTGGCTTGCACAGCTGACTGTCTTTTGGGTCCTTTCCTGATGAAGAGAGCTCTGGTCTCTTTCACTTTTTACAAGGTCAATATTTTCATCTTGGTGTCCTCACCTTCATGATCTCATCTAAGCCTAATTACCTCACAAAGGCCCCACCTACAAATACCATTATATTTAGAGTTAGGGCTTCAACATATGAATTTTGGAGGGGGAGCAATTCAGTTCATAGCAAATGCTAAAAGGATTTAAAAATCTTTAAGTGTTGAATATCACACAGATTTTTGGCAGGCAATATATTAGTTATTTTGATACCGGTAATTTTGAGGTGAGCAAAAGTCATTGCTTGAAATAACTTTTTTTTTTAATTTTTTTTTTCAACGTTTATTTATTTTTGGGACAGAGAGAGACAGAGCATGAACGGGGGAGGGGCAGAGAGAGAAGGAGACACAGAATCGGAAACAGGCTCCAGGCTCCGAGCCATCAGCCCAGAGCCTGACGCGGGGCTCGAACTCACGGACTGCAAGATCGTGACCTGGCTGAAGTCGGACGCTTAACCGACTGCGCCACCCAGGCGCCCCAAAATAAATTTTTATTACACAAAATTTTTCTATTAATAATCAACTTTTGGGGGACCTGGGTAGCTCAGTCAGTGAAGGGGCCGACTCTTGACTTCCTTTCAGTCCATGATCCCCCAGTCTCTTGAGTTCAAGCCCCACATGGGCTCTGTGGTGACAGCACAGAGCATGCTTGAGATTCTTCCTTTTTCACTGTCCTCCCCTGCTTACACTCTCTGTCTCACTCAAAATAAATAAATAAACTTAAAAAAATAAATTTTCATTGTTAAACATATAAACAAAAAAATAAAGTCACCTGAAAATAAATGTTGCAGTATATTGCTTTGTAATTTTTTATACCTTCTCAGATGATACATTTCTGACTTCTTTGTAAATTAATCTTCATGAATTTATGGTATTAAATACTTCAGAAAATATTGCTTTTGGTGGGTTCATAACATACCATTTTTCAGAGGTTTCAATGTTTATGTAACAGGTCCCTGATATTTCCCCTAATTATATAAATTGTTTAGTGAACGAAACTCAATTTAGAGATCTTATTGAAGGTTGACTCAATTCTTATTATAAAGTAATTATGAACTATACTGGACAAAGAAGATGTTCCTCAGAGGTTATTTATATACTGACTAATTAATGAATTGAAAGTTTATATTTATATGAAATTTACAAATATGTCTTTTATAGTTACAGCATCAATAATGCCCAGAAATTGGAATAGCCCCTTGAAATCAACATCTATGGATGTGTATTCATATATTTCAAACTAAAAGTATATAGGTATCATATTGCTAATAATGGTGATAAAAGTGATGAGCACTTTATCTGAATTTAGATTAACAGAAGAAAACAAACCATAGTTTAGGGATTGCATCACTTAATGTGCTTTCTAAGTGAATATGATAGTGTTCAACAATAGTGCATCATCTAACATGTCTCATGTTACCTTTCACACAGTCTTAACCCGTTTGCTTTCTGTTGCACTTGTTTTCCTGGGTGTAACGAAAAAGCTATTCAATCTGTTTTTCTACTTGTCAACTAAAAAAAGAATACTCCCTCAAGGATTACAAATTTTTGCCAACTGGAAGAACAACCATCAACAACCAAATTCTTAAATTTTTTGGTAAGCCCGTAAATTTATACAGCAAACTGACTTGTCCCTAAGCGCCTATGTGTATTTCACAAAACTGTTACTAAAAAACTCTGACATTTCAGTCAATGTAATAACTGTTCATGATTTATATTATCCACCTTGTAATTTGGGGGGAATTGTGACTGAGACAGTTTATCTAACTATCTAAACATTGCATAGCTCGTAAGTGGCAAGCCAAGAATGTAAATCATAGCCTTAGAATAATTAAGCAGATAAAATCAATTTCAGTTTTTCAAACATGGAATTCTAAATTTTTGATTTTATATTTCTAAAGTCACCACGCTTTACATTAGATACCCAGAACTTACACATCTTATTACTGTATGTTTGTACCTTGGACCAATATCTCTTCATTTCCTTTATCCCTCAGTCCCTAACAACTATTATTTTATTCTCCAGTTCTGTGAGTTCAGTTTTGTTTAGATTCTAGACAGAAGTTAGATCATACAGTATATATCTTTCCATATATGACTTATTTCACTTATCATAAACTTTTCCAGGTTCATCATATTTTTGCAAATGACAGGATTCTATTTGAATATCCATTATATGTATATATCACATTTGTTTGTACATTTATCTATTGATAGACACTTGTTTCCATATTTTCAATATTGTGAATAGTGCTCCAATGAACACAGAATTGTGGATACCTCTTAGAGATCCTGATTTCATTTATTTTGGATATATACAGATGAGTGGGATTATTGGATAAAGTAGTTCTGTTTTTAATTTTTTGAGGAACTTCCATTCTGTTTTTTCATAATGGCTACACCAATTTACATTCCCACCGGCAATGTCCAAGTGGCTCTCTTTTCTACACACCCCCATCAACACTTGTTATCTCTTACCTTTTTGATGAGATGGCCATCTTAACAGGTATAATGTTTCATCCTAGTTTTGATCATATTATCTTGATGATTAGTAATGCTGAGCACCTTTTCATGTTGCTGTTGGCCATTTGTAGGTTCTCTTTGAAGAAATGACTATTCATATAGTTTGTCCATTTTTAGCTGTTATTTGGTTTTGCTATTGAGTTGAAGTTTTGGATATTAATCACTTATCAGATAGATGGTTTGCAAAAATTTTCCCTCATTCCTTTGGCTGCCTTTTCACTTGGTTGATTTACTTTGCTTTACAGAAGCTTTTTAGTTTGATGTAGTCCCACCTGTTTGGTTTTGGTTTTGTTACTGATATTTTGGAGTCTTATAAAAAAATCATTGCCATGACCAAGGTGAAGGAGCTTACCCCTTGTTTTTTTTCCCCCCTAGGAATTTTATGGCTTCCGGTGTTTCAGTTAAGTCTTTAATCAATTTTGAATTGCTTTTTGTGTACGGTGTAAGATAAGGGTCTAATTTTTTTTGTTGTTGTTGTTTTACATGTGGCTGTACAATTTTCCCAACACAATTTATTGAAAAGACTAGCCTTTCCTCTTTGTGTATTCTTAGAGCCTTGTCAAAAATTAGTTGACTATATATACATAGGCTCATTTCTGGGCTCTATTCTGGGCTATTTCTTGGTTTATGTGCTTGTTTTTAATATCAGCAGCATATTGTTTTGACTTTCACGAGGTTCTTATGTGGGAATTTATTTATTTTTTCACGTTTTTTTTTAATTTTTGAGAGACAGAGACAGAGTGAGAGTGGGATAGGGGCAGAGAGAGAGGGAGATTCAGAGTCGGAAGCAGATTCCAGGCTCTAAGCTGTCAGCATAGAGCCAGACGTGGGGCTTGAACCAACAAACCATGAGATCATGACCTGAGCTGAAGTGGGACACTTAATCAACTGAGTCACCCAGGTACCCCATGGAAATTTATTTTTAAATATGGATTTTTTAATTTTCATAGGTGCCCTTGCACTGCATTGCATTTCTATTCTGGTATGCTCTCCCATATTCTCTCAGTCAGAGAAAACAGGGCTTACTAATGTTGTTACTCCTCATCCCCATCCAATGCCAGACTTACCTCCTCTGTGTCCACCTGCAATTGTCTCCATACTCCATGGGATTACAGATTTATTAGTTCATTAATTTGTATACTCTCTGGCATCTATTAGGGCACAATGTATTCTTTCTAAGATTGTCATGATATATACAAAGGCTCCAATCTTTATTCAGAATCTGTACTATTAACATGTTGAGAAGAATTTTCATTTCTTGGGAAGAAGATGTCGGCGTAGGAGGACGCTGGGCTCACCTTGTCCTGCTGATCACTGAGATTCCACCCACATCTGCCTAAATAACCCAGAAAACCGCCAGAAGACTAGCAGAACGGACTCTCCGGAGACAAGCATACACAAGAGGCCCACGGAAGAGGGTAGGAAGGGGGGAGAGGTGGTGAATGCTACACGGGCTGGCAGGAGGGAGCCGGGGTGGTGGAGGGGCGGCCCACCCGGCAAGGCAGAGTCCCCAAGTCTGACTTGCAAAAGTGGAGGGGCCAGACTACGTGAGTTCTGACAGCCAACGGGACTTAACATCTGGAACTCCAGGAAGTAGCAACAGCTAACGAATTGATCAAAAACGATTTAAGCAATATAACAGAACAAGAATTTAAAATAATAGTCATAAAATTAATTGCTGGGCTTGAAAAAAGTATAGAGGACAGTAGGGAATCTATTGCTACAGATCAAGGGACTAAGGGACTAAGAAATACCCATGAGGAGATTTTTAAAAATGCTATAAATGAGGTGCAAAATAAAATGGAGTTGACCAGAGCATGGATTGAAGAAGAGGAGGAGAGAATAGGTGAATTAGAAGATAAAACTATGCAAAAAGAGGAAGCTGAGAAAAAGAGATATAAAAAAAATTCAGGAGTATGAGGGGAGAATTAGAGAACTAAGTGATGCAATCAAACACAATATTGGTATCACAGGAATCCAGAAGAGGAAGAGAGAGAGAAAGGGGCTGAAGGTGTACTTGAACAAATCATAGCTGAGAACTTCCCTGATCTGGGAAGGAAAAAGGTATTGAAATCCAAAGAGCACAGAGAACTCCCTTCAGACTTAACTTGAATTGATCTTCTGCACGACATATCATAGCGAAACTGGCAAAATACAACTGGATAAACAGAAAATTCTGAAAGCAGCTAGGGATAAACAGGCTGTAACATATAAAGGGAGACCAATAAGACTAGTGGCAGATCTATCTACTGAAACTTGGCAGGCCAGAAAGGAATTGCAGGAAATCTTCAATGTGATGAACAGAAAAAAATTGTAGCTGAGAATCCTTTATCCAGCAAGTCTGTCATTCAGAATAGAAGAAGATAAAGGTCTTCCCAAACAAACAAAACCTGAAGGAATTCATCACCACTAAACCAGCCCTACAAGAGATCCTAAGGCGGATTCTGTGAGTGAAATGTTGAAAGGACCACAAAGTACCAGAGACATCACTACAAGCATGAAACCTACAGACATCACAATGACTCTAAACCCATATCTTTCAATAATAACACTGAATGTAAATGGACTAAATACTCCAACCAAAAGACATAGGGTATCAGAATGGATAAAAAAACAAGACCCATCTATTTGCTGTCTACAAGAGACTCATTTTAGACCTGAGGGCACCTTCAGATTGAAAGTGAGGGGATGGAGAACTATCTATCATGCTCCTGGACATCAAAAGAAAGGTGGAGTACCCATACTTATATCAGACAAACTAGACTTTAAATTAAAGGATGTAATAAGAGATGAAGAAGGGCATTATATAATAATTACAGGGTCTATCCATCAGGAAGAGCTAACAATTATAAATGTCTATGTGCTAAATACGGAGGCCCCAAACATATAAAATAATTAATCACAAACAGAAGCAACCTTATTGATAAGAATGTAGTAATTACAGGGGACTTTAATACTTCACTTATAACAATGGATAGATCATCTAGACACAGGATCAAGAAAGAAACAAGGGCCCTGAATGATACATTGGATCAGATGGACTTGACAGACATATTTAGAACTCTGCATCCCAAAGCAACAGAATATACTTTCTTCTCAAGTTCACATGGAATGTTTTCCAAGATAGATCACATACTGGGTCACAAAATAGCCCTTCATAAGTATAAAATAATTGAGATCATACCATACACACTTTCAGACCACAATGCTATGAAACTTGAAATCAACCACAAGAAAAAGTCTGGAAAACCTCCAAAAGCACAGAGGTTAAAGAACACCCTACTAAAGAATGAATCGGTCAACCAGGCAATTAAAGAAGAAATTAAGAAATATATGGAAACAATGAAAATGAAAATACAACAATCCAAACGCTTTGGGATGCAGTGAAGGCAGTCCTGAGAGGAAAATACATTGCAATCCAGGCCTATCTCAACAGACAAGCAAAATCCCAAATACAAAATCTAACAGCACACCTAAAGGAAATAGAAGCAGAACAGCAAAGACACCTCAAACCCAGCAGAAGAGAAATAATAAAGATCAGAGCAGAAATAAACAATATAGAATCTAAAAAAAACTGTAGAGCAGATCAATGAAACCAAGAGTTGGTTTATTGAAAAAAAACAAAATTGATAAACCTCTGGCCAGGCTTCTCAAAAAGAAAAGGGAGATGACCCAAATAGATAAAATCATGAATGAAAATGGAATTATTACAACAAATCCTGCAGAAATATAAGCATTTATCAGGGAATAATATAAAAAATTATATGCCAATGAACTGGACAACCTGGAAGAAATGGACAAATTCCTAAGCACCCACACACTTCTAAAACTCAAATAGGAAGAAACAGAAAACTTGAACAGACCCATAACCAGCAAAGAAATTGAATCAGTTATCAAAAATCTCCCAATAAATAAGAGTCCAGGACCAGATGGTTGCCCTGGGGAATTCTACCAGATATTTAAAGCAGATATAATACCTATCCTTCTCAAGCTGTTCCAAAAAATAGAAAGGGAAGGAAAACTTCCAGACTCTATGAAGTCAGTATTACTTTGATTCCTAAACCAGACAGAGACCCAGCAAAAAGAAGAGAACTATAGACAAATATCCCTGATGAATATGGGTGCTAAAATTCTCAGTAAGATACTAGCAAATTGAATTCAACTGCATATAAAAAGAATTATTCACCATGATCAAGTGGGATTCATTCCTGGGATGCAGGGCTGGTTCAACATTCTCAAATCAATCAATGTGATACATCACATTAATAAAGGAAAAGAAAAGAACCATATGATCCTGTCAATCAATGCATTAAAAGCATTTGACAAAATTCAGCATCCTTTCTTAATAAAAACCCTCAAGAAAGTCGGGATAGAAGGAACATACTTACACATCATAAAGGCCATTTATGACAAGCCCACAGCTAATATCATCCTCAATGGGGAAAAACTGAGAGCATTTTCCCTGAGATCAGGAACACAACAGGGATGCCCACTCTCACCGCTGTTGTTTAACATAGTATTGGAAGTTCTAGCATCAGCAATCAGACAACAGAAAGAAATCAAAACCATCAAAATTGGCAAAGATGAAGTTAAGCTTTCACTTTTTGCAGATGACATGATATTATACATGGGAAACCCAATAGACTCCATGAAAAGTCTACCAGAAATGATACATGAATTCAGCAAAATCGCAGGATACAAAATCAAGGCACAGAAATCAGTTGCATTCTTAAACACTAATAATGAAGCAACAGAAAGACAAATAAAGAAACTGATCCCATTCATAATTGCACCAAGAATCATAAAATACCTAGGAATAAACCTAACCAAAGATGTAAGAGATCTGTATGCTGAAAACTATAGAAAGCTTATGAAGGAAACTGAAGAAGATACAAAGAAATGGAAAAACATTCCATGCTCAAGGACTGGAAGAATAAATATTGTTAAAATGTCAATACTACCCAAAGCTATCTACACACTCAATGCAATCCCAATCAAAATTGCACCAGCATTCTTCTCAAAGCTAGAACAAGCAATCTAAAAATTTGTATGGAACCACAAAAGACCCTGAATAGCCAAAGTAATTTTGAAGAAGAAGACCAAAGTAGGAGGCATCATAATCCCATACTTTAGTCTCTCCTACAAAGCTATAATCATCAAGACAGCATAGTCTTGGCACAAAAACAGACACATAAACCAATGGAATTGAATAGAGACTCCAGAATTGGACCCACAAAAGTATGGCCAACTAATCTTTGACAAAGCAGGAAAAGAATATCCAATGGAAAAAAAGACAGTCTCTTTCACAAATGGTGCTGGGGGAACTGGACAGCAACATGCAGAAGATTGAAACTAGACCACTTTCCTACACCATTCACAAAGATAAACTCAAAATGGATAAAGGACCTGAATGTGAGACAGGAAACCATCAAAACCCTAGAGGAGAAAGCAGGAAAAGACCTCTCTGACCTCAGCCGCAGCAATTTCTTACTTGACACATCCCCAAAGGCAAGGGAATTCAAAGCAAAAATGAACTATTGGGACCTCATGAAGATAAAAAGCTTCTGCACAGCAAAGGAAACAACAAAACTAAAAGGCAACCAATGGAATGGGAAAAGATATTTGCAAATGACATACCGGACCAAGGGGTAGTATCCAAAATCTATAAAGAGCTCACCAAACTCCACACCCAAAAAACAAATAATCCAGTGAAGAAATGGGCAGAAAACATGAATAGACACTTCTCTAAAGAGGACATCCAGATGGCCAACAGGCACATAAAAAGATGCTCCTCATCGCTCCTCACCAGGAAAATACAAATCAAAGCCACACTGAGATATCACCTCACGCCAGTCAGAGTGGCCAAAATGAACAAATCAGGAGACTATAGATGCTACAGAGGATGTGGAGAAACGGGAACCCACTTGTACTGTTGGTGGGAATGCAAACTGGTACAGCCACTCTGGAAAACAGTGTGGAGGTTCCTCAAAAAATTAAAAATAGACCTACCCTATGACCCAGCAATAGCACTGCTAGGAATTTACCCAAAGGATACAGGAGTACTGATGCATAGGGGCACTTGTACCCCAATGTTTATAGCAGCACTCTCAACAATAGCCAAATTATGGAAAGAGCCTAAATGTCTATCAACTGATGAATGGATAAAGAAATTGTGGTTTATATACACAATGGAATACTATGTGGCAATGAGAACAAATGAAATATGGCCTTTTGTAGCAACGTGGATAGAACTGGAGAGTGTTGTGCTAAGTGAAATAAGTCCTACAGAGAAAGACAGATACCATATGTTTTCACTCTTATGTGGATCCTGAGAAACTTAACAGAAGACCATGGGGGAGGGGAAGGAAAGAAGAAAAGTTAGAGAGGGAGGGAGCGAAACCATAAAAGACTCTTAAAAACTGAGAAGTCTGAGGGTTGATGGGGGATGGGAGGGAGGGGAGTGTGAGTGATGGGTATTGAGGAGGGTACCTGTTGGGATGAGCACTGGGTGTTGTATGGAAACCAATTTGACAATAAATTTCATATTAATAAAAAATAAAATAAAATAATAAAATAAATTTTTTATTTTATTTTATTTTTGGGGGTACACTCCTTTGGGTTCTAGATTCCATTTGGTACATGAAACACATATGGCCTACATTAGTAGGACCTACTATTTTCTCTTTCCTCCAGTTTTTCCTCTGTTGTATCTATTAGAAACATTTCAATCAATAAACCAAATATTTTGAAGCACAAGGAAGGCATTGCAGCTAATGCAATTATAAATATTGTACAAAGTATGAGGAAAATAAATAAATTTGGTCAGAGAAATGAAGTCAGGAAAAAAAGGAATAACGTGAAGCAATACAGCAGAAGTACTAAATAAATTGAACAGGGAGGAAATTATATTTAATCTCAAAATACCTCTTTTGACAGCATAGTAACAGAATTATTTGAGATCAGATTTAGCTTCATCTTTGCTTTGTCTGTTTTCAAATCCAAGGAGCAAAGGTATCTTTAGGTATGTTGTTGATTTACATCACACTATCTTATCCTTTATCTGCATGATTCCACTTACAGGAATTCTGAACTATGTATTTTTGTCAACGGCTGAAGTGATTCTCCTCCTAGGTTACTAACCGTATCCTTTATTGTGACTGATTATTAACATATATACACAGTGTAATTTGTGCTTGTTACAACAGGTTTGTTTGTTAGGAAACTGAGGCACACCTGTTTTACATAAATCGCCCAATTTCACATGGTAAATGAGAAATTCAAATTGCAAACTCAGCTGTTCTCACCTCAAACCCACTCTGAACATTGCTTTTCCTTGGAAGTTGAAAACCTTACATGGTTGAAGTATATGAAGTGCCTTCAGAATAACTCTTTCTGAAATTTTAAAAGTAATGCCTTGGTTAAGAAATAGTTTGAAAGAGTTGTATGGCCCATGTCAGACTTTAAAAGATTAACAAGATATTACCAGATATAGTTTCCACTGACCTATCAATAGATGTCAACAAACAAACAAAGAAACAAACAAAAACACCAGGATCATAATATGACACTCGGGTTCACTAAGAACCAGATTCACTAAGAACTCTGGTTTACTAAGAAGTAAAAGAGGAGTTAGCAAAAATATACATGGAATTAATTCACTCAGCAAACGTTAATTGAATGAATATAACCTCTGGCTGCTTAAGACATTTTGAATGAAGAAAGCTTCAGATCTGCTGTGATTGCAAATTAGTTGATGTGCCATGAAAGTAGAGTTCGTACCTATTATATTGTGCTATTGGGAAGGAAGAAATATTTTAGAAAAGAATCATCTCAACTGCAAGTGAGTTTTCAAAAGATTAATACCCTAGGGATATTGAAAAATAAACCCAGTGCAATGATTATTAAGCATACAATCCATGACTGCTGATTTTAGTCCTAATACAGAATGCTTCTGGAGAATTTTAATGAAGGCTGAATGAACTTCATGTAATAATATATATACCATTTTATTTAACAATGGGAAAATCTGAAAGGAGTAAATGAGAGTTCTCATAAAAGCATTCAGTACTTTTTTCTTAACCTTTAAAATAAGTGATAAATAATATCAGCTCAAAAATAAAATTATTCATTTTAAGTTATATGGAACAGAACACTGAACTATGTATTTATTTGGAATCAAGTTAAAACTGAGTAAACTATTAAAATCATCCAATATTTTAAACAAAATTATAAAAAAATCTGTATTTTGGGTTGAAAACTTTGAAGGCAAATCCAAATAATATAAATGCAGTGTGGTATGAAACAATAACTATTTGATTTATTAGAAATATACCACAGAATCATTTTAAATATTTTCTTATTATACCCTTAATTCTTGATGATATATGTATATTCAGCATGAAATCTAAATATATTAAATATATTCAAGATATTCATTAAGAAGCTGTTATTATTTACCATGAATACATTGTGGCAAAATTATATTTTAAATGTTTTAAAAATTGCTGTTTATTATTAAATTTTTGAGTATAGTTGACATAGAATTTACATTAGTTTCAGGTGTAAAACAGTGATTTAACAGGACTACATTATGCTATGTTCACCTTGAGTATAGCTACCATCTTTCACCACACAAAGATACGACAATATCATTGACTTTATTCCTATACTGTAACTTTTATTTCCATAAATCTTTCATTTCATAACTGGAAGCCTGTATCTTCTACTCCCCTTCACATATTTTGCTCATATCCCTCTCTCCCTCCTGGAGTGAACTAATTCTACCTATATTTTGGCTAACTCCTCTTTTACGAAGATATCTCTGAGCAAACCATCAGTTTGTTCTCTGTATTTATAGGTCTGATTCTGCTTTTTGTGGGTTTATTCATCTGTTTTGTTTATTCGATACCACATGTAATTGAACTCATATGGTCTTAGTCTTTCTCTGAATGACTGATTTCACTTAGGATAATAATACTCTCTAGGTCCATTCAGATTGTTACAAATGGTGACATCTCATTCTCTAAAGATCACTGTTTATTTTTATAAACTTTCCCGTTATCTTCCATTTTTACTCTAACCCAACATACAAAATCCAAAAAAATTATCATAAAATGTAAGATTAAATTACAAATATGTATCTAGTACTAAAGATGTTATTTTACTTAAAAAAAGTATGTGGATCTTTAACATTTCTCATGTTTTATCACATAAACCAACACATATCTTAATTCTTTATTTTCACAGGTATATATATCTATTAGAATGACTAAATCTAAGTTAGTGATTTATCTTTTAAACATAGGTACACCTTTCTCCCTTTATACATTTCTTTATAGCAGATGCTGACAACCTCCCAACCATATTTCCTCATTTATATTACTTCAGTGCATGCTGTACTAACTTATGACTCTGAACATCTGTTCTCTTTGCCTGAAGCTTTCTTTGGTTTCGGTACTCTGCTTTGCCACCCAAAGTTAGACTAGAGCGCCGGAGAAATATTTTCCCCAGGAAGTAGCCTTCAACTGATGACTGATGATAATACCTGCATAAATACCCCAGTATCTGTCCCTTGAGGCAGGGAGACTCTGAGATGTACATTCTAAAATAACTTCCAGCATTTCCTCAACAAAGTTAAACTCCAGTACTCACAATGGTAGCTGTATCCATAATAACTCCTTTATTAAACCATTATTTTCCTGTCCCTTCTCTCCCTACTCCTACTTACAATGCATCATTTCTTTCACATTCCAAAAAAAAAAAAAATTCACATAGACCTTTGTCTCAAGTTTTACTTTTGGGGAGGGTAATCCAAATTTAGACATGTCTCCACCTATATTCTGATTTATAGTATTACTACTATCTGTAATGTTATTTTTATCTGAGATGAAGTCTACATCTTTCACAGGAGTTTCAATTGTGCATGTCTGGGGATGATTATTCCTGAGCCTAACTCTCAAAACACACAGGAATGTCACATTAACAAGATAGATAAATATCTTGAGTATTTGAATCCTACCACTTATTACAACTCTTAACATCAATTTATCATCTTATTGTCAGTAAAATAAATCTATTATGCTTTCCTGTAAGTACTTTACTTTTTATTGTCTATGTTTATCAAGCACAGCTATTTCAAATAACTGCAAATCACTGTAGACTTTTGTAATGGATTTAGGCATGTTTTAATACTCTTCCTCTAAAGATGAGGTCAGTGTCATCTCCTCTTGAATTTGAGGAGGGTCTAGGACTGCTCTGACTAGCAGAATATAATTAAAGTGATACTGCTAATTAGCAGACCAGTTTCCCCTCTAACCCACACCCCTCTGCAGTGAGAAAGCACAAGTGGCCAGTCATAAACCCACATGGAAAAGACTCTTGCCCTTGATTTACTGGGTAGTCAATCCAGCAGTTACCAGTAATATACAGTAGTAAGCTTGAAAGCCAATCCTCAGGCCCTAGTAGAATTGCCCTATGGTCTATGCATCCAACAGATATAAGATACCCAGCTGAGTGGAATGGATGGTCTACAAAACCGTAAGTAAAATAAACTATCTGTTTAAAGTCACTAAGTAATAAAGTAGTTTTTGATGCAGCAACAGATAACTGTAAATACAGAATTCATGCCTTGAAGGGAATGCTGTATTTACAAATAAACTTTTAAAACCAAAAAACACTTTAAAAATTTCCTGGTAGTTATCAGAGATCCTGGCAATATTTCCACATACAAAAAAAAAATCAATATTATTTACCAATTTAAGACTATGAGAAATCTCTTAATGCAGACAAATAAGAAAAAATAAACTTTATGATGTACGAACACTATTGACTTGATAAATCACAAATCAAGGCTATATTGTGAAATATTATTCTTAAAATTAATAAAATAATAGCTGACATATATTAAACAGTTACTACATAATCAGATTTTTCCTTAATTTTTTTTTAAATTAATTAATTTATTTTGAAAGAGAGAGAGAGACAGAGCATGGGCAGGGGAGGAGCAGAGAGAGTGGGAGACACAGAACCCGAAACAGGCTCCAAGCTGTCAGCACAGAGCCCAATGCAGGGCTCGAACCCACAAACCGTGAGATCATGACCTGAGCCAAAGCTGGACGCTCAACCAACTGAGCCACCCAGGCGCTCCAATCAGATTTTTCCCTAAATCTACATATCTGTTAAATGGAAGATACTAAATAGATAATAATAATCTGAGAAAATTGATCTCATAATGGTTTGTTCTAAGTCACACAGGAAGTAAGTGAAATGCAAAACATTTTGTCTAAAATCTCTCTGACCACAAATACTGGATAGTTTCTTATGCTTCATATTGCTTCTATGTGTTTTCATATGCTACTCATTAAAATAAAAATCATTCTCAGAATACCCACCATGGGTATACTAGCTATATGTTCTTTAATTTTACTCTCAGGGCAGGAATTTTACTCTCAGGACAATTTTTCTTACGTGTTTTCTCCAGTAGCTAGAGCAGATGCCTAAAGAAATTAGATTTGAGGCTATAATATACATGAATATATTATATATTCCTTGTCACCTGTTTGTATGCTTATTCTTCCCTCTGTATCACATATTTGGCATCCTTTTGTGTTTTTTTAGTGATTGTTCTTTTGCCTACAGTATTCTCTTCTCTCTTCAAAAGCCCATTATACAGAGAAAGAAAGATACAATGTGTTTTCACTGTATCCTGAGAAATTTAACAGAAGACCATGGGGGAGGGGAAGGGAAAAAAAAAAGTTAGAGAGGGAGGGAGCCAAACCATAAAAGACTCCTAAAAACTGAGAATAAACTGAGGGTTGATGGGGGTGGGAGGGAGGGAAAGTGGGTGATGGGCATTGCAGAGGGCACCCATTGGGATGAGCACTGGGTTTGTATGGAAACCAATTTGTCAATAAATTTCATATTAAAATAAATACATAAATAAATGTTAAAAATAATTTTTAAAAAGTTTAAATAAAAAACTCATTATATCAACTCACTAAATGTCATTCCCATATGTAGACTCTCCCAATGTCCTTATTAGATCAATTTCTCCCATTAGGGTCTCTGCCAATGTTCTCATTTTCCAACTTGTAGAGCAACCAAGCCTGTCTGGTGCCCCACCAGACTCTGAGCACCCAGCTCAGTTCATAGCAATATTAATAAAGACTCAATATTAAATGAAAATTCAATATGGTTAGTGCTAATAAATAAATTTCTATCAACTATGGGCTTTCCCATAGATGAGTTGCCTATAGTTCAAAACTGAAGAGTTTCTGAAATTCACAGGCAGTTTTTTAATTTTTTTGTTTGTACCAATTTTTTAATCAATAAGGTAGTGACTACTACTGACTAGGGAAACAAAGTACCTGGCATGTAGCAAGCACTAAAATTTTTTGAACTTGTAAAAGCAATCACTTCATTTCTTTTTTCTACTGAAAATTATCATTTCATGATAAAATTAACATTCTTCAAGTACAAATTTAGTCACTTCAATTTTCTTTTGTGAACAATGTTTCTGTAGGCTCACCAACTAAGAATTTGAAATTGGTTGTATTAATTAACTTTCATAGTTCTTAATTTCATGGACACTTGTCCTCACTTAGTTCATTTCCACTGACACACAGCAACATACACATCAATGCACACACAAAAATGCCAAATTATTAAGACATATCTCTAGAAGGTTCCATGGCGGTATTGAATTTGTTTACTATTTTGTGACACCCAATGTGTTAGTTTTCTGCTGCTCTCAAAACAATTTGAATGACTTGCACAATTGCCAACCTTGATAATCCTGAGGCTAGTTTGGGGATCTAACTCTAAAAAGTTCCAAACTTGCTATCATTGATATTTGTTACAACTTGAAGGCATTGCTGGGAATCTCATTTTCTGTACCCTGCAAGTATATGAAGAATGAATTTCTGGGGCGCCTGGGTGGCGCAGTCGGTTAAGCGTCCGACTTCAGCCAGGTCACGATCTCGCGGTCCGTGGGTTCGAGCCCCGCGTCGGGCTCTGGGCTGATGGCTCGGAGCCTGGAGCCTGTTTCCGATTCTGTGTCTCCCTCTCTCTCTGCCCCTCCCCCGTTCATGCTCTGTCTCTCTCTGTCCCAAAAATAAATAAACGTTGAAAAAAAAATTAAAAAAAAAAAAAGAATGAATTTCTCCTCAACTTTACCTTATATTACCTGGGCCATACGTGTTCTTGTTTACCAAAGCCTCATATTTGCTAGGAGAGACAGACCCACCAGTTTATCCCAAAGGTTCAATACTAGTCCATTGGATTTGTCCAGAATATTAGTACTCTAACTCTAACTATTATCATAATTTCTTCTCCTGGAATTCGAACATATACATTCATTTAATAAATTGCTTCTTTGTTTTTGTCGTTACTGGATATTTAAATTGAAATGCAAAAATATATTCAATTTAAATCGTGGAACATTAGAAAGTATATAAACTGAATTTCCAATCTCATGTAATAATTTAGTACAACCTCTGTCACAAAAACATACAAATTATAGACAGAAAGATATCACTTTTCTTTCCCACTAAATGGATTTGTGCTTATATTTAATATTTTTATAAAATGACAAATTCTAATAGGTCATGAAAAGCCATATCCGTATTAGTAACTTAACCAATCATTTATCTCCATAGACATTTATATTATTTAAACAATTATATTTTATACTGCTGTAATAACATAAAAAACTGCAACCATATATGTGTATATACACATGTGTATGTATGTGTGTGTGTTGAAGAGGGCCTGAAAAAAAATATTTTAGTATACACAGACCCTTTGTCTCTTCCTTCTGTTAAGGAAAAATTAAGACTCAAAAATATTTTTTTCTGTCCATGTTTTCCTAACCTTAAACTTACTTATAATTTCCTTAAGCCATAAATAAATGGAGGATTGCAGTGGAAAAATCTAGTTAGTTTTTTATAAAAACATAAATATAAAAACATAAAGATAAGTTTTATGGGGGGGATAGAATTTATAGTGATACTCTATGTGAGGAACAATGACGAGTTATGGACAAAGGGAATGGAAGATTTTAAAACACTGAGAAGAGGGAAATTCAAAAATGTTTGCTTTGCTTTATAATTGGAAACATTTCAATGTACTTTCAGAAGAAAAATATAGTATTAAAGTTACTTAGTAAAATTTTATTTTGATGTGATACTACCCTGCTTTGTTTTTGTTTTTATTTTATTTTGTTTTTATTTTTGTTTTGAGATGTAAGGATATATTCATTACATTTCCTTCTATTGTAACTTTCCTGTCTTTCTACATAACCGAATAGCCAAGGAGGGATTCTCAACTCAGCATTATTTAGGTTCATTTCAATGACATGCTTCATATTCAAAATAAATTTATTTACTAAGACTGTACACTTCAAAGTGTGTACTAAGTTGTAAGATCACTCCTGACAAAATTAGTATAACGATAATGACATACTTATAATTTAACACTCAATAAATTTTAGTGCACTATTCAGTGACACCATTAATTAAAATATTGTTATGGGGGTGCCTGGGTGGCCTAGCCGGTTAAGCATCCAAGTCTTGGTTTTGGCTCAGGTCATGATCTCACTGTTCATGAGACTGAATCCCACGTCAGGCTCTGTGCTGACAGCATGGAGCGTGCTTGGGATTCTCTCTGCCTCTCTCTCTGCCCCTCCCTGTGTGTGCACTCACTCTCACTTTCAAAAATAAATAAACTAAAAAAAAATTGTTACTAAATTATAATTTAAAGAGACATTTTACAATATAATTTAATATTTTTATAAATAATAGGTACGATTTATCAAACTGGTACAAATTTTTGCACTATTAAGGGCTTAGAATCAAGTACACACTTGTTATGATAATATGCTGGGGTTTCTTTAGCCCAATCTTTAAAGCATATTTTACTGTGGAAGATTATTTCTGTTAATAGTGAGAGCTACCCAATATTTCAGTTTCCAAATATAGTTGATAAATATAATAAAATTTAAATCCATAGTGTTTATTCAAGAACAATACATTATTGTCCAAATTCATGGATTTTGTTATGTACTATTTCTAAACCCTAATGCTGGTTAGTAATCGCCTGTCCCAAGTAACAAAAAACAAACGAGAAAGGAGAAATTAATGATTCCCTATCTTAAATAAATCTTAGGTCCCACCAACATATTGTCCAAGTGATTTATAGAATTTTAAGGTATATATCTGGATGTTGTCTTTATGGTCAGCTAAACTAAATCCCTCGCTCTATTCATGAAGACAGTGGGCTAGGAAAGAAAGGCAAGTGGTGTCATGCAGATGAGATCTTACTTCCTAGCTGTGTTTCATTAACTGATTTATCTCAGTAGAAACATCTAGTAAGTGCGTACCCACAGTCACACCTCTGTCTTCTAACTCAAAATTTATTGTTCTTTTCATTCTACTAGGTCATATCATAAACATACTATATGAAGTCATAGCATGACCACTTAATTTGAAAGCACTTAACTCTCTCTCACACACATTCACACACACTAACAAAGAAAGAATAGTACCTTAGAGAAAGAAATTTCTACACCATAAGGCACATGTAGAAAAAGACAGACAGAGAGAGACAGAGACAGAGAGAGAGATACCACTACCTAGATGATATTCCTTGCCTAGCAAAATGATGAAAAAGCAAAAAAACAAAAACAACAACAAAATTAATGTCTTTAAATAGTGAGCTCTATGTAACAGCAATAGTTCAAATTTATAAATAAAACAGCAGTATGAGAATGAATAAAATCTTCATTCTCAGAATAAATTTTCCTTATTTGATTCTAGTTTTGATAGGTTTTATAGATATATTTAACATGTCTGACAATAGAATAGCATCCTTTAGACCTGAATGTGAGACAGGAAACCATCAAAACCCTAGAGGAGAAAGCAGGAAAAGACCTCTCTGACCTCAGCCGCAGCAATTTCTTACTTGACACATCCCCAAAGGCAAGGGAATTCAAAGCAAAAATGAACTATTGGGACCTCATGAAGATAAAAAGCTTCTGCACAGCAAAGAAAACAATCAACAAAACTAAAAGGCAACCAACAGAATGGGAAAAGATATTTGCAAATGACATATTGGACAAAGGGGTAGTATCCAAAATCTATAAAGAGCTCACCAAACTCCACACCCAAAAAACAAATAATCCAGTGAAGAAATGGGCAGAAAACATGAATAAACACTTCTCTAAAGAGGACATCCAGATGGCCAACAGGCACATAAAAAGATGCTCCTCATCGTTCCTCACCAGGGAAATATAAATCAAAGCCACACTGAGATATCACCTCACGCCAGTCAGAGTGGCCAAAATGAACAAATCAGGAGACTATAGATGCTACAGAGGATGTGGAGAAACAGGAACCCTCTTGCACTGTTGGTGGGAATGCAAACTGGTACAGCCACTCTGGAAAACAGTGTGGAGGTTCCTCAAAAAATTAAAAATAGACCTACCCTATGACCCAGCAATAGCACTGCTAGGAATTTACCCAAAGGATGCAGGAGTACTGATGCATAGGGGCACTTGTACCCCAATGTTTATAGCAGCACTCTCAACAATAGCCAAATTGTGGAAAGAGCCTAAATGTCCATCAACTGATGAATGGATAAAGAAATTGTGGTTTATATACACAATGGAGTACTACATGGCAATGAGAAAGAATGAAATATGGCCCTTTGTAGCAACGTGGATGGAACTGGAGAGTGTGATGCTAAGTGAAATAAGTCCTACAGAGAAAGACAGATACCATATGTTTTCACTCTTATGTGGATCCTGAGAAACTTAACAGAAACCCATGGGGGAGGGGAAGGAAAAAAAAAGAGGTTAGAGTGAGAGGGAGCGAAACCATAAAAGACTCTTAAAAACTGAGGACAGTCTGAGGGTTGATGGGGGGTGGGAGGGAGGGGAGTGTGGGTGATGGGTATTGAGGAGGGCACCTGTTGGGATGAGCACAGGGTGTTGTATGGAAACCAATTTGACAATAAATTTCATACATTAAAAAAAAAAAAGAATAGCATCCTTTAAATTTTTGCTTTGTTTTTAATGTTGCCAGCAGTCTCTGACAGAGCTAAAATTTACCAACACTGAATTAACCATAATACAGAGATTTTAAGCAATAGAAACTCACAGTACACATTAAGAGACTAATGCTTACAAAGAAGGGGATTCACGTAGAAAATCAGATTAGGACTTTAGTGCTTTACATCATTGTCAGCCAACAACAGCCCTAGTGTTCTCTTTCATTCATGAATACTAGGACCTTGCTCAGTGACTCAGAGTGCCTAGACTAGAGCACTGTGTTGAATGAGGAAGTCACCCAAATAGTTAAGTGAACAGATAAAATACAAAATCATATTCTCTGGATGGTGATGTAGATATACAAACATATCAGGGACAATCCTGGTAACCTCATCTTCTTTGAAGATCATTGTACCAAGAATGGGCACATCCGATTTGATCAGATGTATATAAAATGAATTGAACTCCATTTTTGATGTTTGACTGACAGCTTTTAGCTTCATCTCTTCCACTTCCCTTTGCCTCACATCTGAGCAAGCTGATAAGAAAGCCTGGGTGCTCCCTGCTTTGACAAAAGAGGTAGTTTCAAACTACACATGCTTTCTTTTTTTTTCATTATTTTTTTTTTACTATTTGTTTTTAGAGAGAGAGAAACAGAGTACAAGCAGGCAAGGGGCAGAGAGAGAGGGAGACACAGAATCCGAAGCAGGCTCCAGGCTCCGAGCTGTCAGCACAGAGCCTGAGTCAGGGCTCAAACTCATGGACCGCGAGATCATGACCTGAGCCGAAGTCAGATCCTCAACTGACTAAGCCACCCAGGCGCCCCAAAACTACACATCTTTAAAACCACCCTACGTTACCATAGTAACCCTCAGCCCTGCCACACCCCCTAAATACTATAAACCTTAAACCAGTCTCCCATACTTGTACTCTTAAGCTATTTTAGTTCCAATTTTAGGAGATCTACCCTGTTATCCACAAGGGTCTCAATATGTGAGTAATGAAACCTCCTATGTTCTCAATTTGTATGTGGTATCATCAGTCTTGATATCTGAACTATTTGTCTATAGCTTGGCCACAACAGTGCATAAATCAGAAGACACATCTATAACCTTCTACTTCTTGATGTGAATGTTGAACTTGCTCTAGTACCTGGCTCTCCTTAGGATTATTTACTGCATTATGCTTTAAATTACCATCAAATCCAAGTATTTTCTCTAGAAATTCCTTTCTTTGCTTATGTTAGCCACATTATGTATCTTTTATTTATATCCAATATCTCAATTGATTTCTGAGCAACTGTTTACCTTCGCATGTGGGTTTTATTTATTTATTTATTTATTTATTTATTTATTTATTTATTTTAAAAGATTAACTTAAGGCACCTGGGTGTCTCAGTGGATTAAGTGTCTGACTTCAGCTCAGGTCATGACCTCATGGTCCGTGAATCCAGTTCATGAGTTCGAGCCCCACATCGGACTCTGTACTGACAGCTCGGAGCCTGGAGCCTGCTTTGGATCCTGTGTCTCCCTCTCTCTCTGCCCCTCCCCTGCTCACACTCTGTGTCTCTCTCTCAAAAATAAACATTAAAATTTTTTTAATAAAATAAAAAATAAAAGGTTATTCTGTGATCAGAAAAAAATGCATATATGCTGATATACATACATATTATATTATTACATAATTGTTGTGGTTAATTTTTTTTTTTTTTTAAATTTTTTTTTTTCAACGTTTATTTATTTTTGGGACAGAGAGAGACAGAGCATGAACGGGGGAGGGGCAGAGAGAGAGGGAGACACAGAATCGGAAACAGGCTCCAGGCTCCGAGCCCTCAGCCCAGAGCCCGACGCGGGGCTCGAACTCACGGACCGCGAGATCGTGACCTGGCTGAAGTCGGACGCTTAACCGACTGCGCCACCCAGGCGCCCCTGTTGTGGTTAATTTTACTTGTTAAATTGACTAAGCCACAGAGTGTCCAGATATTTGGTGAAATATTATTCTCAGTGTGTCTAAGGGGATGTTTTAAATGAAATTAGCATTTGAAACAGATGAGTAAAGAAGAATGACCTCCCAAATGTGGGTGGGCCCCATCTGTCAATTGGAAGGCAGAGCAAAACAAAAAGGCTGACCCTTCCACAAATAAAAGGGAGTTCCATCTTCCTGACTGCCTTGAGCTGGGACTTTGATTTTTTTTTTCCTGCTTTGAATTCCAACTGAAACATTGGCTCTTCTTGGGTTTCATACCTGTTGACCTTCAATTGGACTATACACTATCAGCTCTCCTGGATCTCCAGCTTGCCAACTGCAGATCTTAGAACTTTTCAGCCTCCACAACATGTGAGCATGTGTGTGTGTGGGTGAGTGTGAGTGTGTGTGTGTGTGTGTGTGTGTGTGTGCGCGCGTGTATACTCATGCTATTGAATCTGTTTCTCTGGAGAGTTCTGGCTAACTCAATAATTTTATTTTAATATTTACTGTTGTAGCAACTATATTTTCTATTTTCCTATTTCCTATATTTCATATACACTAAGTCACTTTTCCGTTAAAAATAAAGGGAACTAAAAATTGATGAAAAAAGTAAAGTTACTGAACTGGCTACTGAGATAAAATTATTTAAAGGCCAAAATCAAGAGAATTGAAATCTAGGAGATTCAAGTTGAGAAGTGCTACACTCATCCCATATCTTATTTAAAAATATACAATTATAAGTGTATATATATGTGCATATATATATATACATATATATATTTGCATTTTAATGATTCTTACATTTAAATGAGATTTTAGAGTAGTGTGTATCATACTTTTGAAAGCCTACTTGCTCAAAAGGCCATAGAGTATTAGTATATTAAGAGCATGTATCTACTTAGAGGAAGGATGTCACTAGGGTTATGTGTCTTCCAAGTGTAATACTCCAAGGATTGAATACATAAAAACTATTGCATACTGCCTTACTGGTTTGTTATTTTATTTACTTACAAGGAATGCCATGTGATGTTGTATACGAAAGTTAAAGCCCAATAATAAGCTTTATTGGAAAACGCTGATAAGCACAGTTGTTCTCATTCAAATGCATGCATTTTAAGTACAATTTTCTTTTATTCTACTCTTTATGTTCTCCTAAGTGCTATCACCATGTTACCATGGTTATTCAGGTGTTAATAACTGACGTCAATTTTAAGAATTATTCTTAAATGTACTTTAATACTGTGCCTACAATGACTCTACCACAGAAAAGATCTTTTCAAGTTTTGCATATTGGCAAAACTTTATCTGATCAATAAATCTCACGTGCTTGCATTTCTTAAGAGTAGATCTTTTTCTCCAGAAGAGTATAGTGCTAGATTCTTTACTTGGAATTATCAGAGTAATTACTGTGTGTTATACTTATTAACAATATTCATGAACTCTCTCATGAATCAAAATATATTTCTCATGCTAACTCACTTGTAACATAAGCTACTGTTTAGTTTTGCAATCATAAGAAATGAAAAGATAAATGTATTTATTATGCATTAGGAAGAGCAACATTTTAAGATATACAAACAGCAGATGCACATGATTTATCCCTTGGTACAAAGGCAGATCAACTGAGAATACAATCATAAGATAAAATAATAATCTATGTCCTTTATTCAAAGCATCATTTTATCTTCTGATTCTTTAAATTATTTATTGTTTCCTCCAAATTTGCTATCCAGTATCTACACAGTACACCTTAGTATGTAGCTATGCAACTAACAACATACAGCATAAATAATAAGAAATATCAGTATGTCACCTCCACAATCAAACCTAGCTCATTATTGCTAGATATTAATTCCATCGGAAATGACTTTCCTGACTTACCACCATAAGTTTCAAGAACTAACATGAGGTTTTCCTTGCCTCTGCAATATTAAAAGCATATGTCAAGATGGATCTTCATTGGTGGTAAAACTTGCTGACCCACAGTAAACAGGGGGCTGCTGAGGTGTTCAGGTAGTTTGTTAAAGCAACATAATCTATCCAATTCTGTGTTATACACTTTTCTAGACATTTTACACATAATTCTCACAATAACATTGTGAGGTATGATCTATAAATATAAAAACAAAGAAAACCACCTTTCTGCTTTGAAGGAGGTTAAACATAGGGTAAAGAAAACATTTGCAGAATTGATTTATCCTGCAATACAATAAACAATATAATAGACCTTTGTCAAGAGACCAGAGTCCAGATAACTGAGTGAAAGAATAGTGAGGATGCCTTCACAAAAGAAGCAATATTTGAATTGGAACCATGAGGATGAGTAGAATTTTTTCAGATGAAGCAGGGTGGAAGAAAATTCTTAGCAATAATATAAGTCCAAACTGTCAACAAATAGGGTGTGTTCAGTTTGGTAAAATGCATATTGAAGAAAATGTGTATGGGGTCATGGTGATACATGGCATAGGATTTACCTTATGGAATTTAAATGTATAATCCAATAATATAGATTAATCCAATAATTATTATGTATAGGGTATATTATTAGAGTATAGCGATGAAAGAGAAGGCGAGGAGGTCAGCTGATTCTATATAGATATTGAAGTTTAGCATTATTAGTGACAAAAGATGGCAAAGTTAGAAGAGAAACTAATCAATCATTAGACACACAGGATGATCAGCTTAATATTCTTCTCTGTTGAATATCACCTTTTTCCCCAAAATTCTCTTTTCTCATATTCCGTGCCAATTTCTTTAAAATACTAAATTAAGAATAAATATTAAAGTTAAGAAAATACTACTTTCTTTAATATGTAGCATATTCATTTATATTCATTTCTAAACCCACTCCCACTCCCACTCCCTTATTTTTTATGATATAACATTTAATAATGAGCCTCTTCTAAAGAGCCTTCTTGTTCACAAACTTCCCCATCTGAATAAATGTTACATAAAAAAGGCCAAATTCATTAAACTAAAACATTCCTCTGTTTAAATGGTTTTTCTGCCTGAAATATTAAAATAAATTGGTTAATTACTGACTTAAGACTAGATCATTTTATTTGTGGCAAAATTTCAATAAATTTGCTCAACCTACTGTTTCCTTTTAAGCCACTTAAGTTTAGTGAAATTATTATTTGGTTTTCCTTTCACAGTCACATGATTGTCCCAGTTTGTTCCCACATGTTATATTATCTGCATTAGTAGTATTAGTTGCCACGTTCTCTAAGTTCTAATTCTTACAACCCTCAAAAACCAACTAATTATCCTCTGTAGTATACTTATGAAGAAATAGTTTCTTAAAGAGCTTGCCATATATGGGTGTTTGTATTTATCATCAGGAAGCGGAACAGACAACCTTGACTTGCTTGGTCTTGGCTTTCCTGGCTTTCCCAAGTACCAAGAACTTAAGGGAAGTTCTAAACTTCAATTAACTATCTCATTTCTAAAATAACTATAATATATTTCCCCATTTTATACGTGGTTCATGATTAACATTTTTTTGGTATATGAGTCTCAGACATAATGTAGAGAGTATCAGAAGATCCTGGAATTAAAGCCTTATGAGGTAACTGGATGGAATGTATGGGTTTACACCCCTGGTGGAAGACAGGGTGGCTCACCAAGTAGTGGTCCAATATACACTGAAGTTGAATCCATTTAAAGGACAATCATTTAAAACATTCTCCAGAAACACACTTTTTTGCTGTTGTTGCTGTTGTTCATTTAAGCGGAGGTATTCTGGTAAATTTTCACTTTCTACTCGATACAATACTTATATAAATTGTTTTATACTAGGAAGGTACATTTTTCAACTCAGAAAAAAAGCTCAGCTTCAATACTTAATGTTCAAATATTTGGCTACAGAGAAACACTTAAGAAATTCTCCAAGAGTACTATTCAAAGCACTTTACATAAATGTAATTCAATTAAACTAAATACTCAGATTAAAATATTGTAGTAGACAGTTTGCAAAAAAAAAAAAAAAAAAAAAAGTGCTGCATTCATCCCTGCCTCTGGGTCCATAAGATAGTGAGTCTCGTGTCCCCAGCCCTTTCCCCAGCCACCCCAGCCAGAACCAGCAAAACGGAGCACCCTGCTTACTTACAGCTGATTTCAGTGGCATGAGAGTGCTGACAGGGGACCAGAAGAGCTACCCCACTGTGTTGTGCCCAATTTTCTGATCCACATAATTTGACCTAAATAATGTTGTTTTAAGCCACTTTATTTGAGTTAGTTTGTTACACGGAACTAAATAACTGATATAAATATTACACACAGACCTAAATACTTAAAGGGCTTTGTCCATAGAGAAACCAAACGTAAATCCTGAAAACACAGGAAATGAGTGCTACATATGAAATCATATATATTTCAGCCTAAACTACTCCCAGAGAAAAATATGCCAGAAATTATTTGGTTTTATTATAATGGTAAAGATGTATACTTGACCTAAGAATTATTATAAAGTATCACTGAATATAAGAACTGACTTAGATAAAATTTGAAGGTTCCAGATGAAGAAACAATATTATAATTGAGAAAAGTAATAAAATTAATAAATATCAGGTTCATTGAGGAATAAGGGAGACAAGAAGAGAAACCAAATTTACACATAATTTGAAATGGCACAAGGGATAAAATCAGTCACAAAGAACAATCTCTGAAGTGTAAGGTAATTGATTAAATACAAAAAATAAAACTATAAACTTTTTTAAAGCTAATTCACTTAAGGGCCAAAATTGAATTTTTATTCAAACCAGATCAGAAAGATTTTACAGTTAACAAACCATTGCACACATCCATCCCTACACACAAATTTAAAAAAAAAATTTTTTTTTCAACGTTTATTTATTTTTGGGACAGAGAGAGACAGAGCATGAACGGGGGAGGGGCAGAGAGAGAGGGAGACACAGAATCGGAAACAGGCTCCAGGCTCTGAGCCATCAGCCCAGAGCCCGACGCGGGGCTCGAACCCACGGACCGCGAGATCGTGACCTGGCTGAAGTCGGACGCTTAACCGACTGCGCCACCCAGGCGCCCCTTATTTTTTAAATGCATACATCAGCAAGAGAGAAAAGGATCCAGAAAATAAGGTCTGATATGCAAATAAAATGAAGAATAAGGCAATAGTTATGTAGATAATATAATTTTGACTGTAAAATAGTAGTAACTGTAGTAGTAGCAATATAAAATAAACAGAAATCAAAAATATTAGAGAATCAGGCCACCTGGACGGCTCAGTCGGTTAAGCATCTGACTTCTGCTCAGGTCATGATCTTGCAGTTCATGAGTTCGAGCCCCGCATTTTGCTGTTGCAGAGCCCACTTTGGATCCTTTGTTTTCCTGTCTTTCTGCCCTTCCCCCACTCACACTCTTTCTCTTTCTCAAGAATAAACGTTTTAAAAATTATTAGAGAATTAAAATACTGGAGAAAATTAAGCAATGAGGCTAGCAGTTAGATTTAAGTTTTCTGCAGTCCTTACACAGCTTTATGTTTGGAATAAGGAATAGACTTGGTTAAGTAGGCTTGTCAGAGTTTTAGGTAAAAACCACGAACAGAAGAGAAATAGAGGAAGCAAAATTTATGAACTAGGAAAGGGAAATTGATTGATTTTAACAAACTCAGTTTAATCAGTATATATAAAAGAAGCCAATAAAGTATACATGTATCTACACATATATAGAGAGAGCTACGTCAAGAGAACAAAGTCCACATAACCAAGGGAAAGAATAGCCAGGGCACCTTCATAGAAGAAACAATATTTGAATTGGACATGTGAAGATGAATCGAAATTTTAAAGTACTCTGATTAAAGTACAAAATGTGTAATTTATTGTATATAAAATACATAGTAATGTGTAAATATATGCCCATATCAAAGTAAAAGTGAGTAAACTTTAAGTAAAAGAATTAGAAAAACTGTCAGGTCTGATTACAAAATCAACAAAGAAGCCAAAAACATTGAAATCATCTATATGGTCTCTAAAAAAGAGAAATGCCTTAAGCAAAGTAATCAGAAGGAACAAAGTTAAATCATAGAAAAATACAAATTGTAAAAATATTTTCTTGTCAAAAGGTGAAAGGTTAGAAAAAAAGGTAATTAGACAAAAATAGATCAATAAATTGTACTACAAACAATGCTAATGCTAATAATGATAACAACATATGCTTGGGCAGCACTTATAGTATTTCAGGGATTCTTCCAACCCCTTAATATTGACTCAGGTCACTAGAAAGGAGAACCTGAGAAAGTATTCAAGTTCTAATGATTTCATTGGTAGTTTCAAATCCAGGTCTGAAAGAATGAGTAGTATAGACTAAAGACAAAGGAGAAGGCAATGACATATAATGTGATAAACAGGGGCAAATTTTTTTTAAAAGTTTTAAAAATATATAATAATGGGCTGTTTGTGAGGAAGTACTTTTGCTCAGATGCAGTACTTCTGAAGAATTAACACAATTAACAAGTGTCAAGGAATGGCCACAGTTGTTTTTGGCATAATGACAATAGAGTCAAATAATTCAGAAGATATCGTAATCTTCAATGTTTATGGACCCTAATAACAGAATTTCAAAATTTATGAAGCAAAAAAGTAAGAGAAATAGACAAATCCACAATTATAGCTGAGCTGGAAGATTAAAATATCCCTCTTTTCATAATTAAAGGAACTAGAAAGCAAAAGAGAAAGAATATATATATAAAAAAAATTAAAAACAACGATCTCAATAGCTTGCCATACTTGTCATTTGTAAAACTTAAAGCCAGAAACTACAGAGTAAACATTTATTTTCAAATGTACATAGGAAGTCAAATAAAAATAACAAAAGACACAAATAGAACCATGAAATTGCATTCTACAAATTTAAAATGGGTGAAATTATACAGAGAGTGTTCTTTGACCAAAACAGAATAAAACCAGGTATCAACAAAAGTAAAATTCTGGAAAATCCAAATATTTAAAAATTAAACAACATTCTTCTAAACAACCATGACAACCATTTCCACAAGTGTTTCATTAGGCTCCTCATTTAAAACAAGTAGCAATATTCTATGCCCACAATTAGGCACTCCCTCCATATCCAAATGTGGGCAGACAAATCTGTGTCAAAGAGCAACCAAGAGAAACAGTGTAGGAACCAAATATCTGAAGAGTAACACAAGTTAGTATCAGTAACACTGATAACCAGTGACAAATTTCTTTCTGAAATAGATGGATGGAACCAACCAAAAAAATTAACTAATAATATAAAAGATTTAATAAGTTGAATCTATATAAAGAATCCTACAATTAATAATTTATAAATACAAACCCTGTCTTACATGTCAAAAATGATTATAAAGAAAAATTTCACTAAGAAAGCCATGTTCTATCACATATTAAAAAATAAATGTTTTATATTAAACTTAATATTCTTTTCCTAAATATTGGAAATAAGAGGAACATTTCAACTCACCTTGTGAAGTAGGCATCATTTTGATAACCAAAAAGATATAAGCTAGAAAATGTATAGACTAATCTCATATAAAGTATGAATGGAAAATTACCATACAAAACAGTAGCTAAACATGTCTAATACTGTATAAGGAAAAATTCATTGTATCCAATTGATTTTACTCCAGGGATATAAGTTTTGCTTGCCATTTGAATAATATAACTTAAATTCACCATATCAGCTAACTAAAGGGGAAAAAAAAAAGAGTCATCATTATAATGGGAGGATAAAACAATCAATAAACTTCAACACCTGTTTATTATACATATGTTCAGCAAACTGGAAATAGAGAATAATGCTCTGCTCTCATAAAGGATATTTTCCAAAAACCTGTAACAAACGTTAAAGAATGGTTTACAATATTCCATTTAAAATCAGAAATGAGATATAATTATTTCCATCTGGCAGTGTGTCTGAGAGCAAGGTCTATGCAGATGAGAAAATAAAATAAAATTCATAGAACCAAGACAGAAAAATGCTATTTCTATTCACAAATGATATATGGATTTTTTTACATTTATTTATTCTTGAGAGACAGACAGAGAGAGCGCAAGCATGAACAGGGGAGGGGCAGAGAGAGAAGGAAAACCAAATCCAAAACAGGCTCCAGGCTCTCAGCTGTCAGCATAGAGCCTGATGAAGGGCTGGAACCCACGAACCATGAGATCACGACCTGAGCCGAACTCAGACGCTCAACCAACTGAGCCACCTAGGTGCCCCATATATGGTTTTCTTGAAAAGAAATGCAGAATAGAAACAATTAGAACATGTAAGTGAGAGTAACAATATTGCTAGATATAGGTTCATTATTTATTTATTTAAGTATTTACTTAATATACACAATATGTAAATATAAGATATTTAGGAACTAAGCTAAATTCATTTGTATTTTAAGGTAAAAATAATAACATGTCTTTGAATATATTAAAGAAGAACTAAATTAATGGAAAAAGAAAAAGATAATGAATGCAAGTGTAGAGAACAAAAATAGGCCTACACAAATTGAAAAACAAATTGAAAAAATGGCAGGAATGGCATTGCAGATAAGTGGGGCAAGTTTGACTGACAGGTTACTAACTGGCGTTGGGGTGTAGATTTAGCCAAATGAGAAAAAATGGACTGTAATTCATGTCATTAACAATCATCGGTTCTGAGTAAATTATAAGAATAAAATATAAAATATAACTATGCAATAGCATTGGTAATTATTTTATAGCTAATATTATACAATTGATATGTAATATGTAACATTATGTATTAAAATATTATACAATTGGTATGTAATATGTAATCTTATATATTAAAAGATATAACAGATATATCTATATAAGATATAGAGTGGTAATTATATTACTGATACTACATTCTGGTTACATAATACTAAAATAGTAATAATAAATATTATTCTTATCACTAAAGTTCACTGAATACTTAACTGTGACAACCAGTGATCTAAGGAATTTAATTCTCCAGAAACCTGTAAATCTGGCATTTTAATGCTCCCTATTTAAGCAGAAACCGTAACATAGAGAGGATAAGCAGCTCATCAGAAGTTATAAAGTTAGCTAATATGTCAAGATATTTTTCATCATCTGACATGACCTTGTGCTGGTTATTTCAAAAGTTAGAAATATTTCCCAAAAAAATTGATGCACATGGATGTGATTTAATGTATAAAGATTACTTCTGATGACAGTGATTTTAAAAGAAAAACTATCCAAAAAACTTAAATACCACTTACTACATGCACATACACACACAAAAAAAAACAACTAAGTGAATTGGGTAATATTTGTACAAAGGAAGACGTTATAGCTTTGAGGTTAAATTGCCTTCAATTAAAAGGATCCACATTGATGAATCTCCTAAATATAATACTGAATCAAGAAGTTACAAAGGACTATATTAAAAGCGTGGCAGCTTTATAAAGACATATAAAATCAAACAATATGCTTCCTTAGGCATATATACATAGAAAATAAAACATACCAAAAAAAGCAAAGAATATACAGTATATATTTTTTGTGTATCTTATATCTTTATCTCTCTCTCTTCCTCTATCATCTACCTACCTACCTACCTATCATTTATCTATCTATGTAAAACAGAGAGTTTGGAATTATCAACCTTCAAGAATATTTTTTTAATTTTTTTTAATTTATTTATTTCTGAGAGAGAGAGACAGAGTGCGAGCGGGGGAGGGGCAGAGAGAGAGGGAGACACAGAGTCCAAAACAGGCTCCAGGCTCTGAGCTGTCAGCACAGAGCCTGACGTGGGGCTCGAACTCACGGATGGTGAGATCATGACCCAACCCGAAGTCGGACACTTAACCGACTGAGCCACCCAGGCGCTCCAAGAATATTTTTTAAGGAGATGAATTCATTAAGCAATGTGTATGAATGGATCCCGAGTTGTTTTTAGGAGTGTTAGTTGAATGTCATCTTTATTGAAACCATCAAATAGTCACTCTTTAGAAAAAGAAAGATTGAAAAGTTTGCAGTATTTGTCTTTTATATTTAATTCTCAAACAAAATATTACATATCTTACAGCTATAAAGGCTACAGTAATCATCAGCAGTTCAACTTTTTATGATAAGATAAATAAAGCAATATGTCTCTTGTGGTTATTTCACATATAGAAATACTAATTATAATAGGGAAATTAACATATCCTTCTAAAAGAGAGTGATATTGAATTCAATTTTTTAATGAGGGAAATATAACTGTTAGACAGAAATTATTACTGATACAATCTTTTTAATACCTCTAATCCAATTCTTGTCATCCCAAGGCAATCAGAAAAGTATTCTCTAAGCAATTTACTCTACCCATGGGTAATGAACCTAAAACAGCACAAAACAAAAACAGGGTAAGCACCAGAGACCTAAGTGCAGATATTTTAATAGTGCCTGCATTTTTCCTTATTTGTTAACCAGTGAATTGAGAGCTGTGCTCCTGGCAGATGTATCTATGAGCCCTGACCTCCATTTCAAACAGAGCATATCTACTTTTTTTTTTTATTGGATTGTTTGATATTGGTCTTTTAAGTAAGATTTTGGTTTGAACAAATGGGTCCACGACTAAACATACCCAAAAAACACCAATGTGAAAACCCATCCTGCTGTGAAAGATGGTCTGCCTATAGCAACCATATGCCCATATATAAATATTAGTATATATACAAATATATAAACTGTACTATTTATATTAGAAAATATGCTAAGATATATACTCAATTGAATAAAAATAATAATAGGCCAGGTTTTTCACTTAAAAATGTGTTTATGCATTCATCAATTGACTTTAATTTATGGACATTGCTTAATGGCATTCTTAGGACATATTTCAAATTACCAAAAGTTATTTAATGTATGTCTAACGGTGAGTATTTATCACCTTACAATATAAGGTCCTGATTTTCCTTATAAACTGAAAGCATTTGATTCATAATTGTTAGATGCATAAAAGTATGTTTGTCATATTTTTTTCCTTACATAGGAAATTGGAAATAAAATTTTATTGTATGTACTGTACTAAGAAATTAATGTATCTATCCTAAAAGAGGAGAAGTAAGGTCAAGGGCAGAGCTTAAATAACATAAAAGTTTAATTTTGGATGAAAATGAAGTATAATAAAATGTATAGAATCTTTTCCAAAAATGTAATAAAATATTCTATTCCTCCCTCATCCATTTATTCTTTCCAACAGTTGCTTTTCACTTTTCCTTTATTTAATTTAACCATTAAAAAAATATACTACCTGCCTATTATATTTGGAGTTTTATTACATGCAGTGTTCCATCCATAAGAGTTTTACATCCTAACGAGAAACAAATACATTACAGAATATTATAGTATAATGTACAGATTTAAATAATGAAAATGATGAAAATAGATTAGAATGTACAAGTGTATAAGTGGATAAAATGAAACAGTAGAAAATACTTTTCAGAATATTTAAAAGTTCTACCCAGTTAAGAAATGAGTAAGAGCTGTTAATATGTGTATGTAGAGGAAGACATCTGAGGTTAAATTAGCATATGCCCAGAAAAATGAAAGAGAATGGTATGTTCATTAAACAACCATTGTTTTTAGTATTGGTAGATGGAAAGTGGAAGAGTATGTGAGGGAAAACACAACTAGACAGGTAAGAGAGTTAAAAAACCTTCAGGTCATTAAGAGCTCTTTGTACAAAGGTAAGAATTAGATCATTATGTAAGTTATAAAGGTAAATGCAGGTTATGAAAATGAGTGATCTGATCAAGTACGTCTAGCAGTAGCACAGTGGATGATGCTGAGGGACATGGTGCTAGAGTTAGGAATGATGGTGTGAGTTTATCAAATAAATTATGAGTTCTTTAACTAGAAAAAATATAAGTATAAAAAATGTGAGCAAAATATTTAGGAAATAGGAATAGAAGTTCTTTGTCATTGGGGCACCTGGGTGGCTCAGTCGGTTAAGCGTCCGACTTCGGCTCAGGTCATGATCTCGCCATCTGTGAGTTTGAGCCCCGCGTCAGGCTCTGTGCTGACAGCTCAGAGCCTGGAGCCTGCTTCCAGTTCTGTGTCTCCCTCTCTCTCTGACCGTCCCCCACTCATGCTCTGTCTCTTTCTCTCAAAAATAAATAAACATTAAAAAAATTAAAAGTTCTTTGTCATTTGTTCAATGCAATATTTCAAGGCAAGAGAGGATCTAGCAAGAACCCTGTTTCTAATTTAGGTAAGAGATCAATGAAAATGTCGTGCTTACTTAAGTTCTAATTTTGAGAAGGCTTGGGCGAAATCACTTAAGATTGAATATTATTAAACTTAAAGTTTTTGTAAGATTACATATAATAAGTAAAAGAATATTTAATGGTGGAATTCAGGAATACAATTTTGGCAGAAGTTCTAAGTTTCATAATCATGACTACAAAACAAAATTAAAATTATGTAGCTATATGCAGTCTTAGAATTACCTTTCAAGAAATGGACTGAGTAAATCTAGCAAAAACAAGCACAAATTTATATTTTATTTTATTCAAGTATTAGGTAAATGGTACTAATGTTAAGGTACACAGGCTTTATGAAGAAATGAGCAGTCAAAACACCATTTTATTTTCAGAAAAACAAAGATCAAAAAAAAATAAAACCAATAATTGGCTTTTTCAAAGGTAGGCAAACTGTGGCCCATGGGACTGACATCTGTTTTTATAAACAAAATTGTTTAAGTTTATTTATTTTTGTGAAAGTGAGAGAGAGAGAGAGAGAGAGAGAGAGAGAGGGAGGGAGGGAGGGAGGGCACATGTGCTCATGAGCGGGGCAGAGACAGAGAGAGAGGGAGAGAGAGAATCCCAATCAGTCTCTGCACTGTCAGCACAGAGCCGACTCAGAGCTCAATCCCAGAACTGCAAGATCATGACCTGAGCAGACATCAAGAGCTGGAAGCTTAACTGACTGAGCCACCCAGGCACCCTATAAATAAAATTTTATTGGAATGCATACATATGCACTTGTGGCTGATTTTGAGGTACAGCAGCACAACGAAATAGATGAGACAGAAACTACATAGCACTTGAATTAATACATTTTGTATCTGGCCATTTAAGAAGATTGCCAGGCACTAGTCTATTGAATTTGGAAATTTGGAAATAATTGGTATTTCAATTAAATGAAAAGAATAGTTGAGATTGTAGTATAGCTATCCATTTGGCTTTTTATAGATATTATTCTAAAGAACAGCAAAAATATTATTGGCAATACCTTATCTAATATTTAAATTTTTTACTGATGTTCAAATAATCTATACTTTTCAAGTAGTAAAAATAAAACACAATGGTAAAGAAAAATTTTTAATGCCTATTTATTTATTTTGAGAGAGAGAGAGAGAGAGAGAGAGAGAACACATGAGTGCAAGTCAGGGAGGGGCAGGGAGAGAGGGAGAGAAAGAATCCCAAGGAGGCTCCAAGCTGTCAATGCAGAACTCCAAAGCCAGGGGCAGGGCTCAGTCTCACAAAGTGTGAGATCATGACCTAAGCCAAAATCAAGACTTGGGCGCTTAACCAACTAAGCTACCCAAGAGTCCCTAAGAAATAGTTTTTAATGTTAGAAACAAAATGTGAAACATGCCAAAGACGGATTAAAGCAAGGAATTTCACCCTCGCTTACACAGTCAAGAAATTTGAAAACCTTGATATTGAGACTTACCTGATGTAATGGTTTGTGAATAGCTCAAATATTAGGGTTTTTGAATTTCTAGCCATGTAATTTCAATGTGTATGTGATTGATAAATATAAATGTAAAGATGATAAAAAATAAGCAACTAGGACAAATATGATAAAAATTAATAATAAAAGAGGTATGGCACTAAAATAAATTATAGTATAATGAACCAATAAAGAAATCTATACGGGAGGGAAACAGGAAATAGGGGCAGATTATCAAATACAATAAGTAGTTCAGAGAGGGACAAAATGCTATTCCCCCAAGAATATTGGCAAGAGTTGAAGTATTTGGAATATTGTCTATGAAAATTTAAAACACCTCAAAATCTCTAAACATAAATGTATATGTCTCATCAAGAGGATTGTGATTACATTATTAGATTCTCTGTACTACATATTTCTCTTAAATAGAATTGCTTCATGTATTAGTTTTTAAAATAGTAGGATAGGGGCGCCTGGGTGGCTTCGTTGGCTGAGAATCCGACTTCAACTCAGGTCATGATCTTGCGTTGTGTGAGTTCGAGCCCCGTGTCAGGCTCTGTGCTGACAGCTCAGAGCCTGGAGCCTGTTTCGGATTCTGTGTCTCCCTCTCTCTCTGCCCTGCCCCGCTCATGCTCTGTCTCTCTCTGTCAAAAATAAACATTAATTTTTTAAAAAAATAGTAGGATAATATCTAATATATATTTGGAGTTTTCAAGGGCTAATAAGTATGCATGTTTTTTCTGCATGTGTTCACATATTAATAGAACCCACAGACAACCACCTATCCTTTAAAATGATTTTATTGCATTATTCTACAGGCATAGTCATCTGAGCACATTGTGTTTTCTTGATTGTAATTATCCTTCACTAGATCAATATTTTATAAAGGCAGAATATATAGATGGATTGTTTTCCAAGCACATGTATTATATAGATAGTAAATGCTTTTATAAAACATGTATCATTATATCTTATATGTCATAATTTGTAAGACATAATATGATTTCATGTATCACTAAGAAACAGAAAAAAGGTGAGAATTAAGCTATGGTAATAATGTGCTCCTATTGATTGCGAGACATTTCAATTTTGAAAATGTTGAATATGGAAAATAAGCATTTCTAATCAATAAAATATTCTAATTTAAATAGTAAAGCAAGGGCACCTGGGTGGCTCAGTTGGTTAAGCCTCCTACTTCAGCTCAGGTCATGATCTCACAGCTCATGAGTTTCAGCCCCACATCAGGCTCTGTGCTGATAGCTTGGAGCCTGGAGCCTGTTTTGGATTCTGTGTCTCCTTCTCTCTCTGCCCCTCCCCCACTCACACTCTCTGTCTCTGTCTCTCTCTCTCTCTCAAAAATAAGTAAACATATAAAAAAATTTTATATAACAAAGCATGTAAAATATGGGGGCTGCTGGGTGGCTCAGTCAGTTGAGTGTCCAACTTTGGCTCAGTACATGATCTCACAGTTGGGTAGTTCAAGACCGGCATTGGGCTCTGTGCTGACAGCTCAGAGCCTGAAGCCTGCTTTGGATTCTGTGTCTTCCTTTCTCTCTGCCCCTCCCCCATTCTGTCATGCTCTGTCTCTATGTCAAAAATAAACATTAAAAAATTTAAATATATATATGTGTGTATATATATACACACACACATATATATATAATATATACATACACACACAATTATATATATATATATATATATATATATATATATATATATATATATATATATAATATTAGCATATTAGGGAATAGAGGCTTTCTACCATGACATAAACAGTGAAATAAAATTGACTGAAATAATTTAAATTGAGATCTCTTTTTGCATCTGTCTACAAGACTGATTTAACATGACAGGAATTTTCTGAATTGTATGTAGTAACATGAAAAGCTAATGAAACTGTAAGGTATTTTCCAACTGTCTCCCAGGGTAAACTATAAACACTTAGAGAGTCTGCTTATTTGTTTGTTTGTTTGTTTTGAGATTTACACATCCCAATGAAGAGGTTTTCATATATATATCGAGAAAATAAATATGCACTATTCCAGAAGTCCTTTTTTAAAATACGAATGAATAAATATATTTATTGGATAAACAAAAAATAGATCATGCTTTTTCCATTTTCAAATTATTTTTTTGTGTAGTTTCTAGCTTGTATTTAAATTCCCATTAGTTAACATATAGCATATATTAGATTCAAGAATAGAGTTCAGTGATTCATCACTTACATATAACACCCAGTGTGGATCACAGTGCTTTCCTTAATACCCCTCACCCATTTAACCTATCGCCTGCCTACATCCCCTCCAACAGCACTCAGTTTGTTGTCTACAGTTAAGAATATGTTTTATGGTTTGCCTCTCTCTTTTTCCCCCAATGTACGTCTGTTTTGTTTCTTAAATTCTATATATGAGTGAAATCATATGGTATGTGTCTTTCACCGACTGACGTATTTCACTTAGCATAACACACTCTAGCCTCATCCACGTTGTTGCAACTGGCAAGATTTCATTATTTTTGATGGTTGAGTAATATTCCATTGTGTGTGTGTGTGTGTGTGTGTGTGTGTGTGTGTGTGTGTGTGTATACACTACTTCTATATACATTCATCAGTCAGTGGACAGCTGGGCTCTTTCCATAATTTGGCTATTGTTGACAATGCTGATATAAACATCAGGGTGAATATATCCATTCTTATCAATATTTTTGTACCATTTGGGTAAATACCTAGTAATGCAATTGCTGGATGGTAGGGTAGTTCTACTTTTAACTTTTTGAGGAACCTCTACACTCTTTTCCAGAGTGGCTGCACCAGTTTGCACCCCCACCAACAGTGTAAGAGCATTCTCTTTTCTCTACATCCTTGCCAACACATGTTATTTCCTGTGTTGTTAATTTTAGCCATTCTGACTAGCAAGAGGTGATATCTCATTGTAGTTTTGATTTGTATTTCCCTAATGATGAGTGATATTGAGCATCTTTTCATGTGTCTGCTAGCCATCTGTACATCTTCTGAAAAACATCTATTATCAAACTCAACATCCAGAAATTACTTTTTTCTCCATAAAGATAAAATGATTTTACTTTAAGTTATTTTAATATTTCATTACAAATTTGAGGTCATATACTATAGAATGATGGAATCACATTATCACAATTTAAAGTAAAGTTCTAAAGGGACTCTATCAGATGCGACAGGTATCTTTTATATAATTTACTCAAAATACATTAACTAGTATTACTATAAAAACAGAGCAATATAGTATTATATTAATTACATGTTCTAAATGCTTTCATTGACTGCATCTAACTTTAAAATGTTCAGTGTCTACACTTCACAAGGGACTTTAATCTCATCTCTTATTGAACATCGTTATAGATGAGAAAATGGAGATGTCTTACACTTCTATACCATAGGGCCACAATTCCAATATGCTACTTTCCTTTATGAGCTAAAACAATGGTTTCACTCCTAGGAACACTAGGCAACTATTTTGTTATTATTGGCACAGGGACCAGATGTGATGTATGTTCTATGTGGAAGTTCTACCTAGACAGTACATTACATAAATAATTTTGAAAATGTCATTAAATTTTTACTTTTTCTTATACATTAAAAGAGTTGTAAATTACAATAATTTGACATTTAAGTAGTGCGTATTAAATGGAATTCTGTAAAAATGTTTTTTTGTGTTAAGCACTGTGTCATAGGAAATGTGGCTGAACTACTTTTACAACAGTTGTTGCTATATTAGCAGCAATAGCAATGGGAGGAGTAGAGGGTGGTCAGGCAGAAGAAAGAACACAGTATAAGAATAGTGTTATTGTCATTATTTATTGCATTTTCAAATGTACGTTTTGGAGCTATGTGTTGGCACACACCTAATAATGTAAAATTTCATTGACACAAAATAGGGATACCCTAAATAATTACTTTTTACTTCAAAATGTCACCAATCTCTAAGCATTTAAATAAAGAGGTACTATGTTCATTTGATGCAAGTGTCTCAGAATATTTTTATAATCTAAATTGTTCAGGGAGGTCATTAAACTCATTAGCTGCCCTTGAGACCTTTAAAAAGAAGTTAGTTTATTAAAAATTAAAACCATTTAGAACTTCCTTTTTGCTACAAATGAATTCAGAATAGTCAGTATGGTGATTTAAAGGGAGATTTATGAGGAAAATAGAACTGAGGTTTAAAAATGCTTTCTATATTTCCCATAGTGAATATTGTCCAGATTTATTTTCACACCATTGTTGTGATAAAATAATCCATAAGAATAAAATATTATTGTGGATTTCAAATAGTTTAAAGATAGAGTTGTGCTATTAAATTTTCTGACTTCTTCCCAGAGTTTTTTTTTTTTTAAAAAGACCCACTAGAATGTCAGAATCTGGATTTATGTATGTATTATTATTTGTGGGTCTTCAGAGACCCACTTATATTGCTCTGTGCCTCATAAATCTTCAGGCAATTGAGCTCCTTCTCCAAAAACCTACATATATTAATCTTCTCACAGAAAACAGACCTGATAAAATTACCCACTTTGTACCTTTCTCACTTTTCTCATGAAGATGCTGTACCATAAAAGAAATATTTTTTATTAAAATAATGAAAAAATTAAATATAGATACCTAATCATTACAGATATTATTTAAAATATGTCATTAGCATTTATTTATTAAAGTTATTCTTCCTAATTATTTTCAAGAACTATTATTTAAAAAGAGCATTTGGATCGAATTATATAACTTTCATGCCAGTTTAGAAATCTGTGGTAAAATGTGTATTCTTCCTATGCTCTGAATCTCCAGACTTAGTTATACATCCAAGAGGTTAAATAAAATAAAGAAGAATGGGGTGGATTTCTTAAATCCTTTTATGATTAATATTTCATAAAAATAGAGCTGTTAACTCTGAGAAAATTTGACATTGTCTCTCCTGGCTTTACAATCAAATGCCTGCTATCAGTTGAAATTTTTAAAAGTTTACATATTCCATTTAATAAGTGGGAAAAAAAAGTAGTATCTCGCAGGAATTTAGCTGTTAGATACTTGAAAAGTCTGAATTCTTCCTAGAATACTAAAATCATAGATATTGAATTTCTAGCAGATATATATCAAAGAGAATTTGTTGCTGTTATTCACCGTTTTTAAAGACATCAACTTTAATCTTGGTATCTACATCTGAAGAAATAAAAGAAAATATCTCATGGCTATTAGGCACAGCTCTCTGGTTTTGTGAGTACAGTAGATAAAACTAGAGCTCTACTTATCTATTACAATGTTAGTAAACTCTTCAACCTTAGGAAGTAAGCTAACTGCCTATTATTGATAAGAAGCTATGCATATTGAAGCCAGAAGACTCATACAGAATAGGAGCATTAGTTACACTGAACACAAAACATAATATCATTTATAAAATATAGAGCAAAATCACATGCGTGTGCGCGCACACACACACACACACACACACACACACAACAGCTGAGGTCATTTCATTACTTCTTATACTACAGAATTTTAAGACATCATATTTGATAGTGGTCAAACTGTCAACCAAAATGAGCCATCATGCTTTGATACATGTATATTGATATAATAGAAACAATTAGGAAACTTCTAGTTACTGAACCTTTCAAATTTTGGATATGTTCAAATTTTAAAAATAAAACTTGCACACAAAGAAGGGAAAAGCACATGGGTATTTATAGTTACTGGCCACAAATTATTTGGTTGTGTATTTTGAAATAATTTTCTTCACAGGGAAATTATTTGCTCTGTAAATATAGAATGCAAAGAAGAAATTGTTGTTGAGATAGGAATTCTATGTAAAAATTCATTGGCATTTTTTTGGTTGAATTCTAAATTTTCTGTAACATTGTTCTTCTTAAAAAAAATGTTTATTTACTTTGAGAAAGAGAGCACAAGCAGGGGAGGGGTGGAGAGAGTGAGTGAGAGAATCCCAAGGAGGCTCTGTGCTGTCAGTGCAGCGGGGCTTGATCTCACAAATCAGGAGATCGTGACCTGAACCAAAATCAAGAGTTGGGACATTTAACCAACTGAGCGACCCAGGGACCCCTGTAATATTGTTCTTATATACCTTAAAATAAACCTAACAATTACCCAGCTCTCATCTATTATCACACTAGAAATATAAATGCTTTTCTTTTATGATGATGGTATAGTAAAAATGGAAAGAATAGAAATCACTTAAATCATCTGTAATAATCAAGCAGGAGAATGGTAGAAAGAAATTTTCACAATCACAGAATTTGCACTTTGGAATAAATACACCACCATGTTCATTTTAAATGCAAAGACTTCTCTCAACTAAGAATCAAAAGTGGACTATTCTTAAAGCAATCTTGAAGATTTGTTCATTCAGGCTGCAGTTAAAAAATACCATAGAATGGGCAGCTTATAAACAGCTGAAATTTATTGCTCATAGTTCTGGAGGCTGGTAATCTGAAATTGGGGTGCCAGCATGGTGGAATAGGGTTGTCTTCTGTTATGCAGCATTTTGGGTCTTCACATGGTTGAATGGATTAGGGATTTCTCTGAAGCCCCCATTTATAAGGGTTCCATCTTTATAAGAACCTTAGAAGGCCTCACCTACTAATACCATTATGTTAGGGCATCAGGATTTCAATATATTAGTTGAGGGGAAGGGAGCTCAAACAATCACAACATAGTATCATGTTAATCAACCAAACAATGCCAAAACTCTCACCACACCAAACTTTAATATTGATAAATAATTTTTTCTGTATCCAATCTTTAACACAGATAATATTTTAATTCTCAAGTTGAATTTCTATATAAAATTTATATTTATATTATTAATTTTTACTTTTAAAAAGTTCCTCAATGATTGCTTTGACTAAATTACAATCATTACCTTATATTCTTCTAATCTATACAATTACTAATTTATACAGGCATTCTGCAATTGATCTCAATAAAACAAATTTGATGTTTGTTCTGTTTCTCTGTTAATTCCACAAAGTTTTTATTTTTGTGACTTTCAATAGAGCTTGCTATCTGGAAAACTAAAATCTTATTTTTTTCCTATGCTTATCAAAAGTACGTTTTAATTTTGCATTGTTGAGCAAATAAAGGCAAAAGACTCAATGGTGGGGTGTCAGGGTGGCTCAATTGGTTGAGCATCTGATTCTTGATTTTGACTCAGGTCATGATGCCAGAGTCATGAGATCAAGCCCCAAGTTACTTTCATGGATCCTGCTTAAGATTCTCTCTCTCCCCCTGCCCTTCCCCCCTTCTTGCACTCTCTGTCTCTAAAATGAAATAAAAAATAATAATAATAATAAAATTTTTAAAAAGACTCAACAGCAAGCAGAAGAGCCCTGGAATAGTATCTTCATATAAAATTTACAGAGAAAGAATAAAAAGAATTTATATGGCTTTCCTATTCCTCATTAGATCATTTGATACAGAACAGGGATCTAGGCTTCATAATCTTGATAAGAGACCTAGGAATATGATATTGAGGAGTTTCAGGGTAAAAATAGCTTTATTATATTACAACACTAATTTATAACTTAACAACGTGAGCTTAAACCTTCACATCTTCCATAAATTTAAAGAAAATTTAACTTCAGTAAAAGGAAATGTGTCAAGGGAACACTAAGATAAGAGAAACGTCTTTAGACTATAGTATTATCAGAATAACAGGTTAATTTTTTATTAGAAAATAAAGAAGATTATTATTTGATAATAAAAGTTACAATTCCCTAGAAAATTGTGACTACAATTGTATGCACTTAGTAACAAAGTCTAAAATACATACAAAGCAAAAAAAATATGAAATATACCTTTGGATAACTATAAGTCAATACCACAAAATGTACAAGGATTCATGTTTTTCAAAAACACATTATTTCCACTTCAAGGAAGATGCAGTAGATTTACTTTTCCCCCTTTCTCCCTCTATGTTCAGATAAACTTCTGGACATTATATATTAGTCAACAAAACTCTGAAAAGTGGAGAGAAAAAAAGTTGACCAGCTAGGAACCATTTGACCAAATAGGCTAAAAAAGAAAATCACACAATCATATTAAATGATTTGCCCTCATCACCAAAAAAAAAAAAAAAAAAAAAAAAAAAAAAAAAAAAAAGAAAGCTTTCAATAAAATTCAATGCTCATACAAGATAAACAAACAAACAAACAAACACCTTGTAACAAATAAGGATAGAGGGAAACATCCTTAATTTGGCAAAGAGCATCTATAAAAAAACTAAAGCTAACATTATAATTATTAGGAAAACACTTTTCTCCCCTAAAATTAGGAACAAGGCCAAGACACCATCTCTGTCTTCTCTTAGTCATCATAGTACTGGAAGTTCTAGCCAGTACAGCATAGTGACAAAAACACATAATGGGTATACAGGTTGGAAAGAACTAAATATAAGAGTCACTACTTGCAGATTATATGTTTGTCTACAAAATAATCCAAAGCATCTAATCTCCTAGAATTAATAAATGAGTACACTAACATCACATGATTTGCGTACAAAAATCAACTACTTTCTATACACTAGCAATGAATATATTGACATCAAAATTAAAAATGCAATACCATTTCAAACTGCTAAAAAATGAAATATTTCCTTGTAAACATGACAAAATACATAAAGGGTGTTAATTTAAAAAGTAAAAGAAGGTATAAATAAATGGAGAAACATACCATGTCAATAGGTTGGAAAATTCAATATAGTTAAATTATAATTTATCCCCCAAATTAGATACAGATTTAGTGTAATTCTTGTCAAAACGCCTGGATGATTTTTGTAGACACAGACAAGATTATTCTAAAATCGATGTAGAAAAGGAAAGGAATTCATTTATATATACAATAATTTTGAAATAGAAGATACAGTGGAAGAACTCAGTCTACTTGCTTTCAAATTAATATATAGCTATAATAAACAATTGTAGCATTGGTAGAGGAACAGAAGTAGATCCATGAAAAAGAACAGAGTAACCAGATATACACCCAGACAAACATAACAGATTGGTTTTTGTCATAGATGCAAAACCAATTTGACAAAAGCAAAACAGATTTTTTAGCAAATTAGAATCACTGGATATCCATAGGCAAAGACAAAGAAAAAGAAAAAAAAAAGTAAGAAAGAAACCTCATACCTTGTAAAAAAATCATTCAAATTGAATCACAAGTTTAAATATACAAAGGTAAACTGTAAAAGTTTTGAAGAAATAAAGAAGGAAACATTCAGGAGATAGGGCTAAGCAAAGAATTACTATATTTGACAACAAAAGCATAATCTACAAAAAGAAAAATCAGTTCTGAGAAAACGCTTCTAACTGGATGAAAAGACAAGTTACAGACTGGGAGAAAATATCTGTAAATCACCTATTCTATAAAGGACCATGGCCTAGAATATATAAAGTATTCTCAAATATTGACTATTAAAAAAATCAACTTGAAAGTAGCATTATTTTTTAATATAATTTATTGTCAAGTTGGCTAACATACAATGTGTAACGTGTGCCCTTGGTTTTGGGGGTAGATTCCCAAGGTTCATTGCTTACATACAACACCCAGTGTTTATCCCAATAGCATTAGACATGGATAGTTATTTCACTGAAGAATGTATACATATGGAAAAAAGGGGACATGGAAATATGTTCATATCATTAGCCATCAGAGAGATATAAATTAAATTCATAGGAGACATCACTATACATCTATCAGAATGGCTGAAGTAAAAAAAAAAATAAGAATAACAACTCAAATTCTGGTGACAATGCAGAGAAGGTAGATCCCCCATATGTGACTGGTAGGAATGTAATGTACAACCACTTGGGGAAACAGCGTAAAGTTCCTTAAATAAAACTAACTATGCAACTATGCACCCAGCAATTCTACTCTTGAGCATTTATCTCAGAAAAATGAAAGTGATCATTCATAAAAACAAAACAAAACAGAATATGTACATAAATGTTCATGGCAGTTTTATTCTTAATGGCATCAAGTGGAAAAAATCCAGATGCCTTTCAAAAGGCGAATGGTTAACCAAACTGTAATGCATCCGTACCATGGAATACAATTCATCAATAAAAAATGGATATACTAAAGGTACTGTTGAAATACAACTACTTGAATTGTTTTCTAGAGAATCATAGAGAGTAAAAGAAAAACAAAGTCAATCCCAAAAGATTTTATTCTGTGTAATCCTATTTACATAACATTTTGAAATGGAGAACAGATTAGTGGTTGCCATGGTAAAGGACTGAAAGAGTATGGAAAAGTGAAGTGAATATATCTGTAAGACAACATGAGGTTTCCTTGTAGTAATGGAAACACTCTTTAACAATGTCAGGAACATGATTTTGATATTGTATTTGGTTTTGCAATATGTTGCTATTGGGGGACCTGGGCAAATAGCCATAAAATATTTCTATGTTATTTCTTATAACTTCATATAAATCTATAATTATCTAAAACATAATAATTATTTAAAAGTTTATTTTTGACAGAGAGTGTGTGAACAGGGGGAGGGTCAGAAAGGGGACAGATGATCGCAGGCAGGCTCTATGCTGACAGGAGTGAGCCCGATGTGGGGCTCAAACTCAAGAACCATGAGATCATGATCCAAAAGCAGGCCTGAAGCTCAACAGACTGTGACATCCAGGCATCCCAAAACATAATAATTTTAAAAAACATGGAAGAGTTTGAAGTTTTTCCTTGTACTAGGCCACAATTTTTTAAACTGTTGATTCCATTCATTCAAGATTCAAAATATATACTACATAAATAATTATAAATAAATAGTAGAGAGAAAATATGGAAAATTTTATTTATTTTTTTAAAACTTTTTTTAATGTTTATTTATTTTTGAGAGAGAGAGAGAGCCAGAATATGAGTGGGGGAGGGGCAGAGAGAGAGGGAGACACAGAATCTGAAGCAGGCTCCAGGCTCTGAGCCGTCAGCACAGAGCCTGACACGGGGCTAGAACTCATGAACCGTGAGATCATGACCTGAGCTGAAGTCGAACGCTCAACCGACTGAGCCACCCCGGGCGCCCCAAGAAAATATGTAAAATTTTAAAAGCTTTCTAAGTAATTTCCCTCTAGATGGAAAAACATCCTGTAACAATTGTTTTAGTGAAGACATTCAAACAAATAATAAATCTTATTTTTAAACTACAAATGTTTTTATTGACCATTCATGAAGCATATGTTCACCTATAAGAACTCTCTATTTATATTTTACCTTGCACTTTAAGATATTGTGTTCTGAAGCTCATCTTTTCTGGTAAGTCAATAGTCAATAGTGTTTTTAAATTGTCACTCATTGCAATATGTTCTCCCTCCCTTCATATACTTTAAAGATGTTATCTTTATCATTTTTAAGCAAATAGACTATGATAATGTGTGTGTGTGTGTGTGTGTGTGTGTGTGTGTGTGTATGTATGTGTTTATTCAGGGCTCTCTGTGTTATGCACCCATAAATTTAAGCTGTTTACCAAATTGGAGAAAATATCAAGCATCATTTCTTTCCTTCTTCCTTTTTTTTATTTCATTTTCTCCCTCCTGAAACTCTGATTTCAAACATTTTTTTAAAAAATTTTTAAATGTTTATTTATTTCTGAGGCATAGAGAGATAGAGCATGAGTGGGGGAGGGGCAGAGAGAGAGGGAGACACAGAATGGGAAGCAGGCTCCAGGCTCTGCGCTGTCAGCACAGAGCCTGATGCAGGGCTTGAACTCACAAACCGTGAGATCATGGCCTGAGCCACAGTTGGTCGCTCAACTGACTGAGCCACCCAGGCACCTCTGATTTCAAACATTTTTGACTATTTGCTATTTTCCTGAGGGCTCTGTTCAACTTTGCTTTTGAAAACTTTTTTTTTTTTACTCTTCCTCAAAATAGATAATTTCTCTTGATTTAACTATAGTTGACTGATTCTTCTTTCCCTTCCATTCTTTCAAGCAGTCTTTTGTTCAAACAGTTTTTCTTTTTCAATTTCAGATATTATAGTTTTCTGGTTCTAAAATTTCCATCGGGTTATTATAATTGTAGATTTCTGCAGAGATTTCCTGTGTATTTTTACCAGTATAATTTGCTTCTTCATAATGACAATTTTAATATTCTCATCAACTGATTCTCAAGTCTGGATCATCTTGATTGTATTATCCTTTGATCAGGGGTTATGCTCTCCTTTTTTCTTACTTTAAGTAATTTTTATTATCCTGTGATATTGTGATATGTTGCAGGCACTCTAGATTCTGTGTTCACCTAAGGAATAATAATTTTGCATAGATAGTTAATATTTCTGAAATTAAAAGATCTCACGTGTGGTGTATAAAATATAAATTGGATTCTTTTAGTCTAAATTTGACCTCGGAGTCAACTGGAGATTTGGGCAAAGTTTATAGCAGAATTTAGACTCTCCCTCACTAAATCTTTCACTCCTTAAGCAATGGTTTTGTTGTAAGCAAGTGGAATTCAAAAATCATTTTAATGTCTTAATTTCCTGTATATTTAAACTATTTTATAATACAAAAGACAAAAAGGAAATGTGATTAATTAAATTGAGTGTTAAGATAAAACAAGCAGAACCTTGGCCAAATAAAATATATTTGTTTCATCAATCTTTTCAATTCCATCAAAATAATGGATGGCTCCATAACTGACATGCAATCCAGGACTTATTTGATCATATATGCAGTGAAATCCACTAAAAAGAATCACCACATTTTCTGAGTATGAAAGAGGCATCTATGAAGTGATTCAAGAAAAGCAAACATTTCTTCATTGTTCTGCAATAGCTGCTTTTAGGGAACTGAGGAGTGGAGACCTGCCATTCAAATGTCACCTCTCAGGACTTGCTCTTATTACAGACAGAAATAGTTACTCAAATCTCCTCTGGAACCACACACTCTGCAGGTTCTCTCAAAAGTCAAGTGCTCTTATATCCATCTCTTCGATCATATTTCTCTTGATAGACTTCTGCTCTTTTCAGGATTGTGAAGGAGAGTATGTGAGATGCGCCTCACTTCCCTTGACGCTCTGTTCTTTCATTCCCTGAACACTGTTATACATCACAGAAAAGGCATCTCCGACTTTTTTAGACCCTGGGACTAATACATCCAATAAAGTATAAATGGCTGACAGCCTGTAGAGTGAAATTTACTTTGCTCATTTATTTTTAAATCACAATTATTGTGTTCCATTCTGGAAATATTTGGCAATTATTACGTTAAAATATATTAATTAATCAGAGCATCATCCCCTTTGAAAAATGAGGCTCAGAGAATGAAAGGCTGAAGGATAGATATAGACAGATATAGATATAGATGTAGATGTAGATATATAGATATAGATATAGATATAGATGATATAGATATAGATACAGATATAGATATAAATTTCCTGTGTAATATATATTTTTTCCTCTGGGTAAACACATTCATTTAAAAGTAGAAACTGAAAAGTTAAATCAGTTCTGTCATCCCTGTTAGTACAGATTCAATTTCAGAGAACTTACTTTGCAGCTTATATATCAATGTGATAACATCAGTTAAAAAATATACATAAATTAACTTGAACCATCAGTCCATTTGTAAAAAGTTAGCTTTTAAATTCAAAGAAACATGCCTGTCTTCTTAAATTAAGATATCTACACAAAAAAATATGTGTGCACTATTTCCATTGCTATAGAAAAATCTATGCCCAATATTTTCAACTCTTCTATATGTATTTATCATGATTGCACTTGTCAGACTGTTACAAATTATATTCATAATAATAACTAAATCACATTTTTTGGTTATTTTTCAACTAAATTTCGTTATCACTTTTACATCTCTCAACTGCAGAATTTTATGCTCTCTATTTAAATAATTTCAATAGAGTTTGTTTTACAGTTATATATTTGTTGCCTATAAATAACTTCCAATTTTATTAAGGCATATCTGTTGAGAATTAGAATCATATGCTGTTTTATTCCTTACTTATTTTTAACCCTACGTTTCTATCTGCTTATAAAATTAAAGAATTTAGCATTAGCAAAATTAAGAAACTCTTTTAAAAAAACAAAATATAATTTGTCCTAATTTGAAAACTCATGTATGTAAATCATATGGCAATTTATGTTTTTAAATAATATTGTATTTAGTTACAACCATCAACACAAGATTTTCTTTCCTAGACAATAAAGCTTGCATTTTCTGCACATTAAAAGAAATATAACAAGGATAAGTAGTTTTCATTGTAATTCTTGCTATTTATGTATTCATATTGTAAACGACAAATCTAAATTTTAATTATAATTGAAAAGATAGATATTTCTTATCAACACTAAGAAAAATACCTCAGTAACTGGTGAGTGAAATTTTAATACAGAACTGTTGCTATTTGAATAATATATCTAGGTATATTTTTAAAATATTTATTTATTGAAAGAGAGAGAGACTGTGTGTGTGTGTGTGTGTGTGTGTGTGTGTGTGTGTGTGTGTGTGTATGCATGTGCACATGAGTTGGGGAGGGGCAGAGAGAAAGGGAAAGAGAATCCCAAGCAGGCTCCAAGCTCAGAGTGGAGCCAGACACAGGGCTCGATCCCACAACCCTGAGATGACAACCCGAGCAGAAATCAAAAGTCAGAGGCTTAACTGACTGAGCCACCCAGGGGCCCCTATATTTAGATATTTTTAAAGTGAAAATGGAAAAGCTGAAATATCAAAAATAGAATGTCCCCCTGAAATTTACATATTAATTTTAAGATGGAAATACTTGTATACTTATGATTTGACGAGAGGTATCTACTGATGCGTATAAGCTATTACGGGCTCATGAAACTGGCTCAGTAATTAAAAACAATAAGTGGAACACAGCAAAATAGAAATGGTCAGGTTGTACTATTCAAATTAAGGGAGGGGCTTTGTGTGTGTGTGTGTGTGTGTGCAACTTCTTTCTAAGGTGTATGGAATAGATAGATATTAAATAGGACAAGAGTGAAACACAATAAAGATCTGTGTACTCCTAAGTACATATTGAGGTATTATATACATAGGCGTATACATGTGTGTATGAACTTTTTAATATGGGCTATGCTACTTAACATAATCATTGTCACATAAATATCATTTTTTGAGATTTATGCATGCTTATTGAAACACCTGACATAGCTAAAGTTAATGTGATAAGTCATATATGTATATGTTTATGTGTAAATTTTCATGGAGCCCAGATAAATGCCACCTTAGTTTCTCTTTTATATTTTATTATATATTGTTGTGGTTTTGTTATTGGTGAGAGAGTCTGCCTTGGGTGAATGGAGGTCTTGGTCCTTGGATTCCCCACAAGATGATTTACATGGGGATCTGCACTCAAATCAAGACAGCCAGAAGGAAAATAGCAAGGACAAAGCAGTTTTTAAAGTGAAAGTACACTGTCAAGGTGGGAGTGCAGTCAGGTTCCAGGAGGTAGAACAGGCCCTTAGGTTGTTTGGGGATTGGATATTATTGGGCTTCTGTGGGCTGGGAGGAGCTGTGAGATAAAGTGAGGTGGTCTCTATTAAGGTTGTTTCCAATCATTTGGGGGACTCCTCCCACAGGTTGGGAGGAGGAATTTTTGACCCTACAAGGTTTGTACCCAGAACCATCTCATTACTGTCCTTGCCTCTAGCTCATGTCTCTATCATTTCACTTCAAGGACTTGGGACACTACCTGTGGATGTTCCTTCCACTGCTCACATCTAGCTACTACATAACAATTTAGGGTGTAGCAAAGCTAACTGGTGATATTAGAGAGAATTTCTAAATGGTTAAAGCTTAATTGAAAACGCATGTGGAAATTGCTCCCCCATGAACAATTCGGATTCTCTCTGTTCTCTTACCGTACACACATGGGGAGATGAAGTGATAATTGGTTTGCAAATGCGTGATTGAGTTATCTGGCATGTTTAACTCTGTCTTAACTTTGGTCTTCTTAAGCTTTAATGGCTTCCAGCTACAGGATCCCCCTATGGTTTACCTGCATCACCTCCCTGTGGGACTGAAGTGTGCAGGGGTAGTCTTCCTAATTCTGGGCTAAAACCTCCAACTTGTCCTTGTCAGCATTAACAGTGATTTTAGTTCAATAGATTCTCCCTTATTTTATTCCCATTTCATTAAGAATTCCAGTGGGGAAGATGAAACTTTCTTTTGGGTTCTTTTGAAAACCAAACATGGTGGGACCTCCAGGTAAGTGGTAGTTTCTACAGAGACATCGTAGGGTGGGAAAATGCCAGAGGAACAGCATGAATGTCTGATAATTCTTAGCTTTAGAGGTCTGCATGAGCATTTCTAGCTGAGGCAAAAATTAGAGAGAGAGAGTACCAGGGGCTGCAGAAAGACTTCTGAGCATTGGGTGGTTTGGCAAAAGATCATTTGATGCTTTTAAACTGCTCAGCAGCTGAATTACCATGCACTACAAAATCCTGCAGAGTTTCTAGTCTTAGATCATTAGTGCTTGGTTTAAACGGGCGATCCACTTTCGTCCACAAATCAAGATCATTTCCTTGCTCAAGGATGTCATTTCAATCCTTGTTGTTTGTAGTTTATTTCAACTTCAAGGTTTCACATATTGAACTTGCAACAGTCAAAAGGTAAAAAAAAAAAATTCAACCTCTGCTACATTTGTACTTTAATATCTTTGAACTTTAAATTTCAAGAGGGCATGATTTTGATATTTTGGAGTGCCTATGAATTTTATCTTAACGTTACCATTTATTCTCACTGAAAAACCTCTTGTGTATTATTTCCATCATAGTGATTAAATATAACTTAGGATAGGGAACAGAATAAGGTGTGAATTTTCAGTCTGAAGTACAGAATGTCCTTGAAGTTGACCCCCAAATGTATTGTTCTGACCCACAGAATGATCTTTCCAGGTAAACCTTCTGAACAGACATTGAACACTATGTCCAAAGGGGAAGTAGTTTGTACTGAAATAATGGCACGTGAAATTGGGGGCAGTACTGCCCTGACAAATTGCTCAACAATTACCTTGGTTGACCAAAGGTGGTCAAGTTTAGCCTAGGAACTTAAGAGAACAATCGTAATCTAATGTTTTCCCACCAATAACTTCCATTTAAGCTTTAATAAGCCTTTCTTTCCCAGCATAGGGCACTCTAATTTTTGTTTGCTTGTTTTTGTTTTACCTCCCCTGAGAACAGATTCATGGTTTGGAGTTTTTACTAACCTTGCCTTTTGGAGTCATCTATTTGACTCACCCTTGGCTACCACTCCCCAGCTCCCTTGATCTAGTCTGTGCTCATCGCAGTAACTCATCCTATACTGTCTCAGACAAATCTTTATAGAACCAAACTAACCATTAAATAAGGGTATAAAATGACAAATATTATATAATTAGAGCAGAAAAAGCATGTAACGACAGATATCAATGTTAAAATAAAAGCAAATACTTAGAAAACTCAGAGCTAAATAAGCATATTTTCAAAAATCATATAGATTCCTCTGGTATAACTTTTTATCCAAATTTAGTTTTTTTCTTTGAATTACATTTTTATTTTTCCTTTAGAAAATATTACATTAGGAGTCATTCTGGGTTACTTGGCTGACAGAGAGAGCCATGATCAAGCCATACAAGGCCCCAGGTCTCAGACAGCTTATATTTTAATGGGAAAGAAAGGCTAAAAATTAAAAAGCCAACTAAACGTAACTGCAAATACAAACATATAAATATATAATAGAGTAATTTTTATTTGACTCTAAGTAGTAGGGGTAAAGGCCGGGAAATTCTGTCTCTGAGAGGAGATCTGACTGTAAACAATCAAGCAAAACTTTGTGGGAAAATACACTTAGGCAGAGGAGAAGCATTTTCCAATTACCTGTGGCTGAAAGATGTGAGCTGTGTTCAAGGATCAGAAAATAGGCCTGCTATGCTGAATGAGAATGAGAAGTGAGTGGCATGGAATTTAATTAGAGAGATAGATTACCACGCAAAGTTTATCATATAAAATCAGAAATTATCTGTGACTAAATTAGTCAGAGAGTGAATGTAATGGAAAGGTATAGGAATTTCAGAAAATGAACAAGAAGAATGCAGGTTACAACCACCAACGCAACCATAATTGTACTACTTGCTCTGTCTGAGGAAAAAGTCACAATTTGTTTCACTGTTTCTAGACCCTCAGCACCTCTACCGGCCATAGCATTATTTTTCCTATCATTCTTTCAAAGTTCAAAGAAACAGTCATGAAAGTTCAAACTTATGCTGCCATATAATTGTTGCCAGGAAGAAAAGCAAAGGGAATACAGTTAAACCATGGTTTGTTAGCATAATTCATTCTGGAAACATGCTTGTAATCCAAAACACTGGTATATCAAAGTGAATTTCAAGAACCATTGGCTCCGCTGTGATCATGTGACATGTACTACTCATACTGCAACACATTGTTCATTTATCAACTTAATTTTTTTTTTTAATTTTTTTTTCAACGTTTATTTATTTTTGGGACAGAGAGAGACAGAGCATGAACGGGGGAGGGGCAGAGAGAGAGGGAGACACAGAATCGGAAACAGGCTCCAGGCTCTGAGCCCTCAGCCCAGAGCCCGATGCGGGGCTCGAACCCACGACCCGCGAGATCGTGACCTGGTTGAAGTCGGACGCTTAACCGACTGCGCCACCCAGGCGCCCCTCAACTTAAATTTTTTAGAAATGTTTGCTTGTCTTGTGGAACACTCACAAAACAAGTTACTCAAGTTACTCGCAGTCCAAAGTTTTACTGTATATGTTCTTCCTCACAGCTTTCCACAGAGAGGGATGGGGCCCTCCATTACAATAATAAATACACACAGATCTATCATCTCAGGTAGGAAGGAATTCATGATACTGGGTTAACCAAAATATAAAATTTCTATTAAAGGACCTTTCTTTGGCTGCCCAACCCCCCTATAATACTTCTTAGTTTACAGAACTGATGGTAAGAATGTTTCTATCCAATTAATAGAACCATCTTTCCACGTCTGCTGCTTTCCAGGTTTCAGTGATCTCTAGCTAGCATGCATAAGCCCTATCTCTACTTCTATTTTTGTATCTTGTTTTTTTGTTTTTAGTTTTAAGACTAAATTTTAGATATACACAACTATATAACTAAGCATAACTTATATTTAAAATTTTAAGTATCAAATTTTTACTGAGGATCTTAAAATGAAAAAGAAGTCTCCTCCCCCAACTTTTCCCTTACCTGGTTTTGTTTCACACAGGGAATCACTTTTAAATATTTCTCTTTTCGGTTCTAATATAGACAATTTGACAAAATACCTAAATAATATATCTAGTAAGATAAGTTTTAGCTGCGAATGATAGACATCCTAGAATGACAGTAGTTTAAATAATATAAAGATTTGTTTTTCTCTAATATTAAAGTCTGGCTAGGCAGTTCACTGGCTGGTCAGTGCTCGGTGCATCAGGGAGAAAGTCTTCATCTGGTGTCTACAATAAGTATAACATCAATCAAGATGGTGTCACCTGTATACAAGGTATTAAGATGGGGAAATAAAGTCTTTTTTCTGGGCAGCTATATCCTCAAATAGATTACTAGGATTATTATAACTAGTGAATTTTGCCAAAGTCTTCCTTTTGGCCATCTGAATGTGTGTGCCCTTTTATTTTTAGACTTACAGTATGCTTGCCACTCCACTCTAAGGAAGACAGCCAGAGAGTCCTTTCACATTGATGAATCCACCTAAAACCTACCACCTTTGAGTGACCTGCAATCTGATTCAAAGATGTGAATGTGAATTCCCATGATCAAGTGATCCAAAAGCTAGAAAAATAAAATACCTATTATTACTATCACTAAAGCATTCTGATTATGATATGCTTTATAAACTCATCACAATGCAGCCAAAAGGGTGCTAAGCCCTTTACCTTTATTTTTGCTTAAATTTTTTTTAATGTTTACTTTGAGAGAGAGAGAGAGAGAGAGAGAGAGAGAGAGAGAGAGAGAGAGAATATGAGTGAGGGAGGAGCGGAGAAAGAGAGGGAGACACAGAATCTGAAACAGGCTCCAGCTCTGAGCTGTCAGCACAGAGCCTGATGCAGGGCTTGAACTCACAAACCGTGAGATCATGACCTGAGCCAAAGTTGGATGCTTAACTGACTGAGCCACCCAGGTACCCCCCTTTTTTTCCTAATTTTTAAGCCCTTTACCTTTATCATAGCTAATAATTTCAGTTATTCAATCAGAAAATGTCATATTTCTACTTTTGGATGAGAAACTGAGGCACAGAGAAGTGAAATAATTCTCTTAGATTTTACATCTTACTATTTCAGAATCATCATTTACAACTGGGTCGTATGACCCTGTCCTTCTTTTCTCTTCATCATACTTCCTGTTTTGTGAGTTGCCACTGTCCTATTGATGAAAGCATCTGAATTTATCTTAGGCATACAATATATAGATGTTCTACCACTAAATTGTACATTGTTGAAGAAGCAAGTTTTATTACCCTGAATATCTCTTTTACCTAACAAAATGCCTGAAATATAGCAGATGCTAAACTAATATTTAATAAAAATATTGATTTCTAAATCTAATGTATATAGAAATATCAAATATTTAAAATGAAAAGTACTTTAAAACAAAACAATATATATTTTCTGAAAATTTTATATAATTTATCCTCGATACCCAATGTCCAATATGCGTATTGGAGCAGAAATGAGATGATAATTATCAAACTCAAATTTAGCGACCAGTTTGAGGTGGGGAATAAACACAGCCATTATTGCCTAAAGCAATTATCAAACCCCCACTCTAGGACTTAATTAAGTTCCTTAGTTAGACATTCTAGACAAGTCTGGTTAGAATTTTTATACATACGATGTTTTAGTTTGACTTTCTGGTCTTTTTCTGGCTGAGTTTCTATACCCCCCCCCATTTTGATACCTTGGAGTCATTTGTATTAGCTTTCTTATCACTCTTGTAACACGTCCGACAAACTCTGGCTTAAAACAATACACATTTATTACCTCCCAGTTGTGTAGGTCAGAAGTACAGGTTGGCTCAGCTGAATGCTCCATTTCAAATTTCACAAGGTGGAAATCAAGATGTTGGCCTGCTGGGCTCTTAGCAAGAGACCCTGAGTGTATCTGCTTCCAAGCTAACTGAGGTCATTGGAGGAATCCAGTCCCTACAGGCTGTAGGAATAAGATTCTTGATTCCTTGCTCCCTATGAGCTGGGAGCTGCCCTTATTTGGTCTACCATACCATATGAGAATAAAAACATGGTTTGGATGAAAAGCAACAACTTTACCTTCATATCAGAAGTAGATTTACAACTTGAAGAAAGACAAAGTCTTCTAACTGTTTCAATTTGGGGTCAAAAACAATTTGTCTTTCCTACTTTCAAAAGTTGAATGATACTAGTGAGTGAATATTATGTCTTTGTTCACGGATGAGCTAGCTCTATTTTCAGCTTTTCTCTCTGAAATCAGCTTTTCTCTCTGATTTTGCTGAGAACAGAAAGAAATTGCCAACAAATGACCACCTTCATTTTTTTCTACAGGTTATCATAATGCTAGGACCTCAGTCGTGATATAGACTGATTTACAGGGTATTGTAAGTGAAAGTCTCATTGAGTATTTTATCATTTCATTGAAGGAATAAACACATCATAGCTTTCCATCTGCAAAATTCACCTTTGTATCACCTGCTGAGCCAATGACACATTTAAGTTTTAGCTTTGGTAGTTTCCTACTTTTAGGCAGAAAATTTTGTATTAGTAATGATTAAATTTACCTATAAATGATGGAAAATTGCAATAGTGGTGTGAATATACACACACACACACACACACACACACACACACACACACATATATATATATATATATATATATATATATATATATATATATATATAAATATAAGGTTTTTCTCTCACAGGTAAATTTCTAGGTAGACAGCCTAGGCCTAGTGAGATGTCTGGGACCAAGGAATCAGATCCTTCCATCTCCCTGCTCTTCTTTCCATAGCCTTAGCCTTACAGTTTAATATGTCAACTTCTCTCTTGTAGGAACCAAAGGAAAGGTTTTTAAAAAGACATAGTTTTACTGTCTCTTAAGGAGCTTCCTAGAAGCTATGATACAATATTTATACTTATAAGGCATAGGTCAGAATATAGTTGTATGCTTACATCTGGGGGAAAAAAAAGAATGTAGATGAGAATGGGAACTTTTACTCTGGGCATGCCTGAGGTTAAAAAGATGTTATAAAACTGGAAAAACAGAATTGATATGGGCACTAACCCCCAAAACATTTTTTATACAGGACCTGGGAATCCTATGATTCCCTGTAACCACCCACCCTGCTGGGAGAAAATTAAGCAGGTAAGCAAAAGAGGCCACATGAGAGACTGAGCTAGAGAAAGCTGGCAGGTGTGGAAAACCCCTCCTCTAACTAGCGGTACTGGGATAGGTGGGCTGAAATGAGAGAAGGAAAGCAGACACATAAAGAGGCTAGCTAGGTGGGGCACCTGGGTGGCTCAATCAGTTAAGTGTCCGATTTCAGCTCAGGTCATGATCTCGAGGCTCGTGAGTTAGACCCTGCGTCAGGCTCTGTGCTGACAGCTCAGAGCCTGGAGCCTGGAGCCTGCTTTGGATTCTGTGTCTCCCTCTCTCTCTGTCCCTCCCCTGCTACCCTCGGTCTCTCTTTCTCTCTCTCAAAAATAAATAAACACTAAAAATTTTTAAAAAAGAACCAAGAAAATCATAACTGGAATGAAAAAAGATAATCAACTACCAATGCCAGCTTTCAGATGAGTTAGATGTTGAAAATATCTGATAAGGATTTTTTAAAGTAGCCATCAAAAAATGTTTAAAAATTAAGTAAAAATTGTCTTGAAATAGACAGAAATAGAAAACCTTAGCAAATAAATAGGTTATATAAAAGAACAAATTGGAAGTTATAGAACTAAAACACACAATAAAGGAAAAACAGCAACTAATTCCCTAAAAACTACCCCTTGTTCTATCTTTCAAACTCTTTCAGCTATTATTACTTTTTTGGGGGGTGGGGGGTTAGATACTAATACACTGTTTTTGAAGCCATAATGAAATTTTGCATAATTGGTTTATAGGTAAATTTGAAAGGTAGCAGGTAAGGTGTGATTTCATCTTTGAGTAACAGAATGCCTAACTGAGGTTGTAACAAATAGATTTTTATTTATTTGTTTACACAAGAGAATAGTATACATTTACTAACTTGGATTTAACTTCAAGGCAATGGGAATTCATTACAACATTTAGAATCTCAATAAATTATTAAGAATGGAAATATTTTATAACTGTTGCTGAGGATTTGGATATAAAGGAACCCTCGTGCCCTCTTAGTGGGAATGTAAATGGTGTGGCCACTGTGGAAAACAGTATGTAAGTTCTTCCAAAAATTAAAAATAGAATTACCATATGAACTGGTAATACCACTACTGGGTGTTTATTCAAAGAAAATGAAAAAATTAATTTGAAAAGGTATATGTGGCCCTATGCTTACTGCAGCATTATTTACAATAGCCAAGATATAGACGTAACCCAACTGTTCACTCATAGATGAATAAAGATGTGTGTGTGTGTGTGTGTGTGTGTGTGTGTGTGTGTGTGTGTGTTCGTTCCACACAATGGAATATTGCTAGGTATAAAAAAGAATGAAATCTTGCCATTTGCAACAACATCGATGCTAAGTGAATTAAGTCAGTTAGAGAAAGACAAATACCATGTCATTTCACTCATATGTGAATTTTAAATGAACAAAGAAAAACAAACAGACAAAAAACAGACTCAAACACAGAGAACAAACTGATAGTTGTCAGAGGGGAATTGGGTGGAGGGATGGGGGAAATAGGTAAAGGGGATTAAGAGTACACTTTCTTTACTGAGCAATGAGTAATGTATCAACAATGAGAACTGTATCATTTTGTGGTACACCTGAAACTAATATAACACTATGTGTTAATTATACTTCGATGAAAATAAAATGAAAATACTTTTCCTATGAGAAAGACTATGGATGTTTGACATTACTTAGATGGTTCCTCCCTTGGCTTTATCAGTTAGTGAAAACTTTGTTCCTGTAATGTTAATATGTCTTTTTTTCCCAAAGACTGCAATTATCTCATATTTGTAATGTTCTCATAAGTACTGCTACAAAATGCAGAGACATAGTTATGCCTGTTTATTGTCTATCTTGCTTAGAGCTGTAGGATAGATCTGCTTAGTTATGCAAATTGTACAAATCTGCATCATGATGTTTTTCAGCATTTTAATAATAAGTTATTGTTTTTAAATATTATATTTTTTGAAGCTTATCTTTTTTTTTTTTTTTTTTGAGGAAAAGAGAGAAAGAGAAGTGAGGGAAGGGCAGGGAGAGAAGGAGAGAAAATCGTAAGGAGGGATTGTCAGCATAGACCTGACAGGGGACTTGAACTCACGAACTGTGATCATGACTGGAGCCAAAATCAGGAGTCAGACACTTAACCAACTAAGCCACCCAAGCACCCTAAATTATTGCCTTTTAAAATATTATGTATTTCACGTCAAATTTTACCTCTGCTCTTTGAGACTCCAGTTATATATTTGTTAAATTTCTATCTGAATCCCACATGCTTTTCATGATATTTTGTAGTTACATCTTTTCCTTTGTATTCAATGTGAATTTTTTTTTCTGACCTACTTTGGTTGGGTCCATTAATTGACCTTTTGGTTTATAAGTTGCTTTCTCTTGAGTTCAAAAATTCCTCCATGGGCTCTTAATTTATTTAATACATTAAACTTATTTATTATTAAACTTATTTTTAAGTTTTTGCATGGTAACCCCAATACCTGGAATTGTGGATGATTTCTATTGTCTGCTCTTTCACTTAGTTTGTAGTCAATATTTGTCTTTTTATATGCCTGAATGCATTTAAATTTTTTTATTATTGATATTTTAAAATTATCTTATTATTTTGATTGTCAGAATGGTGTATGAAAAATTGTAGAGATTATATGAGGATTTATGATGTTTTCTTCTGAAATGGGTTTATTTTTTGCTTCATATGACCAGCTAAACTGACATCAGTAGAACAATTTAAAGCTGCATTTTTGCCCTTCAGTTTTGTTTCTTCTTTTTCCTACTCCAAAGATGTCTTATTTAGAGCTTGTCTTCTTTTCAGATCCCCAAACTACAATTTTTGTGCAGTAGATCTTAAATTTGCCAAATGCTTTCCTGGCTTCTTAGTTTCTTGGTCATGAATTTTGGAATTACCAGATGCCTCTTAGGAAAAAGAAGTGTCAAGTGCTATGTTCACATCTTTGTGCCTTCCTTAACCCTTGATGTTGACCCCACCAATTCTCACTGCCTTGGTAAACCTATGATGCCTTCAGTATTTGTTTGCCTCTTTGTTTTTAGTAGGTTTCCTGCTTGGGAAACTTGGTCTAGAATATTGAGAATAAACTAGTCTACCATTACTACAGGTGAAGAGCCCCAATAAGCTTTTGATGATCAAAATAAATACAGGGAACAACTTGAAGAAATTCTGTTCTATTAAATTGCTCAATTTATTTAATATTGCTGCAATTATCGCCATGCAACTGAAATCCTAACAAAGTTTTACTACATAGGCTGAAAATATAAAATAACCCAAGTAGCATTTTCTCCCCTAAGGATTCATTTGCACTTTTTGCATCATGGTATGTTATAGTATTTCAAAACAAAAATATAGAACACAAATTAAAAGTAAAGCAAAGGTCAGTATAAGGCTACATATTTTTAAGTCGCCAAATCTGAATGTATATGATGTATTTATACCATTTGTTTAATTAGACTTTATTATTTACAAAATTGTTTCATACACATTGTGGCAGTCAGAATTACAAAATGGCTGTCTCCAAAACAGCCTGGCTTCACACCGATGGACACATTGCATAAAATCTTAGAGATTGTGATTTGGGTAAATTTTTTTTCGGGAGATTGAACTATATTATATGACACAGTTGACTTTAAGAAAAAGAAACTACTTTGTTGGACCTAACCTAATCATATGAGACCTTTAAAATCAGAGATTGAAAGCACATGAAAGATTTGGCATGCTGCTGTTGGTTTGAAGATGGGGGGAGTCACATGTCAAAGGATGTACGCAGTCCCCAAGAGCGAACAGCCAACAAGAAAACAGGAACTTCAGTCCATCTGCCACAGGAATTGAATTCTTCCAACAACCTAATGAGCTAAGAAGCTGATTTTCCCCCCCAGACTCTGTATGAGAACTTGGCCTTAATTTCAGCTTGTGATACCCTGAGCCCAATCTTAGATACATTATGCCAGACTTTTAGTTACAGAACTGTGAACTAATAAATTGATGATATTTTATGTCATTAAGTTTGCGACGTTTGTTATACTACAGTGGAAAACTAAACCATATGTAATCTCAGTTGATGCTTTTATAAACCTGCAGTAACACTATGACAAGAGGTATTGCTGTAGGTAGTAAGATAAGATTAAATATGTAATCAGAAATTGCTTAGGATCTTTGCCTATTTCTTCTCTACCGATGGCTGGATCCATACTTGGGGCAAAATCTAGTGATTCAGAGAACAGCTTTTGACTATGCCTTTTGTTTTCTATATGAATCAATTTCTCCGATCTCATATGCACAATTTCTGATATAATGAATTATACTGTAACAGTTCTTTAGATCAACACCTTTATTTAGAATTTTCTAATGTTATATTTTGGTTTCACTACTGGGCACTACTATCAGCAAACTTAGAACTCTATATATTGAAGTCCATGAGGGCTATGTCCTGGTTCACAACTTAGATTATTTAAGCAATGATCTCAAAATAATCCATGTCTATAGAGAGGAAAGATGCAGATCCAGAACTACAACACAACATTTTGGGTTCAAAATAAGACATGTGTTCCAATGCAATGCTTGTAAAAATACAAATGAGTAAACATTAATAGATGAAAAATCCAAAATACTACATTAAATGTGTATAGAAACACCAAATCAATACTGAAGTCATTAGAGATATCAGATCTATCTGAGCCAAATTTTTGAAAACTTTCAAAATAAATGTTTGAAAATACTTCCAAAAAGTGCTATATGAATAAAAATTTTATGACATAAATTTGTAGAGTATACCCAATGTAAAGCATTTCTCTTCTTACTTTAGCATGGTATAGCAATTTTATCCTTTACCTGGTCAGTTCATAATACATATTAATTAATATTCTCCTTTTCTCCTCCAGATGAAGAATTACTGTGTTCTCTAAGGACAACACTTAAGAATGCACTAGTCTATACTTTTTTTTTTAATTTTTTTAACGTTTATTTATTTTTGATACAGAGAGAGACAGAACATGAACAGGGAAGGGGCAGAGAGAGAGGGAGACACAGAATCGGAAGCAGGCTCCAGGCTCCGAGCCATCAGCCCATAGCCTGACGCGGGGCTCGAACTCACGGACCGCGAGATCGTGACCTGAGCTAAAGTCGGACGCTTAACCGACTGAGCCACCCAGGCGCCCCTAGTCTGTACTTTTTAAATCAAAATGTACTGTGTATTTAGGGGCACCTGGGTGGGTCAGTCAGTTGAGCCCGACTTTGGCTCAGGTCATGATCTCACGGTTTGTGGGTTCGGGCCCCCGCGTCAGGTTCTGTGCTGACAGTTCAGAGCCTGGAGCCTGCTTTCAGATTCTGTGTCTCCCTCTCTCTCTGTGCCCCTCCCCCACTCGTGCTCTTCTCTCTCTCTCTCTCTAAAATACATAAATGATAAAAAATTAAAAAAATATAATTCTTATTTAAATAGCTTGTATCTTATTTAAATTATTAATTCTCACAATATTACTCCAATACTCTCAGCTAGAACGTTTCAAACTATAAATGAAATAGGATATAACTTTAAAAATCTTCTACAGAGCAAGGTAAAAATTCACATAAAATAACAAGCTTATATAATATTTCATCTGCCTGTGTATTCACAAAATGTTGGTATCTTCATTTTCCTAAGAAACTGTTATCTTTAGACAGTTAGAATTCATTATTTTTATTCTGCCTGACTCTTGACACTGTATGCAATCAACAATAGATTTAATACTTGTCTATATAAATTGAATTCTTCATAATTAAATTCTGATAGGAACAATATATTTTTATTTGAATAATGTAAGTATGCTTACCAATTAGTCCAGTGTAACTGGCTAGCGTAACTGGTATTGCTCAAAGCAAAATGCTTGAGCTTAGTCCAAAGCAACGATGAGATCACATAATTGGACAGATGCAAATATAACCGGCAGAATTTCTTACTACAGAAGAGAGCAGTCATTTCCAGCAATAGAAGGTCCTCGAAGTTAGTGTGCCAAAAAGAGGAGATCCAAGATGAATAACTATTGTTTTCATTATTTTTTAGATGTTGAGAGAATACTAGATTGATTTCCCTGGGGGTACAGGGCATCCCTGAAAATGGAACTGAAAGTCAAATGTCTGGATTTGTACAAATGGATATCACTAGAGCAGATACTGTTTTAGATCAGTTTGTTTGTTCATTGGAGCAAATGTGCGTGAAAATGACAATTTCACTTGTTCATTAAAATGACCTTGGGGAAGTTACCTGAACTTACTGAGTCAGCTTTCTTGTATATAATATGGGGAAAATATTAACTGCATAAATGCCCTAAAACATGAAAGAATGAAATATTTTAAAAATGTTTTTGCTAAGTCCAATTTAGACTTAGATGAGCATCTGTATTACAGTAAACTTCAAATGTATAGTTGAGAGATAACTATTCTCGTTACTTTGAAATGAATATTTTTAGAAACTCAACTTTCACACATAAACATATACATGCATGCATATGTATTCTTGTGTTTAATTTTTGTTCTACTGTTATGCATTCAGCACAGAAGTATTTAGTTCTTTCTGCATAAAGCTACCATTTTTCTTTCAGTTCCATATGCCAAATTCTTGCTATGACTATGCTCTGGAGTTAATGAGCCAATGATTTAAGAAAAGTACAAAACAAATGTAAAATCTGGTATTAATACTAAATACAGTTGGATGAATCTACTGATTTATTTTAATTCTGCTATTTAGTAAAGATATTTTTATTTGGACATCAGGAAGATTAATCAGACACTCTTAAACCAAAGGCAAATTTATTTTCATGTATATTCTGGAAATCCTGGTAAGTTATTTCTGGCCTGAATGATACAAGTATTATACCAAAGTTGTGAATTTCTGAGATTTTTCCATCTTTGGGTAATCTTTTCTCTAAGATGAGATTTGTTTATCTATTTTTTGTTTGTTTTTTTAGTCTTGAGAAACTTAGGGAACATGGTTTCAGGAATTCTAAGCTTTCAGCAGTCTCAATTTGAAGACTTCAGATAATGACCCCAGTATTCTATGTTAAACCCTACGGAAAACACCATTGCGTTTGTTTTGTGTTATATGGCCATCCCTGAATCAGTACACTTGTGATTATGTTCACTGAGTCACATGCTAATCACTATAGCCATTGGGAGGTATGGATATACCTAATAAATACCTCCCCTGACTACATGGATTGGGATAGAGATAATCTTCCAAACGCCACATAAAAAGCTTTTTATCATAATGAAATTCACAGCTGATGCTGGGCAGCAAAACAACAAACATCCATTTTCTTGTATACCCTGGCTGTAAAAATACACATCCACCATTTTCTTAGATATATAATCTGAAAAGGAAACTAGTACCACTGCATGTATCCAGTCAAAAACTTTAATAATCATTACAGCACAGGCAATGACCAAATAGAAAATATGTCACTCATAAGCAAGGGTTGTGACCATAAGGTATATTGACAATTAGACAAATAAATATTAAATAATATTATTAACTTACTGAAAATAAGGCAAACCAGAGTTTTACCAAAATTTGATATCCTGGCCCAAGTCCAGTGTTACACATTGTGTCCATTTTGTCTTGGTTAATTTTGGCGACTCATGGATAAAGGACAACTTACAACCACTACCAAAATATCTGCTCTGAAAAGTTAGAGCAAAAAATAGCGTAGTATAATAAAAAGTCCCGTTTAGAAAATTACTTTCAATTGTTACATAGCAGATTTTAACTCAAAGCATACCCCATATCATAATGCACAAAGACTCCAAGTACAACTTGATAGAGAGTTTAATTGATTTCCTTGACCAGACTGTTTTCTACTGCTCAGAGTTTTGTTCTCAAAAACCATCTCTCCTAAAATAATAATAATAATAATAATTATAATTATAATAATAATAATTAATAATAATAATAAATAAAATAAATTAAAAAAACATCTCTCTTGATTACTTTGTCCAGTTTCCATGTGTACTTGGTATCTTCCATTTGCCCTTCCTGATCCATTCCACATTTGTCACTCTGCTCTCTGCAGCACTAAGTTCAGAGTTACTACACTGTCTTTTGCAATGTCCATACACCTGTTGTAGGTTGAATTGTATCTTCTAAAGATATAGTAAATCCTAATACCTGGTACATGTGGATGGAACTTTATTCAGAAACAGTGTTTTTGCATACGTAATCAAATTAAGATAACGTCATACGAGATAAGGGTGAGTTTTGAATCCAATGACTGTTATCCTTATAAGGAGAGAGAGATTTGGAGAAATAGAGAGATACAGAAGAGACACAGGCAAAGAGGTCACATGATGATGGAGTGAAAGAATAGGGTGATCCAGTTATAAGCCTAGGAACAAGGACTGCCAGCAGCCCTGAGAAGCTAGGACACAGGCATGAAACAGATTCTCCCTGAAAGTAGCAAGAAAAAAAAAAAAAACTCTGCTAATATTCTAAATTTGGACTTCTAGCCTCCAGAACTGTGAGAGAGAAATTTCTGCTTTTTATGGCATCCAGTTTGTAGTAAGTTGCTATGGCAGCCCCAGGAAACTAACACAACAACCAAAGTTTTAGAAACTATTCCTGGATTTCTTCCACTGTGGAGGAAGCAAGGTGCCTTTAAGGAAGAGCCCAACATTGGAGCCTCATATAAATCCTGAGACTGTTGTCTGAAGCCTTCACCAGAGAGAGTTTCAGCCATTAACCGATGACATTCTCAGATACAAACTGAAGATACTATATAATTACTTAGCTTTTGCTGATCTTCAAAGATGCAAAATGCCATGCTGGTCCACCAGTCAGAATTAATTAAGTATTAATCCAAGTCCTTCTAGCAGTGAACTTAATATGACTGCAGATCTGCCCCATGGTTGTTTCCCCTATACCATAAGATATAGTCAGAATCGATACACTTAGTATCTGCCGAGTCCCCACAATGGTGCACTAACATTTGGAGCGATATTACAGACAGGAGTCAATATATAGAAAAAGCTAGTTAGATTCTCTTAAAACTGTCCACATCCTACAAAGACAGTGAAACATAGCAGGTGAACTGTGGAGTATTTCTATTATTACCACAGGCTTTAGGAATGCAAAGTTGATAAAGATTACTTATCTCCATTTAAATCTTTTGATCTAAGAGTCATAAAGAATTATAGTGATGTCATCACACAATTCTTGAGTGAGGATGCTAATTATAACTCCTTTTCCAGATGTGATGACTTTATCTAAAAAATGAAAACCCTAGCATCTATTATGCAACATTTTTTCCTAATGCCCATAAATAAGAAAAAAAAAAGTTATGTTAGGTTCTGATTATACTTGGTGTTTTGCCAAAGGACCATATCAATTTTCTTTCTCTTTATGATAGTACAGTTAAAAAGAAAGTTGTTCATCTCAAACACCTCATGCAGAGGAGTGATAGGGGGGCCCTTGTAGATAAGAGACCCCTTGTACCATTCACCATGAGAAAAAGGCAAAAGTCTTGGTGCATCTCCTTGGATTTTGGAGCAAATATATACTACATTTGGCTCTGCTGCCTAACCCATTTATCAGGTAACCCATAAGGCTGCCAATTTTGAGTGGGTTGTGGAACAAAATAGGTCTCTGAATTAGGTTCAAGCTGTGGTGCAAGCTGTCTTGCTTTATGATCCAGCACATCAAATGGTATTAGAAGTATCTGTGGCAGTAATAAATTCTGAATGGAGTCTCTGGTGAGCTCTCTTTGGAGAATCACAGCACACACCAGCATGGCTTTGGAAGAATGCCAGGGTTTAGCTTCCTAATGAGCCCTGGTGGAAGCTAAACTCCTGACCAGGAGACACCAAGCCCCCCATATTACTCTACCTCTCTAATCACCTTCATAAACACAGTATATAAGATAAACTAAACCAACAATTAAATGTGGTTAATAATCAAGTTTAAGGTGGATTATATATCAATTTTTATACATTTACATTATATATAGAAATATATACACATATACATATAAATTATAGATCTCTCAATCTATATCTAGTGTCTCGTGGGGAGTTGCCTATGGTCTATCCTTATTTATAGATGGGTCCATATTATATTTCAAGCCCAGCTGAATATGTACGACTGCTGCATGGAGATACTACTTGGGTTGCTTTTAATAACTTTAGGGTCAGAAAATCCTTCCAGTAAACAGATATTTGGGTGAAATATCTGGTCCACTTTATGTGGAAGTATAAATGACCTGAGACATAGATATATCTACATATGGATCCTAGACAGTGACTAATAAGTTGACCAGCTTGACTAAGAATCGGGGAAAAAAAACAAAAAGACTAATGTGGCAAGTAGATCTGAAGCGATAAGAATGGATTAGTGCTTTCTATATGGGCACATTATGTAAAACTATTTATATCTAGTGAATATGCCTGCCATGGGGCAAGTAAAGTGAAAGAACATGAACTCAGACATTTAGACTTCAAGTTTTCTCTAATACGACTACTTATTGCAAAACCTGTTACCATTATAGGCTGATGCTGTAACACTGATATGTCACAATTACGTCGGAGCAGCTAGCTAACAACCTTGTAGTAGACTGATTAAATCCTTTTCATCAAGGATTGAATAGTGATTTTTCTCATAAAATGCATATTTTGGGTATGGATTTGTCTTCCCTGACAATAGCACTTCCATCAGCATTACTAGCTATGGACTTGAAACAATCTTTATCTATTGCCATATTGCTCAATATTTTTCCTTCTCAGGAGATACCTTTTACAGTATAAAAAATGTAGACTTCCACTTACGACTAAGATGAAGCAACAGAGGCCACATTTATCCTGCTTCCATAAATAAAGAGAAACACAGACAAAATATAGAAAATAGCAGATAAGTGGTAACCTGTTGTGTACGCGAAAGAAAGAGACATAAAGAAGAAATTAAAATGGGGTGCAAGAGCATGCATGGTGATGAATATATTCATTACCTTAATTGTGATGATGATTTCATGGGTGTATATATATAAAATTGTCAAGATGTTTAAACATGTATTGTTTATTGTATATTAATCACACCTCGATAGAGTTACTTTTAAAAAGAAATGCTTGTGGGTTGCCTGGTTGGTTCAGTTGGTTAAGCGTTGGACACTTGATTTTGGCTGAGGTCATGATCTCATGGTTCATGAGTTCGGTCCACACATTGGGCTCTGCACTGCAAAGTCTGCTGGGATTATCTCCCTCCCTCTCTCTCTGCCCTCCCCTGCTCACTCTTTTTCAAAAAAAAAAAAAGAACCCCATGGATCCCTTTTGCCAAAATCATGAAATTTCTACTTTATGCTTGTGTTTTTCTATACTAACAAATAGAAGATAGTTAAGTTTGAACTACTGAACTATTGACATAGAAGCTATATACAGTATACTCTAAATTCATGTATGATTAGCTTTTTATAAAGTCATAGACAACGTATTCATGTCATGAGCGATTAGCATTACATCAAGACGTTTAAAACTAACAGTCATTGATGGGGCGCCTGGGTGGCTTGGTCGGTTAAGCATCCGACTTTGGCTCAGGTCATGATCTCACGGTCCGTGAGTTCGAGCCCCATGTCGGGCTCTGTGCTGACAGCTCAGAGCCTGGAGCCTGTTTCGGATTCTGTGTCTCCCTCTCTCTCTGCCCCTCCCGTGTTCATGCTCTGTCTCTCTCTGTCTCAAAAATAAACGTTAAAAAAAAACAAAAGCAAAAACTAACAGTCATTGAAATTATAAACTTGGAGTTGAATTATTGATGGTTTTATTTCTATAACAATTCCTGTTCATGCATTTGTCTGAATAAATTTTGTCCAACTATTTACAAAATTAGCTTGTTAACTGAATGATGAGAACAAAACTAAATAATTTATGTATGCACTGTACTAGTTTTACTACTTTTAGTTGGATTGATTTGGACAGCTATTTTGGCATTGTATAGAACCAATTCCAAGTGAAACATATATAGATAGATAGATAGATAGATAGATAGATAGATAGATAGATGACACCAAGCCCCCCATATTACTCTGCCTCTGTTTGTATGTATACACACACACACACACACACAAATGTTCAATTTACTACACTACTAAGTATTTCAACAATTTCTATCAGGTAATGCTTTTATAACATTTTGTTTATTTATTTTTCTCTGGGTACATGGGGAGCTACTACTTGACTTTCACTGCAATTTTAGCGTGCATTCATCCCTTGAAGACTGTGCAGGTTGCTTAGCAAAGGGAGCTTTGTGCTGTCAGTCCTTTATCACAGAATAAGTGCTCATGTCTATGTTTACATGTAAACACTGGAAGGACTAATCCTGCCTTGGTGTATCAAAGCATTTCAATTCTGTTTCTAAATGATAAGTGGCCTTGAACAAAGAATGGTATCAAAACCTTCTTACACATTCTGCATAAATAAGAAATGTCATTTAATTGGAACAAGCTTCATGAAACTGGGGCTCCTGGTTGAAGAGATTAAGGTGTGATTTATCATATTGGTGAGAGTCACTCAGATTCTTGCCAGACCAGATCTGCCTGTCAACTGACTCTGGTATATTCAAAATTTTCCTTTTTCAAAATCAAATAAGCCCACCCCCACTGATACCGTTGAAGAACACCTCTGAAACGTTTTGAAAACTGAACTAAAATTACAAATATTTTAAATGTGTTTTTCATATTTTTTCCTGCAATGTTTAGAAACTTGAAGCAATCAGCAGCTGTGTATTTGGAAATATAATCCTCTTTAGATACTTTTGTTCCCCCTATTGGAGAAATGTCACTGACACTCGGTGTTTTTATCTTAATTTAGAATGTGACCTTATTCCTGAGGGAAAATAAAAATGAATCTCAAAACCATAGCCTTGTTTCATTCGGCATTTCAGAAAAGCTGCTCAAAACCCCAGCTGTCAGGAATCGTGATTCGAACTGCTTTGAGTCACTAAGGTCAATAAATATACCTGAAAGGGACTATAAATGGTCACCCCTTTCCTTGTCATCACTTTGTTTGATGAACACTTCATTATCTTTGAAACTAGTGTAAGGACTTAGCTTAACAAGTGCTGCCCTAAGTTGGATTTGACATATTAGATCCTTAAAGAAAAATCCTTGACAGGCATAAGGGATATCACATTGACAATTAAAAGAGAAAAGTTTTTGAAAATATGGTAAGTCGGGGGAAAATAAATAGGTAAGTAGAAAAATATCAAAAGTAGCTTTATAAAATATCCTTGCCCCATCAAAGAAAATTAGCCAGAAACTACAAAGAGAATTAGCTATTAAAGAGAATTTGCTCCAACATAAGACCCTTTGTAAAACATAACATAAATGTAACAGATGATGTAACAGAAAAAAATATGAATTAATTTGAACATTTGTTTTCCTACAAATCTTGGTAACACCATCATATGGAGTGTTCACATTCCAAGGAATTTTATTCTCACACATATAAGTTCTGTATGCATATTTATCAAGAAATCTGAGTCTTTTTTTTATTAAGTTTTAGAAACTATGATATAGAATTTCTTGTCTTATTTCCTAAGAAGCAAAGGAAAGCAAAATTCATTTATACTGTTTTAATGAGAAATTCATGCTTTCATTTATGTCAGCTTAATTGTGAAGATTTAGAATTTTTAGAAAAGTCATAAAATCAATGTACTATGAAGGTTCTTAACTGTTGGAGCTAATGGTGAAGTCAATTTCAGTGCATTGTTCATTGAAGATGCTGTGATTATCCTAGAATCATTTATATGAGGATGTCCGTTTCTAGTTGTCTCAAAATTAGAAAAGGAAAAGCACACTCGGTCTCTCATGATGTTCTTAAAGTTCAGGGGGAAAAGGAATAAAATAGGAAATGCATGTAGCAATGGTGTGAAAAGATTAAGATAGTGCTTATCACCATATATATAACTAGACGGGATGTAGTACCAGATACCAGTTGTCCCCTAAACGCCATCTTATTTGTGAAGACCTGTAAATATTTCATAACTATACCTTTCATTTTCAAATTCCTTCTCATTAACATTTCCATTTAAAATCATTATGTATAAACAGGAATTAATAAATTTGTGAGTCTACTTTGCTAGACATATTTTTACTCAAGGGAGCTAAAGATTCATTGTAAATACTTAATTTTCCATTGATCTCATTTTTCCTAGAACAATAAACAATCACACTAAATAAGATGCTTTTTAAAGATCACTGCAAATTGAAATGCGAAATCCGGAAAATTATATGTATTTTCTCACTTTTATTGTTTTAAGCTAGACACGAGATTGGAAGAATAGATAAGAAAAAAAATGCCCTAGGAACACGAAGAGTAGTTCAAGTCAGGCAATGACTGTCACTAGCAATTATTTTCTCTTCTTAGTAAAAGACACCGAGAGTAAGTTTTGTCTTTAGAATGATGGTGCTTTGTGTTTGCTCATTGACTATAACTATTCCTCAGAAACATGGTCATTGCACAGGAAAGGGGGGAAATGGGAAATGCCAGTGTATGTGAAACAGAGGCTGGGAGTGATGTGGAAAAAAATCAGTGTGCTGGTGTTCAAATACATCCTAATTTAAACCAGCTTACATCCAAGATATGTCTTGAATAAATGTTAGCAATATATTCAAATCATTTCTCAGTAATGAAATATGTATTTCTGACAAAGTTCAAAGAGCTGATGTTTCTTACTTAGTATTTTAGATAATGAATTATAATAAATGTGAAAAAATCAATTTTGAAATATGATAGAGACACAGAGAGAGATAAACAGAGCTAGTTGACCCCACTTGAAATAGTAAGATTAAAAAAAAAAAAAAACTTTAATAGCATAGTTTCTCTACTTTGTGACCCATTCCAACCACTATCCCCACTATTTTAATCATTACTCTATTATGGCTTGAGTCTTTGAAAAAAATTATTTTTTGATAATGTAAGAGACAGTATGAAATAGCTATATTTCTAACACACATGAAAGCAGGCATTTGTAATGGTGATATATGTAAGTACCTTTTAAATAAAGGAGAGCCCTTTTTTAGTGAATTTAATCACACTTTTTTATAAAGAAAATAACAAAACTACAGTTGCCTTTTAAATGTATAACTTATCTGTGTACTATCATGATAAAATTATTTATCATGAGCTAAATATTATGTTGGGATAATATCAGGCTAAAGACTTAAAATTGAAAGTTCAAAGAGGATTCAAAATAAATGGCTTCTCAAACTGCATGGTACTCATAAATGGTCAGTTCTCCAAAGTTACATGCAATAGAAGAAATTAAAAAAAATAATAATTGTGAAGTTTTAAACAGCATTTTTCTATTTTATATAACCTCAAATGTGTAATTTCTTTTTTTAAGATTAGCATTTTTATAAGTTTTTAATTGTAATTCCAGTACAGTTAACATACAGTGTTATATTAGTTTCAGGTGTACAATACAGTTATTCAATATCATTACTCAGTGCTCATAAGTGCACTTCTAATCCCCTTCACCTGTTTCACCCATCCCCCCCACACCCCCTCTGAAATGCTTTATTTTAAATTAGTATCACAGTTAGATTTAGTGTTTTTTTTTTCTTTTTCAACAAGAACATTTTTACTTGCAGTATACTTCAGAATACATGGTTCTAAAAGGTACATATAAAACATTCCAGGGACGCCTGGGTGGCTCCGTCGACTCTTGATCTCAGCTCAGGTCAAGATCGCACAGTTTGTGAGTTCAAGCCCTACATTGGGCTCTGCACTGATGTTGCACAGCCTGCTTGGGATTCTGTCTCTCCTTCTCTCTGACCCTCTCCTGCTTGCTTCTTGTGCACTCACTCATGCTCTCTCTCTCTCTCTCTCAAAATAAATAAACTTAAAAAAAAATACCCTCCAAGAAAAATAGAATGCACATTTTCTTCAAGCATACACAGAAGAATCCCCTGATTAAATCACATAAAAGGAGACATAGCATATGTAACTTTTCTTATTTTTCATGTATCACAATTTTGCATACAGAAATTTGTAGTGACATCAGTAAAATGAAACAGGTCAGTATTAGTTTTAGGCAGTGTACTTAAGATGTTGGATACAAACATGAAAATATTTAATTTATATAAATTCAGAACCTGGATTTGGCTTAGACAGCAACATGATATCCTATTTTTTCTGTAGTTTCTGAAGTATTTTGGAACATTATTAGCAGACACACCTTTTCCACTCAAGAATGTAGATTTCATTATTCAGCCATTTGATTCTCCCTAGTAATAAACACTACTTTTAAAATTAGGCATTAGCAATAAACCACAATAATATAATATTTTTGAAAGTTCATTGATAAAAATATAAACATTTGTTGACTGAGAATTATGTGTCTGGAATATTAGCTATTTTAGATGAGTATTATGATTTAAAGATAAGGAGTTAAATCTTAGAGAGGTTTAATAACTTTTACACAACAACATGCTTCCAAGTGGCAGAATCTGTATTTAGATTGTTTCTAAAACTGACCCTTACTGCATTATATGTTGCTTTCTACCTATATATTTTTCCTTAAAACAAAGCAAGAAAGTTCTCTGAAATCTTATTTCATTCTGTAGTAACATTACAAGTTCACGTTAAGTCCACTTCCTTTAGTAGAATAGTCCCATGATTGTAAGAATTTTATTTTGAGTGATGTTTGGATTTAACAAATAAGAACTACTTAAATTTGCTTGGTACTCTGGTTATACCTGTTATCTATATAGAGAAATAGGAAACTCTCAGATTTATTGCTTTGATAGTGAACATCTTAGATCTTACTAATCTTTCCATTAACAAATTTGGAAAATATATAGGTTCAAATAATATTTTCATTGACTGAATCAGAATAGCATTACTTTTATTCATACTTTCATTATTTGATATTTGATATTTAACTGGTTACGGACTATAACCAGTTAAAGAAATTGAACTGGTTAATTATAACCAGTTAATAATAGTATAATGCACACAGAATGCTATAAACATACCTTAAGAGATCTTCATTTTCATTTATATTTTGCAAATTACATCTCATTATTGGCTAGTGTTTTATATTTTTTGATCGAAAAGGAAAAACTCAATTTTGAATATTATGTAACTTGAAATGTATTGCGTGATAACGATTTTAGTAGTGCCCTCTAAGTCTCAGCAAATCAAGTAGGAGTATCGTGATGGCTAACACTCCATTATTTTCTACAGTTCAAGTAATCCCTCTATCAGGTTTATAAAAGCCCTGATGTGTTCCTTCTTTAATCATAATCCTCCTCGCCAAAAGGAGCACCTTGCTGTTGCTTGGCTTTTTCTCTCATCACAGGGACAAGCATCATTACTGCTAAGAACTTCATAAGACGTCCGTTTTTCATGTTTTTAAATAACAATGCAGGTTCAGGATTGAAAACTTATCATTCACTGGGTATCTTCTGGTAATGTAATGAATAAAAGGTGGCTGTTGTCACTTAGCCACTCCATCAGGAATTGTGTTTATTCTATCTGACAACTACAAAGACTTCTAATTTCTGAGAACAATTTCTATCTAGCTCATTCAAATCACTAAGGACTGTTTCATTTTAAAAGGGGGTGAAAACAGTGTTTTGAACGATTTCAGGTCTTACTCTGAAAAGCAAGCTCAGTGATTGCTGTATTTTTGTTATAGTTTCAAAATACTTTTTTCCACACCGTCTGATATGTGGACTTTAACAAATACAGTATTACCTTAGACTCCATTAAGTCTGAATTATTCACTGTGTAGGTGCTTGTTTTGTTAAATCCATATTTTTTCAGCATGTTACTTAATAAAATATTTTATCTCAATATACTATCTCACTTAATTTGTATATTTATTTCATTGTTAAATTATAGTGGCTTCCAAACACCAGTTTAGGGGCGCCTGGGTGGCTCGGTTGGTTAAACATCCGACTTCGGCTCAGGTCATGATCTCATGGTCCGTGGGTTTGAGCCCCGTGTCGGGCTCTGGGCTGACGACTCAGAGCCTGGAGCCTGTTTCAGATTCTGTGTCTCCCTCTCTCTCTGCCCCTCCCCTGTTCATTCTCTGTCTCTGTCTCAAAAATAAATAAACGTTAAAAAAATTTAAAAAAAAAACACCAGTTTAAAGATAAGTTGTACAACAAGTGTTACTTAAGGAACATTTAAAACCCATATTCCTTGGTTTCCCATACCCCCAGCACTCCCGGACCATACACACATACACACAGTAGACCATAAATCTATTTTCCCAAAGCTACTAGGTGAGTCTAATGCAGAGCCTGGATTGTAAATATTGGTATGGCACATTAGAACAAACTTCAGTATAAAGTAGTTATATAGAAACTCACTCACTCCCATTGCTATTACGTGAGAAATAAATTATTGTCTGTTAAAATTTAAAAGAATGAGGAGAGAAAGCATAAGTAATTGATTCTAGCTAAAAAAGAAAAAAAGGGAAGGCACAGAACATGAGCAATATTTGCTGTGGTCTGACTATTGAAAAGCATATTTTACATTCTGTTTACAGCTAGTGGAGTCTAAACACATTGTAGTTGTGACCTATTTGGATCCTGGAGCAACATAAATGAGAGCAAAATAAATATATTTTCAGATAAAGAACAGCTTGGAGAATTTATGTTTACAATTTGCATTTTTATTTCAGCCTTTTGTGTTTTATGATTAAAGTGTGTATCTTCTAGGCAACATATTATTCAGGGTCGATTTCTTACCCAATTTAACAATTTTGGTCAATTAATTAAACTGTTTAGTCCATTGATGTCTAAGGCCATTATTGTGACTAGATTTCAGTATGTGATCTTGCTATGTGATTTGCATTCACCCTATTTTTTTTATCTTATTTCCTTTCTGACTTAATTTGAGTTATTTACTTATTTTAGTTTACTATTCAATTTGGTTTCCCATTTTTTTAATGTTTATTTATTTTTGAGAGAGAGAGAGAAAGCGTGAGTGGGGGAGGGGAAGACAGACAGGGAGACACAGAATCCAAAGCAGGCTCTAGGCTCTGAGCTGTCAGCACAGAGCCTGATGTGGGGCTTGAACTCACAAACCATGAGATCATGACCTGAGCAGGCTTAACCAGCTAAGCCACACAGGCATCCCTCGATGTGATTTCTCCTATTGACATCTTAGACCAGCTTATTTTTATTACTCTGTTCATAGGTGTTCTAAGCTTATCAGCATGTGCACTTATCAAAGTTTATTTAGAGCTAATAATGATAAAAATTTACACTTTTAAAATTCACATTAGGGGGACCTGGGTGTCTCAGTCAGTTAAGACTCTGGCCCTCGATTTTGGCTCAGGTCATGATCTCATAGTTCCTGAGACTGAGCTACACCTCAGGCTGACAGGGTAGAACCTGCTTGGGATTCTCTCTCTCTCTCCCTATCTCTCTGCCCCTCCCCTCCCTGCTCATGCTAAATACATTTTTAAAAAATCACATAATTAATTTTAAAAAGTATGGTCCTAGTTGAAATTCAATTACTTTTATTTTTTTATTTTTCAGTACTTTAAAAATGTCATGCCAGGGGCGCCTGGGTGGTTCAGTTGGTTGAGTGATTTTAGCTCAGGTTGTGATACTCGGGTCATGGGACAGAGGCCTGCATCATGTTCTGAGCAGAGTGTGGAGCCTGCTTGAAATTCTCTCCCTCTCTCACTCTCTCTCCTTGCCCTGCTCCTCTCCCTTGCTGATACCTTCTCACTCTAAAATAAAAATAATTAAAATAATAAAAAATAGAAAATAAATATATCATTCCAATGCCTTCTGCTCTACATTATTTCTGAAGAAAGTAATTTTTCAAAATTTTCCTGCATTTTTGTTTTTTGTGTCTGTTTCTTGGTATTTTTTTCCTCTGGCTGTTTTCAAGGTTTATTTCTTGTCTCTCACTTGTAGTAGTTTAAATCTAAAATGTCAGAATGTGGTTTAATTAGTATTTTTTATGTTGGGTTTGCTTAACTTTTTACATATGACACCTTGTTTCACCAAATTTAGGGATTTTTTTACCATAATTTCCTCAAATATTCTCCACCTTAGGATCTTAATTTCTTCCTCAGGTAGGATTTCAATTACACAGACATTAAAATACTTGGTATTATCTCATAAATAACTGAGCATAAGTTCATAATTCTTCATTTTTTAAACCTATTTTGAGATTAGAGCATTTCTTTTGATCTTTCTTCAGATTTGTTGACTATTCTGTCTGATCTCAAGACAATTCAGTTAATTTTTCATTTTAATGAATATAATTTTTAGCTCTTGAATTTCCACTTCTTTTTGATTCACACTTTTACTATTATGGCTGAAATATCCTTTTTATTTGAGTAAACTATTCATTAATTGTTTACCTTTAATTTGTTGAACAATTTGTTTTACTTGAACTGATTTATAATAACACATTTTTTTATATATGAAATTTATTGACACATTGGTTTCCATACAACACCCAGTGCTCATCCCAAAAGGTGCCCTCCTCAATACCCATCACCCACCCTCCCCTCCCTCCCACCCCCCATCAACCCTCAGTTTGTTCTCAGTTTTTAACAGTCTCTTATGCTTTGGCTCTCTTCCACTCTAACATCCTTTTTTTTTTTTTTTTTTTTTTCCTTCCCCTCCCCCATGGGTTCCTGATAAGTTTCTCAGGATCCACATAAGAGTGAAACCATATGGTATCTGTCCTTCTCTGTATGGCTTATTTCACTTAGCATCACACTCTCCAGTTCCATCCACGTTGCTACAAAAGGCCATATTTCATTTTTTCTCATTGCCACGTAGTATTCCATTGTGTATATAAACCACAATTTCTTTATCCATTCATCAGTTGATGGACTATAATAACACATTTAAATTCTGTGCTCTAATTCTAATGTCTGGCCCTCTGTTATGAGTTGTGTTTTTTAAATTCAGGTCACAAATTCTAGTTTACTCCCAGGTCTAGTAATTACATTTTAATAAACATTGTTAAAAATATATTTTTATATCTATGGAAAAGTTTAGATAGTAGAAAATATTTCCTTAAACTCACATCTGATATCCTCAATTGTTAATGCCTCACATTAGTATGGCACATTTGTCATAATTAATTAAACAATAATGATCTTTTTAGGTTAGAACTTAAAGCCAATATATTATTTTGATTGTCTTATTTGTTTTTCCTAATACCCCCTTTCTGTTCCAGGATCCTATTCATGGTACCACCCTACATTTAATAGTCATGTCTCCTTAGTCTCATCTTCACTAATGACTATTATAATTATTATTATTGCTATTATTTTTAATTTTGTGTAATTGGCATTGCACATGGTTCATTGCATAGATTTTAATTGTATTATGTTCCTTGAAGGAATATTGGTTTTTGTGTTCCAGAAGAGAGTTCAGTTATTTGCTGTTGTTCTTGAACTTGTTTAGGCCAAGTGCCATTCTATGAAATGGTGGCTTTATAGAAGGATCAAGGTTCCCAAGCTTCCCTAACTTAGTGACATTAAACTCCCCAGTTTGGGTCTCCCTTTAGTTCTTATTAGGGTGAACTAGAGTAGACTTTCCTAGAGCTTCATTCTTATGTCTAAGCAGTATTATAGGTATCTCAAACCCATGCCTACAGAGTTCATTAGTAGTTAAAGTTTCTCGTTTCTGCTCTGGCTACACTATTCTGCTCCTCTTAGGTTCTTTTACTTCTATTCTCAACCTCATAGAAGCCACTGTGGGTAAACTAGCTGAGGCAAACTTTCCTGGAATGCCTGCAGCCTAAAACTCAGCCAAAGATTTGTGGGAAATTTTTGTCAGACCTCCTTTTCAGACCACTTTTTCCATTGTCTTTAATCACATATTATAGTTGTATCAATGACCCTGAGTTCCATTTTCTGCTGTCTTAATTCATTCTGGCTCTAGCTCTTTATGGATGTCAGCTTGCTTGGCCAGAAGAAAACATCATCCCGAGAAAGAGGATCCAATGACTGTGGTGCTTACTAAATATATCTCCCTTGTCTCAGGAATCACAATGTTGTATGTCTGTTTTCCAATACCAGGGATATTAAAGCAGACCTACTCCTGAGAGGTTCACAAGTCTCTGATGAGTGATTCCTGCTTGAATATTTTTATATGGTTTGATAATTATTTATTATGGAAGGGCTAGTCTGGAATACGTTATTCTATCCTGGATAAATGCAGAAGTTCTCTGCTTAGTCCTTGGAAGAGTGATAAGGATGTCTCAATGTTGACTAGAGGCCAAGAGGAAGAAGAAAGAGATTTCCTTTCTGATTGAGGTGCATAGTTGTGATTTAAATAAGGTTATAACACAGCAAAACAAGTACAAATGTAGGTTAGAGACCAGGCTGGATATGCACAAATATCACCCTCTGCATATTTTACTCATAGGGCTGGATAAACTTTTCCAGGAAGTGAAGACAGAGAAGATAAAATGCCTAGGATTGCATCATAGGGCAATCAAATACCTCAAAATCAGAAAGATACAGAAGTACCCCCTAAGGATACAGATAGGTAATGAAAACTAAGGTTGGAGTTTTCCAAATACCCTCGAAAAAAAGAAATTATACTAAGCAAGAGGAACACAGAGTTATGAAAATGTACTTCTCACATCTGTTGCAGGACTGACTGCTAGGCTCAGCTGCTATGCTCTGAAATCCATCGCCACATCAGCACCAGAGCCACTCTGAACACATGCTGTTCCCAGCCAATGACAATGTATACACTTCACTGAAGGGTGACATTTGTTTCAAGATTCCCCATGAGCTTGCTGATAATTTCTTTGAACTAAAAAGCCAACTGACTAAACAGATTACCTTCAAACCCTTTGTTCTTTCTTTCCTCCTTACCTTTCCTTCATTCCATTTCTCCCTTTTATTCTTCTTAGGACTTAACTCATGATCTGATGACTCTTCACACTTTATTTTAGCTCCTTCTCTATTTTCCGTGACAGGCATTTCCCTTCAATCAATCTTGTTTGTATTCACCCTGTCCACTTCTCTCTAATGGAGTTTGTAAAATGATCTTTACAGGGGAAACAAAAACAATGTTCTAAAGAGACAGCTATGTTTCATTAGAGGGATGGGATAAACTTTCAAAAAAGACTTAATTTATGGGGAGTTTGCTGATGAGACTATAGTACATGTACTTGTATAGTTTGGTGGAGATGGAAGACTAAATCAGAGTAGAGGAAGTTAGAGACAGACTGGGAAGACATTCTAGGTAAGGAGATAGGACCTATGAGGCCAGGTCTTCATGGAATGACTGAGATTTTATACACACATGCATATATATACACATACACATCCATATACATATTTATACACACATATCTGTGTACATACACATACATATATGAGTACATATATATGTGTGGCTATGTGTGTGGGGAGATGTATATATGATGAGATTAAACCAGATATTCTCCTAGAAGAAGTAAATTGTCAGTGTATGCCTGGTTTGATCTTTCTTTGCATTTTTTTTTTTTTAGTTTCAAGTTTTTATTTAAATTCCAGTTAGTTAACATACTGTGTAATATTAGTTTGATTTTGTCTTTCAGACAAAATATATGGTCTGGGAAAATATAGGGTCTGGGAAAGAACAAGGAAAAGAGCCAATTTAAAGAACTAATGAACATCTGTAGAAAATCATCTAAATATTTCAGTGCTCCCTTGTGATTTTTTTTTTTTTTGGTTTTGACATTTTGACAGAGTTTAAAAATGGAGACTACTCTTATTTTATGAAGAAATATAAAGATGTCAAGACAACAAAAGTTAGTATTCATGTATACCAGAAAATAATTTTAAATTCTACATATTAAGCATTATACATATGTGTAATGTGCTTACCAAGAATATCTGCATACGTGTTTCTCTTAAGTCATATTAAATAATAACTTTTGGTAACTAGAAAATTTAAAAAGAAAAAAATTTTCACTTTTCAGTACACTTATTTGTAGAATGTTTATTTATATATAAAATGTAATTATACTACTATAATAAATGTGAAAACACAACAAAAGTGGCATTGGTTTCTATATGAACTTAGAAGTTTGAAGTAAAATTTATATAATCTACCTTAAATTCCATCTGCAGACCTGGGCCATTGGTATTACCACTTCTGCATTTCAGAGATGGTTTCTGAAGTTCTTTTAGTTTCATCCCTCCAGGAGAAACAAAATGTTTGCAGGGCGAAAGAATTGTGCTTATCCTAGACCATGTTCTGCCCCCTACTTCCACTTTCTAGATGGTATAGATTGAAATGCATCTCCTTAAAATTCATATGTTCAAGTCCTAATCTCTAGTACTTCAGAATGTGAATTTATTGGGAGATAGGGCTTTCACAGGAAAATCAAGTTAAAATGAGTTCATTAGGGTGGGCTCTAATCATGTATGATGGGTATTATAAAAAGGAGAAAATTTGGAGACAAATCCATACAACCATAGGGAAAATGCCAAGTAGCCATCAAGGCAGCTATCAGAGCTATATAAATCTACAAGCCAGAGAAAGCCAAAGAATGCCTGAAAACCACTAGCTTGTAGGATAGATACATGGAACATATTTTCCTTCACAACCTTCAGAAAGAACCAATGTCACTGACACCTTAGCATAAGACTTCTAGCCCCCAGATCCATGACAATACATTTCTCTGGTTCAAGCTACACAGTTTGTGGTACTTTTGTTACAGAAGCCCTGGTAAGCTAATATACCAGGCAATGCTTCAGGTATCTGTGATTCCAGAATTCTCTGCCTAAATGGCACTAGCTTTGATGATTAGGAATCTGACTCTGGGAGAATAGCCCATGTATCCATTGTATGCAGTTGAACAATGCTCATGTGGTGACTCTGCTGAGTGAGGGGGATACTGTGGGCAGAGCGAACATGTAAACTGAGATGCCATAAACACCCATTTGGTGGACAAACAAGAAGCCATGGGCCCAACTCTCTGTGTGTTAATGCAATGCATTGTAGAACTCCACAAAGCCTAAGAGCTCTAGATCCAAACCTATCTCTGTAAGTCATTTTGAAGGTATATTTGTCAATATAAGAGGCAGGGTATATTTTTTCATCAAATAATTTATTTGATTTATGATTTGAAAAGTGTAGATGTGGTATTTGGACCTATCTGTGTATTGGTTCAGACCATATAACTGGCAAGCATGTCTATGTTAATGTTAATTCTTCCTGTTGTCATTAGACACAGACAAGCAAATATTAAAAAGACAGTCACTTATTTTTCAGGCAAGGGCTAGTTATTTTTAAAAAAATCTATGACACTATTAACACAAGGACAATAGGAACATATATGCTCTTGGAAGTAGTTCACTAGAATACTTTAGAACATAAAACTGAAGAGGTATATTGCATACATCAGCCATATAGATAATAAATGTTGATTATATGTATTGCCAACCACCTCAGTTTATGTCATTACATTAACCTGCTTTCTCTACCTGACCAAAATAAGTGCCATAAATGAATTTTTACTGTGTCAAGAATCATCTGAATCATGAAGAGTCAATTCAGTATTCATATACTTAAATTTTGGAGTAACTATAGTGATGTTTATTCCTCTTTCCAACACTGAGCAAAATAAATACATTCTTCTAGTTATTTAAATGTTCTTTGGTATTTGGAACCTGAAATTTTTTTATTATTGTAATATATGGTCATATATTTAACTTAACCTGTTTAACAGTTATTTTTCTAATCATATGTATTTTTTCAAGCAAATTTTAAGTCCATTAAGAATATTGCACATATTACTTATTTATTATTCCTTATTGTTCTTTGTAGTACTATTTTTACTATCATACTAATTTTTTAAATCTCTTCATTTATTAGTCCTAAACCAATAAGGGCATTTTTAAAAAGTTATTTATTTATTTTGTGAGGGGGGAGAGGGGCTGAAAGAGAGGGACAGAGAGAGAATACCAAGTGGGTTCTGCACTATCAGTACAGAGCCTGACACAGGGCTTGAACCCATGAACCGTGAGATCATGACCTGAGCCAAAATCAAGAGTCAGTCGCTCAACTGACAGCCACCCAGGTGCCCCCAAAGGGCATATTTTAATAGCTCAATAAATTTCAATTCATTATTTGATCAAATTATTTTTGAAATAAGATTATACACAATAAATTACACATTTATTCCATAAACATATAGATGCAAGTTTATATATGCATATATAAATATATATGCATAATATACATATTTTTTATAAATACATATTTAGCATATATATAATCATACACAGTTAAAATATAACACTTTCTATGTCATGTGAAAAAAGAATTTGGAAATTGAAAATACATTCTACATCACTGGAATTTGTAAAGCAAAATTCACTCTAAATATTTATATTATTTATTTAATATAAATGAAGTTATCAGGACAAATTTGGAATGTAATGCTTTACTTATGATTCACTAGCTAATAGATAAATTGACTATCCCATTCTCTGGGTACTGAAGAACTTAGATTAATCTCCTATATCATACCATCTTCCCTTCCATAAAAATGATCACAAATCTAATATTTATTATTCCACTTCTTCAGAGATGTGCTTGAGCATTCACTCACTCATGGAACCTGGACAAGAAATGCTGAAATCAGTCAATGAGCCATAAGAGGAAGAAGGTAACAAATGATAAAGTGAAGTGTTTTTTGTTGTTCTTGTTATGTTTTTCCAGAAGGAGATACAGTTTTAGCAGTATATTAATCAGCAGTATATATTTTTTAAAAAGTCCTCAGTAGTACAATATCTCCAAAGGCATATTCTATGTAATCAATAATCTTTTTCAACTATTTATGGCTGTTCAGTTGAAATAATAAAGCTAAACAAATCCAGCAAATTTTTATGACAAAAAACATAAATAATGTGGGTTTTTTTTGTTTTTGTCTTTTACTTTCTCATGGGTAACTAAAATGTTTTTCTTTTCCACTCAAGTTAATTAGGAAGTTGTTTTTGCTATTATTTTCAAAGTAAAAAAAAAATGACTTCTCTATAGATAACTTGTTTATATAGAAAATTTCTCTCTCTTTTTTGCTACAAAAGATTGCTACAGAAACCCAAAAAAGGATATCCTCCATTGAGTTAATAAGAGCAATATATGAAATCTTTGAAAAGTTCCTTGTTTTAAAATGTTTTTTGGGGCGCCTGGGTGGCTCAGTCGGTTAAGGGTCCAACTTCAGCTCAGGTCACGTCTCGCGGTCCGTGAGTTTGGGCCCCGCGTCGGGCTCTGGGCTGATGGCTCAGAGCCTGGAGCCTGCTTCCAATTCTGTGTCTCCCTCTCTCTCTGCCCCTCCCCCGTTCATGTTCTGTCTCTCTCTGTCTCAAAAATAAATAAACATTAAAAAAAATAAAATAAAAAAAAGATAAAATTTTTTACTCTTTTTAGTGGATGACTATTATTCTATATAGATTATAATTGAGAATGCTTACTGATATTTATACATTTCCTTATAAATAGTAGTTGTCCTTTAAAATGAATCATATATATCATATTGTAAATTATATCTGAAATAAATTGGTTAATTTTAGTGTCTGGAATTTTAGTTGTCTGGAAAAGACATTGTCCTATCCAATGGTTCTTAAATCAGTAATTTATATTACTTCCAGCACATTACATCCTAACACCACCTGGGAAGTAAAATTTTCTGGAGGGTTGGTTTTCATTTCATTCTAAATTCCTGATTGATGAAATTAAGCATGTAAACATTTAAGAAGCTGAATTAAGAGGTTCATGAATAGAATAAACATTCTTTTACTGTGTCCCTTTAGATTTGTTGCAAGATGAAGCATAAAATCTAAAATAAACATTTATAACTGCTGAATTTCTGGCTTGAAATATAACCACGTTGCAGGGATTCATACACATACTTATTATCTAAATTTAGTATAAGAAGAAATCTAAAAGTTAATCTAGTTATTCAAATCAAAGTATTTTATTCTATTTCCCAAGTAACTAAGACTTGTAATGGTTAAGATTTCTGCCCAAGTTGACAAGAATAGTTATGACAATTTTATTAGCACTCATTGCTTCTGATTATAAACCATTGCAGTTTCCCATAAAATACATCCATTTAGACTTTATACAGATAGTCCTTTTTTACCACAGGTGGAATGTGCCAATTTGCATAACAAAAGCTATTTGGCAAATTATGAGGAGTTCTTAGTTTCAGAATTACTATTTTGAAATAAAGGAAACAAATGTTTTAAGGTGAACAAAATAATTATTGGAGATTTCAAAAGTATTTGAGGGAAAGAGATAAGTAACAGATATAGATATATATATATCTATATATATATAGATATTTTTTTAATACACACATTTTTTTAATAATAGCTGTTTACTCTAAAAGTTGCTTCACATAACATTTTGCAAAGTGTCCAAGGAAAGCAAGGTAACGTTCTGTAATATGCCACAATTTTTATTGCAATGTGGCCAGTTTTGTGAGAGTGGGGAGTGTGATCTCAAAAGCCAAGTTCCATTTAAGCTCTTTTATACAGAAATTGCTGTTATAGCTGACATTCAAAACATTTTTAGCGTTGCAAAATTTACATGGTAAACATAAACTCCTACATTTACTCTGTAGTGTACATTCAATGGAAAAGAAAAAGACATATGTAATGACTTAACTGCTTAGACAACTTTGCTCTCAGAAAGAATAAGATCAGTTTAAGATTCATTTTTATCTGCAAAATTTAAGACAGTGATAACATAGTATGGTCATCAATAAGTGTAGAACTTTATTAAATTGGAAATAAGATCAACACAGGAATGAAAATCTCTACCTAGGACATTAGGTAACAATTACATATAAGGAGTGATGATGTTTTGATATCAAGGCATTTTCAAAAAGAAATAGCAGAAGACTCGGTTAATTCAAGAGTTCCTGAATTTCAAAGCATATCCTAAGGAACACATGTGCATTTATTCTGTGGACAACAGAGAGACAAATATATGTTGCAATTACAGAGATCAAAGCCACCAAGGAAAGCTTGAAAGATGAAATTATGTGAAAATACAGAAGTGACATAATCTAATTTTCAGCATTAGAAGGTAAATTGCAAATTGAAAGGACTAAGGCTCAAGGTGCCTGCGTGGTGCAGTCGGTTAGGCTTCCTACTCATGTAGACTCAGAACGTCAGAATCAGTCTCAGAACCTCTCCACATGATCTAACTAGGTAATTACACTCCTTAAAGGGGATTGAAGACTCCTACAGACTATATTGTAACCTAGTGGACCTCTTACAGACTAGATCCAGAACTGACATAATTGTCACCTCACCACATTGCAGTCAAAACATCTACATGCCAGCCCTCTGCAACAATTTTCAAAAAATGTAAACTTAAAAATGTCCACAACCACATATTCTAAAATGATCACAGTATTCAATAGTGAAACTATTCTTTGATTATTCTAGGTGATAGAAGACATAGTAATAAATACAAAAGGGATATCTTTTAAAGGGATACCCTCTTAATTTGTGGGGATAAACTCTTGCTGCTTCCTTGCTTTGGGGAACATGAACAGGACTCTTCACAAAGTTTTCTTTTAATTTTTTTTTCAAATAGGGGAGGTTGAAAAAATATAAAAGTTGTTTTAAAGCATAATAGGAATGTTTCTTATGAATGATGAGTATAGGTCTTCAAGGGTTACATATGTATCAGAAGAATGTGACCATATCAGCTTAGTGTCTGGAGAAGCCAAAGGGAGGAGACCATAGAGTAGAATTTCTAGGTTGAGACTGAAGAGAGGAGGTAGCAGTGAGGATGGCCTGCCCATATCACATTGGGAGGATGAAAAGGAAATGTGTTTTTCCTTTGGCTGATTAGCTAATAGTAAATTTTCCATTGTCAATAAATTGCTTCCTGCCATCTTGCCACTGCGCATTAATTCCATGAGGGATGCAATATGATGCTTAAATGCTCTGTTTAATTGGCAACCAATGACATATTAGGTATTTTTCCTTGAAATACTGAATTAATATTCTTCAATAAGTATTATTTTAAATAAAAATACATTAATAATTAAATATAAAAATGATATCAATTAAATGGAACAGATAAAAATATGTTCTCTCTAAAGTATTATATTAATTTAATATAAATAACTTTGCTTAAATACCAAAGAAGAATTATAATTTAAATAAAAGAATGAGAAACCTCTATTTACTTAAAATGAATCTAGGTCACAAAGGTGTGTGTGTGTGTGTGTGTGTGTGTGTGTGTGTGTGTGTGTATGCGTATAATAAAATTTTTAAGAAAAATTTTAGGTTTAGATCAAAATTAAATGGAAAGATACAGGCATCTTCTCTATACCTCCAGCTTTCACATATTCATAGCCCCCCCCCCCCATTATACTATTATACATATATTCCATTAGAGTGGTACATTTGTTTCAACTGATGAATCTACATTGACACATCATGACCACCCAAAGTCCATAGTTTACATTAGAATTTACTTTTCTTTTTTACCTTCAATAAGTTTGGACAAATGTATAAGGACATATATCCACCATTATAATAGCATACAGAATATTTTTGTGCTGTAAAAATCCTCCTTGCTTCCCCTATTCATAACTGTTTCCCCCAACCCCTGGAAACCACTGTTCCTTTTGCTGTCTACATAGTTTAGTTTTTGCAGAATGTCACATAGTTGAAATCACATGGTATATAGTCTTTTCTGTTTTGCTTATTGTTGTGTCTCCCTCTACATGAATGGAAGTTCCATGAGGATAAGGAGATAGTAATGACACCTAACCAGAAACCAGCAGAGAGCAGTCACTCAGTAAATATAATGAGGTAAAAAATGGATTGGTTTTCTTCACTTAGCAAAATGCATTTAAGGTCCCTCCATGTCTTGTTGTGGCTTGATAGCTCATTTATTTTTAGTGCTGAATAAATGTTCCATTGTTTAGATGTACCACAGTTTTCATTCACCTACTGAAGGATATCTTGGTTGCTTGTAAGTATTGACAATTATAAACCATCTGTGTGCAGGTTTTCATGTGCACTGGGGGGCACCATTGCTGGATAATATGGTAGAATTTAGCTTTGTAGAAAACAGCAAAACTGCCCTCCATGGTGGCAGTGATATTTGCATTCCTACGAGCCATGAATGAGAGTTCCTCTTCCCCAACATTTGGTGTTGTTTTTTAGGATTTTGGCTGTTCTGGTAGGTATGCGGTGGTATCTCAATATTGTTTTAATTTGCAATACTCAACATATGATGTGGAGAATCTCTTTCACCTGTTTATTTTTCATCTACGTATCTTCTTTAGTGAAATGTCTGTTCAGATATTTTGCCCTTTTTTAAATAAATTTTCTTATTGTTGAATGCTAAGAGTTCTTTGTATATTTTCTATAAGAGTCCTTTATCAGGTATGTCTTTTTGCAAATATTTTCTCCCAGTCTGTAGCCTGTCTTCTAATCTCTTGACTTTGTCTTTTGTAGAGCAGAACTGTTTTGTGGTTTTTTTTGTTTTTTTTTTTTTGTTTTTTTTTTTTTTTCTTTTCATTTTAGTCCTTTCTTTCTTCCATGGGTGGTGACTTTGGTGTTATACGTAAAAAGTCACCTCCAGGGGGACCTGGGTAGCTCAGTCAGTTAAGTGTCTGACTCTTGGTTTCAGTTTAGGTTATGATCTCATGGTTCATGGGATCAAGCCTTGAGTCAGGCTCTGTACTAACAGCATGGATCCTGCTTGGGATTCTCTCTCTCCTCTCTCTCTGCCCCTCGCCCCACTTGCTCTCTACCTCTCTCTCAAAATAAATATTATTTTTTTAATTCTATCTTAAAAATAAAATGATACAAAATAAAATAAAAAATAAAATAAAGTAAAATAGTCAACTTCATTTGTGACAACATGGATGAATATAGAGGGTATCATGTTAGGTAAAATAAGTACTCCAACTCCACTTCCAATAATAGTTCATAGGTAGTATATCTTTTTTTTAAATTTTTTTTTTCAACGTTTATTTATTTTTGGGACAGAGAGAGACAGAGCATGAACGGGGGAAGGGCAGAGAGAGAGGGAGACACAGAATCGGAAACAGGCTCCAGGCTCTGAGCCATCAGCCCAGAGCCTGATGCGGGGCTCGAACTCACAGACCGTGAGATCGTGACCTGGCTGAAGTCGGACGCTTAACCGACTGCGCCACCCAGGCGCCCCTCATAGGTAGTATATCTTACAATTACAAAATAATCACAATTCTTCCCTCCCTTCTATTATCATTTATGCCATTAATTTCACTTGGATTATCATATAACTATATAATACATAGTTACTGTTATTATTTTGAACAGAGATCAGTTAATTTTTTTTAAATGAAAGTTTTTATTTTGCCCTCACCTATTCCCTATCTGATGCTTGTCCTTTCTTTATATAGATGTGGGATTCTGACCTATATCATTTTCCCTTTCTGAAAAACTTCTTTTAACATTTCTTTCAAGGCAGATCTACTGCCAACTAATTCCCTCATTTTTCATTTGTCTGAAAAAGGCTTTATTTCTCCTTTACTTTTGAAGGTGAATTTCTCAAGATACAGAATTTCTAGGTTTGTATGGTTTTTGTTTTGTTTGTAGTTTTCTTAATATTTTAAATATTTCAATGCACTCTGTGCTTGCATGGTTTCTGAGGAGTAGTCAAGTGCAATTCTTATTTTTGCTTTTCTAATAGGAAAGATGTTGTTTTTCTTCTGACTCCTTTGATTTACCTTTTATTTTCTGCACATTGAATATAATGTTCCCCTAGTATTTATCCTGATTAGTGTTCTGTGGCCATCGTAGATACAAGGTTTGATGTCACATTAATTTTGGGATAATTGTCAGTCATTACTGTTTCAAATATCTCTACTTTTCCTTTCTCTCTCTCTTCTACTTTAAATATTCCCATTATGCATGCATGTGTTCTACCTTTTGTAGCTATCCCCCAGTACTTGGATATTTTGTCTTTTTTTTTTCCTCTTTGCTTTTCAGTTTTGGAGGTTCTTACTGAGATGCTTTCAAGCTCAGAGATTCTTTCCCCTTTTGAGTCCAGGCTACTAACAAGCCTATCAAAAACATTCTTCACTTCTTTTAGAGTGTTTTAGATCTCTAGCTTTTTTTATTCTTTCTTAGGATTGCCATTGGTGTGCTTACATTGCCCATCTGTTCTCACATGCTGTCCACTTTACTATCCATTTAGAATCCTAAGCATATTAACCATAGTTATTTTATACTCCTGATACGTTAATTCCAACATCCTTGTTGTATCTGTGTCTTGTTCTGATATTTGCTGTCTCTTCAAACTGTGCTTTTTGTCTGTAAATATGACTTGTAGTTTTTATTTTTTGTTTTTTTTTCCCTTGATATCTGGACATACTATATTGGGTAAAAAGAATTGTGGTACATAGACTTTTAGAAATGTGACAGTGTGTGTGTAGAGGGGAAATGGCCTATAGTCTCTATTCCTATGATAGGGATTGGGTTTCAGTCTTTCAGTGCCTGCGCTTTCAGTATATTCACTCTCAAGTGTTTCTTAGCTCCCACCTCCTCCCTTGGCGTTGGGGCGGGGGGTCGGGGGGTGGGGGGGTGGGCAGGATGGCTGCCTGGGCTAGAGTTGAGTATTTCCCTTCCTCCATGCAAAAGGCTAGAGCAGGCTGGAGTTAGGTATTTTCCTTCCCCCACATGGAAGGACACACTAGAATAACGTTGGCTAATTTGTTCCTCCCAGGTCAGTCAGGCTCTGAAAAAAGGCCAACCGTTAAAATATCAGTAAAATAGTTTCTCCTGAAGGCAGGTCTTGTTAAGAAGAGAATACTGGTACGATTTCAAAATGCTTAAATTTCTCCTCCATCTCAGGAAAGCATGAGAGGAATTTTCTCCATGTGAGATATTGGTCAAGCACCTGGAGGTAAAATTTACAAACCTTTATTCCTCCTATGACAAAGTTCCCCTGGAGTTTTTAACTCAGACTTGTCCACACTGAGCCTTCATAAATTTGTCAATTGCAGTTTCGGTTTTCCTACCCCAAAACGGGTTCCTGCAATGATTTCTGCTCATGGGTTTCTCCTACGGAAAGTTGTAATTCTCTGTATCTGTCCGTCTGTCTCTCCAGTTTTGGAGGCAGTAGCTTTCCCTGTGACATCATTTCTCTGACGTATCTAGGAAGAATTTATTTTTTTCAGTTTTTTGGCTTTTTACTTGTTGGTATGACAGAATGACAGCTTCTAAACTTCTCACATGCCTGATTGGAATCCAGAAGTCCAAGGCATTTTCTAAATTATGAAAAGTACAATGCCAAACCATGTCTCTCCCCATCACTGTATCCTAGTTCAATAGTAGGGATTTAGCATTACCTTTACGTTAAATGGATTGATAACCCAACTAATTGCAAATAAACCTTTTCTTTTTATGTATCTTTTTTATAAAACCAATATTTCAAAAACATTTTATCCATGCATTCGTATTAGTAAAATAAAAATTGGAACATTGGCCCCCAGTATGTCTACATTTATTTCTAGTTTTTTTTTAAAAATTGTATGTATACCATACCAATATCTATTTTAACATTATACTGCATAGACAAAATAGACATGAAAGACATCATACTAAATAATGTGCGCACACACACACCAAATATATATATTTCTAATACATGATTTCTGCACTGTAATCACAATCAACTAACATGAAAATCTCTTGGGTTGAATGCCTCTAATCCTGAGATCATGATCTAGGTAACTATTTTAAGAGTTCACATTATTCTTTTTTTTTTTTTTTTCCAACGTTTTTTTTTTTTATTTATTTATTTTTGGGACAGAGAGAGACAGAGCATGAACGGGGGAGGGGCAGAGAGAGAGGGAGACACAGAATCGGAAACAGGCTCCAGGCTCCGAGCCATCAGCCCAGAGCCTGACGCGGGGCTCGAACTCACGGACCGCGAGATCGTGACCTGGCTGAAGTCGGACGCTTAACCGACTGCGCCACCCAGGCGCCCCCCTTTTTTTTTTTTTTTCCAACGTTTTTTTTTTTAATTTATTTTTGGGACAGAGAGAGACAGAGCATGAACGGGGGAGGGGCAGAGAGAGAGGGAGAAGAGTTCACATTATTCTTACATATAGCCTCTTATGTGTCTAATAAAGAAAAAAGGTGAATTTCATATTTCATGATATATGTTAGATAAATTATGATTTTCAAAAATACAGTCTCTTTGCTACAAATATCATACAAATTATTAGAATCCAAAGGACAAGACTATTAAAAGAATTCCTAACAGGGTACCTTGGGAAGAAGTGTTTTATGTGATTTGTACTCAACTAAGAAAGGCTTAAGAAATCAAATTGCTCTCTCCAGAGGGTGTGTTTTTTTTCTCTTTAGCAGATAATAAATCCCCCAAGTTTCTACAAATTCCCTTTGTCATTACTTTTTTCCCCCTATTATCCTGGTGCCCCAGGAGTCTAGGATTGCTAGGGGGGGTGGATATTTCAAATACTGAAACACATTTTATATCACACCACAAAAATTATCTTAAATAAAACATTATATATCCATATGTATATGTGTATTATGACATATACAAATGCACATGTGTGTAATCAAAGTAAAATGTTTATCCTTATATCTTTGTATTATATTAGATCTAGTAATTTTTCCTCATGTGAAAGTATCCATTTCTTATTTTTCCAATAGTACCCCAATTAATATATGGATATCTTAAACTTACCATTCTTTGTGTATGACAATGTAGAATTTTCTATATACAATGTCATTTAATAGTAGAAATTATACTTGGAATGTGCACATATTTTGTACAAATATCTGCTATTTTTAAAAATATCACTAGTATGACTCTGACAAACTGCCAGCTGAAAACTACAGTTCAAATGAAAATGATCTGCCTTCCAGGAAATAGACTGAGTGTATATGAAAATTGTGGAAAGAAGCATAGTGATAATTGATAATAATGTAAAAAGAGCATCTAGCAAAATTATGCCTGTCATTGCTGAAACACGGGCTGCAATGGTTGTAGCCGTATGGTTAGAAATGAGTCAAAACTAGGTTTTCAGGTGTGGGAGGAACACCTTGAATAAAAGATAATATAAGCCAGTATGCAAATAATTTGTTTCTGAGAGTTAAGTATGTCAGTAAGGAACAAAAGTAACCAGAAAACTCAAAGTTCTCTAGCAAGTGAAGATTCTTATGCTTCCAAAACACATGTGCGTGCGCGTGCACACACATGCGCGCACACACACACACACACACACACACACACACACAGCTAATTTAATCCAAGTTTGTCTTATTAAAACATGAACTGTATTAAAAACATTGGGTGGGGGTGCCTGGGTGGATCTGTTGGTTAAGTGTCTGACTTTGGCTCAGGTCATGATCTCACAGTTTGTGTGTTCAAGCCCCACACTGGGCTCTGTGCTTAGATCCTCTGTCCCCCTCTCGCCCTGCCCCTCTCCCACTCATGCTCTCCCTCACTTTCTCAAAATAAAGAAACATTAAAAAAATCATTGGGCAAAGATACTTATTTTACGTAGATACTATAAAATCAATTTTGACGTTCTATCCCCTTTTCTAGTCTCATAGCGTCCTGAATTTAGTCATCATAAATTTCATGATGCTATACAGTTTGCCTCATTACCATTGTTATTCCTGAACACACTGTAATCTCCTTAAAGACCAGGGTCATGTTTTGCATGAGAATTGCTGGTTTCTGGAGGCTAACACATTGTGGTCTATAATAAATAGCTTCGTGTAAGTGATTAAATGGAGGGATAATTGAGTGAATGAATTAATAAGTGATATGTTACACTAATCTCAAATTTGAACATTTTTCTCTTTAAAATATTTTGTCAAATACAGATCTCTAAAGTAGCAGCCAGATGATCAGGGATATACAGGACACACAGTAAACACAAAGCTGTCTCTGAGAGTCAATATCAAATACAGAAGAATGATATATGCCATCCAACCGCACATTAGTCTGAAGTAGAAATTATTAAGAAATGGCAAATAATATAGGCTGAAGTGTCAACATGCTTAAGGTGAAGGACAGATGAATCTGGAAGGGAATAGGGCCATTGTGCCATCATTAAAACAGAAATATCATATTGCCCTTTCACAAATCTAGGATGATTCAGTTTCTCCATTTGAAAAAGTGAATGTGTTTTTAAAAATAGATATTCTGTCTGAGACAGATATGAGAGTTTCTCACAATAGTTTTATATAAATGTATAAAAAAATAAAAGAATATATCACCTAGATAATCAGCCCAGTGAAGCTTTCAACACTAATAAGACATTTCCGGAGGCATGGCTGGCAGCACAATACACTGACAGGTTCTTTCTGGGATGGACTATCCTCAGGAGTTTGATATCTTCGTTCTCTGATGCCAAGTGAAAGAGAAAAAGACGAGAGGTGCTAAACACGAGATGCCTAGTCACACCAATGCCCCTGTTGGAGGAGAGTCCTCGGCTTGGGGGTTAAGGACACTTGCATACTTTTTTTGTGTGTATTTGTCATCTACATGTTTTATTCCATATAATTATTATCGATCTAAATTTTTCAAACAAAGAATATTATGAAAGGCTTTGGTTTAATTGAAATCATTAACAAAAAAAACAGTGGGTTTTTTCCTTTCCTTTTTTTTTGTTTTTTTTTGTTTTTTGTTTTTTGCTCTATGTACAGACTTAAAGTGCTTACCAATTTTATTTTTTGAAGGTTTCCTAAGAAAAGTCACAAAGAGAATTTTTAATTATAATCTAAAATTCTATCGAGGCTTAAACCAATTTGAAAATAATAGCATAGAAAATAATTAAATCTGTTTCATTCATGTGGATGGTAAACCAGTTCTGGTAAATTGGTAAACTGGTAAACACCAGTTCAGAACACAGTGTATGAGCTATCACTACAGCTGACCCTCAAACAACATGGGTTTTAACTGAGCGGATCCAGTTATACGTGGATAGTTTTTGATAAATACATAGAGTATTATAAATGTATCTTCTCCTCTTTGTTATTTTAACAACATTTTCTTTTCTTAGCTTACTTTATTGTAAGCATACAATACAGAATATACACATAACATACACATAACATACACAGAATACACATAACATACAAAATGTATTAATTGACTGTTTATAAGTAAGGCTTCTGGTCAACAGTAGGCTATTACTATTGTTAACTTTTGGAGGAGTCACAAGTATTTTGCAATTTTTCAACTGTGTTGGGGGCTGTTGTCCTTAACCCCTATGCTATTCCAGGGTCAACTGTATTATTAAAATAGTTACAGTAATACAATTAAAAGGATTGTCTTAATGATATATGTAGTATGAAATGTTACCTCAAAAGTAGTTATAATGTACATATAAAATGTATAGTTTAAATTTGTATAACGATCAATACTTGTTGGATAATTCAGATTGAAAATAATTCCCATATAGGGGAAGTTGGGTGGCTCAGTCAGTTAAGTATCCAACTCCTGATTTCAGCTCAGGTCATGATCTCACGGTTCATGGGTTTGAGTTCTCCATCGGGCTCTGTGCTGGTGGTGCAGAGCCTGCTTGGGATTCTCTCTCTCTCTCCCCCTCCCCTGCTCACTATCACTCTCTCAAAATAAATAAACAAAAAACATTAAAAAAGAAAAAAATATTCCCATATTAAATAGCTAATTGGAAAATATTTTGGATTTTTTAGGGGAGAAGGTCAAAATAAAATAGCAATATAAAGACACATTTTAATCTTTCTCTGGTTGTTCACCTTATTTAAAATATCCACAAGGGAACAAAATACTGGGATTAAGATCTAATGAGAATTAAATATGTATAGTAGTAAGGCTATTCTCATAATGTTAAGTGCCATAGTTTAATTGAAAAACTATTCTGTTCAAACATTTTAAAATTCCACGTTATTAACCTGAAATGATATGTAGAACATTCTTACATATAATTCATACAAATCAAAATGAAAGATAAATATTACCATTAAATGGGTAAAGGAGAATATGAAACCAAATAATTCTACCACTATTCATTAACCACAATAGTAACAAACACATAAAGAGCAAAAGCTACATGAAATACTGTAATACCAAATCCTAACAAACTCCTGAATAAAGAGATGCCTAAGTGTAGAGTATGATATATGTATATACACAGAGCTATATATATATATATATATATATATATATATATATATATATATATATATAGTAAAGGTTTTGGAAAGTTTTAATCATGAGAAAATCAATCAGATAAAATTAGATAGAAAATTCATCATAGACTGACACTGTACACATTGTAACGTCTATTGCACTGTAATAGTCCAAAATGTGTTCTAGTAAAGTAACATGATTATTTGGGTGATAGTTTCACAGATGATTTTTTTCTCTATGATTTTCTATGTTAGCCACACATTTATAAAAACAAATTATTTCTAATATGACAATTCAATACTTAGAAAAAAATCAAATCCTCTGTTTTAAGTCATTAAGTCCTACAGTGATGTTAACATCAAAATTATATATTTGTATTTTATACTATTTTAATTATTATATATGTCCAATACAATGTTTAGAAAAAGTATATATATTTTAAAACTATGTAATTTATTTTTGAGCCACATAAAATATATACACTTGCAACAGGTATAATTAATGATTTGTAAGAAAACATTTTTTTTTCTTCTAGACATTACCTTTTCTGACTTCGATATCAAGAGTGAAACAAATGACATTACTATACTGTCAAAGCTAAATTTAGTTTCAGGTGTAAAGTGGGAAAGAAAGAAAATTTAATACAAGAGAATGTGATTTATCTAAACCATCCATCATATTGTCATACTATGGGCAAATATTTTATGAAAATCTAATCAATTTTTGAAAATCACCTCTTAGTACAGAATATATATATATCTTAGCACATCTATGTTTTATATTAACTAGCAGAGAAATATGATATTTAAAATAACTCCTCTCTTTAAAAAACATCTCGGCGGCATGAATGGCATCTTTCTTTGTATTTTTTGGAACTGATGGTCTTTACCTATGGGCTACTTGGTTGCAGAAATATTAGAAACAATCTCAATGAGAACTGAAATCATGGACATTTGCTCGCTTGTTAGCTATTTTAGCATGACCTTTCCATTTCGTTGTCTTTATCAACTTGACTTTATTATTCTAGGAAAATTTACATAGATAGATGTAAAAATTACCACAACTTAACTAGTCAAATAACATAAATCACATAACTCAGAACTGAGGGTAAATTATTAGTTTATTATCTCACATTCTATAGGTCAAACATCCGGGCTGGGCTGGCTTTGTTGGTTTCTTGGCTTAGGGTAACACACAGATGTAATCAAAATGTTGTCTGAGTAAGGCTTTCCTCTAGAAGTTTGGAGAAGAATCTACATCCAACCTACCTCATTAAGATTATTAACAGAATTTAGTTTCGTGCAGTTGCAGGACCACGGTCACCATTTGCTGCTTCCTTGCTGTGAGCTGGGAGCTGCTCTTAGCATCTAAGCCATTGTGTTTCCTGTTATGGACCCCCCTCCATCTCAAGCCAGCAAAAGTACTCTGAATCCTTCCAGTGCTTCAAATCTCTCTTGCTTCCCTTTCTACCACAAATCTGATAAAAGATTTTTTGCTTTTAAATGACTCATATAGTTATATTGGGCACACCTGAACAATCTCTTTTGACAAACTCAAAATCAACCGATTATTAGACCTAATTACGTGTGACAAATCCTTTTGCTAAATAATGTAACACAATTATGGGGGAGGAGTTACATTTGATTATATTCATAGTGACATGCATTCTGGGGGGGAATCCTGAGGAGGCACTTTGGAATTCTGCCTATTCTCAATGTTGGAAATAATTTTATTGTTCATTTTAGAAACTTCCAAAAAACCCAACATCTAATATGGCTCAGGAACAAAAGGAAAGAAATCAGACCTGTGGGATCATCCCCGAAGGCATTTTTGTCAACACTATTTGTTCCACTATGATGCAGAAAAATGTCTAAGTTCACTACCCTTTTAGGAAAACACAGAATGACTTAATGCGTCTATATTTGCATCCAGGAAAGGAAAAGAGCTTCCGCTCCTGCATATGTGGAACTCTTTGCTGCTCCACAATTGGCCACCAGCAAGGGCCAGTATCACACCCTGTACATATCAAGGCAAGCAGCACCAGCAGTACTAGCAAAGTAGAACCTCTGCTGGCCAAATAGGCTACAGGGAAATCAACCAGTCACGTGAGGATTCAACCACTGAAGGCACAGTTTACTTCACTGATGCTGACATGGTCTAAATACCCTGGAATACTTGAAGGCACAAATGAAGTGGGAAGAAACACAGACCATCCATGTTCCTCAAAGTGACTAGACCATGAACTGGACAAGGACTAGAACATTAACTAGATCACTGGATCTGACTTAATATACCAAATTGAAAAAAAATATATATATATATATTATTTTTTGCCCAGGCAGATTATAGAATAAAAAGCAAATGTAAAATTATTTACCAAAGAAAAAAAAAAAAAAAAAAAAAACAAGAAAAAAAAAAACAAAAAAAAAAAAAAATTCTTCCACATTTGAATTTTAGGGCGTAAATTAGATTTTGCTTCAGTTCCAAGAGGTATATTAAACACAAGAAAGGAAGAAAAAATTATCTTGCCAATTTGTAGGTTCAATGAACTCTAAACATTCTCCAGTCCCTCCTTCTTCTTTATATCCACCAAATAATTGTGATGTGCACATCTATCCTCTGGAATTTAGAAAGTATGGGAAAATCTCAGATAAGTACTCCTGTCTGAGCAAATATATAGATATATCATCCTTGACATCAGCAACTCCCATACATTCTGTGTGTGTACATGTGGGTATCAGGTTTATGATTTCTGAAGAACAGGAATCTGAGTCAAAATAGTCCCCTATCGTTCAATAATTGGTGAGTTTTAAATGTCATGAAATTGTCATTCCAATCACCACTGAACAATGGAGGGGGTGATGAACTCAGTTACTGGATTGGCTTTAAAAAACAGAAATAGTGAGGAAAAAGCTGCTCTTAGAATCTTGGTTACTTTAGAATTGCAAGCAAACAGGGGTATTAGAGTTAATGTATCTTCCTTTGAAAGAGGAGAGTAATCTGCAGGAAAAATACACCTCAGTTATTTATCTCTTGCTGAGACATATCTTCAAAATCTCTTTGAAAGAGTTCCTATAAACTAATTCATATTGTGACAACCTTTTCAAAAGTCCTGCATTACATAAAGACTAAAGGGGGAGGGGACTTCATTTCAATGTACTGAAAGCCTCACCATGTATCACAGTATGTATTTTCCAATCCTTTCTATTCTGACCCTCTTTTTTTTTTTTAAGTCATACTTTATTTTCAATTTCCACTGGCTTTAGTATATTATTCTAACCAAAGCACTGTTGAGAGTAAGTGAGACTTTTGTGAAGTCTCACTTGTATCTTTAGCTAGTCTCCATTCTCCCTCTGACCCCCCAGAAAACAAGACACTAAAAATCTGACTCAATGGGGAAAAAAATGATGTAACTAGTTAAGAGATTTAATCATAATAATAGTTTATACTCATGTAATATTTCATATCATCTTAACAGAAAACTATCAGAATGATTCAGAATTTATGTTTTCTAAATTTTGGAGAAACAAAGATGAAGAAGTTAATGTCCCAAACTCAAAATAGCTCAAACCCTAATGAGTGAGACATGGGGAAGAGCCAAGTATCTATAGGAAATTTTTACCTCACAAAAGACTCATGGGAGTCTGGGGGAAGGTTTCCTAGCTCACTCTGGCTCCCTGATTCAGACTCTCTCAGGACTTTATTCAGCTTAGGACTAAATCCTAAGGAAAGAGCAGGCAATTTTAAAGTAGAAAAATAAAGTAGAGAGACACATCTCAAGAAGAAGAGACCAAGAAAGGCCAGAAACAGCAGGGGGTAAGAAATATGCTCCTGTTTGCTGTAAGGGATACTACCACAGATCTGAGTGAAGCTGAAGAGGAAAGAAATAAATCATGGGAAACTTTCTATGTCATATCACAAAGTCTACATAATATTACTTCAAAGGCAGTTAAGAACTTCCAAGAAGATTTTCAAAAGGAGAAGTGATATAACCTATTTAAAAATTGTGTTTCACATATATAGAGAAGCAATATTGGCTCCATAGCAATTCAGTTAGCTGCTGGACTCTTGAAACAGATCAGTTCTGTTCACGTTCCAGCTCTGACACATTAGCCATATGTACTCGGGCAACTAACTTGGTGCCTCTGTCCCTCAGTTTCATCATATTATGTCAAGTGAATTAAATTGAGTTAACAGAGTACAAGTTAATACAATGCTTGAAATATAAATGTGATAGTTATCTAAATAATAATTGTTGTCATTGTTATCATCAGTGGTGTTCTTATTTTTCAGAGGGTACAATAATAATACTGTATGCAGAGAGGCCATATTAGAATATGGTAATATTTTAAAAAAGAGAGAGTTGCATTTTTGGTTTTAGTCATTTGAGTATAGTAAAAGATAAATTAGAAAAAAAATACTAATGCACAATTAGTATACAATAATTACTGAAAGTAAAGGTTGCTTCTGAATATTAAAAATATTAAATTAAAAATTTATTAATTTTAAAAAGGCATATTAAAAATATTATTTGAGCAAACATTGATTCCCCTTGGGCAATACCAAACTAGAAACTCTGGGAGAGACTTTTATAGAGAAAAAGTGGGAGCAAAGCAAGAAATTATTGATTGGATATAGCTTAAAGCCTAGTTAGTATTTGTGATTAGTTGTCTCTAGGTTTAAATTTTGTAACCTTAGGGCATTAACCAAGTTAGATTTTCATTTGCTAACATGGGCTACCTCAGCATTAGATCAGTCTAATAAGCTCCTTGTTTAATTAAACACTATCTCATGTATCAGTTTAGCTATCAGTTGAGTGCTATCTGGCATAATGAATACAAGAAAGAAAAATGTGTAAGAGGGATATTTTAAAAATTCTCTTTTGAAAAATATTAGGGTTTTATGAGACTATGGTACTGATAGTAATACCTAGCTAATAATTATTTTTATTATAAAAATGTAAAAATTTACCTTATAGCTGTGAATTGGGCTTTTAAAATTTTCTCTTATTATTTCACTTTGTGATTATGCTGGTAAGAAGGGATGAATGCAGGGAGAATTTTGTAATTGTGTTACTAAAATTTGCTTCACTAAGCAAGAAATGAGTAAAATTAGTCTACTACATTTTACTAACTTAATATAATAAATAATGATAATAGTGATTTTGTTTAAATTTTTTTAACTTTTTTTTTTTCCTTGAGAGACAGAGAGAGACAGAACATGAGCAGGGGAGGGGGCAGATAGAGAGGGAGACACAAAATCTGAAGCAGACTGGAGCCACAGAGCCCAATGCAGGCCACGGGGCTCCAACCCAGGAACCGTGAGATCGTGACCTGAGGCAAAGTCGGAGATTTAAATTACTGAGCCACCCAGGTGCCCTAATACTGCTTTTGTTTCAGTGACACTGGAGGATAACAGTGCTTGAAAACAGAATATGGGTCCTGGGTAGGATTATTATGGTGTGCATTTTGCTTAGATTAGCATTCATTTTTCTGTGTTATTTTTTGTTGTGATAATGATGTGTAACAACTTCCAAATCTCAGAAATTTAAAATTTACCTTTTCATATACATAGATGGGTCAGCACTGGTTCCTCTGGCTCACCCTGGCTTACCTCCAAGCTGAGGTTTGGGTTCATCTGTTCCATTTCTATTCATTTTTGGACCAATGTCTATTTTCCTCTCATCATGGATTAGAAAAATATGGGAGCAAAGCTTACAAGCACATCTAAATTTTTTGCTCTCATCAAATTAATTTGAGAAAATAACTCACCTAGCTAGGGCCAAATATCAAGGTGACAGGATATACTTCATCTGTTCTAGTGAGAAACACTAGTAAAAGTCACATGGCCAAGAGTATGGATTTATACTTCCACTATAAGATAGAAATGAAAGGTTGACAATGATAATCTATTCCATCATATTTAATCTTAGTTTTTTTAATAAAAAATAAATAGTAAGTTTCATTCCAAACTATTTAAACTTGTTTATTACAAAGTCTGAAAAAATCCACGTGAGAAGGTATTAATATTTGCTCCACCATAAATTCTTCTAGCTAGTTCGTAAGCTAAATAGGACCAAGTGTAAATTAAACCCAGATAAATTTATGATTCTCCCTGACAGATTGTGTGGAGTGCAAAGAGCCATTTCAGGAGCACCAACATTTAAGGAGTAGATGAAATAAGAGGAAATCATGAAAGAGACTGATAAAGTCCAGAAATTCAGAAAAGAATCAGAACAGATGGAAGAGAGAACTCAAAAAGAGAAGAAGTATTGATTAAAGACAAGAGTAAAAGTAACTTGAAGACTGACAAATATCTATTATATGTGACAATTAAGAGTTCACTAATGTCCTAAGCAATGAAATTAATGCAAATAATTTATTGCTTTGCAATTTCCTATTTAAAATAAATAATAAAATCCAAACATTTCACCAGACCAAGATAATTAAAAATTGATTAGACTAATTTTCTTCACACTTAACATGACTGAACTGCATTTGAAGACATAATTCAACCTCTTCATTTATGATGATTGATATAAAAAAAATACTTTTTATTTTTTTGTAAAAAAGATTACATCAGAGATCAATAACTTCCAGAAAATGCTTAATGGCTTAAAATTCCATAAAGAAATGCCATAAATGCTAATTATAATAACTATCCTCATATTTCTACAGAAAAAAAATAAACAACACATTCCTAATATAAAACATTCTATACTTCACTCAAAATTAATTGTTTTCCAGATAGTACTTTGGTATTGTTGCTTTGTATAGCTTTAGAAACATCTGACATAGCTGAAAACATATGATGCATAATAATAACTACAAACAATGTGTTCTTGTTTTCTTCCTTGCTTAGATTTATTTATAATAATAATTACTTTTATATAAAACATGTAATTTACTTGTTCATAGTTGTTTCTCTAATTTATTCCTTCTCATGTGCTTGTTTCCATGGTTACATTTTTAAGGATATAATTCTATTACTAAGAATTGATGGATATTGGCCTATAATTTCTTTTAAAATATTTATTCCTGAACTATATCTAATGTGATGTATAGAAAAGTGTTCAATTATATTAATGTCAAATATGTGGGTGTGTACACATAACCAACAGCTTGTAGTAATCAAATCACATCACCATTAGTCAAAATCAAAGAAAATAGAGATTTTTTCAATAAAGAAAATAATGTTTTAAATTTAAGATGTGCCTAAAATTATTGAAAAAAAAAGTATCTATTTTGAGAAACAAATATGTATATTTTTAGGATCTCTGAATCTTTAGGGGACACATTTAATGTGGACATCCAAAAAAGCCCTGAAAGTAACATTGCACATGTTTTCTTTTTAATCTATAGGGAAGTATATAATATATACAGATAAAAACTTTAAAAACTCTGAAATAATATAAACATATGTTTACATTTCTTTCTCACTGTAAAAAAAAAAAAGCTCATTATATATAGTGTATGCACTCCTATTAAAGATAAGGAGATAAATATTTCTCAACCAAATTTTAAAACATTCTCACTTACTTGAAGATTCTGCTTTTTCATCTTTTTTTTTTCCTGCCAGTATTTGCTGAGCCTCTTCTCTGTATGAGGCATTGTATTAACTATCCCCTACTCTGATGATTTATTGTTATTCTCATGAAAGATATTTGATCAACATTATGGCTACTATGCTTTTTTTTAATGTTTACTTATTTTTGAGAGCATGAGCACAAGTGGAGAAGAGGCAGAGAGGGGGGGACAGAAAATCCCAACTGGGCTCCATGCTGACAGCACAAATGAGGCACTATGGCTACTGTGATTTTTTTTTTGTTTCCTATGCTGAATACGAATCAGTCAATGTCGTGATACTGAAAGTTACATAGGAAATATAATTGTTCCAGTAACTGTGGTTGCATAACTAATTAATTACTCTAAAACTAAGCACATAAAATAAGTGTGTATTATTCTTATGGATTCTATAGGCATTAAGATAGAGCACAGTGAGATAGTTTTAATTCCCCAAGGGCTAGGGTTCTCCTGGAGGTCTGAAAGTCGGCAGTTTGAAGGTTCACTAGCTTACAGACTGGCAGCTGATACTGGCTGTTTGCTGAGAGCTCAGATGGGATTATCACTGAAACACCTACATGGCCTCTCCATGTGACAAGAACTCCTTGACTACTTGGTAGCTAGGTTCCATGGCTGATCATCCAGACAAAGGGCTGTACGTATTACTTTTACTGACACAGTCCCAACTGTCAAATAGTATCATTTCTGCCATGCATGTTGTACAGAACAGGCACAACCCCTCTTCCCTGAGGTTCAGGAGGAAGCAAAAGAGATTCCAATGCTTGGTAGGGAAGAGAAGTGGCAACATTTGGAAAGGTATATGGGAATGGAGATACTGCTGTGGAAACTGGCAAAATCCACTTTAGTACTGAAATAACAAATGTTGTAATCTTAGGAATGTCAGTCTAAGGGTATTTATTTATGTTAATTCTTTATACTTATTTTTATATTTCATATTTTAAATAACAATCACACATTTAAACAAAAAAGTAATATGTGTGCACATAGTAGGAATATCATCAGTATCACAGATTTCTTATACAAATTATAGGAAATATAATATCGTGTTTTATCCCTGCAGTTGTCCTTACAGTTCACGTTGACAGCAGGACATGCTAGCTAAACATTTAATCCCTGAATGCTTTTATTTGACAGGAAAAAAAAGAAGTATAACAGGTTTAGAAAACATTGTCACTGCATTTCAAAATATTTTTGTCGATGAAGTATCTATAATAGTTTCCTAGAAATTCCATATAAAATTACTAGAAAGTGGCTTAAATGACATATATTTATTCTCCCATAGTTTTGGAATCCAGAAGTTAAAAACTAAAATATCAGCAGGTTCTGAGGGAGAATCTATTCCATGCCTCTCTCTCTCCTACCTTCCGGTAAATGACAGCAATAATTGATGTTGCTCACCTTGTACATTCATCATTCTAGTCTCCATCTCTATTTCACCTGACCTTATTTGGTGTGTCTTCTTCTCATCTAAGGAATTTGTCAAAGGATTTAAGATCTAACTTGGTAATTACAGGATGATTTAATCTTAATATGCTTAAGTACTTCTGCAAAGATCCCTTTTCCAATTAAATTCACATCCACAGGTTCTGGGTAGGCATAATTTGGGGAGTACTATAATTTAACCTCTACAATATCAATGGGAATATTTTACGAAAGGTATAGAAAATTTGTTAGTACACAAAGTGCTAAATTATTCTAAAGGGGAAGCACAGAGATTTATTTTAGTTACTTTACTTTCAGTTACATTTTTTTTTAACTTTTCAATGTTATTAGCATGGGTCCTTAGTCATCATTCGTTAAAGTACAAATTCAGAGAATTGTTTTCTTTTCTTGATGTTGGATTACCAATGAATTAAGGTTAACATAGTTAAACGTAGGCCAACATTGTCATACTTTGAAAATTTTATAACAATCGCTATTTGCTTGTTCAACTAGTTGATTTAAAATTCATTCCATATATGGACCAGTAGAGTAAGATACCTCCTGTCCATCAAACTTCATTCTCTCCACACAGACCAAATAATAATAGTAATAATAAAAATAAATAAATAAATAAATATATATATATATATATATATATATATATATATACACACACACACATATGTATATACACACACACATACACACATACACACTTTTCCCATTCAACCTCTGACTCTCAACATAGCCTGCAATTGTTCAATTTATACCAAAGCATAGGTAATATATAATGGAGGAATTGAGGAGATTATAAAGACAGTGGTCTAATAATACAACCAATTAATTCTTATCATTCCTAACTTTTTATTAATGTGTGCTTGTTGTTGATTTTCCACTTTTCACAGATACTGTCATGTATAGGTGGCCCAATTATCTTATAATAAAAACATTTATTTCCTGCTTAAGAATGAAATGTTATCTACTAAATGCATTCACTAATTTTCACAATCTTTTTCTCAAATTCCACATCTCTACAACATTGTAATTGAATATGTAAACTCCAATTTTGAAGGTGAATGTAAATTAAAACATGATCGACATACAAGTCTAAAATCTTTATTTCTAAAAAATTATTACATTCTTATTTAATATGTATTAAATAGGGACTGTGGCTTTCAGGTACTCTTTTTTGATGCTTATGATTTAAAATACCCTTAAATGTATAGATCATAAAATAAAGCATGATTTATGTGTACTCGTTTTCTTTTGCTAGCTCACTGAAATTATTCTTCACTTTAATATATGTGTACAGGTCGCAGTGGTGACACCCGGTTCATAAATATAAAAGAATATAGAGGGGCACCAGGGTGGCTTAGTCAGTTAAGCATCTGACTTTGGCTCAGGTAATGATCTCATAGTTCATGTGTTTGAGCACCACATTAGGCTCTTTGCTGTTGGCATGAAGCCTGCTCAGTTTGGATCCTGTCCCCCTCTCTCTGCCCTCCCCCTCTCGTTCTCTCTTTCTCTAAATACATAAACTTAAAAAAAATAAACGAATATAGAACTCAATATTGGCACAGATAAATATTTCAGATCTAGCATACTTTGTAAACTAGTTTGTGTAGAAAAACAAATTTCAGGATATAGAGTATGTAGGGCCAGTTAAATCTAATTTCATAGAAATGAGAGTTTATAACTAAAAAAACTCTAAATCGTGAGTCTAAGGTAAAGAGAGATTTAAGAACTTGTTCGAGTCAGTTCTAGGTCAAGAATAACTACATTTCAGAAAATATCCTCAATTTGTGCCCTAATTTAATAGGGCTTACAGTTTAGCTACAAATAAATTAATCAACAGTAATTAATTTTAATTTAGGCTCTATTTTGTTTTTACTGACAAAGAAAATTTGATAGGGATTTTTTTCCCAGCTTGAATTAGCTCAAAACTTGATAATGATTTAGGCAAGTTAGCAATAGGAGGCTTAATTTGGGGGAGAGGGAAAAGTGTACTAGAATCAAGTGTTAGAATTTCAAAAGTCACAAATATAAATGTTGAATCACTATGTTGTACACCTGAAACTAATATAATATCGTATGTCAACAATACTTCAATTTAAAACACAATGATTAATCATAAATAAATAAATAAATAAATAAATAAATAATAAATAAATAAATAAAATCACAAAACCACAGTTTGATTCTCAGTAGTGACTGGTTTGCAATGTGCACTTGATGAGATGTTCAAATTTCTTAAATTCCCTTTAAATTATGGAAATTTTAAAAAAAATAATGGAATGTTCCAATTAATGTTACAGGGTTTGTTATTATGATCACTTTTCATTACTTGAATTTCAAAACTGTGTTTTTCTATTCCCATGTTATTTATAATTGTCTGAACCCATCAGTTAAACTAAAAATAGACTTGATTTTGTTTTTTTATCATAATGAAACATACTTTTCTCTGCTTATTTCTGGGAGTGTAGAAGATAGATGACATTAGTTACTTTCTTTTTTTTTTTTTAATTTTTTTTTCAACGTTTATTTATTTTTGGGACAGAGAGAGACAGAGCATGAACGGGGGAGGGGCAGAGAGAGAGGGAGACACAGAATCGGAAACAGGCTCCAGGCTCTGAGCCATCAGCCCAGAGCCTGACGCGGGGCTCGAACTCACGGACCGCGAGATCGTGACCTGGCTGAAGTCGGACGCTTAACCGAGTGCGCCACCCAGGCGCCCCGTTTACTTTCTTAAATTGGATTGATTGCTCTCTGAAATTCCTTTTGTGAGAAAGTGTCTTGGAAACTGCTTTAAATTTTTTAACAAAAGAAAACCTGTCTTGTTTAAACCAAAAATACTTATTTATTAGCTAAATTCAGAAATGCATTGTGGGAAATTAGAAGTTTACTTATATTGGCTATTTATAAAGTTGGGAAAACAATCTTTTAATGGAATATCCAATTTTGTGAATCCATAGCACAAGTACCATATCATAAAACCATTAAAAAAATAAAAATTGTACTTTCATTAGATTCATAGAATTATAGGGTGATAGCTACTATTTTAATAATAATTCATAGCCTAATTAAGTGAGTAGGGTGAATGCATCTAGCTTTCAGTGAATTTTTCTTCATTGGGTATTAACTAAAAATATTTTCTATAAATAAAAGTACTGCAAATAGAAATCTTACCCTTTATGTAATTTCATAATAATTAGTAAAGATTCACACCTTTCTTACATTTAGTAAACAACAAACTGCAAAATCAATGTTTGATAACTATCAATTAATATTTTAGCTTTAATATAGATATGAATTAAAAAAATAAAGGCACCCAAAATTAGAAAGTAACACAGTAAATAAAGGCTTCTGGCAAACTTACCACTTCCTTTTACTGAAAGTATTGGGAAAATATCTTTGACATTTGAGCTATCATATACTGTACTCACAAAACACTTTTTTTTTGAAAATTCTGAGCATTTATATAATCATTTCTTCTTTTATGTGATTAAGTTTCATGAATTTTCCCTAAATCATAAGATGTAATAAAATTGTGTTTTTGAAAAAATACATTATTGATTGCATTTTGGGTCTACTCTCTTTTACTTCTTTCAAGATATAGAATATATGATAGATTATATAATATGTGTATAGTTATTCTCTTCAAATTTTGCATAATTGCCTATCCCACAAGACTCCAAAATTACAATTAAATTGGAATTTGTATTAATCCACATTATTTGCTATATATTGTCATCAAAGTTTTTTTTTTTTGTCTTATTGTTATTTGAAACAAAAAGAAGTTATCTGTGCATGGTGACATAATGTGGTTATTGTGTCATAGTGGGCTGAGGTGGAACACCAATATAGAGAACTTTTTTTTTTTTTAATTACCTATTTTGATAAGTATTCTTATTCCCATTCTGTGGGGAGGAGTACTACATGGGAGGAAAAGGTAGCTTTACAAATTTTACTCGTCCTTGTGGAAACCAAAAGAATACAACACTTGCATGTTTGTTTGCTTTTTTTTCCTCTCTAATTTAACCTGGCATTATGATGTGTTCTTTTATGTATTTATTAATAAAACCTATCTTGCTTCTCTTGACCAAGCCATTTATATTTTGACAAACAATGACTAGAGTCATCCTAAGACTGTATCACCTTAACATGGAGAACTAAGAAAGTGGTATGAGTGTATTTACTTCTTGATTCTTTCAAGTATCCTACCAACGTATATCCCCTCTCTTCACTCTGAAAAAATAATTCAACACAAATAAAGGAATTGATTTGGGCATCTTGTCTAATATCACCCACCCCTCACCTGAACACACTGTATTATTTCTTCCACTTATTTCAGTCTTTTCTAAAATCTTTTTATGGTTAGCCAAAAATGATGACTTCTATGTTGAATATTATTCTATTATTAACGTTAAAGGAAAAAATATTTCTGACACTTGTTAGAATGGTAAGACAGATTTTATTCAAAACTATTGTGATAGATATAGATGCACTGCAGTGGAATTTTGTGTCAAGGAAGAAAGATTAGGCTTAACTCTGAATACAACAAGGAAAAGTGGGAATTTATAGTTAAAGAGGGGTGGGTAGTCAATGGATAGGAAATTACAAGGAGAAATATCAGGGGTAATTCTTTGTTAAACTGATTTAACAGCAATCTTGGTGAAGACAAGTCAGGAAAATCAGATATTACTTGGCAGATGTTGGAGGATGAAGACTTTGATCAGATATTGTGAGTGGGCAATTTGATCAGATATTATGACAAGATTCTTGCAAAAACTGGACTCTATAAGGATAGGGTTGGAAACCCAAGATCAGGCCTAGGTGAGCAGAAGGCTTAGAAGACCCTGACTGAAGTTTGATCAAGGAGGAAATCTTCACTACCGGCTCTTAGACTAATACAATATACCTTAGTTACTCCAAGATAACACGAAACACTTCGTTTAAGAATACCTATGCCCATAATAACATTCTTCTCACAGGATTTTCAGAAGCAAAAGAGAGAGAAAAGAGGGCAGAAAATTTATTTGAGGAAATCATAGCTGAAAACTTCCCTAAACTGGGAAAGGAAACAGACATCCAAATCTAGGAAGCATAGAGAACTTCCATCAAAATCAACAAAAGCAGGCCAAATCAAGACATATTGTAATTACATTTACAAAATACAGCAATAAAGAAAATATCCTAGTGGCACCTGGGTGGCTTAGTTGGTTCAGCATCTGACTTTGGCTCAGGTCATGATCTCAGGGTTGGTGAGTTTGAGCCCCGCATTGGGCTCTGTGCTGACAGCTCAGAGTCTGGAGCCTGCTTCAGACTCTGTGTCTCCCTCTCTCTCTTCTCCTCCCCCACTCATGGTCTCTCTCTCTCTCTCTCTCTCTCTCTCTCTCTCTCTCTCTCAAAAATAAATAAACAGTAAAAAAGATTAAAAAAAAGAAAATATCCTAAAGGCAGCAAGACAAAATAAGTCTCTAATTTACAAGGGAAGAATATGTTTTGAAAACTGTTGTGGGTTTATTTGGTTTTGGTTTTGGTTTTTGCAATCATGTCTTCTGCAAATTGTGATTTTTTTTTTTTAAGAGAGAGTGAGAGAGTGAGAGAGTGTGAGCTGGGGAGAGGGGCAGAGAAAGAGGGAGCGAGAATTTCAAGCAGGCTTCACAATCAGCACAGAGACCTATGCAGGACTGGATCCCACCACCCTGGGATTATGACCTCGGCTGAAATCAAGAGTCGAACACTCAATCCACTGAGATGCCCAGGTACCCCAAAGGATGGAATTTTATTTTTTTTAAGTTTTTATTTAAATTCTAGTTAGTTAAAATATAGTATAATATTAGTTTCAGGAGTAGGATTTAGTGATTCATCACTTACATATAGCACCCACTGTTCATCACAAGTGTCCTCCTTAATACCCATCTCCCATTTAGCCCATCCTCCCCACCTCCCCTCCAGCAACCCTTAGTTTGTTCCCTATAGGTAAGAATCTTTTATGGTTTGCCTCCCTCTTTCTCCCCACACCCAGCTTAAAGGGAGAAAATTTTACATCTTTTCTCCTAAAATGCATGCCTATTATGTAATCCTTCTATTATTTAATTTGCTAGTACTGGCAGTAATATTGAACAGAAGTGGTGAGAGTTAAGGTCTTATATTGCCTATTCCTGATCATAGGGGAAATCATTCAGCTCTTTCACTATTAATAAGTGAGTTATAAGTTTTCCATAAATAATCTTTAGTAGGTTAAGTTCTTTAATTCACAAACTCCTGATTTTTTTTAAATAATAAATGGGTATTGACTTTTAATGTCTTTTTTTAAATTTTTTTTTCAACGTTTATTTATTTTTGGGACAGAGAGAGACAGAGCATGAACGGGGGAGGGGCAGAGAGAGAGGGAGACACAGAATCGGAAACAGGCTCCAGGCTCTGAGCCATCAGCCCAGAGCCTGATGCGGGGCTCGAACTCACAGACCGCGAGATCGTGACCTGGCTGAAGTCAGACGCTTAACCAACTGCGCCACCCAGGCGCCCCTAATTTTTTAATGTCTTTTTAACAAAACAGAGGAATAGCAGCTTTATGAAATGAGTTACAAGTATATTCCTCCATGTATTTTCTGAGAGACTTTCTATAAATTGATTTTTTCCCAAATTTTTGAATGATTTTACCAGTGAAATAATGTGAGATGAAAATTGAGGTTTTTGATAAAAGATTAAGTATCTTTAATATGTAAAAGACTCTTTAATTAAACAAAAAATACATCCTTTTATAGTCAACTGTAGACAACTATAGGTAACTGCCATTTACAAGGGATTTGTCCTTTTTGTTTAAGTTACTAAATTTATTGATGTAAGGGAATATTGTCTTTGTAATGTTGTTAGTTTACCTAATGATACTCCCTCTTTCATTCTTGATATTGGTAGTGTTTTTTTTCTTTTCATCCTGCTATGTCATTATCATAAAAAATGTTTTCAAAGAACCAGTGGATAAATTTTATATTTTGATCTATCATGCGTATGTTTTCTATTTTATTTACTTACCTCAGTTCTGATATTTAGTGTATTTGTTTTCTTCAACTTTTTGTTGTTGTTGTTGTTGTTTGGTTGTTGGTTTGGTTTTGTTTATATCACTAGTTCTCTTTCTCTCTCATTATTATAGAATAATTTCAGATTTGCAGAAACATTGCAAAGACAGTATGAAAAGTATCTGTTTGCACTTCACTCAGTTTTCTTTAATGTTAACATCTTATAAAACAATTGTATATTGCCCAAAATAAGAAATTAAACAGGTAAATTACTATTAGCTGAATTCCAAACACTATTTAACATTCACCTGTTTTTCCACCGTCTTTTTGCTAGTTTAGTATGCAAACTGGGTTAGCATATTCCATCCAGGATTTCCCAAATTTTCAAGGTGAAATGTAAATAATGATTCCAAACCTTTGTTTTTAATATAGATAAATAATGTTACAGTTTTCCACCTAGGAATATTTTAGCTCCTTTTCTAATTTAAATTCGAGTTAGTTAACATGCAGTGTAGTCTTGGCTTCAGGAGTACAACCCAGTGATTCATCTCTTATATATGATACCCAGTACTCATTCTGAATTTAGTTATATTTCACAAATTTAGATATGTTGTAATTTCATTATTCAGCTGAAAACTTTTTATAATTTCCCTTCTTATTTTTTAGGAAGCACCAGTTACTTAAATATATTTTCTGGGGCGATTCAGTCAGCTAAGCTTCTCATTCTTGATATTGGCTCAGGTCATCATCTTGCATTTGTGAGGTGGAGCCTCCTTGCAATTATCTCTCTCTCTCTCTCTCTCTCTCTCTCTGCCCTTTCCCCACTCTCTCTCACTTTCTCTGTCTCAAAATGCATAAATAAATAAACTTGCAAAAACTACGTTGTTCAAATTCCAGATATGTTGATATTTTTAATATATTTTATTGCTCTTCGTTTGTATTTTCATGTTGTTGTGTCAGAGAGCATAGTCTGTAAGATTTGAATCTTTGTGATCTATGACACAGAATATTGTCTATCTTTGTGAATAAATTATGTACACTTAAAAAGAATGTGGTTTCTCCAGAGTTTGGGTGGTCTTTTGGTAAATATCAACTAGGTCAAGTTATTTGACCAAGTGTTCTTTAAATCTCCCATATCTCTACTGAAATATATTTTTTGTCTAATTGGTTTTATCAGTTACTCTAAAGTAAAGCTAATGTCTCTTCCCCAAATATTTCTCTATTTCTCTATCTATCCATCCATCTATCCATCCATCCATCTTTTTATTCATCAGTTTTTGGTTCATTTTGATTGAACTTCAAAATCCATGGAGCAATATCTGACAAAATAATTCAGGGTTTAGGAGTTCCACATGCACTGATCTTTTTAGAATTATGAAATGTCCATTATTATGTCAACAAAAACTTTTGATAAATCTACTTTTGATAACACAAATCAGGTATTTTATGCTTATTTTGCATAGTATGTAAGGTTCACGTTCTCACTTCTACCTATTTGTATCTTTAAAGTATATATCTAGGAAACAGTATATAGTTGAATCTTCACTTTTTATCCAAACATTATAAGATTTTCTTTTATAATGTAAATATTGAAATTATATTGTCTCTGATAATCACCTATAATTGAATTATTTGTTATATCCTTTATATTACAGTAATTGTCACTTATTTTTATGGTTAAAGTAATCCTTTTCATCAACCATAAAATCTAGGCTTTTTAGAACTTTAAAAAATTTCTTTCTGCTAATAAAAGATTACCAAGCTAGCATAAGTCTTCCTTGCTCTAATTTGTATGTTTAACTTTCATAGTATGGTTTTTAATTCATTTGAAGAGTATCTTTTGCTTGTGAGATTTTCTTCAAATTTAAAATTTGTACATTTATTGGGTCAATTTTTACTAACCTCATCTAATAAGAAATCAGCTCCAGCCAAGCTCCTCATTGTTGGTGCCATGTCTAACATGTACCAACATCTTTTTTTAAAATTGTTTTTAATCTTTATATTTATTTTTGAGACAGAGACAGAGCATGAGTGGGGGAGGGGCAGAGAAAGAGGGAGACACAGAATCTGAAGCAGGCTCCAGGCTTTGAGCCCTCACCACAGAGCCCGATGCGAGGCTCGAACTCATCAATCGTGAGATCAGGACCTGAGCTGAAGTTGGCACTCAACCAGCTGAGCCTCCCAGGTGCCCCAGACATGTACCAACTTCTTAGATGCAGAAGAAAAACAAATTCTGAACACCTCACTTAGTTTTGTTCATTGGTTTGTTTCAATGCAAATAGGAGGGTTTTAGTTGTATGTTACTGTAGCATGTTTTATTGTGTCCCTTTAAAATTTTATTCAATAATTAAGGGACTTTTATGTTTTCATATATTTTATCACTAATGTGTAAAGTTCATGAAATATTCTGTTAGAACATGTATTGTTGTTCAAACAGATTAAACATGTGAAATACATGATAATGTCATATAAAATTCAAAACAAGTGAATTATCCAGATAATTATACATTTATTTCTCAGAAAGGTCATACAGAAGAATCTCTCTATGCAAAAACTGATGTTTAAATAAAAATTTGGTGGGTTGATTTAATTCCACCTCTTATTCAAGAAACTTATCACATCCAGATGGGAAAGAAAATACCACTAATATGCCAGAATAAACAAATAAAAATTTAGAAGCCAAATTGAATAGTTTTTACTTCACTTCTACCAGCTGTCTGGGAAGTGCTATCTTCAGCCACCTGCCTAATTATAATCACAACTATTCAGAACTTGTACCAACATGTTATGCAAAAAAATTTTTATAAGACTATTAGTTTAGATTATTTCTGAAGTATCTCAAAGTATTTTTCTATTTAGTTGTCTTGGTTGATAATACACAGCAATTAAAATTAAAAGTTGATATGTGAAATGTATCATCAAGCCATCGTTAACATTTGAAAATACTCTACTATGCTTTATTATCTGACAAGGAGTATTCATTAGGCAAGTGAAATATTTGTTGGAAAGATATAGAAAGCATGATATATATTAAAATCAAATGACCAAATAGGTGGTATCCATATTTATTTCTATGATTTTTTCTTGGTAACCCCTATTTTTTTTGTAATGCTACATTTTTTTTTAATTCAAGTTCATTAGAGAGTGAAGATGTCACACTTCAAAAATAATAGTTATTTGCTTTATATTTCAAATAATATGAATCAAAACTTTCTGAATAAATATTATATTTTGGTCTTGAAATAGTGATGTTATAATATATATTTATATTTTACATTATAAAAAGCCAATGAAACTAGATTATTTCAATATAATCCTAAATTTGTGGTACAATCTTAGTCTTATTAGAAGGAATATTTTAATGAATGTGCTTTTATTTTTTTAGAAAGAATGACTAAAAATTTTGGATGAATAAAACCCATGTGTAATATGCAAGAGACTATATAAAATGTACATGAACATAATACATATAATTATTATGCTACATATAATTATATATCTAAATTATATATATTACATGTTCATGGATGCTTATATATAATTATGCATATTATGTATAATTATGTATATATACACACATTTAAGCAGCTATCCAAAATAGATTTTAGAAGCTTCTGTGTGAATGCTCAGATCAAATTTAAAATACAAATTCTATTACTAAAACTACTGACCCAATTTTAATATGTGTTAATTTATCTAATTTATAATTAGTATAACTTGTTAGTCACCACAAAAATCAATTTGAAGACTATGCTTCTAAGTCATTAGCAGTATGTGTGTGTGTGTGTGTCCATATACTTTTTTTTAATTGTTGCTTTTAGACATTGGAATAAGACAACATATAATTGAATACCTGCCTTATAATTTCCCAGGGTGGTATGTTAATCTACGCAAATATAAACTACTAAAGCATCATTTTCATCATTTTTAAAGTTGGGACAAAAAATGAATCTTTTGAGAATTAAAATGTCATCACTGATGGTAAGTACTTAGGAAAATGATTCCAGCATAGTCAGTAGTATTTTTAAGCGCTCTATTTCACTGAATTTTAAAATTCTTTGTTTTTTTTTTTTTAATATTTGATTTTTCACCACTCTTTGTCATTCATATTTTTCTGTCTTTTGGCTTTGAGTTTTCATGCAGTGTTAATGATATTGCCACGGTTTTAATTTATACTACTGAGTCTTAAAGACTCATCAATATTAACTGACAATGTGAACTTTTGGGCTTCCTTCCAGAGAGTGCTTGCCTACATTCCTGATGATATGCCCACTTACATATCACTGATGTCAATGATACTGGGGGATGTGACTGCTTAATTTAAAAATGTTACTTCATTGTATATTAAATTGCATCCATATTTCTTTTTCAAGAAATACAACCTTGAGACATCTTCCCAGTTGTGAGAGAAGCCTTAAGAGGAGACTAGAGGATAAAATAAAAGGGAAAAAGAAAGTATACTGAAAAAAAAAAAACAGGGTGTCAAGGCAGAGTAAATAAAAAGAATCCAGAAAAACTGGAGTATTCTTCACTTGCTCATAGATTGAAGTTAAAGCCATAAAAAGAAAAGACAAAAATAAATACTCATGCCACAATGGCCTAACTTCAACTCATCTCAAACTGGAAATATACTCTTTAAGTACTATAGAGAGTAAAATATTCATTGCAATGTGTCAATAGATCAGAGGTTTAATTTAATTAATTGGCAAAGTCATTGTGTAATTGTAATTGGAAATGTTCTGAACTATCGGTTAAAGCTGATTAACAGTCCTAGTTCTGATATTGATTAGTCATAGGAGAGCATTGATTTGGAGTCACAGCACTGTAAGAAATGTCCTTACATGCTCACATTCTCATTTTGCCACTCTCCTCCTCAATCTCTCAATCTGTCTCTCTCAATCAATGTCTGTCGGTCTGTCTCTCTCTCTCTCTCTCTCTCTCTCTCTCTCTCTCTCCTCCTGCCCTCTCTCCCTTGTCCACTCTTCTTGGGAAATATTAATAGCATCAATTAATTGAATAATTCTGATTGCCACACAGATGGATACGATGGCATAGATGTCTTTTTGAGTGTATCTCTCTAAGAAATAAATGTCTTTCTCTTTTCATTAGTCAATCTTTAGCTCCCTGGAACTCATCTGGAAGCAACCTCTTCCCTACTGGAGGTGAAAGTATTCTAATTGAGATAGCACCCCTTCTATTTCCTTGAAGCCAATAGCATACTGGTGTTTAAGACACTGTGAAGCTTTCCAACTCTAACCAGTCTGACTTGGTTTGATTTTGTTTCCAGAAAAAAGAAAGAAAAAAAGAAAAGAAAGACAATGGTTGAAATTACATCAATTAATATTTTACCAGCACTAAGTGACATTGTCATTAAATGATATTTCTATAAAGCAGGAGAAGGGAATGCACTATGAGACTCTACTTAGTAGTTCGCATGAAGTACGTCAACTTAGGGAAGATGCAGTTTAGTATTCCAGTACTGGGGTGAAAATGGATAGAAGAGAGGTTATTTTTCAATATTCCCTTGAATGTTAAATTTCCTTGATCGATTTCCAAGTTGAGACCAGTGACACACATAAGCCTATCTATGTGTTCACGATCATATAATTATTACTTTCTCATCAATTATACCCATATAGTCTATGTGCACAACAGCGTGTTAGCTACATGCAATATCCTAGAAGTATGGTTTACCTGTGATCATTTTTTATGTGAATCTGTTAAGCCACAGCTTTAGTTCAAGATTCAATATCTGGGAAGGACATGTTATATATACTGCCTCTTAAAATCAACTTGTTTTCTATGATTATGGTCTAATGGTATGGTATCTTTGGTAAACTCCCAATGCTTATATATTTTTGAAAATACTATGTTAACCAGTGGAAATTGGAGTAAACCCTTTAAATTGAAAGATATACAATATGAATGTACAAATGGGCTTCTATGGATTTTTCCCTTTCATACTGAAATGTTTTTTTTGTTTTGTTTTTGTTTTTTTGTTTTTTTTTTTTTGCTTTTCAAGGAACATTTAATAACAAGGTATACTAAAATGTTTTATATTTAGCCTTCTATACTTACTTTACATGCTAATTTAACTTTATTTTTTAATGTTTATTTTTGAGAAAGAGAGAGAAAGAGAGCGCGTGCGCGCGCAAACACACACACACACACACACACACACACACACACACACACACACACGAGAGTGGGGGAGGGGCAGAGAGTGAGGGAGACAGAGGATCTGAAGCTGTATCAGCAGCCCGATACAAGGCTCAAACCCAGGAACTGTGAGATCATGACCTGAGCCAAAGTTGGACACTTAACCAACTGAGCCACCCATGAGATCCTGCATATTAATTTTATACGAAGTTAAGGAGACATTTGTCAATCTAAATTTGAAGAGATAAAATAATTATTAGCGTAAATATTCTTATGAGAAAATTAAAGATTAGAAAAAGAAATTAATTGCAGTAACTTTTAAAACTGATATCAGGACAATGGAGATTTATTGAGTATTGATGCAAATTAACAACATAATGTATTTTAATAAGCTACTGTAAGCTGCTGTAAGCTACTATAAGCTACTGTAAGTAACACAGGTAAGTAAATTGCTTAAAAAAATCAAATGAAGTCCACATTTTTTTCTTTTGCTTTTGTAAATGGACAAAGATCATTTAAATAGTAAATATGAATCCAATGCTGCTCCATGGTAGAAATACAAAACTCACTGATTAAATATACATGTTTGTAATGAACTGAATAGTGTCTCCCCAAATTCAAGTCCAAATGGACCATCAGAAGGGGACCGTATTTAGAAATATTAAGTAATTGTATATGCAAAGAGTCTATAAGAACTGTTGTCTTATAAGAGGGGACAAACAGACACAGATACACAGGAAAGAAGGCCGTATGAAGATGGAGGCAGACATTGCAATGATGTAGCTGTCAGTCAAGTAATGCTAAAGTTGCTGGCAACCACCAGAAGCTATGAAAGAGGAAACGACTCCCTCAGAGCCTCTGAATGAAACCGATCCTTGACAAACCTCGATTTCAGACTCTTGTCTTTCTAAACTGTAAGAAAAGATGTTTTTGTTTTTTAAGCCTCCAAGTTTGTGTTACTTTATTACAACAACAGAGGCAATTAATGTCATGTATGACTGTGACAACTATAATTCTTTTACAAAGAAATACCTGGCTACATATTGCATATTGCTTAGAATCTAGAGGGGAAATATGATATATATGAATAATATACACATAGACACTGTATCAAGAAAAGTAGGATATCTCAAATATCTACATATTATATTAAGTAATAAAGCCAAGGGAGTTTCCAAGGATAGAAAACTATGACTTATGGGCAACTGGATGGCTCAGTCAATTGAGCTTCTACTCTTGATTTAGGCTCAGGTCATAATCTCATGGATTGTGATACTGAATCTCATGTGAGGCTCTGTGCTGACAGTGCAGAGCCTGCTTGAGATTCTCTCCCCCTCCCCCGCCCCTCTCCAGCTCATGCAAGTTTCTCTGTCTCTCACACAGAAGAAATAAAAATAAGAAAGAAAAAAAAAAAAAAAGAAAGAAAAAAAGAAAAAAAAAAAAAAAGAAAAAAAGAAAGAAAGAAAGAAAGAAAGAAAGAAAGAAAAGAAAAGAAAAGAAAGAAAAGAAAGAGAAAACTATGGCTGGAGTCATAGTGGGTGTGAAGTTTAGCATGAGAAATTGATTAGGATTTGTGAGAAGGTTCCAAGTTTGGTATGGAGTGGGCAATGGAATAAGTTTTAAAAGTCATTAAAATATAATTGACACGAGCATATTATCCTTACACATTATCTGGAGTAATGTGGAGACAATGAAAATCTCAGTGATATAATCAAACTATTATTTAAAAAAAAAAACTTCTCCCTCCTCATTTTCCTCACACCTATATTATTCTATCTAAATACCTCTGTTTATTACACAAATGGCAACATTCTCAATGTTCTAATTCTTTGATTCCCTCAGTTCAAATTAAACTGTGCCCTCTGTGAGTACTTAAATTCATCTGTTTTTCCAAGTAAATTGAAGTTAATCACTTCTGTTATAATAGTGTTGCAGTCTATGTGTGTGTGTGTGTATACACATATATAATGCTTCAGTTATTTGACCTCAAACTTGCTGAAATACTTTCATGTGTTTTTCACATTTCTACCTAGAATAGAGCAAAATATGTTGCACACATAGGTGCCTATTAAACATCTGCTAAAGCAAAATATCCTCATCTATATCCATATCTATTTACATTCATTGACAACCTTACATTTGTATGTGGAGCTTTAAAGAAACACTGTGGGTTTCAAGGAGACCTCATACACAACTTCATTTGCAATTGAATGTTGTTGGAAAAACAATATGCAGGATGTATTGGAATGAGAGTATTTAAAGGATATTTGCAGTAATTCATCTCTGATGTCTGAATATGTTCAATTCTGTGGTATGGCTGGAATGCAAGATGTCGAACCAGGTTTTCACTACACAGACCAATTACTTTCAATTTTACATAGGCCTAGTTAAACTCACCATTCACAAATCTTGCTGTGAAATTGCAGCAGAGGCAAAAATGAGTATAAGTGAATATAATACATTTTAACACTTTCTGCTAAAGTATTTATTGCTATAAAATTGTATTTTACTCTACAATTCTTTGTGACTCTTTTTTTTTTTTTTAATTTTTTTTTTCAACGTTTATTTATTTTTGGGACAGAGAGAGACAGAGCATGAACGGGGGAGGGGCAGAGAGAGAGGGAGACACAGAATCTGAAACAGGCTCCAGGCTCTGAGCCATCAGCCCAGAGCCCGACGCGGGGCTCGAACTCACGGACCGCGAGATCGTGACCTGGCTGAAGTCGGACGCTTAACCGACTGCGCCACCCAGACGCCCCAATTCTTTGTGACTCTTAATGTTCTACATCGATAATTCAGATGCAGTAAAATGTCAGAAATAGGAAATAGCAAGTAGGCGTCCTTAATCAGTGTTGAAAACTAAATCTTTATAGCCTACAAAATGAGCAAATCAAAAACAATTATCAAACATGTTTCATAATGTATTTTATGTATTCTCATTGTCTTTAAAATACCATATAGGGGCGCCTGGGTGGCGCAGTCGGTTAAGCGTCCGACTTCAGTCAGGTCACGATCTCGCGGTCCGTGAGTTCGAGCCCCGCGTCAGGCTCTGGTCTGATGGCTCGGAGCCTGGAGCCTGTTTCCGATTCTGTGTCTCCCTCTCTCTCTGCCCCTCCCCCGTTCATGCTCTGTCTCTCTCTGTCCCAAAAATAAAATTAAAAAAAAAAATACCATATAAATACTCCTAACTGTAGAGAACAAACTGATGGTTACAAGGGAGCCTGCAGAGGGATGAGCTAAATGGGTGATGGAGATTAAGGAGGGCACGTGTCTTGATGAGCATGGGGTGATGTACAGAAGTGTTGAATCCCTAAGTGCTACACCTGAAATTAATATCACACTGTATGTTAACTGGAATTTAAATTAAAAAAAACTTGAAGGAAAAAGTACTGATAATTATGTCTGAGAGACATTCTTCTTCCTTCAGTTATAATTAAACAGAAACAAATCCTTTTCATGTTTGCAATTACTAATCCTATACTGTAAATTAGTTGTTTTGATGATTGCATTTTCCCATTTATATAATGGTTTCGATATTATATATTTTATATTGATAAAGCACAATTACTTATGTCACTTGAGTGACAATTCATTTTAAAGTTTTTTTAACAAGAAATTAATTTTATTTTAGGCATGTCAAAGTAGAGAAGGCAAAATAAAAACAATCACTATTTTTTCCGTTAATGATTTCATATTTGAGAAAATGTTCAATATGTTTACTACTCTGTGTCAAGAAAAGAAACTAACCAATTAGATTTATTTTGAGTATAAAATTACATGTCTGATTTTAAAATTTAAGATTTGTCTTTTTAAAGAAAGCATTTATTAAGAGTGTGTGTGTGTGTGTGTGTGTGTGTGTGTGTGTGTGTGTGTGTTTAAAGCTTAAAGCAGTGGAAGGGTTTCTTTCTTCCCCCATTTGTATGTTTGGTGTAGGTTATATACCTTCAGTTTAATAAAAAAATGAACTGGTTCAGATGTCTATTAAATATAAATGCATTTCATTTTGATTATAAATATATATTTTTATCTGGAAGCATATACCCAAATATTTCTGCAAATAATAACCAACCTACCATTTCTCTAATTGAATTTTTTCCTTGCATTTTTAGAAAAAAAGTAATTCCTTACTGATTTTTTTTTGAGAAGATTTTTTTTTTTTTAATTGGAGTACACTGAGAAACACTTTTTTCCTTCAACTGAATGTCAGAAACTGTCTGGTGAATAATTGGTAGGCAAAGCACTTGCAATGAATAGGTTGGGCAATTCAAATTATATAAAACTTGTGATAACAAAAGGTCTATGTTTATAAATCATTTCCATGGAATAGATGATAGTTCATAATTAAGTGCAAGAAAAATATTTTCACAACAAAAATAGTATTAGTGTTTATCATAAATTTATATAAATCTGCTTAACATCAAAGAATGTGTTATGGCTGAACAGGGCACTGTATTGGTATGAAATCTGAAATGATGTTTTTTCATGTGACTGTGGATTTTTCTGTACATATATTAACAGTATTCAGTGATATCTTCCAAAAGACATATGTCTTGTTTTTTGCTTTTTATGAACATAAACAGAGACATAATGAATCCCACCTTCAAATGTTGTATACAAGTCTTTCAACAGCTTAGAACCTACATTATTCCCAATAACAATATAACAACTTAAAAGACCAAAAGATAATTGTTACTATATGTAAGGTAGGGGGAAGCTCTTGGCTATAGTGAAAAGGAACTTCATTTTTGCTTACTGCTATTAATTTTAATTTTACCCTTACTGTAACTCAGTTGCTTTTATTTCTTCCTAACATCCATCATATTATTATGTTATTATAGTATATATAATACATATTATATGTTATTATGGTGTATATATAGTGTTATTTGTGTATACACCAACATTTGTAAATGAATTATTGGAAAATGCTGTTCTCTGACCTAAAGCAGTTTATATTTTTTGCAAGTTGATACAATGTCATTTATTAGGTCATAAAGGATGATAAATAAACCCTAGTAAAATGTTGACATTTTTAGTACCTTTTTAAAATAAAATGTCTAGGTATGAATGAAGAAGTTAATCTTATTAATTTAGGCTCAACTTAATAGCATGAAAACATACACTGTCAAATATTTTAATGGAAAATAACTACGTGTGTGTTCAGACGATGAAAATCAACCTCTTAAGAAAATGTTCTTTTGGTCTCTGGTGCCGATTACTGGGCTTTATTAGTTCATGCTATAATTTCCCTACCCATCCACTCTTTCATCATCAAAATAAGTTCCTAACATTGAAAGGCCATACACATTATAAAACAGACCCCTGACAGCCATGAAAATATGCCTCTGGAATCTCTTACGTTAAATAATATAATTGATTAATATCCCCAGCTGCTGCACTCTATTGTTACCTCATGTTTACACTAAATTAATTTTATTAATGTTTTAAATTAATTTTTTTAATGTTTTATTTATTTTTGAGAGAGAGAGAAAGAGAGAGAGTGAGTGAGTTTCAACAGACAAGGGGTAGAGAGAGAGAGGCAGACACAGAATTCGAAGTAGGCTCCAGGCTCTGAGCTGCCAGCACAGAGCGTGACGCTGGGCTCAAACTCATGAACTGTGAGATCATGACCTGAGCCTAAGTCGGACGCTTAACCAACTGAGCCACCCAGGAATCCCTAAAGCCACACATTCTACAGGCTGCTCAAATCAATTGACTGAGCATAGCAAGGTTACTAAGATAGGCCGGTTCCTTCGAAACGTTGGACAGCCTCAGTGGGTGGCCTTGGCATGAGGCCTCCTAACTGATTTTGCTGAAATTCCCTTAGAACTTTACTGCAATCTGAGACCTTCTTTTTTCCTTCCCTCTCTTCTTCATAGTAGTTAGAACTGAATCATGGTCTTTTCATTGAAGAGTAGCATTATCACAAGAATTGAACCCAATTCTTATTTTAAAATACACTGTTATTGGGGCACCTGGGTGGCTCAGTCGGTTAAGCGTCCGACTTCGGCTCAGGTCACGATCTCGCGGTCTGTGAGTTCGAGCCCCGCATCAGGCTCTGGGCTGATGGCTCGGAGCCTGGAGCCTGTTTCCGATTCTGTGTCTCCCTCTCTCTCTGCCCCTCCCGCGTACATGCTCTCTCTCTCTCTGTCTCAAAAAAAATAAATAAATAAACGTTAAAAAAATTAAAATAAAATAAAATACACTGTTACTAATAGCTAAAAATAGTTTAATATTCAAATGTTCTCCCTTCCATGAATTTACATTTTGTGACGTAAATAAAAAAAAGGATTTCAAATTCCACTGAGGATCTAGAGGAAATTCATCTTCAATTCAGGATTTTTTAACGTACTGATAAGCAGATTGAAGTAATACTATAAACTGTATTTTCTTGGGGGGCGGGGGTAAGCTGATTGTGTTTGGCCTCACTTTCCCTAAAGAAGCATTCCTGCTTTACCCATGCTAGGGAGTAAGTAAAAGAAAATTCTTATTTATGTTATCTGATTTCATTTATCAATTGACCCTTGAACAATTTGGGGATTGGGGTTATCAACCTTCTGCAGGATCGACAATCCACGAATAGTTTTTGATTCCCCAGAAACATAACTACTCATAGCCTACTTTTGACTGGAAGCCTTACCAATGACCTAAACAGCTTATTAACACATAATTAGTATGTGATATATATGTATAATATACTCTATTCTTATAATAAAGTAAGCTAAAGAAAAGAAAATGTTATTAAGAAAATCATAAAGAAGATAAAATATATTTATAGTAGTATATGGAATTTACTGAAAGAATCTTCATCTAAGTGGAACCACACTATTCAAAATTGTGTTGTTCAAGGGACAACTGTATTTCTCTTCATTCATTCACTCATTTAACATGAAGACCCAGCATGTGAATACATACAGACAACGTGTTAGGTCGTAGAGAGATAACAAAGCCAAAGCAAACTGTAGACACTCAACATGGAACTCAAGGGACAATCTTTGAATTTAATCACAAACATTCATACAAAATAAATTTAAAATTACAATTCTGATAATTTAAAGGAGAGTTACTTGCTGGTATGGAAGGATAAACAGAAAAAATAGGGTAGGTTTTCATGAATTAATAAAAATTGAGCTCTTATTTAATAACAGTACTGATTTTCTATTGCTGCTATAAAAAGAAAAAAAAAAGTTGTTAGGTTGGATGAGTTAAGTTCTGGACAACTACCGTATAACCGAGTGCCTTTAGTTAACAATATGATACTGTGCACTTCAAAAATTTTTAAGAGGGTACATCTCATGTTATATGTGCTAACGACAAAAAAGGGGAGATGCAAAGAAACTCTGGAAAGTATTGGATATGTCTATTCCCTTGATTATGGTGATATCATGGCTATTTGCATATGTCTAAACTCATCAAATTTTATGCATTAAACATTTGCACTTATATATGTATATACATATATATACATACATATACATATATATACACATACAGTATACCTCAATAATATATAGTATATATTTAGTATACCTTAATAAATCAATAAAAATAAAATAGATAAAATACACAAATATAAAGCTCCCCAAATTTGTACTATTTTTCTTTATATCAACCTGCCTATTTTTTCTTTGAAATGTGTAATTTATAGTCATAATTTTCCCACATATTTTCAATATTAAAATATTTATTAAAATTAAATGTGGTCAAAATTAAATAAAAATGTTTCATAACAAAATTTTAAGCTTTTCCTTAAAAAATCACTACAAACTAGTTGCTTAAAACAACACACATTTATTCTTTTATTGGTCTGAAGGGGTAGAAGTTCAAAATCAGTTTTCACTCTGTCTCTCAAAAATAAACATTAAAAAAAAACAATGGGGGCGCCTGGATGGTTCAGTCAGTTAAGCGTCAGACTTCAGCTCAGGTCATGATCTCATGGTCCATGGGTTTGAGCCCAACGTTAGATTCTGTGCTGACGGCTCAGAGACTCTAGCCTGTTTCATATTCTGTGTGTCCCTCTGTCTGCCCCCCATCCTGCTCTCTCTCTCAAAAATAAACAAACATTAAAAAAAATTTAAAAAAAAAAAGAAGTTCAATGTCTAAACTTCAAGGTGTCAATAGTGTGCTGGTTCCTCTGGAGACTCTGAGGAAAGAATCCTTCCCCTTTTCAACTGTTAGTGACCAACTGTACTCCTTGGCTTATTGTCCCCCCCACTATCTTCAGCATACATCATCCTATTTTGTGCATCCATCATCACACTGCCTCACCCTCTCTCATCTCCTGCCTCCTTCCTATGAGGGTCCTGTGATTATATCAGATCAACAAAATTAATCTACTATAAAATCTATTTCAAGATCCTTAACTTAATCATATCTTACAGGACTCAAGGCTGTCACCTTCCTGGGGATAAGCATAAAAGTCAAAGGGTGTGCCTGATTTTTCTGGATAAATGGAGCATTACCATCACCACCCCTAAATAAAATCTAAAGGTACCAAGAAAATCACAAATAAAGTTTTGTCATTACAAGTTCAGGAATTAGAATGGTACATTCATTCAGTCTACCACAATGAATAATGAAATGTGATGTCATTCTGGGAAATTGAACTTTAGATAAATAAAGCAGTGATTACACAGATACTTAAGATAGCTTTTTGCAAAACAAAACAAAACCACCTGGAACAATTGTTTTATGTTCCTTTTTTCCTGCACTTAAAGTTCATTCATGGAAATTCATTTATATATTATCTGAGAAAACAGATATTGCTACATATATTTTAGTCCTTAGATTCTGCCCTTAGGGAGATTTTCTTGAAGATACTTTGCCAGTCCAAATGAAGACACTAATGAAGTTTTCAATTTATGCTTTCACAGAGGTGACTTCCCATATTATTTTTCCCGTGTGCCTCACTAGAGTTCTGAAAAATAGATTTCTTCTGAAGACATCACACTCCAGTCTCCCCTTGGCCAATTAAACCCCAGCATCTCATTTTATATGGTTGGCAGTATGCCTGTTATTGAAGGTGGCTTTTAGCTTTTGTTAAATGCTCACTTCTCCATTTTTAATAAGACTCATACTCTTTGCCTAGACACCACCAAAATATCATTCCCTAGTAATTGTCATACTTAATATTTTTCTCATATATTAATTATACCTACAATTTTATTTATATTTCCATCCATTTCCTAAAAGGCTTTATGAGGTTAAATTTAAAATATGTATTCATTGTAATAAAATAAAATGGATTTAAATTATTCTTCCATTTAAAAAAATTATTCTCCCATTTTAGTTTAAATAGATGAATTGATTCCATTATGCTTAATTATATCTTGTATCCTGAACCTACCTTCCCTCTAACTGAAAGGCAAGCATAATATTGTGTATACTATTTCTGTTTACTTATCTCTGACTCCTAGAGAATAGAATAAAACTAATTGACCATTTTCAGCTTATTTAACTCTGAACAGAGACACCCCCACCAAAAAAAAAAAAAAAATAGGAAGGAAACACAAATTTAAGACAACAATTTCAAATTTCAAAAATGCTTCCTCTCCTGAGACACTGGGTTTGGAATATTTAGTCAGGTAAATTCACTTAATTATTAAAAATATCCTACTTATTCAAAAATACTTTTATTATATCAGTAATATTGATTTAAACAAAGATATATTTACCTCAAAATATTGTCAGCTTCAAAAGTGTAAATTATATAGCATTTTACAGCATGATCGATTACACACATCTAAATATAAATTTAATCATGTGTTAAACTAAATTTTAATGCTATTTATCTTTATAGGAACAGTAGTGCTCAATCTACAGTGTGTATAAGAAATCACTTGGGAAGATAGTTTAAATCACAAATTTCTGGGCACCAAACTCAGCAATTTAGTAGATGTGAAGTAGGGTACACAGAGGGATGTTTTCAACAATCTGCTCACATGATTCTGAAGTATGTGTTAAATAAAGGACCATTCAGAAAATGCAACACATCGCTGTAGGTTTTAGGCAGTTTGATTTACATATTTTGAAATTTATTGACAGTTGAATCTTTTTTTTAAATTTTTTTAACGTTTTTATTTATTTTTGAGACAGAGAGAGACAGAGCACGAATGGGGGAGGGGCAGAGAGAGAGGGAGACACAGAATTGGAAGCAGGCTCCAGGCTCTGAGCCATCAGCCCAGAGCCCGACGCGGGGCTCGAACTCACGGACTGTGAGATGGTGACCTGAGCCGAAGTCGGACACTCAACCGACTGAGCCACCCAGGCGCCCCTGAATCTTATTTTTAAGGATCCCCTAAAAAATCCCCTATAACTAATATGGGAACTTACCTTTATTTTCTACATGAGTTTGAAAAAAAATATTTATCATTTGTGCATAATAAATGTATAGCTTTGGTTTCATTTTCTTTGTTATAATTTATGAAGAAACTATCTGAAGTTCAATAACAACATAGCTATAATCTTTGTCATAATTAGATTGATAATCAATATTACTGTCTCCAGAATGTGTTCCATGCAATGCTATTTAGTCATGGCACAAGAAAAATGGGAGTGTAGGTAGAGGCAGAGGATGAATAGAGGGCCCGTGATTAAATAAATTTGTGAGAAACAAAAGATTACTTTGTGGTCTGTTCCCTGCAATGAACAATGGCCAAGTATAATTGCTTCGTGCAAATATGATTATTAATTTTTGTTGAATTTGAAAATGTTTCTTTGGCATAGAAGACATCATATATTATTTCTCTTTTGAGGGTATATTAATGTATTTGTATTCTAAAGTAAGAAAAATGATATTTGAAATTAATGAATTTATTACTATGATTAAATGCAAGATTTTTCTGCAGTAGTAACTTGAAGCCATGCAAAATCTGCACTACATAATTATATTCATTGTTAGTACTCTATTAAAAGAATAAACCATTTGTGTCTGTATAAGCAGAATTAAATCCACTATTTTTCTGTAAGCTACAATTGGCATGAGTACATTTCAGCCAAAGAAGAAAAGTATATTTTACAGTATGAACTGTTTTGAAAATTGTTTATATTTCTTTCACAATTTAAAGTTATGATAAGGTCTCCAAAAATTGAGATAAAAGGATGGTGTCTGTTGAGAATAGCTAGGGTTTCCAGGTTTGACTGAAGGAGGCATAGAACTAGGGATGAGACAATTAGTATTTGCCTGTCTTTTTCTTTCTTTATACTGAGAAAGTCTTTTTTCTATTACATCAAGCTTAATTTCTAACTGAGTAAGAAATTCTATGCTATTTCAACTTTAAGAATTTTAGAAATATAATATTCTTGGGAGAGGTTAATGGCACATCAAAGCTGAATGACTTAGCGGGATGATGTTAAATGTATGTGGTCATAGTTAAGGTTTTAGAACTTTCTTTGTGCATCTTTTCAATAATGAAGGATAGACATGGATTTACTGTAAACCCTTCTTTTTTCTAAGGAAGTATAATTTATTATTATAATAATGTCATTTATTGAGGTATAGAATGTTTAGGAATAAACTAAGTGAATACATACACCACATTTATAAAATTGTTACTATTATAACCCCTATTTTATAGATTGAGACATTGATAAAATATACAGGTAATTATATCCAGATCAAATAACTAATAATAGAATGTGAACACAGGTGCTTTGACTACTCCATAATGTGAAAAGTCAATGATTCTATTAAGCAGTATAGATTCAATCCAACTAGTTTGTGGTTTTACAAATGATGGACCTGTTTAAAATAGAATGTTTAATTTAATGTATATAAAAAATTTCTGGGTTTGAAGTGTGTCTATAAAAATAGTGAGTTAAATTAAACTATATTACCCTTTGATTTTTGCAAGGCTTTATTTCAAAAAGCACTCCTGTTCTCTAGCCATAGTGAACATTTTTGAAAATATAGCTTTGTCCTTCACATAAATGGTAAATGTCTGTCTTTTCTGCCAATCATTTTTATCTTTGCAGTGTAAGCTAAAGGTGATATGGCTTATTGTAAAAGACGAGGGTCATCATGAAAATGAATTTCAATATTCCTTGATGTTTGTGTGCTATCAATTGTGAAGAAAAGCCTTGAGCATGAACTATGGAATCATAAATTCTCTTGCAATATGTTCTTTATATAATAAAAAAAATAAAGATAAATGAAACTAAGGACTGCATATGATGTCATCAATAATGAAATGTATTCAAACCAAGATGAGGGAAAAATCATGTTTTATATGTAGATTAGAATATACGCCATAGGTTTATTGAAATTCATATTACAACTTTGAAGAGACAGATACTGAGGACATACAGATTATAAATGATGTGTGGTAATAATCCATGTGTAGCTGACCAATAAGATGGAAGCAAAAGTACTGAAAGGAAAAAAAAATTGTAGGGATGAATAATATTGATCGCTTCTAAATCCCTAACCCTAGCTGCACTGAGTTGCCCACTGTTGACAAAATTTGTTGGATTCAGGGGGCGCCTTGGTGGCTCAGTGGGTTTAGCGTCCAACTTCGGCTTAGGTCATGATCTCCTGGTTTGTGAGTTTGAGCCCTGCATCGGGCTCTGTCCTGACAGCTAAGAGCCTGGAGCCTGCTTTGGATTCTGTGTCTCCCTCTCTCTGGCCCTCCCCCACTCACACTCCGTCTCTCAAAAATAAACACTAAAAATAAAAAAAAAAATATTGTTGGATTCAGTAAAGTATAAGATGACCTGGTATTGAGGCATCTAAAAACTGGATTAACATCAGCAAGGTTCTAGTATTTCAGTAATGCCCCTTTACTCCCACTTGAATAACCCACTGATAACCAGTTACTGAGGACTTTTTTTTTTTTTTCAAAATTTTTTTTTTCAACGTTTATTTATTTTTGGGACAGAGAGAGACAGAGCATGAATGGGGGAGGGGGAGAGAGAAAGGGAGACACAGAATCGGAAACAGGCTCCAGGCTCTGAGCCATCAGCCCAGAGCCTGACGCGGGGCTCGAACTCACGGACCGCGAGATCGTGACCTGGCTGAAGTCGGACGCTTAACCGACTGCGCCACCCAGGCGCCCCCTGAGGACTTTAGATGTGCATGTTATTCTCCCTACCCTAAAGAGGATTTGAATTACTTAACAGAGGCAGGCTACACTGGGAAAACAAAAATCTCAAGTTATTTAGGAAACAAAAACTTATAAGAAATAAATACTGTAGAGATTAAAACAACATTTTATTTTTATAAATTTTATTTATCTACTATACATTTTATTTATTAAGATAAAATTAATTTACTTTTATAATAATTCCTAGCTCTTGTAGATAATTGATGCAAAGTAAGTTTCTCTATATCACTGTGTGAAAAGAACCCAAGTTATAATTATAGCTATAAACATACTCTCATTTTTTTTTATTTTAACTATGTCTGTTTATTTGGCATTTTCTCTTTTTGACTAGTACTTAATGGTCATGCCTTTTTCCTAAAGTTTATTTGTTTTCAGAGAGAGAGAGCGCGCATGCACAAGTGTGGGTGGAGCAGAGAGAGAAGGACAGAAAGATTCCCAAGTAGGCACTGCACTGCCAGTATGGAGCCCGATGCAAGGCTTGAACTCATGAACTGCGAGATCACAGCCTGAGCCAAAGTCAGACATTTAATCAACGGAGCCACCCAGGTGCCCCTATGGTCCTGCCTTATTAATATTTATTATATTTTATAAAATACTGTATATTTTAAATTATATATACAGTATAAATTATAAAAAATTATTATATACTATGTATATTAATGTGTAGTTCACATATTCCAGACTGACCGCAGTAATTGTTTCATTGTCTAGTTAAAATTCCCAGTGTCTAGCCCTGGAAAGTGTGCTAGCCTCCCAAATTGGTTCTCCAATTTCACACTCTTTGCTCTAGTCAGTTACACACACTGCCAACACATGACCAAGTTCTGGTGCAAATGCCAAGAAAGCCACAGAAGCCCTGCCCTCTCCATCTTCTCACCATACCCCATCCGCTCATCAGTTCAGGTCTGAAGGTTCTTAGCCTGACATTTAATGCCATCCTTAACTGTAAACTATCCATCTCTCCAATTTCATCTTCTTTTTTCTGCCCCTTAATACATGTGTTCCTATTAAGCCGTGCAAACCACAATCATGTTAAAATACTTTAACATAATGAAGAGTGTGTTTAAGATGGTGGAGTAGAAGGAAGACCCTCTGGTTGCTTCATCCCTTGAACACGGCCGGGTACAGATAAAATCCTCCTGAATACCCCCAAAATTGATCTGGGGACCGAGAGAACAAACTGCACGACTAGAGGCAGAGAGGAGACCACATCATGGAAGGTAGGAGGTATGGAAATGTGAGTTGAGGGAAAAAAGAATAGCAGGTGCTGACAGGGGAGGGAACCCTGATCACAGAGAAAGGAGAGAGAGACAGAGAGAGAGACCGTTCATATGCAGTGCACAGGGGATTACACAAGAAAAAATTCCCCAAAACCATTGACTGCGAAAATGACAGGGGCTGATTATTGTGAGTTTTTACGACCAGCTGAGCTCAAAGACTGAAAGATTTAGAAGTCCATGCCATGGCCAGTGAGGAACCTGGCAGGTGCGTCAGTGCTCCTGTGAAGAAGGAGGGCAAAGGCCCAGGAGTGTATAGTACAATCTGGGATCCCCTGGGACACACTGAGAGAGATGGTTCCCCCTTCTTGCAGTGCATCTAGGAGAAATGGCATTGCCTCTCAGGGGACAAAAGAGCCAGTGTGCACCAGTGTGTTGCCCAGTACTTTAAGCAGAGGAGCAGAAATGTCTGCTGAGGGCAGTGAACCTAAACTCTGGCTCTGCTGAACTTCACTCAAACTCCAAACTCCTGCACATTAGTGTAGCTCCCCATCTGGGATGAATCAGTAGCATCCCCAGAGCAGCGAGGTCCTCCCCCAGAGGGCCAGCATGCATCTGCACCATGCTGAGTCCCTAAAGTTTAGAGTTCTGAAACGCTGGCATGCCTGAGATAAAACACAGACACACTACACTGTTGGCGTCAGAGGCAGATGGTCCCCAGACAGGGTGAAGACAGGATTCTGAGGGATGCCTGAGACACATGAGGGGAGATTGTCTGCTCTTCTAGGAGGGTTTCCTAGAGAAGCGTAGATACAAACTCCCTTCTCTGGAGTCAATGGAGACGGCTGGTGCCATTTTATCCCCTCGCCCATCAGCGCAAATTGACTTCAGGAAGTAGCACAGCACCCACAGTGGAGGCCTGAGACACTTAACACCAAGCCCTGCTCCCCTGAACTCTGCAGATGCTTCTTTACCAGGACAAATGTGCCCGAAAACTAGAGCAGAGGGCCCCACCCCCAAAAGATCAGCACAATCCCCCCTGCACACACCAAGTTTACTGACCATAGAGTGCTGCAAAGCTTCAGCTCTAGTGGAAACATACTCAGGCCTCTTTGAACAAGCAGAACAGAGCTTACCTAGTTAAAACTCACCACACATTGGAAAAGGTCCGAACACTGCCCACTACGGTCAAAGAGAAAATCTGCAGAGGAACTGACCTGAAGGAAGGAGCAGCCAAAGCCCAGCAGCAGAGGGCACACAGCACAGACAGAAACACTGACTGAAGCACCAGGCCCTGGATACTATATGGCCTGTTCCTAATAAAGCCAATATTCTCAGGAGTAGGAAACATAACAGTATTTCCTAATACAGAGAAGACGACATAAGCCTAGGTAAAATGCCAAGATGCGGGAATTCATCCCAAAAGAAAGAACAAGTAAAGATCATGGCCAGCGACCTAATTAAAAAAGATATAATATGCTGGATCCCAAATTTAAAACAACAATTATAAGGATAAAGGATACTAGCTGGGCTCTAAAAAGCACAGAAGACAACCTGGAGTCGCTTGCTACAGAGATAAAAGACCTAAAAACTAGTCAGACCAAAATTAAAAAAAAAAAAAAAAAATGCTATAATCAATATGGTTATAAGCAACTGGTTATAATGACCACAAGTAGGAAGTAGCAGGGGAATGAATAAGTGATATGGAAGATAAAATTAAGGAAAATAATGAAGCTGCAAACAAGAAGAGACAAAGAAATACATTGAGTTATAAATGTAAACTTAGGGAAGTCAGTGACTCCATAAAGCAAAGTAACATTCTTATCATAGGTGTGTCAGAAGGGAGGGAAAAAGGGGCAGAAGGTTTATTTGGGCAAATTATAGTGAAAACGTCCCTAATCTGGGCAAGGAAACAAACATCCAAATCCAGGAGGCAGGGAGAGCTTCCACCAAAATAAAAAAAGCAGGCCAACACCAAGACTTATTGTGGTAACTTTTACAAAACATACAGATAAGACAAAAAATCCTAAAAGCAATAAGGGAAAAGAAATCCTAACTTACAAGAGATAAGATAAGAGGTAATAAGGTAAGAGATAATAAGGTTAGCGCAGACCTATCCACAGAAACTTGGCAGGCTGGAAGGGACTGCCATGATAGAGTCAATGTACAGAATGGGGAAAATATGCAGCCAAGAATACTTTATCCAGCAAAGCTGTCATTCAGAATAGGAGAGATAAAGAGTTTCCCATACAAACCAAAATTAAAGGAGTTTGTGACCACTAAACCAGCCCTGCCAAGAAATATTAAAGGAGGCTCTTTGAGTGGTTAAGAAAGACCAAAGGTGGCAAAGACCATAAAGGAACAGAAAAAATCTCCAGAAACAACTTTACAGGTAATACAATGGCACAAAAATTTATATAGATCAATAATCACTCTGAATGTAAACAGACTAAATTCTCAAATCAAAAGACATAGGGTATCAGAATGAATAAAAAAAAATAAGACCCATCTATGTGCTGCCAAGAGACATATTTTACACCTAAAGACACCTCTAAATTGAAAATGATGGGATGGAGAATGATTTATCATGCTAACGGTCATCAAAAGAAAGATGGAATAGCAATACTTAAATCAGACAAATGAGATTTTAAATGAAAGACTGTGACAAGAGAGGAAGAAGGGCACTGTATCATAATAAAGGGGTCTACTCAACAAGATCTAACACTTGTATTTATGTCCCCAGCTTGGAAGAACCCAAATATATAAAACAATTAATAAACATAAAGGAACTCATTGATAATAATACAAAAATAGTAGGGAACTTTAACACCCCACTTACAACAATGGAAAGATCATCTAAGAAGAAAATCAACGAGCAACAATGGCTTGGAATGACACACCCGACCAGATGGCCTTAACAGATATTTCAGAGTATTTACCCTAAAGCAGTACAATACACATTTTTTTCAGGTGCACATAGGGCATTCTCCAGAGTACATCACATACTAGGTCACAAATCAGGCCTCAAGAAGTACAAAGGACTGAGATCATATCATACATGTTTTCTGACCAGTATATGAAACTTAAAGTCAACAGGAAACTTTTAGAAATAACACCAGTACATGGAAGTTATAAAGTATGCTACTAAAGAATAAATGGGTCCACCAGGAAATTAAAAAGAAATATTTTAAGAAATATATGGGGGGCACTTAGGTGGCTCAGTTGGTTAAGATTCCGACTTCAGCTCATGGTTCATGAGTTCAAGCCCTGTGTTAGGCTCTGTGCTGACAGCCCAGATCCTGCAGCCTTCTTCAGATTCTTTGTCTCCCTCTTTCTCTCGGCCTCTCCACCCCACCCCTCTCTCAAAAATAAACAAACAGTAAAAAAAAAAAAAATTAAATACATGAAAACACAATAGTTCAAAATTTGGGGATGCAGCAAAAGGGGTCATAAGAGGGAAGCATATAGCAATACAGGCTTACTTCAAGAAGCAAATAAAGTCTTAAATATACAACTTAAACTTACACCTAAAGTAACTAGAAAAAGAATAATAAATGAAGCCTGAAGCCAGCAAAAGAGAAATAATAAAGACTGGAGCAGATAAAAGATATAGAAAGAAACAAACAAACAAAACCCCAACAGAGTAGATAATGAAACCATGATCTGGTTCTTTGAAAAAAGTAAAAAAGTTGATAAACCCTTAGCCAGACTTATCAACAAGAAAAGAGAAAGGACCTAAATTAATAAAACCATGCAATAGAGAGAAGAGCTCACAATCAGCATCACATAAAACAATTATAAGAGAATTACTATGAGTAATTATATGCCAACAAATTGGACAATCTAAAAGAAAGTTCCTAGAAATATATAAACCACCAAATACTGAAAGAGAAAGAAATAGAGTACTTGTACAGACTGATAACCAGCAAAAAAAAAAAAAAAAAAAAAAAAAAAAAAATTGAATCAGTAATCAAAAATCTCTCAACAAACAAAAGTCTATGAACAGATGGCTTCCCAGGAGAATTCTACCAAAAATTTAAAGAAGAGTTAATACCTATTCTTTTCAAACTCTTCCAAAAAAATAGAAATGGAAGGAAAACTTCCAAACACATTCCATGAGGCCAGCATTACTTTGATTACAAAACCAGACAATGGCCCCATTAAAAAGGAGAATTACAGGCCAATATCTCCCATGAACATAGATGCAAAAATTCTTAACAAGATACTAGCAAATCAAATCCAACAGTATATTAAAAGTCACCACTGTCAAGTGGGATTTATTCCTGGGCTGCAAAGGTGGTTCAATATTCACAAATATATCAATGTGATACACCGCATTAATAAAAGAAAAGAACCATATGATCCCCAAAATAGATGCAGAATAAGCATTTGACAAAGTACAGCATCTATTCTTGATAAAAAACCTTCAACAAAGTAGGGATAGAGACAACATGCTTCAACATCATAAAGACCATTTACAATGGTGGGTCAAAGAGCCACAGCTAATATCATCTTCAATAGGGAAAAACTGAGAGCTTTTCCTCTACAGTCAGGAACAAGACAAGGATATCACACTGTTACCTAACATAGTACTGGAACTATAGCCTCAGCAATTAGACAACAAGAAGAAATAAAAGGCATCCAAATTGGCAAGGAAGAAGGCAAATGTTCTCTCTTTGCAGATGACATAACACTCTACGTAGAAAATCTCGAAAAGTCCACCAAAAAAGTTACTAAAACTCACACACAAATTCAGTAAAGTCACAGGATACAAAGCCAATTTACAAAAATCTGTTGTATTTTTATATAATAATGAAGCAGCCAGAAAGAGAAATCAAGGAATTTATCCCATTTGTATATTGCACCAAAAACCATAAGAAACCTAGGAATAAACCTAACCAAATAGGTAAGAAATCTGTACTCCAAAAACTATAAAAAACTGATGAAAGAAATTGAAGACGACACACAGAAATGGAAAAACATCCCATGCTCATGGATTGAAAGAACAAATATTGTTAAGATGTCTATACTACCAAAAGGAATCTACACATTCAATGCAATCCCTATCAAAATGACACGAGCATTTTTCATAGAGGCAGGACAAGCAATCCTAAAATTTGTATGGAAGCACAAAAGACCCCAAATAGTCAAAACTATCTTGAAAAAGAAAAGAAAGCTGGAAGCATCACAATTCCAGACATCAAGCTATATTAAAAAGCTGTAGTCATCAAGACAGTATGGTATTGGCACAAAAATAGACACATATATCAGTAGAACAGAATAGAAGACCCAGAGATGGACCCACACCCCCATGGTCAACTAAGCTTTTGACAAAGCAGGAAAGAATATCCAATGGAAAAAAAAATACCATTTGTCTCACCAATAATTTTGTCTCTTCAACAAATGGTATTTAGAAAACTGAACAGTGACATGCAGAAAAATGAAACTGAACCACTTTCTTACACCTTATGTGAAAATTAATTCCAAATGGATGATGGACCTAAATGTGATATAGGAAACCATCAAAATCCTATGGGAAAACACAGTCAGTAACTTCTTTGACCTCAGTCATAGCAACTTCTTACTAGATATGTCTCCTGAGACAAGGGAAACAAAAGCAAAAATGAACTACTGGGACCTCATCAAGATAGAAAGCTTCTGCACAGTGAAGGAAACAATCAACAAAACTAAAAGGCAACCCTCAGAATGGGAGAAGATATGCAAATGATATATCTGGTGAAGGCTTAGACACTAGGGTTATGTTAGATGGTCAATATCCTCATCATCAGGGAAATACAAATCAAAACCACAATGAGATACCACCTCACACCTGTCAGAATAGCTAAAATTAACAGCAGAGCAAACAACAGGTGTTGGCATGGATGCAGAGAAAGGGGAAATCTCTTATGTGGTTGGTGGGATTGCCAACTGGTACAGTCACTTTGGAAAACAATATGAAGCTTCCTCAAAATGTTAAAAGTAGAATTACCCCATGAGCCAGCAATTGTACTATTGGGTATTTAACCAAAGAAAACAAAAATACATATTTAAAGGGGCACAGGTACCCCATTATTTATAGCAGCATTATCAATAGCCCAAATGTCCTGATGAATGGAAAAAGAAGTGGAAAGTGTGTGTATACACACACACACACACACACACACACACACAATGGAATATTACTCAGCTATCAAAAAAATGAAATCTTGAAGGGCCTGGGTAGATCAATAGGTTAAGCATCTGACTCTTGATTTCAGCTCAGGTCATGATCTCAGTTTAAGAGATCAAGCCCCACGTTGGACTCTGTGTTCACAGTGCAGAGCCTGCTTGGGATTCTCTCTCTCCTTCTCTCTCTACCCTTCCCCCACTTGCCTTCTCTCTAGCGCACTCTGTCTCTCTCTAAGTAAACTTTTTTAAAAAAGAAGGAAATTTTGCCATTTGTAAGTACATGGATGGAGACAGATTATACTAACCTAAGCAAATAAGTGAGTCAGAGAAAAACAAATGCCATATGATTTCACTTATATGTGGAATTTCAGAAACGAAACAGATGAACGAACATAGGGCAAAGAAAAACAGAAGGAGGCCAACCTTAAGAGACACTCTCATCTAATAGAGAACTGAGGGCTGCTAGAAGGGGAGGGTGGGGGGGTGTGGGCTAAATGAGTGATGGGTATTAAGAAGGGCACTTGTTGAGGTGCCTGGATGACTCAGTCACTAATTATAACCAGGTGTTATATGTAAGTAATGAATCACCAAATTCTCCTCCTGAAATATTATACTATATGTTAACTAACTAGAATTTGAATAAAAACTTGAAAAAAAAGATTATTCAACACTGAAAAAAATGACTGCTGGTCTTTACATTGATGAAATTTATGAGTTTTGAATGTGTTTGTTTTTTTTTTTTTTTATGTTTATTTATTTTTGAGACAGAGAGAGACAGAGCATGAATGGGGGAGGGTGAGAGAGAGAGGGAGACACAGAATCTGAAACAGCACAGAGCCCGACACGGGGCTTGAACTCATGGACTGCGAGATCATGACCTGAGCCAAAGTCAGACGCTTAACCAACTGAGCCACCCAGGTGCCCCTGAAGATGTTTCAATTAGTTGAGCAAGAAAAAAAAAGTGAATACTGTATTTCCTACGTTGGAAAAGACAGCTCTGGCTCCTGATTTTGGCTCAGGTCATAATCTGATGGCTTGAGGGACTGAGCCCCATGTCGGGGCTGATAGCACAGAGCCAGCTTAGGATTCTCCCTCTCCCTCTCTCTCTGCCCCTCTCCTGCTCCCTCTTTCTTGCTCTTTCTCAAAATAAACTTTTTTTGGGTGTTATATGTAAATGATGAATCATTAAATTCTATTCCTAGAACTACTACTACACTATATGCTAACTAGAATTTAAATAAAACTTGAAACATTAAAAAATAATAATAATATATTCCCCTTGAGATTTCCTAAAATATAAATAAATAAAAAACAAAAACAAAGTATTTTAATATGATGAGCTATAATGTATTCTCTAGTACTAAGTAGTTTTTACTAAAAACATTTGGTAGTGATTTCTATAGTTACATCAGGTCTTTCTAGCATGGGCACTTTGTGGTTTACTGCACTTACCTTACTATGTAAGTAAGTAAATACTTGTGTAACACAACCCCTCACATGAATCCATTGTCCAGATTTTATTAGGATGATGTGTGTCTTCCAACATAGGAAATATAGTAGTCACTTTTTTTTTTCTTGCTCAATTGAAACATCTTCAAAACTCATAAATTTCATCAATGTAAAGACCAGGCATCATTTTTTTCAGTGTTGAATAATCTTTTTTTTCAAGTTTTTATTAATTTCTAGTTAGTTGACATACAGTGTAATATTACTTTCAGGAGTAGAATTTATTGATTCATTACTTACATAGAACACCCAGTCTTCATCACAATTGCCCTCATTAATATCCATCAATGCTGAATAATCTTGTGAAAATACATTAAAGCTGAATTCATTCTTGTCTGGTTGACAGTTCAGAAAGGAGAACCTGCTTTGACCGGTAGATGTTACTGTGGTTTTGGAAACTGCTCTCATTACTTTGGAAGTGTTTTGTGATCAGTGTGAGTCCCTCTTCATCCCAAGCCTTTCCTCAATGAATGAAGGAGGCTTGGGGTGCCTGGGTGGCTCAGTCAGTTAAGTGTCCAACTTTGGCTCAGGTCATGATCTCAGAGTTGGTGGGTTTAAGCCCTGCATCAGGCTCTGAGCTGACAGCTCAGAGCCTGGAGCCTGCTTCAGATTCTGTCTCCCTCTCTCTCTGCCCCTCCTCCAATCATGCTCTGTCTCACTCTCTCAAAAATGAATACACATTTTAAAAATTTAAAAAAAAAAATGGAGGAGGCAAAGGAGAGCTCTGGCTGTAGGTGGGCATAGCCAGAGCTTCTATCATGGAGAACACAGCAGCTGAATAGGTATTTTTACTTAAGGAAAATAAATAAGAACTGCAGAATGGGGGCAAAAAAAATGTTGCATGCTAGGAAATGTCATGAATAGAATAGACCTTTATAGCTGAAAGGTGATGATTATGTATATGAAACTTAATGTTGTGCAGTATTTGGCTTGAGCAAAACAACATGTTGACTTTAATTCAGTGAGAAAGTGTATAGATTTTGGGGGGTCCTTAAAGAAGGCAATGCAAACATAAAACTACTTTTTAATGGTAATTTAAATGAAACATTATGTTAAGCAGGACTTGTTAAAGAGCAAGTGTAATCAGCTTTTTTTTAGCAATTTTTTATAAATGTAATCATAATAATGCTCTATTTGAATTATATTTCATTTTGTAAAAAGTGTTCAACACAGATGATTACAAGCTCTGCACAGTAGCTTACACACAATCTTACAATCATTTTCTAAAATGATTATCACTTCCAGGTAATATACTCTGCTTTTTAATCTTAAATACACAACAACAAAACAGGTAAGATTGTAGACATTAATATTAAAATGAAACGGTATAAACTACAAGGGCAGATAGAAAGCTTGTAGGAATTTTCTACCCATCTTACACAACCTTTAGAATGATAGTTTTCCTAACAGTAGAAAAAACTGAATGCTTAGAGATTTGAGAATAGATCTTTCTTTCCAAGTTTCCATTAATACAGCTTAGTAAATCTAAGAATTTTGTGTCCATAAAAACTTACATTCCATGGATAGTTCAAGAAACTCTCTATTATTTTTTTATTATACATGACATTAGGTATAAAACAGACTCTAACTGTATGAATAATGTACCATCCTTAGGGGAATTGAGAAAGTATTCACTTAAAGTCATTTTTGTGTTCTGCGGTTCAAATAAGGAAATACAGTTGAGAAGGAATACCTTAAACACTAATATCAGAAATTATTCTGAGAAGGAAAACGTGATTTCACAGGAGAATTAATATTTTTACATGGAACCTCAATTCTCTGTTGCTTCAATCTTAAAGAACTTCAGATGGCATAGGGAATTCATCTAATTATCCTAGTTTTAATAATAACTATTCAGAATCAATTTTTTTTGCCAAATATATATAATTAATTAAATTATTTTGGAAATTAAAGTAAATGTTTATATATTTTTACTCACCATCATTTAGCTGTGATATAAAGCCCTCTCTGATAATATATTTATTTACCAACTAAAGAGGAATATGCACTGGTAACTGTCCTCTAATTTTTTTCAGAATATTTTACTTGGATTTTTTTTATGTTTATTTATTTATTTTGAGAGAAAGAGACAGAGCATGCGCATAAGTGAGGAAAGGGCAGAGAGAGAGAGAGAGAGAGGGAAAGAAAAGAGAGAGGGTAGAGCGGCAGAGATAGAGGGAGATACGGGGCTCAACCCCAGGATCCAGGCAGAAATCAAGAGTCCCATGCTTAACCACTTGACTGACTGAACCAACCAGGTGCCCCATATATTTTACTTTGATTTTTGCCTGTCAGTGAGAAAATTCAATTATTTTTCTATTCAGAAATGATATTAATCATCAATATTCCTGTGACCCATTGACCAAAAATGAAGGCCAATTTAGCTATTCCCCTTGGAAAAATATTCAAGTAAATGTGGGAAATACCTCACAATATTTGTGTTCAATGACTGAAAAGCCTAAAATAATTTGAAATTTCAGATACCAAATTGGATTTTTCCACCTATGTTTTCATAATGTTTTGAATTGTGGGGGCAGGGAGACATAAATTATGGAGATAAAATATGGAGATAAAGTAAGTATCTCCATAAATTAGGGAGATAAAGACATAAAGTATGGAGAATAAATTGCAAAATATTGCAGTAGATATTAAGTTGTTTTAACTTATATAGTATTGAGTTAAAATGAATTCTTTTTTTTAATGTTTACTTATTTTTGAGAGAGAGAGAAAGAACAGGGTAGAGGGAGAGAGAGGGGGAGAGAGGATCTGAAGCAGGCTCTGTGCTGACATTAGAGAACCTGATGTGGGCTCAAACTCACAAACTGTGAGATTATGACCTGAGCTGAAGTCGGACACTGAACCAACTGAGCCACCTAGACACCCCCAAAATGAATTATTTTAAATTAGGCAGAAAATCAGCCTAGTTCTGAACCCATGATACTTACAGAAACTACATCAATACAAATTAATGTGCTAAATGATATACATTCACTATATTTTTGTAGTATTTGGTACCAGCTGATACTTAGATCAGATTTTGTGAGGAAACTTTTTAACATCTCCCTCTCTCTGCTAACATATGATTTTGTAAATTCTATCACATTAATAATTTCCCATATTTTCCCAATGCAAACATTTATATGTTTAAAAATAACACTCAATAAAAAATCTTTTCTTCAGGAAAAAAAAATATTATAATTCAGTCCTTTATACCATAAAGCAATCCTGCATTATAGCTTACTCTGTCATTTTGCCTTAAATTAATGAAACAGAATTTAAAAAAATAGCCATGGGGTAGAGTCATATATCTGACACCTAAACTTTCTTTACCAACAGTTATTTTACAAATTCATATTGCAAAAAGATGAGAAAGTAGAAATACGAAGTTGCCATGTTCCCTTCTACAACAAATATAAATTCAGTCATCATTTTTGAACTAATATCACTTGAAAACAAATAAGACAGTCTAGTGTATGATTCTTGTTACTAACATATTTTGAAATTATAAATAAAATAGGATAAAGTTAGAGGGAAAATAGCAAATTATTGTCAGTGGTCACGCTTGATAAGAAGCTAGTTTACTCAAGGCCCTTGTTAGTAACACATTCAATTCTTTAAAATCACAGCTACTATAGGAAATGAAGTCCTGCTAAAACAAATATTAATTTTAAAAAATTAATAGAATATTATAATTCTACAATAGATTTAATAATAGCTACAGAAAATCAATGCTATTATCTTCTCTGGTTTTTATTATTTTTTGATCACACTGGTAATAATGACATCACTCCTCTCCATAAAATAAATGATACATTTTCAGACATATGTGTGTATATATGTGTACACATACACACACACACACACATATATATCTGTGTGTATATACACACAGATATATAGATTTACAATTCTGAGACAAGCCTAGGGTTTTATGTACCTAATGCAAGTTTAGATAAATATTTGTGTTTGAATACACAAAAATTATATGAAAATATCAGCTATTACCCAAGTGAGTATTTACCATTTCACAAAATATGGTTCTATGAGTATACATGTTTATTTTTCATGCTCTTCAACATGGAAAAATATATATTGTATACATGAATAGGATGGGTTATGACACAAATTACACCAAAATTGAATATATTAAAGTTTTTTGAATTTCTTTTACGTCAATGGAAGTGATAAACTAAATTGTGCATTCCAATTTGGCTATGATATGAGACTTATAGCAGCCTCTTCAAATTTTACCTCATATTTTTTTCAAATTTTTCTACTTAATTTTCAATAAAATAGCAGATTAGAAACACAAGGTAAAATAATTTGAAGAGACTGGCTATATTCTCATGTAATGGCCAAGGTGAGATACACTATCAGACAGCACAGAGAATATTAAAAAAAATTCTTTATGAAAATATAGCTACCAAAATTTTTAAAGCACAAGTTTCTGAAGCCATTTTTACTTTTTTATTTTTTTTTAAACGTTTATTTATTTGAGAGAGAGAAATGGGGAGACCGAGAGAATGAGTGGGGAAGAAGTAGAAAGAAAAGGAGAGAGAGAATTCCAAGCATGGAGCCCAACCCAGGGCTTGATCTCATGATTGTGAGATCATGACCTGAGCTGAAATCAAGAGTCAGATGCTTAACCAACTGAGCCACTCAGTTGCCCCTCTGAAGCCATTTTTAATGGATATAGATTTCATCAAGTCATTAAACATCACTGAATCATAAAAACTGATATTCATAATGAAAACTGATTAACTTTCCGAAGAATTGAGTTATGTTTTATGTACATAATTTATTCAAGACATTGCACAACCCATTTTCCAACAGTATCTCTCTTACATTATTTATTATTTTTTTTTAAAAGAAGGTGAGTAGAACCATTTTATTTTAGATAACAGTTGGTGCTAAAACAATCAAGCTTTCCAGTAAACTTGACTAATATGGTTCTTTATTTCTTTTTTTTTTTTTTTTTTAATTTTTTTTTTCAACGTTTATTTATTTTTGGGACAGAGAGAGACAGAGCATGAACGGGGGAGGGGCAGAGAGAGAAGGAGACACAGAATCGGAAACAGGCTCCAGGCTCCGAGCCATCAGCCCAGAGCCTGACGCGGGGCTATGGTTCTTTATTTCTTAACGATTTCACACAACTCAAATTTAACTAAGCCCTTTAATCAAGGTTTCAGAATAGATTAACCAAGAATAAGAATTAATCAAAAGTCTATTTTAAAAGTAATAAGGTAGCTCGAGATATAAAACTATAATTGTGTCTGGGTTCATTCTTTTATTCACTTGAAAATATCCCTTAAACCCTTACTATAAAAAGAACACTGTATTTAACATTATAAAAAAGGAATTTAGCTTTATAAATAATGGTGGGGAGAGAAGGGAAAGATACATAACCTTTATTCAACAGTTTAAATGCACTATGGTCTTTTCACAAATACTTTTAGTATATATCTACACCAGGTGTAGTTAAGATTACTTTCAACCTTTCAGAAATGAGGAAACTGAGATTGAGCAAGTTAAATAATCCATTCAAAGTAATAAAATTAGGTACTGGTGGAAACCAAATTTTTAACATAAGATACAAATAGGCTTATTTTTGGTTATTTTATTTTATTTTATGCCCAATTTAAAATCCCAAAGAATGAGACCAGTATATTATTCTGAGAAATGATTATTTGTCCAATCTTTGTCTTAGAGCCTTTTTTCTTCATAAATTTCTCTCTTAACAACTTTCAAAGTAGATTTTTTTTTTTATTCTGGTGTTTGTGCCATCCATGAATGAATGGCATATACAGCGTTCATGAACTGAATGTGGATCTTATGCTTCTGTGTTTTAACAGATTAAGCAGTCCTCGTATGAAAATTTCTGCATCAGTTTTATATCTCTAAAGAAAATATTATCTGATTATCCCATGTAAAATGAAAATTACATGATTTTCACAAAGGCTTAAAGTGAAATGTAATGTTTACTGAGAAGTTGTATTGTAACTTGGAAAGTGAGCCTCCTTTTAATTCTAAAAATCATCCTATGAAATACATATTATTTCCATTTTATATGGTAATAAATGTAGCCTTAGAGATATTGATACCTATACTGCCTAAGTCAGTCAATTTAAGTCAATTTAATTGCTGTACATAACACTGCTAGTAAAAGTGATAATAAAATTAAACTTAGTAGTGTTGACTACAAACAGCCACAACAGTTTATTTTATATATTATATCTGTTCTGTGTCCCAAATACTTTTTTCCATCTTCTTTTTTTATATATTTATAGCATTATATTTGTCATCTTTATTGCTGCAGAATAAATACAAGAACTTAAATATATATTTTAATTAAACCAATAAAATACATAAAAAAAGATGAAGAGAATGATTTGGTTGACAACCAGAAAGTACTATATAGCTAGCTTTTATGAGGGACTTGGGATTAATAGTAGGAATTTTGTATCTTTAGGTGTGAAATCGTGCTAAGAAAATGGCTCCTACACTTCCAAAGATTATATTGAAAAAGACAACATTAAAACAGGGACTCACAGGAAATAAAAGTTTAAAAAAGTAAATAATTATTGAAAAATGAATGATAAAAATGACATTTAAAGGAGAAAAATATCATTTTATTGTGGTTCTATTTAGCCTCAAAAAATAACTTTGATAAAATGTAAATTCTTTGTATAGGTTTAGGTGGCCATGAAATTATAAGATAGAGAGGTATGAAAACACAAAGGAATAAAATTTTTAGGAGACAAAATTAAATCAATTCAGCCAAGAAAACTGTGTAGACAAGAAGCTTAGCTTCTTTTTGGAGAATCTGGACTACTATATATTTTTTTAAGTTTCTTGCTGTTATTATTGTTTTAAAAAATATAAGGTGTGTTAACTATATTTGGTTAAAACCTTTGCCTCTTTCCACTATCACTCCCCTCCATCATACTTCCCATTGTGTCTGGAAGCATAACATGCCACCTACAATTTTTGGTAACTGATAAGAGGAGGTTAAGTTAAAGACACATTTATTAGGGGTTTAGTGGAATATATTTAGTGGATCAGAATCATCTCCATCTATAGTTATGCCTTTCTTATCTCTCCCATGAAGTAATAGTCTTGTGGAATTCTAACATCTAGTCTCATAAATCACCTAGAGTCATAAAAGGACCAAACCTGACTCAAGCTAATGTCAAAATATGTATTCCATGGCACTAAGCATTGAAAATATGTGGTTAACAGAATAAAAGAGGAGATATTCAGTGTTTGAATTGACTTTAATCTATAAAAAATTATTAAATATGCAGACTTTTTAAAAAGTTTATTTATTTATTTTGAGAGAGTGAGCAAGCATCCACGGGCAGGGAGGGGCAGAGAGCGAGGGAGAGAGAGAGAATACCAAGCAGGCTCCAGACGGTCAGTGTGGAGCCCGACATGGGGCTTGAATTCACAAACTGTGACATCATGACCTATGCCAAAACCAAGAGTCAGACACTTACCCAACTGATCCACCCAGACGCCCCTAAATGTGCAAACTTTTAAAGAAATAACATGGTTTTAATTTTTGCCTAGTGAAAAGGGAATATTTCTCTTGACAGGAATACATTGATGATTCAAGATACAAAATTATAAACTTTTAAACGCCCACATATCTATATATAGATATATATTATTCTACAATATGAATTGCTTGACTAAAAACAAAAAACAATACCTGTGTTTGTAAGGCACAAAACTGTATCACTACTGTAAAATGTTAGCAGATCTGTCTGTGATATAGTATGTTGCAATGAAAATGAATAAAGGAAACGTAATTCAAAAGGGAGTCAGAAAGAAATGAAGAGAAGGCTCTCACTCATTTATCACACATCACAGCTTTCTTTACATACTGCAGCAGGAAGAAGGAAGATTTTCTCCTCGTCTGGCTGTATCAGGGAGATACCCAGCATGTCGGACGCCATATTGTTCTGTTTCCTTTGCTGCTGTGATCCACAGCTTAGAAACTTCTGCTTAGCCCTGCACATAGGCAGATTATAGCTAAGATCTGAAAATTGCTTTTTACCTAAAAGCAACCTCACCTAAGGAGGTAAGAAAGTACATACAGAATTGACTATTTGCTGTTTAAGAGGAATGACATGATCAGATCCCTGTAGGCAAAGATCAACTGACCAAGGCAAAAGAAGTTACACAACCTTCCTTAGAGGTCTACAGAAGTCAGTCAACTTTGACTCAGCCCCCTCCTGCTTCTCCCTCTTCCTGACATAAAAAGCAGCCCAAATCTCATGTTATGGGAGATCATTCTTTGGGGCAGTGGTCCTTCATCTTCTTGATTTGCTGGCTTTCTGAGTAAAATTGCTTTCTTTACCCCAACATCTTTTCTCTCCATTTACTGGGCCAACATGGGTGGAGCAAAAGGAGCTTATACTTTGTTACAGGTCAACAATCCAGCCAATGAGAAACTGCCACAACTCAACCAGCCAGAAGCCACCACACCCCTGAACTCTCATTGTCCTCTCAACCCCTCCCAACTTCCTCCTTTCCTCTATTAAAAGGAGGATCTCATTTCTGGTGGTTAAAAAACTGGCTATTTTAAGTTTGACATTATGTATATACTGTATTTTCCAAGCTATAGAATATCATCTTAAAATCTAACCAATAATGAAGCAAAAAGGAAATAGTTTCCTTAATTAGCCGTAATGAAAACAAATTAATCAATCCTGCTAGAACACCTTGAGTAACATCCAATTCTAACTATAGAAAATAGACTAAAATTGTGTTTGTATATGAAGACAGTATCAAAGAGTATGTTGTCAAGCATTATTCTAGAAGTGTGTTGAATAGTTAACTAATATAAATATTAGGCTACTATTCTTTAATTTATGATGACTGTGGTAGTCAGCAGCTTTCAACAATGTCTAACATTAGTTATATTTTCTTATTTTGATGAACTCCTCTAAATAAATAAACTTCAGAAAACACAAAACCTACATCCCATCTGTGGTTCGACTTCAACTTGTGACGTACAGGTGAGATTTACAATGGATGGGAATAGCATGACAGCAGCAAGGGGATCACTGAAGAATTCTACAAGGAGTTGAACAACTCAGTGTGAGAGTCATCTAAGTTTGCCAAGATCCATGCTGGACAATCATTGCTTGGCATTGTCACATTCAGCAGAAGGAATAAATGTTTCGTATCACAATGAATCACAAGGAAGAGAAGTCACTACCATTTTCTTTGACGCCAACCTCCAGTAGTTTTGTGACACCAGAGACGGTAAGTTTGTCAATCTACGATTGCATTTTCCAGTCATTCAAGCTGGAGTGCAGAGCAATTTCACCTGATTGAAAAATTTGAAGTAAGGTGATATTGCTCACCCTTGAGAAATAAATTTAACTCATTACATGTGGGAACCTGTCCAAGACAGTGAAGGATGTTTGGTTCTTGTATATATGTGTCATAAGATTTTTACAACCTCTAGTTTTAGAGCCAATTGATTTTGAAATGATAACAAAGGCTTCCTTGAACAACTGGAAGAACTGCTGTTCAGAGGTGCAAACAAATCTGAGAAAAACCAGAGATTTTGCAAGTTACTGGGACAGACAAAAGACTGCGTCTGAAAGGGAACGCTTAAAAAAATCCTTAGAAAATACAGTGCCATCAGGGAAAAAATGTACAAGTAACAGAAAGATAACGTTTAAGGTCTCTGTTTCAAATTCTCAAACTATATTTTTAAAAATGGTGACACTCAGAACAATTAAGCAAAAAGCTTTTATTAACCTAACTCTCTCCTTGCCCAGATATTAGAGTCTGGGAGAAAAACACAAAATCATTCTGACTACTCTTATTGTAAATACTGATCAATAACCCACTGGCCCTCAGTGCAACTTTACTACATTCCCTTTGTCTACCAATTTATTCACTCTCCTAACTAAATCATTCTTTAATAGCCTTACATATGTCTTTAAATCCCCAATACTCTCCCTTCCTTACTGTTAGCTGGTACCTTTGCTTCTCTTTTCACTGAGATTACAGAATCAATCCAAGGAGAATGGTCCTATGTCTGCACAAATTAATATATTACTACACCTCGGGCAGAGTCAGCATTCTCTCCTGTTAGCACAGAGGGACTATCTGTGCTCTCTGCTAAGACAAACGTCCATTTTTGCACTCAGTCCCATCCCTTATCACTTGTTCAAGTAGTGTCCCTGAAAATGGCCCTCTTTTCCATAAACTCTCTATGTTGATTCTATTAGGTCATTTTAGTGACACACAGGATGCACTCTTACTTTAAAACAAAGAAAATGCAAACCCCCCCAAAATTTGTTTTTTTATCATATCCCATTTCCCTCTATTTCTGCATAGTTTCTGATTTTTTATCCTTCTATATTTTGCTATTGCTCAAATGCATCAAACACTCTCTTAGGACCTTTTCACATGCTCTAAATTCAGCTGGAATCCCTTCTGCCTGATAGCTCTAGGATTCTACATCAGGATCACATTTGCTTCCTTTAGGTCTCTCTTGAAATTTCATCATATCATGGAGGCCTCCACTAAAGACACTTTTTTTTAATGTTTATTTATTTGAGAGATATAGAGAGAGGGGGGAAGAGAAAGAGAGAGAAAGAGAGAGAGAGAGAGAGAGAGAGAGATCGATTATAAGCAGGGGAGGGGCAGAAAGAGACAGAGAATCCCAAGCAGACTCCTCACTGTCAGCACAGACCCAGGGCTCAACCTCATGAACTGTGAGAACATGATGCCCTGAGCCAAAATCAAGAGTCAGCTGCTGAACTAACTGAACTGCCCTGAGGACCCTTTCTGATATAGCACTACACACTAGCACCCCACACCTATCAAAACTTACTCTGTTTATGCTATATCCTTTCTCCTAGTCCTTATTCCTCTCTGATATATTGCATATTCATTGTCTGGCTCCTTTATTATAATGTAAGCTCCATGAGAATAGGAGATATTGAAATTTTTAATAATATCCAATGAAATATAAAATCATATTTATATATGATTTATCATATAAAATTATATATACATATGCATATATATCGGGGGGAGAGAGAAATGGTAATTGAAAAGAAAGTATGTGATTTGTCAAAGAATAACAATTTGCACAGTGATAAGACTTGTGGCTTTTCCAAATTAATTCATTTGCCTTTCCAAATCAGTGGGGAATGTTATATTATCTGGTTGATGGAATTAAAAAACAAAACAAAACAACAACAAAAAACAACCAAGGTATGTGGAAGCAGTTTACCCACCAGTTGGATACACACTTAAGTAGTTGTTAAAAATCCAATGCTCACTAGAGTATGAGAAAAATAGGAATTTTATACATAGTCAATATGAATGTAAACTGGTAAAGCCTCTTTGGAAAGCAATAGTTTACTTTTATTTTTTTTTAATTTAATGCTTATTTATTTTTGAGAGACAGAGGGAGACAGAGCATGAGCAGGGAAGGGGCAGAGAGCAGTGGAGACACAGAATCTGAAGCAGGCTCCAGGCTCTGAGCTGTCAGCACAGAGCCCGACATGGGGCTCAAACTCACAGACTGTGAGATCATGACCTGAGCCGAAGTCGGACACTCAACGACTGAGCCACCCAAGAGCCCCGGAAAGCAATAGTTTAGAAAGCAGTGTCTGCTATTATATTTCTTTCAACACACATATTCCACTTTTCTAGATCTGCATTAGAGAAATACTCATGCATGTATCTGTAGATATATGTAAATACTTAAAATATTTTAGATGGAGTATGTATATATGATTAACTAGACAGAAATGTATCAGTAATACACTCAAAAGAAGAAAGGAAGGAAGAGGAATGATCATAATCTATAGGATACTCCATCTTTAGAGACAATAACTGAAATGCCAGGGTAACATAGTTACTCTTGGTGGCTTTGCCTCTAAAAAGATGTCCATTTCTTCATGCACTACACTCACCATGAAAGACACAGCTAGTACTGCAAAAGCCAAGGTGTGCTTCAAGGTTAGGCAAGTCTGAGAGCACTCTGGGTATCAAGGCACTTTGTTCGATAATGTTAGACTCTTAGTGTGCTCACTGCCATTCCCTGTGGAGAGCAAGTGTTCCAAGACAAGAATTAAACTGCCAGATGGCCTTGCTTATGCCTGACACCAGTATGTGCAAGGGACTGGCAGGCTTATGTCAGGGAACCCCATTACGCTCTTCATTCTGATGTTCTAGAGGTTGCTCCCCTGCTCATGTTTTGATATCTACCATAGGAACTCAGGGGAAGAGACAAAGCAACTACTGAGCACGACTAATGGAGATCAAAGTATCAAAACTTGTATTTCAATAATATAGAGAATCTTCATGTCTTTAAGAAATTTTCTTTATAAATCAATGTATCACAATTTTCATCATTATGTAACAATGCTTTGAAAAACAAGTTTAAATATAGGTTTTAGTAAGATGTGTTTTAAGTCAGGCTTCTCCAGGAAATCAGAACAAAGAACCAAAGGACTTGTATATACAGAAAGAGATTGATGTTGAGGAATTAGTCATGCAGTTATGGAGGTTGGCATGTCCAAAATCTGCAGGGTGGGCTGGCAACCTGGAGACACAGGTCAAGTTGAAAGGCTGTTTGCAGCAGAATTCCCTCTTGCTAAGGGGAGGCTAGTTTTTGTTCAGTTCAAGCCTGCAATTGATTGGATGAGACCCACCCACATTATGTAGGATAATGTGCTTTACTCACATTCTACCAATATAAATGTTAATCTCAACCAAAAACACTCTCAGAGAAACATCTAAAATATTGTTTGACCCGTATCTGGGTACAATGGCATAACCAAGTTGACACATAAATTTAAATATCACACAAGGTAATAAAATCAATTTACAATCTTACCCTTGATGAATGTCTCTGTGATATTTCACACAAAAAAAGCTTAGTACTCTTGCACAATATAAAGATTTTTTTTCTCTATATTATTATATAAGATGCTAAACCAGCTTGAGTTTACAACAGATATATAAATCTTTCCTCAGAGAAAGAAAATCTATAGTGCCCTTTTTACTTTCTCAAACTCAGTACAGATCCCATGCACAGCAAAATATAAAGCTAAGACTATAATGTATTTATGTAGCATATAAATTTTATATTTTGTTTGCTCTAAAATGGCAGACAGTCTTGGATTAGGAGACACTATGGGAGCAAATTTTTGCAGATGGAAGGGCATGATATAATTGATTATTGCTGCATAATAAAATATGGATGCATTTTTGCACGAAAACAACATCACTGATTTTCTCTATTCGGAGCTACAACATAATTTAAAATAAGGTTTTAAATGCATAGTTGCTGGCTATGTGAATAACAAGGAAAAGAGGTATGTAATGAATGTGAGATTTAGTGGCATTATATACATTCATCTGATGGGCCTCATAACCTATTTCGGACTTACGTTTATAGTAGAATGGTAAAACGGTATAGATATAGTAGGAAAGGGTCCTGTTTATTATATAAATCAAGTCCACCATTTTACACATGAGGAAATTTACCACAAAGCGTAAGTAAGTACTTTCCCTGTTCATAAACTTTTCATTGACAGAACAAGAACTAGTATGTAAATCTCCTAATACTAGTCTCTGGCCACAGAAATAAACTACAATCACTTGTGTACCCATAAATGAGAGTCATGGTCGCTTCAAGTTTTTATTTGAGTTAATTAGGTTTTCTACACAGAAAGTGAAACTTTACAGAAGAAATTAAGTCAAATTTAATCTGTACTGAGCGCTTTCCTTTCCTTCTCTTATCGAAGTGGTTAATTTTGATAAATGCAGTTTTACTATTTTAAAAAATTAAATATTTAATTTTAAATGTACTGTGCATACAATGTGTGTGTATATATATATACACATATAAAATTATAAAAATAATTTTGTATTATGGATTTTTATATTTTCATGTGTGATATATAAACATGTAATTATGCAGTGTGCTTCTGCCACTCAAAATTATGTTTTTGGCTTTATATAAAACAGATTTATATCAATAATATTATTCTTAATTATGACATTGCATTACAGAGACAATCCATTTTCCTATGTTCAGTGATTCATTGTTCTAAACAATGATGCCATAAACATTCATATGCCTTTTTACTTTTGCAAAATTTCCACAGGGGTATGCTTTGATTCCTCTCCCTTTATCTTTTGTGTGTCTCCTGTAGCTTTGTGCTTTGCAGTTATTGAGAGTCCTACATTAATTATCTTATACAAATAACAGACTATTGAAAATAACAATATAACTTCCACCACATGCAAAAACGATACCCTTTGACTCCTCTAAACATATTTCATCTTTCCGAAGTCATATTCTACCTTTTTATAAGGATGTATCAGCAAATTGTTGTAGCTACAGTTATTTTTAATACTTCTGTCCTCTAAACCCATACATTCGAGTTAAGTGATTAACGCACTGCTATATTACAATATTGGAGTAGTCTGAAGTTGACTATAACTTACATTTAGCAGTACGTCCACGAGCGGGCCTGGATCCTGGGTCCACCGGGAGAGGCCAACCAGGTGGCGGGGACGGCTAGGGTGGGCCTGGGATCTGGAACCTTCCGGGCCGCGTCGGGTCGATAGCAGGTCAGGTGGGAACACAGCTTTGCAGGAGCTTCACTGGACGCCCCGGGGCTGCTGGGACGCCGCAGCCAGCTTGGCGCAGGCAAGCCCAGAACCGGGCCCTGTGGGAGTCCGCCTGTCTCCTGGGCCCTCGACTTTGGCCTGGACGTGAGGTCTGACTTTGGAGCCCATGGAAGCCTGAGTCTGTGAGAGCCAACCGCGGCGCCAGGGCCGCGCGAGAGAGAGTTGGTCTGGCGCTGACCGGGTCAGGAGCCTGGCCAGCAGCAGGTGCTCTGGTGAGTTGAAAGCCTGGGTCCTGGGTCCGCAGTGGTCCGCCCGGGACGCTCGGCCGGCGTGGAGTCTGGCTTCAGCGGAGGGGCTCCCCGGGAGCGGGGTCTGCAAGGGCTGACTGTGGGCTTGGGGGTGCCCCCCAAGGCCGTGGGAGCCGGCCCGCACTGACGCGAAGCGGGAGCCTGGGCTCGCAGGAGCCCAGGGCCCAGGAGCCTGGCGTAGCTGTGGCCACGGGAGTTGGCAGGCGCTGAGGTGGGTCGCGGGCAGCGTTCGCGGGGTCCCCGGGAGCCTGGTGCCCCAGGAGCTGCGTGGGGCCGCGGGAGCCGGGGGCGCCAGGCAGAGCTGAGGCCTGGCTGTGGAGCAGCCCCCCAGGCGTCAGGTGGCGCGGGAGCTGGCGGGTGCCAGGGCCGCAGAGTGCACCTGCTTCCCCGGGCGGGCTGAGTCTGGGGTCCCCTGTGAGGTTGGGCGCCCCCTTCACCGACTCCCACGGAGAGGGTGTCTCTCTCGGCTGGCCTTGCCTTCCTGGGCTTGGCGGAGGTGGGGGGGGGGGAATGGAGTCTCTCTCCTACCCTCTTGGATGCGTCTTTTATTTCTGCGTTTCCCCCACGGGCTGTAATCCCTCACCTGGCGCTTGTGAAGGTGTTTTCTCACACAGGTTAAGTTGTTCAAATTGATGTTTCTGGGATGGACAGGCGCTAGAAATTTCCGTGTGACTTACTATTTTGCTGGCATCTTTCCTCACCTCCCCGTACTATATCTATATCTATATCTAGATATCTATATCTATATCTATATCTAGATATCTATATCTATATCTGTATCTATATCTATATCTATATCTATATCTACGTCTATATCTATATCTATCATCTATATCTATATCTATTTAGGTTTTGTTTGTGGGTGTTTGGGGATTCTGTGTGTGTGTGAGGGGGAACTGTTTGAATAGTGTAGCTGCGAACATTCTAGCTCATATGCTGTTATTAACAATGTCTTCTATAAACCACTTACAGAGCCGTAGGGTATGCATGAATTCAGTTTTAGGAAATAATCTCAGAGAGGTTTTCAGAGTAAATTCAAATTTACACTCTCACTCGCCATGTATAATAGTTATTGTATTTCCATATCCCTGTCAGTACTTGAAAGCGTCATTTTCCTTTTAGTCATTTGTGTCTATGTAAATTTATAACATTGTATTGATGACTGGTGAAGCTGAATATCTTTTCATATGTTTCTGCCCGTTTGAATATCTTACGTATCTGCCCATTTGAATATCTTTTGTTTGTTTTGATGATTTTTTTTTCTGTTGGGCCATCCATCTTTTTCTTATCCATTTGTTGCCTACACAGAATCACATGTAAGTTCCTCCACTACCTTCTCCTAATTTGGTACATTTGTCTTTATACTATCTTCATTGTATTATTCGAGGGAGAGATATTCTTAATTTTAGTATAGACCATTTTTTTTTGTGTTATAGTCAGTGCTTATCAGAACTTTTTTTTTTTTTTAGCTATCCTACCCCAGTATCATGGAGATGTCTTTCTACAGTCCCTCTAAAATCTTTATTGTTTCCATCTTTATCATCATATAAATAATCATTCTGAATGTGCCCAATAATATAATTTCAAAATATATGAAAAAATTATGGAGAAAAAGAAAAACAAATTAGACACCCCATAACTCTAGTGGGGAACTTCCATGTATTTTCGTCAGTAGCTGATAGAAGTAACCAAAAAATCAATGAAGGTATACAATATCTGAACAAAAATTAACCAATTTAACTGAATTCACACTTACAGAACACTACACAAAATTACAATAGCCGCATTCTTTTCACAAATGCATCCACTAACTATCAAATAGACCATATGCTAGGCCATAAAGCAAATGACCAACAATTTCAAAATACTAAAATCATTTGTGTTTCCTGACTTTAATGAATTGAATCTAAACATTAGCAACAAATAGATAACTAGAAAACAACCACTTGCAAGAGGAAAAGAGTATACATTACTAAATAATTAATGAATTAATAGTAAATCAAGATAAACATTTAAGAAATATTTGAACAAAATAATAAGAACTCATGGCATATAATCTTTTGCAGGATATAGTTATAGCATCAGAGGGAAATTAATAGCTTTGAATGCATATACTAGAGAAGATTATAGGAAGAAAATCAGTGACTAAATCTTCCATTTCAAGATGCTAGAGAAATAATAAGGAAATCAAATGTAAGGAAAAAAGAAAATAATCAAATGTAGAGCAGGAAACAATGAAAGAGAAAAAACGTACAAAAAACAAATCAACTAAGCTGAAAGTAATCCATTGAAAAAAATTTATAAATAAATCTATAAGATGATAAGAAAAATATAAAGAAAATAAAAGTTACCAATATTAGTATTAAAATAAGCATACCACCTCATACCTCACAGATGTCAATAAGTAACAGGTAGATATTATAAACATTAGTTTACAGTTTGTATGAAACTGATAAATCCCACCAAATAATTATCTTACCAAAGATGAGCAAAGAAGAAATATAAACTATAGAGAATCTGGTATCATTTTTAAGGATTATGAATTATATGGGCTCCCATGTGAGAACAGGAATTCTTATGAGTGGGAATTTGCCTGCTTTCAGAACTTTTTAGAGTCATGAAAATATTTTGGATCTAGATAGGGGTGATGGTTCCACATCCACATTATATCCACACTGTGCGTGTAATGAGTGATGCTGAATTGTACACTTTAAAATGATTAATGGTTAATTTTGTTACACAGATGTTACCTTCATAAAAATATATATAAATAAAGAATAGTAAAATATGAATATCATGCCATCCAGCTTTGGTACAGGTCTCAAACATCTATAGGCAATAAGCCCTCTACATATCTTATTTTCTTTCAGGTTGTGACACTGAAAATTTTCAACTGTCATTCTCCTTCATTAGTGTCCATTTGCCTTAATCATATGATCAAATCCTGGAAGGAAACTTTGTAGGGAAATCTGTGGTACCCCAGATGCCCATAAAATCTCTGTGCTTATAGTTGAAAAAAGAATAATATACATTAAACATATATATATATATATATATGCACACACACATATATTTTATATTACGTATGTATGTTAGCGTGAATTTCTCTTTTCCAGTTATTTATTGTGCCACATGAAGCCAGAGGAGAAATTAAGTTTGTTAAAGAGGAAATGAAAGAGAAATCAGGAGTTAATATCCAGGTTTGGCACACAGATGGCTCATTTCAGTTCTTAGAACAGTACTTTCCATTAGAAATATAATGTGAGCCATATAGATAAATTTAAATTTTCTAGAAGGCACTTTTTTTTAAATAAAAAGAAACATTAAAATAACTGTAACCAAATATATAAAAAATAATCTCAACATATAATCAATGTAAAATATTATTGAGATATTTCAATATTAGGTTTTTCATTAACAAATCTGCAAAATATGTTGTGTATATTATACTTACAGCACATCTGAATCTGAACAATCCTCCTTCCAATTACTCGGTAGCCACTTTGGCTAGTGAGTATTGTATTAGATAGCACAGCCCTAGAAAACCCTTGAAGTACTGATGTTTAATAATATTCACTTTTTTTCTATATAAAAATCAGGCCTATTTGAATTCCAGTATTATCATATAGAAAGACTTCAACAGATAATCAGAAGGGTAGCCCTTATTTTTTCAAGAAGTGAGAAAATCCTGCTCCTTTTTCTTCTGAATTGAGCGGGGCGGGGGGGGGGGGGAATGACATGAATCAGGAGGGAGGTACACAGTCATAGACTGATTGTGTCTTGGCTCCAGAACCCGAAAATTTAAATTCTGAAGAGGATGGTAACTGAAACTCTAAAAACATCCATTACTGTCAATCAGGCTGGTCTTTTAACAAAAGCATAGTTATAACAAAGTAAAAATAGCCACATTGCATAGGTAGACAGAGAAAAATGAATGAATCAATAGACTTAAATCTTAAATGATATTCTGGTATGTAGTAAATACAGAAAATTCCCACTTCTGTAAGTGATGAAGTGTTTGCTGAGTTGAGGGCCAATGTGCTACTGAGAGAGCCCTCTGGAGAGGAGTGATGGAAACAGATAGAAAGGCTAGTAAGTGGCCAGTTTTTATCCAAAGGCAGGATGAAATGTTTGCATCCAGAGGTGTGAAGGTCAAGCAAGTTAACAAAGGAGGACGAAAAAACTTTCCTGGATGCAAAGACAGCAACTACTTAACTTTTCTCTTTTCAGAGGACAAGAATGTAAATCACCTGTGGATATGACCAGACTCTGACTTCAAATGGGGACTCTGGACTACATAGAAGACAATGCAAAGACCATAGTTGAAATAGCAATTTTACCCTCCAATTATAAACAAAATCAGGAAACTCTCCTATTATTCATATGTACTTTAAAAACAAAACAGAAACAAAAACAAAGATTGGAAGTTCCCCAAGAGTCAAGTTTTATAGAACAGAGTAAAAGAGGCTTTTAAAACCCAAAGAGACCAAACTGACTTAATTATTAGTAAGTTAAAAGTGTTCTCCCACAAACCCTGTGACTTGAGTCTCAAGAGGCCTCGGTAGAAACTTAAAAAGCTGCAACTTTTCTGCATATTTGTGTTTAAACTGGTCACCATATTATGTGTCTACATGGTATTACTTCACATGATTGCTATTCTCTTCTTCAAATATAGATATTCAGGTCAACTCTCCTTCAGTTAATTCTTCCCCCCCCCCCCAAAAAAAAAGTCAAAGGATCAGAAAGAAATTCATTGTCACAGAGATCCAGTTCCAAGGCATCGTATTGGCCCTTGTCATATGTCATAAAAATTCACTCAATGCTGACATTCCTCAGTCTCACAACCTTGAACTCCTCTACAGATCCACATGCTAGAGACATCCTGTCACACACAGAACATTTACCCTGGATTCATTACCTGTAACAATGATACAATCCTGTTTGTCTCAAGTCTAGTCATTCTCATGGTTTCTGAAACCTTGGCCTCACCTGTAAGCTATCTCTATTCCTTAGAAACCAGGCCCAGCATTCTGTTATAGGTTGAGTGATCTCACACTACATTTCATTAACAGACCTTTCTGAATATTGTTGGCTCTTAAATTCACTCTGAAAATTTCACCTTTGAAGATTTGCCTTGTCCTGTCCCATCATTTTTTTTGACAAGCTATCAGTAAAAATAATAATCTTAGAAATATCTAATACTTAGGGGTTACAATCAAAATAATTCTGTGGAATTTGCAATCATCTAATTATTCTTTAAAACAATTATTTGATGAATAAACATTGTCTTTCATATTTTATAGATGAAGAAACTGAAATTTAGCAGTTGAGTAGGGACTAGCTGTGAATTCTGAGCAGGTGAACCACCAGGCCATGAGTTTTGGGTGAATATATATTCTAAGAAGAAATATTCTAATTGAAAAAAAAAGCACAAAGTACTCATTAAGATAGTTTTTAAATGATGATGTTGCTAAGTATATTATGAAAAAAATTACAAGATAAGGATATTTTTTGTTTAACCTAATCAAGAGTGGCGTTTATGTTTTTTCTTATTCCCCTCATTATTAACAGTCTCTGCCTTAATTTTCACCATGAAATATTCAATATTCAAATTGACATTTAATAAGAATTCCATTAGTAAAAGTCTTTAAAATTTTCAGTTTTATGGAAATACTGTTATTTAAAGTATTATATAAATATTTGTTATCTTCTATTTCAAAGTTCACAGAACAGAAATACAATATTAAAAATAACAGACTATAACATTAATGAACATTCATTTGAAAATGGTGCTATAAAAAATAACATGGATTTGAGAGTGAATAATTTTAATCCCTTGCTCTTAAAATGAGAATGGTAAATACAATCATAACATGACAAAAAGACACAAGGATGAATTGCTTAAGGAATAAGACAAATTTTCTTTAGAAATAGAGTATTAACTTATCAAAATATTATATAAAAGAAAGCCAAATTGTAGTCATTTGGCATTCAAAGAATAACAAAGAAATGTTATTTATGAAGGGCAACAAATAGATAAATTATGAAAGAGAAAAGAAAAAGGTATCATGGAGAAAATTATTACTCACTTTTTAGAGATTTATTAGTGTTTTATGACAAGTGTTTGCTGAGTTACAAAACTTATGCCTATGAATTAAAATTGCAGAAATGTGAAACTCAGGAGTTATAAGAGGATGTGAAATAACCTTAAAAAATGAAGGCTGAAAACTTCTAAAATTACACTTTAAATATATATATGTATGTATGTATATATATGCATATATATATGCATAAGTCGTGAATGAACACATTGATTTGAAAATATTTACCATACCCTCTAGTTTAAGAGAGAATATTGAGTACATGCTGCAGCCATCCCCTTTTACTATATATCCTGAAATTAAAAGAAAATATAAATAAAGAAGTTAGGACATAAATGAAAAATAATTAGATAATAGCTCTGGAAAATAGAAAGGGCAGAGAGTGGACTCCTTAACAGATGAAAACAGATACAAACAATACATGAAGACAAAAAAAAAAACCAAAAAACAAAAAACAAATTCTGAAACATTATTATATAACCTTTCCACTGAAGCTTACAGCTGCATTAATCCATAACTGGAGGTGTTATCATTTATGTAGTGTCATCCAACCTCTCTAAACAATCAGTTCTTTACTAGTAAATTCTGCAAAAAAATTATTTAACATATTTATTAATTAGGGTCCAAAAATAAAGAGATTCTGAGCAAAAAAGATTTAATATAAAGAATTATTAACACGGGTTTAGAAAAACAATAAATTGCTTAAGTGTGTGTGAGGGGTAGGGGAGAGAATTCTTAAGGATACTTCAGGTCTAATAGGGGGCAACCAAAAAGGTAACATACTGACAGGAAGAGTCTTCAGAATGGTGAGGGTATCAGATTAGACCTCTTTGGAGAGAGTGGTTGAAGCTGACAGAAAGGTGGAGACATTTTCCACCATTTCTGGCCAAGGATGGTAACTGACAGGCAGAGAATAATAAGATTCACTAGTAAGCTGCCGGTGCAGTTGTTCTACATTTGCTGGAAAGCCAGCTAAAAACACTTACTAAACTCACCAGAAAGCTTCTAGAAATACTGGGTTTGGGAGCCAGGGAGTTGGTGTTGACTCACTTAGAAGTTGTCACTTAGAAAATGTGGGCAGGACAGTTGGGGTGTCCTTAGGAGTGCCACTGATCTCTTGGCTGCCCCAAAGCACTTCATGCTAAAGCGCCAGTTACCTCTGGAAACCAGCCAGGTGGGGAAGTGTGTGTCCTGGGAGAAGATGGGGGAGGTGCCTCTTGCTGCTGGCGACCGGGACGTTGCTAAATAATAGCACAACTCCATAGATGCACAGGTAGAACAACAAATCACCAGAATCAGAAAGAGAAAATCCTTTTAAGCATTCACTACTGACAAGGCTTAACATTGTACTGGCAAATAAGTAAGTAAGTAAGTAAGTAAATACAAGGCCTAACTCCATTGTCACAGAGCAAAGAGGCAATAAATTAATACCTAATGTAGCCCCTTTGGATATTCTATTACCCAGCTTTCATATGCACCAGACTACACTTATTTAAACTTTCCTATAGAAGCAAACAACCTACATTTCCACCTAAAAAGATATAGCTAATTTCCTTACAAATAAAGAAGTTCTCATAATTTTCTCAAAATGAAATGATCTCATACCCAAGTTGTTGCATCCATTACTGGCTTTTTGACTTCTCAAATTCTGTCACAGTCCCATCCCACTGAATACTGTTACCTAATACTAAACTGGCAGTTAACTTGCCATGACTTCCATACATATTTTTTTAATAAAGAGAGGTAAGAAAAAGTTGATTAGCAAATACAAATAAATGCATGCATATAAAAAGCAAAGCATATGAAAAACTACTACAATCTTTATTTCCTTAATTGGAGATCATGAATACTCATGGTTTCTTCTTCCATTATCCATTATTTCCCCCACATTGCTCAAAAACATGAGCTACTTGGTTGAGGTTCTTCACCCAGAGGAGTAATCCAAACCTGAATTATAGAATGGTCTGAGTCCTCAAATATCCTGTCTTTTTGGAGAGGTTGCTATTATTTTCCATTGGCCTTTACTATTGGGCATGGGAAAGTTAAGAGGTGCCCATAGAGTGCCCTGGGTTCCAATCATAGTGCTCTTTACTCCACTTTCCTCTCAGCAATCAGAATTAATTACTCAAACCAATAGAGAAACCATTTTTTCTGTGTGTTGGTTTTATGACACGAAGAGCAAAAAATGACAGGTATCATCTTGCAATTCAGGAGAATTATTATTGTGTCCCTTAGTGGAAGGATTCTCTCCTTGGATGCTGAGACATTCAAACAGTAAAAACAAAGCCCAAAATCACTGGGATGGAAAGAAAAAAAAAAAAAAAAGCAATTTGCAAATTGGTTGATAGGTGTAATATTGAGAGAAAGGATTTCCAGTTCCCACCCTTGATTTTCAGTCTCATGTATTTTGTCAGTGGCAGTGGGGGGTGGGGGGAGGGGAGTAGTACCATATAAAGGTCTCTGTAAGACAGATCTTATCTTTTCAGGAAGTTTATTCCATAACTTCCACCATAACGGAGTCTTCGCAGTCTCTGTTCTGACTGGTGAACCACAGTGGCCAGGTATCAGTTTTAATTCAAAGTTAGTGTCTCATTATCCCAGAAAGTTTTAATATTTCCTTTACCCCAGTGCACTGTCATTCTCCTATGGTCCCTTTAGAGAAATCTCTGGGTAATACTCATAGTGTAAACTTACACCAAAGGTGCAAGGTCCTATTTCAAGAGGAAGCAACCTCCTTCATTCAGTGTTCTCTGAATCTGTGAATTGACTCAGGTCTACAAGCTCTTTAAGAAACTACAGTTTTCTACTGTGATGCTTCAAGACAGGTTTCTTGGCTACTAGAACTTTGTTTGTTTTTCTGCTATACACATATCAAGAATTACTCTATTAAGCTACATCTATTTCATCCCTAAGGACACCATGATCAATTAGCCCACAAGAAAGGTATCTGTGGGCCAACACATGCTGATTACCAGTTCACCTCTGCTGCCCTTTTTGGTGTAATGATTGCACACCTGCATTGGTGGTTAAGTGTTGCTATTTGAATTCTACCACTTACGAAACTCCCTATCTCCATTGCAATTTGCAAGCTGGCTCACTGGTGGCATCCTCTACAGTTTTGCCTTGCATACAGAAGAGAGCAGCCACAGAGATTTTCATGGATACACATACCCTGCTCACTCAAATATTTATCAGTGCCTTTTGGTATGTATGTTTTTTGTTTCTCTGGATCAGATTATATACACCTTGAGATGGAAAATTTTACTCTAGTCATGGTTCTAGTGGCAGCAGAATATGCTTGTGGTGTATCTTTAGGGAAATTTTATCACATTTCAAGACATCTGCCCTTGTTGAGGTTATCCCAGTGTTTTTGAGCAGAAGAACGCTAATCTCGTCAGACACTGGAAGGCAAACTACTTCTACTGATAAGTGAGTCTCAAAGTGACTTGGGAGCTCGTAGTGTCAGTTTTATCTCAGCCCAACCAAATGTCTTCATTATGGCTTTCAGGATCCAGTTATTTACCAAGCAGTGCCCTAAATTTCACACTAGAAATTTGGCATGACTGTAAATTCAACTGTAGTTTTAATTCTGTAACATACAAAATTAACATTCAAAATTTAATTCTGTAACATTCAAAATTAACATTCAGTGCTGTTGTTTTCAGCAGTGTTGTTCCTGTGTCTGTAGGAATACTGCGTTCTTTTAGGGCTGTTGTGGAAGATCTCTGGTTGTTGCCACATGACTTGATCAAAAAATTGATGGAAATGAACCTGCTGTTTTACTTTGTTAGCACTTTAGTGCTCTAAAAGAGTCTATTCCATAACACAGTCTTAGAGTTATTATTATTGCTTTGAGGGTCAAATGCAATAGCTCCTTGGATTCCCAAAGTATGTGCTTCAGTCAGCATTTCATAACAAACAACCATACATGACAGCTTGATTGATTATGATATAATAGGTGACTAACATTTCATTTCCTATTAACAAGGAGATCATTACTGCACTTTTCAGCCAAAACATTTCCAAAACCTATGTTTTGGGTCAGTCTATAGCAACTACTTCTGTTATCAATTATGTTTTATTTGGAGTTCCATAAATAGAAACAAAAAGTAATTTGATGTGGAAAATTTTAACATAAACAATTACTAGCAGGGATTAAATAACAGGAATCCGTCTAAGAGAAAAAGAGGTAACGCCAAAGGATGCTCTGAGGCTGAATGAATGTCCCCCCAAAGGGGAGAATTTTTGGAAGGAAAAATTGTTCCCCAAAGCTTGGATTCAGTCTTCACTGGATAAGATGTTGTCAAATCCCACTAGACGGTTAAGAAGCTAGCTGGGTTGACCTCAGAAACAACTGGTCCACAGTCTGCAGAGTGATTTGGTGAGCAGAGAAAAGCCTTCTGGGATGTTGGCAATTCAGCCAGTAAGTTTCTTGTAGGGATTACTATTAGCTTGCTTAAAATTCAATAGTGGAACTGGTTGTCTGGCCAAAAAGCTGTCAGGAGGACTTCTGAGAAAGGGGTAGGGGTGTTGACCCATCAGAAAATCATCTGGCAATTATCTGGATAGGGAGCAAGAATTCCCATATAATTCATTAGCTGACTTTGCACTGAATTCACATTTCTAAAATATTTACAGAAATGCCACTAACCCCTAGAAACTATGACAGAGGTATGTGCGTTCTGGGGGAAGTTGTTCGTGAGGAATTGTCACTTGCTACTGGCTGGAGAATCACTGATGGAAAAAGCCACACTCTGCAGGTACACAACTAGATGGATATTCCAAAAGAAGAAAAGGAACACAAATAAAACTCTTCCCTTAATGTCTCTACATTACCTTTCACCAGCAAAGGTATTTTTCTTCATACAAAGAAGAAATATTTCAAACCCAGTTCCATTATCAAAGAGCAGATAAAAGATTGAATTTGAAGCTGAGTCAATCCATTGTTTTTTGTTCTTTGTTTTTTGGGTTTTTTTTTTCAAGTTTTTTTTTTTTTAATGTTTATTTTTGGGAGAGAGACAGAGGATGAGCTGAGGAGGGGCAGAGAGAGAGGGAGACACAGAATCCGAAACAGGCTCCAGGCTCTGAGCTGTCAGCACAGAGTTCAACGCGGGGCTCAAACTCACGGACTAAACTGGGAGATCATGACCTGAGCTGAAGTCAGACGCTTAACTGACTGAGCCACCCAGATGCCCCTGAGTCAATCCATTGTTAACTGGTACAATACATGCTAAATAAGTGTAACTTTTTCAGTAAGTTGAAATCATTGTACACAATCATCTCCAAGGTGTCCTGAAATCTCAGAGTGTGTTATTTAAAATTACAATATGGCTGTAAATTATATCCCTTTCTTTAGCCAGTGATTCTTAAAATTTATTCATTAAGCATGTAGAAATTCCTTAAAATGATGGTAATTGGGTTATCAAAGCTGATTTAATTTGGCATAGCTGTATGATTCCATAAGCAAAAGAATTTACAATTCTTTAATTCTATAATAGATTACTGTAATTAAATGCAGATGATTGTGTAATTAAATGCAGATGATTTGTCCAGTTTGATTTGCTTCAACTGTATATGTAATGCAATAATAAAAAAGAATCACATAGCTGGTATACCCAAAATTATTCTAGTCAATACTTATGAGACCAGAACAACAACAACAACAACAACAAAATGTGTAGTAGGGCTAACAAAAGGAGATCTATAAAATAATATATGTTTTTGAAAAATACTGGTTTGAAATCAAGCAGCTCTTAATATAGAGATTTTACTGACCAGGAAAAAAAAAATTTTTTTGGTGCTATAATACTTTCAGTTATACAAAATTAATACCTGCTTTATGTAACTGAAGCCATCTGCTTTGTTGTTTGCTGCCGTTGTTCTTTGTTGGCAATTGGATGTAGTGTATGATTCAAATACCTGGGGCAGCTAAAAAAACTATAATACCCTAGGTCACTCCAAAACACATGGCTACACACACATACCAAGAAACTAAGAATTTTTGACTTCCTATAATTAGTTGAAATTTATTCTTGTAAGATGCCTTATGTCTTTAAGTGGGAAGAAGCCTGATAATCGTATTTTTTCTCTCAAGATGGCATTTAATATTTCTTCTTTCCCTTTATTTATTCAACATATATGCCTAAGGTGTGGTCACTTTCTTATAAATTTTGACAAACGTATATAACATATTCATATATCTATAGATATATCTACAGTATATGAAAAAAGGAGAATTTGTGGCACTCAGGCACACTTTGAAGCCTTCTTTTCTTGTCATCTTTTGTTACGTCTTTATCAGTTTATCTTGTTTTAATTTTTGCCATAAAATAATCAACTATTTTGTTTGGTATAATACTTAGAAAACACTAACAAATTTATTTGTTAATAATGAAGGGAAGATTTTGAATCCTGGAATGGCAGAGTATGATTTTGGGGAATTTACTCTTTCACAAGCTAATGAACACACTGGCAGATAAACTAAATGTAACCGTTTCAGAACTCTGGACATTGACCAAATTCACAAAAGTAACTGATCCTGTATCCAGGGGATACAGCAGTCAGACAGAGGAGTCTGAGATGTTTTGGTTTGATGCTACCCCCATCCTGTCTCCCTGCTGAGCTCTCTGGTATGGTAGCCCTGAAAAGCCTCCAGCCTTACAATCAGCAGAAAAGACTGATAATCTTTTGGAGCCTTTGTAGAAGTACAAGTGCCAAACACAGGCCTTTTGTCTTGCATCCCAGTTTGATGCAATTGGAAGGTAAATACAGTGAAAAACATTCAGAATTCAAAATTCTGGAAGGAAAATAATCAAATGGGGCAAGTTTATCAGCTCAAAAATATGGAGACAAGAAACAGAAAAGCAAAGCAAAGAGAGAACACAAAAAAAGAAGGTAGAAAATAATCCATATATAGGGGAAATATCACAAAAAAAGGCAAATGGACTTAACTTTTCAGTTCAAAATTATAGTTCAAACTATAGTCCTATGCTATTTAAAGGAGACATATATAAATAGCATGCCACTTATTTGTTGAAACTAAAATGAAAATGCTTATTCAAATAGGTAAAAGCCAAACGAATGCTAGATAATTTCCAATTAGACAGTAACACTCATAAGACAAAGTCTTATTGAGTGTGGTCACATATAATGATACATGATTCAGCACACCAAGAAATAAAGTAAGTGTTGTAAGGTTACTAAATGGATGAACATTCATATAATGTTGATAAGCCTATGCCTTGGAAAAAGTACTTTGGAAAACAAGAAAGCATTAACAAATAAATATGAGATGTTCATAATATAAATAGAGCTATTGTACTTATATCTCCTAAAGAAATACTAGGTGGTATTCACAAAAACATATCATTTCTAATAGCAAAAAATATGTCCAAGGAAACTGAAATACATGAATAAACTGTTCATTATTGTATGGCCATGAAAAATAATAAAATGAAGCTACATTTATTAAAGGGAGTCAAAAAAGATGTGTAAAGAATATTTTAGGAAACAAATATACCAAGGTTCATTTATATAAAATTTGAAAGAATGGAACAAATGAATATATGTTGCAAAATCTATTGCGTGAAGGGAGGAAAGTGTATCAGTGTGTAGCACATGTAAGGCTTTAATTGCTTTCCTCTGTCAGTGATACATGCCTATTTGTTTTGTGAGTTCTCTTTTACTTGAATACTTTTAATATACTAAAACATTGAAAAATCATGCTGATGTCATCGTTAAAGTGTTCGTTTTAATATATCAATAAGTGTATTTGGCTCAAGTAAGGTAACCATGAGCTATGTTTTCCAATACTGTGCGTATATTGAAATATTTTACCAGTTAACATATATTTCTGTAGTAAAAAACATACTATAAAAATTCATTTTTAGAGAAAACAAATTGATATCAATCCATTTTTGAGTCTGATGTGATACAACAAAATTGACATAGTGATATAAACAACCTACTTTCAGGGGCGCCTGGGTGGCTCAGTCAGTTAAGCAGCCAACTTCGGCTCAGGTCATGATCTCGCTGTCCGTGAGTTCGAGTCCCGCGTTGGGCTCTGTGCTGACAGGTCAGAGCCTGGAGCCTGTTTCAGATTCTGTGTCTCCCTCTCTCTGACCCTCCCCCGTTCATGCTCTGTCTCTCTCTGTCTCAAAAATAAATAAACGTTAAAAAAAATTAAAAAAGAACAATCCACTTTTGACTTACAAGAACAAATAAAATGAGAAAATAGTAAACTAATAATATATTAAGTTGCAGTGGGAACTTGGTATGTGTACTTCAACGTCCAGCTTCCAAAAGTCCAAAAAGACTTTTCATAAAATAAATTTTCTTTAGAATTATATAGTGAGTTTCAATCTTCAAAAAAGTAATTTAAATGTAAGTCACCATCAAAAATAGAGAACTGTGTATAATGGTGATATTCAAAGAAAAAATAATCAAAATAAGAGAAAAAACATTAAAATGAATATTTTAATATTTAACTCCATATTTAAGAATGAATTATAACAAGATACAAACAGGTCACTTTAAGTTCATGTAATATTTAACTTTATATTTTAGAAAAGTTACTTCCAAGGAAAATAAGCTTTTACATTTAATAAATATTCATAAACATTTATTATTTTACTCTATAATTGATTTATAAAGTCATGTTTGTCGACAAACATAAGGTATTCATAATGCTGTGCATTTCTTTAAGTCACATTATAATCACTTAATGATTATAAGTCAACTCAATAGACTTGTGATTTTTTTTCCTTTAAAGATTAATTGATTGAAAACTAATGCATGCCTTCTGTTAGCTGCATGCTATCCTATGTGCTAGGGATACCCCATAAAAAATAAATATCCCTATCTTCTTGAAGTTTACCTTCTGGAAAATCAATTTGTCAAGGTAACAACCTGTGAAGAAAAATTTTACAGATAATATGAAATTGTTCTTGGATTTTTGATACTTTATACTCTTTATGATGCCAATAACTGACCAAGAAGCCAGGCTTTTTATGCATATGACAATCAGAATATCAAGAATAGTTAGTAATAACAGAAAAATGATAGTTCTCTTATATACAATACATATTTAGAAACTTCTGACACTTAGGGAGCTTGGGTCGCTCAATCGGTTAAGTGTGGGACTCTTGATTTAGGGTCAGGTCATGATCTCATGGTTTATGAGTTCAAATCCAGCATCAGGCTGTGCGCTGATAGTGCAGAGCCTTCTTGGGATTCTCTGTCTCCCCCTCTCTCTTCCTTCCCTGCTTGTTCTCTCTCTCTCTCCCTCTCTCTCTCTCTCTCCTTTTTTTAAAAAAATTAACTTCAGGGGCGCCTGCGTGGCTCAGTCGGTTAAGCGTCCGACTTCTGCTCAGGTCACGATTTCATGGTCTGTGAGTTCGAGCCCCGCCTCTGGCTCTGTGCTGATAGCTCAGAGCCTGGAGCCTGCTTCACATTCTGTGTCTCCCTCTCTCTCTGCCCCCTCCCCTGCTCATGTTCTGTCTCTCTCTGTCTCAAAAATAAATAAAAGCATTTAAAAAATTAAAAAAAAAAGAAACTTCTGACATTTTAAACAATTGGAAAAATGTTTCTTATTGCTAATTTTGCATAACACATACATAGATTTAAAATACTGTTTAACATTTAACTATCCCTCATGGTGATGCTTTATCATTGAATATTTGGAGCCAAATTTTATAATCTGTATTTCTCTAAATTATATCAAGTCTATTTTAGATATTGAGTCAATTTATAGTTACACTTCTAGAGATAAATAAGTTAGATATTTAACAAAAAAATAATTTTAATGTAAGTCACCAGAATGATTATTTGCTTTTAAAAAACTGGAATACAAAATACTTCAAATACATTTTTTTCAAACATTTAATGTGATCTTGGTCATCTTTGGGCAATTCTTCAGTGAAATAGTGACTCTAAAATCCCTAGGAAGATATTGATTGAACAATGTCATTATTTTGAAACCTTGAAGCAAATTACATCTAAGAGTTTTTAGTTTGATATCTTAAGTATATATATTAGGTACATTTAATATATATTTGCTGTATATTAATTCAACAATTCATAATACCTGTCTATAAAATAGTATGGTCCTAAAGTTCTGTTGTTGTTGTTCAACCACAGTTACCAAAAAAAAAAAAAAACAAAACAAAAAAAACAAAAAAAAAAATAAAAAGATTTTTATATCCAGATGATAATTGTTTTCTCAATTTTAAAAACATTTCTTGTATAATTACCTCTGGAAATAGATCAAACCACATGCCATTTAGTATATACCTAGAGGGCATTTCTTTTGAAATTATGTGTTGTAGAATCAGGGACAAATCCTAAAATGACAATTTACTCTAAGCTGTCTGCTGTATTACAGATATGTAAGAAAGTATAATGGAGCAAATTAAGTTAGCTCCAGTAGTTCAAGAACTGTCTACTTATTTGATGTGACTACAATGACCATTCCATTCAGATAAGTGGATATATGCCCATGCATCTCATAGCTTATTAAAGTAAATCACTTGGCTTTCTTTAGTAAGCATTACTAACTCTGGTATCTGGGCCCCAACCAAATTGTTTGGGACTGGAACCATACAACCTGTTAAAATTAGTGTTAAATAAGGCTGCAGTAATCCTTCTGATTGCAGATATAATTATTATGGAATTTCAGGGACTTAGCCAGCCGTTTATCCACATTTTCAAAATCATTTTGTGAATTACTTCAGTATTTTAATTCCCTAAAATCTTGTCCTGTGCTTTATTATTGTTCATTCAAGTACTGTTTGAGGTTTTAAAATGTGGGGTTACAGTTGTCTTTCTAAAGCCTATTATATATGGAGATAGTGTGCCCTGTTTTATGTGTATCCATAAAGACGCAGCACAGGTGACACCAACAAAGAATAAAACTTATCAGACAAATAAAAATTATCAGACAAATGTAGTATTATGTACTTGCCACTTTGGAAGTAAACAGGGCATGACTGTTACTTAAGTGATCTGATTGGTCTGGAATTGAATATCCTGTCAGTGTTTGCATTTACTTGTGCAGTGCAGAGAAGACATTGTTAAAAATATAAAAACTGACTCATATGACTTACTTTACCAGTTACCACCAGAAAATGAATTTAATGCAAATAATGAATTTTTGGATTCAGATGTTGGATTTTTGTGGATGGGATGAGGCTTTGAGGTGGACAAATATCATGTGGCTGTGAAGGAAAGTGAAAAAATGTGGCTATATCCCCAAATCTCCTCTATCTTAAGACTATTAATGAATGCGCCAGTGGAGAGGTACTAAAGGAAGAAAAGTGAGGTAAAAGATAATTGATAGAGTAGGGTCTTAGAGGATATACAGGTAGTTAAGATATGTAGAAAATATTTCTTCTTCCATTCATAACTGAATAAGGATATAATAACAAAGAAATCTGGATTAGTAGCAAAATAATATTTGAGATTTTTTTCCTAACAGTCTCAATTTTCTCTTTAATAAAGAAAACATGTTTTCTCAAACTAAATACATTGTGTTCCAGAAAGTAGAATCCTGTGTACAGTCTTTCATATGTACTCAGATGCTTAAGAATGGTTCTTGGACCTGGAACGTTTCTTCAGTAGGAGATAAAGAGTCCACACAACCTGTGCTGAGTTTATCACTTTATCTGGGATACCTACATCTTTTCTTGTTTCAAGCTCGAAGAACATTCTTTTGTCCTTGCTTGAAGTTTGTGTGTCAAAAGGCACCTGGTCAGCCCTGCTGTAGTATCTGCCCTCATAGGGAGTAGTCTTCTTACTACAGCACAGAAGGGGTCCACGTAAGCAAATCACCCTGTATAAACTATTAGGAGAGTCTAATGGGTCATTAGGGATCCTTGCTGATCTCCTTCTCTTTATTTATGTAAGTGAAGTGTTGTTTTATATGTGTATCTTTTGTGTAGCACATTATAATGGATGGCCCTTTAGAAATTCTGATACAAAATCTTAAATGCATTATTATTAATTATTTGGATTATAAATCTTATACAGGTATGCCTCTTTTTATTGTGTTTTACTTTATTGTGTTTCACAACTATTGTTTTGTTTTTTTTTAATTGAAGGTTTGTGGCAACCCTGTGTTGAGCAAGTCTGTAGCACCATTTTCCTAACCGCATTTTCTCACTTTGTTTCTTTGACACATTTTGGTAACTCTTCACAATATTTCAAACCCTTTTATTATTATATTTGTTGTGGTGATCTGTAATCAATGATCTTTGGTGTTATCGTAATTGTTTGGGGGCGCCACGAATCATACTCAGATACAACAGCAGACTTAATAAGTGTGTGTGTTCTTACTGCTCCACTCAATGGTCATTCCCATGTTTCTCCCCGTCTCCTTGGGCCTTTCTATACTCTGAGACACAACAATATTGAAATTAGGCAAATTGATAACCCTGCAGTGACTTCTAAGTGCTTAAGTGAAATGAAGACTCCCATCTCTCATTTCAAATCAAATGCTAGCAATGATTAAGCTTAGTGAAAAAGACATGTCAAAAGACAAAATAGTCCTAAAAATAGGCCTCTTGCATCAAACAGTTAGCCAAGTTTTCATTACAAAGGAAAAGTTTTAAAAGAAAATTAAAAGTTCTACTCCAATGAATAAGAAAGTAAATGATAAGTAAAACAGGTCTATCACGGACACAGAGGTTTTTGTGGTCTAGAAAGAAGATCAAACCAGCCGCATTCCCTTAAGCCAAAGCTACTCCAGAGCAAGGCCCTAAATCTCTTCAAGTCTATGAAGGCTGAAAGAGGTTGAGGAAGCTGCAAAAGAAACGTTTAAATCTAGCAGAGATCAGGGCACCTGAGTGGCTCAGTCAGTTAAGCGTCCAACTTCGTCTCAGGTCATAATCTCACAGCTCGTGAGTTCTAGCACTGTGCTGACAGCTCAGAGCCTGGAGCCTGCTTTGGATTCTGTGTCTCCCTCTCTCTCCACCCCTCCCATCACTCATGCTCTGTCTCTCTCCTTCTCTCTCAATAAATAAATAAACATTAAAAAATTAAAAAAGAAATACAGCTAGCAGAGGTTGAGCTTTAAGGAAAGAAACCATCTCCATAGCATAAAAATGCAAGGTGAAGCAGCAAGTACTGATGTAGAAGCCACAGCAAGCTATTCAGAAGAAAATCCAGCTAAGATCCTTAAAAAGGTAGTTCTATTAAACAACTGATTTTCAGTGTAGACAAAACAACCTTATATTGAAAGAAGATGCCATCTAGAACTTTCACAGCTAGAGAGAAGTCAATGTCTGTCAGCAAAGGACATGCTGATTGTCTTGTTAGGGGCTATGGCAGCTGGTGACTTTAACTTCAAGCCAGTGCTATTTACCATTCTGAAACTGCTAGGGCCCTTAAGAATTATGTTAAATCTATTTTGCCAGTGCTCTACAAATGCAACAACAAAGCCTGTATGACATCGCATCTGTTTTAAACATTGGTTTACTGAATATTTTAAACCCAGTATTGAGACCTCTGCTCAGAAAAGAAGATTCCTTTCAAAATATTCCTGCTTATTGACCGCGCACCTGGCTACTCAAGGGCCTCAGTAAAGATGTACCATGAGATTAATGTTGTTTTCTTGCCCGCTAATAGAACATCTGGTTTGTAGCCCATGGATTTCAAGTTTCAAGTCTCAGTATGTAAATAATACATTTTGTAAGGCTCAGTGGCTGCATAGTGATTCATTGGATGTATCTGGGCAAAGATAATCGGAAAACCTTTTGGAAAGGATTACCAATTCTATATGCCATTCAGAACATTTGTGATTCATTGGGAATAGGTCAAAAGATCAACATGAACAGGAGTTTGGAAGAAGTTGATTCCAAACCTCATGGATCGCTTTAAGGGATTCAGGACTTAAGGGGCGGAAGTAACTGCAGATGTGGAAATAGCAATAGAAATAGAAATGGATCCTGAAAAATGTGACTGAATTGCTGCGATCTCATGATAAAATTTGGACAGATGAGGAGTTGGTTCTTATGGAAAAACAGAGAAAGTGGTTTCTTGAAATGGAAACTACTCCTGCTGAAGATATTGTGAAGACTAAAATGACAACAAAGTGTTTAAAATCTTACATAAATTTAGTTGGCAAAGCAGTGGTAGGGCTTGAGAGGATTGATTCCAATTTTGAAAGAAGTTCTATGGAGAAAATGCTATCAAACAGCATCACGTGCTACAGAGGAATTGTTTGTGAAAGAGTCATATGATGTAGCAAATGTCATTGTTGTGTTATTTGATTTTTAATATTTATTTATTTGGGGGGAAGGGGAGCTGGGCAGAGAGACAGAAAGAGAGAATCCCAAGCACTCTCTGTGCTAAGCAGAGGCTCCATCTCCTGACTGAGATCGCGATCTGAGCTGAAATCGAGGTAGACTTTTAACCTACTGAGCCACCCATGTGCCCCAATTGTCTTATTTTAAGAAACTGCCACAGCCACTTCAAACCTTCAGCAGCTACCATCCTGATTGGTCAGCAGCTGTCAATAGGGAGGCAAGACTCTCTACTAGCAAAAAGATTATGACTTCCTGAGAGCTTAGATGATGGCTAAAATTCTTTAGGACTAAAATATTTTTTATATTAAGGTATGTACATTTTTTAGACATAATGAGTATTGCACACTATATGGAGTACAGTATAGTGTAAACATAACTTTTCATATACACTGGAAAAGCAGTAAATCCATTTGGCTCACGTTATTGGAATATTCATATTATTGTGATGGTCTGTTACTGAACCCCCAGTATCTCTGAAGCACACTTGTTCTCTGTTCTCAACAAAGATTTTTCAATGGATTTTGTTATATTTTCTACTCTTGAACTTTTTGATTATAGTATTTAAGCTCATGGTTGTGTGTATATCTTGCTGTAAGTTGATAAAACATTTTTTGTTTACATTTCTACAAGGGCTGTATTAAACTGAGAAAAAGAATCTCCAATTTTGTTCATAACTCTTGGTACCATAAACAACTAGACATTTCTAACAAGTAATATAATTAAGAAAAATATAATTGCAGCTATGATTTTACATTTATATATTCATGCTTTCATTGATATTTTAATTGATTTCAGCAAACATTTAAAGTGTTGTTTCAGCAATTCCCATGTTAAATTATGAGTAGGGTATGTGAAATTTGATGTCACTTTATTCAGAACTATATGTCATTATGTACTAAAAAAGTAAATGACAAACGTGTAGCTTTTGTTATTAAGGACTATTTAAACATATATTTTTAATTTTCTATCATATGTGGGTGGTGCTGCCTTAAGGGAGTTTGGGGTCAATGAAGAAATCGCAAGATGAAAAATATGATTAACCTACTGAATTATATGTCAACAGTTACAGGTTAAGCACTTTAAATATTTTACTCATTCTTCCCTTGCTTCTAATGCGCCTGATAAAAGGGAACTGCAGCTGCCAGTAATATAGTCATTTATTTATAGGGATTCTGTCTTCCGTTGGATCTTAAAATCGCTGCGTTGTGTTTAATATTCTACCATCACTAAAATCTGTCTAGCTTTGCTTGACTCTGTTACACTCCCAAACAGATATTTTTCTTTAATTGCAAACATTCCTAAAAATATCTTCAAATGTTGCTCTTTTCCTAGTCTTTTTATTAATTAATTCTAATAATATCAAATGCCACAAAGACTCAGTACTGTATTCCCTTAAGCCTAGGTGTGTATTTGCACTTCTACTCATGAAGATCACTGTTTGAATTATGAGGAGGGACATGATCTTTTTCACATAGCCAGATTTTATGTACATAAAAAGATACGCATATATATTTTTAATTCTTTAGTTCTTCTTCCCCGCCACTCCTTCCCTTCCTTTCCACTAAATTTTAGTATTGTCCCCACTCCCAGTTTCTCCTTTTTGTATTCTCAAGAATATGCTTCTTTTATGTCCCCAGTTTAGCACTAAAATTTGAGCCTTTAGTCTGCAAGATGTATTTTTGTGTTTAACTTATTACCACCCATCCTATTGCCAATGTATCATAAATTTAACTGTGTACTTCTCTTTTTATCGACCAGAAGTTTGTCTTTCCTTCTTTAATGTCATTATATATTTAATATGTTAATGTATATTTTATTCAGCATTTCTGTGTATTTAAAATAGTAGCTGAAGGACTATCCATGTTTTAGTCTGACATTTTGCTAGAGATAGAAATGCGACTTTACACTCAGATTAAGGTGTTGTTTTTTTTTTTTAATTTTTGTATTATATAGGATGAAACTGACATAGGTCAATGGACTTTTGGAGATTTTGCAATCATGGATTAAAATATATGAAAGCATAAAATTCATTTCATTTCAGTTAATTACTGAATCTATCACCTCCTAGGAATCATACGAAGTTTGTTTATAGTTATGTCAGATAGCAAGAACTATATACTCATTTTGACACACTGAGTTTGAGCAATCTGAACTCTGACGTTTATATATTTTCTTGTTATATATTTTATGTGTATATATTTATGTATTTTCTTATGTGTTATATAAATATACATGTATAAGCTTTCTTGGGTCAGTTTTGATCATTGCATCCTGGAATCTTTCTACTTATAATTATAATGAATTATATTTATGTAAATATTATATATTTCTCTAATTCAGTATATTGATAAAAGTATAGTATTTTTTTAAAAGTATACTTTTTGCTTTTAATCTTTTTAAATATTAACAATTATAGTTTAAGTAGATAATTTCTATTGGACATAGAAAAGAGCAAAACAATTCAGCATGACTTTTTATAAGATATAACTAAGTGTAGTAATTTTAATCAGGAATTAATGGAATGCTATTTATTTTCCAATTAAAATCAGTATTACTAAAACTTTTCAATTTTTGTTGAAATATATCAAGGGGTGCCTAGGTGGCTCAATTCATTAACTGTCAGACTTGATTTCAGCTCAGGTTTAATCTCATGGTTCATGAGACTGAGGCCCACATCAAGCTCCGTACTGACAGTGCAGAGCTTCCTTGGGATTCTCTCTTTCCCTCTCTCTCTGTCCCTCCTCCACTAGTGCTCTTGCTGCCTCTCAAAATTAATTAATTAGCTAATTAATTAATTAACTTAAAAATGTAAATATTGCTTACTTTTCTTTATTTTTCAGCAAGTATAATGACATGTATTATTGCCAATTATTGAATGGCATTTATTTTAATTGTATGTACTTGATGGGGAAAAACTGTATTCACTGAATTTACCTTCAAATTATATCAATATTTTATACATTTTAAAACCTTATGGAATGTATATGATTATGCTAGTAATTTTTGCTATAATTGCTATGCAACATGCAGAAATCATATGTTTCAATCATGTAGCTATATAATATGATATAGACTTCATATTTATGTTCCACCAAATTTACATATTGAAATTTAATACCCATTGTGATGGTATTAAGAGGTGGGGCCTTTGGATGGTAATTAAATTACGAGAGTGGAGCCCTCATGCATGGGATTAGTACCCTTACAAGAGGCAAAGATACATGAGAGTCAGCAAGATACAAGAGGGGCGGCAAAGGGGTGTCACTAGAAACCAGTGATGCCAGCATCCTGATCTCAAGACTTTCAGCCTCCAGAACCATGAAATTTCTGTCATTTATAAAGTACCCAGTGTGTGGCACTTTGCTCTGGCAGCACAGTCTAAGACATAATTCTATTTTGAAAAAAATCAGCTTTGGCATGTTTAAATGAACCTAATTATTTATGATCTCTGCTCTATCAGCTGTTGTGCTTTAATTTCTCCTACTCTAAAATTCTGAGATAATATAAATTATAACTACACATGATTTACGTTAAAATACAGGTGATTTAAACTTTTAGGATTGATGAAGGACAAACACTAACTCTTTTTTGTTTTTCTTTATCTAAATGTCATTCTGAACTGGGATGAAGCATTTTTTGTGCTAGAATGGTCATATTTAGACTAATTCCTGGCATCTTAAAACTAAGAAACACTTTTATATAGGCCTTCAACATAAAACCTAATAGTACAACATGCTCACCTTACTTTTTATTTTCTGAATAATGAAAGCTGAATTCATACCATCATCTCAGGTTTTCATGATTTTTGACAGGAAATAAGATGGAAAGATTTAATTATGTAATACTCTCTGAAGCATTTGGTTGTGTACTCTAACCTTTTTAGTATTCTGAATTTCAACAGATGGTCATTCTAGCTCTTCCCAACAGGGGTTTGAGTTTTTAAATAGGAGAGAAATTGTCCATCCAATCAAAGTTGGAGTTCTGAAAAGGTCAAATTAGTATAGTACATGGCAGTTATTCTCATAATGTATTAAACATTAGCAGTGACAGCTTATTCTTTTGACACAATGTAGGACAACTTTCCACATGAGAAAGCTTTTAACAAATAAGAAAAATGCAAGTCATTTGACAATTTTCATCACAACCATTACCAAAACACAAATAATAAAAGAGAAATTAAATATTTACTATCATCTTTAAAATTGTGTTCTAAGGGATTGGACATTTCATTCATTTTTTTTATATTCTCCAATTCTTGTATGTATCTTGATCCATTTCTATATTTGGTATTTTAATACTCACAATGTTGTGTGTATTGCAAATTCAGTATCACTTTTTAAAGAAATATATATGTTGAAATGTTACCTGAAATCTTAAAAAGATGGCGTTATTCTCTATAGGGGGAAAAAATGCCCACTGTGGAAGACACTGGCAAAATAAACCATAATATATAGCAATATTGAAATGGTCCATCCTTAACATATAAATCTATGAAAAACTGGACAGCAGAATGCAAAAAAAAAATGAATCTAGACATACTTGACACTCTTCACAAAAACTAACTCAAAATGGGTCTTGGGTGTAAAAATGTAAGACACAAAACTATAAAATTCCTAGAAGATAACATAGGAGAAAACCTAAATGACCTTGGGATGGTGGGGCCCTTTTAGAAAGAACACCAAACACAAAATACCCCCAGGAAATACTTGATATGCTGGATTTCATTAACATTAAAAACTTCTGGTCTATGAGGGCACCTGGGTGGCTCAGTCAGTTAAGCATTCGACACCTGATTTCGGCCCAAGTTATGATCTCACAGTTTATGAGTTTGATCCCTGTGTTGGGCTTTGCGCTGACACTATGGAGCCTGCTTATGATATTCTCTCTTTCTCTCTACCCCTCTCCAGTCATGTCCTCTCTCTCTCTCTCTCAAAATCAATAAATAAAACTGAAAAAAAAAAAGCTTAAAAGAAAAACACAACTCTTTTGGTCTATGAAAGACAGTGTCAAGAGAATGAGAATACAAGCCACTGACTGGGAAAAATATTTGCAACATATATATCTGATAAAGGACCCTTATATACAATAAAAAAAACACTGTTGGGGCACTTGGGTGGCTCTGTTGGTTGAGCATCTGACTCTTGATATCAGCTCAGGTCATGATCTCAGGGTTATGGGATCAACCCCACTTTGGGCTCTGCACTCAACATGGAGCCTGCTTAAGATTCTGTCTCTCACTCTGTGCCCCTCTCCCCTGATCACCCTGTCTCTCTCTAAAATTTAAAAAAATTAAAAAGAAGTCTGAAAACTCAACAACAAGAAAATAAACAAGTCAATTAAAAAATTGGCCAAAGACCTTAACAGACATCTTACAGGCCACATTGTGTTCAGTATTTTAGAATTTGCATGTGAGGAAAAAAAAAAAAAAACGGGGGGAATTTAAATTATCTCTTGCCGTCAAAATCATATATTGGAAAGACGCATTTTGGAAGCAATGCTAAGAAGGAATATGCAAGGGAGAACTGAGGCAAAGGATGAGTGAGTAAACCTAGTGGGAACAGAACCCATATTAATTTGAATAAATGTTGGGAAGAATCACACAAAATCCACAATTTTGTGAGTATTTTTTAAATGCAAATATATGAATATTAAATTAATATGAGACTTAACATGTAAGTTAGAAAATAAATTACAAAATATCTATTTTAAGAAAGCTGAGATGGGGCGCCTGGGTGGCGCAGTCGGTTAAGCGTCCGACTTCAGCCAGGTCACGATCTCGCGGTCCGGGAGTTCGAGCCCCGCGTCAGGCTCTGGGCTGATGGCTCAGAGCCTGGAGCCTGTTTCCGATTCTGTGTCTCCCTCTCTCTCTGCCCCTCCCCCGTTCATGCTCTGTCTCTCTCTGTCCCAAAAATAAATAAACGTTGAAAAAAAAAATTTTTTTAAAAAGCTGAGAAATACCAAAAATATTGCAAACCTCAAACACATAAACCTATTTTAATTAAATGCTTGACATACCTCTATAATGTTGATTTTCTTTCATTCTCATTACCTTTCCTTGATTCTTCATATTTCATTGATTTAATAACTTCATTTTCTACAGTGAGGACGGAGCATTAACTCAGCATTTCCTATAGCATAGTTTATCAAAATTATTAAAGTTTTATTATTATTGATAGCTGATTTTTGATAGCTAGTTTTATGAACATTTCACAGTTGTCAAATTTGAAAATATAACAAACTTGTTCTTATATGTGCTTTAAGATGTCAGGGTGTTAGAACTTTTCATGAATCTTAACTAATCTTAAATATTCTGAATGAAATTTATAACTTTAGACATTAGATAAAAAGCTATTGTCTTTTTAAGAAACTGGGGTAAGCCATGAAAGTGAAGGGCTCTGAATTTTGGCTTTATAATCTTCAAGGAAAATCTGCTTTCTTTAGTAAGATACATATTTAAGAACATTAACATGTCTAACATGTCCAGTATGAACAACTAGAAAAATAAAAGCCTTGTGGGGGCAGGGGCTAAGGGTGGGGTCACATAGAATAGTTAAAGCAGGGAAGAACTAGGGTGCCTGGGTGGCTCAGTCGGTGGAGCGTGTGACTTCGTCTCAGGTCATGTTCTCACGGTTTGTGAGTTCGAGCCCTGTGCCCGGCTCTGTGTTGACAGCTCAGACCCTGGAGCCTGCTTCCGATTCTGTGTCTCCATCTCTCTCTCTGCCCCTCCCCCACTCATGTTTTCTTTCTCTCTCTCTCTCTCTCTCTCTCTCTCTCTCTTTCTCTTTCTCAAAAATAAACATTTAAAAAATTTAAAAAACAGGGAAGAACTTACCTTTCTTCACTGAATTCCTTTTTTAAATGTTTTTAAAGCTTATTAATCATTATTATTGAAGAATAGTTGACATACAATATTATATTAGTTCAGGTTTACAGCATAGTGATTTGACAATTCTATACATTAATGAAATTCTAACCATGATAAGTGTGTGTATCGCCGTACAACGTCATTACAATATTATTGACCATATTACATATGCGGTACTTTTCATCCTCTTGACTTTTATAAATAGAAGTTTATACCTCTTAATCCCCTTCATCTATTTTTCCCATCTCCCTATCCCCTCCATTCTGTCAACCAGCAATTTGCTTTATTTATGAATTTGTTTCTGTGTTGTTGTTGTTTGTTCATTAATCTATAATTCACATATAAGTGAAATCATATGGTATTTGTCTTTTTCTATATGATTTATATCGCTTAGCATAATTCCCTCTAGGTCTACCCATATTGTTGCAAATGGCAATATTTCATATTTTATGACTGATATATATTATATATATAATTAATATATTATGTATAATATATAATTAATATAATATATGATATATATTATATATATGTGTATCCCACATCTTTATCCATTCAGTGGATACTTGGATTGCTTCTATATCTTGGCTATTATAAATAATGCTGCAATGTACATAGGGATGTATATATCTTTTTCAGAGAATTAGTGTTTTTTTTTTGGGGGGGGGGTTGGTATAGATATCCAGTAATAGAACTACTGGACTACATGGCATTTCTACTTTTAATTTTTTTTAGGAACCTCTGTACTCTTTTCTGCAGTGGCTACACCAATTTACATTCTCATCAATAGTGCACGAGGGATCCTTTTTCTCCACATCCTCACCAACACTTGTTATTTCTTGTCTTTTTGATACTAGCCATTCTGACTGGTATGAAGTGATATTTCACTGTGGTTTTGATTTGCATTTATCTAATGATTAGTGATGTTGAACATCTTTTCACTTGTCTTTTGGCCATCTGTATGTCTTCTTTGGAAAAATGTCTACCCAGGTCTTCTCATTTTTTAATCAGATTATTTATTTTTATGGTGTTGAGTCATAGGAGTTCTTTATATATTTTGGATATTAACCCCTTATTGGATATTGAATATATAATTTGCAAATTGCTTCTCCCATTCAGTAGGTTGTCTTTTCTTTTTTGTTGATGGTTTCCTTCACTATGCAAAAGCTTTTACTTTAGTGTATTTCCAGTAGTTTGTATTTGTTTTTGTGTCCCCTGCCTGAAGGGACATATCAATTAGAATGTGGCCAAGGCCAGTGTCTAAGAGACTACTGCCTATGTTTTCTTCTATGAGTTTTATGGTTTCAGGTCTCACATTTAGGTCTTTAATTCATTTTGAATTTATTTTATGTTAAAGCTCATTACTTTTAAAATAATCTGTACCATAATTACCTGTGAGGTATTAACTCATTTCAAAGTTAGAATGAAATGATTCCCACTTCCAACCTATACTGTCCTGAAATTTACACTTTTCTGCTTCTAGAGCAAAGAAATCAGAAAATTAATCATCAGCGTTCTTATTGTAGTTCTTTTGTTTGTTTTATTTATTTTTTACACTATATGAACCGTCCATAGAATATAAACTTTATACGTTAACTTTGTGTTTATGTGTTGTGTGTGTGTTCTCTTTTCTGTTGTTAGACCCTATTGGCAATAATAGTCTATCCACATGGGTGTCTTTTCACTGTGGTATCATATTTACAAAGATTCTTCTACATTTTTTTGGTCATATATTCAACATTTGTAATGGCTTTTATACATATATATGCATATACATAAATGTATACACATACATATGTACATATATACTTATATATAAATATACCTGTGTGTATTTTTTTTTAATTTTTTTTTCAACGTTTATTTATTTTTGGGACAGAGAGAGACAGAGCATGAACGGGGGAGGGGCAGAGAGAGAGGGAGACACAGAATCCGAAACAGGCTCCAGGCTCCGAGCCATCAGCCCAGAGCCTGACGCGGGGCTCGAACTCATGGACCGCGAGATCGTGACCTGGCTGAAGTCGGACGCTTAACCGACTGCGCCACCCAGGCGCCCCTACCTGTGTGTATTTTAAGGAGCCTAATTTAGATATAATTTGCATGCCATAATGTTCACCCTGTTGACAGTTGCAATTCAGTATTTTTAGTATATTTACAGAATTGTGCAACCATTACCATGTTTGTTTCTATAAAAATAAAATGCAGTCTTGTCTTCATGTTTGAGGAAATTTTAATGATGTTTTGTCAGATCTGTGTTTTAAATTTTGACATTAGAGACATTTCCTTGTTTTTTTTTCCATTGTGATTAACTTTTGTGTGTTGTCATCTATGTGAATATATTTATATTTAGTTGTTAGTTACTTGAAAAGTTGCTATGTTGCTTAAATGTGAATTTTATTTTTGGAGCTTTTTTCTCAGAAGTCTCATTTGCCTATTTAACATTAAAAGAACATAATATTTACTTTTATGTCTTCATTTTATTCCAAAAATATTACTTCAAAATATTGAGCTATGATTAGAAATATCTTCCAGCAAAAGGCAAAGACATTTGTTTTCCTATGGTGCAAAATATTTCTATGTAACTGAAATGTATAGGGCCCCATCTCCCACAGTAAAACAATAAAGTAGTTGGATAATACTTCTCATTAATATGTCAGTAACAACACAATGATACTGATAATATATTAATGCTTACAACCAGTTGATTATATTATATTTACAAGTAAGCATGATTTACTGATATTTTGGGGATTGATATTTCATTTTGTTTAGGCAATAAATTTGAAAACATATAATGGATTAATTTTAAGAAAGCATATCAAAGATTTCTGTACATTGATAAACATTATCTGCTAATGCTTAATCCATATATACTTTTTTCACATTTTATGATTTATGAAAACACTAAATCATAATGCAATATTTCATCAGTAAAGGAGACCAGGAATATTAGTCAATGACCTCCCTGACAAGAACCGAAGAACGTATGGCCTACTGAACTAAAGACCAGATATACTAGGAAGAAGGAAAGCATATTTTACCATAGTTCCTCCTCATTACTCTTTTCTATAGACTACAGATCTAGCCCCCACCATTCCTTGAAAACTTTAGTTACTGAATCATTCAACTTCATTCAACTCTACTCTTGTCACAATTCTTGATGAGTTTAATTTCCACAGAGACAATGACTTCAAACCTCTGTTCTTTCAGTTCCTTGGTAGATTTTCTTCTAGACTTGATGTTTTCAAGTCAAATCAACCATCTATTCATATGATCATACCCTAGATCTTGTTCCTAACAACTTTGCCACTCCAATATCTCATATGCAAGAATCTTCTCCATCTCTATAATCCAAGATGTTGAATTATAGACAAGGGTTCACTCCTTAATGACCTTATGAAATCTTATAGCTTTAAATGCCATCTCTATGCTGATAAATGCAGTTTATTAAGTCTACTCTTTAAAATTTTTTTTTAACATTTATTTATTTTTGAGACAGAGAGAGAGACAGACAGAGCATGAATGGGGGGAGGGCCAGAGAGAGAGAGGGAGACACAGAATCCGAAGCAGACTCCAGGCTCTGAGCTGTCAGCACAGAGCCTGATGCGGGGCTCGAACTCACGGACCATGAGATCGTGACCTGAGCGAAGTCGGACGCTCAACTGACTGAGCCACCCAGGTGCCCCTATTAAGTCTACTCTTGAGCTTATAACATAAGCTCAAGAAATTTACCCTAAGCTCAAGACCACTTACACAACTGCTCCATCTAGTGCTTCAAAGACACTTCAAATCTGCACATACGCAAACAAACTTGATCCACACCCAAGTCTACTTATTTGCAGTCTATTCCATTTCAGGAAATAGCTGCCCTAAGCTTCTACAGTTCTCCATCTTCTGTTGGAAAAATATAGATTTATTACTGCTACTGTTCTCTTTGACTCATATTAACTCATAATCTTTCAGCACACTCTATAGGTTCTATTGTCCAGAATCTCAGCAATTCTAGCCACCTTCATTGCCGCCATTTTGCTCCCAGACACAAATTTTTATCACCTTGATTATTGCAATAGCTTCCTAAATGTTTTTTCTACTCACCACTTGTCCTTTAAGTTATTTAGTCCAGAGTCAAAGATTTATAATAATATGGAGATCAATTAAGATCATGATTTTTGAGTGGCTTCTAATCAAATATAAAAAACAACATTCTTACAATAAGCTAGAAGGTTCTAAATGTTCTCACTCCCAGTGACTCCATTCCTTTCTATAAACGATTTCCTTTTCCACTAGTATCCCTTAAAGATACTGGTCTCCTTTCTATTGTTACAAAATACTACCACCACCCCCCATCTGCCCCGGAAAAAAAGAAAATTTTAAAGACCCTCTTAACTCAGTGACTGTTCACTCAGTTCCATCTGCCTGAACTAACCTTCCTTACTTCTTTTTGTTTTCTCCACAAATACCAGCTAATGTGTTCAGCTAACCTACCTATGGCATTCATTAGTCCCCTCTCAACTCACTAAGAGCCTCATGTGTGTTCTTTATATAGACATAATTATCACGTATGGAAATATATATTTTATCTGTATACCTTCTGTTTTCTTCTAGAAGACAAGGCCTACAAGGGGAGAGCCTTTCTGATGCCTCAGTGTATAGTAGATTCTCAATAATTTTTTGGAATAATAAATGTGTAATATTATCTCTCTGACAGAGAGCATTCAGAATCTAGTCTGTAAGCATTAATTACCTAAATGTGTTCAAGCCACAATGTTTGTTTATTTCCTACCATATACCATACATCATTTAGCATACTAACATTTAGGATATGTAATGTTGAAAAAAGTTCCAAGTCTCTTTGAGATTGTATACTAAATGAAAACCACAACATCAATACCCCACATAAATCAATGATAAGATTTTCAACACTTACAAACAAAATACATAGTAAATACATGATGGATTAGACAATATAAGATAGATTTTATAGCATAGACATCTATGAGGAGATTGTAATTGAACTAAGAACTACATGATCAGAAGGGGTAAATATCTTCCAGGGATAATCAAAAGCAAATAAAGATACCTGAATCAGAAAGCCCTTAAATGTCAAAGATAGTAATTCTAATGTAGTCCCACAAATTTACTCAATCTCCAACAAAACCTCAATCCCCATGGTACTCATGTTTATGTATTTTATGTTAGAACATCAAATACAATTATTACAATATGGCTGGAAAGAAGTATAGAAGATATTTATATCAGTTGGTATCAAAAAGAACGTACAATGATAAAACTATGCGCTTGACATATAAGAGGGGTTAACATGTGCTTTAGATAATGTACATGACATCTTAGACCTGATCCTTTTTCATGTAGCAGTGCTACATAATGTAAGTGGATGTAACTGAGCAGTACAAAGAGGATAGGTGATTCTACAAGGACATTAAGGGATCTAGTTCTTTCTTTCCTATTGCTCTGCTCTGCCGTCAACTTATTACCCTTCTGTACATGTGCAAAACATGGAGGAAAGGGAGACCTAGTCATATCATTTTAGGTATATGACAAAGAAGTTGCAATCATTTATTTTGTTTTACATCCCATTGGTCAGAATTTAGTTACATGGACAAATTTGCTGAAAGTGAGATTATGGTATGGAATCTGTTTCTTCATGGTAATATACGAAGCTAAAATTTGAAGAAATTTGGACAGGTACTGGAAGACAATTAGTGGCTGGCAGACTATGAAGTACCATTGCTACCACAGTACAGAACATCTTTGACACTACAAGGAAGTTTCCACATCCTCATTTGCACTTAATCCCCTCACCTTCCCTTCTGGATCTTAGTGATAGATTTGCTTTCTATCAGTGTAGTTTTGAATTTCTAGAATCATAAAAATAGAATCATAGAGCATTTACTCTTTTGGGAATGACATTGTTTCACTGAGAATAATGTGTTTGAGATTCATCTGTGTTTGTGCATGTTCAGTGTGTGTTCATTCATTTTCATTGCTGAATGCTTTTCTATTGCATGTATACACCTCAGGTTTTTTTTTTTTTCCACTGTTTGACTCACATTATAGATGTTCCTTGTTTTTAGCTTCTATGGGTAAAATTGCAAGAAAAAAACACTAATTTACTGTCAAATTTTGATGGACATATGTTTTCTTTACATTTGATTAAACATCTAGGGACAGTATTGGTTACCTATAGGGCAGGTGTGTATTTACCCTTATAAGAAACTACCAATTTTTTCCCAAAATGGGTGCACCATTTAGCATTTTCACCAAAAAGATATGGGGTTCATTTTCTCAACATCTCCACAAGTACCTGGTGGTGTGAGTCTTTTTAATTGTTGCTATTCTAGTAGATTTGTAGTGGTATCTCATTGTGATTTTGATTTACATTTCTCTAATGGATAAGATAGGTGAATATTCTGTGTGTGCTCATTTGACATCTATATATGTTCTCTGGAGAAATGTTTGTTTAAATTATTTTTTTTTAATTTGGATATTTGTCCCTTTTAATATTGAGTGCTAAGGGCTCTTTAAACTTTCTGGATAAAAATATACTTTTGTGGGCGCCTGGGAGCCTGTGTTAGGCTCTGCAGTGACAACACAGAGCCTACTTGAGGTTCTCTGTCTCTTCATCTCTCTCTGCCCCTCCCCTGCTCATGTGCGCTGGCACATAATGCTTGTCTCTCTCTCACAAACAAACTTTAAAATATGTATATGTATTTTTTAATGTTCATTTTACAAATATTTTCTCCCACTTGGGAATGTGTCTTTTCATTTTCTTACCATTGTATTCTGGAAAACAAATGTGTTTAATTTTGTCAAAGTTAAAACTTACACTTAGTGTTTTTGCATCTTATTTGGGAAATGTTTACCCAATCCAACGTCACTAATATTTTCTCTTGTTTTCTTCTACAAGTTTTATCTTATTACTCTTTATATTTAAGTCTATGATCCACTTTCGTTTAAATGTTGCTTAAGATTAGTGTTGAGATTCATATTACAGTTGGTTAACCAATTGTTCTAGTATATTTATTGAAAAGGTTATTCTTTCCCTGTTGAATTACCTTAAAACTTTTATTGAAAATCAGTTGACATCTGTTTCTAAACTATTACATTACACTGATCTTTATTTTTATTATTTTTCCAATGCCAAATCATGACAAACCATTCTTCCATAATATTACTAAAATAGTGAGAAATCCAGACCAAGTTAAATTATCCAGCAACTGACTCACTTCTACATAGTCTGATGACCACATTGTAGGAATTAAGCTTGTTAATCACATTTTGATTCCAAGATCTGGGATTCTTCACCTTCTTTGTCTTGCATTATGCCCACTGGGTGATGTTCTTTATGGAATCAACTATGTGGACACTTTGCTTTCTGGTACAGTTGGGTTTAGATCAGCTGAATTTTGGAAGCAAACTGTTTATTCTTCCCGTCTCTTTCCAGTCTGTGTCACTGCTGGAAGAGCTATATTTCCCTGCCACCTCTCAGAAAATATTTCTTCTGAGTTTCCAGAAATAGCTGGGGCATGTAATTTCACTCTCTCTTTTTTCTTCAGGTTAGTAGTAGTTTCAACTTCTCACCATTGTTGATTAATAAGTGCTTCAACATCCATTGCTGTTTTCCTTACCCTTCTGTCCTCTCTTTCTAAGTCCTTTTGAGAATGCTGTTTCCAGCTGGGCCCCAGACTGAAACTAATACAGTCAGAAATGTAACTAAATACAGATAGACTCTGATCAATAATGGCCAGTTTTAAGAAAATTGGCCAGGATATGTGCATAAAATAGCTCTAGCATTTAATAAATGAAAGGAGAAAGTTAAGTAACCATATATCGGTCTTTTGCTTTTCAGCCCTCTTTCTGAAGACAAGAAATCAGTCATTCAACAGTAATGAGTCCCACAGCAGAAGGACCAAACTCTGGTAGAAGTGACAGTGCCAGAAAACTCAGGTAAGATTTTGACTCCTTTAATATCTTCAGCGAGTGGAAATTTTTGACAAATGATGAAACCTAGTTCTGTCTTCCTTGGTCCTGATTTTGAATGTAAAAAGACAAGTTTCTTATAAATATATCTATGGAGATATAAAATATTAAATTGCAAAACAATCAAGAATCTCGAATAATGAAGCTTTAAGGAGGCAATATGTATGCAGTCTATATTTTAAGAAATGGAACGGCAACCTTAGCATATCTTCAATCCAAAGAGTGGCCAGATGAGCAATATGGGTATCTAAAATTGAAATAATCCAAATCCCTCTCACTGAAGGTACATACAATCTTGAACATAATAAGGAAAAATTCACTCTAAGTCAGAGCTGTCCTTAGAAAGGGAAAGGAAACTCTCCAGTGAAAACTGGACCTGTGTACTAATTTGTGAACAGTTTAAGGGAAAAGATCCAGTGGTTTTCATCCATGTTTGTTCTTTCAATTTTATTTAAAGTGTTTGCATCTATACTTATAACATGTATTTTTCTAAAGCATTCTTCTCCAGTTTTTCAATAAAACAAATATTAGTCCTATACTCAATCCTTTTTATAATTTAAGAATTTATCATAATTCACTGTGAAATTATCTGCATTTTGTTGGTAAATTTTGCTAATAAATTTACTTATATAATAATTATTGGTCCTTTGAATAACTATGTTATAGTTATTTTTCTAGGAATTATAATCTAAATTTTTAAAATATTTTTATTGCAAATAATATTTGTTCCTTTGTTATTCTACTTATTTTTTATCAGTCTTTGCCAGTGTTTTGTGTTTTTACCTAATCATTTAAAAGTTTTAAGAATACAAACACCGTTGATAAACCTCATTCTTCTTCAATCACTATCATACTGATTTCTGCTCTTATATTAATTAAACTTATTTTTTTCTATGCTGGTTTATTCTATTATTCTTTCTCAACATGTGAATTTAATTAATTTTCAGTCTTTCTTATTTTCTAACTTTTTCACATAAAGCTTGTGGTACAGATTGGTAGCTGTTAACAGAATTTTGAGTTTCCCTCTATTTGTAATCACAGAGAAAAAAACAAATTTCTGTATTAGGCATGATCATATGGCCAAATTTCAGCCAATGGAATATGAATAGACATGTGCCATTACAAGTTCAAGAGTAGAAAATTTGCAAAGTTCTATATTCTCATAAACCAAACATGTTGTACTTTGTACAGTAGGAATTTCTTATGAGATTTGGCAATTTGGTGAAATGAATTATGGACAAAAGCAGAAACTTTATGAGGAATACAATGATTTTGTAAACTAAGGCAAAAGTATGGATGTGCTTTTTTTGTGAGATATGTAAATGATACTGAAATTTGATGGCACTTTTCTGATTTCTGACGTAAAGGTATAGTTGTGTGTGAAAGAAGTTTGAATTTATGTTTCTTTCATTCAAGGGAACAAACTGAACCAAAAATATGTCAAAATTCCAAATTGGCATTTGCAATATATTTCACATAACAACTAAATATTTATAGGATAGCATGCTTTTTTTTAATTCTTTCAGTTTATGTTTAATGCCCAGAATGATAAAGACTGATGAAAAAGGTAGATGCAACTCAATCCTATAACATTCGGGTGTTAAACTTGTGCTATCTTTTATTGAAGTATTATTAACATAAACTTATGCCACTTTAATTGAAGCCTGAAGTGAGTCAACTGGTGCCAAATGATGTGTAGAGGTGCCTGGGTGGCTCAGTTGGTTGAGCCTCTGACTCTTGATTTAGGCTCAGGTCATGGTCTCATAGTTCAAGATTTCAAGCAGTGCATTGAGCTTTCTGCTAGCAGCATGGAGCCTGCCTGAGATTCTCTCTCTCCTCCTCTCTCTGCCCCTCACCCTCTCTCAGCTCCTCACCCACTCATGCTCTCTGTCTCTCAAAATCAATCAATAAAAATAAATAAATGAATAAACACTTTTTAACAAAGATGCCTTGTATTAATTTATGCATCTAATTTTATTCTGATAAATTTTATGATGAATGTGGTTGATATACAACATATAGGGCATTCCTAATGTTCACAAGATATTCTCAATCTAAGATAACTTACTGTAGAAATATGAAAATCTTGTTATGGAGACCGTGAAATAGAAAAATTGATTATTTCTTTCTTCAAATAAATCATCTGCAAAACCCACCAGTTTTTAAAAGCAGTTTGAATAGATCATTGTATTTGAGAGAATGATACTTCTTTAATAATATGGCTGGGAAATTTTCCAAAAATGTTGAGAAAGTCTTTCTTCATAGGATCTGATCTAAGCTTAATCAGAAGAGGGATGACAAATAAATACATGGAAAAGGGTGACTTGTATTCTTTCTCTGCTTCTGTCACCACCCCTGGGTCCCACCTCTTCACTGGTGGGATGTGAAAGCCTGACTCATAATATATTTTTAGTAGGCTTATTGGCATAAAGAAATCCACTGATAAGCCCATTTTTTTAAGTTTATTTATTTATTTTGAGAGAGAGAGTTTGTGTGTGTGAGTGGGGAAGGGGCAGAGAGAGAGACGGAGAGAGAATCCCAAGCAGGCTCCACGTTGTCAGCACGGAGCCTGAAGCACAAACCGTGAGATCATGATCTGAGCTTGAAAGCAGGAATCAAAGGCTTAACTGACTGAGGCAGCCAGGCACCCATGATAATCCCCTTTAATTACCATGTGCTGGATTTCTCTTCCCTTCTCTCTCTGCTATGGAAATTAAATTCTTCTTAAAATGAAATGTTAATTGTATGGAGTTCTGTCAAATAACATACACTATATAGATACTCTATACACATTGTTTTTTGCAGTATCCCACGAGTTCTGGTATATCATGTTTCCATTTTCATTTGTCTCAAGAAACTTTTTTTTTTGAGAAAAATTCCCCCTATAATTTCTTATATACATTCTATTCTGGTTCTTAAATCAGAACACACCCTTCCAATTACCAAGCCTCTGTAATTATAAAATAATTGAAATGAGGCCCTGGGTTCAAATTCATAGGATTTGATTAGGATTATATGTAATATAGGATTATAGGATTATATGCAATATATGTTAGTAGAAATGAAAAAGAATGTTTTAAACAAATGTGGTAACTAAACAATATTATTAACTCTCTCCCTTGAATTTACAATTGTTTTTCTATTCTTTATCCTTTTAATCTAGTAATAGTGTGTACGTTTAATAAATGGTCAGACTTACGCTTTATCTGTGAGCTCATTCCCAATGGGTTTTTATCTCAAGGTAATAAAATAAAATATATCCTATTTCATGTCTGGATAGTAATAATGAAGAAATATGCATTTTTGACTAGAAATACATGAGCAAATTAACATTTACCAGAGACATGTGTTTTATTTGCATTTTGCTTAAGAATCACACTACAAAAAATCCTTAAAAATTACCATCACTCTATGTGGAGTGTGGGATGTTATATGTAGATGTCAGACATATGGCATTAAAAATTCTTTGAATGATATATATGTGCATACATACTTATTTTTTAAAATAGTATTGAACACAATAATATCAGAAAAAAGAAAAAATGTGTTTTTTTACTGTCTTTGGATAATGTTGGAAAACATTATCCTGCTTCTTTATATGTCTTTTTTTAATTTTATGCTGGATATAATTTTTAAAAAAAACATATGGGTATGTTGTGAATATTGTTTGGCAACAGAGAGAAAACACCCAATTCTCCTGTGTGACAGTTAAGGTGAAGTCTTGTTTCTCAAATTAGGAGTTTGAGTCAATGCTATATTATTGCTTCAGTTAGTTTCAATATTTTAAGGATAATATATGTTTTGTATTGTCATATTTGGATATCGTAGAATTGCAATTTGTCATGTCAGCTAATTTAGTCTTAAAAGCTATAATAGTTTCTCATTACTCTAAAAGACTTCCTCTGTCCATATCAGCCCAAACTTCCCAAAGTTACCAAATACTCCCAGTGGCCAACAATTTGATCACCTAAGTAGGACTTTCTGTGAAAAATATCTCTTTAAATTTCTTATATTCTCAACTCTTTAACAATTTAAAAATGCATTTTGAAAAGTTTATCCAGGGTTATCTAGTACTCGAGATGAGAACAGTGATCTAATGTAGACTATATATTACTTGAAAAGAGAGCTGTGAATAATTCTTAATTAATGTCAAAGCAAAACTTGCACTGGGCAATATTAAATAGGCAGGGAAGACTTTATTCAAGGGTATTGTAAGAAATAAGATAGGCCAGAACTTAGTTTGTTTAACCCTGACAGAGTAAAAACAACGGCCAGGGAAGGATTTTTAAAAGTGAGGTAAGAGGAAGATCGTAGACCATTGATTTGCCACCTGGCTTTACCCAGAAGAAAAGTAAATTATCTTTTATATTCATAATAGGAGGTAGTTTTAAAACTTGGAGCAAGGTACCCAATAGATGTCTGTTCACTCAGTCAGTGCACGTGGGGACCTTGTTGAGAGGTCTATTGATGAACCCTATTCAAGACATGGCACCAGAATTAATATGAAAGCAAAATTTTGCCTGACAATGTTAAATAGTCAAGGAAGCCTTTATTTATTGATGCAACAGTTGAAAACATAATTTTAAAGACCACATTAATAGATTATGTTTACCATCATTGCTGAATACTCATTAGCCCAAATTCATCAATGGCTTAACACTACAGACATACAAACGTTTGTTACTGCTTTGAAGGATACAGATGAGCTGCACTTAGAAGGACTAAACCCAGATCTATACGTCTTCTCATTTTGGAATGCAGCCTACAGTATTAGCTTGGATATGTTGTTGTCATAGTGGAGGACAGAGTGAGATGAGCCAGTCAAAATCCTGCAGTTGCATTTAAAGTTTCTGCTTAGCTGTGACCCCTACCATTGGTAGGGATGAATTCACTTCATGCAATATACATGGGTCAGTCACATGAGAATGGACATGGATACAAATCCTATTACAGTGAGTGAGAAGGTAATTGGAAACAAATAATTCAATCTACCATAAGTATTGTGCAATACAAACATAAGCAAACTAAATAAATTGAGAAAAATAATGTAAACAATGTCTATTATTAATGTAACCTTCAACACTATACTTTAAGCACTAAAGCACTACTCAGTAAAATCCAAAATGTAAAATAAATGAAGCATGCATATGTGAAATACTATTACAAAATGTCCAAAGGTTCAGACTGTGTGATCTTGAACATAGTTAATAAGGAGAAAATAGTATTTTTGATACTCAATTAAAATAATTAATAAAACTGCTGATACAAGTTTATGAAGAATTTTCAAAAAGTTGACTAAATCCAGTTATATTAAACAAAGTTTGATGTTCACTAACACTTTTCAACAAAAATTATATGCAATCTAGAGAAAAATTTCCAGCAATTATATACAAATTAAATTCTAAATGTCATTGATGTATGTAAAGAAAATCCAAATGAAAGGAGAAATAGAGATGTGTTTCAGTTAGAAATTTCCAAAAGGAATTACAAATGCCAGTTTTATACAATCACCAGAAAATCAATAAATATCAATCCAAATAACTCCAGTTTATTTTGAAAGATCTAAAGGAGTTGATTATAAAATGTGGCATATTTAAGGATAGTCAAGGCACAACAACTTTTTTTCTTTTTTGGTTTCAATTTTTTATTTAAAGGTTAGTTAGTAAACATGTGGTGTAATATTGATTTCAGGAGTAGAATTTAGTGATTCGCCACTTACATATAACACTCAGTGCTTAACGCAAGTTAAGACTGATCTAAAAAAATTGGAAAATTATATCTCATTATTACATATTTATAACACATAAATAAATATAACTGTAATATATAATTATTTGCAAATATATTAATCATTAGCTTATAATAATATACAAATATTTATGGAAACTTGGTTGTGAAAGAGGTAGCTTTACAAATCAAGGGAATGATGAAATATCTACAAAATTACATTAAGAAAAGTTGTTTTATAGAAAATAAATAAACATTACTTTGCATCATAGACATAAATAAATTTTCTTTGGATTAAAAGTTAATGAAGAAACAAAGAAGAATGTCTTTCTGATCTAAGGTTATAAATGAATGAAATGTATTTCAAAATTAAATCTTCTACACAATATTTCATAATATAAACAATGTTAGAAAATAAGTAAACATTTTTTAAAAAGTACATTTAAATGTAATATTTGGATACCATTTCACAGGGCTCAGACTCACAAAAATACATTTTTCAATTATAATTTTGTATGAGGATGGTAGAGCAAGAGACTCTTCTACAAGTAGAGGTATAAATTGTTCAACTTGGGGAAGCAATAATATATAGCAGTATTGAATGTACACCTCTCTAAAATCTAGCAATTTCATTTCTACCCGCATACCCTGAAATGGCCTTTTCAGTATACACCAAATGAAAAGTTTAAGAATATTCCCTGCAGTGGGGTGCCCGGGTGGTTCAGTCAGTTAAGCATCTGACTTCGGCTCAGGTCATGATCGCACAGTTTGTGGGTTTGAGCCCCATGTCAGGCTCTGTGCTGACAACTCAGAGCCTGGAGCCTGCTTCGGATTCTGTGTCTGCCTGTCTCTCTGCCTGTCCCCAACTTGTTCTCTCTCTCTCTCTCTCTCTCAAAGATGAATAAATGTTAAGAAAAAAAATTTTTTAAAGAATATTCCCTGCAGTATTATTTGCATAATTCAAAAATATCATCAAGGAAATGGTGAAATTAAAACTTGTCATTGGATCAACTATGTATTATTGCTCATATATTAGTAAACTTCTACATGTCATCATGAATAACTCTCTATAACAAAATTATGAATAAAAAAGCTTAGAAAATAATACATTAATTGTAAACTTTCTATAACAGAAATGGTGACAGCAATAAGACACTTAATAAATCACACACAGATACATATGATTAGCACAGTAATGTGATATAATGGATAAAAATGTATTGCTAGCAGTACATGCCAAAGTCATGATCGTGGCTTCTTCAGAAGGAAAATTTTGAATTGAGGAAAAAGATGAATTTTAAATTTTAATTTAATTTCTGTCAATTATACAAATAACATAAATGAAGCAAAAATTAAAAGTGTAAACATGCTGATTCTGAATGGAGTATTTATTGCAGAATGTTTGCTATATTTTCCCCTTACTATTTGTGGTTGAAAAGAACAATGTCTGACAAGGGAAAAGAACAGAAGAAATTCAGTGGATTATGTTTTCTCTACACTCAAAATGCTTATTCTCTATATTATTACTGTTCTCGCTTATGGGAGAACCCAGGTAAGGAATATTTATAAACTAAGTAATTCTGTAAGTAATGTAAGCTCAATGAGAGTAGGGAGTTTTGCCTGTTTACTTTATCGCTGTAACACCTCCAGGTAGAACAGCATCAGGTACCTGGTGTCAAATACATGACTTTTTGATTGAATGAATGAATAAACAAGTGTTAATGGAAGTAGTGTTCTAGGAAATTGTGATCTACTATATTAATTTTCACTTAACTTCCTAGGTTGGCAGTTTAATTTCTCTTAACTCATCTTTTTATACATACCAATACAATGTGTTCTCTTTGTCTTCATGAGTCAGTACACAGAACAAGGGTGAGAAAATGACTACACATGGGCCAAATGCAACTTGCCATCTGTTGTTGTGTGATGACCCATGAGTCACACAAAATAGGTTTTACTTTTAGCTAGCTAAAACAAATCAAAAGAAGAATAATATTTTCTGACATGTGAGATTATATGAAACTCAATTTTAGTATCTATAAATCAAGTTTTATTGGAGCACAGTCATGCTCATTTGTTTGCATTGTTGTCTATAGCTATTTTTGTGCTGAACAGCAGCAGCAAATAGTTGTGACAGAGACTATATGGCCCCAAAAGCTTAAAATACGTACTACCTAGCCCTTGATAGAAAACATCTGCCTACTTTTGGTATAGCAATATCAAAAAGTCATGTAACTAAACTTTGCTTTCTTTGCTGTACCCTCCAATATTGGCTTGAGTTTTCCTATCATATCCTTATTACAAAGAGCCATCATATTTAGTGTTTATGCATGTACACTTGGAAGTATTTTTGCATGCGTGGAAATAATTTTCTCCTTGTTTTTCTAACAAGAGTGGGAAGTCAGATACTTTGTCTTGCAAATTTTTCCAATGGTTAACAGAAAGCCTCCTACATAGTAGAAGGTATAAAGATGAATTCATGGTAGGATAAATATAGTTTTTAATTTATTCTCTCAATGAGGGTCTCAGAGAATCACTCATGTGTCAATCATCTAGAAAAGGTCCCATTTTACACTAGTTTCTTTAAAAAATATGCAGGTTCTACCGTATGACAGATGACTAATAGTTTAGTGTAAATTATGTGTTAAAGTTATTGCATGAAAATTGCATCTGCAAATATCTAACTTACACATGAATTGCTAAGAGAGAGAAACACTTTCTATTTTTACATTTCATGTTTGAGACGGTGATGCACAATTATAATATTCAGAGCACTGTGTTTATTGAAATTCTTATTCTAAAATGCTATTAAGGAAAGTTATAGAGATCTTAAGGAAGTTAATCAGAGCTGATAGAGTACAGGGATCATTGTAGGAATTCATTAAATGTTAGTTATTTTTGTATGTTTAAGTAATTTTTTTAATGTTTATTTATTTTTGAGAGAGAGACAGCTCAAGTGGGGGAGGGCAGAAAGAGAGAGAGAGAGAGAGAGGGAGACACAGAACCCGAAGTGGGGTCCAGGCTCTGAGCCATCAGCACAGACACAACATGGGGCTGGAACTCACGAAGCCCCAGACCATGACCTGAGCTGGTTGGACGCTCAACTAGCTGAGCCACCCAGGCACTCCTGTATGTTTAAGTGAAGTGAGGCTTTATTTTTTTTTTATTTGTTATAATCAAATTATATTTTTTTCTAATATTTGAGATGATAGAGTTTTATTTAAAAATAAGTATTGAGGGGCGCCTGGGTGGCGCAGTCGGTTAAGCGTCCGACTTCAGCCAGGTCACGATCTCGCGGTCCGTGAGTTCGAGCCCCGCGTCAGGCTCTGGGCTGATGGCTCGGAGCCTGGAGCCTGTTTCCGATTCTGTGTCTCCCTCTCTCTCTGCCCCTCCCCTGTTCATGCTCTGTCTCTCTCTGTCCCAAAAATAAATAAAAATGTTGAAAGAAAAAAAAAATTTTTAAAAAAATAAGTATTGAAAAGGTATTTTTAATAAAGGGATTTTTGAAAAAGTTTATAGACACAGATTGTCTGAAAACCAAAGTGATACCATATTTTAGTTGAGGGTTTTACTCAGCTCTTTTGCTGTAAATAGTTTAGATACCGTTTTTTTTTTTTTGTTTGTTTGTTTCTAAAGCATGGGTCTCAGATAAAAACGAATGCTGTTATTATTTTGGACATAGTTTCTAAAGCATACCCTCTGAATTCCTTTTAAAATAAAAACACAAAGTGCCAACGTCTATATTTTTAGGATTGTCTCTTTATAGAATTCTAGTATCAAAACTATTAAAATTTAATATTATCTGATGGCATTTTATTTTAGACCTTCCCTTTTAAACAGATGCTTAAAAAAACAGTTGATATGACTGTCTTTTGGACATAAGCTTTCCTGCTCATTTATAAACTTATAATAATCACTTTGTTATGTGAGTTCAGATTACTCCATATATTTGGTCAAAACACTGAAAAATGATTCTTAAAAAAAAATCATGCAGACAAATTGACTTTATTTTTAATATTAACACAGTCTGTGAAAATTTCTGTGAAAAATTAAGCTATACTTTTTGGAAGAAATTAGAATGGCTGTGTGTTTATAGGATATTTTAAATTTTTCATGTCAAAAATTAAATCATGAAGATATGTCATGGAAAAAAATTAATTTGTTTAAGAAAGCTATAAGGAAATGACCAAACTTTGGAATTAATCTTAGCTGTTGGAAAACTTCTTCATTGATTTCAAAGAATTTGCATCAGAAAATTAATAGAAAAAAATTTTATTAGACTAGTATAGGGGATATGATAGTAAAGGAACACTGGTGCCCCTCAGAATGTGTGAACTTTGTATATCAACCATGAAAAAAAAATATATATATATATAATATAATTATTATATATAATATATATATGTTATTTATAATTTATTATATGTTATTTATATTCATAAACAAATTATGTCATCCAAAAATGGGGATTCAATATAGGAATTTAGTTAAGGTTTTAGGGGATTGTCTATTAGAATTTGGTCACTGAGGTAACCCATGTTGAAGAACTCCACAAAGCAGTTACCATCTTTGGTATGGGCCACAAAAGAGGAGGAAATGGGGTCTAGCTATAGAGGAGTTCAAAGAGGGAAACACTGATGTAGGGAGGGGTATGAAGGGGTCAAAATGGAGGCTGTGGATGGTGTTTTTTGCTGTTAGATGTAATGGATTCAATGAAGATGAAGCATTTCTGTGAGTCCTTAGAAGAAGTTGGAGGCTAGAATCAACTTCCATTCCAAAGTCAAGTGCCTTTGTAGAGCCAGAGTGTCATGGTATGGCAAACTGTCACTGAGCAAGCTAAATTATCTTATAGAAAATATGACAAAGATAGCACTTGAAATGATTTTCAGTGACACTCTTAGTTTGTCAATAATTCATTTTCTTTCTGAGCTACTCTCTATCTACTTTTAGTGGAGATACATGGTTCCCATCACAAAAACACTGCAAGCCAAACTGTCAGTTAAGATAAAATTCAGTAGCTATTTCACCCTCTTTGTTTTTCACCTCGTGTGGAAACGGGTCTGTGATCTGATTGCCTGAATCTCTGTATTTCTGCTAAGTTAGCTCTCTGTAGATGTAAATATTTAATAAAGCATATAGATAAGTATTTACCTACTGTGTAATGATGTCTTTATTTATTTTAAGGGACATAATATTGGTTGTAGTATACTCAGTTACGGATCTGCAGTACACCAGTAATGATCAGATTGTAGAGAATGTCATCAGCTATGATGTCTGAGTTAGATGAAGCATGTACAAAATACAAGTAAAGAGGGAACTCTCTTGTAATACTTTGATGAGAGGGCTCCTGTGTGTTGTTTATTTTCGAAATGACATACTGCATACCCATGAAATGTTCTGTGACAACACTCAGTTTTCATTTCACAAATAATTTATGTAATATATTGAAATATTCTCTTCTCAGCCTGTTTTTTTTTAATTTGGCACAGTTTGAAACCTAGGTATATTTATAATTATTCTAAAGTTATTTAGATGATACTTGACCTCATTTTTGCATGTTATTTCATGGATGTATTTATCAGTCACTATATATTGATTACTTTTGATTGTGCTTAATTACTGTGCTATGGATTTTGCTCTTTTGATTTGCAGCAATTTCATCTATGCATAAAGTTGGAATGTTTTTCTTTCAAGCAAAATGTGGGGAGCTCAAAATGAACATGGGTTGAAATTTTTGGAATGACTATAATTATTTGATAACTGAATTGAAAGATTCTAACCAAAAATGATTATGAATTTATGATTTTCTCTAACATAGCAACTTTTTAACATAGGATTTTATTTTATAGTACTATAGAATTTTTAGATTAGTATTACTGTTTTGGGGATGTGTGTATGGATTTTGTCATGCATCTAGAATTTAACTTTCGTGGCCTAGCATGTTTTTTGTTTTTTTTGTTTTTTTTAGTTGACCACCAGGGTAAATCTTACTGTAATTATCTTGTTTGTCAAATATGAACTATTTAATGTCTCATTGGGCCAACCAAATGGATGAAAGATGTTTTTAGGTGATATACATTTGGATTAACTGCACTTGAACAAATAAATATGTTAAGGAATAGTGGAATACCATATATGCAATTTAGCTTGGGCCATTTTTCTTGAGCTCACAAAAATCTGTAGTGTAACTGAGTATAAGATATTTGGTTAAAATTATTGCTGAATTCTTAAAAGTGCAATAAGTAATGTACATTTTTCCTCCTAAATATCAAACTAGTTATAAAATATATTGATAATATTAAGATGTCATCTTTAATCAAAAACAACACAAGATCACAGCTTGGGTCTTTGAACAAGTCAGACTACTTAAACTTATTCTCAATTCTTGCCTGTGAATGCTTTGCTAATGGAAAGTGATTAATTGTATACAGCAGGTATATCAGTACTTGCTGATCCATACTTATACAGCTATGTTATTGGAGACAGAGAGAAATAGCTTCTGTGCATGATTCCAAAAGGCTGCTTTTGCCCCAGACATCTACCTACATCTACTTATACATAGAAGTGAGAGTAGTAAAGCCTTCTATTATTCTGAAGGCAGTAAGATCTGCAAACATAGAAAAAGATTATCCATGAATGCTCCATGCCTTCTACATGCCACAGACACCTACCATTTCATGTCTGTTGCATGAGGAAAATCTGACTAAGAGGCGTAGTAAGGAAGACAGAAGTGTTACTAGTCTAGAATATGTTAAAGAGGTATAAGAACTGGGATTATCATTGGCTATAATCACCCCCCCCCAAATTTGTTCAACTATTTCCTTCTGGTATCCAAAATATCTAGCGTGTGAATAATTTCTGTTTCTTATATTTCCTATTTATTTGTAGATTATCTGCTTTTTTATCCCTCAGTAACCTTTTAAGATTATATGTTCATGTTGGTTGGGGTAATGAAATTTCACTGGGATATGCCTACTGTCTAATGACTCTAACAGTTCAAACTGTCTTGTTTCAAACTATAAATACAACTTCTTTTTCAAAATATTTTTATTTGAAAACTCCCATTACTATGCATATTATTTACAACTGTGACACCAATATTCAATATTTTACCTTATATCAAATTACCAATAGATAGATAAATAGGGTTTCGGGTTCATTGCTTTGGTAAAAATTACTGGCATTCTCTACACAGCTCTTAAGTCAACTTTTATAAACTTGATTACATCAGACAGACATGCAGACCAACACACACATACACACACAGAAAACAAAATAAAACAAAACAAAACAAAAAAAACATAAAACACTAGTATTGCAAAGACGTAAGAGATAGAAATTAGGAAGATACCCTATTCTCTTTTCTCTACTCTACTGAAAGATAGTTATTGTCATTCTACTTTACAAATACATTTCATAACAAAAACACCTATAATGATCCTGATGGACATTATGTTGGTAATAAGTAAATAGGATTCTTTTGGAAACAAGGCAAAATGCTTAGAAGAAAAGCTTTCAGTAAACTTAAATAAATAAATCTTTCAAACTGTTCTCCAGAGGTAGAATTCAAACCATCCAGGATGGTGGGGTGGCTCAGTTGGTTAAGCTTTTGACTCTTGATTTTGGTTCAGGTCAAGATCATGAGGTCATGAGATTGAGCCCCAGGTTGGGCTCTGTGCTAAGCATGGACCCTGCTTGGGATTCTCTCTCTCCCTCTGTCTCTCACTCTCTTCCTCTCTCCCTCTCTCTTCCTCAAAATAAATAAATAAACAATTTTTTTAAATAATTCAAACTATCCATTTATTTGGGGAAATTGCAGTAGAATGTAGTTGACCACTAATCACGTTCCCAGATCTGTGTTAAACATAAGAAAGGAGAACCTTATATTATATCCAAGCTAACGTGTAATATACTTATTAACCCTACTTTTAAATAATTTTGTGCTGATGAAGCAAGCTGCCCACAGAACTAAGTAATGGTTAACAACTATCAATTATATATTTAAAGGCATTACATATTGATCCATAATATGGCATAATCATTTATATTCTATGGAGATTATCTAAGCATAATCTTAAGCATTTTTACATTTCACCATGACTATCTTGAGAGTAGAGATGTGCAGGAGATGGTTTATAAGGGCCCCTAGAGCCTATTATTAGAATCTCTTTTCTGTTTTCATTTAATGAGGACATATAAGCAGGTTAGAGTGTTTTCATCATGAAAATTGACAAATACTAAAATCAAAGCTTCTTTCCACCATTATAGGGAGAGCCTGTTTTTGAACTTTTACCAGCACACTACTGTTTAAAATCCAAATAGAATATTCAGAACTCATTATTAACAATATATTATTATTCAGGAGAATAGATTCTTTGACTTTTTCTCATGACACGAGCAAGACAAAAAATATTCAAATCTTTTATGTTTAGTCCAAGAATGATTTTTTAAAACTCTGCTAACATTAAATGTACCACATCATTCTTTCTTCTTTGAGAGCAACTGCAAGGCAAAGAGTTCAATTTTGTTATGAATTTCCAACCAAATATTTCTTCGTTCACATTTATATATAGTTGCCTGCTTTTAACTTTTCAAGAAGAGTGATAAATTGTATCTCCTGGTGAACCAAGTCACTGTTCAGCTAATATAATCTTTGCTTAAGATCAAATAGGCACTGATCTTTTTACAGATTTTATTTTATTACTGTCAGTTGGGTCATACATTTTTCTGAAGTGAAAGTTAAAAAAAAAACAGTTGAAATATTTTGAAAGATAATGTTCTGGAAGGTAACAATTCACTGTTGAAAACCACAGTGAGGTTGCTGACAAAAGATCAAGTTTGGGTCAATGAAAAGCAATTTGCTTCCCTCCTCCCTGTAACTGTTCTTTTGTATTGTGTGTAGATGTAAAAATTGTAAAAAAAAAAAAAAGTTTATTTTTTTTTTTTCTATTAAGGAAATAGACCTCTCACTCCAGCATTTTCTGTACATTTCATACTTACTTTTCATGGAAGTAAATTCAAAGTGAATTGCAGAGATGACATATTTTAAGTAGGAGAGATACATTTAGAAATATAAAAAAAAAATATGTCTCAATTAGTAGTCTCTGAGTAGCATTGAGTAAAATGTTACAGTGGTTCCTTCCAATTATTGAATTCTCAGATATACCATACGCACATGTGCACACACACACACACACACACACACATACACACATTCATTTGTCATCATAAAATTCATAGATATTTAAGGCCTTCTTTACATATCAACCAGGGCTAAAAAATTAAGAAAATTAGTATCTTAACCTTTAGAAATTTTTCCTAGAAGTTCCAACTATTAAGAGTTTACAAAATTTCTGTAAGACAGAATATTTATAGGATTGTATTTGGGGATTATGGAGGTAGAAAATTGCAGCCCTGATCTTTCCATAAAGATCCTTAGAAGGGACAATAGGGACATCTGGTTTGCTCAGTTGGTTAAGCGTCCTACTCTGGGTTTCAGCTCAGGTCATGATCTCATGGTTTCATGAGTTCCAAGCCCCAAATCAGGGTCCCTGCTGACAGTGCAGAGCCTGCTTGGGATTCTCTGTCTCTCCCTCTCTGTCTGCCCTTCCCCACTTGTGCTGTCTTTTGTCTCTCTCAAAATAAACTTAAAAAAAAAAAAGAAGAAGAAGGGGGATGGACAGTTCATTTGTAGGATTACAAAACAAAGATGGGCTGAGTTTAGAGTAACCAGGGACAGGAAAGTGGATGACTAGGACAAGAATACCAAAAATAAGATTAATAGATTGCCTAAAAACATACAACTGTATCATTTAGGAATTACTTTCACCTACTTAGGCAGGTAGCATAAACATCTGTGAGGCAATAGAAGTACTCTCCTGATAAATTGAACAAATATCTAAATTCCTAAAACTATTAGTTTGAATATGTTACAACAAAGTAAAGTCACACAACTTTCAATTTATTGAGATTTAATAAGATTAGGCAATCAAGAAAAAATAAGGATAATAGAGAAATGCAAAAATGAAAAATAATAACAATAAACTGACCAGAGAACAAGCAATTGAGAAACATTAAAAAACTTAAAGATTACAAAATTATAAAAGGCTGAATGAAGATATTCAAGAATGTCAAGAAGGTATTGCATTCATCAGTTGAGTAACATAAGATATATTACAAAATAAGATAAAATTGTTCTAACCTCAAAGTAAAATTGAATGATACTTAAAAATATTGAAAAAGAATGAAATGCATACATGAAAACATATAAGAGAGATAATAGGAAAGGAAATTGAAGAAGTCCAACATCACAGGAAAATTTGGGAGAGAATAATTAGCTAAATATGAACCAGTAACAGAAGGAAAATAATCAGAAATAATAGTATCATCAGATGTCTGTGTGAGAAGTATAAGACAATGTCTGCAATGACTCAAGTTCAGACGATCACCAATTTAGTTTCTAAATCCAAAGACAAAAAGAATATAAAAAGAATAAAAAGCCATGTACAACACAGAATGAATTAGAGTGCATCACATTTTGCATTATCGATAATAAATAGAATATAATGATACATTGCTTTTAACAATCTGAATGCAATTATTTTAAAGCATATTGTTCACATCCAAACAGTCAATCTAGAATGCCAAGAACATTTTTAGGCAAGTAAACTTACAATATCTTTATCCCACTTGCACCCACTTTCAGGAATTTATTTCAGAATTCATTCCAGAACAACATGGTGGTAATTCAAGAAGAGGAGATATTGAAACCAGTGAAACACAGCAGAGGATCAACAGAAGACAGCTGTATAGGAAATTATTGAGAACTAGTCCCTTTTGGAACAAAATAGAATGTTCCAGAATGTAGAGATAAAGAAAAATAAAATCTCCACTCAACAGAAAAGATATTTTGATAGCACACAAAACTCTGAGACCATTATAAAGTGAAGCAAAGAGAAATCAAAGAAAAATAAAATAAGAGAAACATTATGAAAAAGTTAATAACCAAACATCACCATTGCAAAAATTTAATATTAAATAAATCATCCCTGTATGAAGCAACGAATTGTGGCTGGCAACATTTATATCAGTGATATAGAATTTTAATATGAAGACAATGTTAATGATCTTTGGCAGCCACAAGAGACTCTTAAATACAGAGAACAACTGATGAGGTACGATGGGGTCAGGGGTCTGGGGGAGAGGGAAAATGGGTGATAGACATTGAGGAAGGCACTGTTGGGATGAGCACTGGGTGTTTTATGTAAGCTAATATGACAAATTTTATAAATAAATAAATAGATAAATATTTGTTACAAAAAATAAATAAAATATGATAACCTATTAAAAAAAAAAGATTCTTCTTAGTTGTGTGCCTGAAGGATATGGCGTTAGATCCAGTTAAAATACTATAATCATAGCACACATTTGTCACAGGACAAGCTACATTCATATCTTAGTTGCACTGTAAATGGTGCTTTAAGTATTGTGACTGAAGCATTGGAAAAGTTCCTAATGTATTCATGATGTAAATGAATATTAAAGACAGTGACAATATAATATAAATGCCCTTTGCCACAGTTAAAATAGGGAAGTGGGATGAGGACACTGGAGTTTAGTATGTGAGACCAATATGTTTTAATGCAAGCAGTACCAAGATCTGAGCAAAATTCAATTGAACATAAAAGAGGTTCAGTATATAATCTAGATTGATAACTGTAGTAAACAGAGATAAAAACTTCTAAGAAATACTAAAAATTATAAGACATTGGGTGTCAGGTGTACAGTAACATATATATATTGTCTAATATTGACAAATCAATAACAATAATCATACTAATTAAAATTAAATATTAATTTTACAAAATATTAATATCTCACAGATACCCACAAGACAAATTACAACAGAAGTAGTTAAGAGAGAGTATCTTTGCAGTAGGACTTAAGAAAAAATGGAAAGAGTCATAAAACCATTGCTTTTATTTGGAAGCTAATCTGAACTGTTTGCTAGGTTTTATTTACATGGATTGCTCTGCAAACATTAATAAATAGACATAATTACAACAAATAAAACAAGATCATTATATTTTTCTGCTCTTAGGAAATACTATGTTGGTGAGAGTAGCTCTACCTATTTGTTTATAATATATAAAATGCTGTTCTTTTATGTGACTTTGCTTAATATTGATGGAATCAAATATTCAGATTATCTTCCACAAAGTGTATTGAAATTCTTCATTCTACCTTAGCATTTCTTATGTAATTTTGACTGTGCTAATCCCCTTGAAGACTATCCTAAGGCAATTTGTAATAGCTGACATCATTACAGGTATTTTTACTTCACAATATGAACATTTTTACTGTAGCCATTTGAAGTTGTCTTTATTTGTATAGTCTTCTTTGTGTTTGTCTTCACTTAATCATTTAAAACTTAAAGTCCTGTCTTTGTGTGTGTGTGTTTGTGTGTGTGTGTGTGTGTGCGCGCGCGCGGTGTATGTTGTATAGCATCCTTAAATTATGAGAAAAACGCTTTTAAAACAAAGATATTATAAGCACTATATCTAAGAAAAAATAGAGATGCCATTATTATTTAAACAGCATTTTAAAAGAAGTGAAAAATTATTGAACGTTATATATGAGAAATAAATGTTATTCTAGAAAAAAAGTAAGGATCTTGGAGGACTTAACTTCATACTACATAGTCAGAAAATGATACACCTGGTTGAATTGAAAAATCAACTAAGACTTCTTGATATGAGTAGAAGTTGACTAGACCAATATAGTTTTGCATTCTTTTTAATACTGACTATGTTCTATTCTTGAAAATTTGCATTGAGGAGTTTCCAGCTCTATTCTCCATAATAGTTTTTCTTCATTCTGTTTTCCCAATATGTATTGAGTTTTGAACTAATTTACAAAGATGCTGCCACATAAAATCAAATTTTCCCCCTGGCCTACAGTACTCTGAGACCGAACTTATTGTACCTATAAAATATCATCCTCATTACTCCCATTGTGAGCTCATTGATCAGTTCGTCTCCAGCTACAACCACTAGAACACTTCTAAAAATGAAAGAATAGACAATTGGGTTAGAAAGTTGGTGACAAACCAAATATTTTGATTCAACAAATATTGAAATAAAATCAGAGTGGGAGAAATTGATTGGGTCAGGGTGTTTTTAGGGTTGAATAATATATATGATGATTTTTTTATTTCCTCTTTTAAAAGTAAAATTATGCACATGCACAGAAATAATACTAAGTTTCTTAATGATTATCATAATATATCTGAATGTGAGTAAAGTTCAGCATAGATTTGTACACTGTATTTATTTAGCATATCAGAGAATGCCAAATAGGAATAAATAAATATCCTTTAATGAAGGAATCTGTCATACCTTACCTCCATGGTCACCTTTTCCCAAACCCATAACCCCAAGGAAAACATCAGAAAAAACAGAATTGAGAGATATTCTAAAATATACCTGACCAGTACTCCTCAAAATTGCAGTTGTGAAACACTAGGAAAAATTGAGAAACTGCCATAGCCAACAAAGCCTAAAAAGACATGACTACTAAATGTAGTACAGTCCTTCTTGATGGGATCCTGAAACAGGGAAAGGATATTAGGTAAAACTGATGAAATCTGAATAAAGTATGAAATAGTTAATACACTGTATGAACGTAAAATATTAACAATAGGGGTAATTGAATATGGGGATACAAGAGCTCGCTGAACTATCTTTGTCATCCTCTGTTTATCTGAAACTATCCTAAAATTTGAAGCTTAGTCAAAATTAATTATTTAAAGTAATTTAACTAATAGTGGACAGTGAAAAAAGTAAAAGCAAGAAAAACCACTTAAGTGGGAATAATAGACAGAAAAATCTATTAAAGACCTTTAAAAACTGAGAGACTTCTTATGCGGAACAAATGGGATCTCAGGACATGCCTTTTGTCCTTTCTGGTCACCTATGACCTCTTGTAAAAGAAATACTGTATTGCCATGGTAAGAACCAAATGTTTGGGGATAGGGCAAATGTGTTAATGTGTTAATAGTCCCATGTGCAATAGTAAAATAATTCAGATTTATGTTTTAATTCTGCAGCAGTCTGTGTCTAATATTGGCAAATCACCTAACTTTCCCAGGTGTTACTTTTCTCATAAATAAACTGAAAGTAACAATAACATCTGTCATTTACTTTATTATGCTAATTAAATGAGATACTTGATGCAAAGCACTAGGATAGTGATTAGTATACCGTAAGTGCTCTATAAATGTTACATACCACTACATGATGAAAAAGACAGAGTAATGATTCTGGTGAAATTGTCTGCCCAGTAGATTAAAATGAATGTAAACTTCTTTTTTTTTTAATGTTTATTTATTTTGAGAGAGAGTGTACGTGCACACGGTGTGCACAAGATGGGGAGGGGCAGAGAGAGGGAGAGAGAGAATCCCAAACAGGTTCCACACTGTCAGTGTAGAGCGTGACATGGGGCTCAATCTCACAAACTGTGAGATCATGACCTGAGCCAAAAGCAAGAGTCGATGCTTAACCTACTGCCAGCCAGGTACCACAAAATGAATATAACCTTCTAAGGTGCAGACCGTGTTGAACCTCAAGAATAAATATCTAATATACATATAATAATATAAATATTCCTGATGTTCTACAAAGAGCTAACCTCATCACAAGAGATGAAATATAGGGGGGGAAAAAGCGATGTGATCAATATACAAAATTAAATTAGTTACTATAGGGCTTCTAAAAGCTTCCTGTAAGCTAACAGGAGCCATATGTAGCATTCAACCAGGTTCACCAGACTTTGCACCCCAGAGACTGCAATTTACATAAAAATAAATTTGTGACCACAAAAGACCCTGAATAGTCAAAACAGTCTCCAGGAAGGAGAACAAAGCTGGAAGTTGGGTATAGATTTCAAACTATAATACAAAGCTGTGGCCTTTTAAATAGCATAATACTGGCATAAAAATAGACAGATCAATGGCACAGAAAAGACAGCACAGAAACAAACCCACACTTATATGGACAATTAATCTACAACAAAGGAGGCAAGAATATACAATAGGGAAAAGCCAGGCCCTTCAATAAATAGTGCTGGGAAAACTGGACAGCTACATACAAAAAGAATGAAACTGGACCACTTTCTTATGCAAAATATACTCAAAATGGATTAAAGACCTAATGTGAGGCCTGAAACCATATAAACTCAAGAAGTAAACATAGACAGTGATCTCTTTGACATGGGCCTTAGCAACATTTTCCTAGATATGTCTCCTCAGGGAAGAGAAAACAAATTAACAACTGGGACCAGACTGCAAAGTTTTTGCACGGCAAAGGAAAACATCACAAAACAAAACAAAAAAACAACCTGATGAATGGAAGAAAATATGTGCAAATGATATATTTGGGTAAGGATTTAATGTATAAGAATGCATAAAGAAATTATACAACTGAACACCAAAAAAAATATATAGCCAATTTAAAAATGGGCAGAGGACCTGTGGTAGACATTTTCCAAGAAACACATAAGAGATGGCCAACAGACACATAAAAAGGTACTCAATATTACGTCATCATCAGGGAAATGCAGATCATAATGTGATATGATTCATACATGTCAGAATGGCTAGAGTCAAAGAGAAAAGTAGTAACAAGTGTTAGAATGTGTGAGAAAAGAAACCCTCATGCACTGGTGGTGGGAATATAAATTGTTGCAGCCCACTGTGGAAAACAGTGTGGCGATTCCTCAAAAAGTTAAAAAACTATATATATGATCTGGTAATTCCACTACTGGTTATTTACATAAAATGAAAAACTAATTCAAAAAGATATGTGCACTACTGTGTTTATTGCAGCATTATTTACAAATAGCCAAGATTTGGAAGCACCCCAGAGTCCATCAAATACATACATGGATAAAGAAGTTGTTACTATGTCTATTCAATGGAATATTGTTTAGCTATAAAAAGTGATCTTGCCATTTATGACAATATGGGCAGACATGGATAGTATTATGCTAGTGAAAGAGTCAGGCAAAGAAGAGACAAATACCATATGATTTTACTTACAAGTGGACTCTAAAAAATGAATAATAAACCACATGAACAGATTGAAATACAGAGAAAAAACATAATGGTTGCCAGAATGGAGGGAAGTGAGGGAATAAGTAAGAGGCGAAGGGATTAAGAGGTGAAAACTTCCAGTAATAACAAAAAATAAGTCACAAGGATGAAAAATATAGCAGAGAGAATATAGTCAATAATATTAGCAATAACTTTGTTATTAAAAACAAAACCTACAAACATGAGTGTACATATGAGTGACTGCATATAGCAGCTATGTGTTTTCCAAATGTGTTTTGACTCTTTTATGTAAGGCTACACAAAATAATGATGCTCAGAACAGTTGTTCAGAAATTTTGAATTAAGGTCAAATTCTGGGTCAATATTTTTCAATGTATATATTCATTAAAATCTTAAACCCTCTAAAATAGAGAGATAGCCTTTTCCATTTGGTCATGCTTAGCATAATTAAAACTCAAGTTTTCAACATAGCTCCTTTCAGACCACAGCTGCTTTTTTTGATAAATGCATTTTTTTTAAAAAATAAACTATATAACTTGGGGCGCCTGGGGTGGCGCAGTCGGTTAAGCGTCCGACTTCAGCCAGGTCACGATCTCGCGGTCCGTGAGTTCGGCCCCGCGTCAGGCTCTGGGCTGATGGCTCAGAGCCTGGAGCCTGTTTCCGATTCTGTGTCTCCCTCTCTCTCTGCCCCTCCCTCCATTCATGCTCTGTCTCTCTCTGTCTCAAAAATAAATAAACATTAAAAAAAAATTAAAAATAAACAATATAACTCAATTTTAACATAGACTTCAAAATGTGTATCACTTATAAAGTGACTTTCTCAGATAGCAAATGTAAGCAAATATTGCCATATATCTATATTGCCATAAACATGAGATCAAAGATAAGGGAAATAGTGAAAAACTGGAAACCCAGTTCGCATATCTTACAAAAACAACAGTACAAAACAAGCAGTGGATGACTACTAATTTAAAAGGCTTTCAGCATTTTGTGTCATGGGCCCATAGGAGATCTGTTCCTCATCTCAGGAGAGATATAGGCTTGCCCATTCTGTTCACTTTGATCTTATGGTTATATTACAACAGATCCAAGAAGCTCTTGAACTAGCAGATATTTGCTTATCTGTAAGGGTGCCTTAGTTCTTAATTTTGTAAGTGTTCCGAATACCTTGATAATTTGATGGTAGCTACTGCCAGTATAAACGTTTGAGTATACAGAGCACATCTACTCAAGATGTGGCTAGAATTTTTTTATGTTTATTTATTTTTGAGAGAGAGAAAGAAAGGAAAGGAAAGTAAAGAAAGAAAAGAAAAGAGGAAAGAACAGAAAAGAAAAGAAAAGAAAAGAAAAGAAAAAAGGAAAAGAAAAGAAAAAGAAAAGAAAAAAGGAAAGGAAGGAAAGAAAGAAAAGAAAAGAAAGAGAAAGAAAAGAAAAGAAAAAAGGAAAGAAAAGAAAGAAAAAGAAAAGAAAAGAAAAGAAAAGAAAGAAAAGAAAAGAAAGGGGGGGGGAGCATGAGTCGGGGAGGAGCAGAGAGGGAAACACAGAATCCAAAGCAGTTTCCAGGCTCCTCGCTGTCAGCACAGAGCCTGATGCAGGGCTCAAACTCACAAACTGGGGGATCATGATCTGAGCCCATGTCAGACTCTGAATGGACTGAGCCACCCAGGTGCCCCTTGTGGCTACAATTTCAAACGGTCATAGGCTCTCGAAACGTATGTATGATATACGTTCTCAGGCTTTAATCTAGAGACTTAGCATTGAGTACATTTTTCTACCCTGTTTACTTAAAAAAAAGAGAATTCCAAAAAATAAAAAATAAGTAAATAAATGAAGAGTGCTATGTGTGTACTGATTTGAAAAGAATCTTATTTCAGTGACTGGAAGTGAAAGCCATTCATGACTGCATGCATAGATGTATTTAAAAACACATGTAGTGAAGATGGTTATAAGAGTGCTACCCACACCCAAATCTTGATATTGAAAACAATAAAGTTATTGAAGAAAAAAAATAGAAATAAATGCTAAAATAAAGTAAGAATACAGATTTTAAGACTACAGTTTTCATTGAGGAATTCAAAACACTGCGACAGAGGAGTAGACATTCGTGTAGAAAAGCAAAGCCAAGATACAGGGTTATTTTGATAGAGTTATATTTTAAATAAACACAATCTATTTCAAATATATTTTATGATATTTAGTAAAAGTGAACTGAGGCAGAACAAATAATGATTTTATATTTAGGTAAACTAAACAAAATAATGCAAATTAAATATAAGAAAAATGAGCAATTTAATATAAAAAATATAGAATTATTTGGTATTATAAAGGAACACATGAAATATCAGAATCATGTTATTTTACACATGAAGAAAAAGGAAATTGAAAAAGAGTGTCTTACCTAAGTCAATAGCTAACAAACTAGAGCATATATTATGGTTCCTTTACCTTCTTAATTTAAAAATGTTCTGCCTTTCAAAATAATTTTGTTAACTATCATAAAAAAAAGAAAATAGCCATTTGTATAGTCTCATTAAACCAACAATAAATGCAGTTAGAATGGTTTGATATACTTATAAATATGTTTAGTGATTGTCTACCAGGAACCAGATATTGTGCAAGTATTAAGGATAAAATAATTGAAAATATTGCCTGCTTGAAATGATGCCTGCTGTCCCAGAGCTTGTAGTCTAGTGGTAGAAATAAAAAAATAAAATGGGCTATTGAAATCAGTATAATAATGTTGTTGGCTTACATACTACAAGATATAATTAATCTATAGGAGGACCACTACCCTGAATGGGGACTGCCCAAGTAAAAAGTCTATGAAACCAATGTCTAGATTAAACGTGTACTGATCTCATTACATGTGACCAATTCAATGAATCTCTCATCCTGTCTCATTCTCTTTTATAGCAGTTACAACCATTCTTAGGGATATTACTAAGGCACAGCCTCAAATAGAGAAAAAAGTGGTAATACATGTTGAATATTTTCTATAAAACCATTTTGGTTCGTTGTTTTTTGCCAATGTGCAATTACTCGTAACAAGATTTTAACTCATCCCTGTATACAAACATTGCATAGAACATTGACTTGCAGTTGCAATATAACAACACTTTTTCAGTAATCTAGGTAGAAAAAAAGTACTCTGAATTTCTTGCAATAGTCAAGAACTCTGTTATCTTCCATAGAATAATAGGCTTTAAAATATGTGAAGTCTGAGCTGCCTTATATTATTGTCTTATCTTTTAAATGGGGCACCACCAAGGTAATAAAAGCCATGTACCAGATATTAAATAGATGAGAAATTAGATTGTAGGTAATATTTACTGACAGCAAAATATTTTGTGACTGTTATCTCATTTATATTTAATGGCTGTGTCTTCTATGATTTACTGTACTTATATTTTCTCTTAGGTGCTTGTTTGCAAGTTCTAAGACCCTATGTAAAATAGTTCAGAGAATTCTAATATCATTGTCTTATGTGACTGAAATAAAGAATACATAATTATATTATGAACTTTCTAGACTGCTGAGGGGTTCTCTCAAAATTTTAGTAAGACATATGATTGTGTACATTTATGTTTTAGATAAAGATAAAATTTAATTAAATAGGCAGTGGACTTTCTTAATAGGAGAACAATGATATAATTCTTAGGAGTAACTGATATTCAGGTGAAAAAAAGTGACTTTAAGGAATATTCTCATAATTATATTATTAAATAATTTTAAATTGAAATAACATACCATTAACATTATGTTTATATTTACTGCAAGACTCAGCACTTTCATTGCTCATGATGTTTTAAATGAATCAGCAAGTAGAAAATGGATTTTAATCTCACATCAGAATATAACTAGGAAGTAAATTAAGTTCAAGAGAAACTCCATGTTTTATTATGGAATAGATATTCCATAGAAATTTTAGAATCAATCTACTTCAACTTTAAGTATCTGCTGAACACATATAACATATAAGGCATTTGCTTAGTACAAATGTACTGCAAATTCAATCCTTAAAAAAATGTATTTTCTAAGAAAAGATATATATTAAGTCAAAAGGTAGAAGTTGTCAATACAGAAGTGTTTAAAACTATTTGATAGTTTTCTTTTAAATACATATGCATGCTATATATTTTTGATATAGGTGTATATTTTTAAGTATATACATATTTTTAAAGTAATATGTACTATATATAAAGTATAATATTTGTGTATATATATGTGTGTGTATACATATATAGTATGTATACTACATATATATAGTTTTATTTTTTTAATGTTTATTTATTTTGAGAGAGAGAGAACGAGAAGGGGGTGGAGTGGAAAGAGAGGAGAGAGAGAATCCCAAGCAGGCTCCATGCTGTCGCACAGAGGCCCAGTGTTAGTCTCAATTCCACAAACCATGAGATCATGACATGACCTGAGCCAAAATGAGAAGTTGGTTGCTTAACCAACTGAGCCAATGTAATGAGTTTTCTTTTAGATACTAATAACTAACCTATAGATTATTTATAAGTTGATTATTTTTAAAACTTAAAATTTATATTTATATACATAAAAACTATTTTGATCAAAAATTATTAACTGAATTGACAAAGACTAAAAAATGCTTTTATTATTCTCAGATATTTGAAGCACATTCAAATCAAGCATGTAAACTATATATATGTATATATATGGAATGACAATTTTTTAAAAAGAATTCTCATTTTATGTAAATGATGTTGTATACAATTAGTGGAAAGGGGACTCATCTTAAAAATAAGTTAAATACTAACAGTAAAGACAGTTCAACTTTTCACATAGTGTGTCGTGTTTCTAATTAAATATACCTGTATATTCATAAGAATATGCATATATTTAACAACTCTTAGCTCATGAATACATACTAATGTGCTTTGCTCTTTTAATGACTTTCACTGCTTTTCAAATAATGGAAAACCTTTCAGTGAATTTCCTTTTTGTACATAACCCATCATTCTTTTAATACTCTACCATGTTATCTGCCATGATTAAGTGCCATAATTAAACTAATTGTTATGGCTAGATAATTGCTTCCAGTTGTTGCTTGTCTATATGGTTTTCTGCCTGAAACAAGTGTATTACTAGTATAAATGCCTAAAAGTGGAAATGCTGGGAAAAACATAAAGAGCATTTTTCATTTTGAAAGATACTATCAAATGTCCTGCAAGGATATTTACTAAAGTAATATATAAGAGAACAAGTTTGTTGTTTTTTTTAAACCCTGGTCAGCACTGTGAATATTACAAATATTTTGTACTTGACAAAATGGATTGCCAAGACTGCCATCTGATTGACATTTTTTTTATTTGAAGTAACACATTTATTTTAGTTATTTTTTTTATAGTTTTATGGTCATTAGGTTTTTTTCTTTTTATATATATATGAAATTTATTGACAAATTGGGTTTCCATACAACACCCAGTGCTCATCCCAAAAGGTGCCCTCCTCAATACCCATCACCCACCCTCCCCTCCCTCCCACCCCCATCAACCCTCAGTTTGTTCTCAGTTTTTAACAGTCTCTTATGCTTTGGCTCTCTCCCACTCTAACCTCTTTTTTTTTTTTTTTTCCCTTCCCCTCCCCCATGGGTTCCTGTTAAGTTTCTCAGGATCCACATAAGAGTGAAACCATATGGTATCTGTCTTTCTCTGTATGGCTTATTTCACTTAGCATCACACTCTCCAGTTCCATCCACGTTGCTACAAAAGGCCATATTTCATTTTTTCTCATTGCCACAGTAGTATTCCATTGTGTATATAAACCACCATTTCTTTATCCATTCATCAGTTGATGGACATTTAGGCTCTTTCCATAATTTGGCTATTGTTGAGAGTGCTGCTATGAACATTGGGGTACAAGTGCCCCTATGCATCAGTACTCCTGTATCCCTTGGATAAATTCCTAGCAGTGCTATTGCTGGGTCATAGGGTAGGTCTATTTTAATTTTCTGAGGGAACCTCCACACTGCTTTCCAGAGCAGCTGCACCAATTTGCATTCCCACCAACAGTGCAAGAGGGTTCCCGTTTCTCCACATCCTCTCCAGCATCTATAGTCTCTGATTTGTTCATTTTGGCCACTCTGACTGGCGTGAGGTGATACCTGAGTGTGGTTTTGATTTGTATTTCCCTGATAAGGAGCGACGCTGACATCTTTTCATGTGCCTGTTGGCCATCTGGATGTCTTCTTTAGAGAAGTGTCTATTCATGTTTTCTGCCCATTTCTTCACTGGGTTATTTGTTTTTCGGGTGTGGAGTTTGGTGAGCTCTTTATAGATTTTAGATACTAGCCCTTTGTCCGATATGTCATTTGCAAATATCTTTTCCCATTCCGTTGGTTGCCTTTTAGTTTTGTTGGTTGTTTCCTTTGCTGTGCAGAAGCTTTTTATCTTCATAAGGTCCCAGTAATTCACTTTTGCTTTTAATTCCCTTGCCTTTGGGGATGTGTCGAGTAAGAGATTGCTACGGCTGAGGTCAGAGAGATCTTTTCCTGCTTTCTCCTCTAAGGTTTTGATGGTTTCCTGTCTCACATTTAGGTCCTTTATCCATTTTGAGTTTATTTTTGTAAATGGTGTGAGAAAGTGGTCTAGTTTCAACCTTCTGCATGTTGCTGTCCAGTTCTCCCAGCACCATTTGTTAAAGAGGCTGTCTTTTTTCCATTGGATGTTCTTTCCTGCTTTGTCAAAGATGAGTTGGCCATACGTTTGTGGGTCTAGTTCTGGGGTTTCTATTCTATTCCATTGGTCTGTGTGTCTGTTTTTGTGCCCATACCATGCTGTCTTGATGATTACAGCTTTGTAGTAGAGGCTGAAGTCTGGGATTGTGATGCCTCCTGCTTTGGTCTTCTTCTTCAGAATTCCTTTGGCTATTCGGGGCCTTTTGTGGTTCCATATGAATTTTAGGATTGCTTGTTCTAGTTTCGAGAAGAATGCTGGTGCAATTTTGATTGGGATTGCATTGAATGTGTAGATAGCTTTGGGTAGTATTGACATTTTGACAATATTTATTTTTCCAATCCATGAGCAGGGAATGTCTTTCCATTTCTTTAAATCTTCTTCGATTACCTTCATAAGCTTTCTATAGTTTTCAGCATACAGATCCTTTACATCTTTGGTTAGATTTATTCCTAGGTATTTTATGCTTCTTGGTGCAATTGTGAATGGGATCAGTTTCTTTATTTGTCTTTCTGTTGCTTCATTATGAGTGTATAAGAATGCAACTGATTTCTGTACATTGATTTTGTATCCTGCAACTTTGCTGAATTCATGTATCAGTTCTAGCAGACTTTTGGTGGAGTCTATCGGATTTTCCATGTATAATATCATGTCATCTGCAAACAGCGAAAGCTTGACTTCATCTTTGCCAATTTTGATGCCTTTGATTTCCTTTTGTTGTCTGATTTCTGATGCTAGAACTTCCAGCACTATGTTAAACAACAGCGGTGAGAGTGGGCATCCCTGTCATGTTCCTGATCTCAGGGAAAAAGCTCTCAGTTTTTCCCCGTTGAGGATGATGTTAGCTGTGGGCTTTTCATAAATGGCTTTTATGATCTTTAAGTATGTTCCTTCTATCCCGACTGTCTCAAGGGTTTTTATTAAGAAAGGGTGCTGGATTTTGTCAAAGGCCTTTTCTGCATCGATTGACAGGATCATATGGTTCTTCTCTTTTTTTTTGTTAATGTAATGTATCACGTTGATTGATTTGCGAATGTTGAACCAGCCCTGCATCCCAGGAATGAATCCCATTTGATCATGGTGAATAATTCTTTTTAGGTGCTGTTGAATTCGATTTGCTAGTATCTTATTGAGAATTTTTGCATCCATATTCATCAGGGATATTGGCCTGTAGTTCTCTTTTTTTACTGGGTCTCTGTCTGGTTTAGGAATCAAAGTAATACTGGCTTCATAGAATGAGTCTGGAAGTTTTCCTTCCCTTTCTATTTCTTGGAATAGCTTGAGAAGGATAGGTATTATCTCTGCTTTAAATGTCTGGTAGAACTCCCCTGGGAAGCCATCTGGTCCTGGACTCTTATTTGTTGGGAGATTTTTGATAACCGATTCAATTTCTTCGCTGGTTATGGGTCTGTTCAAGCTTTCTATTTCCTCCTGATTGAGTTTTGGAAGAGTGTGGGTGTTCAGGAATGTGTCCATTTCTTCCAGGTTGTCCAATTTGTTGGCATATAATTTTTCATAGTAGTCCCTGATAATTGTTTGTATCTCTGAGGGATTGGTTGTAATAATTCCATTTTCATTCATGATTTTATCTATTTGGGTCATCTCCCTTTTCTTTTTGAGAAGCCTGGCTAGAGGTTTGTCAATTTTGTTTATTTTTCAAAAAACCAACTCTTGGTTTCGTTGATCTGCTCTACAGTTTTTTTAGATTCTATATTGTTTATTTCTGCTCTGATCTTTATTATTTCTCTTCTTCTGCTGGGTTTAGGCTGCCTTTGCTGTTCTGCTTCTATTTCCTTTAGGTGTGCTGTTAGATTTTGTATTTGGGATTTTTCTTGTTTCTTGAGATAGGCCTGGATTGCAATGTATTTTCCCTCAGGACTGCCTTCGCTGCGTCCCAAAGCGTTTGGATTGTTGTATTTTCATTTTCCTTTGTTTCCATATATTTTTTGATTTCTTCTCTAATTGCCTGGTTGACCCACTCATTCGTTAGTAGGGCGTTCTTTAACCTCCACGCTTTTGGAGGTTTTCCAGACTTTTTCCTGTGGTTGATTTCAAGCTTCATAGCATTGTGGTCTGAAAGTATGCATGGTATAATTTCAATTCTTGTAAACTTATGAAGGGCTGTTTTGTGACCCAGTATATGATCTATCTTGGTAATTAATATGGATTTAAATGTAATTATAATATTACATATTATAATTTATTTTTATTTATAATTTATCATTTAAATTTGGTCACATAGTGAATTTCAGGTGAGCCAGTATCAGTTCTATTTGGCAAATCATAAATGTGCTTTTTGCTTGCTAATTTCTAATTTGTGTTACATAAACAAAATTACAATGTATTGAATGAACATCCAAATACAACCCCATCATTTTCATTGGTTGATGGTTGCCTGGAATTTCTTTTACTCTACTGTTCTTTTTTCTCTTTTGTTCTCTCTCTCCTCTCCTCTCTCTCTCTCTTTTTAGCATCCTTGTATTTCATTGCTGGAAAAACCTGAAATATTTCCAGCGATTTGATTTTGCATATTTGGTACAGTTGTGGTTGTAAGTTAAAAATCATATAAAAACCTTCGAGAAAATTCCAATTATATTTCTTTTTTGGAGGAGTGGGGAAAGAAAACACTATGTACCCATCACCATATGTAACATCAGGATTTTTTGTGTTTAGCTAATTTTAATAATACGTTATAGTTTTCATTTGCTGTCTGGCAAAGTATGTGTTGAGAACTTTTATTGTTTGTAAGTAGGTTGTACACCATATTTTCTCTGTGTGTAAATCAACTTCAATTTCTTTTTCTCTCTTATTTACTATTCGGAATTAAATTTCCTAAATTTTAATGAGGGAAGGAGAGTTTAATATAGGTCTTCTAGAAACTCAGCTATAAAACTTTCTCTTTCATTTTATCACTGTCCTAAATATGGCCTTTCCTGTCCTGAAATATGCCTTCTGTACACTTGCACACCTTCCCCATTTTCATTATGACTTTTTATTTTACCTCGATTTTCACAAAGCCAGTAGAAAAGAACAAAGTGTTACAATGTTTACAGATAAAAATACATATTAAGGAGAAAAAAGAAATCAAACAATTCTAGGTTTGCTCTCATTGCAAAAGCACAGGTATCAGATAAATACTAAATGAGTATGTCCTGGTTAATGACGTTAAAAGGTATAAACAGAATAATTTAACATGCAAAAAAAAATAAAGGGAATCAAAATAACTAGACATATATAAAAAGATAAATTGATATTCTAAAATGAAATATAGTTACTTTAAAATTAAAAATTAAATTAGGCAAGGAGGAACAAATTAAATAATTGGAAAACAGATTTAAAGACATTTTATAGAATGCTAGAATGCAGCACAAAGAGAATTAAAAAGTAGAAAATATGAAAAAAGGAAATTAAGAAGTAAAAGCTAGAAGGAGAAGTAGAATCCATACTTCTAACTGGAGTTCATAAATGAAATGGTAGGAGGAAACAATGATAAATGCTTAATAAGACAATTATTGAATGTCCAGAATTAACCAATGGGATGCACTTTTGAACAATATCGGAATATCTGAAGCAGGCTCCACACTGTCAGTGCAAACCTGATGTGGGGCTTGAATCCATGAGCCATGAGGTCATGACCAGAGCTGAAGTCAGACATTCAACAGAGTGAGCCACTCAGGTGTCCTTACATATGTCTTAATAAAATACCACAAAATGGGTAGTTTTAACAACAGAAATAGGATTTTTATGAAATCACTATGGGGGGTTACATCCTTAGTTGTTGTGGGCAAGAATTGACCACATATTATAAGTTCAGTTCTTGGGAAGCAGATGTGGAAACAAAGTTTGTAGTGCAAGGTATTTGTTACACTTGTTCCAGGAATAGGGTGTAAGGTTGATCAGGGGAAGCAGACAAATTGAGGGTGAGTCTGAACAATTCTCAGTGTACCAAACAGCTCTGAAGACTGTGAGTTATGCTGTATCAAAGAAATGGACAGGCATCTATATCCTCGCCTCATTCAGTCACTGGTTATGAGCAGCTCTGGGAAGAAAGTAACTTCAGACAAGGCGGCTCTTTGAGCCATCACTTGAGGAAGCTGACAGATGGAGGATTTCTGCTGACTATGACCCACATTTACAGGGGGATCCAAGTACTTCCTTAAAGGGGGTGTAGGAGGCATATTTCCTTATCTACCACACAGCTGTATCAGAGCTGAAATTTGGAGATCAAGCATACACTGTTATCACTGCTATATCACTGCTACTAAACTGCATGTATTTTATTTTATTTTTAAACAGTAATTTTATTTTTTAAGTTTACTTATTTATTTATTTTGAGAGAGAGAGAGAGAGAGAGAGACAGCACAAGCAGGGTAGAAGCAGACAGAGGCAGAGGGAGAGAGAGAATCCCAAGCAGGCTCTGTGTTGTCAGTGCAGAGCCCAATTTGGGGCTCAATCCAGGAACCATGAGATCATGACCTGAACCAAATCAAGAGTTTGTATTTTAAAGACTTTTCTGTGTGGAAGTTAATTGAAAACAACACAGAACAAAATAAAAATTGTAAAAAGAGTAATAGCTATTTAAAAAAAAAACTGTTGGGGCGCCTGGGTGGCGCAGTCGGTTAAGCTTCCGACTTCAGCCAGGTCACGATCTCGCGGTCCATGAGTTCGAGCCCCGCGTCGGGCTCTGGGCTGATGGCTCAGAGCCTGGAGCCTGTTTCCGATTCTGTGTCTCCCTCTCTCTCTGCCCCTCCCCCGTTCATGCTCTGTCTCTCTCTGTCCCAAAAATAAATAAACATTGGAAAAAAAAATTAAAAAAAAAACTGTTATAAAAGACTTATATATCGAGAAGAAAAAGATCAATTATTCAATCAAAGAAAAAAAAGCAGCAAAGGAAGTAAATAGTTTGCAAAAAAGATGCCGAAAGGTTTAAAACCTATTGAAATATGGCCAACACACTGGTAACAAAAGAAACACATTAAAATGTCAATCAGGTTACTTCAGGGAAGATGGCGGTGTAGGAGGACGCTGGGCTCACCGCGCGTCCTGCTGATCACTTAGATTCCACCTACACCTGCCTAAATAACCCAGAAAACCGCCAGAGGATTAGCAGAACGGAGTCACCGGACCCAAGAGCAGACGAGAGGCCCACGGAAGAGGGTAGGAAGGGCGGCGAGGCGGTGCGCGCTCCACGGACTGGCGGGAGGGAGCCGGGGCAGAGGGGCGGCTCGCCAGCCAAGCAGAGCCCCCGAGTCCGGCTTGCAAAAGCGGAGGGGCCTGACGGACTGTGTTCCGACAGCAAGCGCGACTAAGCGTCTGGGAGGTCATAAGTTAACAGCTCTGCTCGGAAAGCGGGAAGGCTGGAGGACAAAGGGAGGGAGAGCTACGGAGCCCCCGGATGACAGAGCTCAGTTTGGTGGGGAACAAAGGCTCTCGCCAGCGCCATCTCCCCCGCCCATCCCCCAGCCAAAATCCCAAAGGGAACCGGTTCCGGCCAGGGAAATTGCTCGCTCCTCGCAAACACCCAACTCTGTGCTTCTGCGGAGCCAAACCTTCGGCAGCAGATCTGACTCCCTCCGGCTGCCACAGGGCCCCTCCTGAAGTGGATCACATAAGGAGAAGCGAGCTAAGCCTGCCCCTCCTGCCCCCGTGCACCTTGCCTACCCACCCCAGCTAATACGCCAGATCTCCAGCATCACAAGCCTGGCAGTGTGCAAGTAGCCCAGATGGGCCACGCCACCCCACAGTGAATCCCGCCCCTAGGAGAGGGGAAGAGAAGGCACACACCAGTCTGACTGTGGCCCCAGCGGTGGGCTGGGGGCAGACATCAGGACTGACTGCGGCCCCGCCCACCAACTCCAGTTATACACCACAGCACAGGGGAAGTGCCCTGCAGGTCCTCACCACACCAGGGACTATCCAAAATGACCAAGCGGAAGAATTCCCCTCAGAAGAATCTCCAGGAAATAACAACAGCTAATGAGCTGATCAAAAAGGATTTAAATAATATAACAGAAAGTGAATTTAGAATAATAGTCATAAAATTAATCGCTGGGCTGGAAAACAGTATACAGGACAGCAGAGAATCTCTTGCTACAGAGATCAAGAGACTAAGGAACAGTCACGAGGAGCTGAAAAACGCTTTAAAGGAAATGCAAAACAAAATGCAAACCACCACGGCTCGGATGGAAGAGGCAGAGGAGAGAATAGGTGAAGTAGAAGATAAAGTTATGGAAAAAGAGGAAGCTGAGAAAAAGAGAGATAAAAAAATCCAGGAGTATGAGGGCAAAATTAGAGAACTAAGTGATACACTAAAAAGAAATAATATACGCATAATTGGTATCCCAGAGGAAGAGAGAGGGAAAGGTGCTGAAGGGGTACTTGAAGAAATCATAGCTGAGAACTTCCCTGAACTGGGGAAGGAAAAAAGGCATTGAAATCCAAGAGGCACAGAGAACTCCCTTCAGACGTAACTTGAATCGATCTTCTGCACGACATATCATAGTGAAACTGGCAAATACAAGGAATAAAGAGAAAATTCTGAAAGCAGCAAGGGGTAAACGTGCCCCTCACATATAAAGGGAGACCTATAAGACTCGTGACTGATCTCTTCTTTTGAAACTTGGCAGGCCAGAAAGAATTGGCACGAGATTTCAGTGTGCTAGACAGAAAAAATATGCAGCCGAGAATCCCTTTATCCAGCAAGTCTGTCATTTAGAATAGAAGGAGAGATAAAGGTTTTCCAAACAAACAAAAACTGAAGGAATTTGTCACCACTAAACCAGCCCTACCAAGAGATCCTAAGGGGGACCCTGTGAGACAAAGTACCAGAGACATCACTACAAGCATAAAACATACAGACATCACAATGACTCTAAACCCGTATCTTTCTATAATAACACTGAATGTAAATGGATTAAATGCACCAACCAAAAGACACAGGGTATCAGAATGGATAAAAAAACAAGCCCCATCTATTTGCTGTCTACAAGAGACTCATTTTAGACCTGAAGACACCTTTAGATTGAGAGTGAGGGGATGGAGAACTATTTATCATGCTACTGGAAGCCAAAAGAAAGCTGGAGTAGCCATACTTATATCAGACAAACTAGACTTTAAATTAAAGGCTGTAACAAGAGATGAAGAAGGACATTATATAATAGTTACAGGGTCTATCCATCAGGAAGAGCTAACAATTATAAATGTCTATGTGCCGAATACCGGAGCCCCCAAATATATAAAACAATTACTCATAAACATAAGCAACCTTATTGATAAGAATGTGGTAATTGCAGGGGACTTTAACACCCACTTACAGAAATGGATAGATCATCTAGACACACGGTCAATAAAGAACAAGGGCCCCTGAATGAGACATTGGATCAGATGGACTGACAGATATATTTAGAACTCTGCATCCCAAAGCAACAGAATATACTTTCTTCTCGAGTGCACATGGAACATTCTCCATGATAGATCATATACTGGGTCAAAAAACAGCCCTTCATAAGTTTACAAGAATTGAAATCATACCATGCATACTTTCAGACCACAATGCTGTGAAGCTTGAAATCAACCACAGGAAAAAGTCTGAAAACCTCCAAAAGCATGGAGGGTTTAAAGAACGCCCTACTAACGATGAGTGGGTCAACCAGGCACTTAGAGAAGAAATCAAAAAATATATGGAAACAAAGGAAAATGAAAATACAAACAATCCAACGCTTTGGGACGCAGCGAAGGCAGTCCTGAGAGGAAAATACATTGCAATCCAGGCCTATCTCAAGAAACAAGAAAAATCCCAAATACAAAATCTAACAGCACACCTAAAGGAAATAGAAGCAGAACAGCAAAGGCAGCCTAAACCCAGCAGAAGAAGAGAAATAATAAAGATCAGAGCAGAAATAAACAATATCGAATCTAAAAAAACTGTAGAGCAGATCAAACGAAACCAAGAGTTGGTTTTTTTGAAAAAATAAACAAAATTGACAAACCTCTAGCCAGGCTTCTCAAAAAGAAAAGGGAGATGACCCAAATAGATAAATCATGAATGAAAATGGAATTATTACAACCAATCCCTCAGAGATACAAACATTATCAGGGACTACTATGAAAAATTATATGCCAACAAATTGGACAACCTGGAAGAAATGGACACATTCCTGAACACCCACACTCTTCCAAAACTCAATCAGGAGGAAATAGAAAGCTTGAACAGACCCATAACCAGCGAAGAAATTGAATCGGTTATCAAAAATCTCCCAACAAATAAGAGTCCAGGACCAGATGGCTTCCCAGGGGAGTTCTACCAGACATTTAAAGCAGAGATAATACCTATCCTTCTCAAGCTATTCCAAGAAATAGAAAGGAAAGGAAAACTTCCAGACTCATTCTATGAAGCCAGTATACTTTGATTCCTAAACCAGACAGAGACCCAGTAAAAAAGAGAACTACAGGCCAATATCCCTGATGAATATGGATGCAAAAATTCTCAATAAGATACTAGCAAATCGAATTCAACAGCACCTAAAAAGAATTATTCACCATGATCAAATGGGATTCATTCCTGGGATGCAGGGCTGGTTCAACATTCGCAAATCAATCAACGTGATACATTACATAACAAAAAAAAAGAGAAGAACCATATGATCCTGTCAATCGATGCAGAAAGGCCTTTGACAAAATCCAGCACCCTTTCTTAATAAAAACCCTTGAGACAGTCGGGATAGAAGGAACCTACTTAAGATTCATAAAAGCCATTTATGAAAAGCCCACAGCTAACATCATCCTCAACGGGGAAAAACTGAGAGCTTTTTCCCTGAGATCAGGAACATGACAGGGATGCCCACTCTCACCGCTGTTGTTTAACATAGTGCTGGAAGTTCTAGCATCAGAAATCAGACAACAAAAGGAAATCAAAGGCATCAAAATTGGCAAAGATGAAGTCAAGCTTTCGCTGTTTGCAGATGACATGATATTATACATGGAAATCCGATTAGACTCCACCAAAAGTCTGCTAGAACTGATACATGAATTCAGCAAAGTTGCAGGATACAAAATCAATGTACAGAAATCAGTTTGCATTCTTATACACTCATAATGAAGCAACAGAAAGACAAATAAAGAAACTGATCCATTCACAATTGCACCAAGAAGCATAAAATACCTAGGAATAAATCTAACCAAAGATGTAAAGGATCTGTATGCTGAAAACTATAGAAAGCTTATGAAGGTAATCGAAGAAGATTAAAGAAATGGAAGACATTCCCTGCTCATGATTGGAAAAATAAATATTGTCAAAATGTCAATACTACCCAAAGCTATCTACACATTCAATGCAATCCAATCAAAATTGCACCAGCATTCTTCTCGAAACTAGAACAAGCAATCCTAAAATTCATATGGAACCACAAAAGGCCCCGAATAGCCAAAGGAATTCTGAAGAAGAAGACCAAAGCAGGAGGCATCACAATCCCAGACTTCAGCCTCTACTACAAAGCTGTAATCATCAAGACAGCATGGTATGGGCACAAAAACAGACACACAGACCAATGGAATAGAATAGAAACCCCCAGAACTAGACCACAAACGTATGGCCAACTCATCTTGACAAGCAGAAAGAACATCCAATGGAAAAAAGACAGCCTCTTTAAACAAATGGTGCTGGGAGAACTGGACAGCACATGCAGAAGGTTGAAACTAGACCACTTTCTCACACCATTTACAAAAATAACTCAAAATGGATAAAGGACCTAAATGTGAGACAGGAAACCATCAAAACCTTAGAGGAGAAAGCAGGAAAAGACCTCTCTGACCTCAGCCGTAGCAATCTCTTACTCGACACATCCCCAAAGGCAAGGGAATTAAAAGCAAAAGTGAATTACTGGGACCTTATGAAGATAAAAAGCTTCTGCACAGCAAAGGAAAACACCAACAAAACTAAAAGGCAACCAACGGAATGGGAAAAGATATTTGCAAATGACATATCGGACAAAGGGCTAGTATCTAAAATCTATAAAGAGCTCACCAAACTCCACACCCGAAAAACAAATAACCCAGTGAAGAAATGGGCAGAAAACATGAATAGACACTTCTCTAAAGAAGGACATCCAGATGGCCAACAGGCACATGAAAAGATGTTCAGCGTCGCTCCTTATCAGGGAAATACAAATCAAAACCACACTCAGGTATCACCTCACGCCAGTCAGAGTGGCCAAAATGAACAAATCAGGAGACTATAGATGCTGGAGAGGATGTGGAGAAACGGGAACCCTCTTTCACTGTTGGTGGGAATGCAAATTGGTGCAGCTGCTCTGGAAAGCAGTGTGGAGGTTCCTCAGAAAATTAAAAATAGACCTACCCTATGACCCAGCAATAGCACTGCTAGGAATTTATCCAAGGGATACAGGAGTACTGATGCATAGGGGCACTTGTACCCCAATGTTCATAGCAGCACTCTCAACAATAGCCAAATTATGGAAAGAGCCTAAATGTCCACCAACTGATGAATGGATAAAGAAATGGTGGTTTATATACACAATGGAATACTATGTGGCAATGAGAAAAAATGAAATATGGCCCTTTGTAGCAACGTGGATGGAACTGGAGAGTGTAATGCTAAGTGAAATAAGCCATACAGAGAAAGACAGATACCACATGGTTTCACTCTTATGTGGATCCTGAGAAACTTAACAGGAACCCATGGGGGAGGGGAAGGAAAAAAAAAAAAGAGGTTAAAGTGGGAGAGAGCCAAAGCATAAGAGACTGTTAAAAACTGAGAACAAACTGAGGGTTGATGGGGGGTGGGAGGGAGGGGAGGGTGGTGATGGGTATTGAGGAGGGCACCTTTTGGGATGAGAACTGGGTGTTGTATGGAACCAATTTGTCAATAAATTTCATAAAAATATAAAAAAATAAAAAAAATAAAAAAAATAAAAAAAAAGAAAATAATCCATATTAATTAAATTTACCTACAAGTTATGTTAATTATATTAATACACAGTTTGAGTAAAAATTATTTTTAAGCTTTTATTCAAACTAGTAAATATAGTACTCTAAACAAAGTTTTCTTTCTAATTTACAAGAAAAAAGTCTTACAGTGTTTGCCACATATTCAACTACATTTTGGTCAGTAAAATACAAACCCATTGTTTCACCCAGAATGATTGTAGCTAAATCATTCACAAAACAAGTTACTCAATAAAACAAGCATAACGTGCAACTTATTCTCTCTTTAGGATTTTGTGTGGCATGATTTCTATCTATAGTTCTTTAGCCTATATATATTTTGATGCAAAGTTTTAATGTTTGGAATACCATATGACCAGTGATTTAAACATTATATTAAATTTAGATATTTTAAACTATATTCAAAATTAAAAAATCTGTCCTCTCATTTATCGGAAATAATCAGGTTCTTAAAAGTTGGCAGATCGGGTGGCCTGGGGGCGCAGTCGGTTAAACGTCCGACTTCATCCAGGTCACGATCTCGCACTCTTTGAGTTCGAGCCCCGTGTCGGGCTCTGGGCTGATGGCTCAGAGCCTGGAGCCTGTTTCCGATTCTGTGTCTCCCTCTCTCTCTGCCCCTCCCCCGTTCTGCTCTGTCTCTCTGTCCCAAAAATAAATAAACGTGAAAAAAAAAAAAATTTTAAAAAGTTGGCAGATCGGAAGGTGTCCAGGTAGCTCAGTTGGTTAAGTGGCCAACTCTTGATTTCAGCTCAGGTCATGATCCCCGGGGCACAGGATCAAACCCTGTATAAGGCTCCAGCTGAGAGAGAACTTCTCTCTCTCTCCCTCTCTCCTCTGGCCCCTTTCCCCACTTGCACTCTCTCTCTCATAAAATAAATAAAAGCATTAAAAAATGGTTGACAGATCTGAAAGTACAACAGTCACAAGAAGACCTTTAACTGTAAAATACATAAGAATAGCTTATTAGAAGGCTATAAAATTGCCACAGTATGTCAGATTTTGAACCCTAATACTAGGATACTATTGTCATTTATTCTCATAAGTTTTAGTTAAGTAGAACCTCCAATTTACGTATAGAGGAATTCAGACATTTTGTTACTTAGATAAGCATATGTAAAATTTAACATTATTAAATATTTATCAAAAGCTCCCTCAACTAAATTATGTGGTATTTTTCTTATTCACGCACTCATAGAATTCAGCAGTCTCCACCTACCATTATAATTCATCAATGTGGGATTTCCTACTATATCTTATCCACAATTAATTAGGCAGGCAAAATTTCTTATTAAGAAGTTGCTAATATTTTTAACACTCTTTTGACTTGACTTTTTCCTTACCAATTATGAAATAAAGCAAAAATGTCAGATTACAAATGTATGTTTCTGTATCATTTCTTTAAACAGAAATCCTTTAGTTTGTCATTTAAAAAATGAGGGATGTTGATTTAATTGTTGGACAGAATAATGTGATCTTCATGAATTTCCACCACTAGACCGTGTAAGCAACAATAAATGAGGTGTTCTGAAGGAAGCTAAAAGCAATTTTGTCTGAATAAAACATCAGTGAACATCTTGACTTGCCCATGTTTAGGGAAGTCTTTACTTTGATCCTGTTCTCATATCCGACAATCCTACTAGCTAGAAATCCCATTCTGTAGTTCCTATGAAGATACTAGCTTTGTTATGCCATCTGTCCTAGTGAGCTGAAGCCTGCAATTAAGAAAGGAATAGAAGAATATGTCAGAGGGGAAAAAAAAAACCCTCACTAGTGAAACTCTTCTTCTCACAGATATTAGGGGCAAAACATGACTAGATCCAAGGTTTCTCGACATGGGTATACCAAATTAGAATGTTTTTTAAAAGTCAAAGGTTCACTCAAATGTTTTCCCAATTACACTATTTTTCGATACACCTTCACTAATAGCCCTTAATGAGGTATGACGATTTCTTGAGAATCAGCATTAAAGCACTAAAATTAAAGGAGGAAAAAAAAAACATGGAAGCTTTTCTTATACCTTTCATCTTTTCTCCTATCTCTCATTGCTTTTCGGGGGTACAGCCCTAATCATATTAGGTCTACACTTCTGAGTACAAGAAAATATTTCTCTTCATTAGCAAGAGGTTATCCTTCAATAAGTACTCAATATTCTGCTTAGAAGATCCTGAAGATATAGCTTATTGGCATTTGAAATCAACAATACCAGCCCTGATAGCAAGGTATTGATTTTTGCTTAATGTATTACTTGAACAAAAAAATGTAAACAAATTTATGTGCCATTGCTTGCTCATCAAATAATTTTATATAAAAACAAGGAGGCAAATTTCATTATATGTGTATTAAATAACCTTCAGGTATGTAACTTTTACATATAATATGTCCGTTGCTTGCAGTGATGTGAATATACCTACATTTAATTATTTAATGTTTATTTTTGAGAGAGAGAGAGAGAGAGAGAGAGAGTGAGCGAGCAAACAGGGGAGGGGCAGAGAGACAGAGGGAGACAACAGAATCTGAAACAGACTCCAGGCTCTGAGCTGTTAACACAGAGCCTGATGCAGGGCAGGAACTCACAAACCTTGAGATCATGATCTGAGCTGAAGTCAGAAACAACTGAATGAGCCACCCAGGCACCCCGAATATACTCCTTTTAGATCAACAAGGATAATTAAATGGTTAAATGCAATAAGTCATAACTTTATATAGGAAGTTTGTTTAAAACATTATTTAGGATTTTGTTTTCTTTGGGTTTTATGGGTAACTGAGAATTATTCTATTTTGTTTTACAGAAATTATTTACAGAACAAACCAGTCACCCAAATTATAAATAGCAGACTGAGCTTCAGGATCCTTTTGTGGGCAATACAATTGTATAGGTTTTTAATTTTATTATGCCATCTTGAAAACATAACTTTATTCTTTCCAAATTATCAGAATAGTTAGAAAAAATTAAAATATGTATTTTTAAAAGTTGTTTATAGGGGCACCTGTGTGACTCAGTCAATTGAGCGTCTGACTTCCACTCAGGTCATGATCTCATGGTTCATGATTCGAGCCCTGCATCAGGCTCTGTGCTGACAGCTCAGAGCCTGTGGCCTGCTCAGAGTCTGTATCTCCCTCCTCTTTGCCCCTTGCCCACTCACACTCTCTCTCTCTCTCTCAAAAATAAACATTAAAAAATTGTTTATATATGGAGGTAAAATAAGTAGTGAAGGGGAAATATAAACTCTCAAATTTTCACCAAGATTACATTAAAATACTGCACACAGTTGAATAAAATGGGTAGTGCTTAAAAAAATATATAATTGATCATAAGTATCAAATAAATATAAGCTGATGCAATCAAAAGAAAACATTCTGAAAGCAAAAGGCTTAAGAAGTCAACAATAAAATAGAGATTATAAATTCTCCTAGATACATGTTATAGAATAAAATACATTTATGATTAAATATTTTATTCTACTCAGATGAACAAAAGGACTATTCAGAAATTCAGCAATTGCAGAGAAATGAAATACAAAATAATATATAAAATTATAATTCCACCTGAAACATATTAAGTGATAAATATTTAATATATATATTCCAAATAGACAAGGATGTTCTAGCCTGCTTATTTTCTTCAAGAGGAAACCAATAGTATAATGAGGACAGACAATAGAATTTCTATAAAAGTCATATTTTACTCATGGTTACTCTTAAAAATAGATTGTTATAAGTTTGTTTAAAAGCAAATATATACCATTTCCATGTTTTGTAAAGTTTGTCCAACTACACACCTGAACATGAACATGTCAAAAACTAATGGGGCGCCTGGGTGGCGCAGTCGGTTAAGCGTCCGACTTCAACCAGGTCACGATCTCGCGGTCCGTGAGTTCGAGCCCCGCGTCGGGCTCTGGGCTGATGGCTCAGAGACTGGAGCCTGTTTCAGATTCTGTGTCTCCCTCTCTCTCTGCCCCTCCCCCGTTCGTGCTCTGTCTCTCTCTGTCCCAAAAATAAATAAACGTTGAAAAAAAATTAAAAAAAAAAAAAAACTATTGATAACAACGTAAAAAATCTGTCAATTAGTGTGTGATAAAAAGTAAACCTACAACTCCTCATATCTGAAAAGGATTCATTAATAATTATTAAAAGGATAAAATTCCAGTACATATATCTTATGAAAATAGAGGCTATGTATAATATGTAGTGGGTGGTATATAAGTAATTTTATTTTCTTGGTAAATGCCACATGTATTTATATACTTGCAATAATGTTCATTACTTAGCTTTTGGAAGGCAGTTTACAAAGTGTTTATGTAAAAAGTCTGGTTGAATAATCATACTATAAGTCTATTCTCATTTCATACACAACAATAAGTCAATTCCCCAAGGTCATATCATTAAGAACTATCAGTGGCAGGAATTTATCCAGGCCTTCTCTGTATCCCTCTATATAATATGTGTATAGAGATGTGTGCAATATATATACTATGTCCCTGTATATCAAATATCTACTATTAACTCAAGGTCTTTGCTTCACAACTTCACACATCATAGCTATTAATTTTTTATTTGCTAATTTCCATCAGTAACAAGATTATTACTATTTTTTATGCAAAATAATACCCAAGAAATAGAGTTTCAATTGTGGCATTCTATTTATGCCTAGGCTGGGGTTTCATTCAAATTTTTTTGCAAAATGTATACTTGCACTTAGACGCGGCAACCTATAAGAGTTCACAAAACTGTAATTTTTCTGTAGTGTTTAATCAAGCCAACAAAACTCATAAGAAAGACCAAATTATGACAATTCATGATTAAATTAGCAGCTCACATGTAAAAAAATGTATTTAATAATTGAGAAGCAGGGACGCCTGGGTGGCTTAATCGGTTGAGCGTCCAACTTTGGCTCAGGTCATTACCTCGCGGTCCCTGGGTTCAACCCCGCATCGGGCTCTGTGCTGACAGCTCAGAGCCTGGAGCCTGCTTCAGATTCTGTGTCTCCCTGTCTCTGCCCCTCCCCACTCATGCCCTGTCTCTTTCTCTGTCAAAAATAAATAAACATTTAAAAAAATGTTAAATAAATAAATGATTGAGAAGCACAGAAAAATACAATACCTTTTTAAAAGGTATTTCATTTGTTGTAGCCCATTTTGCCTTCAATTCTGATTATTCAACTGCATTAAGGGTTGCTAATAATAATTTACTTATTAATATATTTTAATGAAATTCTGTTTTACATAGTTCTAGGTATTGCCACCAACTTAAGTAAATAAAAAGACCAAATTTTAATAAGTTAAATACTAATGTATATATCCTGAGAATAAAATACTCCCTAAGGAAAAAAAAATGTCTGGCAAAGTATTTAAAGTTAAAATTTAAGATAAATAATAAAGAGATAGGTAGGTGGATAGATGATAGATATATAGATGATAGGTAACAGATAATAGAAAGATAGAAATCAATTATATATAAACATATTAAACTAGATGATAGTAAGACAGATACAGAGAAACACAGATACATATGCACATTCTTACATTCTATAAAACTCCCGTTCCTTTCCATTTTTTCAAACAATTTTATTGGGACATAAGTCAATGTACTGTGCACACATAGGCAGAGGAACCAATTAGACATTTTACAAAAAATACATATGAATGGCCAACAGGTATATGAAAAGATGCTCAACTTCCCAATATATGTAAATATTATTTAGTCATGAGAAAGAAGGAAACTTTGCCAATTGCAGAAAAATATAGATGGACCTTGAAGGCTTTATGCTAAGTAGATAAATCAGACAGAAACAGATATTGTATGATCTCACTTTTATGTAGAATCTTTAAAAAGGCAAATTCATAGAACCAAAGAATAGAATGGTGGTTGCATGGGGCTGGGATTTGGGGAAATTGAGGACGTGGTGATTAAAGAGTACAAATTTGCACTTAGAAGATTGATAGGTTCTGAGGATCGAATGCACACATTTTGATTATAGTCAACAATAAGTATTATATACTTGAAAGCTGTTAAGAGACTTGATCTTAAATGGTATCACCACTAAAAGAAATGATAATGATGTAAGATAATGGGGTTGTTAATTAACACTAGTGGTAATCATATTGCAGTATATAAATGTACCAAATCAACATGTTTCACACCTTAAATTTAGAGAATGTTATATGTCAATTACATCCCAATTTATATATATTTTCTTCTTTTTTTTACTCATAACATTTTCAAGGTCCATCCATGTTATAAAATGTCTCAGAACTTAATTCTCTGTCATTTTAAGACTATTTTTCTAGAATGGTTTTGCATTTACAGCACAATTGAGAGGAAAATATGAAGATTTCCTATCTATCTCCTTCTCCCGTGCATGCATAGGTCCCTTCATTATCTCCATCCCCCAAGAGAGTGGTACATTGGTTGCAATTATTGATTCTACCTTGATACATCATAATCACCCAAAATTCATAGATTACATTATGATTATTCTTAGTGTTATAGATCCTATGAGTTTGAAAATACCTATAATGACACATAACCTTCATTAGAGTATAATGCAGAGTATTTTCATACCCAAAAACTCCTCTGTGCTTTGCTTATCATCCGTGCCCCCAACCCCCAAACTCCTGGTAACCACCGATCTTTTACTGTCTCCACAGTTTTGCCTTTCCCATAATGCTTTATAATTATAATTATACAGTACGTAGACTTTTCAGATTGGTTTTTTATACCTTAAATATGCAATTAAGGATCCTGCATGTCTTTTTATGGCTTAATAGCTTATTTCTTTTTGGTGCTACACAATATTCCATTGGCCTGCTGTATCACCATTTATATATCTATTCACATACTGAAGGATATCTTGGTTGCTTCCAAGTTTTCGTTATTATAAATAAGCTGCTATAACATTCATGTGTAGGTTTCTGCATGGGCATAAGTTTTAAATTCCTTTGGGTAAATACAAAGGAGTACAGTTGCTGGATCATATGGTAAGGATATGTTTAGTTTTGTCAGAAACTTCCAACTTGTATTCCAAAGTGGCTCTAACATTTTCCATTCCCACCAGAAATGAATGAGAATTCCTGTTCCACAACATATGATACAGTCAGAGTTTGAGATTTCGGCCATTCTAATGGGTATGTAGTGGTTCTCATTGTTGCATTTCCCTGAAGACATATGATGTGGAACATCTTTTAACATACTGTTTGTCATTTGTATATCTTCTTTAGTGAGGTGTCTATTAAGGTCTACCTTATTTTTTAATCAGTTTTTTTTCTTACTCTTGAGATTTAAGAGTTCTTTGTGTATTCTGGATAACATTCTTTTACCACATGAGTTTTATAAATACTTTGTATTAGTCTATGGTTTGACTTCTCATTCTCTTGATGTAGTCTTTCACAGATCATAAGTTTTTAATTTTAATGAATTTTAATTTCTTTTATTAATTGTGCTTTGGTGATGTATTTAAAAATCATCTCTGTAACCAATATCATGTAAGTTTTCTCCTATATTATCATCTAGGAGTTTATATTTTGTGTTGTACAATTAGTTCTGGGATCCATTTTGAAGAAGTTTTGGAGAAGATATCAAGTTTTGTCTAGATTAATTTATTTTTGGCAGGAGGATATCCAGTAGGTCCAAAATCATTTGATGAAAAAACTATTTTTTGTCCATTATATTGTCATTGTTTGTCAAAGATTAGTCAAATATACTTATTGTGGGTCTATTTCTGGGTTCTCTGTTCTGTTCAATTTATTTATGTTTATTTTTTTAAATACTGTGTCATGATTACTGTAGCTTTACAGTAAGTCTAATAGTTCAGTACTGTCAATCCTTCAAATTTGTTCTTCTCCTTCAGTGTTATGTTGGCTATTCTGGATCATTTGCCTTTCTATATAAACTTTATAATCAATTTATCAGTATCCACAAACAACTTGCTGGGATTTTCAATGGATTGCTGGAATCTACAGAACAGTTGGGAAGAAGTAACATCCTGACAATATTGAGTCTTCCCTTCATGACTGTGGAATATATCTTCATTTATTTACTTCTTCTAACTAATAAGCAATTCTGGCAAGGATGTAGGATACAAGTTATTATACAAAATTCAGTTGCTTTTATATATGCCAGCAATGAGCAACTATATCTATATCCATATATCTGTAGATATACATATCTTTACACAAAATCCTGGTGAATGAAATTAAAGAAATAAATGGAGGGATAGTCCATGTTACCCTGTGAGTGTTGGGGCATGGGGACCAGGGCTAACATGGAAATAGAGGGAAAATTCTATACCATAGGGGAGAAAAAAAAAACTTACATATAAATCTTGGAGTTTATATAGGAGCTTCTTAGTAGCCAACAGGAGAGAAGGAGAGAATGTGATCAAATGGCTCTGGGGAAATACACAACCTCTAACTTGCAAGGAATATTTATCATTCAACATTTTTTTAATGTTTATTTATTTTTGAAGGAGAGAGAGACAGAGTGTGAGTGGGGGGTGGGGGTAGAAAGAGAGACAGAATCCTAAGCAGTCTCCAGGCTCTGAGCTGTCAGCACAGAGACTGACCCAGGGTTTGAACTCACAAACCATGAGACCCTAACCTGAGACAAAGTCGGACACTTGACTGACTGAACCACCCAGGTGCCCCTATCATTCAACATTCTTTACCCTAGTTTACTTTCTCAGAAAGCCCTTAGAAATGTTTTACAAAATTCATGTAGCTTGGTTTCTCGATAGACACATGTTTGAAATATCAAATCTTTTAACAAACTATGAGATGTGTATTTACACATCTAAACTGTAAAATAAAATATGTAATAAAGGATACAATGAGTCCATGTGCTGTTAAATGCAACTATTTCTTTAAATATCTACAAGTTTCTCTAGATAGCTTTGAACTATCTTGAAGTTTTAAGTAAGGCTTAAGAAACTAATGAAATGAATACTGAAAAGCAAATGTTTGTACAGTATTTTTAGAAGAGTTTTTCCAAAGTAATTTTCAAGCTATGAAAATATTTATATGTTCTACATCATTATTTATGAATTCAGTTGTTATATTTATCTGTTAAAAGTGAAAATGATTTTTATGGAAAAATGCTTTACTCAGTAAATTTTAGAAACCCCTTGAGAAGTTCATTTTAACAGTGGGAAAAAAGGCAAAGTAAAACTTTTTTTTTTCCAAAATGTTTTTGCTTATTGTTTTCTGAAATAAGAAAAATACCAATATTTTTGGTGAGTGTGGGGATTTTATACTGCCTAAATTTTTATTTTATGAAATTTAGCCTATAATCTATTTTTTTCATAACTCCTCTGAGTATTCCTGTTATTCAAATAAATACTCCATGCATTATATTGCTTCTCCTCCAGGTATCTTAAAAATAATAAGCCAAAATCCCTACCAGTTTACCTTTATTCAACAAGTTCTGTAAATTTCAACAATAAGGCATTCCATGTTTTAATAGTGAAGATTCAGAAAGCAATTTTTATGAGACTAAACTAAGGCTGTATACAATGGTGGAAGCTATTTGAGTTGATATATTTCTAAAGATTAAAGGAACACTTAGTAAACCCAGGCATGGTTTTCTTTTACATAAAATGTTATTTATAACATAGTATCATGAATTATTTACAAGCAGTGGAGTCACTTGCAACAGGAGTAAACAGAATTGATGATGACCTTCAGTTCACTGTACTGCACAGAAAGCAATTCTCTCATTAGGTTTACACTGGAGAATTAAAGAAGCCTTTGCCTCGTGAAAAACTCACTGCTTGCTCCCTCAATCCCTTTATTTCACCATAGAGTTGAAAATACAAGTGTATTACATATAGATTGCTTCCAAATATAATGAAAAAAACAATTGCAAATGAGTCTAATCCTAGCCCTCTATTAAATAGATCTGACCATGGTCTCTCTATTAGTATATCACTTAGAAAGATCCGCATGGACTTTTGACCTGAAAGTAAACGTCAGATAAATGAATAGACATTTTTGCCATTGTTAATGAGTCTTTGGGGGCTGTTCATTGATTGGAGCATTAAGATTGTGATAAAAAAAATTTCCTAAAGCCATCCTGAATGTTATTATAATGAGACATTTTCCTCCCAGGGATGAACGATTTTCAGGGTGACAAAGAGTTTCTTGACCAAACTTTAGTCACCCTCTTCTGAGCCCTCTGCTCACCAGGTCTACTCTTGAGCTTCTGTCTCTGTTCTTGTCCAGTCCAGTTTTAGCAAGAATCTTGCTAAATCAGTTTAGAGAGAATATCCACCCTCGATATCTGACCAAATGTCTCATCCCTCCAGGATCATCCCACAGGGAAGAGCTGATCACCCTGGCCTGCCCTTAGCTAAAATCCTATTGGGTCAACTTATAGCAAAAGTTGCCTTAGTCTCTTGGTAATTTTCCATGCACTGACCCCTTCAATCTCTCTTGGCCATAAATCCCCACTTTTCTTTTTTGTATTCAGAGCTGAGCCCCATTTTATATTGAGGTATCCTTCCCCTACTGCAATAGTTCCTGATTAAAATTTGCTTTTACTGCTTCCACTGCTATCAAGGCTCTCCTTTGTTTCTTTTGTTAGCCACAAGTCCTGTTCCCCAACTTGGGTTCTTGAGTTAAGCCAAGAAAGATTTCAGAGCAAAGCTCTTAAGCAAGCAAGCATTTAATAGTGGTCAAAGCGAAAGTGCACTCTTAAGGTGTCACACCCAGAAGAGGCAACTGCACCAGAGGTCAGGTTTATCTTGTTTTTTTATACTTTCATGAGTTATGGGTCATAGTCAGGCTGTCTGTGACTGATGTTGCCTCCAATCACCTAAAGAACTCATCCCCTGGTGGGGAGGGAGAGTTTTTTGTATCTGCATGGTTCTTGCCATGACTCATGGAAGCCATCCTCCACATCATAACCCCAATGTAAATGTGTTATAATGAAGCTATAGGTTACTTCAGGGCAGCTTTTATAAGAAAGAGTGCATACATGTTTTCTAGGGTTTTCCCCTTTCGTTAGCTTTCTGGAGGTGATTGGTGGTTTCTGTCTTTTTCAGTGATTGGCTAGTCCTGTTTCCTGCTCATATCTAGCTGTATATCAGTTTTTGTTTTGTTTTGTTGCTTATTTTTTTAATTTTTAAATTTTAATCTCAGTATAGTTAGCATTCAGTGTTCTATTAACTTCAGGTGTACAATATAGTGATTCAACACTTCTGTACATTACTCAGTATTCATCATTTTAAGTGTATTCTTTAATCACCTAGTTCATCCATTCCCCCACCCTCCTTCCCTCTGGTTACCATCAGTTTGTTCTCTATAGGTGAGCCTGTTTCTTGGTTTCTCTCTCTCTCTCTCTCTCTCTCTCTCTCTCTCTCTCTTTCTGTCTCTCGTATTTCTCTTTTTTGTCTTTTTCTCTCTCTTTTTTTTGTTTGCTGATTTGTTGTGTTTCTTCAATTACACATATGAGTGAAATTCGTATGGTATCTGTCTTTCTCTGACTTATTTCACCTAGTATTTTACTGTCTAGCTCTATCCATAATGTTGCAAATGATAAGATCTCATTTTTTTTTATGACTGAATAATCTTCTTTATCCATCCTTCTTGTCAATGGACTGTTGGGGGTGCTTCCATAATTTAGCTATTGTAAATAATGCTGCAATAAACATAGGGGTGCATGTGTCCCTTTGAATTTGTGCTTTTGTATTTTGGGGGTAAATACCCAGTAGTGTGATTACTGGATTATAGGGTAGTTCAATTTTTAACATTAGAGCAATCACCATACTCTTTTCCACAGTGGTCGTACCAGTTTGTATCCCACCAACACGGTATGAGGGTTCCTTTTCCTTCTCATCTTCGCCAACACAGATTTCTTGTGTTTTTGATTTTAGCCATTCTGATGGGTGTGAGGTGACATTTCTTTCTAGTTTTGATTTCCATTTCCCTGATGATGAGTGATGTTGACTATCTTTTCATGTGTCTGTCATCTATGTATCTTCTTTGGGGAAATTTCTGTTTTGTTTATTTTGTTTTTTGTTTGTTTTTGCTTTAACAAGAGAGAGATCTATCTGTTTATGATTTGTGAAAATATTATTTATTATTTTTAGTAAAATACACAAAACCGCTATTAACACTAAGTGAATGTTCTAGTGGAAAACTCATGCACTTAGAGCAAGTTACTGAGTATCTGTGCATTTCAGTTTTCCATGAATATCATCTCTCTTTCTAAAAGGTTGCTATGAGGTTTAAGTGAGATGCCATGTAAAATAGTTATTCATACTTAAGAGATATACAGTACATGTTAAATCTAATTGAATTTTTTTCTGAGTTTTGCTCAAATTAGGGTAGCTAGAACTGGGAAACTTCTATGAAATTTAAGGGAAATTATATGATCAATATATATTAGTCTAGGGATATATAGACATTATCTGGGAAAATAACAATTAAGCATATGATAAGAACACAGACACAATATTTGTTGAATTGAGTTAAACTGATTTTATGGCTTGTAAATATGACTTTTACATAGCTAAATATGGCTATTTTATAATAGACGTTGAATAATAGCTGAAAAAAGATGATTTGATAAGTTTTGGGGGAGAAAAGAAATGAAAAAGAGACATAAAGTAAGAGAAGTATTAAGTCTGAAGATGTAAAAGACAGAAGAGGTTAAAACAGGATTTTATTCTTACCTTCTTTTCTCACTGATTGATTACTATAATCACTCTCCTGGGTTTGTCTAGGTGGTTTTCTTATATTAAATGTGTTGTAGGGTCCCCGCCTAAGGGAAGAAAAAAAAAAGAGGGGAAAAAAAAAAACCTCAAGGTAACCTGACTAGGAGCATATGTGACAACATCCCTCATGACTTTGTAACATGAGACCACTTAATCAGATTACATGTTTGTGTGTTACCATATATGGGAGACGAAGAAATAGAAAATGTATAAAAAAACTATGCCATGTGATGTTCGGGGCTCAATTCTTTGGTATGAACCCAACTGAGTGGTGCTGGCACGAGTAAAGTTGCTTCCTGGAAAGAAAAGCCTCCGTGTCACAACTCTGTGTGAGAATCCTGCTACAGATGAACATCAGTTTAGTCAGGGAGAAGGAAGATGCTGGCGTCAATTAATTAAGAGAGAATTGCCCAAATATCACCAAAAAATATTCTCTAATAATCAAATCATGAAATAGTTATTTCTAGAAAAAAACTATCTGGATGCCCATCATAACCAGAAAAACTGAAATGCAAAAAATATAACTTTTAATATCAAGATTGTCATTTAAAGATGGTCCATGTATATATAGTACTCAAACCATTAATGTATTTGAAAACCAAGTACCATAGCAGAACTCAGCTCCAAGAGGTAAGATGAGCCTTATTTTGTACAGTTTGTTTTTTTCAAATGAAAAGAGGTTTGTTGTTTCTAAATTTGCTGTTTTCTTCTTATTTATTTCAAATCTTGTATTTGTTGTGTATGTTTCTGGTTTTCTGATTTTTATAGTAGTGCGTTATACCATATATTCATGTAAATAATGGAAATATATGGTTTTTGCATTGAAGAGAGGTAAGATATGAATTTTACTGTTATTATAATATCCCCAAGCATCTAAAATTGGGTATGTGTCTTTATTGACGTTATAACTTCATTTGTCTTGAATTTAAAATAGTAAATATTCATTCACTTTCATTAGCATATTTTCAAAAAGGTATGTAAATAGAAATCAACCTTGCACTGTTTCAATGATTATAGAAAAAAAAAATCATGTACCATATGTAACACTGGTGTGAGTCCTGAATTCATATTCCAGTAATCATATTTTTCACTCAACACATTTTGAAAGTGTATATATTCCAATTCTTTAGTCATGTATAATCCAGTGTCTAAACTATATTTAAAATTATTTTTCAGTAAAATTCTAATGTCAACTTCAAATATATGAGTACATTTCTACTTCATGTTATTCTGACTAGGAAAATAAATCTTAAATAATGTTCAGTGAAATGTGTATTTTCCAAAAGAAAATTATAAAAGTGCGTGCAACAAAACTTTATTAAACAATTGTCAATTCAGTTTTTTCTCACTTCTTTCATGAGAAGAATTTCCGTGTGCTTGTTTACCTGAAATTGTGGAAGACATGACATTTCCCCCATTAAACACAATATCTATTATTGTTGGCAGTGATATTAATACATTTTACTATTTCTCATAAACTGACAAATATATGAGCTTTGGTTTGGTGATACTTTAATAAATGCTGTATTTTTATAATTACATCAAGACTGTTAAGTAAGGTTGTGCCTTTGTTTTGAGTGTGACAGTGTTGAGTATTGAAGAAATGAAGAAAGTGAGCAAGCAAAAATTTCCATTTCAGTAGAGATCACAGACCCAGGGAGAGATTTGTGTTTGAGCAGGAATGTAGTAGCTCTGAATAAAAATAGGATCAATTTTTAATTTAATTTGGGTTGAACTTTCTAATCATTGAAAATATAAAGTGACTATCCTGTTAGCTGGCAGAGATAACAGAAGGTATAGATCACTGACCAAGTGATCTTCTGGGAGTAGGAAAAAATAACCCATTTAATGATTCTTTCCCACTGAGTTTTTCCTATTTAATAAGCCAACAATGCTTTTTTTCAAGTTATAGAAAGTAATTTTAGGGGGGCCTGGGTGGCTCAGTCAGCTAAACATCCAGCTCTTGATTTTGGCTCAGGTCATGAATTCACAGATCATGAATTCAAGCCCCACTTTGGCTTTGCACTGACAGAATGGAGCCTGCTTGGGATTCTCTCTCTCCCTTCTCTGTCCCTCTCCTGCCCATCCTGCTCTCTCTCTGTCTCTCAAGATAACTAAATATCCTTTTAAAAAAAGTAAAAGAAAGCATTTTACTTTCATTAGTATTATGTGCTATAGAGTAAGTATATTTTGATTTTCCTCAGAAATCCCTTCTCCTCAAAACAAATACAGTGTGGTTTTTTTTTTTTTCTCACTTTTTACTCACATCAGGACTTTCAGAAAATGTTGATCAAACTGAGTTAAATACACATAATTAAAGAAAAGCAAATTACTTGTGTTCTTTTATTTGAAATTTATTAGACACATATTTATGTTTATGGTTAATTCCACTTCTAAAATGTTGGTGGTGTTGTTTTTTATTTTTATTTTTTTTTACTGTTTGACTCAAACAATGCTTGTAAGGGGGGGGAAATGCTATTTCAAGACAAAAATTTGTATCTGAAAGTATTTTGTGTAAAGAGCCATCACTTTATTTTTCTATGCTGCAAAAAAATATGAAAGGAAAATGTATCAACTGTCCTTTTTCCTTGACTCCATATAGGCTATCACAGTGTATTTTCACTTGCAACTTCAAGTTCCTAGTAGTTAGTTTTAACGTGATTTGGAAACCAAGGACAATTCTATTATTTTTGGTTGATTTCATTTTCTAGAGGCAAAAAAGTAAATGCTGTGTCTTAAAATTAACAATAAGTTATACCTAAACTGCTGTATAAAATGAGATACGACAAGAAAGAATTTCCATATACTACTCATTTCATAGGATAGGGTCAAGGTTAGATATTTGCCTTCTGAAAGTGACCCTCATTAATCTTGGGCTCCACCAGGGTTTTGGAATCTCCTACCTGTGTGCCAAGGCTCCCATAAAGGCCTTTTTTTTTTCCCCCTGTGGATGGCTGACAAATTATGTTTCTATGGGGGAAGATGAGGAATGTGGACCTCCTATTACACCATCTTGCTGACATCATTTCAACATTAATTTTATTTGTTTTTTTTTTTTATTTTTTTAACGTTTATTCATTTTTGAAAGATGGAGAGAGACAGAGCATGAGGGACAGAGAAAGAGGGAGACAAAGAATCCAAAGCAGGCTTCAGGCTCCCAGATGTCAGCACAGAACCTCATATGGGGCTTGAACCCACAAACTGTGAGATCATGACCTGAACTGAAGTCGGACACTTAACCAACTGAGCCACCTAGGTGCCTCTCAACATTAATTTTAAAGTATAAATTTACAATATTTATACTTTAAAATTAATGTTAGTATCACCTTAATATATTTATTTCTCTTTTAACCAGCTGAATAATTGAGAAGAACAATGTTCACTTTATTCTGCTAGAATGTTCACATAACATAACCTAGACTATTTATAAATTTATAAGTAGGAAATTATGCAAATAAAATATACTGTTATAACTTATATCATTTTCTCTATCCTAATTTAAGATCCATCAAAATGAGAGGTATAATTATTTGATGAGACACATCTCCATTACCTAGTTCTGTCCTCTAATTATGATATGTTTGCATTGCCACTGGTAATGGAGGAATTAGTTTACCCAAGCAAGAAATCAATAATTCAAACTTATAATTAAATTTTATTATAATGAGAAAATTCATACATTAATGTGGACTCAATCTATTTCTTCTCAATAGTTATTTTCTAACCCATGCATAATTAAATATGCAAATTAAAATATCTAGTATCAATGTTATTATATTTTTATTAAAATCAATAAGGGAAGACACATAGAATAGTTCTATAGTTTTATAGATATGCAATAAAATGAAATTAATAAACACCAAAGAATATTTTTCAAATGTGTCATTTATTTATTGTCATTTTCTTTCTGGAAGTCTTACATATTTTAATATGAGTTGGTTATTTCTTTATCAGTAATCATGCTTATCCATTGCATATAGGACTAACCAAAAAATTTGTGGGGCCTAGTGCAAAATGAACATCTTGGGGCCCTTGTCCCAAATTTATTGCTAATTTCAAGAAATGGACAGCCAGAACATTAAATTCAGTGTGGAGTTCTAAATGTTGTGCCCTGCGGTAACTGCAAACATTTTTTTTTTAAGTCTTAACATCAAATCTTCCTCTTCCAGAATGTAGAATACATAACCTCTTCCAGAATGTAGAATGGGAGGAAGGACTTTCTTACTTATTATATGAAGCTACTATTACCTTGGTAGGAAACTACACAGAATAAAAGAAACATAGAGTCCAGTATCTTCATGGATGTAGATACAATTCTTATCAAAATATTGTCCAAGAGAACTTAGTAATATATAAAAACATTATACATTATTCCCAAGTGAGAATTATTGCAGAGATACAGGTTGGTTACTATTTAGAAATCAATGTATTTTACCCTAAAATTAAGGAAGAAAAATCACATGACTCTATCAAATAATACGAAAAATGATACAACTCAACACATCCTCAAGAAAAAAAAAACTCAGAAAATGGGAATAAAGGACAACCTCTTTAACTTACAAAATATATAGTTACAAAAATATATAGTTACACTTACAAAATATATAGTTAATATATAGTTATACACTTACAAAAATATATAGTTAATATCACATTTAATAAAAGACTAGGTGCTTTATTCTGCTAGAATGGGAATAAACCAATGGAGAATGGGAACAAGCCAATGATGTATTGATACACACTTATGTAATGTAATCCTGGAATTTTAGGTAAAGCAAGAAGGAAAAAAAAGACATAAAAGTTCTCTGTATCAGAAAGTAAAAATTACACTATTCTTATCTGTAGATTACATGATTATTTATGTAGAAAATCTCAAGGAGTCTATAAAACTCATATTTCTAACTCCTATAGATAATAACTGGGTTTAGCAACCTTACAGGATACATGATAATATACAAGGATCAGTTGTATTTGTCTATACTAACAATGAATTATGGATACCAAAATTAAAATATATTAATTAAAATACAATAAAATTTGTATCAATATATTTAATATAATTGCTTATAGTAACATAAATGAAACTTTAGAAATGAAAAGAGAAGAATCAGTAATCTACTTGACTTCAAGAATTGTTATATAGAGTTATCAAGACTGTGTGATATTGTTGAGACATAGATCTTTAGAAAAATGATACAGAATAAATAAACCACAAATACACACAATGAGGTTCACACGTTGTACAAACACTATTTCAAAATGTATCATATAATTCAATGTCAAATTTAAAACCATAGAATATTTATTAAATAAATGGAAAACTTGATGAATTGGACTGCAATGAAATTAAAGGAAAAACAAAACTTTTGCTCTACAAAAGACCCTGTTAGAAGTTGAAATGGCATTGTCACGTAGTATTCCATTGTGTATATAAACCACAATTTCTTTATCCATTCATCAGTTGATGGACATTTAGGCTCTTTCCATACTTTGGCTATTGTTGAGAGTGCTGCTATGAACATTGGGGTACAAGTGCCCCTATGCATCAGTACTCCTGTATCCCTTGGGTAAATTCCTAGCAGTGCTATTGCTGGGTCATAGGGTAGGTCTATTTTTAATTTTTTGAGGAACCTCCACACTGCTTTCCAGAGCGGCTGCACCAATTTGCATTCCCACCAACAGTGCAAGAGGGTTCCCGTTTCTCCACATCCTCTCCAATATATACACAATGGAATACTACGTGGCAATGAGAAAAAATGAAATATGGCCTTTTGTAGCAACGTGGATGGAACTGGAGAGTGTAATGCTAAGTGAAATAAGCCATACAGAGAAAGACAGATACCACATGGTTTCACTCTTATGTGGATCCTGAGAAACTTAACAGGAACCCATGGGGGAGGGGAAGGAAAAAAAAAAAAAAAGACGTTCGAGTGGGAGAGAGCCAAAGCATAAGAGACTGTTAAAAACTGAGAACAAACTGAGGGTTGATGGGGGGTGGGAGGGAGGGGAGGGTGGGTGATGGGTATTGAGGAGGGCACCTTTTGGGATGAGCACTGGGTGTTGTATGGAAACCAATTTGTCAATAAATTTCATATATATATAAAAAAAAAGAAGTTGAAATGGCAAGTTACATACAATTTGACAGAAAACATTTTCAAACCACATATCTAACAAAACATTATAAAGAAATTTTATTAATCAATCATAGAAATTTCTGATAATTGGCAAAATATATGAAGAAATATTTCATAACGGAGGATATGTACATGGTAAACACATAAAAAGATTTTAAACATCATTAAACATTAGGAAAATACAGGTTTTTACACACCTATAAGAATGTCTAGAGAGAGAAATAAATTGGATGCAGGCCTGGATCACTTAAACATTGTGTGTGGAAATGTAAGGTGATCAGCCAAAAAACTAACTAAACATGCACCTAACAGGAGCCGGAAATTGCACTCTTTAACATTTATCCTAAATCAATGCAAAATTCATGCAAAAATGTGTACATACATGTTTAGCAGCTATATTCTTAATAGCCTAAAAGTGGAAGCAACCCACATACCTTCAACAGATGGTTGGGTAAACAAACTGTGATACCATCTTACAATGGAATACTAATGAGCAATAGAAAGGAACACACTCTTGATACGAAGTTGATGAACCTTATTGAATATCCAGGGAATTATATTGAGTGAAAAAAAAAGCCAATATCAAAAGATTACACACTGTATGGCTCTATTTTATAAGATTCTTGAAATAACAAAATTTTGGAAATGGAAAACAGATTATTGTTTTTTAGAGATTGGAGTTTGGAGACAAGTAGATGTGGCTAATCTAGAGCAATATGAGGGATGTATGTGATGATGAAAATGTTCTGTGTCTTGACATTCTCAATAGCAATATCCTGATTATGATATCATTCTATAGGTTTACAAGATGTTACCACTGGGGGAAATAGTAACGGGTACCAAAAATCTCTTTGTGTTATTTCTTACAATATGATTCTATAATGATCTCACATCTTAATTAAAAAAAAAAAAAATAGGGTAATTTTGCTTATAAAAGTAAACGTGAAAAATGAATAGTATTTCTAAAGTTCATAAATTTATATTAATACCTGAATCAGGATTAAAGGAAAATTTGTCCAAAGAAAGAATGACTCAATTGTAAATAATCTGTCAATATAACTTATCAATGAATAAATTAAAAATCTGGGTGGTTATTTTAATATACACCTGAAAGATAAAATTTCCTTCTGTTTCAACTTTAAAAATAAGTTCAATATATATAAATATATATGTATCTATCTATATATATGTATGTACATATATCTTGGAAAAACTCATCAGTTTGGAAACAGTAAAGGATTTCCTTAATTTGTTAATGTAACCAGAAGTCTATAGCAAATGTTGTAAGAACAAGAGGGAAAAAAAGGTAAGCAGATTATTATCGCTGCTTTTTTACTATTGCTCTAGAGGAGCTAGTATAACCTTACAATAATGTAAAATGAAATAAACAAATATTTTAGAAGAAATAAACCTGCAATTATCAGTAATGTAATTATCTATATAGAAAAAACAACAGAATTTATAGAAACTGATTACAAAGTTTAACAGTATGCTACGTAGAAGATCACCATATAATCTATACCAGCAATAATCAACCATTATTAAAAATAAAACAACATTCACAGTGATAACACTGGTTGTAATTTGAACAAATTAATTTAGCAAATAATACAGAGAAACGCAATAGAGATAAATATTCAGCTCTATAAAATAGACTAAAATTTTATGTTAAGAATAAAACGTTGTAATGTGGGGGATGTAAAATTATATTATAAAATGTTAGGATTTATACACAAATTGGTTATGCAATGAAAAATCAATAAAAAACTCCACTATTTTCTGAACTCAGTACATTTCTTCTGAAACGTTTATGGTGTCCAAGTCTCTTGACAAACTCCTACCACATGAAGACTTTAGAGTGCGAAAAGTGTGCAGTGCAACGTAAGAGAGAACAGTCAGGTTGTAAACAATAAGATCATTCACCAAAAAAACCCAAAATTATGTATAAGCCAAGAGCATCCCTATCAGGTTAACTCAGGAGCAGAGGAAATGGAGTCCATGAGAAATGTGACACTGTGGGTGAAAACTGGCTGCCAGACTCTTATTGATTATTACAATGCTTTTTTTTTTTTTGGATGAGTGTTGACTTCTCTAAGTCTAATGTTTTTTTGTTATCAAAATTAACTCATAACAATGAGAATTTATGACCTAAAGAAACAAAATTAGAGCCATATTTACCTCTAACACAAACTCCTGATATTGTATGCGAAGAAACAGACATGCAAGAAATTTAAGAGATTTTCTCAAGGGCACTGAGCTAAAATGTGACAGATTTACAGGTTTGGAATTAGAACTTCTTTCTCCTGATACCTGTTTCTTTCTTCTTTCCACCAAATCAAATGATGTTGTTTTACCTTGTGTTCACATTCCTGTTTTTGCATACAATCCAAATAATTTATTCTTAGCTGAGGAGGCTGGGTGCAGTGAATCTTTTTCTAACTATAGGTCTTGTTGCCACAACTCCTAGTCTCTGGTCATTGCCACCAAATGGTCAGATTCAATCATGTATCAGAATCTTTGGATGACTTTGATGGATACATTTATTGTCATCAAAATGAAAAGAGGTAAAATGTTTATTGAGTAATTTTTCACCTTTAATAAATAATTTATGTTACCTTCTAAAGTATACAATATTTTTCTTTTTTTTTATGTTTATTTTGAGAGAGAGACAGAGTGCAAGTGAGGAAGGGGCAGAGGGGGAGGGAGACATCTGAAGCAAGTTACAGGTTCTGAACTGTCGGCAAAGAGCCCGACGTGGGGCTCGAACTCACAAACAGCAAGAAGTTGGAAGCTCAACCAACTGAGCCACCCAGGTGCCCCTAAAGTATAAAAATTAAATGCATCTCATTAATTCCTTCACTGATGATTTCACTCAACCCTTGGTAACTTTCTGTCGCTATGCTCACTGCTAGGCATACAAATATTAGAAAAATTCAGGGGAAGAGAAAAACATTGAAGAGAACCAAAACCAATCATGAGACTGTTTTTGAAGCTTCATTAAATAACACTTGAGTGATAAACTATTTTTTTAAATGAATGTTTATTCATTTTTGAGAGTGAGAGTGTGAGCAGGAGGGGGGAGGCAGAAGATCCAAAGCAGACTCTGCTGACAGCAGTGAGCCTCATGCAGAGCACGAACTCAGGAAAGGTTAGATGGACCCTGACCTGAGGTGAAGTTGGGCACTCAAATGAGCCACTCAAGTGCCCCAGTGATACTTTTTAAGATTTTTTTCTCGGTACCAAGTTTCCTTTTTCTGTTTTGACAAATGTACCAGAAATGTAGTGGCTTAAAACAACATATGTTTATTTTCTTACAGCTTCGTAAAGTGGCACATGGATACCATTGGGCTAAAATCAGGGTGTCAGTCGGGCTGCATCCCTTTCTGGAGACTGTAGGGAAGAATGCAGTCCATTTCTTTCCCTTTCCTAACTTCTAGAGGCTGCTCACATTCCTTGTTCATCTTCTCCTTTGTCTATCTTTTTTCTCTAGCAACTTTGTATCTCCTTGACCATTCTTCTGTAGTCATTATCTCTCTCTCATCACAGCCATCAAAGGTTCTTTACCTTTTAAGGATTCATGTGATCAGATTGAGCCTACCTGGAAAATACAGGCTAATTGCTTAATTTTAAAGTCCTTCAATTAATCATAACTATAAATTCTTTTTTGCCATTCAAGGTAACATAGGCATAATTTCTGGGGATAATGATATCGATGTTTTGAAGAGGTCATTATTCTTCCTACCATGCTGGGTGATTGGGGAATAATTTAATGAGCTGATGATTAATACATTTTCAGTTGAATGTTATGGGGCTCATATACAGGTTTCCCCACTTATCTGAAAGTTTGATTTACACCACTTTAATGTTAGGGAAGACCTACATTGGTACCTGTTTTTGCTAACTGAAAGAAATCGAAAAAGGATTTTCACTTTTACTTGTAATTACTTTGTTTATTCCATTTCAGCTTATGAAAGTTTTCATAAGAACGTTCTACTTTCAAACAGCAGGCAAAACCTGTACCAGTCCTTGTGACTGTTGCTATAAAACCAAAGAATCGGGAAGAAATAGTGATGAAGGGTTAAAGCAAAGAGTTAAAAATAATAAATGGTTATGGGTACAGTGGGCGGGACTGAGGTGAGACTGAGCCTGTCCAGGAAGTTTTAACTAGAATTGCAAAGAATACATTCAAACAATTAGAAATAAATCAGTTGTTATAATATGATTTCATTTCAGGAATTCTTCCCTTTTAGTTCACTTAGTCTTAGCGGGAGAGTCCTCCCTAGCACTGTTAACCTAAGATGGGAGAGGAGACCCAGCACGAGAATCAAACACAGGAGGTTTACAAAGTGTTCATTCTACACCCCTTTTTAATGTCACATGTTTGGATTTCAATTTTTGTAGTTCTAGCGAATTAATTTGGGGAAAAAAAGTCACCACTAATAAATAAATGAATCCTATTACCTCCTATCCTTCTATCTTGTAATCATCTTGTACATAGCTCAGCTCAAAATGACATATTAATTTCTGAAAATACAGCTGCCATTTTGATATTTATTCAGCAGATCTCCTGCTCTGTAGCTCAGTAGTTTGATTAGTCTTCTGAGTTGAAAGCATTTAAAATGATACAATGTCACAAATTTTCCAGCCAACCATGCAGCAAAAACTTGTTTTTGCATTTAAATATTTACAATTCATGCATCAGCAGGGAAATTTGCTTTCTTTAACATTGTATGAAAAATGTGACTGTAATTTCTGTATTGAAAACTGATCTGCTTAACCAAAACTAACCGTTTCTTCCAATATATCACAAATATATACACAATGAAATAAAGACACATTTGGATGAGACAGCTGGAATACTAGCTTTACATTAAATGCCCCTGCTCAGGCAGACATTTTAAAAATATATTTGACTTACAATTTGTTATTTAAAACTGAAAAATTAAGTCATTGATTAAGTCGTCTGCTTTGTGGAAGCAGAATTTAGGGCAAAAATATATCAACGTAGGATGGACTTAGAAGCTACAAAAATTTTTACATGGAGAAATCATGTCTAGACTTGGAAAAATGTCAATTCTACTACTTACACAAACACACTTATTAAGTGAAACTCTACAGAGAATTAGCACTTTATTTTTTTGTCACTGAGGCTAATTTTGCTCAGACATTAGATAATAGGAGTAATTGCAAACTTTTATCAGGATTTTCATTTTTGCCATGATGTGAAACATATTAAAATCCTGGTTTCCATTATTATTCTTGTCCTACCACATCTCCTTTTCTCTCTTGCTCTCTTACTTTCTTGCTGTCTTGCTCACTGTCTGCCCCTCCCCCACAAGCACCCACACACAAATATGCGTATGTGTGTGTGTGTGTGTGTGTGCGCGTGTGTGTGTATACACACACGCACACACACACACAACCACATATGCGTATATTCCATTTCTGTAAAAAAATGCAATAAGCATCACATGTAATGGCAGAACATTTGCTATTTTTTTCTTTTCTCTGAAGAAATAAAACCTAGAAAAAAATACTACCTTAGACCACCATGTTTAAAGAGCTTTCCATGGACTTTTAAAGTTTCCACTCAAACATATGAATCAAAGATCCTTGGACAATTAAAGAAAAGTTCCAAATCTGAGAGTGGTTAATAATGCATATAAATTAAAAATAAAACTCTAGGGAGGATAGGAATAATAAAGGACTCAGAAGAACACTTGAAAAAAGTTTGAGTTGAGTAAAATAAAAGCATTTGGAGAGAAATTTTATTAATGAAACTATATCAGAATATGACATAAAATGAAGAGAATAAAAATTAGGCTTTAACATCACAAATATTTTAGAAAAAATTACTTAATAGCAAGGTTGGAATATAAAGTCGAATAAATGTAACAAAAGCTAGAACAGAAAGATAGCTGTAAGTTGTAAGGTCAAAGAATAATAAGATACCTAAAAGTAGGTCCAGAAGTTCTGAAAATTATATGTATTTCAGAATGTGATAGTAACAATAAAAATGTAGAAAATTACTTTTCTTGAGAAATAATCCAAAGTTTTTGCAGCTAAAGGATGCATAGTGCTAGTTGGATGGTACCAATAAATGTCAAGATAGGTGAAAGGAAATGAAATCCACCAAATGATATCACAGAGAAACATCAGAAACCAGTTGCAAACAAAAATACTAAACCTTACAGAGAAAATAAAATTGTGTCACTTACGGGTGAGAATTAAAATGGCACTTGGCTATTCATTGATATAGTGGGTGAGCAAAAACAAGGAAGTAATTCTCACAAAATAAGGGGACACGTTTTTACTAGTGAATTCCATACTTGATATGTGGGTGAAATATATGCACATGTCATAATAAGTAAGTGACTGAGAAGAGTGTCTTTTCATTGTTGGGGTGAATATAAATAAAAAATAAATAAAAGACAGTAACACAATTAGAGAGCTCTAATAATTATTAGTCTGACCCAAATTAAGACTAGTTATATTTGAAAAACTTAGAAGACTAAGAAACATATAAGGTTATAAATAAATAAACACCAGGAATCTAAACAGAAAAGGTAATCATATTTCCCACATTTTAATACAGAAATATCAATATCGAGTAATATCCTAGTGAAGTTACTAAGATCTGAAGTAAGTGAAGAGTCTTTTGAAACAATTGACTGTGTGCACAGAATGTGTCTGCATGGATTTGTGTGTGGTGAGTGATGTCCTGGTGGTGCTGTTGGTGATGCTAATAGGGAAGAATCAGTAATCAGGTTGGTCTCACAATGTCAGAAGAAATGCAACAAATTTAATTCTCAAGGTAAGAAAGTGTAAGTGAAGACATTTATAGCCAAACAATTTTTATTGAAGTACACAGAGGCAAAAAAGACACTCTCACATATACAAGAACCTAGGTAATGGAGCACCGATAAATGTTTCTTTAAAAACAAAGAGATCTGCATGGTAATAAAATCTAGCTAACTAGTATATCTCCATGAATAATATAAGATAAGCCACCTGCTGCCAGGCATCAGGCACTTTAACAGAGAGAGCGAAGGTTAAGTAACTGAGAGAAACATTATCCTAGGAAAATGTCATAAACAATGACAAAAAATAGGTATAACAAAAAGGAGTGACAGCAAAAGTAAGAAAGAAGGGTGGGGCGATGCTGGAGAGCTCAAAAGGGGCTATGAAGTGTAGTGGTGCTCCTCTTACCTTCCTTGCAAGAATTTACTGTACATTGAAGAGCTGAACATAGAAAAATAAGTTAAAAAACATGTTTTTAAAAATTTGTTTGATTGCCTATAAGTGTTGGTTAATTATCATCCTAAATTAATGATAAAGAAAATTAAAAACAAAATTAAATCAAGATGTAAAAAGAAAAGTACAATTGCATCAATTTTTATGTCATTTGTAACAAAGCCAATAGTTCCAATTCCAATTTGGGAATCAAAAATATACATGGATGCATGTTACACAAATATGGATATGTTGTACAAACTTTGAGGTTTACTGCATATTAAGTACAAACATTACACACAAAGAAAAAGTAATGTATACACTATGAAGTGGAAAACCCCATAGCATTAAAATAGAAATGCACATAAAATATGCTAAAAGTTACAAGCTAAATATATTTGATGTCCTAACGACTATAAATGGGATAAATTTAAACTTTCAAAGAAAAGAGATGACTTTAGATTAGCTAAATAACTCATCCATATATATTTATGCCAGAAATGCATCTGAGAGAAAGTGTTTCAGAAATATTTAAACTAAGAGGATGATCCAGAGTTAAAGAGTTCTTATGTCACATAACTTATACACTTAAAAATGGAAATGTAAATATATATTTCAGAAACTATATGGAGATGTTTAAAGAAATAAATTATTTTTGGGGCTAAGCGTCCGACTTCAGCCAGGTCACGATCTCGCGGTCCGTGAGTTCGAGCCCGGCGTCAGGCTCTGGGCTGATGGCTCGGAGCCTGGAGCCTGTTTCCGATTCTGTGTCTCCCTCTCTCTCTGCCCCTCCCCCGTTCATGCTCTGTCTCTCTCTGTCCCAAAAATAAATAAACGTTGAAAAAAAAAAATTTAAAAAAAAAAAAAGAAAGAAATTATTTCTTAGTCACTCTGACCCATTTTTTTTGAAACCGTGGCAAATCAAGTGACTGAAATCAATCAAGTAAATCTAAATCAAATCTACCTTTAATAATAAGATATACAATTTTATTTTTAAAGCTCATGAAATATGTTGTTTCTTGGCCCCAGGTCAAAATTCAAATAAATTTTAAAATAAAAATAATAATGATAACGGTTTCCAATTGCATTCTGACAAAAGGAGAGATATTAGCTGCAATTAACGTTTTCATATAAGATATAATTAGCAAATCAGAAAAAATAAATATTCTTAGAGGTATCAATAAAAATATAGCATCAATAAAAATATAGCATCCAAGAATAAATTTAATAAAATTATACAAATTCTTTATGAAAAGGTTTAAGCCTTTACTGTAAGAAAGTTAAAAAATTTAAATAATCACATCTACTTGGCTCAGCATACACAGTATTACAGTGATAATATCTGTGATGAACACCGGGTGGTGTATGTAAGTGTTGAATTACTATATTGTATATCTGAAAATAATGTAACACCTTATATAAACTAATTGAAATTAAAATTAAGATTAAAAAATATCCTTTACAAGTGTCTTTAGTACAGATTTTTTGATGGTGAATATTCTCAGTTTTTGCTGGCCTATAAATGTGGGTTTTTTTGTACCATTTTTCTTGAAAAATTGTTTTGATGGTACACATTTCTAGGTTGAGAGTTATTTCCTCTCAGTTCTTTGAAGATGTTCTTTTCCTGTGTTCTGTGTTCTATTATTTTGAAAAAGTCTACCCTCAATCTAATTGTTGTTTCTTAAAAGAGATTCTTTCTCTCAGGCCTTTTTAAGACCATCTTGTTTCTGGTGTACTATGATCAATATTTAAGTGAATTGAAGTATGAAAACAAAGGAACGCTATCTGATTGTAAGTCACATATGTCTACAAATAGGCTAAAGTAATCTATATGCAACTTGCTGAGAGGTGAACAAAACTTTCAGGGTTTCTTCCACTTTTATTCCATTATTCATCCCCATCCTGTATGTAAAAAGTGCAAGTAAAGGGTAAGAGTAAGCCAGTGCCTTTGAGGGAAATGATGGATGTCTTAGTTCAGGTTCCCATAACAAAATACCCTAAAGTGGAGGGCTTAGAAGCAACGGAAATTTATTTCCCATAGTTCTGGAAGCAGGAAGTGCAAGAACCAGCTGTAAGCACAACCAGGTTCTGTTGAAAGCTGTCTTCTTAGTTGTAGACTGTTGATTTCTTTTGTATCCATCTACATATAGCAGAGAGCAGAGAGAGGAAGCAAGCTCTCTCGACTCATATGAAAACTGATCCTATATATGAGAGCTCCACTCTCAACCTTATCTTAATTACATCCCCAAAGTCTCATCTTCTAATACTATCAGGTCGTGAGGGTGGTGAGTGGGTAGGATTAGTCAAATTGGGTGAAATGTTACAATGGTCTTAGCCAATGTAAACCATAAGTGGTCACCACTATTGTCCATTGACATAGTTCATGCTAACAATGAGAGAGTACAGAAATGTGGGTATCATTCACACAGAAGACATCATTGCCAAATTCTAACAATGCCAGTGAAAAGAAACTTTGTTTCCTTTTATCATCCTTTGAAAATTCAACTCTAGAAGAGTTAGAAGCAGTATCTAGTACACGGGGGCAGTGTGGAATGAGAACGGTGAAAGATAATGTCATATTTCCCTGTACTTTTCTTCAACAAACAAATGGGCATGGGTCTACCTGTGTGTAGAAAAATAAATTGAATGGAATTGAAAAAGTTCATTTTGATTAGACTACACTTAGTAATAATTTCAAGTGATGTTTTCAAATACCTGTATATGTTTGGAAAACATCTGGGATCTACTTAGAATTCAAAAGGTATTGAAGGCTACAGGTTGGGCTGGAACATAGTGCTTGGGGAATTACATAGTTGTTTCCTGATATGTCTACTGATGAGGGAGCATGGAGCAAGCTGAGGGCAAAATACAGGGTGGCAGCTCCCCAACCCTACCTACCCACCCCCACCCCCCACTCAGGTGGACTATGTGTGATATTCCTCAGACACTCCTGGCTACCAAAGAACAAAGGGAAGGGGTTTAAGTGCTTGCCATGGTAATGTGGGAAACTAAGGCAAATGAAAAATTAATTCCCTTACTGCCTTCGGCCCATTGACAAGTCCTTGAAACAGGCAGAGTGACCTCCCTCCAGGACCTCAGCTGCCTTGTGTTAGGGCTAAAAGAGTGATATGCCCTGATTCGAGAGACCCCCCGAAAACAAACCACCAGAGTCCAGAATCAAAGCCAAGCGGCAAGGGTCGTTTATTGCAGGTTCGAACCCAGTCCTCCGCGCACTCTTGCCGGTGACGCTAAGAGGCCCCGAGCAAGGATCTTACAGCTTCTTTTATAGACAGGCACAAACAAGTTAGGGATTTTTTTGAGGTTACAGAGCTGTTATTGGTTGACATTTAAATTTGAACGCTCAGCAGAACTTGTTTGGTTCCCGCCTTTATTTCAAACCACTCAGCAGAACTTGATTGGTTCCCGCCTTTAGGTCAGACTACAACTGGGCACACCCTGGCTGGTTTGGGGGGGGGGGGGTCTTTTCTCTTAGTCTCTCAAGAGAACTGTAGCTTAACATTATCCCAAACTTGAGGATCCTGTAAGTATAATTCCTTTATCTCAACTGCCCCAAGATATATGCTGGCAATTATACTCCAAGTTTATTGTCCCCCGATATACATCTGAAGCGTGTCATGACAGTTTTATTAAACAGTAATATGTGGCGTTTCTCTAGCACATCTAGACCCTCAAGGTCCTGGAAACCTTGCTTCTTCCAAAATACCTTAGAGACTTACCCTATCCCTGACCCCATCCCAACCTGAGGGTATAAAATGAGTTGCCCATCATGACCCAAGTGCAGCTCTTTCTGCCCATGGGTCCTGTCCCCATGCTTTAATAAAATCACCTTTTTGCACCAAAGATGTCGTCAGGAATTCTTTCTTAGCTGTTGGCTGTGGACCACCCCACGAACTCCCCATCACCCTAAAACTTCATCAATACCGAATGTGCCTCTTACCAAATTATCTTGCTTCTGAAACTTATGTATTTGGAAATCTCCTAATTTAAATTATAATGAAGTGACTTTAAATATTATATCGATATATAATGGGTATCTTGTCTTTCACTTTTACAAAAATCAGAAAAAGAGCATCACTTGATTAACGCTACTTTTGTTTTGCAGCTTGCAATATCAATCAATGTAGAGTAGATATATTTGACAGTCAACTGTGTTAACAATTTACAATCTTTTAATTGTTATCTTCTCTGACTTTTCATGCAGTTTACTTCCATACTCTTTCTGCTTCCTGGATTTACAGGCAATAATAAAAACTATTTTATGGGAAAAAATTACTGTTCTCTCATTCTAGTCTATAGATGCATTTCTAATATGTGTGTGTGTGTGTGTGTGTGTGTGTGTGTGTGTGTGTGTGTGTGTAAAATAAGTAACCTATACAGTCACCTTTAGAAATTTTAGTCTGATATGGAGTGGTCAAAGGTTTGAGTTCTAATTAATCCAAGTTTTTACGTTTAAGATACAGTTTGCAAATGTTCGAACATCATAGTGTTGCTCTAAGTAAGACTGACATTAATGCGGACTGAACAGAATTAATTGGTAATGAACGTTTTGTTTAAATGTAGATATTTGCAGAACTTGTCCAATAGATTGGAAGGAGTGACATGACATAATACAGAAGTTTTTGTATTCTACTAGAGAGGAATTCTGTCTCCTCTTCTTGCATGTATTTGGTTAACTTTCTATACAGTAATTCCCTGCTTCAGGCTGGGTTAGACCTAATGCTCTTCCTCGACACCTCAGGTATTTTTTCTAACATATAAATTCACATCTTTAGAGGCAGAGATTTAAGACTCCAGGGCAGTTTCTGGGAGAAAGAATTTTCTCTTTCCTTCAAGATCCCTCTAGCTGCACTAAGAATCAAATTGGCATGAGACAGATTAACAGGAGAAAATAAAATTTAATAGCATACATATGGGGAATCCATATAGACATAAAATTCCCAAAGACAGTGAGGTAATGGGATGCTTATATGAGCTAAGGAGAGGGTTAGAAGTCTGAGGATAGAAAGCAGAAAGACCCTTAGCAGAAAGGTGAGAGGAGGTGTTTGGAAAACAAAGGTTGCCCTATTATGTTGATGAGTTTCTTTGGTAAACAGGAATCTCTGTTAAATAGCTCTCTTTCTGGTACAGCAGGCAGTTGAGGCAGTTGGTAAAGAATGTTTCCTGAATCTGTTGGCTTTTTATTGCTTTTAACTCAAAATGATGTTCATGCCAAAGTGGCCCATCTTAGGGCTGCCCTTGGCCTGTCTGCCCTTGGCCTGTCCAGTAGCGAAGTTTGATCACAGTATTAGAAGACCACCCAACGTGAAGGGAATGCATTAGGCACAGACAGGTGAAAGAAATCAGGAGACATTGGTAGTAGCATGTCTGTGTATGATTGAAAGTTTACAGGTTTTCAGGTTTGATTGCAGGCAGAAGGGCCATCCTCTATCAAAGTAATGCCTGGATTATGCATTCTCCAGTATGGATTCTTGAGACACAAAGAATCCTAATCTGCAAATCCATTAGTTAGAATTGGGGGAAATGATAAGAATGGAATACCTCTAGCACTTTTATAGTTATGTATCAAATAAAAAGATTTCCTCTGCCGGTCTGAAGAATCTTTTAGAACCATATGCTATGAAGTTAACAAAATGGACGTGTTCCCGTTTTGCCAGGTAAAATTATCTGGAAATACTACAGAAATTTTACCCTGTGGCCTGAAATTTCTCATAATCAATCCGGTGTTATTCAGAGTGTCAGTCCAAGCGTGCTCTACTCCATCTTCAATCTGAAACTGATAATGTAGCGCATGTGTTGTTGACTAAATTAGTATATAGTGTTGAGTCTCCAAATTCCTAGTGATAATTAAAGTATTCCTAAAATATAAACATTATTCTTCACATGCAGATACAAATTTCAATGTTTCCTTTTCAAGATTGGTTCAGCAGCTTTTAAGAGAATTTAACATAAGGATTGAAAATCAAATGTGATTATTAAAAGTCAAACACCGGTGCTAAAAGTATTAAATGTTTTCTAAAACAAGAATTAGAGTATCATATTACATAAACTTTAGAATGTGGCAAGTTGTAAAAATTGATTTCATTTGGAAAAAAAATACTTAACACTATGATAAGGTAAAGTTAATTCCATGATAATTCAAAGGGACCTAAATTTTAATAGGATACAATTTTATGTGCCATAAAGAAATTAGATAAGACAAGAGAAGGAACGATAACATATGTGCACTAAATAAATCTGAGAAAAAGTCAAAATGAGTAGAGCCTTCCTCAATGCTGAAGTTTTGGGGTGATAGTGGGGTGGTTTGAAGCTGATGGCCAATAAAGAAAAGAGAGGGAGGGAGAGAGAGAGAGAGAGAGAGAGAGAGGAAGGAAGGAAGGAAGGAAGGAAGGAAGGAAGGAAGGAAGGAAAGGAAAGGAAAGGAAAGGAAAGGAAAGGAAGGAAGAGAAAGGGAGAGAAAGAATTCTTGAAGACGTCTTTGGTGCAAAAAGGTGATTTTATTAAAGCAAGGGGACAGGACTCTTGGGCAGGAAGAGCTGCACTGGGCTTGTGAAGAGTGGCTCCTTATATACTATAAAATTGGGGGAGATAAAGTCAAAAGGGAGGCCTCTAGAGGGACTTTGATTTGCTAAAGAGGATTCCTAAGATACTTGAGGCCTTGCTATTGTCAAGCTAAGGTTTTTCCTCTACTAAGGCATTAGGACGGTAAGGGGTTCCTGGAGAAATGTTATACTTGGTATTTTCTGCAAGTGTTGTCAATGGGCTGCAGGTTATAAGGAAATTTAATTTTACCTGTCATTTCCTTCATGCCTTTGTTCCCTATATCATTATGGAGGAGTGAAGTTGGGGCTCCAGGAAACGGAGTCCATTGGCTTCTGGAGATTAAGCTATTGATAAGATTGCCTTTTTCTTGTAATTTACCAAGACATTTGTAAACTGATAGAGACTATTTCCTGCATGACTGTGATCTCTATCAGTTAACAATTATTTTTTCCTTCCCTTTGTCCTTGGGCATCCAGCAGTACCTGAGGCATATCACACATATCCCACCTGGTCTGGCAGGGGGAGGGGGGAGGGTCTAGCTTGTATTTTGCCCGAAGCTTGCTCCACACTCCTTCATCACTCTAGGGAATAAAAGATAGCTTGTCACACTTTGCCTGAGAAGGAGAATGAGAAAAGCAGAGAAAACTATGTAGCAGAAAATGTGCTGTGTCTCTTCATAAAAAACTCATATGGTGTTTCCAGAATCCAGAATTCTGCCAGCAACTACATTCTCTTAGCTAATTAGAATCAAAGGAAGTGTTTCAGGCCAGGTCTAGCTGATGTTAAAACGTCATTATTTCCATTATAATTCATTGCCTTGGTAGCTTTCCTAATGTGTGAAAATACTATTTTTAACTGAAAAAATAATGAAAATTTATTTCTTTTATTATATCTTTTTATTTATATCTTAAAAGTATTAAACACTTATGTGACATGTATATTTATATGATATATCACTTAGAGAAAAAAGACTAGAAAAATTTCATCAAAAATATTGACACCATTGGGGCGCCCGGGTGGCTCAGTCTGTTAAGCATCAAAATTTGGCTCAGGTCATGATGTCACTGTTTGTGAGTTCAAGCCCTGTGTCGGGCTCTGTGCTGACAGATCAGAGCCTGGAGCCTGCTTCATGTTCTGTGTCTCCCTCTCTTTCTGCCCCTCGGCCTCTCGTGTTCTGTCTCTCTCTCTCTCTTTTTCAAAAATAAATTAGCATTAAAATATTTTTTTTAAATATATTAACACCATGATTCTATGGGTATTTGGGTTAAGTATATATTTGTTTTTTGTGAAGAACATACCCTCTTCTGTTCTTGTTTCCAGTTAAGTAGTTAAGTAAATCCCCTCACCTGGTTCTTAATAATAATAATAATAATAATAATAATATGGATACTAACATGATTCCACCCTAGTTATAGATTTTGGTATACTTTTAAAAAAATTTTTTTAATGTCTATTTATTTTTGAGAGAGAAAGAGACAGAGCATGAGTGGGGGAGGGGCAGAGAGAGAGGGAGACACAGAATCTGAAACAGGCTCCAGACCCTGAGCTGTCAGCACAGAGTCCAACAAGGGGCTCTAGCCCACAAACTGAGATCATGACCTGAGCTAAAGCCGGACGCTTAACCAACTGAGCCACCCAGGCGCCCCAATTTTGGTATATTTTAGATTGTGACTGCTTCTTCCTCTAGCTATCAATCAATTAAAAAGTTAATAAATTCAGGCACTTCTTAATTATTCTGGTTCACTCAGCATAAGCATACTTTTACACAGCATTCTATCGTTCTCCATTGCAAAAGGTGAGATTTAAAAAAAAAACTCTAAATGTGACATTTTGATATCAGAATGGACTCTTTCTTTCACAAGTTTATGTCACAAATTTGTGATGTTGTGCTAACATGATGAAAACTTTGAGAATATAGGTATTATCAGTAATCCATGAAATAAACGGGTACTACACATAGGCAGCATTCTTAGAATTATCAACAAAGCTTCAAAACATTCCTTTTCCTTAAAATTGTCCACAAATATAATTTACATAGTGAACCCTAGAGCTACAGAAACTGAATATGAAAATGAGTTGAAACCTTCTTATTATTATAGAATTTCAAAATGAAAAAAAAAAAGCCATTAAATCAGTGTGCCCATCCTCAAGAAATGTAGAGCATTATTTCCTCAGTTATATTCCCCCATGATTTGTCCAACCTAGTTTTAAATGACTAAACCAATGAGGCTTCTTCTCTGCATCCTTTGGGATACTATCCCATAGCCTAATTCTAAGTACTATGAGGAATTTTGGTAGGTATGTGAATTCTCACGACATTTTTATGCCTTGTTTCAGCAAATTGCTGTTCACGGATGACTTCATCAAAAAAAAAAAAAAGGTGTCTTTGTATAGAATCAGAAGATTGAAAACTCATGCTGCATTTTGCATGGTTTTTGATAGTTATTACCATCCTGAATAATGTGTACTTATTTCCATGACTCATTTTCTTCTATTATGATTTTATATAGTTTGTAAATAGAGTTACTGTGAACTGTCTCATGATGTCTAATAATGGAAGATGTGGAAGTTAAATGCAATCAAGTGAGAAAGATTAATTAAAAAAAGAAAAAATTGCACCCTCAGATAGTTATCAAAGATTTTGATCTTTTTATTGTTTCTGTGATGTGATTACTAATTGTTACAAATAATAGATTTGACATTCTCAGCATGTTGTTTCAGGAAATAGTGATCATAGGCCAGAGAGCAAATATGTATTTGTAGGTACTTCATGGGCACACATAGGTATATAGATACACACACATCTAAATTATAAAACTAATAAACATACACAACTGTATCTATCTATATATGTGTTTTTATATATATATTTCTTTTTCTGTATCAGTAATACGATAATAATCACTGCTATGTAGAGATATTAAGGAGAGGATCTAGGTTAAAATATAAGTTGGAACTATCTCCACATTAAAATGGTAACTAGAGTCATTTAAAATAGATGGGAATGTCCCAGGACTAATGTAGGATTGTGGGTAAAAAGGGGGGGAACAACAGGAAAGATTTGTGGGTGTACCACCATTGAAAGAAATTTTAAAGAATAAGGAGAGTCTACAAGGAAGTCAAAATGACTCATCAAGATGAGTTGCATCTGCACCAGCTATCTAGCATTATGTAGGCATCCCAATGCCGGAAAGCTTCATCCTCATCCCAAGCAAAAGAAAGGCATAGTTAAGGGCATTACAGATTTGAAATGTGCATTAAATACAACAATGTTTAAATTCCTGTGAAGTGTAAAGCCATTTTTGATATTATTTTATTGTGCATCCCATTAATCCTATAATTAGATTTTTGTTGGAAACGTCAATTTGCAATGACAAATGAAGAATAAATTATTATGGGAAAAATAGAATAATGTGTTCAACTGACACTAAAAGAAAGAGTCATCTAAGTGTATAGATTTTTGTCATATACATTACATGTGATGCATTATGCTTACTATAGAATGCCTCCATTTTATACTTTTTTTGGTATTTAGGTCAACAACTGAACCCAGTAAAATATTCACATAAAAAGAAAAAGTAGGGGCACCTGGATGGCTCAGTAGGATAAGTGTCCAGCTTTGGCTCCAGTCACAATCTCAGAGTCTGTGAGTTTGAGCCATGCGTCCGGCTCTGTGCTTGACAGCTCAGAGCCTGGAGCCTGCTTCGGATTCTGTGTCTCCCTCTCTCTCTGCCCCTCACGCACTTGTTCTATGTCTCTCTCTCTGGTTCTCAAAAATGAAAAAATCATTGGGGCACCTGGGTGGCTCAGTGGGTTAAGTGTCCAACTTCAGCTTCAGTTCACAATGTCACAGTTTGTGAGTTCGAGCCCCACAATGGGCTGCGTGCTGACAGCTCAGAGCCTGGAGCCTGTTTCAGATTCTGTGTCTCCCTCTCTCTCTACCCCTCCCCCGCTTGCACTCTGTGTGTGTCTTTCTCAAAAATAAACATTAAAAAAATGAAAAAAACATTAATTTTTTTAAAAGAAGTAACATAATTAATTGCTACTACAAGCTAAATTTGATCAAAACATTTCACCACATTTTTGTAGCTAGCGTCTGGAAATTCTTATTTTATTTTATGTTATGTTATGTTATGTTATGTTATGTTATGTTATGTTATGTTATGTTATGTTATTTTATTTTATTTTATTTATTTTTGAGAGAAAGTGTGAGCGGGGGAAGGGAAGAGAGACAGGGGTACCAGGGATCCGAAGCAGGCTCTGCACTGACAGCAGAGAGCCCGATACAGGGCTCAAACTTACAAACCATGATATCATGACCTGAGCCAAAGTCAGACACTTAACCAACTGAGCCACCATGAACCCAAAATTCTTTTTATTTTAAATAACAATAGTTTGTCCTCTAAGAATTATTTTATTATTTTCCATATATACAAATTTGAGAATGGTATAAATTTTGGTAAATAAATTATCCTGTTCACTACATCATTTTTGTAAATATGATTTCTGCAATTTTGTGTCCCTGCCATTACTACTTTGTCATTGTATATGTCCCTAAAAGATTGAACCATTAAGCTGAGTTAGCTCTGACCTTTAAGGTGAGATTAGGGGGAAAAAAAAGAATAGTCCAGTTAAACTGTTATTCAGCCATTTAGTTTAAAAAATGTGGGATTTATTAATTTTATCATTATTATATATACAGAGTTTTTCTTATATAAGATTACTTTAGAATAAAATCTCATGGTATTTGTTTATATGTAAAACCTAGAAAGGTCATGCTTTTGGAGACCTTCTCAGTTATATTTCAGAATCATATTATTTACATTTTTTCATAATGTTAAATGTCATTTTGTTTGCAGGCAGAGAACCAACTTCATTCCTCCATTATATTAATGGAATGAATGAAATTAAAAATGTATCATCAGATTAATGAGCCAGAGGAGAATACCTATTACTACTTTTAGACAGCACAATACTATCGATTTAGAAGGTTAAATGTTTGCTACTGCTAGGTTGTATCACATAAAATGAGGAATAATGAGTTAAGACAAATTATATGTAGTCAATACAATAATGGTTTACATTCTACGTCTAGTTTATGGATTAAAGGAAATACATATATAATATGAAGAGTTGGTGTTTTCTGAACTAAAAATCTTATAAAGCTTATCTATTTCTACTATTTTAATTCACCATGTAAATATTCCCTTCCCTTATCTTTTGTATCTTACCATCCATAGAGTAGCATATATTCCTAATTTAATTTTATAATTTACTGATATATAGGTATTGCCAGGTGAATAACTTATATTAATTATATTGAAAATAAGATATGTCAGGAACATATTGAAATAAAATCAGAAATAGAGACTTTCAAGTTTAAATTTTATTTCTCTGTATATTTAAAATATAGGGGATAGTGAATACTTAATTTATGTGAAGACACTAAATATATTACCATTGAGCCTCATTTAGACTTCAGACATCTTTTATTTTGACCAACTATGTCCAAAAAAATGTGCCTCTAAATGCCTCCATGGATGTTGATCAAATTCCATTTTTCCACGATCCCCAATGCTCTTTATGTCTACTGATTGGTCTGCTTTCGATGAATACATTACCACCTTATTTATAGGTATTTTGAGTTTAGCAACCTCGTTTTTCCCTCAGCAAACTTGAAAGTATAGGTATTATTGTTGTCGTTGTTGTTGTTTTTGATTTTTTAATGTTCGTTTATTTTTGAGAGAGAGAGAGAGACAGAGCATGATCAGGGGAGGGACGAAGAGAGAGGGAGACACAGAATCCAAAGCAAGCTCCAGGCTCTGAGCTGTCAGCACAGAGCCCAGCACAGGGCTCAAACCCAGGAACCATAAGATCATGACCTGAGCCAAAGTCTGACTCTTAACCGACTGAGCTACCCAGGCACCCCAAAAGTATAGGTATTATATACATGCAATCAGATAAAAAATTTTATAACTGTGACATAAAGCATTGATGTATTTACAGTAAGTTAAATATGGTTAGATTGTTTGAACAAAAACTTTAAAAATAGTTTAAAAATTAAGTGTCTTCTGGAAAATAGATAAGAACTATTTAAAACTCTGCCAGTGAACCTAGCTAATCATTGAATTCCCATACATGATAAATATGATTTATTTATTTTATACCTACACATGACAAGATATTAACAAAGTTAACATTCAAACATAATATATGAAAGCACATGACCTTTAATATTGCTTTAAAATAAGCACATCCTCAGTGAACATCTTGGGAAATAGAAATCAATTGCTGCCAAGAAAATTCTCACTTTGTCAGCTTGTTGAAGTGCCAGAATTGTAACTTAACTGAATACCCTATCTCCAAATACAGTCATCTTATAAGGTACTAGGGATTAAGATTACAGCATATACATTTTGGGGGGATGCAATTCAGCCCATAATAACCCCTCTCCCCAAATCATTACATAAATCCATAAAATTACATAAAAGAGAATAGAATAGTGATTATGTAACACTGGGTTATAATCACATATCAAAACCAGGTTATAACACTTCAATTTATGTAATTTAGTTATAATACCTTTGTACTTTGTAAGTGCATTGGTTTTGTGTGTGTGCGTGTATGTGTGTGTATAGTATCAGAAAGACCACACTAGAGTCTCAACTTACAGAGTTTATTCTGTAAAAACTAGGTTATTATAGAGTTAAAATCTAATAATATACATGGTAGTTTGATTTTAGAAGCTGATAAAATTTACAAATTTCCTAATAAATAAAATTTACTTCCCGTTTTTTTCAATTCCAAACTACTTACTTCCTTTAGATTATTGAGACCAATGAGAAAACAAACAACTCCCTAAAACATAATTGAATTTTGTTCTCTTTTATATAAAAAGAGAAAAACCCCTGAAATTTACATGCCATTCCTGAACACTAAAACATTTTTGAATTGGTGATTTGAGTTAAGTTAGCTTTGTAAATTAGAACTGCAAGTAAAGACATTGAGAATTAAGTATAGTGAGAATATACAGGAATGTGTTGTATGTGTGTATGCTGTAAGTTGTTTCATAGTGTATATGTGTGTGTGTGCTATAAATATATATATGTATATATATGATAATATATATAATATAACATATATTATAATATAGATAAATAAGATATATATAAATATATATAAGATATATTAAATATACATATATATATCTTATATAAGTAAGAAAATAAAGAAGAAATCATTTCCTGTATTAAATATCAAATATCAGCCTTTTACTGGCCCAAAACGTGGCTTTCTAAGATTTTTGAATAAGATTCATATTTAATGTAAGTACCTCAAGCTGTTGGAAATATTCTCAAGAAGAAAAAAAAACTGAACTTAGTGCAGAGCCCTGCACATTCTAAAGTGTTTTGTAAATATTTGTTAAATATAAAGATCTTTAAGAGTTACTGTGATGCTGCTATCCAGTTTCCCAGAAATCTTCCCTCTCTAATTAGCTACAACAAAGTCTTCTCTTTTCTGTCTTCTGGGGTCAGCCCTTTGGTGAGGAGGGAAAAAGGGTGCACAATAGGAAACAGCATAAGTGGAATACTGACAACAGGAAAAAAGAAGCCAATAAACCAAACTGAAATCTAATATATCTTATGCTACTCAAGTCCCCTCCAGATCTAAAAGGGCAACTGCTCCCTGGCCCTCAGAAACAGGAGGAAAGGATTATTGTTTGGGTGGAGTGAGATGGCTGAAAGAAGTCCTGAAATATGTTTCCTAACATTCTGGGCTACTGTATTCCTGTTTCAGGTGGTATAGTAAACAATAATGTGCATGTCCCTGTGCTTCGCCTTAATTGATGGCATGAACAGAGCAGCCAGTCTAGCAATGAAGCTGAAGTGTCTCTGGAATGGGGAGGGAAAAGGGGCAAAAGGAACATGTTCAAATCTTTGGATGAATTTTACTATTTTTATAGCATGAATCAGGGTTGTTTGCTGTAGTGTTGACTGAAACTTATCAGTAATCATCAGACATTGTTTTAGTAAAAGTGTAAAGGTCATTTGTTGCTGTTATTTGGATGTAAAAATAATGACTTTATCTTTAAAACTGTAGACGGTACTTAGAGCAGATTGTGTCAGAAAATTGCCAAGATATAGATCAGTTTGGGAGTTGGTGGCAGGAAATTAGAATGAGATACACACGAAAGTGTCAACAGCAGCAAATGTGCATATCTCTGCCTTTTTATCAGTTATTTTTAAGCAGCAAAAAGAGACCTGGGTAAACAGATCTTTAGCAAAGAAAGAGGAAAATCCTACATAGGATTCACAGAGGGAGACATCACCTGAGGAAGTAATCCTAAGTCTTTCCATATTTGAACACATGTAGAACCTTAGTCCTATGACAGATTTTTGAAGAAAATGTATGTTGCATTAAAATTAATTTCATAATGCTATGTTAGTAATTCTCATTTATATTTTTATATATAAAATGATGAATGTTTTAAGCAAACATTCAAGTAGTTTATTCACTCTTATTCCTAAAACAGATGAAGGGAACTCAAAGTTAGTCAACACTTACAAAAATTATATCTCCTTGTGTTAAAAATCAATTCTGTAGAAAACTGTACCATAGAGGACAGCCATGTTTCAGTTAGTGTATAAGCAAGATCTCTGAGAAGGTGCAGTTAATGAATCAAAATTAAGGTTAAAACCTTAATTGAGTGACACCAAACAGAGGAAAAGACGTTTCAAACTGAGTGAATGTGATCTTAGATTATCTGTTCTCATAGCTGTCAAGAGAAAGGACATGGTTAGAAATAAGAAAAGAGAAGCAGCTGGTGGTCCTGGTGCTGCTGGGTTGTGTGTTGTGTAGGAGGGTTGAACCCTCCCCCCCCCCCACTGCCACCAGAGGAACCCCTTGGTCATAGTTAAGTATTAATGATGTCTTTGAACTTTGAGTGGATCTACAATGGCTTCAGCAGTGTGCTCCAGTTCCTAGGACTCTACAAGGAATCTGGAAAACTTGTATTGTTGGATTTGGACAATACAGGCAAAACCACTCTTCTCCGCATGCTCAGTGATGACTGATTCGGCCCATAGGTTTCAACATTAGATCCAACATCAGAATAGCTGACAATGGCTGGAATGACTTTTACAACTTTTGATCCTGGTGGGCACGAGCAAGAACACCAGGATTGGAAAAATTATGTGCCAGCGGTTAATGGGATTGCCTTTCTGTTGGATTTTGCATATCGTCCTTGCCTCATGGAAACCAAAACTGAGCTAAAGGCTTTAATAACTGATGAAACAATATCCAATATGCCTATCCTTATCTTGTGTAACAAAATTGACAGAGCAGATGAAATCAATGAGGAAAAACTCCATGAGATAGTTGGGCTTTATGGAAAGTCCATAGGAAATGGGAATGTGACCCTGAAGGAGCTGAATGTCCACTTCATGAAAGTATTCATGCACAATGTGCTCCAGAGGCAAGGCTATGGTGAGGACTTCCGCTGGTTTTCCCAGTATATTGCCTGGTGTTTGGACAGTGAAAATAAGAGTTTTATTTCTCTTGACTGATCCAAGAATAAAAGGAAGGAAAGAAGGAAGGGAGGGAGGGAGGAAGAAGGAGGGAACAAGGAAGGAAGGAAAAAGAAAAGTAAAAAAAGGAAGACCATGAAAAGTAAGTTAAAACTATGAGATAATGGGGTAATATTCAACTAAATTCTTCTTCTTACAAAAAGTAATCAATCTTCCCAACCCCACCTGTTTTCCTTCCACTAGCTATTGTATTCTGGAGATTTATTATGATGTATCTAGGAATTAATTTACTAGTATTTCTTATGCTTTGGATTTTCTGGCTTCTTGGAATTACAAGTTCGTGTCTTTCATCAATTCTGGAAAATCCTCAGGTACTGCTCTCTAAATTTCACCTTCGACCTGCCTCTTAGAGTTCCAATTAAATATCTGTTAAACCCTTGTTATATCCTCTATACCTCTTAGTCAGTTTTCTGTATTTTATATTTTTATGTTCTAACACACTGTGATCTGACAACATTTAATATTTATATTTTCTGTTAGTTGAATTTGATTTGCTGTTAAAATCATATTTTTTAGTTTGCTTATTTTATATTTCATTTGTAGGTCCTATTTTAATCTAGGTTCTTCTTTCTGTTGTTTGTTTGTTTGTTTGTTTGTTTGTTTGTTTTTGTCTTTGTTCTTTAGTGAATCATCTTTCCTGGCTATAATTTCAAGCTGGCACTAAAAAAAAAAAATTAATCCCGATAAGCCTCATATTTTATTCCTTTTCCCATTCATGGTGCTTCATTTCCTTAAGAGTTAGATCAATATTAATCCTGGTTATACAATTACTAAAAATAAATTCTTTTGAATTAATCTTAGAGTTAAGGTAAATGTCACTTCTTCCAGTGAGTCTCTGATAGGTTCTATCAGGCACTTATGGTTACCGTAAGTTACATAAAAAGTGAATTCATGGGGCGCCTGGGTGGCGCAGTCGGTTAAGCGTCCGACTTCAGCCAGGTCACGATCTCGCGGTCCGTGAGTTTGAGCCCCGCGTCAGGCTCTGGGCTGATGGCTCGGAGCCTGGAGCCTGTTTCCGATTCTGTGTCTCCCTCGCTCTCTGCCCCTCCCCCGTTCATGCTCTGTCTCTCTCTGTCCCAAAAACAAATAAACGTTGAAAAAAAAAAAAACTAAAAAAATTAAAAAAAAGTGAATTCATAATGGATCATAGACCCAAATATAAGATGTAAAACTACAGGGGCACCTGGGCAGCTCAGTCAGTTAAGCATCCAACTTCAGCTCAGGTCATGATCTCATAGTTCATTGAATTCAAGCCCTGTGTCAGGCTCTGTGTTGACGGCTTGGAGCCTGAAGCCTGCTTCAGATTCTGTGTCTCCCTGTCTCTCTGCCCTTCTCCTGCTCACACTCTGTCTCTCTCTCTCCCAAAAATGAATAAACTTCAAAAAAAAGTTTAAAAATATATAAAATGTAGAAGTATAAAACTTATAGAAATAAAAAAAGACATTGCTTTGACCTTGGGTTTGATGATGAACTTTTAAATATATCACAAAAGTACAGTATATTAGAAACTGATAAATTGTACTTTATTAACGTTCTCATAAGACAATGTACAAGCCACGAATGGAAAGAAAATACTTACAAATTGCTATTGATTAAGGACATTTTTCCTGGATGTATAAAGAACACTTAAAAGCCAATAACAAGAAAATCAGCCACCCAGTACAAAAACAGATAAATGATATCAATAAACACTTCATCAAAGATGATAGATACATGGAAAATATGTATATGTAAATATTGTCAACATCTTTTGTCACTAGGTGGATACAAATTTAAACAATAATGAAATATCTTTATGCTCTATAGAATGGTTCCAAAATCCAAAAAGATTGACAATATAAAATATTGGCAAGTTTTATTCATGACTGGTTGGAATTAAAAATTGTATAGTCACTTTGGAAGGTTCATTTGGCAGCTAATTATAAAGTTAAACATAGCTTTACCACACAGTATAGCAGTCATGCTCCTAGATAGTTAAGTGAAAACTTACTTTTGTACAAAAACCTGTATGTTCATGCTTATAGAAACTTTGTTCATTTATAATCACTAAGAAATGGAAGCCTCCAAGATGTCTTTCCACAGATAAATGAATATATAATTTGTATTGTATCTATATAATGGACTATTTAGGGGTAAAAAAGGAACAATTTATTGATTTATGCAATACCAACTATCTCGGTAGAGACAAGTAGTTCAAAGGGCTTCGAATTTGCCTTTTTGTCATTTTCTTTCAACAAATATTATAAAAGCAATGTGAAGGTTCTTCCAGATTCTAAGAATATTCATCATAATAACGAACTCAAAAACCAAGGTAATGATCTCATGGTGTGTCTGTATATTCATTGGATCCACTGTAAGATGGGCTTGAAACAGACTGAATTAATTATGGCTTGCCATTTACCCTTGCTGTGCTAGAGCAGGGCATGATGGTGGTTCGGGTCACTTCATAACACTCTTAGCTGAGATTATGTTCCTATAGCTCTTGAAAGGTATAGAAATTCTCCTTTGTGTCAGAAAATCTCCAGCTTCCTCCTATGTCTATCCTTTACTACCACACTACAACCATACTCACAGTACTTCTAATACCAGATGGGTGTTGTTGTTTTTCCACACCCAGGCAGCTCTCTGTAACAACGTGTAATTTAACTCAATTCTAACATTATCTACCTGGAGATGGCATCAAATCCCACAGGTTAAGGACTCAGTCCCACAAGACTGCCCAGCCTCCCCACTTCAGATGCCAATCACAAATCCAGGTTGTCATCTGTGCTTCTGACTAACCACAGGTTCCCACAACCCTCACCTTGGGGTTGATTAAATTGCTAGAGCATCTCATAAAACTCAGAAAGAGTTTACTTCCTGTTTACTAGTTTTTTTATAAAAATACATGGTAAAGGATACACATGATCATCCAGAGGGAAGAGATGCATAGGAAAAGGTCCATGGGAAGGGGCACAGAGTTTCCCTGTCCTCTTCAGATGCCACCACTCTTCCTGCACGTTTTTGTGTTCACCCACCTGGAAGCTGTCCAAATCCCAATAGTGGGGCTGAAAATGGAGTTAATATTTGATCATGCCTGCATGATGAACCCTACATAAAGACCCCAATAATATGCATAACAGTACATCCAGGTGGATGAGTCTTAATAATTATTAACATTGTAGCATGCCAAAAGTTATTATAATGATTTACTACCACTGATGGAATCCGTAATCCTATCTGATGAACCTCCTGAATCTTATACCAAGATTGTGCTTTCTAAGGCCATGTCTAGTAGGAAGGTTCAAGTTAAAATCAGACTCTCAGTCAATGATTATGTTGCAAGTAGTTTATCTGGAAGGTTGTTTCCGGGTAGTACCTTGAAGAAGTGAGAGAATTGAGAGAGAAATAATAGGAAATTGATATTGGTTGTGTCATTATAGTGTTCCCTAGCTAATAACAGAGCTCTTATCTGCTCAGAAACTTCTAATATAGTATCGAATATACATCGATTTGTTTCAAAAAGGGTAGGGAGGGGCAGTATTTATTCACCATCTCCCATTCCACATTGATTGAGGGTCAATCCTAGAATCCAGAACTCTCTGGATCTTTGTCAGTAACAATGACATTTATATCAGGAAGCAAGTGTGAATATCAAATAAGGAGTATTTGCAAATTACTTATCAAAGTACTTAATTATATAATAAGCCTCAGTAATAATGTTTGGTATTATTAAACATTTTCAAATATCAGACGTTTGGTAGTTATCAGTGTCAGAATGTGAGCACATATGCATAACACTTTGCTCTTTAAACTGCTTTTCACAGCATCAGAGAAGTAGCTCTTTGGTGGCATGTATTGTTCTCCAAGCTTGTTATTAATGAATATTTAAGAATTTGAGTTGTTTTTTCAAGTTCAAACTTATAAAGCATACCTGCTATTACTGCAATTTTTATAATTGTCGATTTCAAGGAACAAGAGGAGTACAATAATCTTGAATCTTAAAACAGCAAATGACCTTTGGTTAGCATCTTGTCTAGGGTTTTTAGCCTCTAGGCTTTGTGACCTACTGAGAATAAAGTTGCCTTTTTTTAATTTATTTATACAGATTTTTGAGGAAAGCATTTTTAAAGTTTGTCTGAGTTAATATTCTTCGTCTCAAAGCTACATTACACGAGCACTTCAAAACCTGACCTTTTTGACCCCGAATCTCCTTTTCTCAGAGCAGTCAACATAGAACAATATCCACCAATTTGAAACCCACCATTTCTATTCAGACCATTATCCACTCTGAGTTGGATGTTAGTCTGTGTATGTTTACATTTTCTTTAGAGTGGAGGGGTTAATGTGGAGATTTATTAGGTTAAGATACCATAGAAAAACAAATAATATAAAATCAATTAATATTTGAAAAGAGTCTAGAAATCTGCAATCTTTCACTTTGTTTTATGAATGAAGAGATGGGGAAAATTGAGACTAAGTACATCTATAATGAAAATGTTCATCGTAGTGTAGATTATATTATATTCCTTAATATGTATTCATTCTAATTGCTTTATAATATTTGAAACTAACATTTCAGAAATTGAAAAATTTTAAAGATCAGAATTTTAGAATAATGATACTAGTAACAATAGAAAGACACATCTATATTGAGCCAGATAATTCTGAAATCACTATTGAATTGTTTCAGTTTACAATTTTTGTGGGAAAATTACTTCCTCCATTTTTCATATTTTGCATATACATATTTATTTGGGTGAGGGTGAAATAATAAAGATTTACAGAAACAAATATTGATGGAAAAATATGAAAGAGTTGAATTCTTAATGTAATATTTCTGTTGAATTATGTCCTGTCCTTTGAAATGCTAGCATGCCCAATCTGATGTTCATTCTTGATAATGTCCGCAAAGTAAAATGTTTTTTAAAGAAGAAAACCACCTTTATCTTTTATAGGTGTGTGTTTTATTCACTTCTATTATAAAGTGGGGGGAAAAGGCAAGATGAAAGATATTATAATGCTGAGTGGCAGAATTTGGCACGATAGCTCTGGAGTGTGTAATAGAGCCTCCAGGGAAACTAAATGCATTAGGATGTATTTATATTGACAGAGGAGTCATTCTTTGTAGTGTTGAGAAGAAGGATTCTGCCATGACCCACATAACAAATTACTGTTGTCTGACCTCATTGAAAGAGGACTTTAGTGAAGTACGGCCAGTGGAGCTGATGCAGTAGAGGTTCTTTTACCACAGCACTGCTGGAGGGCCATGATTATACCAGCCCTCATTTCCTAGACTACTAAAACACTCGATAAAGAGTATTATCACCTTGATCCCAGAGCTCTCCTACCAGGAGACAGAAAAGAAGAGGCTGTGTTGCCACAGAGTGGCATGTTATTTTCTGAAGAGTTAAGATTGCTAAATGAAAGAAAGAACGCGTACACACTGAAATAAAAACTTGTTTTTGTTGTAGCACATTCAATCAGCAGTTTGCATTAAGAAGAGTTTTTTTTTTTTCCCCTCCTCATTTTTTTTCCTTTCCCTCGTTGTATTCTGTTATCCTTCCTGTCTCATATACCTAAAGTAACCAAATGCTAATTTCCCCCTTCATCTCACCTCCACTTAAGGGGTACAATTAATTAAAAACAGATACTCCGTTATTTTTTAAGATGTTTTAAAGTTTTTTTTTTTTAATATTTATTTCACACACACACACACACACACACACACACACACACACACAGAGTGTGAGCCGGGGGAGGCACAAAGAGAGAGGGAGACACAGAATCCAAAGAAGGCTCCAGGCTCTGAGCTGTCAGCACAGAGTCCGACGCCGGGCTCAAACTGACCAATCGTGAATTCATGACCTGAGCTGAAGTTGAATGCTTAATCAACTGAACCACCCAGGTGCCCCTTAAGTGTTTTGTTTATTTGTTTGTTTTTAATTTTTTAAAGTTTATTTCTTTTGAGAGAGAGAGAGTAGGAGTGGGGTAGGAGCAGAGAGAGAGGAAGAGAGAGAATCCCAAGCAGGCTCCACATTGTCAGTGCAGAGTCTGATTTGAGGCTCAAACTCCTGAACTATGCTATCATTACCTGAGCTGAAATCAAGAGTTGGACGCTTAACTCACTGAGCCCCCCAGGCACCCCTCAATTCGTTTTAATAAAAAGAAGACATATATAGTTTGTTTTATAATGCATTACTATTTCTTATGGATTATATTTGTCTTTAAACAGCAGTGTTTTCCTTATAATATATTTATCTATGAATTTTTTTCTATAAATATTCATTATGGACTTATTAGGTACACATTTTAATAAGATTGACTGACCTGGAGCAGACACATTAGAAATGCCTTTTCAAACATTTCCAGGGTTAGGAGCTATTTAGTTGTGAAGATTTATTTTATATATAATGCCAACATTTAAAATTTTTTTTCACACTAACCATACTCGACTGAAAAATTATAAAACAATTTTTCCAAAATGAAAATGTAAGAAATTTAGGTTTTCGTTAAGTACTTCCTGTCACTACTGCTGAGCAGGCGGTTCTGCATTCACTTAGAATAACTGATAAATCTTTGGTAATTTTTCTAATAGCCAATAAAGAACCGAGTCTTGCACACCACCAGACAGCTTAAAAGCTAAGCTCTTTAATTGTTGTTCTTAATGTTCCATTTAATATTTTATTGCTGAATGTAGTCAGGAGGAAAGTACTGATTATAATTTTCATTTTGAAGTGTATTTTGTGGATTTCATTCTTACTGAATTGATTTTGCAAGAAAGTTGTTTCAAGCACTGTTTCTAGAGTGGCCTAAAATTAAATAACAATGTTGGGGAGAAAATCCAGACTGTTTGGTAGTCAAGGGGGTTATCAAGGCTGAAACTCACATATATGAAAAGTTCTTTCTCACTATTATAACATCTTTAATGAAAGGGTGGAAAGTATTATAGCTTAGGATTACTAATGACTTTTGATAGGTGAGAAAAAATTTTTAAAGGTGTATTTGTGTTTCCTACATATTTTTGAAAAAAATCACTTTTTTATTTAGATTAGGGAAACTCAAAACATTGAGTTTACAATGTTTTGTAGGTTAATAAAATACAATTTGGAATGTGGAAACGAGGCACAGAAGTAACTTAGAGATGGGTAGCAACTTCAATCAACCTAGAGAAATACATATATATATATATTTAGAATATATATATTATAATATTATAATATTATTATATATATATTCAGTCAATAACAGGTATATATATATATACCTGTTATTGACTGAATATATATATATATATATATATATATATATATATACACCTGTTATTGACTGAATCATGTTCCCCTAAAATTTGTATGTTGAGGTCTTAACCTCCAATTTCACTGTATTTGAAGATAGAGGTTTTAAAGAGGTAGTTAAGACTAAATAAGGTAATAAAGGGGGGGTGTGGCCCAAGTCTAATTTGACTGGAGTCCCTAGGAAAAGAGCAAAAGACAGCAGAGAGGTGTCTGTACAGAGAAAAGGAAGTCTGAAGACACAACAAGAAGGTGACCATTTATAAGACAAAGCAGTAAGACTCAGGAGAAGTTAAATCTTCTGGCACTTTGATCTTAGACTTCCAGGCTCCAGAACGTTGTGAAAATGATTTCTCTGAAGCTACGCATTCTGTGCTACACTATCATGGCAGCCTGAGTATACTGATGCAATGCTATGCCAAGGCAGAAAAATAGCTATTTTCCATAAAGATTACTTTTAATTTACTAAAGTATATGCATATCAAAACACATTTATCCTAATTGTCTCTGTGCTAATTCAGAACTTTTTCATTAAACTTTGATAAAAGTGTATCACTATAACAAGACATTTACCTTACAGAATTTTCATGGCATTTTAATCATGAGTTACCCAGGATGAAAAATATAAAAAGCACTGGCATTTAGTAAAATGTTAGGAAACAATATGTTTCTGCCACTTTTTTTGTGTCTCTAAATGAAAGATGCTATTACTTTCTATATACCTAGCTTTTAATTAAAAAAAAATATATATATATATATGACTAACAACTTGCCCACTTATGTGCAATCCTCACACTTGGTTTTATCACCATCTCTTAAAACAAGCAACCTGGGGAAGAGCTAAGTCTAATACCTTTCAAGGAAATTGAAATTTTTGTGTCCATTTTGTTTAGGATTAGCCCTCTAAAGAAGTTCTGACCAATACTGCATGGATTAAAATCTGCTGAGATTCCTCAAGAAAGGGATAATTTTGTCATTGCAAAGAACAAATACACAAGGAAAAGTTACTCTTTCCCCTGCCTCTGAATGTGGTTAGGTAAGAACATGATTAATGGGACCATGACACCCATTTGACAAACATAAAAGTGAAATCCCATGTGCTACTAGGGGACAGTGAAAATATAGACAGAATCTAGCCCTAAATGGCATTATTGAGTTGCTGACATAAGTGTGGAGCTGCCTGACATCCAGATTGGACATAATAGGAGAAAAACACAATCCTGAATTTTAAATAATTTTTACTTATTTTTTCTGCCTCTCATATTTTTTAATGTTTTTTTTTTTATTTTTATTTTTGAGAGAGGGAGAGAGACAGAGCAAGAGTGGAGGAGGGGCAGAGAGAGAGGGAGACACAGACTCTGAAGCAGGCTCCAGGCTCTTGAGCTGTCAGTGCAAAGCCCGATGTGGGGCTCGAACTCACAGACTGTGAGATCATGACCTGAGCCGAAGTTGGACACTTAACCGACTGAGCCACCCAGGTGCCCCAAAGTTTTTAGGTGGACTTTTTTTTAATGTATTCATTTTTGAGGCGAGGGGGGCACAGACGACCCAAAGCAGGCTCTGGGCTGACAGCAAGAGCCCAATGAGGGGCTCAAACTCACAAACCTTGAGATCGTGATCTGAGGGGAGGTCAGACACTTAACCAACTGAGCCACCCAGGTGCCCCTGCCACTCATATTTAAATACCCTGCTATTACTAGCTTGAATATATTTAGAATTTACTCTATAACAAAAGTAGGCTGTGATTTTATATCTTACCTTAATTAGTCAACCCAAAACCAAAGTGCCCATAAAATATAAAGTATTTTAGTTTTTCTCTTACAGTTAAGGAATACGTAAACTAAACTTTAGACAGTTAAGAAATAAGGGGCACCTGGGTGGCTCAGTCAGTGGAGCATCTGACTCTTGATTTCAGTTCACGTCATGGTCCTGGGTGGTGGGTCAAGCACTGTGTCAGGCTCTGTGCTGAGCTTTGAGCCTACTTAAGATTCTCTCTCTCTCTCTGTCACTCTCTCTCTCAAATAAAGTAAATTAAAATAAATTTAAAAAGAGAAAGTTAAGAAATATAATACAGGTAAAAATCCAGTGCAAACTCAAATGGTCCTGACCATGGAGCTCCATTTTTATTATCAAATTTATTCTTTGTATTTCTTTATTATATGGATATTGACACATAAGCCATGAGTTTGCTTTCTATACTTTCTAAATACTGATTTATGGGTGTAAAAGTATCAATACAAGTGTTTAGTCCAGTCAGATGACATTTTGGAATAATTTACTACATGTAAATTGTGTGGACAAATGAAAAAAAAAAAGGCTATCCTCATACCAGAAGATATTTAAAACAGAGATGAGAGAGAAGACAAAATATAGTATGTTGTAAGTTAATGAATATTTTTATAAAATTGTCTAATTATATGAAAAATGTGACATGTGCCTAGGGGTGGGAAGAATTAAGTCTAACCTTATGGATAAAATAGTTAAATGGATATGGAAACATTGTATGCTAGTGTAAAAGGAATGTTTACATTTTCAAAAGGTAAATGAGAATTTTACTGTCTGGTCAAGATAGAGTGACCAGGACCAGGTTTACCCTCCCACCACAAACAACTAAAAGAATGGGGAAAATATATATGAAATAACAGTGCTTAACATATTGAAGATCAGGAAATGAAAGACAGTTAGCTATCCCTGAAAAAACAGAAACCAATGAGTGAACTCTAGAAATGCCCCAGCTTATTGACTAGAAACATTTTGTAGGATGCTGAACAAGGAATGAAAACCAGTGGAGCCCAGATATCTCCCTAATGTGATGAGATGGGCCTTGAAGTCCATGTAAGCCAAGGTAGCTAAAGTAAACAGGACAGAGTACCAGAGAAGAGAGAGATGCCCAAACTTCAGACATCTGCGGAGGGTTATTTTGAATACTCCTTATGTATTCACAGGAGTGTGATCAGAACATGTATTTGAAGAAACTCTCTAAGGCTGGAAAAAGGACCAACTAAAATAATTACAGAGAACAGAATACACAGGGGCTGGGGAAAGTGCCAACAGCTAAAATGGAAAACTTAGTAAGTCAGGTAACATCAGTACTAAAAAGGGCATTGTGTAAGTAGTGAGGAAATGGAGCTCTAGACACATGAAGCTCTGGGCCTGACTAATGAATCTTAAAATCAAGAATTGGAAGGATCCAATTGTTCCCAATTAGTCTATCCAAGTCCTAGAAAAAGAAATCTCAAGAATATTTATAGAAATGTAAAAGTATCAATACAAAATAAAGTTAAAATTCACAGTGTCTGCATCCAATAACAATTAACAGGCATTCAAAGAAGCAGGGAAATAAAATACATAATGAGGAGAAAATGAACTCAAACTGATCAGCAATAACACAGATGACAAAATTAGTAGACAGAGACATTCAAAGAGGCATTACAACTTTATTTCATATGTTTAGGAAACTAAAGATGGAACATATTTAGTAAATAAATGGAAGATATAAAATTACTTAACACTGTACACTGAGTGAGATTAAAACAGATAAACACTAAAGAAGAAAGATAAGTGAATTTCAAGACATACTAATGTTGGAAGATGATTCTTGGTAGTTTCTCACATTTATGTCTTTTGAGGTAAGGTCTAATTGCCCTTTCTTCTGGATTCTCTTTCTTTTTTTTTTTAATTTTATAATATTTATTTATTTTTTGAGAGAGACAGAGAGCATGAGTTGGGGAGGGGCAGAGAGAGAAGGGGACAAAGGATCCAAAGCTTGCTCCTCACTGACAGGAGAAAGCCTAATGCAGGGCTCAAAACCATGAACTGTGAGATCATTACCTGAGTCAAAGGCAGACGCTTAACTGACTGAGCTACCCAGGTGTCCCTGGGCTATCTTTTTAAGGACAATTCAGTGGTGAACAGATTTTGGAGATAGAGATCATGTTTCCCACTGGAGCAAATAATAATAAATACAGTTGACCCCTTAACAATATAGATTTGAACTCCATGGGTCCACTTACATACAGATTTTTTTTCAGTAAATATACTACAATACTGAAACTGTATTTTCCTTATGATTTTCTTAATATTTTTTCTCTAGCTTACTTTATTGTAAGAACATAGCATATAATACACACAGTATACAAAATATGTAGTAGTCAACTGTTTATGGCACTGTTATGGCTTCCAGTCAACAATAAACTATTAGCAATTGAGTTATGAGGGAGTCAAAAATAATACACAGACTTTTTACTACACTGGTGAGGTCCAGTTGTTCAAGAGTCAAATGTACTTTGAACTTCTTTCAGTGTGCTCTGAAATTTCAGAATTGGTCCTGCCCACCAAAAAGATTCTGATAGGATTACAATAGATTCTTATGACAGGTGGTTGCTTAACTCTGGAACAGGTGGTAGTGGCTCACACTTTTCTTTTTTAAATAACAGCATTATTGAGATATATTTCACACACCAAAAAACTTACCAATTTAAAGTATATAAGTCAATGATTTTTAGTAAAGTCCGTATTTTTAGTATTTGTATCACTCCTCAAAGAAACCCCCAACCCATTAGGGTTCAGTCCCTGTTTCCTCCAACTTTCTCCTACACCAACTTTCTCTCACACCAGCTTTAAGGCCACTAATGTCCTATCTGGATGGTTCATATAAATGAAATTATATATGTGTGTTCTTTTATGACTTGTCTTTTTCACTTAGCATAATCCTTTCAGAATTCATGTTATGCTGTAGCATGAATCAATACTTCATTCCTTCTTATGACTGAACCATATACCATGTGTGGATAGATATTTTGCTTATCCATTCATCAGCTGATGGACATTTGAGCTGTTTCTACTTTTTGGCTATTAAGAATAATGGTGCTGTGAACATTAGTGTACAAAGTTTAAGACAGTGCAGTCATATTGAGGGTACCTCTGTGTATTATGACATCTGCAGTCTCTTTAAAATGCATATTTTCTGATGTTTGTTATGAGAATTTAACATGTCATACTATTTTTTTTCACATGGTTTCCTCTCTATAGATTTTAAAACATACTTTGTCCCTCAACTATTTACATAAGGCATACTATCATTAATGATTTCTCTGTTAAGCAACTTAATCTACTTAAAATATTTTTAAATGTATTTTTAAACAGGAACACTGTATAAATTAAAAGCTCTATTCATCACTCATGTTGGCCACAGAGTAATCTTTCATCCTGACCATTGTCAAGAGTGCCTCTATTTGTCACATGAGACAGATGGTGACAGGAAACACTAGGCATAGGTGTTCTATATTTTTTACCAAAACAGAAAATGCTAAATTTGGCATTTTAAGAATCACTTTAAATCACTTTTAATTTAACATATATTTAGTGATTGCTGAATATAAAACATAATTCCATGGGCTGGGATATGAGTAAGATGAATCAAATATGGTCACTGACCTCATACAGTATCATGATGCAGTGCAGCAAATAGGCATGCATAAAATGAGATAGCCAGTTGATTGAAAAGGAGAAAGGAAGAAGTCTGAGTATAGATTGATTATGAGAATATTCAAATTCATGATTATAAGCCTGATATTGAGCCTAAGAAAATATTTAATATTCTGCATTTCTTAAATATATTTGTCCCTAGCTTTTATGGGGAAGAGTAATCTTTCATTATCAGTGTATTCCAGAAATAATTGTAAAATGATAACAAGATATATACATATATGTGTGTGTATGCACACACACACTCACACACACACTCACACACACACAAATGTTATTTCTCTTTATCCTTCCCCTTCTCCTTTGATGATAACTCTTCTTCCACCTCCTTTTTCTTCTCCTTTTTCTTTTCCTCTTCCTCCTCTTTCTCCTTCTTATTTAGTTTTGTCCAAGTACTGTGTTTTAAAGTAGAGGGTACTCTTGTGTTAGAAGATAGAAGAGCACACTGAATCACTGAAGCTATTTTAAATTCTATCCTAAGGACATATCAATGCAGAAGAGTCCTCAAGGGAATGAAAAAGTCTTATAAAGGGTTTTGAACACTTGGGTGGCCAGATAATCATTCAATACAATATATGAAAAATTGCCATATATACTAAAGGCTGTGGATATTCCATTTAGAAAGTATCGATACATAGAAATCTACACCAAAATGTATAACACACATTGTGGATAACACATGACTTACCAGGATGTTCAGTCTCATTATAAATTTTTCAACTACTCTGTTTTCTCCACATTTTCCCCAGAATCTCTATGAATTGCAAGGATTATGCTACCCAAAGAATATTTTAGAATTGTGAACATGTTTTTGATTACTGTCATTTGGAGGGAAATATTGCTAGACAACTTGCAATGATCATACCTAACTATCTTAAAAAGGATTTTCAATCATGTGTGTGAAATGTTGCTTACTAAGACTGGAAAATAACAATAATTCGCTCTCAAAGTTCAAATATTTTTGCACTGTTTTAGTAAATAAGTGGAATTTTCCATGAATAAAGTAAAATCAAGTGTAGCTTGTACAGTTGAATCTTGAATAATACGCATGTGGACTATGTCCACTTATGCATTTTTTTATAAATACAGTATAATATAAAAAGTTTTTTATCTTCCTTAGGAAGTTATTAATAAAATTTTCTTTTCTCTAGCTTACTTTATGGTAAGAATGTAGGATATAATATATATAACATAAAATAGTTGTTAATTGACTATCCTATCAATAAAGCTTCCATTCAATGGTAGGCTATTAATAGTTAAGTTTTTGGGGATTCAAAAGTTAAATATGAATTATTGACCGCTCAGGGGGTTAACACCCATAACCCCCACATTGTTCAAGAATCAACTATATAGGGATGCCTGGGTGGCTCAGTCTGTTAAGCATCTGAAACTTGACTTTGGCTCAGGTCATGATCTCAGATTAATGAGATTGAGCCCCACATCAGGTTCTGTGCTGACAGCATGGAGCATGGATTTTCTGTCTGCCTTTCTCTGCCCCTCTCCAGCCCTAATTTTCTTACTCTGTCTCTCTCTCAAAAACATTAAACTTTTTTTTTGTAATTATCAACTATATATTTACTGCCCATTCTAAAAGATTCCAGTTCCAAACCTTCTGTAATGCAATCCACCATGTGTGTAGTATTTCCCTTTCTATGTTACCCTTAAAGCACTGGGGCTTGGGAACTAATAAAAATGCTGACACACTGGCCATTGCTATTTGTGTTAAAATAACAATATTTTTGTTATAATCCAGGAGACTTGTGTTTTCCAGCAGCATCAAAATGCTGTGACAGGTTAAATTGTAAGCTGGCAAATGGGGCAACATTTCACATCTTTCACAGTTGTTGACAGTTATGGTGCCAAGGATAGAAAGACAGGATGCTGAAAGAAACATAAATTTCTAAAACAAGAAGGATAAGGGCTTTGAAGAACAGCCATTGCTATTTGAAGGAAATTCATGGAAACTGACAGTAAAAACATTCATCAAAGAGTATGATTAGCATACAGTATTGCCCATTAATAAGAAGGGAATGGGGGAGGTAATCACGGGTTGAGTGCTGGGAAGAATGTTTAAAGACCTGATCTTCAGGTGAGTGGACTTCCTTGCCCATTTGGTGCTACCCCAGATTCAACTTGTCCTAGTTTCATCCTGAATGGGCAGAAGTTTCTTCCCTACTTCAGTATTTCAGTCAATAATTTCAGAGATACAAATCTACACTAAATGTGAAAGGAAGAAAATTTGTGGTCACTATTGGTAGAAACCAGGTGCATCGTTAGAAACTTGGTTGGTTCACTTGAGAGATGAAGAGGCAGAGAATATATTGCTTATTAAGGAAGAAAGACAATAGCTGGATCATCTCACTATTCAACCCCATCCATTCTCTATTTTGCCACCATAGATTTATATGTTCCAGGAGATGAAACCATCATAGAGAATGAGAAACTGACCCAGAGAGATATAGAAAACTCTATGCATTTATTCCTACTGCTCTGGAAAATTCACCTAGCTTTTAGATGAAGAAATAATATGTGAAGAGTTTGTAAATTTGATGAAAGCCATAAACTCATATCTCACTGAAACCAAAGTATAAGAAACATAATCAAATTGCTTAAAAATAGAGGTAAAAGGAAAATCTTTAAAGCAACTACCAAAAAAAGAGACACTGGTTACAAAGGAACAAAAAAGGGATGACAACAGATTACTCACTGAAGACAATGTTAGATAGAAGACAATAAAACAGCATGCTTAAAGTAAAAACAAACTGTCAACTTAGAATGCATTACCCAGTAAAAATAACTTCAAAAACAAATCTGCAATAAATATTTTTTCAGACATACAAAGACCTAAAGCTTCCATCACCACTAGACCTCAAATGTAAGAAATAAAGGAATTTCTACATTAATAAGGAATATTGCCCATTGCCCTTGTCACCTGATGGAAGCCTGGATCTATACAAAAGAATGGAGAGTAGTAGCAAAGCTTGACATTGATAAATATAAAGTTGTTTTAATTTAATCTTTTAAGAAATAAACTATTTAAATACAAAGTGATAATATTACACATATATTGGTTAAATATGTGACAAAAATGCACAAAGACTTAGAAAGAACAAATAGTTGTGTACTATTTTAAGGTTCTTACATATGCACAGTTTTATACTTGCAAATATCACTTAAAATTAGACAGAGATAAAACAATGATGATTCTCTAAACTGTACAATATACACAAAGATAACACAAAATAATTTTAGTTAATAATCCATCAAGAAAAAGAATGGAATCATAAAAAAAATATCCATTTCTCCCAACACAAAGAAGAAACAGAGAAAAAAAGTACAAAAACAGATTGGACAAACAGAAATCAAAAAGCAAGAAAGGAGATTTAAAACCAGTGATATTGGGTGACTGGGTGGTTCAGTCAGTTAAGCATCTGACTTCAGCTCAGGTTGTGATCTCACGGTTTGTGAGTTTGAGCCCTGGGTCAGGCTCTGTGCTGACTGTGTGGAGTCTAGAGCCTGATTTGGATTCTGTGTGTCCCTCTCTCTCTTCCCCTCTCCCACTCATGCTCTGTCTCTCTCTCTCTCTCTCTCAAAAATGAATAAACATTAAAATGTTGTAAAAAATAGTAAAATAAAACTAATGATATCAATAATCATTAAATATATATGATATATATATATGCTATTAAAGAAAGGGATTTTCAGATTAGATAAGAATGTCATGTCAACTGTATGTTGCCTACATAAAGCTTACCATATCAAGATTCAAGAGGGGAAAAACATGTACCTCACTAATGCTAACCAGAAAAAGTTGAAGTAACCACTTTGTAATATTTATATCAGACAAAGTATATTTAATAGTAGAATATTACAAACTTTAAAGAAGATCATTTGAAAATGACCAGAGGATCAATTCATTTGAGACCATAACAGTCCTAAAAGTTTGTGCACATAACAACAGAGCTTCAAAATAAAACTGTTAGGATTGCAAGGAAAAATAGACAAATCACAAATATGGGCAAATTTATCATGTCTTAGTTTAGCATGTCTTCCTCAATGATTAAACATTCTATGTGATGTGATAATGATAGAACATTTCTAAGTGATAGAACAAATAGAAATCATAAGTATGTAGAAGACTTGAACAACACCAACAACCAAGTCAATCTAATTATCATTTATGGAACCCTAGAATCAATACCAAAATTAACATTTTTTTCAACTGCACATGATATATTTCCCAAGACAGACTATATTCTGGGTCAAATAAAGACTCAATAAATTTGAAATGTTTCAAGTCGAACACAATATGAGACATCACAATCAGTCTTTCTATATTAATGCAGAGGAGATATAAATGAAGTTAAATTCATAGAAACTTCCAGCTTTGCATTACCATATGCAAGACTTATCCTCATTCCATAATATCTAGAGTATCACAATGAGACTGTGACATAAATCTAAACTTTTTTTATTCAAGAAAATCTTATTACTGGGACCTAAATACCTTTCTAGTCTACTAGACTTCAGAATTTAAACTTTTTTTCCAACATTAAGTACTGAAGAGAAGGTGTAATGCTTCAAAGGCAAATATCAGCTTCTCTACTTTAATAAAATGTGACTAGATAGATATATATGTCCTTCCAAAATCTGAGGAAACTGTAGGTCTGTGATTAATATTTACAAATTCAAAGACCTACACACAGATCCTATAAAATAATTAGAAGAAAGTCTGAGTTTATAAAAATAAGAAAAGCAAAGTCAGCCATTAAAAACATAATTGCCAGAATTATTTAATCCCACTATAAATACCTGTATCACTAATATTATTCTATTCATTATTTATGGTCAACTGTCATCTGATCATATTAAAAGTAAATTAACATTTTATTTGACCTAGGTTGTAGGAGAAATTATATTTGAAATTTGATCATATCATGTAAGTGATTATTTTGTCCAAGTCAATTTTATGATTTCATTTCAGCTAAAAATAAGTTAGCATAGCCTTGCTCTTTGAAATCAGTTTTTCTTCCTAACACTGGCTCTCAATTACTGAATTTGTCACAAAGGAAAATATATGTATTCAACCTTGAAAATTTAATTCATACTAGTTTGGAAAAATTAAATATCCACAATTTTCATAGGATTTTTCTTGATATAGATCAGACACAATATTTTAAAATATATATAATAAACATTATAAAGTGCATGATTTACAATAATTAATAATACCTTTAGAGTTGTTATAATCAATTTTTTTAATTTATAATTTCTGACCATGATGTAATTTACTTGAATAGGATGAGGAAATTCTGGAATGTTGAAATAATACTAAAAGATTCTATTTGAGGGGCACCTGGGTGGCTCAGTCGGTTGAGCATCCGACTTCAGCTTAGGTCATAATCTTATGGTTCATGAGTTCCAGCCCCCCCCCAACCCCGTGTAGGGCTCCATGCTGACAGCTCAGAGCCTGGAGCCTACATCGGGTTTTGTGTCTCCCTCTCTCTCTCGCTGCCCCTCCTGCCCCCCCCCCAAATAAATAACCATTAAAAAATACAATTAAAAAGATTCTATTTGAGATTAGTTTAGCTACCTTTTAGTAGGCTATGCAGTATAAAAACAATCTCAAAACTCCAATGCTCTCATCACCAAATATTTCTTGCTCATTTCACAAGACGTTTTCTTTTAATTATGTCTCTTCTAGACTCTGCTGGATGCTGTGAGCTCACCTGAGTTAGGCTTGATCTGATACAACATATCATCTCTTTTCATGATATAAAATAAAAGAAAAGCCACTACTTCAGAAATGTTGCTCTTATGGTAGAGGGTTAAAACCAGAAGGGTGACCTGAAATACATCACTCTTTGTCTCTTCACCTCACAATCCATTGGTCAAAAAAAAAAATCATATGGGATGAGTATAACTCCAATTAGAAGTGAGTGAACAGTCATGGAGTATATTCCAATTAGTCACAAAGATAGTACAGACTTTTATAAATGTGAGTACAACTTGAAAGAAATTAGGAAAAGATCACCCTCTGATAATTGTTCAGATAAACTTTAATCCTCAGTTTGCATATTTATTCAATATTACAGATACATGTATAGTCTGTGCATTGTTGAAAATATTTGTTGAATGCGTTTAGGATTCTGATAAAATTTATGAGAAGATAAAGGTGAATAATAAGAATATTGGAAAAGTTAAAAAGCAGTCCTATGACAAGAGAAATCTAGACGAAAATAACTAAGAGCATGAGAAGATCGATAAAAGAACCAATACAAGACAACCACTAAGTGTCCAGAATATAGCCTCTGAGTAAAAGAAGGATGGATGGAAGAGAAAGCCTTTGCAGTGCTTTATTAAGAGGTTCAGAAAAACTTTGTTTGCATAATTTTGAGTTCAGGACATACTTTAAGAAGGAAGGATTAGATAACACAAAATTTTAAGGCAGGCAGAGTTTACACTCTCCAACAAAACAAATTGATTAAACAACGGTTTACTGAGCAGTCAAATGTGTCAGAATTTTATTAGATATTGTGGGCAGAAAGATTAAAAGAACATCTCTGCTTTATTTACAAATGGTTGATTCTCATACATTCTCATAATCTATGAATCTCGTACATTAGGTGAAAAAGACAAGGAAAAACTAAATTATAACAAAAATTATAAAAACTTATATTTTAATAAGCAATTTATTCTGGTTTTCTATAGATATAGATGGTATGGAACTGATTTTTCTTCCCAATGTGCAAATGCATTATGTAGCATGTACAGTCATTAGCTATTATATCTTTGATTGCCTTTAAATTATTTTGCCTGTATAGTTAGTAATTGAAACCATCTTAATTCTCATATTTACTTATAAAAATGAAAATTTTATAAGAACATTTGAAAATGTTCCTTCACTTATGTCTTTATAATAATCTACTTACATTTCCAGTAGTATTATTTGTGCATTTAACAGTAAACTTATGCAAATAAAATCTCCAAATAATAGCTATTATATTTAAGTATAAGAATAGCCTCCTCATTGTGAGAGTATAAGGGAAAAAATTAGAAATTATTTATGTTCTGGCTTCGGCAACAGATCTCGTTTTATGTCCCATCGACATGCAAATTGCAATGCTATTTCCTTAGATCAGGTATCTATAAACAAGTTCTAAGAATTCTCAGTCTCAGAGTTGTTGCTCAAATATCACTAACCACAATTCTCAACTTCAGGAAACACTGATATATTTGTTTCAGTCCACTACCGTGGTTTTCAACTGGGAAAGGATGATTGCCAAGCCCCTAGGGGAAATTTGGCAATGTCTAGAAACAATTTTTGTTGCCACAATTTGTGGGTGGTGAGGAGTACTGTCATCTAGTGGTTGGAGTCCAGGGATGTGGCTAAACATCCTACAGTGCACAGGGCAAACTCCCAACAACAAAGAATTATCTGGCTTTAAGCAACACTATTGCCCAGGTGGAGAAACCCTGACAGACTAACATCCCCTATGTGACTTTTGCTATTTAAACATATTACCCGCCTTGTTTCTCCACAAGTAGGCAATGATATTGTATGTGTCCTTCTAGCCATTCCATTCTTTAGTCCTTGATCCACATCATGCATTTGTTCAACACATTGATGGGTTCTGCTATTTAATTTTAACATAGCTCCTTTTGTCCAATGACTCTATATGGCTAAAATATTTACTCTATGTGATTAAACACACTTTATGACTATTGAATAATATTGTTACTGGACAAGATACGCCTATTGCAAAAAATAAAGAAAAAAATAAAACACTTTACTAACCATAGACAGATAAATATATTCCAGAGACTGTTCTAGGAATTTGCATGTATTTTTTTTAACTGATTTCTTTTTTTTTTTTTAATTTTTTTTTCAACGTTTATTTTTGGGACAGAGAGAGACAGAGCATGAACGGGGGAGGGGCAGAGAGAGAGGGAGACACAGAATAGGAAACAGGCTCCAGGCTCTGAGCCATCAGCCCAGAGCCTGACTCGGGGCTCGAACTCACGGACCGCGAGATCGTGACCTGGCTGAAGTCGGACGCTTAACCGACTGCGCCACCCAGGCGCCCCTTGCATGTATTTTTTTACCACACTATAAAATGTTTCCTATTGTTCTCATTAAAGTTTTTATAAGGAAGAAGCTAGGGCACGTGGTTGAATAATCAGTAATCCTGTATTTATTTATTTATTTTTGTTTATTTATTTAAATTGTTTTTATTTATTTTTGAGAGAGACAAGAGTGCAAACAAGGGAGGGGCAGCAGGAGAGGGAGACACAGAATCTGAAGAAGGCTTCAGGCTCTAGCTGTCAGCACAGAGCCTGCCGTGCTCAAACCCAGGAATCACGAGATCATGACCTAAGTTGAAGTCAGATGCTCAACCTATTGAGCAACTGAGGCCACCCCAGCCATCCTATATTTAAATCCAAGTAATTTGCCTTTAGATAGATTTATTTAGGTTATTGATTGAAGATAATCACAGTTAATCCCTCTCTCTTGCAGAGAGAGAGTTCTCTCTCGCAGAGAGTAAGTGTTCATTAATATTTCTGCTTTTTTTCCACTAACTTTTGTTTTATATATTTTGCTTTGATTACTCAAATTGCTGACTTTTTTCATCAGCTGAATCTTATTTAGAAATTATACTATTATTTCTTAACTCCAGACCTGTGTAAGTCATCTTGTATATGCTATAATTTGCTGCTGTGCCTGAATGTTGACAAACCATATCTAAATTTGCCAGTTGAGCCCCTCTTGGTTTCCCCTAACAGAAGGCACTAAATGCTAGGATCAGGGATCATTGGGATAGGGTTGTAGAATTTTGTGCTATTCCTATCTGCTTTATCTCATCAAAATCACGATAGCAGTTATATATTTTCTTTGCAGAAATATCTATTCAAGACATTAGCCCATTTTCTAATTTTGTTACTGAAGTTTTAGAGTTTGCTGTAGATTTTGTAAATTAACCCCTTATCTTGCAAATACTTCACCCCCATTCTATAGGTTGTCTAGTCACTCTGTTGATTGTTTGAATATGCTAATCAAAGAACATAAGGTTTTAATTATGCAAGATGAATAAGCTCTATAGATCTACTGTACAACACTGTGCTTATAGTTAACAAAACTATGCTAAAAATTTGTTAAGAGGTAGATCTCATGTTAAGTGCTCTTACTACAATGAAATAAAATGAAATATGCCCAGAAATGACAATTGATTCAAATGCCAAGCTTCCCCCACAAGAACGTACATGATATAGGGCACTTGGGTGACTCAGTTGGTTGAGCATCTGACTTTTGGTTTCTGCTCTGGCCATGATCTCAGGGTCATGGGATTAAGGGCCGTGTAGGGCTCTATGCTTAGCATGGAGCCTAGTTAAGATTCTGTCTCCCTCTGTCCCTCTCCCCCACCCATGCTCTCTCTCTCTCTAAAAAAAAATAATAATAATTAAAAAAGAAGATATGGCTTTAATAATAATAGTAGTAGTAGTAGTAGTAGTAGTAGTAATAAAGAATGTACATGGTATAGCCTCATTACAAATCCCCTCTTCATCCTGAGGATGGTGTCTCAACTCCATGGGGCCCCAACTTCAAAGTCCTGACATATCAAGTCCAGTTAAACAGTGCTCCATCTCCAGAGACCTGAATACTCATTACACAAGTATTAATTGAGGTACAACCTTGTCATAGTTATTTTTCTATATTCCTGGTGTGGATACATCAGTGAAACAGACAGAAAACACCACATATCACTATCTTGATCTTATTGACATTTTAGAATGAGAGGACAGACAACGCATCATAGATATGGAAAATAAGTAAATTATGCAGTATTTCAGAAAACAATACATTCTATGAAAAAAAAATAGAGCATGGAATGAGGTATTGGGAAAACCAAATGTTTGGGGCAGGTAGAACCCTTGACACTTGGAATTTAAAAAGAAAGTTTTAATGTTTATTTTTGAAAGAGAGACAGAGCATGAGTGGGGGAGGGGCAGAGAGAGAGGGAGACAAAGAATCCCAAGCAGGCTCCAGGCTCTGAGCTGTCAGCACAGAGCCTGATGTGGGGCTCGAAATCACCCACTGTGAGATCAAGACCTGAGCTGAAGTCGGTCCCTTAACTGACTGAGCCACCCAAGCACCCCATGTAATGCATTTCTTTAGCGAGATGCCTGAAAGAAATGAAGATGTTACCAACATCGTATCTGTAAAAAGATCACTGCAGGCAGAGAAGGCAACTAGTGTAAATGTCTTAGAGTGTGAGGATGCTTTGTATAACAAAAGAATAAGGAGAACAATGTTGCTGGAACAGAGAAGGTAGTAAGAGTCCAGAAGGGTATTATAATGGGGATGGAGGTTGGAGCCAGATTATGTAGGATCCTAAATGACTTGATTTTAAAAGAATCAATTTCATTTCTCTGTTGAAAATAGACTGTAGGAAAGCAATAACCAAATTAGATTAGACCTGTTAAAAAGGTATTGCAATAACTCAAGTCGGACTTGATGATGTCTTGACTCATAGTGGCAATAGTGCTGACAGTGAGTGAGAAGTGGTTTGATTCTGGATATGTTGTAAAGACAGAACCAGCAATATTTATTAATGTATTGTATATGGATGATGAGAAGAAACGGAAAAGTTGTGAACGACTCCAAGGCATTTGGACCAAATACCTGGGAGAATATAGGTGTTATCATTCATTGAGATGGTGATGGAAGCTTAAGAGCCAGTTTGGAAGGGAAATTAAAGGCTCAGTGTTTTAGAATGTTTGTTATTCATCCATTCAAAAAAAAAAAAAAGGCAATGTTTATTATCCATGCAAATAGAAGTGTCAAGGAGATAGTTGGATTTGTGAGTATGTTGTTCAGGAAAAACAAATCTATACATATAAACTTGGAAGATACTGATAAATAAATGATACCTAAGATCAGAAAATTTAATGGAGTAAGTGTAGACAGAGAAGAGAAAAGGGCATCTCCAAAATTAAGAGGTGAGGGAGAAGGAGACAGACTAAAAACTAATTAAATACATAGTTAACCTGATTAAGTATAGAGAAGGTAACAGAATGTAAGATAAGGTTAAAAGTTTAGAGGATCAATGGATTACAATGCCATTAATGTGGGAATTAAATGCAATTAAGTTATGAAAGCAGATTAGTTGGAAAACATAAGATTTTATCAGAGAGTAGGACACATAAAATTGACATAAACATATGCATCCTACATAATTTCTAAAGTACAGGAAAAATCATTTTAAATTCAGAAATAGTACAAGAGATAAAATCTTCTAAATATGACTGGCATTCCTGTTTTTCCTTTAAAATAATGAGAAAGTGGATTGCTAGCATGATGTTCTAATATGATAAAGGATAGGTTATATATCAGCTGTGCAATCTATGTATTTGTCAAATGTTATTCTAAGGATGGAGTAACCTATTTGAAATTGCAAATTGGCAACTGATGAATAGCTTTCTACAATAGCATTATTATGTTTTAAAGAATTGGGGTGAAAAAACTTCATGAAAATGAATAAAATAATATATTCATTTTCTCCGAACTCTTTATTCTCTAACATAATAGACAGCTCAAATTCCGTTCTAATAGTATCTAATAAAATGAACAGAAAAATAGAATGAATTAAAAATAGGCATAGCAGTAGAATTTTGAGTGTTAATTATGGAGGGTTCACATTATAAGTTATGTGTGCATATATAGAATGTGAAATGATATCTTTCATATGGAATAGGTTATATAAATTATATCTATTAAAATAAATATATTTGTAATATATTTATGATATAATATTTATCTAGAATGTACTTATCTGTAATATATAAATATAATACAAATGTATGTGTATAAGGGTCGATTCAAATAGACATGAAATGAAATGTCTCTATAAAAACATAAACTTTGGAAATTATTCCAAAATAAAAAAATAAAAGGGATGCCAGGGTGGCTCAGTGAGTTAAGTGTCTGACTTTTGATATCATCTCACATCATTATCTCACAGTTTGTGAGTTCTAGCCCCGCATGGGACTGTCCTGATAGTGCAGAGAATGCTTGGTATTCTCAGTCTCCCTCTCTTTCTACCCCTCCCATGCTAATGCTGTCTCTTTCTCTCTCAAAATAAATAAATAAACATTTAAAAAAAAACACTTAATTTATAAATAAATAAATAGAATTGAAAGTTAAGAAAAAGTTAAAAAGATATAGAATAAATTGAAAGCAAAATCATGAAAATAATGTAGACATTGTATAATTCAGTACTGCCAATCCAAACGAAACAAACAGTCATAACCACGGAAAATAAAACTAAAAGGAACAATGAACTACTTTTCATAACACCATTAAAATCCTGATAGTAAAACTGGAAAAAATAATTAAAATAGGACAAGACAGTGTGATTTATTAAAATGTATTTTTTAGGGGTTCTTGGGTGGCTCATTCGGTTAAGTATCCAACTTTTGATTTTAGCTTGGGTCATGATCTCATTGATAGATCACGGGTGCGAGCCCCATGCTGACACTGGGGAGCCCACTTGGGATTCTCTCTCCCTCTCTCTCTGTCTCTCCCTCTCTAAAAATAAATTAATAAACTTTAATTTATTTTATATATATATATATATATATATATATATATAATTCCAAGTCATATATTAGCAAAATACTAAAAATGATTTATCATTGTTGTAGATTAGTAGTAATTCTACACTGCTCCTCTCATCTCTTCAAAATTTGATTTCATAGATTTGGTCTTCAAAGTGTGGAGTCCATTCTTTCATCTCTTGAATATGAGCTATCCTTGTGACTTACTTTGACTCACACAAAATGGTGGGAAAGATGTGATATTGCTGAATCGAGGCTTCAAGAGGCCTTCTACACTTCCAATCTCTTTTTTACACCCATTCTCCACCATGAGCCAAAGTCCAGACTTGCTTGCTAGAAAATGAGAGAACATAGAGTAAGCTAGGTCACTCTGGTTGTCCCAGCCAAACTCCACACATATAAAAAGGCACGTCTTACATTAGCAAAGTCATCTTGATGACTTAGGCACCTGGATCAGCTTAAGTGAACAAAGAGCCCAAATAACACATGGATTTATGGAAATAAACATAAATGGCTACAATAGCTAATTCATAATATTGTTTTTCTTGTTTTTTTTGTTGTAGTGAAATACACATAAAATAAAATTAAGCATTTTAAACATTTAACTGTATAATTATGTGTCATAAGCCCATTCACATTACTATCCATTTCCCGAACATTTTTATCAATCAAATGATTAAACAATACTTTCCCTAAACCTTGTCCCAAATCCCAGTAACCTATATTCCACTGTCTAAGAATTTGGCTTTTTTAGGTATGTCATGTAAGTTGAATTATACACCTGTTGTCCTTATTTGTATGGTTTATTTCACAGAGCATAATATCTCAAAGTTCATCCATGTTGTAGCACGTATAAGAATTTAATACCTTTTAAAGTCTGAAAATATTCCATAGTGTATGTGTGCGTGTATGATATATATAAAAGAATTAAGAAAAATGAATTAAGTAATATATATATATATCATATATATATATATATATATATGATATATATATAATATTTTGATTATCTGTTCACCTGCCAATGGATACTTGGGATATTTTCACCTTTTGGTTCCTATGAATAATACTACTATAAACATTGGTGTACAAATATCTGTTTAAGTCACTACTGCCTTTTGGGTATATATTTGCTGGATCATTTAGTAAGTCTATATTTATTTTTTTAAAGAAATGCTATACTGGTTACATTCCCACCAGAAATTCATAAACATTCCCATTTCTCCACATCCTTGACAAACTCGTTTCCTTTTTTTGTTTGTTTGGGGGTTTTTTTTGATAGTATTCATCTGAATTGGTATTTTGAAAATTATTAACACTTGTTGCCTAACTTATGGTCTATCCTAGAGAATGTTCCATGTGCACTGGAGAAAAGTGTGTACTTTACTCTTGTTGGGAAGATTGTTCTGTTTGTCTGTTAGCTATAGTCATCTTAGAGTGTTATTCAAGTCCTCTATTTTCTTATTGCTTTTCAATCTTGATCTATCCATTATTGAAAGTCAGGTATTGAAGTGTCCAACTTTTATTGTGAAAACTTTTCTCCCCTGAATTGTGTCAAAGTTTTCTGCATATATTTTAGACCTCTGATGTTAGGTGCGTATGTTTATAAATATTACATCTTCTTGGTGAATACTGCAATGATGCCCATTTACTGTACAAGATAAATAAAATTCACTTTTTCAGTGCCTCAATTCAATATTGTAACCAATATCTTAGTTATCAAAACAACAAGACATACATATTTTTTTTAAAAAGCAATAAAAATTGAGAAACAATACAACAGCTACAATGTATTTACAGAAGATAAGAGGACTATTACAGTGCCTTGTCAAAGTTATTGGACACCAGTATGGAAAATTTCTTGAAGAGTAAGAAGGAGTGGAATCCAAATTCTGGGTAGAGGTCAGTTCTTTTAGAACAAGAGAAGAGAGTAAGATGAGTATGAATGTAGTGAGATTTATATGATAGGAAACAAGAAGATTTGCAAGTTTCTGAAGGCTTTATTTTTCTTATGAGGTTGTATGTTGTGATCAAGAGTGGAGATCTGGGAAAATAGAAGTTGGATAAAACTAGTTGGTATTTGAAAACTTGCTATAGAAAGTGGAAAAAAAATGGCCTGGCCAGATAAAGATAGTAGGCATCATTACCAAAGCTGTAGGACAATTTAAGTGTGCCTGTTCTGGATTTATAGTAGAAAATATCAAAACTTTCATGTGACCCCTTACATCAATATTAAATTATTTGAACATAAGTACAGGCAAAGACTTGGAAACATATAGATTTGAAATTTACAGGCAGAATTTGGGAAAAAGCCAGGGAGAGGGTGAGAATTTTGAAATTTTTTTTTCAACGTTTATTTATTTTTGGGACAGAGAGAGACAGAGCATGAACGGGGGAGGGGCAGAGAGAGAGGGAGACACAGAATCGGAAACAGGCTCCAGGCTCCGAGCCATCAGCCCAGAGCCTGACACGGGGCTCGAACTCACGGACCGCGAGATCGTGACCTGGCTGAAGTCGGACGCTTAACCGACTGCGCCACCCAGGCGCCCCAAGAATTTTGTACATTAGTAAAGAAAATAACTAGAATCATGGACAAGAAATGCTAAAATAGATTAGAAAAAATGAAGACAAAGTGGAAATAAAGAAGAAACACCAGTAAGCTGAAATATCTCGAGGTCAAAAGAGATATACTGTTATACTGTGTAATTGAACATTCATGGTGAAAGTTGGGAAAAAAAACAAAGCTTCAGTTAGCAATGTTGTGGTCTAACAGTTGTATGGATTGGGGTAAGTGTGTGTGTGGTTGACTATTGTATATGATCATAAAACATTAGCAATATTCCTCTTAAAAACAGGAAAAATCACAATACCCATTCTTAGAACTCTGTTGGATATTGTATTGGATGTCCTAGGAAATCACTAAAATAATTAAATTATGATTAATGATACAGGGTAAAACATAAAACTCTCATTATATTTGTGATTTTGTCCATTGAAACTATGAGCATTTCTTTCTCTTTAGAAATAATAGAGTTCAGCCAAAAGGTTGGATATATAACAAATGTACTAGGAAAAAGTGAAATTTCTCATTTGTCCTAGCACTGGAATGTGTGCTTTTGGAGTTCCGTTTACCAGAAAATAAAGGCCTACATTTTTATGCCTGCATTTTCTGGATAATCGTACCAATTGCATGCTAATTCTAAGCCAAACTATATCCCTTATTTAGTATTGAAAATATTCTTTGTTTTATTTTTGACTTTCAAAAGGTTTAGAATAAAGAAAATTAATAGGAGTACCCTTTCCAGGTATCTTTATTTTAGGGCAATAATCGAAAGGTAAGGATGTGTAGGGAATATTTAAAATAATTACATGTTACTATTTATTAGAATACTTCTCAATCCTTTAATTTCATTTCCATTAATTACTTTACTATGTCTTACGATTTGTAATTCTGTCCATAAAGTACCTGAAGTTAATCATGATTAGCTGTTGAATTAATAAGTGATTCAAATGTATAATATAGACAGTTCTGTAAGTCAATAATGGTGTTTAGTGATGATGCAAATATTTGTACAATGAATGAATTTCAAGGTAAAACATTTTGAAATGATGAAAATGATTTTGGCAGAATTTCTGGTAAGTAATAGAGACTTATCTTGAAATATTACATTTTTCCATTTCCTTCTCTATTATTAAAATGTGATTTACCACAGGGAAACATCTGTTTAGAAAATCAGAATAATATAAGTAATCAAGTTCCTTTTGTGTTCAACTTCCATCCAGCTGTATCATATTATGAAAGCATTTCATAAAGAACATGATGATGATATCATGAATTTGTCTACCTAAACCTTTAGGGCAGACTTGTCTGCTTTTTTTTTCTGTTATTTCAAAATATTTTGAACAAGGAATATTACTTGGAGAAGATTTACTACATTAAGCTAAAAACTATTTTTTTAATAATATTATAAAGAAGACACATCTAGCTTACAACAAATGACAGGATGTATACAATGGTCAAAGTTTAGGCTTGAAATAACTGCTTAAACCTCAAGGAAAAAAATTCGTATGTAAAAATAAAGTCAAGATTGATAGATATATTTCACTAAAAATTAATGTAATTATATTCCCAGGTTTTTCATTACTTCCATAGACTTGAACTTTCATTAATCCCTTCTGATGTTTCCTTTCAGCAGGAATTCATAAAACATACTCAGTCATCTACAGTAAATAGGATATTTTGTCTGTGTGGAGTGTCTGATTGGAAAAAAAAACCCTATATCTTAATTTTCCTTTTCAGTTTTTATGGCAGCACAGTAAATGATTAAGTTGGCATTATTATTGTAAGTTGAGATCTCCCTGTACAGGTTGCTTTAATTATTAATCCTTGGCAACTTGACTCTTTCTATTCATTTCATAAGTGGAACCTGACTTTTATTACTTCCTTTACCTTGCATTTCTATGTCTATTTGATTATATATTAAAATATATATTTAAATATATTTATTACATTTTTATAATATAGAAAGGAAATTTCAAAGGAAATTGTTAAACTATTTTACTTAACGTCCTTTCCATCTATAATTATGAGTTTAAACTCTTGTTCACATGTATCTTTTTAAATTTGATATTTCATAAATAAAGGCAATATTTGGTTGGCAAAGAATTACTTTAAAAGTGGAAAAGGAACAACCAAATGGCCTTAAAAAACATTTTTAGCAATCAACAGCCCAAGTATAAATTTTGAAAATAGTTTTTCCCAAATATTGGTCTATACTGAATGTTTTCAATATATTAGCCCATTGAATAGGTAATGACACTCATTTTTTTCACTAAGAATTTGTTATTCTTTTGTGAATAGACAGGTCCTAACTCCTATCATTTGAAAATTATTTAGGATTTTCTTCTTTTAAGCAGTAGCAATTCAAAAAATAATGTTCATTTATATTTTATCATGTAACTCATTTCTTTATTGGTTTCATTTGTTTATTGTAATTCTCTCAAAGGGCATTTCATTTTAGGTCCAGGGTTTTATATATTATTATAAGTAGTAACCTTTCAGTTTTTTTTAATTTCATACTTAAAATTAATTACTATTTTATTTTTAAGTTTGGAGTACTGATTATACTTTTATTCTTTTTTTAAAAAAATTTTTAATGTTTATTTATTCTTGACAAAGTGAGACACAGAGTGAGAGTGAGGGAGGAGTCAGAGAGGGAGACATAGAATCCCAAGCGGGCTCCACGCTCTGAGCTGTCTGCACAGAGTCTGATGCAGGGCTCGAACTCACTAACTGTGAGATCATGACCTGAGCTAAAGTCAGATGCTTAATTGACTGAACCACCCAGGCACCCCTGTACTTCTCTTCTTAATCAGTAGAACTGTAAAAATTAATTAAATGTGTCTTTTCAACTATTTAACTAGAGCATAACTTCCAGGGGCATTATCAGAGTCAAATAGGGAAGGGTAATATTCAAATCCAAGTCTCTCTAGTCAATCTGTCTCACATATGGGGGTAGAGGAGTGAGAAAACTTGTGAATATATACGAAATACTTAAAACTTAGTAGTAAGAAAATAAGCACTGGTTAAAGAGTGGACCAAAGTCCTTAATAAACAGCTCACCAAAAAAAGATATACAGAAAACAAATAAGTATATGAAATTATGTTCCATACCTATGTCATCAGGGAAATGAAATTTAAACAAGGTACCACTCACTATACACCTGGTTAGTATGGTCAAAATCCAGAACTCTGACAACACCAAATGCTGCCAAGAATGTAAAGCAACAAGAACTCTCATATATTACAAGTGGGAGTCCAAAATGGCACAGCTATTTTGAAGGACATTTTGGTCATTACTTACAAAATTACATATATTTTACCATATGATCCAGCAATCACACTCCTTGTTTTTTACCCAACGTAATTGAAAATGTATGTTCAAACAAAAACTGCACATGGATGTTTATAGGTTTTGTTCAGAATTTGCTAAACTTGGAAGCACCCAAGATGTCCATCAGTAGCTAAATAAAGGATGTTATATCCAGGCAATGGAATATTATGCAACACTAAAAAGAAATGAGCTATTAAGTCATTACAAGACATGGATGAATTCTTTTCAAATAATTTATTTATTTAAATTCAGGTTAGTTAACATACAGCATACTATTGGTTTCAGGAATACAACCCAGTGATTCATCACTTATATATAACACCCAGTGCCCATCCCAACAATAGCTCTCCTTAATGCCCATCCCCCATTTAGCCCATTCCCCTCCCCACCACCTTCCCTCCAGCCACCCTCAGCTTGTTCTCTGTATTTAAGAGTCTCATGGTTTGCTTCCCTCTCTGTTTTTATCTTATTTTTCCAATGCTCATTTGTTTCGTCTCTTAAATTACTCATACCAGTGAAATCATATGGTATTCGTCTGTCTCTGATTTGTTTTGCTTAGCATAATACACTGTAGTTCCATCCACGTTGTTGCAAATGGCAAGATTTCATTCTTTTTGATTGCTGAGTAATATTCCATGGTTCGCATCCTCGCCAACATCTGTTGTTTCCTGAGTTGTTCATTTTAGCCATTCTGACAGGTGGTTTTGATTCTCACTGGTTTTCATTCTCACTGTGGTTTTGATTTGCATTTCTCTGATGATGAGTGATGTTGAGCTGCTTGTCATGTGTCTGTGAACCATCTGGATATCTTCTTTGGAAAAGCGTGTATTCGAAGATATGGAGGAATTCTAAATGTATAAGGGAAAGAAGCCAATCTGAAAAGACTACATATTGTGTGATTCCAACTATATTACATTCTGGAAAAGACAAAATTACAGACACATTAAAAAGATCAATAGTTTCCTTGGAGGAAGGCAAAGATGAATAGACAGAGCACAAGATTTTTCAGGCATTGAAAATATATGATATTATAGTGATAGAAATATGTTATTATATAATGTGCATACCCATATAATATACAATGATAAGAGTGAACCTAAGGTAAACCATGGACTTTGGGAGATTATGACATGTCAGTGTAGGTTATCTTTGGTAAAAAATGTGTAATTTATGTATAATTCCAGTGTGTGGTGTTGATAATGAGGAGGCTATGCATGTGTGGGATAAGAAGGTATATGGGAACTCTGCACCTTTCTCTCAATTGGATTATATATCTAAAATACTTATAAAAGTGTGAAGTAAAAACAAACAAACAAAAACCAGACATTGGTAAAATTGTTAGCAGTCACTACTCCCTGGACCTGTGTCATGACTTTTAAAATCTTAGATGCATTTTGCCTGGTTTATAACTTGTTGTCATAGGAACATGTTTATGAATAAGATTATTTGTGCATGCATTGTAAATCATTCATTCACATTGACATATAATATACCATTTGGTGAATATAGAAAAATATTTTGCTGTTGATGGACTTTGGGATTATTTCCACATTTTGTCTGTTACAAATATTGAATCTCTAAACATTCTGGTACATATGTTTTGGTGAATATATGCATGCATTATAATTAGGTATCTAAGTAAGAGCAAAATTACTGGGTGATATGTTCAGCTAAGCAGATATTCCAAGGTTATCAAAAGTGAGTATATCTGTTTTCCAGGAGTTACGTGTGCAAGTAGCAATTACTCCATATTCTTACTAATGCTCATTATTATGAGTTAATAAATATATATATATTTTTTTATTTTTGAGAGAGAGAGAGACAGGCAGAATGTGAGTGGAGGAGGGGCAGAGAGAGAGGGAGACACAGAATCCGAAGCAGGCTCCAGGTTCCAAGCTGTCAGCACAGAGCCCAATGCTGGGCTTGAACTCACGAGCTGTGAGATCAGGACTTGAGCTGAAGTCAGACGCTCAACCGACTGAGCCACCCAGGCGCCCCGAGTTCATAAATAATTTTTATCACTGTAATAGTTATAGTGATATCTAATTATATACCAAATTTTATTCTTTTCAATTTGGAATGTGTTGAGCATCTTTCATATGTTTATTATTTAATATTCTTTAAAACACTATATAGAGAAAATACAGGCATTGTCCATATCCAGTACAGTTATAATTGTGATATATACTATAGTTTTTGGAATTGTTAACTTTTGGGTTCTTTTTGCAAATTATCAAACTGAAGTGATCAATACCTATATTCTACTGAGTGAAATAATAGGGTAATTCAACTGAGCAAGGTGCTACTAATAGCCATTATACTGTAAATAAATATACCACTATAATGACAGGTGCCTACCCAGGATTAGGGTAGTATAGTTCATTATTTATTGACTCTCAGTATAGAAATATCCAGACAGAGATGCTCCTACTTATGTACTTCCCTCTCTACCAGTCACGTTCATTACAAACCTTCTACCTATCAAAATACTACACCCCCATTAATGCAAAAACGTAAAATGAAATGTATCACAACTTCCTTTTTTAACTATTTTATAATCTCATTTTGTGTGTGCATAAAACATACTAAAATATCCACCTCCCCTATTAAGATTGGGATCCAAGATTATTTATTTACTTTATTTATTCTTTTCTTGTCTGATACTGAAGAGTCCCTCATTAATTACATTTATTTAAATATATTCATTAACTCAATTAATTAAAAACATGCTCCGAGAGCATATAATACATGATTAGATTATAAAACTATGGATGGGATGTGTAAATAATAATTTTATTGCAGACAAACATACATACAAGTAATAGCAATAAGATGTAGAGACTCAGTGTAGGAGAAAATATCAGATGCTCAGTAGGTTAAGGAAGAGAGGGCTAAATATTGTTACACAGTAGTGCTCTATACTGGTGAGCCAGAGAGCTTATGCTCCGACATCTGTGTCTGTGTGTTGGTAAGAGTTACTTTGCTTGATTTCATAGACCTTATCAAAATTCTTGTCCTTATCCTAAATATGGTAAAACTGAAGCAAGCTCATGTTGCTTACATATTTTATGGAACCAAAAGCTCACATAGGTAGTTTTTCTAAAGGCTTTCAAAAGTTCAATCTCATACTCAATCAGTTGTCAACCCAACTTAGACCAGATTCAAAACCATTACTGTAGACAGATGAATATATAGTTAATTTAATATGTCCATTATCTTCCTGTTTTAAGTATTGACCTTCCTGATAAACTCACTGAATAAAAGTAAAAATATAAAGACTTAAAGGAATGTTGCTTTTAAATAATTCTAGTAAGTGACCCAGTGCAGTTTCTAAGGCAAGAGTGATTATTTTCAACCTAAATAAGTACTACTCTGATAATTGATTAAATATCAGGGCTAATGACCCTAATAGCCAAATCGACATAAAAATAATCATCTCAAAAATATAAAATTTCTTTTTTTTTATTTCTTAGAAGGTCATAGAAAAGAAAACAGGAAGAAAAAAGAACTTCCATATCCAAACCCCTCTTTTGAAAACTTTAACAAATTTTCACACTATATATTTTTGAGAGTGCTTCAAGTAAAAATTGTGAAAATGACCTTTACTTTTATGCTTTTATTTTCTTGATGTGCTAGCTTGGATCATCATTTTATGCACTATTTATACTCCTTTTTATGGGAAAGCTGACCTTTACTGGAATTTAGATATGAACAGAATACAAATGTGCAAGCATACTTCTTATGAGTTGGAAAAAAATCAAAGGAATGATAAACAGATGAGGAAAGTATCTGTGAAAGATGCCATATAAAGTGTATCTTTCAGGCTACGGTTTATGAAAACCAATTACAGTTTTGTAGCTTTCTAGATTATTTTATCCCCACTTAAAAATGAAAAAAAGATGAAGCAAGTACCAACATGAAATATGCTTGATCAAATAACTCTTGAAATTGGTTTGTTCATATGAGCACAATATACTAATTACAAATGTTTTCTTTGAAATTCTACTAAATTGGGAAATATTTGAAATGCACAGACTTTCAACTTCTTTTTTTTTTGAAATGTATCATCATACCTAATTTTTAATAATCTCTGAATTGGCTTTTTACTCAGTAACATATAAGTTGATAACTTTAACTCTGAAGTAAAAGTGATGAAATATAACAATGAAGAAATAAAGCTGATTTGTATACATATTAAAATTTTATTAATTAAATATTATTCTTACTGAGAGATGTTAATTAAGAAAGATCTTAGGCAGGCTCCAGAGTAACTTAAATCAGTAGATATGATACTGTGCTCAGTAATAAGTGTAACAAAAGTATATTATTTTCATTAAAAAGTGGAAGGTTTATTTGACTGATAATAAAATTCAATGGAATGTACTAAGCTGATGATTAACTGATGCTTGTAAATGTAAGATTATCTTTGCTAAAAAATATTATTTAATATGTAATTGTAAGTAAATAGATTAAATGAAATCATCAGTTTCCTTACTTCAGTTTTCAGTGTGGCAAAGAATGCTATTTTCCCATCAGAATCCTTTCTGCTTCTCTATTTGCAATAGAAAACATTCCACAGCTAAAGTTAGACATGGCCATGTGAATAAATACACACCACTGGAATGTGTGAGGGATAATATATGCCTGTTTCAGGCTGGCGGCCTAGGAAAACAATGGCCAAAAGGACTTTGAGAGCGATATATTGAAGCTGGCTGAGAAACCAGCATAGGGCACTGTTTCCATGGACTTATCAACCTGGGTTTGCTATAGGAGAGACACATAAATATTTATCGTGTTTAGTGATTACACTTCTTGGTCCATTTATTATAGCTTTTCAGATTATCCTAAAATAAAATAAGACCCTAACTAACATAATCAGGGAGAAGGAAAAATCGTTTTATTCACTCAATTTCTAGAATCTCTCAGCGAAAAGTACAACTTAAAGAGCTGATTAGATTTTCTTAAACCACAGAATTAGAAATTTTCATTCATTAAGAAAAAGATGACATTGTATTGCCAAACAAAAGGTATGACATCTTTTAAAATCAAATGCATGCCCTGAAAATGGCTAGTTGTGTTTGGTGCTAGTAACCAAGAAATAAATTGGAATTAATGTCACTATCAAATCATGTCTTTCATTTTGGAATCACTAGTGCTTTTTAAAAAGTTGTCTTCTCTTTTATTAAACAAGTAATAATGGAGAATTCCAATGAATGAAACGTCTCTTTTTGCCTTTTTTGCTAAACCTATCTTCTTTTATACAAGCAATTGTCATTAATTTTGTTGGGATTTCTCCAGTAATCTTGATTGACAGACAATATAATCATAATAGTTACTTATATTAGAATGGTAGCATAGTATTCACAGACTTAATTCATATATGCTCCTTGTCCTTTTAAGAAGCCTCAATTATTTTTATTTATCCAAAGGATACAGATGTGCTGTTTCTTTTTTTTTTTTAAATGTTTTTATTTATTTTTGAGACAGAGAGAGACAGAGCATGAGCAGGGGAGGGGCAGAGAGAGAGGGAGACACAGAATTTGAAGCAGGCTCCAGGCTCTGAGCTGTCAGCACAGAGCCCGACGTGGGGCTCGAACTCACGGACTGTGAGATCATGACCTGAGCTGAAATCAGACGCTTAACCGACTGAGCCACCCAGGCACCCCCAGATGTGCTGTTTCAAAGGGGCACATGCACCCTAATGTTTATAGCAGTGCTATAAACAATAGCCAAAGTATGGAAAGAACCCAGATGTCCACTGACTGATGAATGGATAAAGAAGATGTGGTATATATACAATGGAATATTATTCGGTGATCAAAAAGAATGAAATCTTGCCATTTGCAACAACATGGATGGAGCTAGAGTGTATTATGAAGTGAAATTAGTCAGAGAAAGACAAATATCATATGACTTCACTCATATGTGGAATTTAAGATACAAAACAGATGAACATAAGGGAAGGGAATCAAAAGAATGTAAAAACAGGGAGGGGGACAAACATAAGAGACTTTTTTTTTAATGTTTATTTATTTATTTTTGAGAGAGAGAGAGACAGGGAGTAGTCAGGGGAGGGGAAGAGAAAGGGGAGCAGAGAATCTGAAGCGGGCTCTGCACTGAACACTGGGGCCTGAAGTCATGAACCGCAAGATCATGACCTGAACTGAAGTCAGATGCCCAACTGACTAAACCACCCAGCGCCCCAAAACATAAGAGACCCTTAAATACAGAGAACAAACAGGTTTGCTGGAGGGGTTTGGGGTGGCAGGATGGACTAAATGGGCCAGGGGAATTAAGGAGGACATGTTAGGATGAGCACTGGATGTTATATATAGGGGATGAGTCATTGGATTCTTCTCCTGAAATCATTGTTGCACTATATGCTAACTGACTTGGATGTAAATAAAAAACAATTAAAAAATAAAAAAAAAGAAAAAACGAATCCTCAATTATTTTGAATATTTGACTAAATGTTTGAAACCCAGTATATTTATTTGTGCAAATGGAACTAATTCTTAAGTTCTTTGCTTTTTTAACTTAGTCCATTTGGTTTTCTAGTCCTCTCTCTATATATGTATAAATATATAACTATATGTATTTATTCCTTTACATGTGGGGAATAAGCTTAGGAATTCCCTGACCTTGCACTGATGGGTTAACAAGGCATAAAGAATTAGAAAAGCCATAGGGTAAACACACCCAAGTTTGGGTAAACAAGATTAGGTAAACAGGGCAAAGGCCCCCAGTATAGGACAAAGATATAGGAATAGAAAAGCCACAGGATGAGAACATCAAAAATGAGGTAAACAAGATTAGGTATTCAGGGTGGTAACGCCCCCCAACTTAGTACAGTAGCAGAAAACTACTTTCACAGAAAGGAAGGACCAAATTAGGTAAACAGGTAAACAGGGCTATAGACCCAGAAGGGCGAAGTTGCCCAGAGGGGAGCTAAAGAAAGATGTCTTGTTGACCCTGAAGTAGCAGGCTCAGTCTTTCTTGGCCCCTAGCCCAGTTTAGGTAAACAGAGGTGGTTCCTCATGCCTGCTGTAAACAACCATCTGCCCAGTGCCAGGACTTTTTTTGTATTGACCCAAACTCCTAACACCACATATTTTCAATACCCCCCACCCTTTCCCTCACACCCGTGAGTTAATGTTCACGGTTTCATTGTTTCTTTGTGCACATCCATCACACTTGTAAGCCTCCTGATCTTAATAAAAATGGAGCAAGGATGCTTACTCTTGGCTCTTGGCTCTTACCAGACATTAGCCTCTCTGGCATTTAATCCTGTGTCCACTCTCTTGCTGAACAAGAGAGAACTCCAGACCCAGAGTCTATGACATTTACACACATGTTTATGTGTATTATATTGTGTGTGTGTGTGCATAGCATATACATACAAATATATAGCACATACACATATATATATATATACACACACACATAGCATATGCCTACATGTACAGAGTAAATAATGTATATGTACTTAATTCCATGATCTACATTTTATCATTGTATTAATGTTTGGCATTTATGTCTCTGTTAAGAAGTGGTTTTCTTTCAAAATTCTGGTTCTGTTTGATCCAGTGTGTCCGATATTTCTACTTTCCATATTTGATGACTTTTTTGTGTTTCTCTGTAATGATTTTAGTTTTACTCAATTATTTGTTATGTGCACATGTTTCCATTTGAGGATTTTTTTCAAGCATTATTGACTGAGCAACTAGGAAAAAATAGTTACTTTTTACAAAGATAGGGAAGATTATTGAAAAAGCTGATATAGGGGGAAAAAACAGCAAATTGTGTACTTTACACAGTAACCACAACTATCCTTTTAAAATGACATTTAGATTTGTTGCTCTTCTGCTCAAAACTCCATGCCTTATGATGATACTTTAATATTAAAAGCTTCAGGGGGGGGGGGGGGGGGCCTGGGTGGCGCAGTCGGTTAAGCGTCCGACTTCAGCCAGGTCACGATCTCGCGGTCCGTGAGTTTGAGCCCCAAGTCAGGCTCTGGGCTGATGGCTCAGAGCCTGGAGCCTGTTTCTGATTCTGTGTCTCCCTCTCTCTCTGCCCCTCCCCCGTTCATGCTCTGTCTCTCTCTGTCCCAAAAATAAATAAACATTGAAAAAAAAAATTTTAAAAATAAAAAAATAAAAGCTTCAGGGGCACATGGGTGCCTCAGTTGGTTGAGTGTCCGACTTTGGCTCAGGTCACGATCTCCTGATTCTTGAGCTAGAGCCCTATGTTGGGATCTGTGCTGACAACTCAGAGCCTAGAGCCTGCTTCAGATTCTCTCTGCCCCTCCCCTGCTCGTGCTCTGTCTTACTCTCTCTCTCTCTCTCTCTCAAAAATAAATATTGGGGCGCCTGGGTGGCGCAGTCGGTTAAGCGTCCGACTTCAGCCAGGTCACGATCTTGCGCTCCGTGAGTTCGAGCCCCGCGTCGGGCTCTGGGCTGATGGCTCAGAGCCTGGAGCCTGTTTCCGATTCTGTGTCTCCCTCTCTCTCTGCCCCTCCCCCATTCATGCTCTGTCTCTCTCTGTCCCAAAAATAAATAAACGTTGAAAAAAAAATACTATAAAAAAAAATAAATATTAAAATAAAATTTAAAATTAAAAGGTCTTTTAAAAATGTATCTTTAAAATTAAAATTAAAGGTTCTTTTAATAATGTATCAGCTACAGGGCACCTGGGTGGCTCAGTTGGTTAAGTGTCCAACTCTTGATCTTGGCTTGGATCATGATCTCACAGTTCATGAGTTCCAGCCACACATTGGGCTCCATACTTACTGCACGGAGCCTGCTTGGGATTCTGTCTCTCCTTTTTCTCGGCTCCATCCCCCCCCCCATTTGTGCTCTCTGTCTCTCTCTCTCTCTTTCTCTCTTTCAAAAAGTAAATAAACTTAAAAAAATAATAATTTATCAGCACTACATGATCTTGCACCATGCATACCTTTGCTCATTTGCTATTTTTCTCCCTTTTGATCAGTATGCTTCGGCCGTAATCTCGTGCTCTATCTCTGGGCTTTTGTATTACTGGTTCTTTGGTTTGGAATGCCCTTCTCCGGATAATTACACCTCACCTCTTTCAAGTACTTTCTGTGTTCTTACTGGCAAGAGCTTCACGGTCCACTATTACAGAAAGTCCATTCCTCATCTACTAATTTTTTTCTTTCCTTCCTACCCTTATTTTTTTTTTCTCCATTGCATTGCTCGCCGCCAAATATTTCCCATTACTTGTATATCTGTTTCCTACTTCTTGTGTATCTGTTTTATTAAAGCAGACTTTTTTATTTAGGGAGTCATCCCAGTTCTTAGAACCAAAAAATAATGCATAATAGACCAATAAATATTTTTTCCGAAATTGCAAATGAAGGTAGGAGAAATATGAAGGTTAGAGTTGCACATCTCTAGAAATATAGGGGAAAATCCAGATTCAAAATTTGGAAGTTTTAAGCATCCGGAATGCTGAAACTTACCAATTCCATTGGTGATGCTGCCATCCTGAAAGAGAGGATAAAGGAGGCCTGTAAGTTTATTAAATATGCCATGCTGAAGACATGCTTTCACAGATACATTTATGGTTCATTTTTTAGATAGACTTTTACAAGACCGATATCTTACAAAGACTACCACTGCTTACAACAGCTTAAAATGTAAATGTGTATTTGCAATGCTTATCTCAGTTAATGTAGACAGTAAAAAATTAAGCTGATTGTGCAACTTATTACTTAATTGTGATGGGAATTTAACTAAGAAAGTCCTGGAAAATTTGATGGCAAAGCCAGCCTAATCAAGCTTAGCCAGCTAAAAGTGCTCTGACATCATCTGCTACTAGGGCCAGTGTTTTAAGCACAATAGTTGAAGATTAAGTTCAAAAATCTGAAAGAGATCCAGTAAATTTTTTTTTCCTTCTTTTACTAGAGTTGTGACTTTGGGGAAAAATATCATTAAGCCATCTAACCTTTACTTTCTTGCAACAGCATCATCTTTACCAAGTATAAATCAACCAAACATATTTTTCTTAACACTGGCTTTAGTGTCATAACACAGATAAAATATCATTAAACAGTATTCTTTTCTATCTAAATAATAATATAATCTGGTTTATTTAATGAGATCGCTAGTCTAAAACCTTACAATCTCTCCATGCCTCAGATTTCATCTCTATAGCACACATATATTATTTGATTCCACTGTTGAATATGTGAAAGATAAATGTTATAAGAAAAATAATAAAGTACAGAAGAAACAAAGTTAAAGTTTCATTCATTGAAAATTAAATTATCATTATTTTTATAAACCTGCATAACGGGCATAAACACCATTCATATTGAATCTAAGCTCCATACATAATTTCAAGGATTTAGATTTATTCAATGTAAATCATTTGGTATTTTTGAGAAGTAGCTTAAGCTTTCAAGCATTATTTTTAATTAAAAGGGGTTTGGAAAATTCAATTTGCTGTTTTATGAAGAGTCTTCTCTCAATTTCAATAAACATTACTATAGTGCCATGTGACAACATGTTAGTTTGGCTGACAGTTTAATGAAAACTCCCATTCAGGAAAAGAAATTGTCTTTATTTTTCAGAGTGTGTTTATGTTCAAGTTCTCCTTGAACTGTGATTATATATAGTTTTTCTTTTATGACCTGCACAGTAACATTTTTCTTTTTAAATACTCTTAAAAAATGTTTATTATAAAGTCAATTATTCTTTTTAAAAATCCTCTAAACCTGAATACAATTAAGAAATTGTTGACAATTGCTCCTTCACTGCCTAAATGGAGGTCTTTCACCTCCATTGTTGGGTTAATTCAACAATCCTTGCCCAGAGTCATCTCTAATGCATGTTGAATTAATACAGCAAGGTGAGTATCCACACTTTAGCATAACCCCTTTGTGGATAGTTGTTGCTATTGCCTCAATATTCCTAAATAGGTTTTAAGGTTGGATAAATTAAGTCTTCAAGAACATTATATTTGTGACTAATAAAAACATTTTTCATTATCTTACATGTATAATTTTAACAAAACCAAGGAATAGATTTTAATATAAAGGAAGCCATGTCATGACAATAGGAAAAAAAAGGAAATATGTGGAGAAGGAAGAGGGGGTGGAGTAGAACACAGAACTATTTTTTTTAAATGTGAATTGTAATTTGCCATTAAGAGTCAACAACTTTGTGGGGCGCCTGGGTGGCGCAGTCGGTTAAGCGTCCGACTTCAGCCAGGTCACGATCTCGCGGTCCGTGAGTTCGAGCCCCGCGTCGGGCTCTGGGCTGATGGCTCAGAGCCTGGAGCCTGTTTCCGATTCTGTGTCTCCCTCTCTCTCTGCCCCTCCCCCATTCATGCTCTGTCTCTCGCTGTCCCAAAAATAAATAAACGTTGAAAAAAAAAAAATTTAAGAGTCAACAACTTTGTTATGTGTAACTAACAACAACAAAACCTAATAACTAAAATTGTGCTCTACTCTACTAAACTGAACTTACTGCCATTAAGTAAACAATGTTGGATGATAGGGTAGTTCTATTTTTTGTTTTTGAGGAACCTCCGCCCTGTTTTCCAGAGTGGCTGCATCAGTTTGCATTCCCACCAACAGTGCAAGAGGGTTCCGCTTTCTCTACATCCTCGCCAACACCTGTTGTTTCTTGTGTTAACTTTAGCCATTCTAACAGGTGTGAGGTGGTATCTCATTGTGGTTTTGATTTGTATTTCCCTGATGATGAGTGATGTTAAGCATCTTTTCATGTGTCTGTTAGCCAGCTGGATATCTTCTTTGGAAAAGTGTCTATTCATGTCTTCTGCCCATTTCTCAACTGGGTTATTTGCTTTTTAGGTGTTTAGTTTAATAAATTCTGTATAGATTTGGACACTAACCCTTTATCATATGTACCATTTGCAAATATATTCTTCCGTTCTGTAGGCTGCCTTTTAGTTAAAAGAAATTTGGGTTTGAACTTTCACCAATATCCTTTCAAATTCAGTTTCCTTATATCCTAATAAAACAAAGTTTCATTTAATATATAGAAGTTTCTAGCAATATCTTTTGGGTTTTTTTGCAGATTATCTCAGAGAAAGTGTTCAATGTTGTTCAACATTATGTTCCTTGACTTCAAAAGACTTAAAATGTATATAAATATTATATATGTTGTTCAGTGTTTCACTAGGAGAAATTGTTCTTTATGCAAAAACTTTAGGCTTTCCACCACACCTTAATATTTTGAGTGTTTTGGGTTAATATATGTTACTTTGGTTAAAAAACACCAACATTTGACAGTAAATTTATTTCTTGCTGAAAATATATGGCAACAGTTAAGGTTTTTAGAGTGAAAAGGTGATGATGCAGTGTGAATATTTATTTTTTCAGAATAAACACTTAAATCTAAATATGCATATGTAGTTAGCCATGTATATGTTGGATGGACATGGAAACATCAGGTTAAAGAGAAACAAAAGGAAATGAATAAACAAAATTATAAAGACCAAAATACAATTTGGGCATTTTTTAGAAAAAATACACTTAAGATATGTTTTAGGTTTGTATTGAAATATTATAGAAGGTTAAACTTATTCAGTCAGAAAAAATCTTTGATTAAAAACTGTAGTGCTCATTCCTTGGGCTATGATTAAATTGTGAAGCATGCTGGCATAATTTAAAATGAAGGTCTTAGTACTCAGCAGCAGCAGCAGCAGCAGCAGAGAATTATTAATTGCAAAGCCTTTGCATTTCTGCCCCGTCAATCAGCACAAGTCACAAGTCAATCAGTTGGTTAGCACAAGAATGAAGGTCAGAGGAAAAAACAATTTCTGTTTTAGCTATAATAAAGTATATTTTCTTCTTTTAGTGGAAAATAGTTATTGAATAGCTTTGATTATGACTAAAATTCAATTGGAATATACATGCCTACCACAAATTTAGTGATCCAGCACATGGTTAGTTTTTCAGCTGTTTATTCTGTGAATATGTTTAATTTTAACCATGTTCAATATCCATGGTCTTATCCATCCTACCATGTCAAACACCGTTCTGGTTTTTCTAAGTGGAAAAGATAAAAAATTATGCATAATCATTGCCTAAATTCAAAAGTTGGAGAAATTCTTGTTCTTCATAATAAAATATTATTCAGAATCTAGACAAAATTTTCCCATGAAGGGGCACTTGGGTGGCTCAGTAGGTTACGCCCCTTGAGTTCAGTTCAGATCATGATGTCACAGTTTGTGAGTTCAAGCCCATGTCAGGCTCTGTGATGACAGCTCAGAGCATGCAGCCTGCTTCGGATTCTGTATCTCCCTCTCTCTCTGCCCCTTCCCTCCTTGCGCTCTGTTTCTCTCTCTCTCTCTCTCTCAAAAATGAATACACGTTAAAAAAAATAATAAAAATAAAATTTAAAAAATCCCATAAATATTTCTGTATTTTTCTCATAGTTATTTTTTGAAAGAACAATATTATTCAGAGTAAAATCATTGAATTTTACTAGATACATTTTGTGTGATTTAAATTTTATCAAAATTTTTTCATGCTTAGTAAAGAATACATCATCTGATTTGAAATCAGTAGAAACAGATGTTAATGCCTTAAGCCTGTTGTAGACATCACTGTATTTTTAAGCAGACTACAATCATTTTATACAAAATGTATAAGATGTATTTAATTATACAACTGAATATATTTTTAATTCTCATTTTCATTTTGAATGAATTTAATGAATATGATGTTAGGAGAAATGAACACATTACCTCTAAATCTTTATGTTGAAATTTAAAAAATACAGAAAAGGGAAATGCTACATATAAAATTGATATTTATTTTATTCATTTTTATTATTTACAATTTTTTAAAGCTGCAAATAATATAATAAAATATTTTAAAATTCTACCCTTTAATTTCCTGTGTATATAATACATTAGATCTACTTTTTAAAAAGGTTCAAAATAGATGTGTTGAAAATTAAAAAAGTAAGATGCAGGGGCACCTGGGTGTCTCAGTTGGCTAAGCGTCTGAATCTTCATTTCTTTTTTTATTTGATTTTATTTATTTTTATTTTTTTCATGTTTATTTTTGAGACAGAGACAGAGAGACAGAGAGACAGACAGACAGAGCGCGAGCAGGGGAGAGGCAGAGAGACAGGGAGACACAGAATCAGAAGCAGGCTCCAGACTCCCAAGCCATCGCACAGAGCCCGATTTGGGGCTCCAACCCACAAACCGTGAGATCATGACCCGAGAGGAAGTTGGACACTCAACCGACTGAGCCACCCAGGCGCCCTTGACTCTTGATTTCTCAATCAAGTCATGATCTCACAGTTAGTGAGTTGGAGCCCCATGTCGGTCTCTGTGCTTAGGAGCCTGCTTAGGATTCTCTCTCTACCTACCCCCCCCCCCACTTTTGCTCTCTCTCAAAGTAAATAAACTTTAAAAGATAAGGAAGAAAGTTAAGATGCGTATGACAGTATTCAAAATTCTGTATCTATTATCTACTGACTTCATGGGTATTTAACAAATGTAATATAATAGGCGATCAAATGTAGGTAGATTAAATACATAGTAAAAGGAAAAAAGGAGCTAACATTGATATGCAGTTCCATTAGTAGTCACATATAATTAACTTAGCCTAATTTTATTTAATTCATGAGCTGAATATTCATATATTCTTTTAGCTAACAGTTCCAATATGTGCCTCTACCATGGAGCTCTATGAGTTTGTTCTTTTTCCACTTTCCACAGGATACATAAAATTAAGTGAATTATTGCACATCTCTCTAAGTGCAGTCTATGAAATGCTTTTCTAATGAATTCAGATAATGTCAATACCACATATATGTGATATTGTAACAATGCTGCTAATGTCAAAGAATTCACATGTGTTAAACTACTTTAAACAAGGGAAACAAATGCATACAAACCTTATTGTGCACTCTAATGTAAACATCGTGGAAGATTGTAGATTAATTTTTCAGTGAGCTGAGTACCTGACTTTAAACTAAGGTGCCATACTTTTATGTTAAAAATAAATTATGTTAAAAATAATTAGTTTGATTGCTTCATTTTTTTTTAATAGTAGAACAGATTAAAAAAAACTGGGAGACATTTATAGTTTCAAATAGTCTCTAAATTGAATATGTTAGATAATATGACTGGTCATAATTTGAGAGATCCTAATGAATAACCCCAGAAGAGAAAGTTTTATTACTGAAGTTAATAATTATATCTGTTACTTTTTAATATCAACTTTTCAGGTATTTCTAAATTCCAGTGCAAAATAGAGGCTGTGGAAAGAGTTGGTATTTCTTTTCTTTTCTTTTCTTTTCTTTTCTTTTCTTTTCTTTTCTTTTCTTTTCTTTTCTTCCATTTTCTTTTCTTTATTTTCTTCTATTTATTATTTCCAGTTTTTAAGCCATGGAAGTAATAATAGGAATAAAAGAGAAATAAGTCAATGATATACTAGAGGGTTTCTGTTGTTTTTTTATCTAATTGACCAGATAATAAATAGACTTTGTAGACCATAAAATCTCTGTCACAATTACTCAATTCTGCAATTTTATCATAAAAACACATTGGTAGCACATAAATAAATAGATATGAGTGTTTTCCAATAAAACCTCATTTACAAAAAGAGATAGTGGGCCATAATTTTCTGACTCCTAATATAATAGAACTGACAGCAGAAACAACAACAAAACATTATGGCATGAAAAAGACAAAACAATTCAATTGCCTTGGCTTTCTCCTTTTCCCTGAAGCTTTCTGTCTGTCTGTCTAAGAATCATTTAAATAATGTATGTTAAATAGGGTTTACTTTTTGCTGTCATCTTCCTTGAACATACAACAATATACGTTTGAATATATTTTGAAGGTCTATGCACCAAATTGTAAATATAAATCTGTGTTATGCCCACCACCCCCTCCTAAATTTGTTTGTTGAAGTTCTAACCCTAGTACCTTAGAATGTGACTATATTTGGAAATAGGGCCTTTAAAGAAGTAATTCATTTAAAATGAGGTCATTAGAGTGGATCCTGATTCAACATTCCTGATGTCCTTGTAAGAAAAGAAAATTTGGATATAGACACATACAAAAGGAAGGCCATGGGAAGACAAGGGAACAGACTGTTTCCTATTACTCAAGAAGAGAGGGAGAGGCCTCAAAAAGAAACAACACTGCCAACATTTTCACAACTGTTAGAAAATAAATTTCTGTTGTTGAAGCCACCTAGTCTGCAGTACTTTGTTACAGCTGCCCCAGAGAGCTTAATATAGTCTTATTGCAATTTTATCTGAAGCAATAACATAAAGTTTGTTTTGTATTTTGTGAAGACTATATGCTATCTCATAATTCAAATACAACCATCTCTGGCTTAACAGATTCTTGAGGACCTTTATGTTAAATAAAATGCTTTTGTTAATTTTAACAGGAGAATATGAATGTTTTATCTCTCTTGAGGTGCTCAGGCAACTTTCATGTGTAGAAACATATCAATTACATTATGTGCACATATTTTATAAGTTATCAATACTAATATAAACAAATTAATTGCTTCAGTGTAAGATGCAGTGTTATGAAGGATTGTCCCACTCGCCATACTGAAACCAGAGGACCAGAATGGCTGATAGCTCATGGAGAAGGACTATGGGATTATCATTGTTTCAGTGGCGCATTCTTTTTGTTCAGTTTTACTCAACAAATGTTCAAACTTCTGAGGACACGTGAATAACTTATACTACACTTACATGTAAGTGTATAACACAAAAATAATTTCGGATTAAATAATGACTGAATATATGGGCCTTCAAAATCAAGGAAATAGCAAACATTCTCACATACCAAAGAACATGCAGACATTACTCGTTTTTACTTGTCATATACATGCAAAGCAAAAAATTATGGGTTCTGTTTTATTTCCTTCTGATTAGAAACTGCTGTGTTAAATAAATTGTTGGGTGTCTTTTTCTAAATCCATGATAAATGAAATGTCTCTTTTATTATTTGGTGTGTTTTGAGGTGAAAAAGTCATTAAAATAGCCCTATATTGCCTAGAGACATAATAACTTTTGTGGCTTATAAAATAAAGCTTCTTCTCCTTTTGACCCTAACCTCTCTCAACTTATTATCTATATCAAAACAGCATGAGGGAGAAGTTGAAGTTCCTTCTCCAGAATAAATATGTCAAGAATTCCAAAGAAATTATAGTCCTGGCTAATGTGTGCAGGCAGGAAAAGAAGGAATATGAATACAAATAGATTGGGGGGAATTAAGGAGGGGGACATGATGGCTCATGGGGCTGAATATAAGGCTAATTTAGAAAGGCATTTTATAACATAGGTACACTCTCTCATGAGTCAGAATTCTGAATTTTAGCAAAAAAAAACTTGGAATAAATTTTGCTGTGGACACGAAAGTGACAGAAATTATTTGGTATATTATTCAGGAAGGGGAAGGTTCTGGTAGGTGAAAATGTTAGAATGACACTGTGAAGTAAAATCTAAGAGTCTGTGCCTGCTTATAGTTTTTTGAGTGAGACCAAAGGACACTCCTTACAGGAAGATAATGAAGAATGTGCTAGTAAGACAAGACACTGGTATTATAAGAAGCTTAGTGGTAGCTGCCTATATAGGCTGCAGTTGGAGGAAAGAAATATTTTCATGGAACTGAGATTAGTGTGAATTTGGGAATTAAAAAGTCCAGAAAATATAATTAAATATTATAGAGGCAAAGTGGATGTAATTGTAATAATAAGTAGCAAAGCCAGAGTTAATAATTGGGGTGCCTTCATCAGCAAATATCTGTGGGAACAGACAATATGTTATGATATTTTCAAGTGACATAGATATAGATTTTATTTTTGTATTTTTTTATTTATTCATTTTTGAGAGAGAGAGAGAGAGAGACAGCATGAGTGGGGGAGAGGAAGAGAGAGGTAGAGAGAAAGAATCCGATGTGGGGCTCAAAATCATGAAACCATGAGATCATGACTTAAGCCTAAATCTCTAAGAGTCAGACGCTAAACCGACTGAGCCATCCAGGGGCCCCAAATTTTAAACAACACATACTTAAGTAACCAGTGAGTTGAAGTAGATATCAAAATGGATTTGAGGAAAAAACTAAGACAAATCAAAATGAAGACACACCACACCTAACTTATAGGATACACTAAAGCGGTGCTTACTGAGAAATTTACAGCAGTAAATGTCTATAATAAAAATAAAGATCCCAAATTTTTCTAATTTCTTATATTTTAACTAATCAGTATTATAACTCACATAAAGCATTACTTATTCGTGGCTCTTAAAATCTAAATTAAAGAAATAAAACTGAAAATCAAATTCAGGTAACCTAAATTTATTTTCCTTCATAGATACAGTTAAGAAAATCTTTCAACTCCAGTTTATTGTATTTTAAAGCAATTAAAGATATACATGTCTTGCTCAAAATGCTGTTTATTCCTATAATTCAAGAGAGAATATAATGAATTTTCACCCAAGGCTCCTGTAATTTAACTAATGATTATGAATTTATATTTGCAATTTTTTATAGCTCATCACATTACATATCAAGTTTATTTTTGTAGCTGTCTGCCTTTATTGAAAGTAAATTAAAGTGTATAAAGATAAATATGATGTTCACTGAACAATTAGGCTGATTTAAATGTGCCTGACTAGTGCCTGAAAAAAATTCACAAATTAGAAGTGTATTGCCTACACATATCATTACACATTTATGTAGGCACTAGATTGCATTTTGAAGGATAATATAACCAACATGTATTAAATAGAAATTGGATTTTGCTACACATACTATGAAATTTTAGGGTAAAGAACTTTATGAGCAGAGACATTCATGTCTCAAGCTCTTAAGTTGATGTCAGCATACTATCATTAGTGTATACAAGTTCCTTTACTTGCTTTTCTTATTTTTTATTCTGTTTATTCCTATATTCCACATCCATTATTCAGTATATACTATTGGATAACAATTCTAATGTACCTATTTTTACTTAATTTTATATTTTACTGTTCATCTAGAGTAGTATTCATTTATTGCTCCTAACTTTGGATTTATTGTCTTTGAAATTTATGTTCATTCAGTATACCACATTTTACCTATCTAATCTAGCTATGAACACACAGAAAGCTTCCAAGTTCTTACTACAACAAATAGTACTTGAGTATATGTGTGTGTGTGTGTGTGTGTGTACACACACATATATATATACACACACACATGTATATATACATTTATATACATATATATACATACATATATTTATACATATATGTATATATGTATATATAGTTAATGAGTTTTGTGAGAACTTCTTTGAAATATACACATACAACATTCTCTAGTGAAGAGTATATACAAGGATACTTTCTTTTTTGCTCAAAAGGCCACATTGCACTCTGAATGACTACATGGTCTATTCCATGAGCATTGAATGAGAATGCCCTTTTCTTTCCTTAATATATTTCATTGAAGACCACAGGTTTTTAGGTTTGATGAAGTCCAATTGGTAATCTTATAATTTTGACTTCATATAAATTTGACTTTTCTAATATCTTTGTTTATATAATACCTCAAAAATTGTATTTCTTCTATCTTTTCTTCTAAACATTTTATACTTTTAGCTTCTATGTTTAAGCTTCTACTTCTCTACAATTGAATTTGTGAATAGTGTGAGATTATGATCAAGGTTTGCTTTTTTCTTTCCATATGGATATCTAGTTGTTTCAGTACTATTTGTTGAAATTAGTTTTCCCCCATTGATATGTACTGACTGTTAACTCAGTTGTAAACCAGTTTACCACATATGTGTGAATTATTTTTACTTACGATCTTTTTCACTGGTCTATATACTATCCTAAAAATAATTAGACCATGCTGAGATCAATAGATTTGCAGTAAGTTTTGATACCACTGTCTCATTTTTGTTATTCTTTATGTTCATAACTCAAATTCATTACACTACCCTAAAAGGTAAATATTGCAGTATATTTCAATGTGCTCTTTGCAGTACATACACATACATATAATGTATGCATGCATCTTAATTTACATAACTTGTATTATATATTCCATTCTGCTTTTACTTTTACTGTGCACTCAAATTATATTGTTTTGATTCCCTTATGCTATTATAGGCATATTCAACCTATAGCTCCTAACTGCTGATTATTATTTGATGTTGTATTAGTTTCCTAAAGAGTCCATGAAAAAGTGCTACAGGTGGGTGGCTATGCCTGGGTGGGACTCAGTTGTTTAAGCATCTGACTTGGGCTCAGGTCATGATCTCATGGTTGGTGAGTTCAAGCCCCATGTCAGGCTCTGAAAGCCTGGAACCTGCTTCAGATCCTGTGTCTCCCTCTCTCTCCCTCCCTCTCTCTCTGCCCTTCCCCTGCTCAGGCTATCTCTCTGTCTCTCTCTCTGTCTCTCTCTCTGTCTCTCTCTCAATCTCTCTCTCTCTCTCAGAAATAAGTAAACACTAAAAAAATTTAAAAAATTAAGAAAAAGAGAAGTGCTACAAACTGGATGTCTTTAAATTTAAAAAAATTGCAGCTCTCAAAGTTTTTTTGTAAGTTTATTTATTTTGAGAGAGAGAATACACAAGAATGGGGGAGGGACAGAGAGAGAGAGGGAGAGAGAGAGAATTCCAAGCAGGCTCTTCACTGTCAGTGCAGAGACTGATGTGGGGCTAGAACTCACTAACTGTGAGATCATGACCTGATCCAAAATCAAGAGTCTGACACTTAACCAACTGAGCCATGCAGGCACCCTGAAGCTTTCATAGTTCTTGGTGCTAGAAGTCCAAAATCAGGACCATGTTCTTTCTGAAGATTCTAAGAGAGAATCATTTCCATGCAATTCTTTTAGTTCCTGGTGTTGTCCTCAATCCTTGGCATCCCTTGGCCTGTGTATGCCAATCTCTACCTCTGTCATCACATGGCATTCTTTCTGTATGCATGTCTCTATGTTTTCATTTATTACAAAGACACCAGTACTGTTGGATTAGGACCCATCCTGAGAATAGCCTTATCTTAAATTTATTACCTTTGCAAAGACCCTATATCTAAATAAGGTAACATTCACAGATATTAGGAGTGAGGACTTTAACATACTTTTTTGGAGAACACAATTCAACCCACAATAGATGGCAACCATTTTTCTCATTTTACATATCTACTCTCCTAGCAGTTGGCCCTTGGATTCTCACAAAACAGACATTTCTCCAAAGAAGACGTACAAATGTCTAACAGACATCTGAAAAAGTGCTCAACATCACACATCATTGGGGAAGTACAAATCAAAACCACAGTGAGATACCATCTTACACCTGTCAGAATGGCAAAAATTAACAACTCAAGACACAACAGATGTTGACGAGGATGTGGAGAAAGGGGAACCCTCTTACACTGTTGGTGTGAATGCAAACTGGTGCAGCCACTCTGGAAGACAGTATGGAGGTTCCTCAAAAAGCTATAAATAGAACTACTCTATGACCCAGAAATTGAACTACTAGAAATTTATCCAAAGGATACAAAAATACTGATTTCAAGGGGCATGGGGCTCCTGCGTGGCTTGGTTGGTTACGCGTCCATCTCTTGATTTCGGCTGAGGCCATGATCTCACAGTTGTGGGATTAAGCCCTATGTGGGGCTCTGCACTAAGAGTGGAACCTGCTTCGGATTCGTCCCCTCCCTCTCCCTCTGCCCTTTTCCTGCTTGCATTCTCTCTCTCTCTCTCTCTCTCTCTCTCTCTCTCTCTCTCTCTGTCTCTGTCTCTCTTTCTCAACGTTTATTTATTTTTTTTGGGACAGAGAGAGACAGAGCATGAACGGGGGAGGGGCAGAGAGAGAGGGAGACACAGAATCGGAAACAGGCTCCAGGCTCCGAGCCATCAGCCCAGAGCCTGACGCGGGGCTCGAACTCACGGACCGCGAGATCGTGACCTGGCTGAAGTCGGACGCTTAACCGACTGCGCCACCCAGGCGCCCCGACTGTCTCTCTTTCTCAAAATAAAAATAAATTCAGAAAAAAATAAAGGGGCACATGCACCTGATGTCTATAGCAACACTCTCAATAATAACCAAATTATTAAGGAGCTCAAATGTCCATCAACTGATGGATGGATAAAGAAGTAGTGATATATGGAATATTACTCAGCCATCAAAATGAATGAAATCTGTCATTTGCAAAGATGTGGTTGGAGCTAGAATGTATTGTGCTAAGTAAAATAAGTCAGAGGAAGAAAAATGCCATAAGATTTCACTCATATGTGGGAATTTAAGAAACAAAACAGATGACCATAAGGAGAGGGAAGGAAAAACAAAATAAGATAAAAAAAAACAGAGAGGGAGGCAAACCATAAGAGACTCTTAACTACAGAGAACAAACTGAGGGTTGCTGGAGAGAAGGTGTGTATGGAGATGGATTAAATGACAGGGCGCCTGGGTGGCTCAGTCGGTTAAGCGTACAAGTTCAGGTCATGATCTCACGGTTTGTAAGTTCAAGCCCCGCATTGGGCTCTCTGTGCTGACACCTCAGAGCCTGGAGCCTGCTTCAGATTCTGTGTCTTCCTCTCTCTCTGACTCTCCCCTGCTCCCACTCTGGCTCTCTCTTTCAAAAACAAACATTAATTTTTTTAAATGAGTTATGGGCATTAAGGAGGGCACATATGAAGGGCACTAGGTGTAATATGTAAGTGATGAATCACTAAATTATACTTCTGAAACCAATAGTATATTATAAGTTAACTAACTTGAATTTAAATAATACCTTTGAAGGAAAAATGTTTGAATTGAGCTTTATTTTTCCTATCTTGATAGCATTGGCTAGATTTTTTCCGTTATTATATTTAGCAGTAGCATTGATAGTCTGCAGCCTTGGCTTGTACCCATCATAAAATGAATGTCACCGTAATTTATTTTTAAGTATAATATCCATTAAGCAGAATCTCCATATGCCTTATGGATAAATTACATCACATTTTTGGTATATTTCTTCTAAATTATAGTAAGAAATTTATTTGGAAGAAATTATAGTAATAAACATTTTTTAAGATTTTATCTATTTTTCAGAGAGAGAGAGAGAGAGAGAGAGAGAGAGAGAGAGAAAACATGAGTAGGGAGTGCCAGAGAGAGAGAGAGAGAGAGAAAACATGAGTAGGGAGTGCCAGAGAAGGAGACCGGAGAGCCCAGGCAGGCTCCACACTGACAGCAGTGAGCCCATGTGGGGCTCGAACTCATAAACTGTGAGATCATGACCTGAGTCGAAGTCAGACACTGGACCAACTGAGCCACCCTTAACAGGAGCCCCTATTAAGAAACTTTTGAATGAATGATGACATTTTGAATTTTCAAAAGAATCCATTAACGTGATATAACTTTACTCTTAATCAACAATCACAAAATTTGCTCATTTAGGAGATGCAGAGAGCAGACTTGTATATCATTTCCAGCTTTACAAATGAAAGTCTGGACAAATGGAAAATGATCAGCTTTTCTGGAACCCAACAGAGAACTATGAATACAAGACCAAAAATGAAATCCAGAGACAGAAACTCATGGGGAACAAAAGGGCATGAGCATTTTATTACCTGTGATAAATGTCATGAAGCATATATGCCAGTGTGATGATTAAAATAGAGATTGTGAGGGGTGACACTTGATTTCAGCTCAGGTCATGATCTTGTGGTTCGTGAGATCAAACCCTGCATCTGGCTCCATACTGACAGCACAAAGTCTGCTTGGGATTGTCTCTCTCCCTCTTTCTGTCCCTTCCCATTCATTCTCTCTCTCTCTCTCTCTCTCTCTCTCTCTCTCAATTAAATAAATAAACTTTAAAAAATAGAGATTGTTAACAAAGTGCTAAGTATGTTTATAGATTTGAATATAACTGTGAAGCCCCTAGGGGATCATAGATGTGGAAAATTTAACACCTACTCCTAGGAAACACTATATGTTTACCAGGAGAGTCACCAAGAACACTGAGAAAACTTCCTGTGAGGCAATAGTTCTGGTTGAGCAAGGGAACAGCAGTACTGTCAACAATCTACTGTGACCTATCTGTCCTATTTCTGAATGATGGGGGGAGAAGGGGAAAGGAGGAAAAACTGTAATTTAAGGGCAGTGGTGGAAACCACTTAAGCTGCATAGTGGGGGCAAAAGAGCGAAATCCAAGACTATGTCTAGGAGATGGGCTTGAATACATGCCAGTTAGCAGTATTATCAAGAACAGGTACAAAAATACTGATGAAGGACACATTCTATCACCAAGAGTCAGTGTGTCTTTCTAAGACTGATTCTTAATCAGAACATCAAAGAACACTCCCTTAACTTGTCCAACCACCATACTAAAAAGTATTGAGGAAAATTAGGAAAAAAATACAACTGAAAGGAGCAAGAAACAGATTCTCTTTTAGGACTAGCACAAATGGAAACACGTAAGCAGGGAGAAGTTAATAGGAGACAACTTTAGGAAAATTAGCTCACCTCCAAAACATAAGACATCAGTATAATTTTGAAATCTCTGGACTTCAAATGAGAACGTAATGAGAGAAACAATAAACTTTAAAAATCAGCCCAAATTATGTTAACCTAAATCTATACGATGAAGGCCTAGAATAAGGAAGATATGTTCAAATCCTAGCATTGTATGTGTGTGTGTATATAATCAGCATCTACTGTCCTACATAACAACAAATTTTGAGGCATAAACTAAAGTAAGAAAAAACACAGTGTGTAGAGACAATGAAATTGTTAAAATCAGACCCAAATATGACAGATATTGGGGCTATCAGATAGTAAATAAGAAAATAAAAGAAACCAAAAACTAATTAAAAAATAAGGAGTATGCAAGATCAAGTCAGTAATTTCAGCAGAGGGATGGAAAGTTAACAAAAATCAAAAGGGAATGCAAGGAATTTGAAAATAAGATACTGAGTTAAAGTATATTAGGTTCATGAGTGGACTTACTATAGTCAGTTAAATAATTGGGTTGAACATGAATATATGTCAGTAGAAATATACAAACTCAAACACTGTGAAAAAAGAGTAAATAAATGAGAACAGGGCATCTAAGAGTTGTGGAATAATATCAAATGATCTTGCATACATGTAATTAGAATCTCAGAAGACTATAAAGAAATAGAGAAAAAGACAGAATAAATAGTGAATAAATAAAAAGAAATATGCAACAAAAATTTTCCAAAGTTAATGACAGACACAATTCAGATACAAGAACCTCATGCAGAAAGGATGAATGAAAAAAAAAATAATAAGACCCCAAATTTAGGCATATCAGAGTCAAACTATAGAGCTCAAAGACAAAAAGAAACAATTACAAGTAGCTAGAGAAAAAGATGTGTTATAAACAGCAGAACATGATTAAGGAATATAATATTTCTGATCAAAATATTGCAAACAGGAGACAATGGAATAACATTTAAAATTTTTTTAACGTTTATTTATTTTTGAGAGAGAGACAGAGCATGAGTGGCGGAGGGGCAGAAAGAGAGGAGGACACAGAATCTGAAGCAGGCTCCAGTCTCTGAGCTGTCAGCACAGAGCCCGATGCGGGGCTTAAATCCATGAACTGGGAGATCATGACCTGAGCCAAAGCTGGACACTCACTGACTGAGCCACCCAGGTGCCCCTGGAATAACATATTTAAAATGATGTTAAGGAGAAAGCTAAAATTTTTATGTCTACAAAAATACCTTTCTGTAGAGAAAAATAATAAAAGATTTTCTCAAATAAAATGAGCAGTCATTGTCAGCATACCTATTCAAGAAGAAATGCTAACCGAAGTTCGTTACATAGATGGAATAAATAAACAAATAAAGATTATTGGAAATATAATAATTGAGGATAATTTTAAAAATAACTTGAATTACACCAAAATATTCCTATTTATAGGAAAACTTTTAATAATGCATTTTGTGTCATACATTTAAAAAATGTATTACATTAATAGTAGAAGGAATTAGAGGGCGGAACTGAGAATATTCTAAGGTAGGTTCTCTACGCATGAAACAGAATAATACTAATGAAAGTAGCCTCAGATTATTTAAAATATATATTGTAAATGTAAATAACCATTAAAATTTTTCAAAAGAGAGATAATATCAATAAGAATAAAAATGCTGAATCAAACTTAGGGTAGGTAGAATAATAGAATAAACAAAAAGGAAATGACTAATGGGATGTTAAAACAGCAAGATAAATTTTAATCAATGTTTTCAGTAATCACTTTATGACTGATCTAAACACTCCAGCTACAATAGATTGTCAGATTAGATTAAAAATGAAAGATATTAATCCATGCCATCTACAAAAAATTCATCCTTTATATAATATTGTTACATTTAATTTCATAATACTTTATTCTGCATTTTACACCTATATTCAGTAGAATATCTGGTTATAGTATTTTATTTTTATGTTTTGGTATCAATTTTCTATTAATTTGCTAAAACAATTGACTACTTAACTACTTTTTTTATTCTCTAGAGTTGATTTTTCAAACTTAAAATAATTAATTTAAAAATATTTGATTGTATTAACTGTCAGGGCACCTCGGTTTGAAGATCTCTTGAGGGAAGTTTTATTATTACTATGTTTTTAATTATATATTTAATTTATATTTTATCTTACTGGTTTTGGTAAATTGTAAGTTTTCTTATATTTTTTCTAAATTTTTAAGTATTTTGACACAATGTTCATAATATATTCACTTAATTATAAAATTATTGTGATTTTTAAATATCATTGTCAGTTTTGAATGCTTTCTTTTTCATTCAAGTAATGAAATCTTGCTTTTATCATTCTATTGTAGGTTTGTTTTTTATTTTATTTCAATTATTTATGTTCTTACAATTTTATTCATATTTTCTTTGTTTATTTAGTTTTTGAATTCTAAACATTTTTAGCTTTTCATCTTTTTTAATATACGCTGTTATGGCTGTAAATTTCCATTCACTCATATTTTCAACTTTATCATACTGTTGTTTATATGTTACATTTTAATTGCCATTCAGTTCAAAATATATTTTTAATATTTGTTTTGTTTTTTCTTTGACCCATATATTCCTTTGAAGTGTGTTGTTTAATTTCCAAATGTATGTGAACTTTCAGTTAGTTTATATTGCTGTCTAGCTTTATTTCACAAGAGTTAGAAAACACATTTTTATTTTTAAAATATTCTTTTCATTGTTAAGACTTGTGATCAAAGAGGAAACAACATATGTGTATTTTCTATTGATGTATATTTAATGACTAAAGTTGGATTTGGCTCTGTGAGTTTACTAAAAATATTAGTGATTTTCCTAGAAATTTCCTAGAAAGTAAGTTATTAGAAAGTTCCCAAGTCATGGGGTGAACATTCCTTGATTTCCTGACCTATTTTCCTTGGGATGGTTTATCCCCTAAATTGTAATACAAAGGGAAAGGCTGAATGTTGTGTTTTACAACCTCTATTCCAAGGCCTTGTACCTGGAGTCCTAGAAAACTCACTTTGGCAACTGTTTCTTCCCTTCTTTTCTTGTCACGTGACTCAGAGCACTGAGGTTTAGCTCAACTGAATTAGGGTCTTTCCCTAATTCCATGTGAACCAGCTACCTTAATGATGCATAGGTTGGGACATTTTCATTTTCTGTCATTTTTTTATTTGGGGGGGGGATGTTTACCTGAAACAATGGATTATAAGATTATTGCCCTTCTTTTCTAGGATTCATAGGCCAAGGGCACCTGAATATCCTTGTATATTGGCTCATGTAGCCTTATCTCTGGGACTTTGACATTTACGGTGAGAATCATGCTGTTATCATCCCTGTAATTCAAGAGTAATTTATGGGACCTTCACATGTTCTTCACTTACAACTGAGGGTTACCAGAGGGGAGGTGGCAGAAAGAGGGGTGAAATAGGTGATGGGGATTAAGATGGCCGATGAGCCCTAGGTGTTGTATGGAAGTGATGAATTACTAAATTATACTCCTGAAACTAATATTACACTGTATGTTAACTAACTAAAATTTAAATATAAACTTGAAAAAATAAATTAAAAAATAAAAATGTTCTTCACTTAATGAATTTTTAAAGTGCAAAAGAAACTCTAAAAATTCATTAAGTGTGGAATATTCTCATTTACTCCATTTCCCTTTCTCATTTAGTCCTATTATAAAGGTATTGCATTGATATGGTAACTATTGCAATCAATGAACCAATGTAAGTCCATACTAACATTAGGGTTCACCCTGTGTTTCACGATTCTTTAGGTTTTATCAAATGCATGGCATGCATCTACCGATAGAGTATCACACAGAATATTCTAACTGCCCCTAAAATCTGTTGTATTCTACTTATTCTTCTCCTCTTTCTTCACCCCATCTCCTGCCACTCCTGGCAACCACTGATCAGTTTATTGTCTCTATAGTTTTGCTTACTCCAAAATGTCATATAATTGTAATTGTACAGTGTGTAGCCTTTTCAAACCAGCTTCTTTCACTTAGCAACATGTACTTAAGGTTCTTCCTTCTTTTTTTGTGGTTTGATAGCTCATTTATTTTTTAATAAATTATTTAATGTGTATTTATTTTTGAGAGACAGAGTGTGAGTAGGGGAGGATCAGAGAGTGAGGGAGACACAGAATCTGAAGCAGGCTCCAGGCTTTGGGCTGTCAGCACAAAGCCCGATGCAGGACTCGAACTCATGAATCATGAGATGATGACCTGAACCTAAGTTGGACGCTTAACCAACTGAGCCACCCAGGCATCCTAAATAGCTCATTTATTTTTATTGTATGAATAATATTCCATTGTATGAACACACCATGATTTATTTATCCATTCTTCTATTGAAGGACATCTGTGTTGTCCCTAGTTTTGGCAAATATGAATAAATCTATAAACATTTATGGGCAGGTTCATATGGACATAAGTTTTCAATAAACATGGAGTAAATTTGAGTAAATAACTAGGAGTATGATAGCCAGATCATATGGTAACCGTATAGTAATATCAGTATATCATTTAAAAAAATTAATGTTTTATTACTTACTTTTATTACTTTTAATACTTTTGAGAGAGAGAGAGACACACACAGAGTGTGAGTGGGGGAAGGGGCAGAGAGAGAGGGAGACACAGAATCCAAAGCAGGATATAGGCTTTGAGCTGTCAGCACACAGCCTGACATGGGGCTCAAACTCACAAGCTGTGAGATCATGATCTGAGCAGAGGTCAGACACTTAACCAACTGAGCCACCCAGGCACCCCATCAGTATATCATTTTTAATCCCCCAATATAAGGGGCACTTGGGTGGCTCAGTCAGCTGGGCTTCTGGCTCTTGATTTGGGCTCAGGTCATGATCTCACAGTTCATGGGATTGAGCCCCATATTGGGCTCCATACTGACAGCCCAGAGCCTGGAGCCTGCTTCAGATTCTGTGTCTCCCTCTCTCTCTTTGCCCCTCCCCTTGCTTGCTGTCTGTCTCTCTCTGTCTCTCTCTCAAAAATAAATAAAACATTTGACATTTTTTAAATAAATAAAATAAATAAGTAAATAAATAAGGTAATAAATATCCCCCAATATAAGTAGTAGTGACAACTAAGAAAATTGACAAAGCTTTATAAAGGAACTACATGGTAAATAATTGAAATTTCTGTCATGAAGTCAATCAGAAGTTATCTTCAAAGCAGAATAGAAGATGTCATTTTCTTATTAATCCCAGGATTTTCTGATTTAATTCAAAACTTCTCAATTTTCTATAAGTTTTACAATCTTATTTTTAAACATAGAAGTGCATGCTATATAACAAAATTATTTAATGGATAGTATGTAAAAAGACTCTCACCACTGGGGCGCCTGGGTGGCGCAGTCGGTTAAGCGTCCGACTTCAGCCAGGTCACGATCTTGCGGTCCGGGAGTTCGAGCCCTGCGTCAGGCTCTGGGCTGATGGCTCAGAGCCTGGAGCCTATTTCCGATTCTGTGTCTCCCTCTCTCTCTGCCCCTCCCCCGTTCATGCTCTGTCTCTCTCTGTCCCAAAAATAAATAAACGTTGAAAAAAAATTAAAAAAAAAAAGACTCTCACCACTAACTTTATATCATTATATGTTGTAACAGTGATTTTAAACGGAGGATTACATTTAGCTTTTCAATCACATAATCACATAATGTACTGTGTCCTGAATTTTAAAGATGGAATAAAATAACCAATATTAGAATAGAGAAAAGTAGAATAAAATACCTGAGTGCCCTGATTTTATAATATATATTTCTTTATCAATTTATGATATGCAGCAAAAATAGAAAACCATTACTTAGTAGTTACCATACATAACCTGATGAAGAGCTAGGAACACCATAAAGAAACCATATTTATCCCTAATTTAAGGATATTTAAGGATATAATTCAGGATGTGTGTGTGTGTAGAATATAGATAGATATAGATATAGATATAGATATAGATATAGATATAGATATAATATAGAGATATAGATATTGCTGAGATATTTTAGAGAATTATGAGGGGATTTCCAGACTTGGTTGACTCTCCAAATATTAAATGAAATAAACAAGCAAACAATATAATCACTAAACAGAAGGAGAAAACAATACACACAACCAAAATAATGAATAAAATAGAACATTAAAAATTTAAAAAATGAGAAAACAGGATTGACCACATGTAGAATATTTATACGTATATATAAAATTAGCATTAGAAAATAGGGTAGGGCACTAATGAATGGATAAAAAGAAGTGGTATATATATACAATGGAATATTACTCAGCCATCAAAAAATGAAATCTTGCCATTTGCAGTGATGTGGATGGAGGTAGAGTAGATTATGGTAAGGGAAATGAGTCAGTCAGATAGACAAATACCATATGATTTCACTCATTTGTAGAATTTAAGAAACAAAAAAGATGAACATAAGGGAAGGAAGAAAAAAACAGAAGGAGGCAAACCATAAGAGACTCATAACTATAGAGAATAAATTGAGGGTTGCTGGAGGGGAGGTTGGCAGGGGAAGGACTAAATGGGTAATAGGTATTAAGGAGGGCACTTGTTAAGATGAGCACTGGATGTTATATGTAAGTGATGAATCACTAAATTCTACTCCTTAAACCAATACTACATTATATGTTAACTAACTAGAATTTAAATAAACACTTGAAACAAAAAAAATGTTTGAAAAATACAAAAATTAAAGAAAGTTGGGTAGGGCATGTGTTGTTCACAATTCTTTCTGGAATGGTTTATATAATGCTGCACGGTCAATAAAAAACTAATAGATGCCATGAAGACATACTATAACACATATTCACATATGAACACGTGTTAAATTATTTCATGTCACTATAAATTACAGTATGGGATTTAAAAAATTAGACAGAATTGAAGTCTCATTTTCTTGTTAATTTGCTTGTGGGCTTACATTTTGGTTAAACCATTTCAATTGTAACAACATGAATCAATGCATATTAGTTCCAAGTGTAAACCATTTACCTATCAGCTATCTAATCCAGCAACACACTTCTGTGTCCACAGGGCGTAAGGGGTCATTCTAGGACAGGCCTTTGGCAAACTATGACTTTGGCCAAATGCATTCACTGGCTTGCTTTTATTAATATAGCTTTATTTGAACACATCCAAAGCCATTCCTTATATATTGTCTATTGCTACTTCCAGACTACAGTATCAGAATTTAGTGATTGTGACACAGACTCTATGGGGCTAGCAAAATAATATTTTGACATAATAAATTTATATACCCATGGTTTAAAAGCTGGAAATAAAGAGAAACACAAATTAGATACTTTCAGGAGCTCTCTGTCTAGATAAAGATTCAGGAGAAAACAATATCAACTTAATGCAATGAAGTATGTGAAAAAGACATAGGTAGATTGCAAACACAAGTTACCTGGGGATGATTCCTGAAGGACTTCAAAGCAAAAACGATGCCTGAAATTTTGTCTTAAAATTTATTAATATGAATTATTTCCTCTTATTTTTTTCTTTTATAAACGTGCATTTTATTTAACAAAGAATGATTATGATTTTTCCCCGTATAAGATTGAAATCTGATACAGTGTGAAACAAGTCATTTCCCCAGAACATTATTTTGCCTTTTTGGCTTACATGGTTCATTCATTTTGGCTGAAATGTAATACTCATTTTGGGGATACACTGCATTTTATTCATTTGGCTGAGATGCAGTATTCGATATGTGAGTATACTATAGTTTCATGGGTGTTTTCTTCCAGCTCTCACAAGCTGGTAAATGTGCCTCTTAATACATAAGCAAACATTTATTTTAGATATAAACCTAAGAGTGCAATTGATGTGCAGGTTTTCTAAGTATACATCTTGACAATCTCTTCTAGAGTGGATATTGTATTGATCAAGAAATAAACTTGTTAGCTTGTTAAATTATTAAGATAATGAGGCTATTTGTTATCATATAATTCTTGTCATCCTAATGAAATGGTTTTGTCACTTAACAGTCAGCTAGCAGTAAATAAAAAAGACTATGAATTCTCATCTTCTTCAGCACTTGTTATTGGATGCTGTGATAGGGAGAACAATGGCTCCCGCAAAGTTGTCCATATTCTTCTAATCCCCAGAACGTATGCATATGTTATGTTACATGGCAAGGAAGGGGGAGACATGTGGTTGAAATGGAATGAAGATAACTACTCGCTGACCTTAACATAGGAGATTTTTCTGAATTATTTGTAATATATACTGGTGATATATGCTGCCTGCAGTTGTCTGCAATTCAGTGTAATCACATGGTACTTTTATATGTGGACAAGGTAGGCAAGAGTCAAAGTCAGAGTGACGCCATGTGAGAAAGACCCAAGAAACATTGCTGTCTTTGAACACAAAGGGAGCTAATGAGCAAGAGTACAGGTAACCTTTAGAAATTATATAGAAACTCCAGAAAAAAATATAACTCTACAAAACTTAATTCAGCCCTGTGACACCCATTTCATACTTCTGACCTCCAGAACTGTGAAGTAATAAATATATGTTGTTGAAGTTACTAGGTTTGTGGTATTTTTTTTAATTAGCAGCAATAGAAAACTAATATAGGGCTTTCTATTTTTTGCCAATTAAATGGGTATAAAATTTTATTTGATGATTGTATTGTTTTGAATTTCTCTGATCATTAGACACATTGAATTAGACACATTGAATATCTCTTCAAGTATATATTGGCCATATGTGATTCTTTTTTGTGAGAAATGTCTGTTAATGCTTTTTAACCACTTTTTTACTTTTTTATTCCTTCTGATTTTCTTGTAAAATTGTAAGAGTACTTTAGATATTCTTAATAATAATTGTTTCTTGGTTTTAAAAATTGCAAATATCCTTAGCAAATGTATAACATCTTTTATGAAATTTCCTTAGGGTTTCTTTTTATGAGAAGAAGTCTTGATTTAAATATAATAAAATTTTCATACATTCTTCTAATTGGTAATTTAAAGTAATACTTTCCTACCTCAATATTCACCTTTTTCCTATTCAGAAATTTGAAAGGTGGTTTTAACCACATTAGGTTTTAATATATTTTAAGTTTACATATATGAGTGTGTGTGTGTATATATATATATATATGTGTGTGTATATATGTATATATGTATGTATATATATATATATATATGTGGTGTGCCTTCACTATATACATTTATTTTTTGCCACATAATCTTTTTTTTTAATTCCATGTGTTAAGAAACACTACGTCTCCTCACTGATAATGGCATGCAACACATTTCATAAGATAAAGTTCCAGAGAACTTAGGTCTTTGTATGCATTCTTCATACCACTATTTCTGGTTGTATGAAGAACCCATAAAATAGTATATCTATTTCTGCAATAGTAATACAACGGTATCTTAATTACTATAGCTTCACAATAAGTCCTAATTTCTGTAATAGCAAATCACCATCCTTTGTTCCTCCTGTTCAGAAGTGGCCTAGTTATTCTGGCCTATATTGTCGTTCACATAATATATTTAGAATCAGAATATCAATTTTTGTGTAAAATTCTATTAAGCCTCTTGATTGAAATTCCATTAAATCTATAAGTCAGTTATGAGATAATTAGCATCTGAATGGTATTAAAACTACCTATTAATTAATTATTTTAAGTTCTTTAATGTTTCTTAATAGAATATTATAATTTTGTTATAAAATTATTGTGCCCATAAAATAATGCCTCTGCACTTGAAATAAATTAGAGTTTCATATATAAAGGATTCTATCATTTGTAAATAATGACAGTTATTTTGTTATCATCTTTTATCATGCTTCTTAGTCCATACACTATAGACTAAAACTGTCTCCCCACCTTTATGAAACACTCAATTACCTTTTACCAGTGGCCCAGTATATCTTATGTAATTAATCAATATAAACGTGTCTTAATGTTCTACCAATCATCCAGTCACTGAGTTCCCTGACTACATTGTTTAAATAAAGTTTTTTTTTCCCTCTCCAATCCAGATACTAGTAGCCACATCTACAACCTAAAAGTTTTGAATGCAGTTGGCAAAAAAATATGATGATTGAAAAAAATGGGCACAAGCTTTAACTAAAATATCATTAGCTTCAATTAAAATGTCCATCAAAATAAATTAATTTTAAAATATAGAGCAGTAGATTACTATAAGTTTTCTTTCTAATGCTGACCAGGTCCATGCCTGCTTCTAACAAACAAACAAACAAACAAACAAACAAAGCTTCTCCATCTAAAAATACCAACCTTAAATAAACCATAACTGCTCCACTGAGTTTGCCATGGTTCCTAATGCAACTCTCTTCACACTGATATCTGTTGAGTTAATTATTATTGCTTGTCTAGTCACTGGCAATCGTCTGTAGTGTGACTGAACACTACATGAACTGATCCAACATTAAGAAATTAGATAGGGACTTAACATTTGATATTAACGATTCAGATTTGGATCATTTTTCCCATCTATTATGACAATTCCATGGTTAATATCAGGAGAAAATATCACATAGTATTTCATTTAGTCATTCAATGGAGATAATATAGAAGGGGTAGAAGGAAATAGAAGTAATGGGAATCCATGAGGGCATATGAGAAACTCCAATAACCTCCTTTGCAGCAGCCAGAGATCAAAATACAAATGCGAGGTTCATATGATTCTGATGAAGGAGGTAGAGTCAATTATTTGCTTTTTTGTAAACAGTATGACCGTTGCATCCCTTTCAGTGGGATTTATGAGGAAATTTGTGGTTCAAAAGTATTCATTAACTTAGAATATAAAAAACAATTAAAGCAGGGGAATAATGATTTGATAAGTACTCCTTTGCTTTGTTTAGTTGTTCTGTTTAGCTATCAGACCTCACCATCAACATTTAAGAAATTCTGTGGCCATAGTCTTCAGCTCTTCACAATTTCATAATTGATTTTCCAATGAGATTAAACAAGGAATATAGAAGCAAAAAACAATTTGCCACCCAGCCTTGAACAAAAGAATAAAATCATATGACTTCAACACAATTTAGAAATAATTAATCTTATTTTACAGCTGAGACAATGCATTTTATTTGCAAGTATTATTATAAACCATTGTGAATTTATAATGGAAATGGCCCAAAGAAATTGCCCCAGCAAAGGATAATTTATGAAAGTATTACTTTTCTCCTATTGGTTGATTGTCTAAATCAATTTCTTCATAGATTAAGCATTAAATTAATCTAACAAGAAAATATATGTTCACTCCAAGTATCACTAACTTTGTTGGGAACAGAGTATTCAAAACCACTTATTGAACCAGCTGCCCTACCTCTATGAAAGCCTCAGCAATCAAGCAGTCTTGCCTTGCCTACCTATTTATTTTGTTCTACAACAGAAATCTGTTTTTCAGGTCATCTATTTCCCTGCAACTGTCATTCCCATACCAATGTGTATAGCACCTGATGTGAATCATTTCCCCAAGGCTTTACATCCTGACAAAAGTTTTACTGTGCTTTTTTAGACTACAAAATATGTGATCCCCAAACTCCTCTATATTCTCATCCTCTGTTTTGAATCTTCCCTTTACCTATTTCACCCAGTTGAGAACTATGCACCATCCAATGTGCTGCAGTCCTTTCCAGTGGGATTTGTTTTATTAGTCATTTTTCACATGCTCCAGGGCAGGAGATGGATTACTTATCTTTATCATTTCTCCTTGGCACTTCCTTATTACTTTTCTTCCTCTATCTTCTCTTCTTTGAAGCTCATGCCATCTAAATATATTATGTACTGCTACTCCTATTGTTGTCATCTTCTCATGAAGTTTACAATGAAGTAGGCAGAGAAAGATGATAAACAATGATTAATTAATAGGTTTGTTGGAAGATAACTATTTGAGGGGAAAAGTAAGATAGAACAAGGAGGATTTAATGTTGAAGAAGCATGATTTGAAATGTAAAATAGTGTAGTCTGTGTATTTCTTAGTGAGAAGGTACCTTGGAGCAAAGACAAGTAGAATGTCTGCATATTTCAGAGAAAGTCTTTAGTGTTGTTGAAACAGAATGAGGACAATGGAGTGGGACATGAAATGAGATAAGAGAACTATAGAGGAAAGATCATTTTGAGACTCACTGGCAATACAAAGGATTTTGGTCACTTCTCCCCTGCCTGATGTTTGTTTTTTTTTTTTTTTTTACCTGATTTTTGCCTTCTTGGCTCAAGATTTCCTTCTCTTCCCCCACCCCAATTCTTGTTACCTTTCATAACAATTCTGGACTAAATATGACTGTTTATAATTTATGTGTTCAATTACTACCTTTACTTCAAAGATGTCCAAAGAGGGTTTTATCCCTCTCTCATACATCCACTCCTGGGGCCCTAACAGTCACAAACACATTTGTCTTTCTTCACTGAATCAGTTTCAATAGCTTATAAAACACATACCTTCTATCACAAATTAACATACTTCCAATTAGAAAGAAAAAATTTCCATGACCCATGGTCCCCTGTATCTGCTTCTAATTTTTACAGGCAAACTTCAATGCTGTTTAACATTTATTTCTTTGATATGCTCACCTATTCTTGATTTACAACAATCTGGTCTCTGGTACTTGCATTTCACTTAGTTTCTTCTTTAAAAATCTACAGTTGTTCATTGCCAAGTTTGCTATGTGCTTCTAATCTAAATTAAATGGGAATAAACACACCTGACTTCTCTTACCTTTTGGCTTCCGTGGCACTACATACTTATGGCTATCCTTCATTTACTGCAAGCCTCACCCCAATCTAACTTAATGACTCCTCTTACTCTAACCAACCTTTCAGTGCCAGATTACCTCAAGGCTCTACTCTCATCATCTGCTGTTTTTATGACATTTAATCTCATGGCATGATATGCCAATTTTTGTTTTAAGTTTGAGAAAGAGAGGGAGAACGCACATGCACGGGTGCATGAGCAGGGGAGGGGCAGAGAGAGACAGATACAGAGACAGAGACAGAGAGAGATCATCCCAAGCAGCCTCCACGTCACCAGTGTGGAGCCAGACATGGGGCTCCACTCATGAACCACTGAGATCATAACTTGAGCCATAATGGCATTTAACCAACTGAGCCGCCCAGGCTCCCCATGGTATGCCATTCTTTGGTGAGGACACTCACGTTTTCTCTTCCAGATCAACTTAAGAATGCTGTAATTCTGTCCCAAAAACAGTTGTTTTAGAATTTCAATTTGGTGGCAATTTTGTTATATTTTGAATTTGAGCCAAACTGACAATTTTCAAATATTATATATAGCCATGGAAACATGATATATCCTTCTACATTTTCAAGCTTTACTTTCATTCTTCGATAAGGTATCACTCATATAAATCTAATCATATCGTGTTATTTTTTCACACTTGCTATTTGTATTATTATATTGTGTTTCATATAAATCTAATATCGTGTTATTTTTTCACACTTGCTATTTGTACTATTGTGTTTGGGCAGTTAAGGAACTCATGTAGTTTTTTTAATAGACTAGCTTTTACACATCTTTTTTGTTTTGTTTTAGTTTTAGTTTGTTTAGTAATTAAGTGACTACGACAGAGTACTCTTTAAGTTTGTTACAAGAAGAGTATATTTTACTTTTTCCTTGAAAATCTCAAAAGTTTGCCAAACTGTCATTTTGTTGTGATTGGAAATAAAAAAGACCTTCACAGGTTTCATGTCAAATTTTCATACAGGACTCTCATTGACAATGTCTGGTGAACTATGGGCAAGATAATAGCTCTAGTCCATTAAGGTTATGTTTTCTTGATCTCAATGCCTCATTTTTTATTTACAGATTTAAAGTATTCAGCCATTTTATTGGGTATACAGTTATACCTTGCTGTGGCTAAGTTGCATTTCCCCAGAGAACAATGTGTTTAGTATATTTTTTCTATACTTGGCTATCATCTGTATATATCATTTTCAAAGAGTCTTTTCAAATATTTTCCCAATATATTCTAAATTTGTCTGTTTTTCTTCCTTTTACTGAATAATAAGAGTTTCTTATATACTATTAACAAGTTTATTATCAAAGATATATTTTGCAAGTATTTTCTCTCAGTGTCTAGCCTGCCCTTTTATTTTAACAGTGTTTTTTTGAAGAACAGAATATTTAAATTTTGATGAAGTGAACTTTACATTGTTGAGGCCTGGATTTTGTATATTTCTGGAATGCTTGATTTTGTTCTAGCATGAAGATCAGTTACTTTGGATATGTTTAATCTTTTCATGACTGGTTTCTAAGTTTTGTTAGGGTGATTCCACTGTAATCTTTATTCTGGGCCTAGTTTCGTCCTTTTATTAAAATTTACTCTTTTGGGTACTCCCCAACATTTTATATGTTACAATGTCTCTCTCCTTTGACTGGTTGAACTTGAACTGTTTCCAGCCAGCTATTAGCCAGCTATTAGCTCCAGAAATTATGTGGCCAGCTGCTTACAAGTCGTTCTTTTACTGTCCTCATCAAATTCTCTACTATACACAAACGAACCCAGTGCAAAAGATTCGAGGATTCCCAACAACTGATCTTTGTAGCCCTGTCTCTTACGTCTCTTCTTTTCTCTGACATTCTGCCACAAAAACAATAGTCATAATAGCATCCTCAAAAAGCAATGTCCACTTCTCAGTGCAGTGAGAACCCTGGTAAGCCATGTTAATCACAGGGCTTGTTAAATTTTTTTCTTTCAGAGATCACAGTCCTGCTCTGTCTGTAGTTCAAGTCTAAAAACTTTTTTCATATATTTCCCAGTTTTCCTGTTGTTTTCAGAGGGAGGGTAATTTTTATAGACACATATCTTTTATGAACAAGCCATAAGTCTGTGTATGTGTATCTGTGTGCGTATATATATATATGTGTGTGTGTGTGTGTGTGTGTATGAATTTTTATAATTGACCTAAATTTTGGTTATTCTTGAGAAACCCCGGAGGTTCAATCGGTTAAGCATCCGACTTCAGCTCAGGTCATAATCTAACCGCGTGTGCATTCGAACCCCGCGTCTGGCTCTGTGCTGACAGCTCAGAGCCTGGAACCTGTTTCAGATTCTGTGTCTCCCTCTCTCTCTCTGCCCCTCTCCACTCCCACTTTGTGTCTCTCTCTCTCAAAAATAAACATTAAAATAAATAAATAAATAAATAAATAAATAAATAAATAAATAAATACATTTTTGTTATTCCAGATAAACTTACAGTGTCATAATTTTCTTACAATTATTGTTTTACTTACATCTTCCAAAATTGCTTCTCTTAGATGAGAAGACTCATGGAATATGTCAAGAAATATTCAATTCAGCAATGGTATACAAATTTAATTCTACATATTGCCTATTATTTTATTAAACTAGGTAGATATATTTTTCTTTTATATTTTTTTAAGAAAATTATTCAAACTTAGAAACGTAAATTGAGTAGCGCCTGAGTGGCTCAGTTGGTTAAGTGTCAGACTATTGGTTTTGTCTCAGGTCCTGATCTCACGGGTTGTGAGTTCAAGCCCCGCATTGGGCTTTGTGGTGACAGCTCAGAGTCTGGAGCCTACTTTGGATTCTGTGTCTCCTTCTGTCTCTGCTCTTCCCCCACTAGTGCTGTCTCTGTCTCTGTCAGAAAAATAAATAAACTTCAAAAACAAAGAAACACAAACTGAATATACATATCCTTTAAGTACCATAAGCCCTCATTTAATAAGTTTTCCCAAGGAATATTTAAGCCTCTAGGAATATTTACCTCTGTTTGGGTTTGGAATTTATTATTCATTTATAATGTAAAATTACTTTATAAATTTTGTTTGAAAAAATAAAACTCAGAAAATACTGACATTATTGTCCTGAAGAATATTAACCAGATTGGTATGTAAGCAAATTAGTTTTAGCACTACTTTGATTGAGTTCTGTTTCTCTAATTCTCCCTGAAATGAAATTTAAACTGATATTTGTTCCATAAGTAACTGAAGCATTCATTAAGTTTTGACATGGATTTCTTCTATTTTATATGAGTGTCATGTTTTTAGAGTTTTGAAAACTATACTTAAGTAGTTTGAGAAGTTGTCTCCCAAGGTGCAACATCTTGACTGGACTTTGGATTTCTTGTAAAGGTGTTTTGGTCCATATATCATTGTTTAATTGATGTTTTTTTGGAGGACCAAGCACTAAGACTTCAGATACTACCATTTTGCTAGCAGAATATTTATACTAAACTTTAAAACAAAATTATCCTGACAGAACTTGAGAGATCAGACACATTTTTATATAGATATCTAAGTTTATGTACGTAAGTTGAATCTTTGGACAAACCAGACATGCTCAATATTTTGTTGTTGTTGTTGTCAAAAGGCAATAAATTAGTGTCTGTATTCCTTTGAAGTGATTTAATCAGTGTGGGCATTAAAAATATACATTTAATTTTTAAAATGATAGTTTTATCATAAAACCATTAGTTACACTAAACTTACAAAATGCTAATACTGGTTTATGAATTAGATAAACTGCAATTACTACTATATACTAATATTATAAAGCAAAAATTGTGTTGAACACAATAGAATTATAATTGTGACAAAATATGTGAGATCAATACTAATTAGGTTTTATAGTGGGTCAGAGAAAACATAATTTCCAAGATACTTAGTGATGCTTAAGACCTTTTAACAATGTTATATTCAGTTGCTCAATAATTTTTGGATATTTGCTTGATTTCTATATATCCTATAATTTTTAATACAGGGATTTTTGCTTCTAACTTTAATATGTCTATAATCTTTTAGTTCTGTTAATGATTGTTTTCAATTTTGCTATTTTAAACAAGTGGAAAAGAATTGTGCATGAATATGGATCAATTGATGTGTTCTTAGCTAATCTAATAATATATGTACGTATAATATATACATATGATTACATATTTTCTAGTTCTCAGTTACATCCATGCATCCTAGTTTTCTCTAAGAAAGGGAAGTTAATAACTTTCAGTGTGTTAGAGTTAGCATACGTGGTTGAAGACATACTATGAACAATCACAACAGTTAAAAACTTTGTATTTCCAAGGTTATAAGATGTGCTTTTGCATTGCAATGAAAGTGGTAGGAATCTTCACCTAAAGTTAAATGCTATCTTACATATAATATGAAAGAGATAGTGACAATTAAGACTTGAGTATTCATAGAAAAGTGTAAAATACTTGGGGGAGGCAAATTTTATGTAATTTATATCTAATACCTGAATATGAAAAGATGCAGAGTGTGTTAAAATATTGACTATTTTGATGCACTGCTAATGGACTTATTTATAAGATAAATTAAACAAAAAGAGTTTACTAATTTGTCTTTGTGAATGCTTTTCACCACATATCTTATTTTACAAAAAATATTAAGTCCTTATGAAATATTTTTATTATACCCCATAGAGATTGTTTTTCATTTTTGATAGTTGGTTACTGTAATAAATTAATCATTATTATTTAGTTGTATCATTTAGCAGGTGAGTTGTTTTTTACTTGGAAGTTTGCCTGGAGGCCCTGCTATAGCTCTAGGCAAAATTTATATCTTTGACAAGTGAAAATGGTGTCTGAAACCTGAAGAGGAAAATTCTCTTTAGTATGAATATAGAGTCTGCGAATAGATTCTTGAGTTCTGTTTTATAGCAACAGTATAGAAAAACAACTAATAGAGTCTTTTGATCGTCCAATCACATTCCTGACAAAAATTTCTACACACAAGTTAACTCTCCTGCCTAAATTGTTCAACATGGTTCAACCTATTCCCTCACCTATAAAAATGATCACGTATGAAGATAAAAAGCTTCTGCACAGCAAAGGAAACAACCAACAAAACTAAAAGGCAACCAACGGAATGGGAAAAGATATTTGCAAATGACATATCGGACAAAGGGCTAGTATCTAAAATCTATAAAGAGCTCACCAAACTCCACACCCGAAAAACAAATAACCCAGTGAAGAAATGGGCAGAAAACATGAATAGACACTTCTCTAAAGAAGACATCCAGATGGCCAACAGGCACATGAAAAGATGTTCAGCGTCGCTCCTTATCAGGGAAATACAAATCAAAACCACACTCAGGTATCACCTCACGCCAGTCAGAGTGGCCAAAATCAACAAATCAGGAGACTATAGATGCTGGAGAGGATGTGGAGAAACGGGAACCCTCTCGCACTGTTGGTGGGAATGCAAATTGGTGCAGCCGCTCTGGAAAGCAGTGTGGAGGTTCCTCAGAAAATTAAAAATAGACCTACCCTATGACCCAGCAATAGCACTGCTAGGAATTTATCCAAGGGATACAGGATTACTGATGCATAGGGGCACTTGTACCCCAATGTTCATAGCAGCACTCTCAACAATAGCCAAATTATGGAAAGAGCCTAAATGTCCATCAACTGAGGAATGGATAAAGAAATTGTGGTATATATACACAATGGAATACTACGTGGCAATGAGAAAAAATGAAATATGGCCTTTTGTAGCAACGTGGATGGAACTGGAGAGTGTAATGCTAAGTGAAATAAGCCATACAGAGAAAGACAGATACCATATGGTTTCACTCTTATGTGGATCCTGAGAAACTTAACAGGAACCCATGGGGGAGGGGAAGGAAAAAAAAAAAAAAGAGGTTAGAGTGGGAGAGAGCCAAAGCATAAGAGACTGTTAAAAACTGAGAACAAACTGAGGGTTGATGGGGGGTGGGAGGGAGGGGAGGGTGGGTGATGGGTATTGAGGAGGGCACCTTTTGGGATGAGCACTGGCTGTTGTATGGAAACCAATTTGTCAATAAATTTCATATATATAAAAAAAAATACATAAACATTAAAAAAACTTTTTTTTAAAGAAAAGAAAAAAAAATGATCACGTATAAAGCAAAATGAAACCAGAGGAGAGAGTGTGTGTGTGCATGATCAAGAACAATGTTTTGAAATTATATGTGGTCACAAAGAGGGCAAAGGAGGTGTTAAGAAAAAATTTCCAACTTCGAAATAAGAAATGTGTAGAAGTGTTTTCCATAATAATGCAAACAATTAACTTCTACTTATCAGTTTTTCACTCATTATCTGTAGTTAATATTTTGGGGTTTTTTTTTACAGTTGTTGAAAAAAACTGAATATCAAAAGTTTGATATACAGAGTAAACAGGGTCTTACATATCTTACTGGGAACATGTTTGATAAGTATACAATCTGAATAGTACCTAATTTTCTAGGGCAAGATACCTACGTTTGACTTGTCATTTGCTGTTTGACTAAAGACCACTCACTATCAAGTTGCATACAAACTTATAAATATTTTGAGTTGAAAATTAGGCCCCAAATTTAAAGTTTGATGGCTCTTTTTTTTATGAGCAAACTTATTTTGGCATTCTCTGACAGACCTTTTAAAACTCTGTACCTTAGGTCCCTTTTTCTTTCTTTTTTAATACCTCGATTGAGATATAATTTAACACACACAAATCACCTACTTAAAGTGAAAAATTAAATGTTTTTAGCACATTCACAAACTTCCACAACATTGCAAATAATTTTAGAAATTTTCATGACTCTCCCCAAAAGAAACACCGTACACATTAGCATGAATGCCTCCCCTTTCTTTCTCATCCATTCCTGCCTCACTCCTAGGCAAACCTTAGTCTACCTTCTGTCTCTATAGATTTGCCTATTCCAGATAATTCAGAACAGAATATTAAAATATGTGGGGTTTTTTTCCATTTGCTTCTTTCATTTAGCAAAATATCTGATGATTTTTCTCCTATTGTAATAGATATTAGTACTTCATTCCTTTTTATTACTGAATTTGAGCCAGACATAAAATTTCATGGGTTCCATTATTAATTACTTAGTTGAATAATATTTTATATGTTTTCATTCTGTTATTTATAAAAGTCAAGTTATTAATTGTATTTTGTAATTATAATGAAACACAATATTAAGAAGTATCTCTCATTGTTTTCAATTATTAGATTTTGTTTATTTATTATTTTGTGTTTTAGGGAATAGAAACAGGTGCATATTGCCAAAGAAAGCTTAGATTCAAATCTATTGAGAAAAAATGAAAAGCAACAATTACATAGCATTTTTTAGAAATATAAATAAATATATTATGTATCCAAAAATAATCTATTCTTGTCAAGAAGATAGCATTTTAAAACTTTAGCATAGAGGGGCGCCTGGGTGGCGCAGTCGGTTAAGCGTCCGACTTCAGCCAGGTCACGATCTCGCGGTCCGGGAGTTCGAGCCCCGCGTCAGGCTCTGGGCTGATGGCCCAGAGCCTGGAGCCTGTTTCCGATTCTGTGTCTCCCTCTCTCTCTGCCCCTCCCCCGTTCATGCTCTGTCTCTCTCTGTCCCAAAAATAAATAAACGTTGAAAAAAAATTAAAAAAAAAAAAAAAAAAAACTTTAGCGTAGAGTCATCTAATTGATTCAGACATACTTGCTATAGTTTTATATAACCTTGGGAAGTAAAAAAAAAGAAATGTCAAGTTCACATTTAGATACATTTTTATTTTGATTCATTTTCTTCATTACAAACATCTAAAAGGCATTTGACAGTATTTGTATTTTGCAGCTGTTTTCATTACTTTGTGCCATACTGTGAAATGTGTTGATTTTGCCATGACCAGTCCATGAAATCGTTGTCTAACTGCCTGATATACTGGTTTCTTACCAAAAGTGTTCTAAATACTGCTGAGAAAAAACAAACACCCTTCATATATATATATATATATATATATATATATATATATATATATGCATAAATATATATTCATATATTATATATATGCATAAATATATATTCATATATTTCTCATATATATATATGAAAAATAGCTATAAAACTATTTTTCATGAAAATTAGAGAATTAGAAATAGATCTATGGATGTTTTCATTCTAAGTGCATAAAAAGTGTTATGACATTTTGAATATGAAACTGAAATTGCAGGGAACTTTACACTTTAGTTTTTTGTTTGTTTAATAGTCAAGGGTTTAAGTATCTCTCACTAAATGCATTTGACTTTAAAAACTTCTTGTTTTCTATATTTTCCTTATATCCCCTTTGTACTAATGTCTATGAATATCTGGTTATAAAATAAATATGCTACTTCTTTTTTTTTAAATATGCTGTTTTTAACATTAAGTTTAATACTTTAAAAGTGATGTACAATTAAAAGCAAATGTGTATTACTGATCCTTGTCACTTGATTTACAGTATTTACTCAGTATATTAATCTTTGTTTTGGTTAATGTTGAGTTAGCTATTACTCAGATCTGTCAAAGTGTTCTTATCATTTGTGTATTTATACAACCTGATTCCAAAAATAGTATTGATATGACTTATTGAATTTAGTTGCAAAGGTAGCTACATATTTTATGTGAAAACATAACAATAATTGTCTTATATCTTCACATTTGTTTTAAGGGTAGCTTGGAATTCTTGCCATGAGCCTTTCTAATAATTTTCCTCATTAAGTTGTGCATTAGACACACTCATATAAGGCAAGTGTTTCGAAATTATTGAAGTGTTGTTTATTAGAAATATATTTTTTGCCCACTCAGTTGCATGTGTTAACAATAAAAGACAAAGTGAGAACTAGATTTTGTTTGAGTCATTCTACTCAAAATGGTGTTTATCAATTTTATTAGCTAATACATCAGGTTAAATTGTTATTTTTGTTACTAAAAATGACAAATGTTCTATGAATATATTCTTAAATTTAATTTGAGTTTCCTTCCCTTTTCAGGGTATCTGGCACTAGATACCAAAGCTTCTTTTTCAGGAAGTTGTGAGTCTTCCTGTCCCAGGAAATGAAATAAATGTTTAAACTAAACGACTTTCTTGTGTCACATACTATTTAAAGTTTTGTAACAGTCAATATAAAGATTTATAAGACTTGTCTTTTCAATAAAACTTAGAAAAAGGCATCAAATCTAAAAATGAATTAAAGGTGGAGTGCCTGGGTGGCTCAGTCAGTTAAGCGTCCGACTTTGGCTGAGGTCATGATCTCACGGTTCGTGAGTTCGAGTCCCGTGTCAGCCTCTGTGCTGACAGCTCAGAGCCTGGAGCCTGCCTCAGATTCTGTGTCTCCCTCTCTCTCTGCCCCTCCCCTGCTCATGCTCTGTCTCTCTCTGTCTCAAAAATAAATAAAACATTAAAAAATTTAAAAAAATAAAATAATAATGAATTAAACGTATGTAAAGCTGGGGTGCCTGGGTGGCTCAGTTATTTAGGCATCTGACTCTTGATTTTGGCTCAAGTCATTATCTGACGGGTTCATGAGTTCAGGCACCGTGTCAGGCTCCCCACTGACAGTGTGGAGCCTGCTTGGGATTCTGTCTCCCTCTCTCTCTTCTCCTCCGTGTACATGCATGCACAGTCTCTCTCCCTCTCTCTTTCAAAATACATAAATAAACTTTTTAAAAAAATGTATATAAAGCTAAGATTTTCTCTTGGCTTCTAAATGTCTAGAGATTTGGTTTTCTTGCAATAATCTCTATTTTCCCCAAACCTTTTTATGTCATTAGTTGCATTTGTTTTAGCAAAGAAAAATAACACATTTAAATGTATTGTACTCATTTCTTGAAAATGTACTGCATTGTTACATGTTGATAACTGCTGGCCAAATTATCCTACCCACATGAAGTAAAAACTCTGCACAGCCACACACACACACACACACACACAATCACACACACACACACACACACACACGTATGTGTACAGAATCACTATTTGTAGATTCTGTATTTGTAATTTCTTCTACTCACAAAAGTTTATTTCTTTGTAACTCCGAAGTCAATATTTGTGGTGTTTACATGGTCATTCATTTGAGAACATCCTCAATGAGGTAAAAACTTTGAGTAATCCACATGCATGAGCATTCCCAGCTGAGACTAAGTCTTCTTGTTTCAGATCTTATAGAAGTCTTCATAGTATATCTAGGGCTACATTTTTGACATTCTTTTGGGTTTTTTTTTTTTGCTGGTCACCTCACTGTAAAAATGGCCACCATAAATAGTTCTGAAGTGTTGTAAAAGGTTCCTAAGCACAAGAATGGTGTGAGGAGCTTTACTGAAAAAGTATGTGTTCAGGTATGAATTAAAGTGATGTTGGTTATCAGCTCAATGTTAATGAATCAACTATATATTAAATAAGGTGTCTTTAAACAGAAACACATGTGAAATAAATTTATGTATTGATCACTTGACAAAAATATGATGAGAGGTTCAAAACCTTTATTTTCCCTAGGAGCAGTGATTTAGTATTTGCAAAATCAGTGTTTGTGTTGATATGATAAGATATGGCTAGTGTGAATAATGGGATTTGACTGTATATGTATGTGCATATACACATGCACACACAAAAATGTTTGTATACATGATTATTTATTATTTAAAATGTATTTTGTTATGGAATATTACTCAGCCATAAAAAATGAAATATTGCCATTTGCAATGATGTGGATGGAGCCAGAGAATATTATACTATGTCAAAGAAAGACAAATACCATATGGTTTCACTCATATGTAGAATTTAAGAAACAAAACTTATGAACATATAAATAAAAATGGAGGCAAACCAGGAAACAGACTCTTTTTTTTTGTCAAGTTAGTTAACATACAGGGTAGTCTTGGCTTTAGGAGTAGATCCCTGTAATTTATCACTTACATACAACACCCAGTAAATGCCCTCCTCAACACCCATTACCCATTTCTCCCACCCCCCACAACCCTCCACCCTTATCAATCCTCAGTTGGTTCTCTGTATTTAAGAGTCTCTTATGGTTTGCCTCCCTCCTGTATCTTATTTTTATTTCCCTTCCCTATGGTCTTTTGTTAAGTTTCTCATTCTGCGTATGAGTGAAACCAAATAATATCTGTATTTGATTGACTTATTTCACTTAGCATAATAGTCTCCAGTCCCATCCATGATGTTGCAAATAGCAAAATTTCATTCTTTTTCATCACTGAGTAGTATTCCTTTGTACATGCATACCATAACTTCTTTAGCCATTCATCAGTTGATTAGCATTTGGGATCTTTCCGTAATTTGGCTATTGTTAACAGCACTGCTATAAACATTGGGGTATATGTACCCCTACAATTCAGCACTCCTGTACCTTTGGATAAATTCCCAGTAGTGCTATTGCTGGGTTATAGAGTAATTCTATTTTTAATTTTTTGAGGAACCTCCACACTTTTTCAGAGTGGCTGCACCAGTTTGCATTCCCTCCAACAGTGTGAAAGGGTTCCTCTTTCTCTGCATCCTCGCCAACACCTGTTGCTTCTTATGCTGTTATTTTTAGCCATCCTGACTGGTGTGAGGTGGTATCTCAGTGTAGTTTTGATTTGTATTTCCCTGATGGTGAGTGATGTTGAGCATCTTTTCATGTGCCTGTTGGCCATCTAGATGTCTTCTTTGGAAAAGTGTCTATTCATGTCTTCTGCCCATTTCTTCACTGGATTATTTGTTTTTGGGGTGTTGAGTTTGGTAAATTCTTATAGATTTTTGATACTAACCCTTTATTGGATATGTCATTTGCAATTATCTTCTCCCATTCCATCTGTTGCCTTTTAGTTCTGTTGTTTCCTTTGCTGTGCAGAAACTTTTTATCTTGATGAGGTCTCAATAGTTCATTTTTGCTTTTATTTTCCTTACCTTTGGTGACATGTCAAGTAGTAAGTTGCTGTGGCCAAGGTCAAATAGGTTGCTGCCTGTTTTTTCCTGTAGAATTTTAATGGTTTCCTGTTCACATTTAGGTCTTTCATCCATTTTGAATAATTTTTGTGTATGATGTAAGAGAGTGGTACAGTTTCATTCTTCTGCATGTTGCTGACCAGTTCTCCCAGCACCATTTGCTAAAGAGACTGTCTTTTTTCCATTTGATACTCTTTCCTGCTTTGTTGAAGATTAGTTGGCCATATATTTGTGGGTCCCTTTCTGGGTTCTCTATTCTATTCCATTGGTCTATGTGTCTGTTTTGTGCCAGTTCCATCCTGACTTGTTGATTACAACTTTGTAATACAGACTGAAGTCCAGGATTGTGATGCCTCCAAATTTCGTTCTCCTTTTCTACATTACTTTGGCTATTTGGGGCCTTTTGTGGTTCCATACAAATTTTAATATTATTTGTTCTAACTCTCTTAACTATAGAGAACAAACTGAGAGTTACTGGAGGGAAGCTGGGCAGGAGGATACACTAAATGAGTGATGAGTATTAAGTAGGGCACATATGATGAGCACTGTGTGTTGTATAAAAGTAACGAATCACTATATTCTACACCTGATACTAATATTACACTGTGTGTTAAAAAACTGGAATTTAAATAAACATTTGAAATAAAATTAAAGTAAATTAAATTAAATTTATTTTGTTAAATGCAGAGTTTTAAAGACTAAATATTATTCTACGCCGAGGAAATTTCACAGAATATGAAAAAAAGAGGCAGAGCAAATTACAAACAGTAATTTTCATTAGTATTAATTAAATCATCATAATTCATAGAAATAGTGCATCATCAATACTGAAAATTTATTTGCAGAGTTAATGTATTCATTAACTTATTATTTAAACTGATGGCACAAATCATTATTTAAATCACAATCATTTTATTTTGCTTCCTAATCTACTATATATGGGAAAATTACATATCTTGTAATAGTTTATTACATATCTTGTAATATGTAATATATATCTTGTAATAATTTATACTTTATATATACATGTAAAATGAGTTAATACTTAGCATTATTTTTTTCCAATTTTTCACAGTCGTTGCCTTGACATTGTATGTCTTTTTTTCTTAATTATTGATTGGTTTATATGTTTCTTATATCAGCAAAATATTATAAACAAAATACAATAGATCATAAACAAAATACCATAGCATTCAAAAGGCTTTTGAGTATTCACTTTTTTTTCAGAACATTCTTCAGAACACAGATGTTGTAATTGATAGACATGAGTATTGCAGAGCATATTCTTCCAGTGAGATTCTAAAGATATTAAGATAAAAAAGATATTAAAGACTATTAAAGATTAAAAAATCCACAACGGTCTTGTACATGTTTTGGGGAAGACCTTAGAACAAAAGTATACATGAATGCACCTCCGTGTAACTGTAGGACTTCTGTTGTTGGTGTATATAGTCGTCTTGCTTAATAATCTAGTACCTAGAGCTATGATATATTAAATGTTTTATATCAGTGTATTTCTATAGAGTTTTGAAACAAATTAGCATTTACTTATCGACTTTCCATAATCTTGAACCACCTGTAATTCTATGACTGTCAAAGTTGTCTGCAAGGAGTAGGTAATCCTAAGAACATCACTGAAATATTACTGTTGTTTCTAATTCTCACAGAAATGATAATTTATGGGCGCCTGGGTGACTCAGTCAGTTACTAGTTTCAGCTCAGGTCATGATATCATGGTTCATGAGTTCGAACCCAGTGTGGGACTCTATGCTGACAGTGTGGAGCCTATTTGGGATTCTCTCTCCCTTTCTCTCTCTGCTCCTCCCTGCTCACTATGTCTCTAAATAAATAAATAATAAATTAAATAAATAAATAAATAAACTTAAGAAAAATAAATGATAATTTAATTATTGGAAACAGTAAATAGAAATGGCAAAGCATGTTATAAAATTATAGAGTTTAACAAATTCTGGATTACAGAAATCACATTCGAAAGTTTAGGATTTTGAATTGTCTCATAATCCTTACTATAAACTGAGAGCTCTTTTCTAATTCTCACAGCTGGTATTTGAATTAGATATTCACATAAAAACTCACATCAGTTAAGGAAATTGAGATCAGAAAGGTTAAGGAAGCTGGCTAAATTTACTAAACTAGTCAATTGTGAAGAAAGGATTTGAGCCTGGCTAATCTGATGTGAGAGGTCACATTTTAACGCTCACATTGAGCTACTTGTTTTTGTTTTCATGGTAAGTAAAATGTTGCTGATTTTATTGGGCTAAAATACACAAACAAAATTCACTGTTTTAATCATTTCAAGTGTACAGTTAAGTGGCATTAACTACATTTATATAGTTGTACAACTATGACCACTATCTATCTCTAAAATGTACTCATCAAAAAATGAAACTATTTTGCTGGTATGCAAAATCCATTGAATTTCGAACACTCTAATATATTTTAAAGAGAACATCTGTAGAACAAATTAGAGCAATAAACACTTGAAAGTTTGAAATCACACATAATAAATACTGCCAAATGAAAACAGCACTTGATTATATAAAATGTTACCTTTTTTTTTCTTTCCACTGTTTTAATTGTATAATTATACTTTAGCCCCAGTGTGTCAAAAGATCCAGTTTTGATCACAGTTATGCTAAACCCTATGCTTTAGCTTTTCCAAGAACATGTCATTCCTGTTTCCATGAAAATTGAGTTTATATCATGAAAATGAGTATCATTTGACTGTGAAATAGGTAGCCATACCATATTACTGAGAAAAGAAACACCTACTTTGTTATAGAAAGACATAACAAACCTTAGGAAAAGTCATTGAAACAGCTATAGTTGTCAAATAAATTATTGTAGAACATTCGTGTTTGAAGTATTTATGTATGTTGATCAACTTCTTTTCTAGAAACTATGACAAGAGCAATAGGATTTCTTTAGCTCATGTGAAATGATAATTATTTCTGAATCAAATTTCTCCTGTTCAAGTAATTGTCTCTGTCAAAACATTTTAACTGGAAAGAAATCACTCTCATTTTTAAATAGCTTTTGTGAATTTTAATCATATAGAGGTCTATTAATTTGAGAAGGATACCATTGAATATAAAACTTCAAAAGGCTTCAGAAATATAATGTTAATAATTGCATTTAATTCACGTAAACATATATACACTTTTGATCTTTAAGGTGATACCACAAATAAAAGTAAAATGTAAACTAGAAAAATATATTTTTTATTCTACTGCTAGAATAGGTGCACTGAGTCACTTCTTGAGAGACTTTTCTTGACAAATTATGCATTGTGGGTTTTTGTTTTGACAAACTATGTTAAAATGATCCCCCTTCATTTTGTTTACTAAGTCCTTTATTAATTTCTATAAAAATTTTTTTCACAAATTTTATAACAAATATAATTGTAAATATTATATTTAAGTATTTGCTTAATTTCCTATTGTCATTAGACCCTGCAATGTCAGATGTTATGTCTATTACAGTTGAATTCAGTAGACGTCAATAATTAATTGTCCTTGGCTTTTGATATAAGCAATGTGATATAGATATGGATAGATTGACATAGAAATCTTCTAAGTAGAGAAGATCTCCAGACTACAGGGTCATATCATGAAACCAGTGCCAAAGAATGAAATTTTAGTAGATTTAGTATTAAAAATATTGACCAAACATTACTTATGAGGAACATAACTCACATTACCTGACCAAGGGGAGCATTAGTAATGCCAGACAGTACAGAGAATCAGAGTCAATTTTGAGTTGTGTGGAATGGAATGATATTCATGGAGGAGTTCTATAAATTATTTAATCAACATCTGAGGTTAGAAATTATGTGATATAATTGCTATTCTGCCATTACTCTGAAAATGATTCATGGGCAGATAAAGATAATTTGAGGCACTTTGATCAACATGTTTTTTGCTGTGTATTTTAATTTTTTTTATTTGTTAAATATTTATTTGAGAGAGAAAGAGTGGGGGAGGGACAGAGAGAGGGAGAGAGCGAGAATATGTGCTACTTGTGCAGAGCCTGACAGGAGTCTCAATCTTAGCAACCATGAGATCATGACCCAAGCTAAAACCAAGAGTCAGACACTTAACTGACTCAGCTACCCAGGTGCCCATGCCTTTTGTTTGTTTGTTTGTTTTTGTTTTTGTTTTTGTTTTAATGTGGGAGACGAATCAGAGTATTTGGGCTTTTACTTATATAGTTCAACTATAGTTTATGACAGACTAAGTATAAATATGGGGTAGAAGATGAAGCAGCATTGGTGGATATATAAAATTTATAATGTTGATTTCTTATATTCATCATCACCAGGGGAGCATCCTGAGAGCGTGGAAGGTTGTTCCTACATTTTGGCTTAAGGTAGGCAGCATAAGGCAGTGCATTTTCTTTGTAGTAGCACAAAAGAAGTCCTGCACTATTTATTCAATCATTTAAGTGAGATTGTGTGGCAGGCTGGAGTTTTCACTCACCTGTCTAGAGCAGCTTTCTGGGCATCTCCATCATCCTCCTGAGTCCACCATCTCACTTCCCCGTTAGATGTTTCAGGAGCTCTTGGAAACACTGTTGTGGTTGTTTCCTTTTTCTACTACTAGCAGATTCCATTGCTCAGCAAATCAAAATGAAAGCATTCCCAATATGAACAATATTGTGAATCAGAATTTAGAAATCAAGCTTTCACACGGTATTTTTGTGTGGATGGTCAATAAAATGATAAATGCACAACTCTTCCAACGGTGACACACTCCACCTCTTTTAAGTTGAGTGTGTCGCAGATGTCAAGGGTACTTGATATAGTGTCTCCAAACCTTAAAATATAGACTTGAGGATAGCATATCCTTTCTTCCACGGAAGTTTTTAACCTAAATTGTAGACTCTTTTAAGTCAAAATTTTGTCACAGCAAAAGAAGTCTTCGAAACTTGGTTCAGTCTGCAGGAGACCACTGTTACCTAGCCAAGTGTGTACGTGGCTTTGTTCAGGATGTCAGGTAAATAGTAAACTTATCAGTTATTTTAATAACACAGCTCTCCATGGATACCATATTCTTATCTCGCTCAGAAGTCTTTTTTCAAGGGAAGAAAGATGAAATATCGATGAATGAAACACTGGTGACTTATGAAAAATCATTAAGAATGATCACTTTTTTATTGACCTTGAGTTGTTAGTATTCTAAATGGATTAATACTTTATTGTTATAATTTTAACTCTTATTTTTGGAAAGGGGATAGCTCAGTAATGTCAAATAAGAGTGGTCAAATATTATGTCATAAACTGTCATATATGCAGTTATGATAGTTGCTATAGAAGTGATCAAAACTACTCAAACCAGGGTATTATGTAATATCAAATAACAGCAGTGTATAAGGATGTCAGCTAAGCAAACCATAAAATACTAATCCAACAGCCATAGAAGTTATTTCCATGGGCAAAATCACATCAAGATATATTTAAAGGCTTTGGAATATCATCTTTATTAACTGTCTTCTCAGAGAAATACAAACTCACACACAATTTAATATTATTGTTCAAAGCTCCTAGGGAGCCTGGGTGGCTCAGTCGGTTGAGCGTCCAACTTCGGCTCAGGTCGTGATCTCATGGTTCATGGGTTCAAGCCTTGCGTCGGACTCTGGGCTGACAGCTCAGAGCCTGGAGCCCGCTTCAGATTCTGTGTCTCCTTCTCTCTCTGCCCCTACCCTGCTCATGCTCTGTCTCTCAAGTAATGAAATAAAATGTTAAAAGAAAGTTATTTTTCAAAGGTCCTTAAGCATAAAATTATTAGGTTTGAACTAAATAAATAGAGATTACAGTAGCTTAATACAGGAAGATATCCCCTGATATTATATATTCATAAATAATATGTTAACCCTCTTTACAGGAGGAGGAAGAATTTATATAGCCCAGAAATAATGCTTTTTGATATATTTAGAAATTGGTATAGAACAAACTCTGTGCCACAAGCACAGACTTTGAACGTAGATCAAAAACTCAGTCATATGAAAAAGAGCTCATTGGCTCCTTAGCATCCTCATCTGATAGAACGTCCCCATGCATGGAATAATGGTAAAAATTCTGATCAATGAACAGTGTGCAGAACAAATACAGGCAAAATAGAGACAGAGGTTGAAGTGAAAGGCAATGCTTTAAGTTTGGCCATGCAGTGGAAAACTGGGCCATGAGCCTTCAGATTGGAGAATATAATGACCACAGCTCTCCACGAGGGTATAGCTTTGCCAGTGTCCAAAATAGAAAGTCAGGTTTCCAAATCTCAACCCACTCTAAAGAAAGTGATATAATACACAAACAAAATTAGAGAATAAGTACTGTTTTTATACAGTGATTGTTCTAATTATAAAATTTCTAAAGCTTCCAAGCAACATAAACAAAAATGCAGAAAAATAACAGAATTAAAACTATTAATTAAAACTCTCTGACAAGCTTCTATAATCTTCTTATTCCCCTGCATTTTTTGCCTGCATACTCTTTTATCATCTGCTCAAATGACAAAAACAGAAGACAGGTGACAATTATCAAATGATGTTTTGAATTTCCCAGAACAACTGGCTTTCTGTATTGTTTTATTCATTGCTCAGGTAAACACATACTTTAAAAAAACAATGTTAAGGTGTCCTAGTTGAATATGTGAGGCAAAGTAAGCACACATAAATTGAACTGTACCTCATAATAAGCCAAATTTAAAAAGAAAAAAAAACATAAAAATAATGCTGTTTATTTGGACATCATTTAAGTATTAAGTATTGGGCATCATCATCTAACCAGAAGCATGTAAAAATAGGGGCGCCTGGGTGGCTCAGTCGGTTAAGCCTCCGACTTGGGCTCAGGTCAGGATCTCACGGTTTGTGAGTTTGAGCCCAGCGTTGGACTCTGTGCTGTTAGCTCGGAGCCTGGAGGCTGCTTCAGATTCTGTGTCTCCTTCTCTCTCTGCCCCTCCCCCACTTGTGCTCTGTCTCTCTCTGTCTCTCAATAATAAATAAATATAAAAATTTTTTTAAGAAGCGTAAAAATAGAAGTATCTTTGATATACAGAGCTATTTTATTTCTTTTCTTTTCTTTTCTTTTCTTTTCTTTTCTTTTCTTTTCAGCAATGTTGAGTGTGGTATATCCTTAAAGGAGTGCTTAAAAATATTGAGTCAATATTAAGAATAAAACAACAAAAATTCACAAAATGCACATCAAATTCCTTTGATTTTAAGACTTGATTCTGACGTTCACTCATTAAGATTCATCCATTAATATTTGTCCACTAAGATATTTATAAATATTTCATTTTTTTCCTTTTACAGTTTATTTATTTATTTTAGTGAGAGAGAGTGAGTAGGGGAGGAGCAGACAGAGAGAGAGAGAGAGAGAGAGAGAGAGAATCCCAAGCAGGTTCCGCACTGTCAACAAAGAGCCTGGAGCAGGGTTTGAACTCACAAATGGCGAGATCATGAACTGAACTGAAATCAAGAATCAGAGGATTAACCTACTGAGCCACTTAGGTGCCTCTATAAATGATCCATTTTGTGGATAAAACACACACTGTAGGTCAGTCTATGAATGATAGGAAATAGATTGGCAGAATAAACATGAACTTTCAGAAATAATTGAATTGTGACAATTTAAATAAGGATGGCTATAGTATTACACTTTTATATTCTTATCCACACTCCAATACAACTTTTTATAACTGGACATTTGATGTCAGGAGTGAGAGAAATCTGTACTTTGTTTTATCAAACTAATTTCTATTTGCTGAATTACTACATGGAAGTGGTGAACTGCAATATTTCTACTTTCAAAAGACATGTTTTGGATCATTTGTGATGTTAGCATTAATTTTTCTTAAAATACTGTATTTTTTTAATTTAAATTTTTATTTAAATTCTACTTAGAATACTGACATTCTTAATCTAGATATGGTTTTTCTGGACTTTATCTTGGAAGATTTATAGATATATCATACTATTGTAAAACATCTACACTACCACTAAGAGATATAAAAAGAATCTTAATAAGTAATCAGAGATTTATTCAACAAGGTGGATACATGTTACATTTCTTTAAAAAATGTTCCCTTTATAACATTTTATTTTTATATTTTTTTCTTTTTTTAATTGAAGTATAGTTGTACAATACAATAATTGTACATACAATTGTTGGAATACAATAATTATATTAGTTTCAAGTGTACACATAAAGATCTGACATTTATGTACATTAGGACATGATCACCACAATAAGTCTAGTTGCCATATGTCGTCAAACAAAGTTACTGTAATATTATTTACTGCATCCCCAATGCTATACTTACATCCGCATCACTTACTTATTTTATATGTTACCTAATTTTATATTCCAACAGCAACATCACTCTGTTTAATTGATACTGTCAGTATTAACATGATATTTTCCAGAGTTGCCACACTGAGAAAAATGAATGTTCCCTGGGAGTGTATTGGAGAGTGAAAGACTTGATTTGAGAAAATGTCATCTACATGAACTGACATTTTTTGAAATATTTAACTTCATGATTACTTCTATAAATATCATCCAATTAGATCATTTCATTTCAATAAATGCCATATTATCTTCTTTTCAAAACCCAATATGTTTGAGCTCTTGTATGCAAGTATGTGTGCATGTGTGTGTGCCTTTATGTATGTGTGTGCATCCATATAAACAGTTTTGCAAATCACTGATGAGTAACATAGGGAAGGAAAAATTCTCCCTCTTCCTTTCAAAGTCTTCCAGCTAGACTAGGAATTAAATTTACATGAGACAGATTAACAGGAGAAAAGAAAAAATATATATAAAACGGTTTTATTTTGTGCACAAATAATGCCAAATAATGCCAATAATGCCAATAATAAGACCAAATAATGATATTGAGACCCAAACAAATGACCAAGGCTGGCAGTTTTTATACTTTTTAGACAAAGAGACCATAAATTTGTGATGAATTGACAGGATAAAGAAAACAGATGGCTGGGAGGGTTAATTAGTTAGGGATGCTACGCAGAATTTGGGCTGAGGCAGTAGATTAGTAAAAAAAAAAAAAAAAAAGTAACAAGGTTGTTTATATAGCCTCTTTGGCTCTCCATTTCCTATCTCTGAGAGTCCTTCCATGGGCTATTTCCCAAGTAGCTTCAATTCAAAATAATTAATATACCATTGTGGTACATTTAGTGGGGCCTTCTCCCATTGACCCCACAACACTCATTGCTCTGGAATATGAAAGTAACAAAATTTATTTTCTTTGTGTGATCTACCGAATGTTTCTAGGCACTTTATTACCCAGACCAAATAACTGGGGGATATGTGGAATAACTTATACTTTAGATTCTTCAGAGAACAGGAGCTAAGTTCTCCAATGTCTGAGCCTCAGAATTTTGATTAAGAAGTACTCTTGTAGAACAATGGGGTACCTGCTTGGCTCAGTCAGTTAAGTGTTCAACTCGGTTTCTGCTCAAATCATGATCTCACAGTTCATGAGATCAAGCCCCACATCTGGCTCTACACTGACAGCACAGAGCCTGCTTGGGATTCTGTCTCTTCCTCTATTTCCACCCCTCCCTTGCTCATGTGTGTGCTCTCTCTCTCTCTCTTTCAAAATAAATAAACTTTTTGTTTTAAAGAAGTACTTTTGTAGAACAAGATTGCTCTGATTAAAGTTCAGGGTCAAGAGAGCATACATAAGTCCCCAAACTAAAATTATGTTGAGGTAAGGGAGAGTATCTGACATCATATACTTCACACAAAGACCTTTGATGAAGTCTAGTCCTGAAACAACTTGAATTGAGGTTGAAAACCAGATATACCCACATAACCCAATAGATGCTATTTTGGGTAAAAACTGATTGAGCAAGAGCAAAAGCGACACAATTAGAAACCCATACATATACCCAACCTTGTGGGCCATTTAACCACCTGACATGGGACATCATTGATAAAATTGAATGTGTCCATGAAATAAGTTACATGTAGTAAGTATAACAAGTGTAACAACAAGCAACTTTTGTTGCTTCAGCTCAGGTCATGATCTCATGGTTTGTGGGATTGAGTCCCGTGTTGGGCTCTGTGCTGACAGTGCAGAGCCTGCTTGGGATTGTCTTTCTCCCTCTCCCTCTGCCCCTCCACCACTCATATGCACTCACTCTCTCTCTCAAAATAAATAAACATTAAAAAAAAGTCACATTCTGAGGTACTAGGGATTAGGACTTTGACATAATCTTTTTTGAGGGCCCAAATTCAACTAATAGCAAATAGATAAATGGATAGATAGATTGCTAGATAATATTAAAAGAGACATGTAAACTTATTTACTTTATTTTAATATTTATTTTAGAGAGAGAAAGAGAGAACACGCAAAAGCAGGGGAGGACCAGAAAAAGAGGGAGAAAGAGAATCCCAAGCAGGATCCATGCTGTGAGTGCAGAGCCCAATGTGAAGCTCGGTCTCATGAACCATGAGATCATGACCTGAGCTGAAATCAACAGTCAGATATTTAACCGACTGAGCCACCCAGGTGCCCCATTTATTTTATATTGTTTTAAAATTTTTGTTAAGTCTTTATATAAATTCCAGTTAGTTACAATATAGTATAATATTGGTTTCAGTAATTCCATACAACACCTGGTGTTCATCACAACAAGTATACTCTTTAATACCCATCACCTATTTAACCCATCTGCCCCCACCTGCCTCCACTCCATCAACCATCAATTTGTTCTCCATAGTTAAGAGTCTGTTTCTTGGTTTGCCTCAATTTTCCCCACCCCGTATGCTTGTTTGTTTTGTTTCTGAAAATCCACATATAAGTGAAATCATAATATTTGTCTTTCTCTGACTTATTTTGCTTGGCATATTATTTCAAATGGTGATATGGTGATGAGTGTCAAAGTTGTCAACTATTTAACCAACATTAAATACAATAAAAGGGGAAACTTAAAATTTTTCCTTAATATATGTAATATATATTTTTTTCACATATGATGAATTAAAATGACAAACCATAGTGTCCATGATTTGAGAGGTAGAGGAGGAAGGTATAGAGGGAAATTTCTGTAATTGCTTCAACATATGAAACCACATGACAAAAATTAATAGTAAGTTTATAGTAACTTAAATCAATTAGATTATAAAAACCTATGAGAATATATATCATTCAAATTATATAAAGAAATATTGTAGATGTAAAAAATAATAATAATAGTGACTATCCTCAAGGAAAAAGAAGATATGGGGCACCTGGGTGGCTTGGTTGGTTGAGAATCCGACTTCTGCTCAGGTCATGATCTCACGATTTGTGAGTTTGAGCCCCGCATCCTCACCCTGTCAGTGAAGAGCTGCTTTGGATCCTCTGTCCCTCTCTCAATGCCTCTGTCCCTCTCTCTCTCTCTTTCTCTCTCTCTCTCAAAAATAAGTAAACATTTTTAAAAAACAAAAAATAAAGATATTCAATGGAATCTTAGGGTGCTGAGTTTGCAAATTATTGCACAATTCATCAAAGCTTATGGGGGATTTTAAAAGGGAAATAATTTTAGAAATGCAAATCTGTAAGCTAGATCAATGATTATAGAATATAGAGAGTTTTCCTTGGAAATAACCTACAGAAAAGAATAAGCTAAGTGTTTTTAGATGATGTCTCTTTTTCCAAGAAGGAGTTACAATGGGGTTGATATTTACATTTCTGGTGCCTGATTACATGTGGGAAATGGAGAGGAACAAAAATGCCTAGGGCCCACCCTAACTCAAAGCTTAATCCTTGAATATAGTTACACAGGTGACTGGGTTTTGTTCCATTGTGAAAAGCATGAACTTAAAGCTAAAATTCTCAAATCCAGAAAATTTAGTTCCTACAATTCCGTTGAAAGTTTTTATATATTTTCCTCCCTCCTTCCCTCTTTCCTTCCTTACTTGTCATTCATTCCTTATTCTCCTTCTCCTTCTCTACTTCCTTCATGTTCTTCTCTTTGTCTTTCTTCTGCTTCTCCTCCTATTTAGAAAAACAAATAATTTTTTAATGTTTTATTTAATATTTGACAGAGAGAAAGAGAAAGCATGAGCAAAGGAGACACAGAGAGATGGAGACAATCTGAAGCAGGCTCCAGGCTCTGAGCTGTCAGCACAGAGCCCAATGTGGAGCTCAAACACATGAGCAATGACATCATGACCTGAGCCAAAGTCAGACACTCAACCGCTGAGCCATCCTGGCACCCAAAAAGAAAAAAAGATTTTTTTAAGAAAAAAAAAAAAACTGGACGCTGAGGAAAGATGAAAAGACATAGGTCTTTTAACATAGGATTTAACATAGTCTATGAGAAGTAAAGAAATGTTTAAGGTGCTCAGAGTGTCTGGGAGATAGGGTAAACCATACCCTAATAGCATAACAACACTGAAGAAGGAAAAAAAAATCTACTTATGCAAGGATTATTTTTTTACACAATATCCAAGTTAAAAGGTATGAAAACGGCAAATAAAAAGTCTTTATGACCAGCCACAAAGTGGGTATGATTTCAAAAAGCAACTAGAATAGAAAAGCAAAGGAACTTAATGGAAGGTAGTTTTGACTGTTACTTATTTTGCATTTTGATTTTTTCTGAAAGTTTTCCTTTACTGAAAAATCTACTTTAAAAACAAAATTTCTCCTCAAAAAAATTACATTTTTAGAAATCTCTCCAAGATAGTGTTTGCTATTATTTCCTCAAATTAGTAAATCTTCAGTTAGTACCTAATCCTCATGACCAAAGGAAAAGGAAAATTTAAATTCAAATGCATGACATAAATTTAAACCCTAATCAAAGTCATATAAAGAATTCTGACACATAGAGTCCTTATTTTGTGAAGAAACAGTTCCTATATTTTGAAGCAGTGTTTTAACATTTTAATCATTGTTGCAAATATTAAAAGGATATAGATTTTTGTGGACCCAGCCAGCTTTAAATTTTTGAATTCAGTAGTTCATTACCAATATTAACCTTTTTATTCATTGTTATAAGGTCACCACTCTTAACTTTCTCTTCATTGTCTTTTATATCAGTGTCTGTTTTTCTCAATTTCATTTTGTGTTAGAGTCTTCTCTGTCAAGTATTTTCTGAGAGTTGCATCTTGATATAGAATTTGAATTCTTACATATCTATAAATTTTTTTATACCCTGAGAAGGTGAAATATCTGTTAAAAAGATATCTGCCATCTTAACTTGGGATAAGTTAATTCCTGGGTAAAGGAATCTTTTCATGTATTCTTCTAGCTCCTGGTATTAGAGATGAGAAGTTTAATACATTTGAATATTTTCCTTTCTCGGTGACTTCTCTGTCAGGAAACTTGAAAAGATGTCCTTTCCTTTTCTTTTAATACTTAGAATTTAGAGATTTTAGTAGGATATGTATAAGTGAGTAGCTCTTTTTGTTTTTTCTCAAGCTTGCCTGTATCTCAGTAAATGTTCATAAGTTTTAGGCTGAAGTGTTTTTTCAAAGCAAGGCTACCTTTCTCTATTATTTATTCAAATACTCTCTGTCCTATATTTGTTTCTAATTCTCTTTTTTAAAACTTCTATTATGTGAATCATAGGTCATCTAATTTTGTTTCACAGTTACTGCACAATGGAATGATTTATCAAAACATATTTTTATTGTATGAAACAAATTGTTAACAGTGGAATAATGCTTATATTGGCTTATTTGTGATTTAAGCAATCCCTATATTTATAGAGATAATGTTTAGAAGGTAGAATAAGTTATATTTTCTTGACAATTTCTATTGTCTATTATTTATTGTAGTGTAGATGTCATTCAATAAACACTACAAATGATAAATAAAATGCATTCACCATTACAATGAAAAGTTATGTTAACATATACTTATAATTGACACATAGTGGCCTCTTTACTTGTGACCATGAATGACTATCCATAACATGCAACATCATATTCTTAAGATAATCAATATGTGAGCTAATCTTTACCATGAATTAGTCAAAATATTTTTTTTTACAATCAAGACTGGAAATTCCAATACTTTAGAATTTTTTCAAATACTTTAAGAACTTTAAAAATAATAGTACATACATGTAGTGAGAACTAATTTTACAGCACTAAGTCATACAAGTGTTTTCTAGAAGACAACATTAAATGGAAAATTTACATAAATTAATGTCAGTAAACAAAAATATAAAATTAACTTTAATATACTATTTAATAGTATTCAATAATTAGATGAGAAGATTTTTTTCAATAATTCAAATCTAGTTCTATCCTCCGCAATTATGATTCGATAAAATGAGTGAGCTTCAGATATATGAATGTTTTGCAACTTCTCTAGGAGAATATGAAATATCTAGGGAGTATGTTTTAAGGGGGAAAAAACTGAAAGTAAAAAATGTATAGGCTCTTTAATTTGGGTAGATCATTTCTACTTCTTCACTTTACACAAACTTATTTTGTTCCAGATTTCCTCGAATTTTTAAGCATATATGACTCATAATATGTGCTATAAACTCATTTTGCTATTTATGAAGTAGAAAACTTATTAGAAAAGGCTGTAGAATACGTAGGATCAATAAAAGATTATGAGAATCTTTTGAGCCAGAAAATAGTTCAGAGAGCACAGAGCAATATTAATTAACACTAAAAGGAAATAAAAGTTTAGATGAATGTTTTAATTTAGTCCAAATGTAAAATTTTGCAAATGTAGAGAAAAGATGGGGAGCGGGAAGCTATAACGTGATACAATCTGCTAGAAACTACTTAATTTGAACTGGGTTTATTACATTGGAGAACCTGAATTGATAGTTTTATTTGCTTTTATTAAAGAGGCTTCAAATTGCTTTATTCTTTATTAACCATAAGTTACAATACAATTCCCAACATGCATGAAATTTGATGTCATATTAAAAGCATGTGAAAAATCTTATTGACCCACTTAATGAAACTTTACTTCTTGTACAGTGATCCAGTTACTGTTACCTTTCAGGAAATCATTGTGTTTGTTTTGTTGTTGTTGTTGTTGTTGTTGCTGTTTTTTAGTTTCTAAAACCACCACTTACAGAAAGTAAATTAAAACAGTTACATTTCTACATATACATGTTCCGATGCTCCTCATCTTTCAACACCTCCTCCTATTAAGATGTAAAGTCAAGTTCAGATGTCAGATGCGGAATTAAGTTAACAGCCCCAAGTTTACAGAATGATCAAGCTACAGCACAAGTTTTAACATAGGTATATTTGACCCTAAAGTCTATTGTGTAATCTATAATTTATTATCTAAAATGATAGCTATCATGTATTGAGGACTTGTGTGCATTTTGGCAAAAGGATCATAAAGGAGGGCTACAGAAACTGAAGCTTAGAAATGGTAAATATCTTGCCCAAGACAAACCTGCTGGGGCAGCATGTAGCTCCACTGTTGTGCCAGGTGCAACTGTTACCATTCTCCTGCCAGGCACTATCAAGTTCATTCTTAGATATATTTTTCAGGTCACATTTCCCAGAGCCATGGGCATCATTGGCCTCAAAAAGTAGAGTCCATTCATCATTTTGTTGGGAAAACCAAAATATTTATAAACACAGAGTCACCAACCTGAATTATTTTTCTACCTGGCCAAGAGGCAAGTATGAACGCAAATTTAACTCAGGAATACAACATGAGTTAAATTTATGTATAATAATGTGATATAATGGGGTGGCCTGGGTGGCTCGGTCAGTTAAGTGTCTGACTCTTGTTTTCAGCTCAGCTCATGATCTCATGGTTGTGAGTTTGAGCCCTGCGTCAAGCTCTGCACTGACAGCATGGAACCAGCATGGAACCTCCCTCTTTCTCTACCCCTTCCCCACTTTTGCTCACTTTCTCTCTCTCTCAATATGATAATAACATATGATACGATGTAACATATGATATGATAATAACATATAATATTATATATGAATATACTATATAATGTATAACATTGTATAATACAGTAGAATATATATCATATATAATATGTAATATATAGCAGAACTTTATTAAGTGCCAACATTTAAATTACCTACCTATTCTAAATTGTATCAGAAGACAGAGGTAGAATTAAGTGAAATTGAAAGAAGGGTACTGAGATTGAAACACTTTCTGTATTATAGAAATAAAAAGAAAAAAAGGAAAGGAAGAGAAGGGGAACCAATGATATGACAAGTGCTGCATTAGATATTTATACTCTTTAATTCCTCTAATGCTAACTTCCATCCTACCAAAAAAAAAAAAAAAAAAAGCTGAAGCATCTCAGAGAGTTTAGGAGATAAATAAGATCGTGTTCCAGTAGACTCACTTAAGTCTGTCATCACCCAGAGGTCTCACTTTTCCTGGTTTCCCCTACTACAAATCTCCATAGGAAAACAACACAAATAAAATATCTTTTATCCATTGTTTCATGTTATGAGAATCAGTATAAGTAATATCTAAGCTTAAGGTGAGAACAAAAAACTGTAAGTCTTTGAGTTCAACAGTGCACTATTACAGAAATCCCCTTTTATAACCGGTTTTCCAAGCTCAATATATTTATTTCCAAGAAAAGAGATTTCATTACTCACAGAAGCAACACACTTGTTGGATATTTCACTTATTTGCATTGTCTTGTGCATAGATGTGAATTTTATCTTCCAATAAATTTTACCCATTTTGTTTTCTATCAAAGGAAATTTTCTCTAACAATAGTGTTTGTGGTATATAAAAGGTATTTAGAGTAACTGGGAAATAACTGTCAAGCTAGAATTGTGTCCTCATCTTTTGGAATTAAAGCAAAATGAAGTCATTTGCTAAAAAAAAAAACAAAGACATTTTATCACAGGCAGTTTTAATTAAGGAAATTCTCAAGGCAGTGTTTTGTTTTATTTTATTTTAGTTCACTTTACTTTTATTTTATTTTTATTTTATTTTATTTTATTTTATTTTATTTTATTTTGAGAGAGAGTGTGCACACAAGTAGGAGAGGGGCAAATGGAGGGAAAGAATCTCAGTCTTCACACTCAGAGCAAAGCCTGATGGAGGTGGGGGGTGGTGTGGGCGGGTGGGGATTCGATCAAGAGTCAGATGTTAAACTAACTGAGCCACCCAGATGCCTTCAAGGCAGTATTTTAGAAAGGAAAACACTATGCCATTAATAATTTTCTGAGATGTAAACATTGATTAAAAAATGATAAATATGTACATAAATCTAAGGAAACTTTGACTACATAAAGGTAATGATAATAAATTTCATTGGGAGGATTATTAAAAGAATCATAGAACTCAAATACTGGATGATATTAAAATGTAGAGCAGAAGAAGATTGCTTAAAGTTAAAGAATTTTGAATTTTTTTTCAGTAAAATTGATTTATTATACAAATTTCTTTAAAAATGTATAATGTAGATACTAAAACAATAAAAGTTTACTTCAAGAAAGTAGATGGAAAATAACACAATAAAGCTTAACAAATAAGAATGGCAAAAATTAAAAAGTAGACATAGATAATTAGGAAATACAAAAGGATGCTGAATATATCAAGATATATCTAGATTCCGACTAGTGATTATTGGTTTAAAATTATCACTTAAAAGTAGATTGGAAAGGGGGGCCTCAGTGGCTTAGTTGGTAAGCATCCAACTTCAGTTCAGGTCATGGTCTCGTGGTTCCTGAGTTCAAGCCCTGCATCTGGCTCTCTGCTGTCAGCGTGGATCCTCTGTTTCTCTCTCTCTACCCCTCCCCCACTCACACTGTGTCTTTCTCTCTCTCTCTCAAAAATAAGTGAACATTTTTTTAAACATAGATTGGATTAAAAAATGTATAAAATATAAAGAGACATTTCTAAAAACATAAGAGCACAGGATTTTTAAATAAAAGAAAATGATAATGGATATATCTAGGAAACATCAGCAAAATAAATATGGTGTTTTTATCTGAATAATTTATACTACACTTGATCTTAGCCAAAAGTCTGAGAAGTGATATATATATGTATATATAAAATATATATAAATATAATAAAAACACCAAATTTAGGAGGTGTAAAAAAGGATCACAGGATTCTTCAGTTGAACTGCCAATACTTTAATTTCCAATTTTACACAAAGATATCACTTAAATATGTGAAATGCAAACTATAAAAGAATAGTATTGGGGCGCCTGGATGGCTTAATCAGTTGGGCGACCGACTTTGGCCCACGTCATGATCTTGAGGTTCATGAGTTGGAGCGTCATGTTGGGCTCTGTGCTGACAGCTCAGAGCCTGGAGCCTGCTTCAGATTCTGTGTCTCCACCTCTCTCTGCCCCTCCCATGCTCATGCTCTGTCTCTCTCTGTCTCTCAATAATAAATAAAACATTAAAAATAAAAAAAAAATAGTATTGTCACCCACCCGGCTAGCAAAGAACAGCAAATTAATGGCATTGCTGCTTTGCTCTCTCATTCATTACTGGCTAGAGTAAAATCTGGTATCCTTCTTATTAATAACATAATATGTATTAAAATCAGCAACACACATGCATTTATATCAATTATCTATTGCCATAATAATGCTGCATAACAAACCATCCCAAACTCAATGGCTTAAACACAGTTAGCTTTGTGAACTCTCACAAAACTGTGAATCGGGGATTTAAGGAGGTTATTTTTTCTGGTCTTGTCTGGCCTCCATTGCATTTCAGGGAATAGCTAAGCATTGGCTGCCTCCTCGTTAGGGTTACTTGGCTCTCTTTCACATATCTCTTACATCACGGCAACAGGCTCCTTTGAGCATGTACTCACGGTGAAGGCAGAAGTACAAAGGCAAGCAAGCCTAGTTGTGAAAGTCTTTCAATATTCTGTTTACATCCTGCTATCCAACACTGCACTGGTCCACAAACCAACTACATGGATGAACTCAGAATTAAGGTGTAGAGGAATAAGCTACATCTCTTTATCCAGATTAATTTGAAAGCCACACCTCAAAGGGCATGGATTCAAGAGAAGGTAAAATATTAGAGAGTAATACGATCACACCCCTGGATATGGTTATTAATACATAGGAGTTCTTTCTACATATATACTTGGACATGTGTGGCACGACCTAAGTATAATAATATTTAGTATAATATTCTTCAAACCAAGGAACTAAGATATATCCAGTATGAAAAATATTAAACATGTATCAGTAGGGACATACTAAATAATTGCATAAATTCTGAATGGTTATTCTGTAGCTGATAATTATTTATGGGGAAAATATTTTTAAGTGAAAAAGCAACATGTAAATGGGTATTATATGCTACCATGTTTTAAAATAAATGAAATATGCTTTGATATCTGGGAAACCAATAATTAAGAGCTAAAGATAATGCTTGACACTTGGAAGAAAAAATAGAAGGACTGAGCAACTAAAGTGTTCATAATCTTACTGTACATATATACTTTTCAATATTTTTGAAATTCTGTCCCACAAGCATATATTACCTGTTTTACTTATCACTTGTTTGTTCATGCAGCACTTTGCGAATAGTTTTTTGTACCTCACATCAGTTGAGAAGGCAACTATGTAATAATTAACCAAAAGAAGGAAGTATTTCCAATACGTTTTCCAGTCTTCAAATTATTTTCATCTGAATTAAGATAAATTGTACTATGTAGGATAAAAAGAGTACTAAAATATGTAAATTACATGTAATTTATATGAATTGCCAACAGTTTGTGTGTCTAGCACTTGAATTAGTGAATATGGCTTGTGTACTTTCTCAGTTACTAATTTAGGTAATTTTTCCTGTATTTAGTTTTCCTTATAAGATGACAATTCTTAAAGGAAGAGGCAATGATTTTTCTTCTGTCCTCTAACTTGTTGTTGGGAGTGAAAAGCAATAAAACACAATAGAAGTGCAATAATATTCAGAGAGAACTGTCACAAATTTACAGTACTTAATGCCATTTCCTTGTAAGCAAAAAAAAAAAAAATACACACACACACACACACACACACACACACATATATATTCCTTTATGGTTTGCTCAATGTATATGAAATATTTTATTTTTTAATATATAAACAATAAGTTTAGTAAAAATGAATTACATTAGAAATATTTTAAGCTGGTCTCTTGCTATTTGTGAGACAGATGGCAACATCTCTAAAGTTATAAATTTAAATTATATTGTATTGCCATTGGGTATTCATATGCATAATTTCAGATACTTGACTACTTATTTTTCATAAATATGTAAATATTTTGTTTCATCTTTTGGGACAAAATCAGTGTATTACATCCAAATAATAATCCAAAGGGAACAAATATCTATTGAACTTAGTTCCAGAATTTATAATGAATATAATTTGCCAACGTAAATGACTTTCAGGATCTGACTTTTCAAAGTGAATATCACACTGCACAGAGAAACGATAACTGATGTTAGAAGTTAAAGATATGGCAGATTGGCTTTAAAGTGGAAAAACGAAAATTTAAAAAATAGAGAAAAGAAATAAAGGACTGAATTGAAAGAATACCTTAAAATAAATAAAACATAGGATGAGAAAAATTGTACTGATTTCCAAAAAAAGTATTATTTTTCCCTCATTTATCATTTTTTTTCTTAAGGGTTTAATTTTAAAAACTCCCTTTAGTGAAAGCTACAATTAAATTGACCTTTTCAACATTACTTAATTTTTATGTGAAGGGAGTTTACAGGTAGCCAAAATCAAAGATTCTGTTAGAAGCTAATGATAGACTACTTGCTGTGCATCTATATGTCTTCCTATAAATCAATTATATTGTAGAATTTCTGAGTTCAACAAAAGTTGACCTTTAATGAACTTTATCTAGCGTTATGTACACAATGTCCTCACATTCCTACCCAGATGACAATAAGTCTTATCAGATCTTAATGAAAATCAAATTCCTCTATATTCAGTAATTAGCTAGTAAAACTAATTAGTTGAGGACCTACAAAACTAGTGTTAAAGGTGATTAAGCCAAGTTAATGATTACAAAAATAATTATACTTCCACAGTGAACCTCAGAATTATAATTGGACTGTCTATCCCAGTTAATTAGATAATTAGCACACCAAGATTGTTGAAAAACTTTGAGCAGTTGGAAAAGTGCTTTCTTTAGAAATATCACAATTAGATGTGCTCTTTAGGATAATGTGATATCACAAATCTTCCAAAGTTAAGAGAAGACGATGTAATTTTTATTTTCCCAATAATTAGTAGTTATCCAATTAATGTTATTGCTATTAGTTTCTTTCCTTTCCAAACCAAATTTGATCAAAAGAGCAATAAATTTCAACCAAAAGTGCAAACTAGCATTAGGTGAACTTATTGGTTGATTGCTTCTAACAATGGACTAAATTGTGGAAGATTATATTTTATGTAATTCTTTAAGTGTTCCAAATGTAAAATCAAACATTTATACTAAACAATTCAATGGCCATATATATATATAGAAAAATATTGTATTCTGACCATTTTTTATTGTTTTTACAATTCATTATTTTAAGTACCTATATGGAATCATTGCCTTTATGTAAGATCATTTTCATGCTGCTTCTTTTAAAGGCTGAAAAAGTGGAAGGGGGGCAAGATGGCATAGTATCATGGAAATTCTTGGCTCCTCTTATCCCTGAAATACAGCTAGATCAGCATTAAACCATTTTGCACACCTAGGAAAATGATCTGAGGATTAACACAACAATCTACATAACTGGAGCCACAGAACTTGGCAGGTATGTGGTGCAGAGAGGTGAGCTGGGGGAGAGATAAGTTGCATAGGGTAAGGAGCTCTTTTTTCAGAGAGAGGGCAGAGAAAGTGGGGGGAGGCTGCAGCATATTGGGAGAAGACAGGACATGCAGTACCCCCAAAAGTAGCTGGAGAAAAAGAGAAAGAGTGGAAACATTCACAAGGGACTGATCAAGAAATCTCTTCCCCAAAACCATTGATGGGGATAAAGGAGAGGGTTTCAAAACCACTAGGACTCTATAAATAGGAAAGTTCAGAGTCAGAAATTCTGAAGCTCAATACCTGGTGGTGCTCTGGTGGGAAAGAAGGACAAATCCCCAGAAGCAGGCAGCGAGGTCCGAGGGATCCATGAGCCATATGGGGAGAAGGGGTTCCCTGCTTGGAAGGCATTTGGTAGAGGCAATACAGCTTCCCCACAGGCAAAGATCCAAGCAGACACCAGAGAATAGCCACATTAGCTGGTATTGGAACAAAGATGCCAGAGTGCAGTGAAAACTGTCACCAGCTGTGTGCTGTGATTTGCCATAATCTCTGAACCTTTGCTGTTGTGTGATCACACCAACTTTTTCTGGAGCAAGCTGGCACCTGGCCATTGCTCAGTGAGACCCTCCCCCAGAGGGTCAGAGTGGGTCCAAGCTGCATGATTCCCAGAAGTGAGATGTTTGTAAACACAGTCCCATCGGAGAAAAAATTTGGGAGGGAGATGCCACCTGGCTGGTAGATAGCTTGCAGACAGACAGTGTAGAAGCGGGGAGTGGACAGAAACCTGAGATAACAGAGGGGTGCTCGATTGTGGTTCAGTAAGAATGCACAGTTCCTGTGCCAGAAATTATGAAGCTGGGTGACACCATTTTCACCTCTCCCATGCATGGGCATGCACGCACATGTACACCACACCAATCCACACCAGTAAGCTAAGCAGTACGATCTAGTGGAAAATGAAGCCATTATACCAAGCCCCATCCAATTGTGCCCTATAAGCATATGCCCTAGAGGATCACCACAAGTCGTCTGCCTGCTTAGTATATGAATTATAGAGTGCTTCATAGTTTGAGTTCTAGGGGAAACTGGCTATAACATCATTCAGGTTTCATTCTGTTTGATGGTTCATCTATGTTTTGTTTTCTTTATTTCCTTTCCTTTCTTTGTCTTGGGTACGAAAGATAAATTTATTTTCTTTTCCTTAAAATTTTTTAAGTTCTTTTTACTATATTTTTTATCTTTTGTAATTTTTTAAAATTTTATTTCACTTTCTTCATTTTATTTTATTCTATTTTATTGTATATATATATATTTTTTTTTTAATTTTAAACTGTTTCTTACTTTTTTTTCTTTTTATCTTTTCCTTCCCTTTTTTCTCTATTCTGTCAAACTTCTTTCAACAACAATACCAAAACACACCTAGGATCTAGCTTCCTTTATTTGATATTTTGTGTTGTTTTAAATTTTTAAATATTTATTATTAATTTAATTTTATTAATTATTTTGCTTCCTCCAAAATGACAAAATGAAGGAATTCACCCCAAAAGAAACAACAAGAGGAAATAACGGCCAGGTGCTTAATCAACACACATATGAACAAGATGTCTGAAATAGAAAGTTAAGTTAAAGTTAAATTAAAGTTAAGTTAAAATCATAATAATAAGAATACTAGCTGGAGTTGAAAAAGTATAGAATCCCCTTCTGTGGAGATAAAAGAAGTAAAATCTAGTCAGGACACATTTAAAAATACTATGACCAAGATGCAGTCCCAAATGGATGCCACGCTGACAAGCATAGACCAAGCAGGGCAACGAATCAGTTATATAGAAGATAAAATTATGGGGAATAATAAAGAAAAAAGAGGGAAACTAAGGCAAAAGATAATAATACAAGAATTAGAGAACTCAGTGACTTATTAAAAAGGAATAACATCCAAATCATAGGAGTCCCAGGAGATGAATAGTGAGAAAAAGGGGAGAAGGTTTATGTAAGCAAATTATAGCAGAAAACATCCCTAATAGAGTGAAAGACACAAACATCAAAATCGAATAAGCACAGGAAACTTGCATTGGATTCAACAAAAACCAACATTCACTAAGGCATATCACAGCCAAATTCACAAAATATGCAGAAGGAAAGAATTATGAAAGGAGCAAGGGAAAAAAGTCATTAACATATAAGGGAAGACAGATTAGGTTCTCATCAGACCTATCCACAGTAACTTGGAAGGCCAGAAAAGAGTTGAAGGATATATACATCATGTTGAATCTAAAAATATACAGCCAAGAATTATTTATCCAGCAAGGCTGTCATTCAAAATAGAAGGAGAGATAGAGTTTCCCAACAAACAAAAACTAAAGGAGTTTGTGACCACTAAACCAGCCCTACAAGAAAAGGGGGACCCTTTGAGTGGATAAAAGACAAAACAAAACAAAAACGACCAAAAGCAACAAAGACTAGAAAGGAGCAGACAATATCACCAGAAACACCATCTATATAGGCATGATAATGTCACTAAATTCATACCTTTCAGTACTCACTCTAAATGTCAATGGGCTAAAGGCTCCAATCAAAACAAATAGGGTATCAGAATGGACAAGAAAACAAGATTCATCAATATGCTGCTTACAGGAGACTCATTTTAGACCTGAAGTTACCTGCAGATTGAAAGTAAGGAGATGTGGAACCATTTGTCTTGCAAATAGTCATTAAAAGAAAGCTGGAATAGCCATACTTATATCAGACAAACTAGATTTTAAAATAACAACTGTAACAAGAGATGAAGAAGGCATTATAGCATAATTAAGGGGTTTGTCCACCAAGATCTAACAATTATAAATATTTATGCCCCCAATGTGATAGCACCCACAAATTTAAATCAATTAATCACAAACATAAAGAAACTCATTGATAATAATACCATAATAGTAGGGACTTCAACACCCCAATTACATCAATGGACATATGATATACGCAGAAAAGCAACAAGGGAACAATGGCTTTGAATGGCACGCTGGGACAGATGGACTTAACGGATATATTCAGAACATTTCATCCTAAAGCACCAGAATATACATTCTTCTCGAGTGCACATGGGACATTCTTCAGAATAGATCACATACTGAGTCACAAATCAGCCCTCAGGAAGTGCAAAAAGATTGAGATCATACCTTGCATATTTCCAGACCACAAGACTATGAAAGTCGAAGTCAACAAGAAAAAACTTGGAAAGACCATGAATACTTGGGGATTAAAGAACATCCTTCTAAAGAATGAATGAGTTAACCAAGAAGTTAAAGAGGAAGTTAAAAAGTAAATGTAAGCCAATGAAAATGAAACCTAACAGCACAAAATCTCTGAGATGCAGCAAAGATGGTCATATGAGGGAAGTATATAGCAATCCAGGCCTTCCAAAAGAAGAAATAAAGGTCTCAAATACATAACCCAACTTTACACCTAAAAGTGCTGGGAAAAGAACGGCAAACAAAGTCCAAAACAAGCAGAGGAAGGGAAATAATAAAGATTAGAACAGAAATCAATATCAAAATAAAAAAAATTACATAAACAAAACAGCAGAACAGATCAATGGAACCAGGAGCTTGTTCTTTGAAAGAATGTACAAAATTGATAACTGTAGCCAGATTGAATAAAAAGAAAATAGGAAAAGACCCAAATTAATAAAATTAAGAATGAAAGATGAGAGATCAAACCAACACCACAGAAATACAAACAATAATAAAAGAATATTATGAGCAATTATATGCCAACAAATTGGGCAATCTGGAAGAAATGGAACATAAAAACTACCAAAACAGAAATAAGAAGAAGTAGAATTTTGAACAAACCCATACTAGTAAATGAATTGAATCAGTAACCAAAAATCTTGCAACAAACAAGAGTCCAGGGCCGATGGCTGTCCAGGGGAATTCTACCAAACAGGTAAAGAAGAGTTAACACCTATTCTTTTGAAGCTGTTCCAAAAAATAGAAATGGAAGGAAAACTTATAAACTCATTCTATGAGTTCAGCATTACCTTGATTCCAAAACCAGACTAACACCCCACTAAAAAGGAGAACGACAGACCAATTTCCCTTTGCACATGTATGCAAAAATTTTCAACAAGATATTAGCAAACTGTATCCAACAATGCATTAAAAGAATTATTGACTACGATAAAGTGGGATTTATTCCTGGGATGCAGGGCTGGTTCAATATCTACAAATCAATCAATGTGGTACATCACGTTGATAAAAGAAAGAATAAGAACGACATGATCCTCTCCGATGCCAAAAAAGCATTTGACAAAATACAGCATCCTTTCTTAATTAAAACCCTCAAGAAAGTAGGGATAAAAGAATCATACCTCACGCTCCTAAAAGCCATATGTGAAAGACCCACTGCTAATACCATCTTCTATGGGGAAAAACTGAGACCTTTCCTCCTAAGATCAGGAACAGATAAGGATGTCCACTCTCACCACTGTTATTCACCATAGTGTTGCAAGTCCTAGCCTTGGTAATTAGACAATGCAAAGAAATGAAAGGCATCCACATCAGCAAGGACGATTTCAATCTTCACTTTTCACAGACGACATGATACTCTATGTGGAACACCCAAAAGATTTCAACAAAAAACTGTTAGAACTGATATATGAATTCAGCAAGGTTGCAGGGTATAAAATCAATGCTGAGAAATTGGTTGCATTTCTATACACAAATAATGAAGCAACAGAAAAAGAAATCAAGGAATCGACCCCATTTACAATTGCAACCCAAACCATAAAATACCTAGGAATAAACATAACCAAAGAGGTGAAAAATCTATACACTGAAAACTATAGAAAGCTTAGGAAAGAAATTGAAGACACAAAAAATGGAAGAATTTTGGATTTCTTCCAAATAGAAGAATGGATTGGAAGAACAAATATTGTTAAAATGTCATTACCATCCAAAGCAATCTACATATTCAATGCAATCTCTATCAAAATAACATGAGCATTATTCACAGAGCTAGAACAAACAATCCTAAAATTTGTATGAAACTAGAAAAGACCCTGAATAGCCATAGCAATCCTGAAAAATAAAACCATAGCTGGAGGCATTACAATTCTGGACTTCACAATATATTACAAAGCTGTAATCATCAAGACAGGATGGAACTGGCACAAAACAGACACATAGACCAATGGAATAGAATAAAGAACCCAGAAATGGACCCATACACATATGGCCAACTAATCTTTGACAAAGCAGGAAAGAATATCCAATGGAAAAAAATACAGTCTCTTCAGCAAATGATGTGGGAAATAAGCTTAGGAATTCCTTGGGCTTGTACCCATGGGTTAACAAGGCATATAGGAATAGGAAGCCTCAGGATGAAAGCATCCACAATTAGGTAAACAAGGCAAATCACCCCAGTATAGAACAAAGGTATAGGAATAATAAGCCTCTAGGTGAAAGCGTCCAAGATTAGGTAAACAAGATTAGGTATCAGGGCAGAAACACCCCCCAATTTAGTACAATAGCAGAAAGCTGTTTTCACAGGAAGGACCAAAATAGGTAAACAGGTAAACAGGACTATAGACCACAGCAGGGTGAAGTTGCCCATAACAGAGATGATTAGCAAAAGAAAGGTGCCTTGTTGACCCTGAGGTAACATGCTCGGTCTTTCTTTTCCCTTAAGCAAGTTTAGATAAACAGACATAGCACCTCATGTGTCCTGTAAACAACCATCTGCCCAGTGCCAGGATTTTGTTTTGTATTGACCCAAACTCCTAACACTGCATATTTTCATGCCTATGATTTAATGTTCACTGTTTCATTATCTCTTTGTGCACGTTCATCATGCTTGTAAGCCTTCTGATCCTAATAAAAACAGAGCAAGGACCCTTACTCGGGGCTCTTGTCTCCTCCCAGACATTAGTCTCTCTCACATTTTAATCCTGTGTCCTCTTTTTGAAGGACAAGAGGGAACTCCAGACCCAGAGTCTATGACAAAATGGTGTTGGGAAAACTGGATAGAGTTCATGCAGAAGAATGAACCTAGACCATTTTTTTTACACCATAACACAAAAATAAACTCAAAATGGATGAAAGACCTAAACGTAAGACAGGAAACCATCAAAACCCTACAGGAGTAAGCAAGCAAAAACCTCTTGGACCTCAGCCTCAGAAACTTCCTACTTGACTTGTCTCTGGAAGCAAGGTAAACTAAAGCAAAAATGAGCTACAGGGACCTCATGAAGATAAAAATCTGTATGGTGAAGGAAATAATCAGCAAAACTAAAAGGCAATGGATGTAATGGGAGAAGATATTTGCAAATGACACGTCTGATAAAGGGGTAATATCCAAAATCTATAAAGAACTTACCAAACTGAACACCCAAAAAAACAAATAATCCAGTAAAGAAATGGACAAAAGGAATAGACACTTTTCCAAAGAAGACATCCAAATGGCTAACAGGTACATAAAAAAATACTCAACCTCCCTCATTGTGGGGGATAAGATTAGGAATCCCCCAGGCTTACACCAATGGGTTAACAAGGCATAAAGAAATACAAAGTCATAAAATGCTCTCACCTGAATTCAGGTAACCAGATTGACACCCTGAGAATAGGGGGTGCAAAGGCACCCCGAGAATAGGGAGGCACAAAGGTGCCAGGAATAGGGAGGTTCAAAGGCACCCCCAAATAGAGAGGGAGTGCAGAGCCCCAAAATAGGGAGATGGAAAGGCCTAAAATAGGAATGGCGCAAAGGTGCCCAGTACATACATATGTGAAATAAACAAGATTAGAAAACAGGGTGGAAGCACCCTCAATTTCGTACTATAGCAGAAAAGCTGTTTTTACAGAAGGATAGGGCCAGGTTAGGTAAACTGGTGAATTGGACTATGGATCCCTGCACTTGTAGGCAAAGCAGCCCAGAGCAGAGTTGGTTACCAAAAGAAAAGGTGCCTTATTAACCCTGAGGTTATTCCCCCTATCTGTCTCACCCCTAGGCTGGCAAAGATAGACAGGCACGGCTCCTCCTGTATGCCATTAACAACCATATACACATCTGCCCTATGCCAGGATTTTGTTTTTTATTGGCCCAAATCCCAAACACAGTATATCTTCAAAACCCCTTTTTTCCCCTCACATCCCCAAGCTAATATTCACAGTTTCTTTGTCTCTTTGTACACACCCATCACATTTATAAGCCTTCTGATCTGAATAAATATGGGGAAAGAACCCTTATTCAGGGCTCTTGTCTTTTCCCAGACATTAGCCATCTCTTGCTTTAATCCTGCATCTTCTCTTTTGCTGGCCAAAAGAGAACTTTAGACTTAGAGTCTATGACACCTCATCATCAAGTAAATACAAATCAAAACCACAATGAGATACCATCTCACACCAGTGAGAATAGCTAAAATTAACAACTTAGGCAATAACAGATGTTGGGGAGACTACGGAGAAAGAGGAAACCTTTTGCACTGCTGGTAGGAATGCAAACTGGTGCAACCACTCTGGAAAACAGTATGGAGGTTCATCAAAAAATTAAAAATAGAACTACACTGCTACCCAGCAATTTCACTGCTAGGCATTTATCCAAAGGATACGGGAGTGCTGATTTGAAGGGGCATATGCACCCCAATGTTTATAGCAGCAGCACTATTGACAATAGCCAAAATATGGAAAGAGCCCAAATGTTCATGTATCAATCAATGGATAAAGAAATGATAAAGAAAATGTGGCTTATGTATATATGTGTGTGTGTGTACACACACACACACACACACACACACACATTGGAATATTACTTGGCAATCAAACAGAATGAAGTCTTGACATTTGCAACAACATGGATGGAATTAGAGGGTATTATGCTAAGCGAAATTAGTCAGAGAAAGAGAAATATCATATGACTTTACTCATATGTGGAATTTAAGATAAAAAGCAGATGAACATAAGGAAAGGGAAGCAAAAATAGTATAAAAACAGTGAAGGAGCCAAAACATACGAGATTCTTAAATACAAAAAAATAAACCGAGGATTGCTGGTGGGGTGTTGGGATGGCAAATGGGATAAATGGGCAAGGAGCATTATATAGAACCCTTGTTGGGGTGAGCACTGGGTGTTTTAATGTAGGTGAGGAATCACTGGATTCTACTCCTGAAATCATTATTGCACTATTTGCTAAGTAACTTGGATGTAAATTTTTAAAAAAATAAAAATTAAGTTAAAAAGTAAAAAATAAATTAAAAAATAGGCTGAAAAATGTAAACCTTATTAAATCACATTATTTGCATCACTTTAGATTCTAAATGTGAAATAACACAGGAGGGTTAGCTTTACTCATGTTTTTGGTGAATCACACACACACACACACACACACACACACACACAAAGAATTAAAATTAAAACCTCTACTCTCAAAAGAATTATCTTTTTGAATTATAAGTACTTGTTCACAAGTTGTCTCATTCAATCGATGGATTATCCTAAAAAGTAGAATCAAATTCAATAACATATTTCTTATATTCACAGCTCTTTGCTATAATGCTAGCACATAAAAGAAACCCAATAATATTTTTTAAATAAGATCTCTCAGTTTAGAGGAAAATCAGAATTTTGTCCCAATTAGATCCCCATAAAGTTTGATTTTTAAATGTTATCCTCATTTTATAACTTAAGAAGGGATTAATATATTTGACAAACACTTGTTTATAGATTTTCATACCCAGCTGGGTGGTAATTTACAACAGGGAACATATTTAGAATTTAGCATTATAACACTTGTTTATTGAAATGTCTTCTTTGATTAGAGGTGTTATTAATTAGGCATCCACATATTTGAGGAGTAAAAACATAAGAACTCTTTATTATTATCCCAACAGAAATTCAGTCTTTGACAATCAGAACACTTGGACTTAAAAGAACCCAAGTCCACTTCAAACCAAGGGCACCAGGAATGTATGGTATTTCTGGGTTTGGTCAGGTAAAAACAGCCACTGCAAGCATGAGGGAAATACAGGGCACAAGTTAGGAATTAGGGCCTCCATGGGTGTGGAAAAGCTCAGAGACTGAAGACTGGAACATGGCAGTGGGCAGGTCAGAGTGTTGGAGCACTGGAACAGGAAGAGGAAATGAATCTTGGGCAAAAGTCCATCAAAACGTTTCTTTTTTTTTTAATTGTTTTAATGTTTATTTTTGAGAGAGAGAGAGGGGTGAAGAGAGAGAAAGAGACCAGGAGAGGGGCAGAGAGAGAGAGAGAGAGGGAGACACAGAATCCAAAGCAGGCTCCAGGCTCTGAGCTGCAAGCACAGAGTCGTATGTGGGGCTCAAACTCATGGACTGGTAGGCCATGACCTGAGCCAAAGTTGGTCGCTTAACTGACTGAACCATGCAGGTGCCCGCACCAAGAGTTTTCCAGGGAAGTTTAGTGAGGCATCTACAAAGACTCTCCAAAGTGGAAAATGGCCACAAGGTAGAAAATTGAAAATTGAAGGCCCAACGTCATGGTCTCTGAACACAACAGTCTCAAAAAAGCAATGCCTTCTTCCTCCTCTCTTCCAACTTCTAAATTTACCTCTCAAGTCATATTCTAACCCTGGGCCATACCAGAAATGGAGTTTGGGAAATACAGTTTCCCAAGACAGAAGGAAAAGGATAATGCTTAGTAATGCTTAGTTAATAACAAGATAATCCTGTGCAACATATAAGCCCCAAAATATATAGTGATAAAAATGTATATGTCAAAAATTAGTCAAGGTAAGCAGATGCTAATTTCCTACTTTAATCACAGAACAGTTCAAGAAGTTCAATGATTACAAATTAGAAAAAAGCAGCTGTCATTTTAAATGTCACATGATAGTTTTCCCATGAGACTTCTTTTTTTATTCTCATGACTTTGCTGTTAGAGGAACTTTCCATGAAAATGTGTGACATTGGAGATGTTGGATGGATACACAGAGCATTATCTCATAGGGGAAAGTTCATATGTCAATATGGTATTATCCAAAAAAACTCCTGGGTATATGAAAAAAATATCCTAGGTTAAATGAAAGGACTGAATACAGGATGCCCTCATGTAAGATGGGCTAAGGTCTCCCTGGAGGTATTCAAATCTAAGTTGCTAAGTCCAGAATGCTTAAGTAAATCCAAATCAGTAATGCTCAGCAGCATTTGACATCGAAGGGGTCTGATCCTGGAGATTAGACAATGCTGAGATTTGCTGGAGACCATTTGGGTCATTTAAGACCCATTTGGTCTTTTAATACCAAATGAGTAAAGTTTTTAGTCCCAGAAAGAGAGTTTAGCCCTTTGAAGGGAAACAAAACAAGAAATAAATGGAAATAAATTAGAATCCAAATACATGGTTAAAATCTATTTAAATCCGGGGGAAAATTATAAATTCAAAGAGACAACCCTTTAGGGAGAATTAACAGCACATTGAGAGTTACAAAAGGGAAATAAATATTATTCCAACACTGAATCTTAGACTGCCAAATTCACACCTGACCCAAAGCAATGCTTTCCCAAAACTTTCCACCAGTTTCCACTAAGTGTGGATAAAGGTTAGAAGAGTAAAGACTTCTTTTCTTTCTCTCCAGTGCTTCAGGTGGAGTCTAGTTACTGTTTCCCAAACCCGAACAGTAGAAGTAGTAGAGAGTAGCAGAAAGTTTCCAGACTTCCTGAGTTCCAGATGGGGGTTATCCCAGAGTTCTAGGTGGGGGTTATGTTTTGGTGTTGGGTTTATAAGAGAATACCCATCCTAAAGTCACATAGTTAAGGGATAGCTAGAGTAAACATACCAATAAAGCAAGAAACCCAACATTGGAATATCTGAAGAGGCAGAGAGAAAGGTGGAGTGGGGGAAGAGAGAACTGTTCCACTATGTCATTACAGAGATGGTTTAGAACATTTTTCAATTGAAAAATTATGGCCCAGATACAAGATTTCATTGAAAGTGTCAATATTCTCGAATGTATTAATCATAGAGTTCAACTTTGAAGCAAACCACAAAAAAATTAAAAGATAATATTGAGAAAAAAGGCATTACTTATAAATGTATCAGTGACATGGTATTGGGGGTAACTACAATTAAGAAGTTAATTATAATGGGAATATGTATGAAAAACAATTTTCTGTGTTATTTCTTCCTGTTCAGATATCAACATATTTTTATTTTCATTTATGCGGATGTTACCTTTTCAGAAAAATGTTGATTTTTTAAACCAATTTTTGAAAAGGTCTTGGTCAACTGATATAAAATTAATTTGCTAGCCAATATGTCAATATTTCAAAAATAATATAATTTTAATTAGCTTTTAATGTCTTCTTTTAAATGATAGATTATGTATTTATCCAATCTATGAATTTCTTGCTGAGCATAGTTTTAACGGTTTATCATTGCTGGTATTTAGATGGAAATCTCAGGGAAAGTTATGGATCCTGAGCATGATGTTTTTTTTGGCCTAAACTTAAATCAAAATGAACCCTAAATTGTCTGAGACTGTAAAACTTTCTTTTTAAGAGTTCACAACAAGGCCTTGGAAAATATTCATTACATGTAAAAAAAATGTTCTTTTCTCATTCATTCAACCTTGCAAATAGACAGGAATATATAATCCATATGGAATTTCTTAATTTATTAAAAAACTGGGCAGCTCATTATCACATACTCTCCGGAGCTCTGGCCATCTAAGGATATCCTTATCCTCATCATAACTCCATTCAGAATTCATTCATTTCTTTATCAGTGATGGCCTAGACTGCTAATGGGCCTAAAAATAAACTCAAATAATAACTGCTCATCAAGAAACGTGCTGCAGCAAATACTTTTAGTTTGGGATTTATTTTGTTTTGTTTATTGTTTTTTCCCCTTACTATTCAATAACTTGTGTAAAATCATGTTTAATCCTTGACCTTGGGATTAAAATAAAGTGATCTCGCTAAATGAGTTTCTTTATCCAGATAATATTTGGAGACTAACAATGAGCCAGACAATGTTTAGGTACGTGTTGATACAGAAATATACAAAGCAGACAAAAATCCCCAGCCTGAGAAGTTTACATTTTAGTAGGAATGCCCATTTAATTTCATTTTGGCATGGATCACAGAAATCTAAGAGAAACAGGATATCCTATCATTCTATGCCTCCTCAGTGTTGTGGGGCTCACCCCTCGAAGAATAATTGTGCTCAATCCACAGGCTACTGTTGCAATAAAAGGAGTGGTATTGATCATTAATTTTCTCCCGACAACTGTTAAAATTCTGTGTTTTAAAGTGCATTTAATTATGCACATCCCAACATAGAAAATAATAGTAACAGGCACTTTAGCTAAAACAAATCATAACATTTTTCAAAATTTGATTCAAATCTTTTTCAAGAAATAAAATGTTAAGATATACCTCAATCTCCCATGACTCTTTCTTGATCCTGCTGTTATGCCCCTCTGCAAGAGCTGGGCAATACCTCTCTCATGAATTATTTTATACATTTAATATATAAAGACTCCCTAGCTCCCTAACAAAGTCATTTGCCAAAGCTACCCAAACATATGCACACGCACACACACACACACACACATACATGTATACAAACAAGTAAGATTTATCCATATTGATACATATAACTATTGTTCATTTATTTAACTCATTTGTTTTAATGCACCAAAATGTACATTTTACTATCTTATTTTATAAGAATTTTGGTTATTTCCATATTATCTCTATTACAATTAATTCTGGGATATATATTTTAAATCTAACACCCTGGGCAGATATGTCAATATTTCCAGAAGGTATTTGCCAGAAGCAGGATTGATCTTTTTTATAACATGCAGATACTTAATTTTAATACAATTTATCAATATTTTTGCCAAATATTTTTTCTTTTTTTTAAAGCAATCCACATTCAACTAGCAGTATAGGTATATTTACTTTTCCCATATTTTTATCAATGCATAAACTTTCAAAAAATTGTCAGTTCTATGTAAAATGTCATTGCCTTGATTGCCAGTGAGATTGAGCATCTTTTCATAATTTTATTGGACCTTTGGTTTTCTTCAGGACTGAATTGCCTGTTACATTTATCATCCAGTGTTCTATTATGTTGCTTTTCTTTTTTAATTGTTCCATTTGGAGGCAGAAAAAATAATTCACCACTTTCACTTAACCACAGAGTAATCACTGGGGACACTTTATCGTATGCATGGATGGAGGTGAATTTCATAGTGACAACTAAAAAATTTTGGTTTGGGTTCAATTTCTTCATCAGTTGGATTAGTAGTTTTTAATCCTACTGTATATGAAAATCATTATATTTAAAAATGATAATATACCCGAGATTTTTGGCTCAATTGATCTGCAATAAGGCATGGGCATCAATACTGCTTAGATGTTTTCCTGGGTCTTAGTTGATAATACCTGCATTCGATGTAGTCAAATCCTTTACTTAAAAGTGAGTGCATAAAAATCAGCTTTGTACAATCATTTCAGCCCCCACCTAAGATATTTATCAGGAAAACATTCTAATTTACAATTGTCATTGGTTGTTCTGTGTGCCAGTTGTCTGTGTTATGATATCTCCTTAGCTTTTTAGGATCTCGGCTTCCCAGTCAGTTTTTGCGCTTCTTTGAGAAACTTTTCTTTATAATTTTATAACCTTGTTCAGTTTCTCCCTTTGATCCTTTCCAACATATGTAGAATTATAGTCCATATACACAACACAATTTTATTTATTTTTATTTTTTTAACGTTCATTTACTTTTGAGACAGAGAGAGACAAAGCATGAATGGGAGAGGGTCAGAGAGAGGGAGACACAGAATCTGAAACAGGCTCCAGGCTCCGAGATGTCAGCACAGAGCCCGACGCGGGGCTCGAACTCACAGACCGCGAGATCATGACCTGAGCTGAAGTCGGCCGCTTAACCGACTGAGCCACCCAGGCGCCCCGCACAACACAATTGTAAAACCCACAACTTCTTTGAATCAAGTGAGCTATGACACGAGATCACTGTCTGTACTAGACTCAGCCCTAAAGGGAATACCCACCCCCATCTTTTACCCAACTGAGGATCAGACTAAGACTCATCAAAATTCCATATTTTCATCACTGCAATTGATGAAATTGAATCTACTGGTATTTCTACATCTAACACGAAATAGTAATGCTGTCATTTAAAAAATACTACTATTAATATGCCCTTCTGACAGTTAAATGAGTACACCAAGTAAATAAGGGTTGTTTTATATGGCATGCCAGTCTTCAGTTTAAACTCAGTCCTTCTTGATATTTTCAGTTTTGTATGATTGTAGATATTATAATTACATTAGATTAAAATTTAAGAACAATTACCATTAAAAAAGCAAGGTCTGGGGTGCCTGGGTGGCTCAGTCAGTTAAGCGCTGGACTTTAGCTCAGGTCATGATCTCATGGTTCGTGTGTTTGAGCCCCGCATCAGAACCTGTGCTGACAGTTCTGAGCCTGGACCCTGCTTCAGATTCTGTGTCTCCCTCTCTCTCTGCCCTTCCGCCCCCCTTTTTCTCAAAAACAAACATTAATTTTTTTTTAAAAGCATGGTCAGTATAAACACACCCGACCCTCTTTTTTTTTTTATTAATAACCCAAACGGGATACATTTATCATCTTTTCAGGAAGTATATTGTGTCTAAGTGCCATCATGCTTGTGCTTGCAAATTTCTGTTCTGGCTAACTTTCTCCCTTCCAGGCCCACCATGCTGCTTACCTAAATTACTCCCTGTACTACATTTACATGTCTTTGGCCTCATTTTTAGTTAGAGACTGAATGTTTATGTGTCCCAAAATTCATATGTTGAAATTCTAACCCCAAGCTGGATGGTATTTGAAGGTGGGCACTTTGGGAGGTAATTAGGTCACAAGGGTGAAGCCCTCATGAATGGGACTTGTGCCCTTATAAAAGGGACTCCAGAGAGTTCTCTTGTCCTCTTTCCACCATGTAGGAAAGAAGAAGTCAGCAGTCTATAACCAGAACCTGATCATGCCAGCATCTTGATTTAGGACTTCCAAACTAAGACTATGGGAAATAAATTTCTGTTGTTTCTAAGCCACCCGGTCAATGATGTTTTGGTGTAGATGCTCAAAGCGACTAAAAAATGTGTGCTGTTTTTCTCTCAGTACCCACTTTTCCCACATACACCTTATTTAGTTTTTGGGGTCCAGATCAAATGCACAAATTCCCTCTTAAGCCCTCTTCGTATGTAATAAATTAAATGATTTTAACTCCGTATACCCTTGTATCATTTTGCTCTGCTATTACATTGCTTAAACAGAATGCTATGTACTGTAGCACTTAGAAGTCTGTTGCCTCCATATGATTCTAATGTGAATAACACCACAAACCTTAATTCACCATTGCATTTCCAGAGCTTGGGATGTAATGTATAGGTGACAAAAGTTGTGCAGTAAATATTTGCTCCATTGTATGGAAGTGAATAAAATCCCACCAAAGAGGACAAAAGAAAAGATATTGGATCAGGCAATATACTAATTTAACACTTGTGAATAATTTAGTGCAAATTTTATTTGACTAATAGTAATATTCAATATTATCAGTAATTATGTTTACTAGAAATTCTATAGGAAAGTTGTTATATAAATATATATAAGAAAAATAATTGCTACATACAGATTGAATTTCATGATAACATTACACATATACAGATATTCTGAAATAAGAGATTATACAATATACCACTTCCATGTATAATTATCTTGAGGACTATCTCTGTCTTGCATAATAATGAAGTATATTTGGAAAATTTCATTAAATTAAATTGGATATAATTAAAATTGTGAGAAGTGGCTATAACAAATATAAAAATTAAAACGAATCACTAAAAGTGGCATAATATTAATTCAAAATAATGAATGAGTTACAATTGTTTAAAAAATGCAGTGATTGCTTTATAATTTAGTTAATTATTTAATGCAATCCACCCATGAACAAATACATTTTCCTCTTAGATAAAAGGCACACACTAATGAATTAATCAGAGAAGAAGTATTTATTTATAACTTTCATTGAATCAAGTAGACATTCTTGAAAATTTGTAAAATGTTTTTAAATTCCATGTGATTTCTCTCCTTAAACAGTGTACAAATCATTTGGAAATATGTGAGTAATAATATATATCCAAGCATCCATCCTGGCAGTTTAATATTAGTCTTCTGACTACTAAGCTTAGTGCTCACCTTCCTCAAAGAAAAGATGCAAGTATCTTCCTCATTCCTGGTTTTGCTCCACAGTGTAAGCCTATGAGTCATTTGGCCAATAGCTTTGCTACCAAAATCATCCTCCACAAACCAGCAATGCTGGATCATGTGAAGGATTTCTAAGAAATGCAAAATCTTGAGGCTGTTCCAGACATCCAGAACCAGAATCTGCACTGTAGCCAGCTTCCCGGGTGATTTGTATGGGTCTTGTAGTTTGAGAATCACTTGTTCTACAGCAGTATGTTCCCTGCATTGTGTTTAGTTTCTAACCCAGACCTGTTACCTAGGTATTGAACCCTCCCACTCACTGTGCCTCCTACTGACTAAAAGTACTGTTTCTCTACATCAAATTTGTTTCTATTCGTTATAGCTTAAAACATTTCTCTGTCTCTTTATCTCTCTACTCTAATGTTGGTTGTCCTTTGAGAACAGTAGTTCCCTTGCACTTTTCCAGTTAGCTGTGATTGTTATTTCACACCAACCATATGGACTTTGAGCTCAAAATCGGGGAGCATAATTTAATGTCTTTTTTCCACATTGTTGTTACCTCCAAAATATTGCCATTCATCTCTCTCATCAACATATTTTTTTGCCTCTTGGCAGCACATAATAAAACAAAATCAGACCCATGGATATTTTATCCTACATTAGAGGATTAGCTCATGAATTCAACTGCACACAAAGCCAACTGGCTGCTATAGTGGAGAGATCAGAATAGCTTATGGGCATCTGTCAAATTTTATTCTACTTAAAACTAGTTTCACAACTTCAGCTTTTGCTGCTTCTCTTGTCCAGTGCTGATGCCATCAGTTGCAAACCCTCATCTGGTGACTAGTGTGAAAGTAATAGCAGGAGTCCTACTCACTCTACTTTCAAGAAGACAGATGCTTGCCTAACCAAACATTGAAGTCAACCTAGAAGGGCTTGACCCACAACTGCTTGCTAATCATTAGCTGGTATACCAGGATCCTTATCAAATGGACTTTTTTTGTCATATTTGGAGTAACAGTAACATATTGAAACATCCTCAAGTATTATAAAGGCTAGTAATCTTGAGCACAGGGCAGAATCATCCAAGAGAGGCATATCAACATACTTCTCTCCTGTTGATTGGGACACATCTTACTGGAAGTTTGGCCTTTCATTAATTATTATATTGTTTTATAATGGGATTTTATTGAAAATAGAATGAAGAATGGATACTTCATTACTGGATAGTATTGGGTGGAAGTCAATTGAGGAGTACGCATTAAAAATGACTTTTATTAGGGGCACCTGGGTGGCTCAGTAAGTTGAACATCCAACCTCAGCTCATGTGAGCTCAGGTCATGATCTCACAGTTTGTGAGTTCAAGCCCCGCATCGGGCTCTGACTGTCAGCACAGAGCCCACTTCAGATCCTCTGTCTCCCTCTCTCTCTCTGCCCCTCCCCTGTGCTCTCTCTCTCTTAAAAATAAATATACATTCAAAAAAATGTTAATAAATAAAAAAATAAAAATTACTTTATTATTCTAATTTACATTATTCTTAATCATAGAAATAATATTATAGAATTTCTTATTAACATCACCCTACTGGTCCCTCCTTGTCTAGAGGAAGATAATATTCAGAAAAGAGTGAAAATTATTTTAATTTTTGCACTTTTAGAAAATGTTTGACAACAACAAAGAATAATGTTCACTCTTTTCAACAAAGATTAGGTAATACTAAAGCATCAACAATCACAGTCTCCCTTCAAAAAATGCTGGGAAAGACAAGGATACTTCATCCTCGTATTGTATACAATCAGCTGACAAAGGACATTAACAAAAGTAGTACCATGTGAAGCCCTGTGCAATGTATGTATTTCCCATTTTATGATTGTATGGTGATCAGTCCTATTTGATTAGTTTTGGCATTGTATATCACCCATTTCATAATGCATTGACCTAGTCATTACTAATGTATGGAATCTTATGTTTATATTATAAAATGTTACAGATACATTTTAATTAACATGATCATTGTTTTCATTCCTAATTTTAGGAAGTGTCATTTTTTAACTCCCTTATAGGTCTGCAGAAGACTTGAGATACTGGCATATCCATCTATGATGTAAACTCTGAGAAATATATGCCCAACTTCCAATTACACTTATACTGAAATTCTTCCTGTTCTGTGTTCTACTAGGTTAATTGGCATTATTTATGAAATGGTATAATCATATAAATAGGATTCTCTGGATGCATGATCTGTCTACCATATGCAAAGAGGCATTTGGGACTAGGTGTAATGCCAAATCTTTAAGCACAGTTCTCATATATTGGACCCTAATGAGTTTGTCACGGGTTGGATGCTTTGGATATATTTGTGTTTACAGTTCTTATTTGTTCCAATATACACAGCAAAAGGAAATCTAGAGTATTCATTTCAATATTTCCAGTTAACCTGATTAATAGTATGTTATTGATTTCATACACCAGGTTGACAACTAGTAGAATTTAATCAATGGCTCAGTTTGGATTCCTTCCAAATAAATTATAGCACAGGAACAGTGTTAATGTTGTTTGATCCAAGAAAAAAAAGGGGGGGAGGAATATTGCTGTCACTACCATAGCAATAAAATTGGAGCGTGAGGACCAGGTACAGAATGTTCCATTCAAGATTGTGTAGAGCTTGTCCTAGGCTAGTGTTATGACTTTTCCAAGTTATAATAATGCCTAATACTCCTTTTGTAATATGTAGAATATCTGATCTACATGCAAGTAGTTCACAGTGAATTGATATGTTCCATATGGTTGTTTTATTGATCCATCTAGGATGTTAAAGGTAGTGGTTATGGCACAAACAACCATTTTTACTTGAAATTCTTTTATAATATAACTGACTTTGATTGATTATGTGATAATAAGAGATCACAGGATCAGATGTCACTTTAGGATACATTATAGAACTATTTTTATAAGGGATTTGAATTAAAAATTGCATGTGACCAGTCTGAATTCAATTATTATTGTAATATATGTACCAAGAGGGTCAAAATCAGATTAATTTTGTCTGCATAACCTTGACTGATACTGTCTCAAAGTTTTGATGAGACATTTAAAAAATAGTTCTGCTCGGGGCACCTGGGTGTCTCGGTCGGTTAAGCATCCGACATCGGCTCAGGTCATGATCTCACGGTTGGTGAGTTTGAGCCCCACGTCCGGGCTCTGTGCTGACAACTCAGAGCCTGGATCCTGCTTCGGATTCTGTGTGTCCCTTTCTCTCTTCCCTTTCCCCATTCACGCTCTCTCTGTGTCTCTCAAAAATGAATAAACGTAAAAAAATTTTTTTTAAAGTAGTTCTACTCTAAAACATTTTGAAATATTTATTCAACTGTAGTCTATGGTGGTATAGGCATCCTATCTCAACTCCTATAATAGGATCTATGGTTCATATTTTCTGAATGGTCACATTACCAACATAAAACAGGTGTCTAAATTCCTTAGGAACATCCTTGTATAATGAAGCTGATAGTTAAATATAAATTCTAGAGTGCAGAAACCTTAAATACATCTTTATTTCCCAGATATGATTTTACCACTCAATTCCAAATTTGTGGTGATTAACATAAATAAATATCTGAGTCATAATTGTGTTAAAGGGCTTTTGTAGTAGTGTGCATAGTTATATCCCTTGGATCTAAGAACTATAGCAGAATACTTTTTAGCATCTTAGAAAATTCCTATCATTAGCAGTTCGGATCTGGTCTAAAATATTCATTATAGCTGGCATCTTCAACAGGAAGTAGTTTGGATCCTGGTCAATTAGATTTTCCAGATGCATCCAGGTGATCACATCACAGTCACAGTTGCTTCCTCAGCACTGGCAATTAGATTAATAAAATGTTCCTCACCTCTAAGGTTAATGTCAGTAGATAAGTTTCTCGATATGGAAGTTAATACTCATTTAATCATTTTAATGTTCCCTCAGCCTTCATACTTAGTCAGTGAGGTAAACATTAGTTCGCTGGACTTCTAATTCTTGGAAACCTTCTGAAAATATGACTGGGTTGGAGTTAAAATTAAGGTTGCACTATGAGCTAATGCACCTTTATTGTGACTTCTTCGATCCATTATGTATATTGTTCAGACTTATTCAACGATGCTTAGTTGTTATCCAAACCTTTTGGCTAGGATATACCAAAGAAATAAAGGGGTAGGCCATACTCTTCCTTCTAGGGTATTCCACCTTTTTTTTTTTTTTATGTCTTGTTTTCTCTGCTATCAAGACACTGTTTTTCCCAGGCACTCATATGTGCATCTCTTAAAAGTAATTTAATTTTGTTTTCTTGGTAATTTGGTAGCTGAAAATTTGTGTTCACTACATGTAATTGATTATATATTTTTCTGCCTTACCTTTATACTAAGCATAATGCTGTATACATTTCAACTACAGCAGAATCCAGACATTGGGAACTAAATGCTGGGTTTTTTTTGTTTTTGTTTTTGATTTTACTGAAATATAAAAAAATAACAATGTTTCTAATGTTGCTCTCAGGGTCTGCCAGTCACTCAGGATGTTTTTCTGCTCCTGTGAAATTATAAAGACTTATACAGACATACAGTGGACAACAGCCTCCTGGCAATAAGTTACCTTCGAGGTAATGACTTGGACACCCCTTCCCCATTTCTTTTTATCCAAGAATGTCTCAAAGTTCACATCTTTTATGGAAAGCCAAAGCTTTTATAATGTACTGAGTTCCAGAGATAACAATAACAAGAAAATATTCTGATTTTATGATGTAGTTTCCTTTTTATTTTATTTTTAAAATTTTTGTAATGTTTATTTTATTTGAGAGAGAGGGAGAGAGAGAGAAAGGGGCAGAGAGAATCCGTAGCAGGCTTCAGGCTCTGAGCTGTCAGTACACAGCCGGACACGGGGCTCAAACTCACGCGTTGTAGGATCATGACCTGAGCCCAAGTGGGATGCTCAAACTACTGAGCCACCCAGGAGCCCCTGTTGTTTCCTTTTTAAAAATCTCAATTTTGAATGAGTTCTAATTTTCAGGTAGCCATGAAAACTCATTTACACGTGAATTTTGTCACTCTCTGTCTCCTGGGAGAGGGGGGTAATGCAGCATTTTATTCCTCAGAGTCATTGGTCTCCTCTCATAATACTGGTCACTGTGAGACAGATTCAAACCCTTTGCATCATCCCTGGTCAGCGGGTTATAAAAAGTTATTTTGGAAGGATGTTGGTAAGATCCACAAAATTTATAATGTTGCCATTATAATATTTATATTTTGTTGTCATTACTATTTAGTCATTATATTTTGTTATCATTACTATTCCTCATCCTGCTATTTACTGTTGGAGAGACATGGTGAAAGGTAGGGGCCTTTACAAAGAATGCCCCCACTGTAAGAGGCCATCTACTGTTCTGCTTCTGATATTACAAGGATAAGATCAGATAAGATGAATTAATACTCATTGGACTTTTTGAGCTAAGAAGTGAGCCCACCCACCAGCATTCTCAGAAACTATATCAATACCCAATCATCATGCAATGAAAAAAATCATATGGTTTTGTTTTTTATTTAGTTGATTTTGTTTTCTATGAAATTTTAGTGGAAAACAATACAAACTATTCACAAAAATGCTCTTTGAAATTATTATTAAGCCTGTTATCATCACAAAAGAATAGTTTTTTGTTCACCATGTTTCATGGCAGACACTATGGATAAAGGACACTGACAGGACTGTGATCAGTTGGATGTCACTTGTTTACTTTCTTTGAGCATTTTTGTACCGGTGCAGAAGTGATTAGTCAAAGAATTCATTTAGTAGTAAAATCTATTAGAAACTGGAAATATAGAAAGGTTTTCATCTCTTGACATCCCAGATGGAACATTGCTAAAAAAAAATAGTGGACCCCAACATAAGACTTATCTGACATATGCAGAATTGTGTTGCTGCTATGTATCTATTGACCTCCTCCTTCTCCTCTTACAGTTAAGCACCGATATCTAGTTAGTTACTTATCTCATAAAAAGAACTTGGCTGGGTCATCAGAACTTAGTCTAACAGGTGACTTTAACATTTTTTTAATAATTTAACTTTATTTTTTTTATATTTTGAGATTTACATCCAAATTAGTTAGTATATAGTGAGGCAATGATTTCAGGAGTAAATTCCTTAATGCCCCTTACCCATTTAGCCCATCCCCCCCCTCCCACAACCCCTCCAGCATCCCTCAGTTTGTTCTCCATATTTATGAGTCTCTTTTGTTTTGTCCCCCTCCCTGTTTTTATATTATTTTTGTTTCCCTTCCCTTATGTTCATCTGTTTTGTCTCTTAAATTCCTCATATGAGTGAAGTCATATGATTTTTGTCTTTCTCTGACTAATTTCACTTAGCATAATACCCTCCAGTTCCATCCACATAGTTGCAAATGGCAAGAATTCATTCTTTTTGATTGCCAAGTAATACTCCGTTGTATATATATACCACATCTTCTTTATCCATTCATCCCTCGATGGACATTTGGGCTCTTTCCATGCTTTGGCTATAGTGATAGTGCTGCTATAAACATGGGGGTGCATGTGTCCCTTTGAAACAGCACATCTCTATCCCGTGGATAAATGCCTAGTAGTGCAATTGCTGGGTCGTAGGGTAGTTCTATTTTTAGTTTTTTGAGAAACCTCCATACTGTTTTCCGGAGTGGCTGCACAAGCTTGCATTCCCACCAACAATGCAAAAGAGATCCTCTTTCTCCGCATCCTCACCAACATCTGTTGTTGCCTGAGTTGTTAATGTTAGCCATTCTGACAGGTGTAAGGTGGTATCTCATTGTGGTTTTGATTTGTATTTCCCTGATGATGAGTGATGTTGAGCATTTTCTCATATGTCGGTTGGCTATCTGGATGTCTTCTTTGGAGAAGTGTCTATTCATGTCTTTTGCCCATTTCTTCACTGGATTATTTGTTTTTTTGGGTGTTAAGTTTGATGAGTTCTTTGCAGATTTTGGATACTAACCCTTTATCTGATATGTCATTTGCAAATATCTTCTCCCATTCTGTCAGTTGCCTTTTAGTTTTGCTGATTGTTTCCTTCGCTGTGCAGAAGCTTTTTATTTTGATGAGGTCCCAGTAGTTTATTTTAAATTTTGTTTCCCTTGCCTCTGAAGACATGTTGAGTAAGAAATTGCTGCGGGCAAGATGAAAGAGGTTTTTTCCTGCTTTCTCCTCAAGGATTTTGATGGCTTCCTGTCTTATATTGAGGTCTTTCATCCACTTTGAGTTTATTTTTGTGTATGGTATAAGAAAGTGGTCCAGGTTCATTCTTCTGCATGTCACTGTCCAGTTTTCCCAGCACCACTTGCTGAAGAGACTGTCTTTATTCCATTGGATATTCTTTCCTGCTTTGTCAAAGGTCAGTTGCCCATACATTTGTGGGTCCATTTCTGGGTTCTCTATTCTATTCCATTGATATGAGTGTCTGTTCTTGTGCCAGTACCATACTGTCTTGATGATTACAGCTTTGTAGTATGGCTTGAAGTCTGGGATTGTGATGCCTCCTGCTTTGGTTTTCTTTTTCAAGATTGCTTTGGCTATTTGGGGTCTTTTCTGGTTCCATACAAATTTTAGGATTATTTGTTCTAGCTCTGTGAAGAATGCTGGTGTTACTTTGATAGGGATTGCATTGAATATGCAGATTGCTTTGGGTAGTAGTGACATTTTAACAATATTTGTTCTTCCTATACAGGAGCATGGAATCTTTTTCCATTTCTTTGTGTCTTCTTCAATTTCTTTCATAAGCTGTCTATAATTTTCAGTGTATAGATTTTTCACCTCTTTGGTTAGATTTATTCCTAGGTATTTTATGGTTTTTGGTGCAACTGTAAATGGGATTGATTCCTTGATTTCTCTTTCTGTTGCTTCATTGTTGGTATACAGGAATGCAACCGATTTCTGTGCATTGATTTTATATCCTGCAACTATGCTGAATTCATGAATCAGTTCTAGCAGTTTTTTGGTGGAATATTTTGGGTTTTCCATGTAGAGTATCATGTCATCTGCGAAGAGTGAAAGTTTGACCTCCTCCTAGCCGATTTGGATGCCTTTTATTTCTTTGTGTTGTCTGATGCAGAGGCTAAGACTTCTAATACTATGTTGAATAACAGTGGCAAGAGTGGACATCCCTGTCTTTTTCCTGACCTTAGGGGAAAAGCTCTCAGTGTTTCCCCATTGAGGAAGATATTAGCGTTGGGTCGTTAATATATGGCTTTTATGATCTCGAGGTATGATCCCTATTTTCTTGAGGGTTTTTATCAAGAAAGGAGGCTGTATTTTGTCAAGTGCTTTCTCTGCATCTATTGAGAGGATCATATGGTTCTTGTCCTTTCTTTTATTGATGTGATGAGTCACGTTAATCGTTTTGCAGATATTGAACCAGCCCTGCATCCCAGGTATAAATCCCACTTGACCGTGGTGAATAATTTTTGTAATGTATTGTTGGATCCGGTTGGCTAATATCTTGTTGAGGATTTTTGCATCCATGTTCATCAGGGAAATTGGTCTATAGTTCTCCTTTTTAGTGGGGTCTCTGTCTGGTTTTGGAATCAAGGTAATGCTGGCTTCATAGAAAGAGTTTGGAAGTTTTCCTTCCATTTCTAATTTTTGGAACAGTTTCAAGAGAAGTGTTAACCCTTCCTTAAATGTTTGGTAGAATTCCCCTGGAAAGTCATCTGGCCCTGGACTCTTGTTTTTTGGTGAATTTTGGTTACTAATTGGATTTCCTTACTGGTTATGGTTCTGTTCAAAGTTTCTATTTCTTTCTGTTTCAGTTTTGGTAGTGTATATGTTTCTAGGAATTTGTCCATTTCTTCCAAATTGCCCATTTTATTGGCATATAATTGCTCATAATATTCTCTTATTATTGTTTTATTTCTGTTGTGGCAGTTGTGATTTCTCCTCTTTCATTATTGATTTTATTTATTTGGGCACTTTCCTTTTTCTTCTTGATCAAACTGGCTAGTGGTTTATCAATTTTGTTAATTCTTTCAAAGAACCAGCTTCTGGTTTCATTGATCTGTTCTACTTTTTTTTGGTTTCGATAGCATTAATTTCTGTTGTAATCTTTATTATTTCCTGTCTTCTGCTGGTTTGGGGTTTTATTTGCTGTTCTTTTTCCAGCTCTTTAAGGCGTAAGGTTAGGTTGTGTATCTCAGATCTTTCTTCCTTCTTAGGAAGGCCTGGATTGCTATATATTTTCCTCTTATGACTGATTTTGCTGTGTCCCAGAGGTTTTGGGTTGTGGTGTTATCATTTTCATTGGCTTCTATATACTTTTTAATTTCCTCTTTAACTTCTTGGTTAGCCCATTCATTCTTTACTTGGATGTTCTTCAGTCTCCAAGTATTTGTAACCTTTCCAAATTTTTTCTTGTGGTTGATTTTGAGTTTCATAGCGTTGTGGTCTGAAAATACGCATGGTATGACCTTGATCTTTTTGTACTTGCTGAGGGCTGATTTGTGTCCCAGTATGTGGCCTATTCTAGAGAATGCTCCATGTGCACTGGAGAAGAATGTATATTCTGCTGCTTTAGGATGAAATGTTCTGAATATATCTGTTAAGTCCATCCGGTCCAATGTGTCATTCAAAGCCTTGGTGATTTTTTGATTAGATGATCTGTCCATTGTTGTGAGTGGGGTGTTGAAGTCTCCTATTATTATGGTGTTACTATCAATGAGTTTCTTTATGTTTATGATTAATTGATTTATATATTTGGGTGCTGCCACATTTGGCACATAAATGTTTACAATTGTTAGGTCTTCCTGGTCAATAGACCCCTTGATTATGATATAATGCTCCTCTGTGTCTCTTGATACAGTATTTTAAAGTCTAGATTGTCTAAGTGTGGCTACTCCAGCTTTCTTTTGTTGACCATTAGCATGATAGATGGTTCTCCATCCCCTTATTTTCAATCTGTAGGTGTCTTTAGGTCTAAAGTGAGTCTTGTAAACAGCATATAGATGGGTCTTATTTTCTGATCCATTCGGTTACCCTATGTCTTTTGATTGGACTTTCTAATCTTTCGTTGCTTTTGGTATTTATATATATATATATATATATTTTTTTTTTTTCATCTTTTCTTCCCTCAGAGAGTCCCCCTTATAATTTCTTGCAGGGCTGGTTTAGTGGTCACAAACTCCTTTAATTTTTGTTTGCCTGGGAAACTTTTTATCTCTCCTTCTATTTTGAATGACAGCCTTGCAAGATAAAGAATTCTTGCCTGCATATTTTTCTGATTTATCACACTGAATATATACCGCCACTCCTTTCTGGTCTGCCAAGTTCTGTGGACAGGTCTGCTGCAAACCTGATCTGTCTTACCTTGTAGGTTAAGGACTTTTTTTCCCTTGCTGCTTTCATGATTCTCTCCTTGCATGTATTTTGTGAATTTGACTATGATATGCCTTGTGGATGGTCGGTTTTTGTTGAATCTAATGGGAGTCCTCTGTTTTTCCTGGATTTTGATGTCTGTGACTTTCCCCAGGTTTGGAAAGTTTTCCACTATGATTTGCTTACATAACCCTTCTACCCCTATTTCTCTCTCTTCCTCCTCTGGGACCCCTATGATTCTGATGTTGTTCCTTTTTTTTTTTTTTTTTTTTTTAAATTTTTTTTTTCAATGTTTATTTATTTTTGGGACAGAGAGAGACAGAGCATGAACGGGGGAGGGGCAGAGCGAGAGGGAGACACAGAACCGGAAACAGGCTCCAGGCTCCGAGCCATCAGCCCGGAGCCTGACGCGGGGCTCGAACTCAGGGACCGCGAGATCGTGACCTGGCTGAAGTCGGACGCTTAACCGACTGCGCCACCCAGGCGCCCCAGATGTTGTTCCTTTTTAATGAGTCACTGATTTCTCTAATTCTTAAATTGTGCTCTTTTGCCTTAATCTCCCTCTTTCTTTCTGCTTTGTTATTCTCTATAAGTGTGTCCTCTATATCACTGATTCTCCGTTCTGCCTCACCCATCCTTCCTGCTGCAGCATCCATCCGTGATTGCAGCTCAGTTATAGCATTTTTAATTTCATCCTGGCTATTTTTTACTTCTTTTATCTCTGCAGAAAGGGATTCTAATCTATTTTTGACTCCAGCTCATATTCTTATTATCGTGATTCTAAATTTTGGTTCAGACATCTTGATTGTATCTGTGTTGATTAAATCGTTGGCTGTCATTTCTTCATGCTCTTTCTTTTGGGATCGATTCCTTTGTTTTGTCATTTTGAAGGGAGAAAAGGAATTAATGATGTAGAAAAATTGAAATTAAAAATATTAAAATTAAAAAATATTAAAATTAAAAATTAACACACCCACACAAAAATTGAATAGATGATGCTAGATCCTCCTGGGTGTGGAAAGTGGTTTGACAGATTAGAGAAACAAACAAACAAACAAACAAACAAAAAAGGGGGGGAGAGAAAAAAATGAAAATCGTTTGAGAATTTGGAAAAATGAATACAGTGAAGTAGACTAAAATACACAAAAGTAGAGAATATAGTAGAAAAAATATGGAAAAAAATTTTTGATAAAAATTAAAAAGAAATATAAATTTTTCATTTTCTGTATTTATGAAAAAATAAAAGAAATGAAAAAGAGAACAAAGATAAAAAAAGAAAAAAGAAAAGACAAAAAAGGAAATCATTTGAAAATTTGAAAAAGTGAATACACTGTAGTAGAATGAAATAAAATGATGGGAGTAAGGTGGAATTTGAAAAAAATTTATATAAGAGCAAAAAATATACTAATAAAAATTAAATATTTTTAAAAGAAATTGAAAGTAAAAATGAAGTTTTTCTCTTTCTGCATTCAAGAAAAAGGAAAGAAATGTAAAAGAGAAAAAAGAAAAAGAAAAAAGAGGAAATTGTTTGAAAATTTGAAAAGGTGAGTACACTGAAGTAGACTAAAATAAAATGATGGAAGTAAAGTAGAATTTGAAAAAAAATTACACAAAAGTAAAAAATATAGTAATAAAAATTAAAGACAGATATTTTTAATAAAAATTGAAAGTAAAAATGAGTTTTTTCTCTCTCTCTTTCTGTATTCAGGAAAAAGAAAATAATTACAAAAGAGAAAAAGGAAAAAGAAGAAAAAAAAAATTGAATAGATGAACCTGGTAACAGATTGAAGTAGGACTGAAATTGCTTCGTTTTCCCCTAGAGGTCAGTCCATGTAGCTCTTTATAGTCCATAAATTAAGCCGGCGGTGAGGTTTGTGTTGTTGAAGAGTGAAGTTGGCCCGGTTGGGCAGGACTTGGTGTAAAAGCTCCGCTTTCCACAAATGGCACTGATAGCCTACTGGGGTGGATTGTTGCAGTGCTTGTGAGTGCCCACGTGGGAGCAGTGAAAAATGGCACCACCCAGCCACCCAGACTGTTCTCCTGGATCAGCCATCACGCACCAGTCCTCTGTCTTCAGCTCTCCTCCACTCTGGACTTTTTCACTCTCCATGACTAGGCCCCAGGCAGTACCACGTTTTGTCTCAGATGCGGCTGTTTTCCCTGGCCCCTTACTTCCAAAGGACTGCGTCTTTGACCCATTCCGCCCCTCTGCGGGAGGGTCTCACCAAGCAATATCCCAATGAGCAATGGCCGAATATCAGCTGCACCTAGGAACTCCTGCTGGACCCTGCTGTTGCCAGTGCCCCGAGACTGCAGCCAGGTGCCAGCCTGACCCAAAAAAAGATCGCGAGACAGTGTAGCCTCAGCATTTCAAGGACCGTGGAAAATCTCAATACACATCTGGCACCAGGCTTCCCCCTCAACAACCTTGCCCCAGCACCAGCGAATGTGGCTGCCCTCCGGAGTCTGCTGGGACCCGGTGGCTTCAACCGTCTCTACCAAATGTCCTTCCAGCAGTAGAACACGCTTTTCCCCGTGTGGCCCGAGAACCTCCCGGACCCCACTCTGTTCCTGGAGATTCACCTTTCCCACCAGAGCACCACCAGGTATGGAGCTGAGGAGTTGCAGCCTTTGCGCTCCCCTTGTTTACAGTCTTAGTGGAATTTAAACCCTCTCCTTTATCCTTTCTCCCTTTTTAGTTTAGTCCCTGCAGCTGTTTCCAATTTTCCACTTTCTCTCCAGCTGCTTTTGGGGAGGGCTGCTTTTCCTGTACACTCCCCCACTCCCCAGTCTCCGTCCTCTCTCTGCCCGCAAAAGGGGTTCCCTACCTTTCAGGGCTTCTTGCTGCCCAAGTTCACCTCTTCGCGCCATGTACCTGCTGAAGTCTGTGGTTCAGGTTGTGCAGATTGTTGTGTTAATCTTCCAATCGATTTTCTAGGTGTGTAGGACGGTTTAGTGTTGGTCTGGCTCTATTTCATGGACGCAAGACACACAAAAAGTTTCCATGCTGTTCTGCCATCTTGGCTCCTCTCCTAACATGTTTTTAATGGAGAAAATAATTACTGCAAAATATTACATACATCAAATATGGAGTAATTTGTTAATATTTTGCAAACAATCCCCAGAGCTACAAAAAGATCTCTAGATTCTTTAATAAAATGAGGGTAAATCACTTAATGGTGTTTGGTTTTGTAAGTTAAGAAAGAGAGTGCAATGTCTTCTTCACTTTTTTAATGTTAATCTGAACTCTTGTCTCTTCCACTAATGTGTCAGGAAAACAGGCAGAGTATATCACTAAGGTAGACAGTTTTGCTCAATGATAGATTTTCATTTTATATTCTATTAGAAAATTCTGAAGCAGGTTAATATTTCTGTTCATAAATAATCTATTTAATAAATGTAATTTTTTATCTATCTACCTGTCAATCAGCATGATAGAAACAACATTATTTTCATTTTGTCTCTCCTGATTATCACATGATTAGGTCTCTTATGTAAAACAAAGGTGCTGAGAAGCTCCACTTAATTTCTTATGTAATTTTGGCATATAGACCTAAGTGTTTCTCTGAAGTCTACTCAGGTGTAATCTAAGACACCACTTATACCCATGCTTATTTCAACATGCAAATATCAACGATTTAAGATGTGTCATGTTGTATGTGAATGCATGATTCACATTGCCATATCTTGACCTAAAAATTAACCCAATTAACTGTGACTAGAGATAAAATAAAATAGTTATTTTTTTAGATTAATTACATTTTCCTCCACTGCTATTAGAAATAAACATCTAGTATTCTAGAATACTAGAATAGCAACATATCAAAGATTTAATCCTAAAAATTATAATAAGAAGAATTTGGTGGAAAATATGCCTAGAAAAAGCAATTTCGATCAACCAGAAAATATTCACATTATGAGAGTTCATGGCCCACGCAGCTAGGTCATAATAAATGGAAAGTATACTGTATGCTCCAGCTTGTGTTCATACTATGCATAAAGAGCAGTTCTAATATATCCCCAGAGGAAAAGATCCCCATATCATTGTAGTGTTTTTTTAGCATACAAAACCGATTTAATTGTATTCGCTATGCAATCCTTAGCTCTTAAAGTCTTTGAATAAAGACTACTAGGAAAATAATTTAAATCGGATTATTTATAATTATCTCATGAATTAGTATATTTGTTAGTATGTAAATACAAGAGTAACATTAAAATTATACAGCATGCTTGCATTTTAATTAGTATGTCAGGTTATGTTTATAAATGTCTTAAATATAACATGGGGTTCTTAGGAGAGATTAATAATAGAAAAAAATTAAACTTATAATTTGATGATTATGGAAAATGTTATCTCTAATAAAATACCACCTTGACAGTAGAGCAGAAAATATACTGGTTTCCCCCCACTCTCCATAAGTAGAGTATTCCTAAGCAAACTTTAGGAAACAAAACAGGTACAGAAGAGATTATAATTAATTTATATGAAAAAAAAATTTAGTGTTTCCAGACTCAAAAATCAACCTCTCTTGGACTCTTCTTAGGATACATCTTGCCAACAGATGCACACAATCAATTGAGATATTAAGCACAGATGCTCACGGACACAGTTCAGAGCTGTGGTGACTTTATGGTAAGATGCTGAGTGTAGTTTCCAGAGGAGATGTGCAGTGCGACTGTCACTAATGAGGGTGCATGCTCCCACTATGATATTTCACTACAAAACAAATGCTTCACACTGTTTTCACTTTTGCCTTTTTCATTAAAGTAAAAAATCCTCTTCAGATTTCTTTTGGTTAGCAAAATTCGATAGTAATGTAGGGCTTTCCTAAAAGCCAACTGGTCTAACAAAGTTTGAAAAGTGGGGGAGAGCATACCTGTATTACCTTCACATCACCTGGTCACCATGACAGAGCGACAAGTTGCAAAATATTATTGTATCAACCAGACAACTAAACTGAGAAGTGTGAACAGAAGACATGAAAATAAAGGCAAGAAAAAATATTGAACAGAGAAATTTAACAACTTATGCTATTGTTAAATTCTCCTGGAGAGTCATATAACAAGCCTCAGAAGAAGGAAAAAATATCTGAAAGTTATTGAGAATAAAAAAAGAACTGAAAGTAAACTTTTGCCATCCAAGATGATAGTGTGCAGTGAAGGGGATTCAGAGTTACAAGCTTTCAGTTACAAAATAGCCACAGAAGTAAAAAGTACAGCATAGGGAATATAATCAATAATATTGCAATAGCATTGTATGGTGACAGGTGGTGACTACACTTATAGTGAGCATTAAGTAATGTATAGAATTGTTGACTCACTCTGCTCTACGTTTGAAACTAATGAAAAAAAGATGGTGCATGTAGTGTGGGATAAGCAGAGCAAAGTCTAGAAGACCTAACTAAAGGGGTAATCCTTTTTCATTGCTTGAGAATAAAATGTAAAAATAAAGAAGACATAGGAGAAAAGAAATAAAACAAGGAGGAAGAAGAAGGTAGAGGACAAGGAGGAAAAAGATAAGAAGTGGCAATTTTAAATATATAGTATGACAATACAGACTAGAAATAAAGCTAAATGGGTGATGGGTATTAAGGAGGGCACATTTGTGACGAACACTGGGTATTATATGTAAGTGACGAATCACTAAATTCTATTCCTGGAATTAATATCGCACTATATGTTAACTAAATGGAATTTAAATAAAAAATTGAAACAAAAAAATGAGAAAGAGACACTATCAGGAAAATATATATATATATATATATATATATATATATATATATATAAAATATACAGACGTTTCCAAATTGAACAAATAAATATTGCTTGTCAATTTTTTAATATGGAAATACTAGACATTTCTTATGACTTTCCATTATTTTTAAAACTGCATATATCCCTTAGTGATTCTAAGAGCAAGCATCTCATATTATAAAGCCCAATTGGACCTTTAGGATTTAGAATAACCAGTAAAAAATTAGAAATCTGTTTATATAAAGAGAGTCACTGCTATAGTTCTAAGCATGAAGTAAACAAAATACAAAGATGCAATTTTCTGTATAGAAAATTAATTCTGTTTCAAAGGTTAATAATAATAATTCCAAAAACAACAAAAAGGACATACATACTCAGGGAACTAGTCCTGACAATTATTCTTGGGAAAGTAAAATACTTTGAAAAAAAAAGGTTCAAATTGTAAAAAAAAAATAAAAATAATATACATAATATGAAATATATATTCATACACATATTTCATATTATATATTGCATAATACTTATAAGATATTTCAATTAAAATTTACCAAATAAGGTATTTTTAAGTTTATTTAAATTTTTTTTTTTTGAAAATGGCCATGTGCATGTGAGCAGGGGATGGGCAGAGAGAGGGGGAGAGAGATTATCCCAAGCAAGCTCTGTGCTGACAAAGGGCTGCATCTCATGACCTTGATATCATGACTTTGGCTGAAATCAAGAGTTGGCTGCTTAACCAACTGAGCCACCCAGGCACCCCCAAATAAGGTATTTTTTTAATGTTGTAACTGTTTTCTTAATTTTGTTCTTAACTTTAAAATGCATTTTTACAAGTATATGAATCTGCAACAACAGTTGTCTTTTAGGTAGCTCCAGATTCCTAGTTGTCTAGCACGCATTAGTGGATATGAACTGAATTAACTCTAATAAAGCTTTCATTAAAGACAGAAGTCAACTCAGTGCAGCTATTTCTCTAGGAATTATTCCCTTCTGCTTCTATAAACACAATGATGTATCCAACATTTGCATTTCCAGCCAACAAATTTCCATAGTCTCCAGAACTTCATTCCTGGATCTATTGGAAATTTTCACTTGGATGGCCTGCAAGCATCTTAAGTTTTACCTCTTCTCACTTCAAACCCAATATTCCTCTATAGTTTATGTCCTGGTGGACAACTCTCACAATCCATCAAGAGAATTCAGGAAACAAGAAGACATCTTGCATTCTTTCTTCTATATGTTTTTTCTAATTCATTATGACCAACTAGTTGACAATTCTATCTCATAAATATCTGTTGTATTTGCCCATTATTATTGATGTCCACACCAGGGCTGTAATTCAGGGTCACATCGTAATTTTCCTGGCTTCTTAGCTAGCATTATCTCCTCATAATTTATTTTACTGTTTTATCAAAATAAGTTTTTATAGGGTGCCTGGGTGACCCAGTCAGTTAAGCGTCTGATTTCTGCTCAGGTCATGATCTCATGGTTTGTAAGTTCTAGCCCCGCGTCAGGCTCTGTGCTGACAGCTCAGAGCCTGGAGCCTGCTTTGTATTCTGTGTCTCCCTCTCTCTCTGCCCCTACCCTGCTCATGCTCATGCTCGGTGTCTCTCAAAAATAAATAAACATTTAAATTTTTTTAAAAAAATAAGTTTTTATTAACATAAATATTTTTTGCATCATTCCTTTGCTCAAAATACAAAAATGGATCATTTTAAACTTGAAGACACATCAAAGATGACATCACATCCATTCACATACCACACCAGGTTTTAAAATGTCCTTCTTCATTCCACTACACCCAAATCTTGTCCTTTCTTGCATTTTCATGCTTCTCTGCCATTATACATGCTGTTTCCTTTGCCTTAATCACCCACATTGGATTTATTCAGTGGGGTCTCAACACACTCATATTTCACTTGTAAAGAATTTCCTAAGGGCCCTACAAAGGCTGTGAAAAAAAACTTACACTTTTTTGTATGTTGTTTCCTTTATACACTTCCTTTATAATAATAGTCAAAATATATTAGACTTTTCTGTTTGTGGTGTGTACCTCCATGCAAAAATGTAGGTGACTCAATGTATTTGGAGCCTGAAAGCTATCTTCCCATTAGTGCAATTCTTTTTTTTTAATATATGAAATTTATTGTCAAATTGGTTTCCATACAACACCCAGTGCTCATCCCAAAAGGTGCCCTCCTCAATACCCATCACCCACCCTTCCCTCCCTCCCACCCCCCATCAACCCTCAGTTTGTTCTCAGTTTTTAATAGTCTCTTATGCTTTGGCTCTCTCCCACTCTAACCTCTTTTTTTTTCCTTCCCCTCCCCATGGGTTTCTGTTAAGTTTCTCAGGATCCACATAAGAGTGAAACCATATGGTATCTGTCTTTCTCTGTATGGCTTATTTCACTTAGCATCACACTCTCCAGTTCCATCCACGTTGCTACAAAAGGCCATATTTCATTTTTTCTCATTGCCACATAGTATTCCATTGTGTATATAAACCACAATTTCTTTATCCATTCATCAGTTGATGGACATTTAGGCTCTTTCCATAATTTGGCTATTGTTCAGAGTGCTGCTATAAACATTGGGGTACAAGTGCCCCTATGCATCAGTACTCCTGTATCCCTTGGATAAATTCCTAGCAGTGCTATTGCTGGGTCATAGGGTAGGTCTATTTTTAATTTTCTGAGGAACCTCCACACTGCTTTCCAGAGCGGCTGCACCAATTTGCATTCCCACCAACAGTGCAAGAGGGTTCCTGTTTCTCCACATCCTCTCCAGCATCTATAGTCTCCTGATTTGTTCATTTTGCCACTCTGACTGGCGTGAGGTGATATCTGAGTGTGGTTTTGACCCACTAGTGCAATTCAAATTCAAGGCCAATGTTCTATACAACTACATTGGCATAATTTTCTCACTCATGAAAAAAAATCCCCTCTGTGAAAAAAAAGACAGATGGAGAGATTCCCATGTTTTTAAGGCTACTAGTGCCTCAGCACACAAACTAAACATCATTGCTAATATTTCTGCTAATCCAAATTGACTAAACTTGCTCTGAAAAAGATCTATGAATTTACTAAGCTATTTACATAGGATGCCTACCACCTTCTTAGGATGTTTAGAACCATTTTCCAGCTATACATTGCATATGTTAATGCCTTTCTTCCCTCTTCTTAAAGTCTAATCCCTTCTTTCTCATGGTATTTCTATTTGTAATATAAACATAGGATCTGGAGCATACACTTGATTTTATTCCCACAACTAATTAGCCCCTGCCAAATAGTATCTGGTGTATCAAGTCAGCAGGGGTCAATGACAGCATTACCATAATTGAGACACACCAAGAAAAATTTTGTCTTTTAAACACCATGGAATTAATGGCTTTTCAGTGGTTAAATATTGACTGACTTTACATTAGCATTAAAATATCTAATGTCTTAAGTTAGCAGAAACCTGGCCTATCAAAATTGCCTCATGATTTAGTTAGAATATAGCTAAATATTCTATTACAGGAAGAAGTTAAATCATGTACCTTAACTTATATTTTCCATTATTGATAATAAACATCAGTGATAATTCAGCCTCCGTATTTACGTATACACCCTGTGACCTCCCAGAATAATTACTTCACTCAAGGGAAGTATGTCACATGAAACATGTCTATTACTATAATGATCTCCAAAAATAAAACTTCTAATTCACTGCTTTTATTTAGACTTATTGTTCCAAGACTCACACTTACTAGTAATTCTAATAATAATAATAATAATAATAATAGCAATAATAATCCAATAACACAATATGAAATATCACATGTCTGCTTGCATACCTGTTATTTAAGAAAGCTTATTGTAGCCAACATCAATGACTTATTATGCGAGTAAGAAACTCTTATAGAGAAAAGTGAAAACTATCTGGACATCATAGAGGAGGTAATTTGAGGGTATATAATTAGATGAAGCAAAACCTGGAAATATGATTTGGATTTTTTTCCTTAAGAAGTTGGAGTCAATAAGTACCAGCCAAGACCACAAGATACTTTCACCTAACAAAAAATATACAGAGGTAACTGCAATCCTGAGAGAATTTATTCTGAGTGGTAGTAAGAGGATTCTAAATCAAATAACCAGTAAGTAGAAACAGAGTCAAACCCAGTTCTCTGTAACATCAAATCCTTCTTTCTTACAATAGTACTTATGCCCAATGGCACCAAGTTGAAATCTAGAGCAAGCCCAAGAAGTTACTAAAACTCAGAATTCTAGATGATTCTCTAATCAAAATAACTGATTATAGATTCCTGTTAAGAAAGCTTACATTCAAGTGTCTATACCTAACTCAAAGTTCCATTGCTTAGAAACACTGAAACTGAAAAAATGTAGATACCATCCAATACACCGAACGTGTGATGACACATGTATTAGACCAATAACCCCCTAAAAGGTGTATAGTACCAAGAAAATCCACAGATGATCTTGAAAATCATTGGAAAACATTGGAAAATCATCTCTATGACCTTGACTCCAAATTTTCTTCTGCTATTACCTAATTACAAAGCTCTGAATAAATCTCCAATATTTTGGGACCCAGTTACCTGATTTTCTAAGAAAGAAAGTAAGACCAGATAACTTTTAGGACACTTTCATTAATATAAATCTATGATAATATGAAATATAGGAAAAAATAAGCATTTGATTTGTAAATGAAATGACTGATTCAATTACATATACAATGAATGAGTTAAAAGCCAGAAAAATTTTGTATGCGATGTGAAAGAAATTTATTTGAAACTTGGTTTAAAAAAGTGTCATGAATCATGAAGTGTCACGGTTAAAGCAATTTTAGCTGATCAATCATAGTTTGCAGAATTACAGAAATAAAAATACTTTGGCATAAGCTCTAGCCTGAAAAAATTAAATGAGATATCATATAACTTAGGTAAAAGTAATAAGAGATATTAAGAGTAAAAAAAAAACTAGATAAGTGAAAAGTATAATTGGAAAGATAAATAAGGTAGATAAAAAGGAAAGACAGATTCACTGCTGGCCCTCTGCAACAATGCTTTCCTGAGCTGGCTGCAATTTGCATAAATCATTGAGTTTTTCCAACTTAACTTCAAAACTCATCACCAGTATTCTTTCGGATCATTACCAGCAGGTCAGCATATGCAAATTTAAAAAAAAAGATTATTTCTGTCTTTTGTCCAATGTAGTCATGTGGAAAACTCTCAGCAAATTTATCAAATCAATAATGGTGTTTTTGATGTTCTTTTACCTTCTTTTTTGTGTTCATGTCTCCTCGTCCATTAATCATATTTCTTCGACATCCTAGGATATTTCCTATTACAGGACCTAGCCAATCTACCTGGATTTCATATGCAAAAAAAAAATTTATTCTAAAATTACCTTTCTATTTCCAACATAATTCATCGCAGTTGTAATTTATATTTTTTTATACTTAACTAACAATTAGGAGAAAAGGAAACATGAAATCTTTACTAAGGTATAAATAACCTTAAGATATACTGTAAATCCCTGTTTACTTGCCTTTCATCACAAAAGTATTTAATGAATTTATATCAAACAACGACACAAAAGAACATCAAAAAGTTTTGAAGAAATACTTGTGAAGACAATACATTTCAGCTTCCCTTGAGTCATGCGGATAATTACCCATTCTGCTTGTGTCTAACATCACCCCTGTTTATTCTAATTTAAAAACAAATGTGATTTTAAAATTGAAAATGGGTAAGCTGATCCTTATCAATATTGAAATGAGAAAATTTTGTAAGGGCTTTACAGGAGAAGTTTTAGGCCTGCCATGGAGAAGTCATGTTTGGTGTTCCTTAAATAAATGTGTATTTTACTTTTTTTATAGCTCTTCAGAAAGTACAACTTTCATCTATTTTTTTTTCTCTTTCAAAAACTCAAGATCACCTTGACAATGATTGCTCCATTTGAACCATTTGAGAAAGAACAGCAGAGCAATTTTACCAAGGACTAAACAGTTTCAAATGGGCTGAGATACTGATTCCAGACAGCCAAATCACCATTAAAACAGAGATGGGCGGTTGTGGAATATGAAACTAATTTGAGAAATGTGTATTTTGACATTTTTTATTACACAAGCAGTCATATAAACTTTAACATTTCCTTCTAGATATGGGGAAAAGTTATCCTTGCCATAGAAATGAATGGACAGTTAAAAAGGGAAGCTCATTTATATAGATTGTCAAGTAACTAAGATAAAAACCAACAATTCTGAAATGATATAAGTGGGGGGAATGATAAGTGCAGGAAACCACTCAGCATTTGACCCTTGTCACTCCAGTCTTCTCAGAGACGCCAGGAGTTGACACAAAACCAAATAAACACACAAAGCAGGGAAGAATTAGAAAATGTTTAAAACCAGGTAATAATATATTAATATCTTGGTCCCTAAAATTTTCTTTTAAAAGTTGAACCCATTGCTATAATAATAAAGAATATGATCATTTAGCTATGTAGATTTTGATCTGCAGAAGTTTAGCTGTTCATAGTTACTGAAAGTAACTCATAAAAACAAAGTAATACATATATTTCCATAATTAATAAAATTAAATATTTAATTTAATTTGGCATAGCACTTGGTAAAGATACTATACTGTTATCACTATGTGATAACTAAATCTTCTATTATAGGAAGAAGTTAAATCATGTACTTTAACTTGTATTTTCCATTATTGATCAGGTCATTATCAGAAAAGGGAGTCTTGGCGCCTGGGTGGCGCAGTCGGTTAAGCGTCCGACTTCAGCCAGGTCACGATCTCGCGGTCCGTGAGTTCGAGCCTCGCATCAGGCTCTGGGCTGATGGCTCAGAGCCTGGAGCCCGTTTCAGATTCTGCGTCTCCGTCTCTCTCTGCCCCTCCCCCGTTCATGCTCTGTCTCTCTCTGTCCCAAAAAAAATAAATAAACGTTAAAAAAAATTTTTTTAAATAAAAAAAAAAGAAAAGGGAGTCTTACGAAGGCTTTACTAAGCCAGTGCTAAATGTTGCTTATAAATTCAGTGTGCACAGTGTATTTTTTGATTATCTTTCCTTACATTCTAGGAACACTATAGCTCAGTACAAAAATGGAAAACAAAACACACAAACCAAACAAATAGAAATATACATATTCCTGCACTTGAATTTTTTATTAGTTACTTCAGCAAATATGATATTTTAGTGTTATAAACACAATAGTTTATATGTTCTGTACATGGATGAGAAAACTCATTTTTAAAGTAAGCTTTGTCACATAAAAATGGTTTTTGATCCTATTTTTTGGTACTCTCTTCTTTTCACTAGGAAGGAAGGAAGAGGAAAGAAGGAAGAAAGAAGGAAGGAAAGAAAAAGGAGGGAAGGGGGAGGGAAGAAGACATTATATCTATAAAATTCTTGCCAATTATACTATTGTTGGCATTCAGTTTCAAGAATGTCACCTTATTATTTTCTGATTATCATTTGCAAAGCCTGCAATGCCTTTGCCTTGGAGGCTATGCAAATTTCTTGTTAGATACAAACCATCTCATTTCTGATTTCAGGAAGTCAACATAACCCATCTGCTGCTTTCACTTCCCAGCTGTATGCAACTATGCCAAATTTCTCTAAGTTGAGCTTTATGCTGTCTTTGCAGGCGATCTTTTACCCACCATGCTTATATTTTCCTTGTGTAATTCACCATAGACACAGGTGCAGATGGTGTGTAAGAAGAACAATGCATATGGGAACATACAATGTTAGGCTTGTAAGGCTTCTGACAGAACTTTGAATTATAGCCTAAACAGTGATTATTTAGTTTAAGGATAGGCACTAGTGCATCAAAATGAATACAGTCCTCAAAATGAACCTAACTTCAGATCCAAAGTCCCTGTATCCACGTTTCCTTGAAGAAGTTATTTACTTCCATTGCTTTATTTTCAACATTCTCAAAGGAAGATCTTGTAACTTTTTACTAACCCCAAAAGATGCCACTTTTAAAAATCTAGATGATAGACAAATAGATAGATAGATAGATAGATAGATAGATAGATAGATATGGTAAATGTAGTTGATCTGTATTGATTAAAAATGTGTCGGAGCGCCTGGGTGGCGCAGTCGGTTAAGCGTCCGACTTCAGCCAGGTCACGATCTCGCGGTCCGTGAGTTCGAGCCCCGCGTCAGGCTCTGGGCTGATGGCTCAGAGCCTGGAGCCTGTTTCCGATTCTGTGTCTCCCTCTCTCTCTGCCCCTCCCCCGTTCATGCTCTGTCTCTCTCTGTCCCAAAAATAAATAAAAATGTTAAAAAAAAAAAATGTGTTGTATAAGTCTAAAATGATCTCTAAACAACATTTGGAATACTAGATAGGCTTATGTTCTACTTCCGAATGATATTTAAAATAAGAATTAAGCAGTCAGGTAATCTTTATCAACAAGGCCATCATGGTACGCTCTGAGTCCTCTGAAATGATCAAAAATCAAAACGAATGTTGGGAACTTATACCTAATAATTGCCCATTGCAAATATATGTGGCCAACATCAGTCTCCTGGCTGAGATTTTTATATGGATGTTATTAAAACCGCTTTGATTAAAGTACAAATTGTACACCTTGTCATGTTCAACTCTTTATATGATATTTAGGACTATCGGGTTGATAATTATTCTTCTTCTTATGTTAAAATACTCTTCCATCTTTCTCTCTAAGAAAAGCAAGTTTAGGGCAACTTTAATGGTGATATAAGAAAAGGTAACTTTCAAACTTTAAAATTCATACCCATTTTAATATATTCTATGCAAGAAGTATTGATAATCAAAAAAATAAATATACTTCAGTAGAGTTTTAGGTATTATCTACATTTAGGTGTTACTGAAAATGTAGAGCTTAGCCATTTGTGACGAAAACAGTGCCTACAATGAAAAAAATAAGTGTTCTGTTACAAGTGTCAATATATTTTATGATCTGATTGAACTTCTGGATTTGTGTCAAAAGACTCTCTTTGCTAAATTGTAGCTTTTATTCTTAATTGACACAATATAATATCAGGAAAGATACCATCATGCCTGCTTGGTACCAGAGTGTTCAAGATGAAACAAACAAACAAACAAACAACCCACTGGATATTTTTTAAATCACATTCACTTACTCAACCCCTACCCATTCTTAAATCTCACCCCACTGTTCCCTTTAAAGAAAGTGCTTATGGCATATTTACAATTTAACTGATTTTGTGTGTTGTTTTTGATTGATGCCTTACTCAGACACTAGAATATAAGCTTCAGATGACAGAGTGTGCCTAATTTTTACTCACATTCATCTGCTCAGCGTATTTCCCATTGGCTAGCACTCCGTAGCTAATAGAAATCTGAATAATACTTAGAAAAGACTGTATAGCACTTCATATAATCTCAAGAATACATCAGAGAAATCAATATTAAAGCAGGATTTTTTGGACTTCCTTTGGTTAATTTAATAGTTTCATATTCCTTGTTATTGTCTCTGCTATAGCAACTTTCTACCTAAAAAGTGTTTATTTATTGGTTTACAAAATAATTTTCATATGCATTATTTTATCTTCACAACTGTTCTAATAAGTGAAAAGATGCCAAATATAAATCCAGATGAGAAGATTCCTAGTCTCCCCTGCCTTTACATGCACAGACCTCAAAGTATGGTGCAAAACCCTTCCATATATCCAGAGTAATAAGAATATTATCCTCTCCATCTTTTTTAATCCAGATTAAATTATATATTCCACCACTGTGTGTGTTTTAGGGGAAGATGAGCTTTCCCCCCTTTCATTTTAAATAATAAATTCAGTTAATAATTAATTAAATATGAATTTATTAATTAATTATATTAATACTTATATTAATTATTAATAAAGTTCATATTTTCCTTTTGACTTTAGGTTTTTGAAATAGAAATTAAAAGAAGTACTCCTTCCCTTAGTAACTTCACTAGTGTGAAAAAGAAAACCTAAGTACTTTATTTTAGCATAATGGAAAGAGTAAGAGAGTAGAGGAAGTTGGTTTCTTAGTTTACAGTCTTACACATTTAAGTCAGTTTTTAGCACACAGCAAGGACCTGAACTAGTAGTGTCACTGACTCTTCCCCAGTATTCAGTTGAATAAAAAAGCTCCGTTTTCATATTGTTTTACCAAGCATTTGACAGTCCTAGTTATAAGCTAATCTTTACATATTTTCTATTCTTATTTCAGAAGTTCATGGGTCGCCTGAGTGGCTCAGTCGGTTAAGCAACCGACTCTTGAATTTGGCTCAGGTCATGATCTCACAGTTCAGGGGATTAGCCCCATGTCGGGCTTCACGCTGACAGGGCAGAGCCTGCTTGGGATTCTCTCTCTCTCCCTTTCCCTGCCCCTCCCCTGCTGTCTCTCAAAATAAATAAATAAACATTAAAAAAGAAGTTCATTATAGAGCCCTTTTTATGGAAATTAGGAAAAAATAACTTTTGTCACAAGTTGGTTGCCAAAAATTCATGCATTATTAATTTATTTAATAATAATGTCTAAATAGATGCAAGAAAAGGGAAGTAGCTTATGTTTTTTATTTTCTGAAAATATTCCATTTTTAGGATTCCATTCATGTTCCATTTTTAGGATTCCATTCATGTTCCATTTTTAGGTTTGCTAACAATCTATTAGTAGTTGATAAGTAAAACGTTGTGCCTTTTATCTTACCAACCTACAAAATTTACATAATATCGTTTATTGTGTTTTAGGATTAGAAAGAGATATCAGCACTAGTTGATACTTCTAGCATATTTTTGAAATTATAGGATAACATTTATATATTTCTAGCCATTTTATTTTCACCTAATTATTCTCTCTTTCAGTGTAGATATCTTCATTTATGTCTTTTGCTGGTCGAATTTACTCTTCCTTCATTCCATTTCCTCATGTCTGTCAGTTATAATATTTTGAAACAAAATTGCTCCAGGAGAAAACTAGTTTATTATCAAGCTTCAAAAAGAGCAAAAAGGTAAATTGTTCCTTTATAACATTTGTGAAAATGCCTTCAACAGACATTATTACCATAGTTTGGTAACTCTTTGGAAGACTAAACAGGTCAATAATGAATTCATTGTCTTATATAATGTAGAAGGAATCTGATATTTTAGAGCAATAATTAGAATAACTTGTTATGCGTCAACTATTTGCTTATGATTCTGCCACCAAAACACCAAAGGAAAGAAAGTGGTATAGAAACATCCAGATGACCAAATTCCTGATTTTATAGTGAGTGCTACACAAAAGTCATAGATTTGTGGCAGTTGTAAGTACTTTAGCTCAAGATAGGAGCAGTACCAAAATGTTAATTCCTCAATTAACTAAAATGAAAAGAGAGGAATAAAAAGCACAGAAACTGTACTTGAAAAAAAAATTTGATAAGAAAGTATAAACAATGATTTGTCTCAGCAATTTTCCATTTTCAGAAAATGTATTAGAAACAGGAGTACTTATGTTTATGGACAATTTAGCAATCTGAGTGATATGAACAAAATATTTTCCAAAAAAATCCACAGCAGGCAAGAAAGTAAAGGAAATGTCTGAGCCTAAAATGATGATAAAGCATGAATTTAAAGAAGAAAGTCCACTTTCAAGTTGGTAGCTGCCTTAAGGCATTTGATCATCACTTAATCTTATGTCTTGAGTTTTAATTATCTGTATATATGGAAGATACAAAACAAACCCTAGAGTAAACACATGGTAAATGCCAAATTATAGATTCCCAAGTAAATGCTGAATCTTCAAAAGGGGATGCCATGCATAAAAATTGAACAAATCTGGAAATTCACCACACAGAACTAGACTGTACCTACATTTGCTTTTAAAGACCTTCATTTTCCTTGGAAAGATCAGAAAAATTCCCAGAAAATGCAAAAACAGTCCTTGGGATCTGAATTCACTGTATTCTTCTGGCCCAATCAACTATAATCCTAGAAGATGGGGAAACTGGTCCTGAGTTAGTAATGACATAAGGCCAATGACAGGCTCACATTTATGAAGGAAAGCATCTTTAAATTTAGGCTTTCAAAAATTAACACAAATAAAGGAATACTAGCTCACAATGAAAAAAAGCAATAACTACATGAAGAACAAACCATCCTGGGCTGGAGTCAGAGAAGCATCAGAAAGGACAAACATGTTGTATTTGTTTAAAAAATGGATTTGAAATTATAACAAAGAACAAGAGATCTTCAAAAAATGATTAGATTTGGAAAAGTATAAAAATTTTAAGAAGTAAAATTATAATATTGAGATTACAAACTTGGTGTATGAGTTAAATAACAGGTCTGAAGTACCTGAAAAGAGATTAGAAACCACAAAAATAGATCTGAAAAAACAATAACAGCATGAATATAAGCAAGGAAATGGAAAATGTTAAAGAGATACCAGATATGGAAGATAAAATGAGATGGTTCAACATGTCTTTTTATAATTTAGTAGTGGTTAATTGAGAAAATTTTAGAGACACAGAATATAAAGGGATACTAACTCAGAATTTTCCAAAACTGTTTACAGTCACAAACTCTTAAAGGTAGACTAATGTATTCTGGAAAGAATTCCCATTTTGCCATTATCATCATGAAGCAGCAAAAGCACCAAAGACAATGATACATGTTAAAAGTCTTTCGGGAAGGAAGGGGGAGGTTAAGTACAAAAGAATGACAACTAGATTATAAGTCAGCTGACTTCTAATAATAACAATAGAAACTAGAATGAATACAAAATAAAATTAAAAAAAATTAAATACAAACTAAAATGTGACATTATATAATTCAGAGTGTATCATCAAAGGAATTTCTTTTTTTAAAATCTTTTAATGTTTTTTTTTTTTATTTTTGAGATGAAGAGAGACAGAGCATGAACGGGGGAGGGGCAGAGAGAGAGGGAGACACAGAATCGAAGCAGGCTCCAGGCTCTGAGCCATCAGCACAGAGCCTGACACGGGGCTCGAACTCGCAGACTGCGAGATCGTGACCTAGCTGAAGTCGGACGCTTAACCGACTGAGCTACCCAGGCGCCCCTAAAGGATTTTCTAAAACATATACCATAGGAAATTGAGATACACATAAGAACATCCAATAAATAAAATATTAAACATTTAAATAAACAATTTGATAAATTAAAATGGAAATAATTTCTAACAAGTGGCATAAAAGGGAATGCTAAACAATTTTACAACATTGACATTGACATTTGGAAAGAGCATCATCAAAGTCAGAGAGCTCATCGCAGTTGTATCTTTTAGAAAAGTAGTAAACTTATCAGTAACTTCATGTTTCATCAAATTAGTGTATTAAGGGAAACAACTAAGAAAATTCAAAAGAGTATATACAAACTTGGAAACTAGTAGAAAAAAGTTAATAGAATTAGAAAACAAAATAAATAAAACCAAAAGAGGAGAAACACACATACACATATGCACGCACGCACGCACACATGCACACACACACACACACACACACACACATACACTTAGGTATATAAAGTGAAGTAAATAGAATAAAATAAATGGTTTAAAGGTAAGTATAAATAAATGAGTTATCAAATTATATATAAGTTAAATAAATTAAACATTTAAAAGATAAATAATTTTAGGTTAGTTTGAAACACAACTGCAGCTATGTGCTGTTTACAAGAATAATGTATAAAACACATAAACAGATAAACTGAGAAAAAATACAGATACAATGAAATATAATAAAAATAAAAAAATTGATGTAGATCTATTGAAATTAAGAGGAAGAGATTTTAAGGCAGTGTTGAAAGCATGACGGAAATTTTAATTTTAAACTCGCATGCCCCTATCATAATATCAATTTTAATTTTAAACTCACACGCCCCTACCATAATATCGCACAATCATAATTAAACTAATTAAGAGAAATCAAAGTAAAAATGCATATCTATCATCAAGGTGTTCTTTTTTTTTACATAATTCACTTAATTAACTGAGAATATAAAGAAATCAACAAATATGTAGATTTAAAAATGTATAGTAAATCTTATTCTGTAAAGAAATAAAATAGTACATGGCTGGGACGCTGGCTCATGTCAATTTGTCACAACCGAGAGATAGAACCCTACATCGGGCTCTGATGCTGAGTGGGGAACCTGCTTGATATTCTCTCTCTCTCTCTCTCTGTCTCTCTCTCTCTCTGTCTCTGCCTCCGATTCTCCCTCACCCATGCTCTCTCTCAAAAACAATAAACATTTTTTTAAAAAGGACATGACTACGAAATTCAGTTTCAAGCATATATGGATTTATATATACATTTTCTATGTATTATTTCATAACCAGGTCCTATCAAATTTCAAAACATTATATAACAGGAGTCAAAAAATATTTTTTCTGTAAAGATCCAAAGACTAAATTTGTTCATCTCTGCTTGCCATATAGTCTCAATTGCAACTACTCAACTCTGCTCTTCTAGTCAAAAGTAAAATAGAAAATATGTAGATGAATGGACATGCATGGGTTGCAATAAAACTTTATTTTATCAAACAGAGTTGGGGCTGGATTTGGCCTGTGGGGCTTGTTTGTTAATCTTGGTTATAAAGCACACATTACCAGATGGCAATATATTTACATTCAAAATTAATATGAAACTGAATAAATGTTTCTATATAATTATAATAATTTTAAAAATCATTTCTATAAGTGTCAAGTTAAATATCATAACAGGAGTGGGAATATATTTAGAAGTAAATAATCATGAAAATAATACTTTACAAAAACATAACAAATGTCAACTCAAGTACCACTTATAAACTAAATCAGAAATTGTTAAAAGAAAGGCTGAAAGTCAAAGACTTAAATTGGTATACGTAAGAATATGAAAATTAATGAGTAATCCAAACAAGGAAGAAAGCAAATAGCTAAAACAAAAAAAAAGAAATTAAAGAGAATACAAAATTAAAATGAGTGAGTCTACAAAAGCATTTATTTGAGTCAAATGTCTAAAAAGTAAAATAAAATGTTAAAAGAACCAAAGTACTTTTGCAATATTTCCTTCTTCTCTCAAAGAAGAAAAAATAAATGTACAAGTAACAATAGTATGGAAGGAAAAGAGAAGATATTCACAAAAGTAGTATGTACTTTAAAAAAAGTAAAATATGATGAACATTTTGCCAGTATATTTTATATATTTAATAATTAAATTAAAGCATACAAAAATATAATTTAAGAAAGCAGACTTATGAATACATGTGGAAACTTAATAAAATAAAATGAATCACTGTTGAAAAATTATTCTAACAACAAAATAGAAAACCCAGTGTTATGGATGAGTTATATCACATTCCAGGTATTATAATTCCAATATTATACTATTCAGAGAATATAAAAAGTACAAAAACTCATTCATTACCTTATTGCAAATCTAATCTCCTTATGATATCAAATTAAAACAGTTAATAACAAATGAGTATTATGATCAAATATATCATAAAATACATGCAAAGATCCCAGAGGAACACTAAAGTGTATTTAAAGGATGTTATATACATACACACACATGCGTGCATTCATACGCTTTTGAGTCACCACATTAACATATTAAAGGGAAGAAACCTAACCATGTAGCAAGGTACAGAAGGAAGCACTTGGCAATGCCTTCCATATGAAACAAAATTAATCAAAAATCTTGGCAAAATAGAAATAAGAAGGATAAGACAATCATGGTACTATGTAGTGAAAACATAAAAACACTTCTTTAAATGTTAAAAATGCCAAGAATACCACTATTAATAATTCAGTCCATTGCATTACAAACTTTGGCCAGGAAATAGGAAAAGCAAGATCCCCCAAACAGGTCCCCTTTTTCCATTCTTTCCTCCTTCAATCTCTTTCCTACCGTCACATTCTTCTGTCATTTCTCTGCTGAAACCAACTCAGCTTTTTCTCAATTCTCTTAGATTTACATCCAAAACCGTAATGATGGCCTAAAAGGAGTTACATGATCTGACTCTCTTCTCTTGCACATCCTTACTTTCTATTCCAGCTATTCTGTCTTCGCGACTTAAGATATATGCTCACTTTAAGATATTTTCAGTGGCATTTCCTCCCTGTAGACATGGTTTTTCTAGATAGTCGTTACAGCCATCTCAATCTTTGCAGAAATTCAACCTGCAATGAGGCCTAGTCTGACAGCCAGAGTCGCATACAGCTTCCTCTCCACCATCTGCCACACTCAATATCATCCATCACACTTCACTATTTCTTTTTCTAGAGCACTTATCACCTAACATTCCATATAGTTTACCTAGTTATTGTTTATTTTGGTAAGGTGACCATTTAACGTATTATCCAACTTGTATAATTGGAAGAATGGAAGAGTTTGCCATTAACATGTCAGGAACACAGCCACAAATGGAAACTATGACATGCAAACAGAGATACGGTGTTTTTTCACTACTATCATTTTTTTCAATATTACAAGTTGCATGAAAGCAAAGATCTTTTTGTTTGTTTAATGACATAAATGAAGTGGCTTGAATAGGGTCTGCCAAAATAAATAACTGTTCAGAGAAAAAATGGCTGACAATCTTTTCTTGGCCATTAAAAAAATATATATTTTTTCCCCGAAATAATCTGTGATCCAAAATGTAATCAAATTTTTGGATCAGTTAACTAGGTAGCAAATGGAATTCCTAATAATTCGTATAACAGGAATTCTCAGTTATTCAGCATGCAGGAATCATTCCTGGGGTGTAGCCTTACAGTAATATGGCTTTTTATACGATTGTCTTGAATGAAAAGTTTTGGATTTTGACATAATGCCAAAGGGGTTTTTTTTCATGTAATATATTTTATTTAAATATTAAGGTTTGCTTTCCTCCCATTTAAAAATTAGGTATATTTTCGCAAAATAAATTGGAGGAGCAGGTGTCGGCAGCTAGAACACATACATGCTGGCAGGTGCAAAACAAATAGACCAACAAAGGCGTTTGGAGCCTTTACATTCTTGCCAGTCTGATGCCTTAGCACAATCTGCAAAGCGCTGTGAGGATTGTCCTTATGTTTATTCATTGAATAGAAATATTTGCAAATTTCTCTTTCCCCTTTGGATATAAAGTTCTGTGAAATATGATAAAGTAAAAGGAACATTTCAATGACAGAATCTGCATACATATTTCCATTACAGGCAATAGAAATCCTTGTGACTTCCCATCATTCAGGTATGAATATATATTTAAGAACCTACCAGTAGATACTTCTGTATATAAGAGAAATCAACAGAAACCTTAAAGTATATTTATTTTTAAGTATGATCATTTTAAAAATTAATATTCTAACTACTTAAATCTAACGCCAGATATATGAGAGAAAAAAGTGCAACAAAATATATCAGGTTTGCACAGCTAAGTTGAACCCCCATTGGATATTGAAATATTTAAAATAATAAACTTTAGGTATGTATAGTCCAATGGAAAAGTCTTTGTTGTGAACTTACATTTTAAGAAACCAGATTATTAACTTTGGCAACATGCATTCCTTACCAAGTGCTTTGCAAATGCAATCTGTTGAGAACAAATGAGGTTGTCCTAATACCTGTAGGGTATGTTCATTTATCTTCTGTTTCTCAACTCTGATTCTATTTGCATTGCACGAAACCTTCCAGACAAAGGCTCTTGCCACTTGCATTCTAGACTAGACAATGAATACATATACCCGTATATATACATCTTTTATATATTCATATATATCACATATGTTATAATATACACACATATCATGTCTATGTGTGTATATACTCATGCACATGAACATATATAATATAATACAAGATATATAAATTCATTTTACCAATACTACATCAGTTGGGAAGTTGATCTAGAAATTCCTTTGGAAATAAACACTCAAATCACTAAGTCTTTTTCATCAGTTTAAAATTTTTTAAATTTATTTATTTTGAGAAGGGTGTAAGGCCAGAGAGAGGGAGAGAGAGAATCCCAAGCAGGCTCCGCCCTGCCAATACAGAGCCCGACACAGGACTTGACCTCACAAACCATGAGGTCATGATATGAGCCGAAACCAAGAGTCAAATGCTTAACCGACTGAACCACCCAGGTGCCCCTTTTTTCTTCACTTTTAAAATAAGGGCCACATGATGCTGACTTCTAGTGTAAGGACAGGTAGTATAATCCTAACTATATTGTTTTTCAGTAAGTAGCATGAGTCAGAAAATCCACCCTCAGGAGGACCTTTCTAAATTAATTTGCTAGCTGACAGCCTGAGCTAAAATAGTTGCTAACATAGTTACTGGAAAGTAATTGAAATCACTCAGGAATCACATGTACAAGGAATTGAAGACATTTTCTTTCTCTATATAGATAACACAAACATTTCTGGGCATGCTATCCTCATATTACCCTCAAATGCTAACAAGGATATTGCACACTTGTCTAGTGCTATCTGTGTCTCTGCAAACACTAGAAGCTTCCCCTGCACAGATTTATAACCATCACAACTCTGTCCCAAATAATGGAAGAAACAGTCACAAACAACAATAAATTTCTCAGTAAACCTGAATTGTAACATCTGCCCCACCAGAGAAGTCAATCTGATGTAACAGAGAAGGGATTTGTTTTGTTGCAGGCGGAGGAGATTAAATCTTGATATTATAGGGGTGTAGCTAGGTCAACTTATTTATCCTCTCTAAGCCTTACTCCTGCCACCTCTCAAATTGGAATAAATCATACTTTCTGTGTATGTGCCAAATATTAAATAAAATAAAGTTATTCTTAGATCACTCTGCACTTAGTATATGGCATATGTTTCCATCCTTTTCTAAAAGTTAAATACCATTTTATCTTAAAATTGTAAATGATTTAATTATAATTTATCTCAAGTATCCTAGAAACATTTTACTTTTCTTTAAAATGCTGCAAAATCAGGGCACCTGGGTGGCTCAGTCAATTAAGCTTCCAACTCTTGATTTCGGCTCAGGTCATGATCTCGTGGTTCCTGAGTTCCAGCCCCATGTCAGGCTCCACGTTGCTAACAGTGTGGAGCCTGCTTAGGATTCTCTCTCTCTTCCTCTTTCTTTCAAAATAAAGACATAAACTTTTATTTGCTGCAAAATCAAATATGTAAGGCATGGGTCTTTTAAATTTTGCCTCTTATGTCATTAATAATAAAAAAAAGGACACCTGGGTGGCTTAGTCAGTTAAGTGTCGGACTCTTGATTTCAGCTCAGGTCATGATCTCAGGGTTTGTGGGATCAAGCCTTGTGTCAGGCTCTGCACTGACAGCATGGAGCCTGCTTGGAATTTTCCCTCTCCCTCTCACTCTGCCCCTCCCCAGCTCACTCTCTCTCTCTCAAAATAAATGATAAACTTAAAAAAGTAAAGTAAAGAAAGAATAAAAAAGAACTGGGGTGGGAATATTGTTAATACTTCTTGCACTGTTAATACTGTTTCACACACTGAATTGACAACTCTCTATACAGGCATTCATTTTTTCCTGTTAATTCAGCTTTCTCCAAAACTGTCATTTTTTTTCTTTTCTTCAAAGATTTGCTTTTAATAATAAAGTACTTTGTTAATTATCAGCTTTATAAGTCACCAATATGAATACAGTAAATGAAAATGGAAATTAAGTTTAATAGATGATATCCATCATTTCATCCAGTTGTAGAGATTAGCTTAATCTTGGTCTTCTTGGTTGTCTTATTATTTTCAAGCATGATTTGTGTACTTTTAAATGTGCAAATGTACCCATTTACATACTTAAAAGTAATGTCCTAAGGTGATGTGTTTTGGATCCTGACTTCCTTCTTTGACACATGACACATATCTACTTGTGGGGCTGTGCCAAGTTTTCATCTATTTCATAAAATTCACTTATCAAGGCAATTTTCAAACTTTTCTAAAAGGAAGCTCCAAGCACTTAATTAATTTGCTTTTTGATTATATTTTTCATTGCATTGCTCCCAGCCAAGAATTTTCTCTTTTGAGTTGCAAAAACAGTTTGGTCATATTCATTCATAATTTGCATTATTGGCTTTAAAATATTGCTCTGAGTGATATTTTCATTTAGTTATTGCTCAGGGTTTTCTCTCACAAGAGACAACAAAATGCAGACTCTTGAAACTTCAAAGTAATAAAATCCTTAATTTAAGTAAGTATCTTTAAAAAAAAAAAATCCCACTTTTTTTTTTTTACATTGGCTAATGAATAAATTGCAGTTCTGATAGCCTACCCAGAAGCAGAAGCATACTCTTTCAACTCTTGGTGATTTCCAGTTATTACGCATTTTTCTCATCATTTTATTGATTATAATATCACACATGAAAACATTTTAATCTCTGATCCTCATCTCAGTTTTTAAGAATAGAATTTTAAAGTATTATTTTTAAATAGAAAATGTCTGAAAATATAAAATGTATTAGAATGCATATATATAATATATTTTCCTCATATGGAACTCACTGAAAGACTATTTAAACTGCATGTATTTCTTTTATTTGTCATAAGTATGTGGGGCAATAATCAGCAGCCCCAATTAAATAGATAGGATTACAAAGTGACCAACTTCTATCTAAAGCCAAATGTGTTGAGCTTTGAGAACACTAAAAAACAAAACAAAACAAAACAAAATATATTACTTTCTACTTTCTCTACTTTAAACAACAAGCTGTAGCTGTACAGACCAGTGAATCGATCCTATCTTGTTCTGGTTCTAGTATGATAGTGTTCTTTGACCAGAGTGATCATCCTTCCAGATTCCAAAATAAGGCTTTTTTGAAAACTGTTATTTACTGGCCGCCTAATTAACTGGGCAGTGATAAAGAAGCTTAAGACCAACTAACACAGAAATGTGGATTGATGAACTTACTTGTCCTTTTATATGGCAAAATTTTTCAGAGGAAATGTATTTTAAATATTTGTTTACTTTGTTGAAAGAACTAAGAAATAAGCAATCACGCATTTGTGTGGTGCAGTATAAGATGATACTCAGCCACACAGCTCAGTTGTATTAATATCTTACCTTGACAACACAGTTTGAAAAAAAGTAGAGCTGAGAATCATTGAAGTACAGTTGTCTTTTTTGATGCCTAATTAAATTAAATAGGTTTTTTTTATTATAACTATGAAACTGAAATTTTTCTAGCATTTTTAATTGAATCATTACATTGATGATCACCTATCACATATATTTAATTGAAATTATGAGTCAGCAAACATAAAGATATTCCAATATATAAAATCTTCAAATTTGAATTAGTTATACTCAATTCTTAAATATTTCTTCATTCTGTGGATGTAAGTTTTATTTCAGGAATTACACCATTGCTTTAGTATAATGGATATGACTTCTTTATGACATTCACTTAACAATAGAAAGAGTGGTCTATAGAGACTCATTCTCCTCTACTCTCGTGTCTGTAACAGATGCTTTGCCTGGTTCCAAAAGTTAATTTCCCCTATATATACTTGACAAAGTTGAGAATGAGAATCTGGGGGAAAAATAATAAATTTAGGTCCTTTATCTTATAGAGGCTTATAATAACCTAATAATTTACTCAAAGTCATAAAAAATGCTGTATCAATTTGTAGACTTCACTCATGTATTACAAAATATTTAGGGGAACACTAAAATGATAACTGCTCCATAAGCACATGAGAAAAAAAATAGCTGACAAATAACATGACATACCATATTAATGTTTTAAACTGAATTTGTGGGGTGCCTGGGTGGCTCAGTCAGTTAAGCGTCCAACTTAGATTCAGGTCATGATCTCAAAGTTCGTGAGTTCAAGTCCCATTTTGGGCTCTGTGCTGATAGTTCAGAGCCTGGAGCCTGCTTTGGATTCTGTGTTTTCCTCTCTCTCTGCCTCTCCCACACTCATTCTGTCTTTCTCTCTCAAAAATAAACATTAAAAAAAATTAAACTGAAATTGCAAAATAGAGATAGCAATTGCTTCCAGATTCTAGATGCTGAGAGTTTTAGACATTATCAACCATTGATGCTTTAAACTCAGAGTCATCTAATTTACAACATGGTAAGAATTTTACAACAGCATTTAATACCTATACAATTCAGATATCACTACTATTAGATGTTGCAAATTGGCAAGGCACATGCTCTATATTGCCTAAATTGAGGTTTCATTTGGATAAGGAAATATTGGTGCACAAATGTGTGTGTTAATTAAATTTGTATCCAAATATGCAATACCACATAATATCCGAGATTCGTACTCTTCTCAAAAAAAAGAAAAAAAAAGGACAAATTTACACATGTTTACCCCTTTGCAACACTCTGGCAGAGCTGAATAATGGCCATCTATTAGCTAGATCACAGCACTTGATAGTTTCCTACTATCTACTCCTCCCCAATGATTTTTTGACATTCAGGCCCAGTGTCAGCCATTAATCACCAAGGTTTCCTTTTTGGCTTTTCTCATGAGGAGATAGTTTATGAAGGAAAAAGCACATTTTCTGTATCCATGACTCAATGAAAACCAGACATTACAAAAAATCAATCATCTTCCTAATCTTACCTATGGCTAGATTCTTTCATTTATATCACTATGCAAATTTCTGTACACATTTAAGTTTTGGGACTCTGTACTACCCTATTTCCAAGGTGAATATACATGATTCTTTATTACCTCCTGTGTTAGAAATCTGCCTCAACGTGCAGCCCACATCACTGAGGAACAGATACAGCTCTTAAAACTTTTCTCTCTCTTTCTCTTTTTTTCTTTAATATATTTTTTTCATTTGGGACCTATTTTTTATAACTTTATCACCAATTTACATTTAAGAGTGATCTGCTTGTTGCACAATAAAAGTTGGTGGAGTATATCCATGATGACAAACGTGATCAAAATGATACCAATCATTGATTTGCATTAAAGATCATTATACACTGTGAACTAAGACTTTAGAAAAATATTAAATAACTCCCTGTCATCTGCTTTAACATTCATGGTGTGTACTTCTAAATATATTAAAAAACCATAGCCTTCTTCACGTATAAAACATAGTTATTTAGATGTATATAAACCATGAGATTCTCTTATAATTATTAAAAAATCAGAACAAAAAACTCAGGAGGTACTTTTAAGTAAAATATATTCTGACATCCTACCTATATGAGATAGAATATTTTCAATAAATGTTATAATACATTATAAGCAAATATTATGCTTCCTCCTTATGCCTCTATTTAAAATTTAAGTTATAATTTATCTAAATAACCAAGGAATACAAGCTAACATTTTGGGTACATAGGCTAGCCATGAAACCAAACAGCACATATATGCAAATTAAAATAACATAATGTTTTATTTAAAAAAATACAACCTTAAGAAATATGCTTTATTAAATATCAATGGAAGATGTATAGGTGTTAAAAGAAACATAAATGTTAGGAAAATAAAATTAATTATGTTTGTGATATATAAAATTGTGATTAGGTAAAAACTCTCCTAATTCAAAATGTCTATTCAATCATTGGCCCATTTTTAATGGTTTATTTGGTATCTAATTATTAAGTTTGAACAGTTCTTTTTATACTCTGATTATGTTTCCTTTATCCGACCTGTTTTGTAAACATTTTCTCTCAATCTGTAGCTTATCTTCTCATTTTCATAATGTTGTCTTTTGAAGTACAGAGTTTTTAATTTTGAGAAGGTCCAATAGGTCATTATTTTTTCTTTCCCATTAAGAATCATACCTTTGGTGGTTCGTCTAAGAATTCTTTGCCTAACGCATAGCTATGGATATTTTGTCCCATGTGTTCTTTTTGTTTTGTTTCAAGTTTTTATTTAAATTCTAGTTAGTTAACATATAGTGTAGTATTTGTTTCAAGAGTAGAATTTAGTGACCCATCACTTACATACAACCCCCGGTACACATCACAAGTGCCCTTCTTAATACCCAGCACCCATTTAGCCCATCCCCCTCCAGCCTTTCCTCCAGAAACCCTCAGTTAGTTCTTTATAATTAGGAGACTCTTATGGTTTGCCTTCCTCTTTCTCTCTCCCTCTGTCTCTTTTTTTCTTCCTTCCCCTTTATCTGTTTTGTTTCTTAAATTCCACATATGAGTGATGCCATATGGTATTTGTCTTTCTCTGACTGACTTTAGACATTTTATACGTTTAGTTTTTGTATTTAGGTTTATGCATCTTTTGACTTAATTTTTATGTACAATATAAAGTGTCAAATTAATTTATTTTCCAAAGGGTTGCTCAATTACCTCAACACAATTTGAAGATAATGTTTCCTGATGACACCTATTACAGATTGATACAACCAAAAATGCAAAGGTTATTTCTTGACCCTCAATTCTGTTTGATTGATCTACATAACCAGTTTTTTCACCAAAGCTACACACTATCTTGATTACTGTATATTTATATAATTCCTATCAAATCCATATAAATGTTAGGTTTAATTTGACAATATTTACAAAAATGTCTGTTGAGATCTTGAAAAACAATGCATTTATAATATAAATTTGTACAGAATTGCTCCCTTGACAATGTTGGCTCTTCCAGTGCATACATATAGAATGGAAATTCTCCATTTACTGAATCATTCTTTAATATTTCTCAGCAATATTTTGTGGTTTTCAGGGTGCAAGTTTTTATTAAGTTTATTTATTTATTTTGAGAGAGATACAGAGAGTGCAAGAGGGAGAGGGGCATAGAGGGAGAGAGAGAATCCCAAGCAGGCTCCACGCTGTCAGCACAGAGCCTGATGCGGGGTTTCATTCCACCATCCTGGCTGGGATCATGATCTGAGCCAAAATCAACAGTTGGATGTTCAATCGACTGACCCACACCATTATTCTTGATAATGTAATTTTATGGAACAAATAAAGCAAAAATATATAAGCTTATATGTTGAAAAATTCTTATGGAGTATTTCGTGCTTATTTTGGTGTTTTGGTTGTTTTTCGTTAGGGAAAAAACTTTCAAACAACATATTTTTCAGAGTATATCTATGGCTTACATTTTAATTTTATTTTAATTTATTTTTATTTCAGTATATAGTTAACACACAGCATTACATAAGTTTCAGGTGTACAACTTCTCTATACATTATGCTATGCTCATCACAAGTATAGTCACCTACTGTCATCACACAGCACTATTCCAATATCACTAATTTCCTGTGCTGTACCCTTTATTCTTCTTATTATTTATTCCATAACTGGAAGGCTGTATCTCTCACTTCCCTTCACCATTTTACCCCTCCTCTCCATCCCCTTCCCTCTGGCAACCATCTGTGTTTTCTGTATTTATAGGGCTGATTCTGCTTTTGCTTGCTTATTTATTCCTTTTTTTTAAATATTCTACATATGAATGAAATAATGTGATTTTTTCATTCTCAGTCTGACTTATTTTACTTACCATAATATCTTCTAGGTCCATTTATGTGGTTGCTAATGGTAATATCTCATCTCTTTTTTATTACTGAACAATATTCCCATAGATAGATAATAGATAGATATAGATAGATATAGATATAGATGGATAGTAGATAGATAGATACATATAGATGATATAGATATAGGTTTAGATATATAGAAATAGATATAGATTTGGATGATACAGATATAGATAGATGATAGATATGTAGATATGGATGATAGATATATAGATATAGATGATATAGATATAGATATAGATATAGATATAGATATTGATATTTATATAGACATAGATATAGATGATATAGATATAGATAAAGATAGGGGCACGTGGGTGGCTCAGCCCATTGAGTGTCTAACCGGCTGGGATCATGATCTCGCGGTTTGTGAGTTCAAGCCCTACATAGGGCTCTGGGCTGATGGTTCAGAGTCTGGGGTCTATTTCAGACTCTGTGTCTCCCTCTCTCTGCTCCTCCCTTCCCCCCTTCTCAAAAATAAATAAACATTAAAAAATTTATATATATATATATATGTGTGTGTGTGTGTGTGTGTGTGTGTGTGTGTATAATATATAATATATACACCACATGTCCTTTACCATTTATCTATGGACACGTGGGTTACTTTCATACCTTGGCTATTGTAAATAATGATGCAATAAACATAAGTGTGAATATATCTTTTCAAATAAGTGTTTTAATTTTCTTTGGATAAATACACAGCAATAGAATTACTTGAATTATTGAGGAATCTCTATATTGTCTTCCACAGCAGCTGCATCAATTTGCATTTCCACCAAGAGTGCATAAGTGTACCTTTTTCTCCATATCCTTTCCAACTGTTATTATTTATTATTAATCTTTTTGGTTTTAGGCATTCTGATAGGTATAAGGTGATAAATATTTTTGGTTTTGATTTGCATTTCCTGATGTTGAGCATCTTTTCATGGTATGTTGTCCATCTGTAGGTCTTTTTTGAAAAATCAAAGTCTGTTCAAGTCCTCTGTCCTTATTTTATTTTTATTTATTTTTAATTTTTTTGAATTATGCAATTCTTTATTAGTCAAGAAGATAATTTTGATTAAGAACATGTTCCTGTTTAAACAATATTCCTTCATTTTAATTGACTTTTTTTTTTTCAAGAGATTTACAGTGGTTTCTGATATGGTATCTGGTAATCTGTAACAACACATTGTGCTAGGAGCTTACTAGTCAGGTTTGAAAGAGCAAAGAGTTTATCTTGCACATCATCTACAATCCATCAGGAGTGACTGCCTTCAGTTCTGCAATGATAAGGAGCCTGAGCCCATATCCAGGAAGACTCAGTAGAGAAAGAAGGCTGTGACTGATTAGCTACATCTACCATAGGGAAGGGAAGGGTTACCCAGGACTAGTCTAAGATAAGCCTAAAATGAATAGCTCCTGTTTTGTGCAGTGGATCATATTTGAGTAAAATCAAAGAGTAGCAAAATAGACATTAGTCTTTAAAATGTTCTTTCAAACTATGTCAGACTAAAAACATTAAACTTAAGTGTTATTATAATTAAATCATTCATATGATGTTTTTTACTCAAGGATTATATGCATATACATTAAAAATAAAAGACTATTATTATTTTAAGCTATGTTACCATTATATAAATCTTATTTAAATATAAGATAATTATAGTAGTAATGATCCATATGTGACTAGAGCAGAAGTTTCAGAATTCCAGATGTCATTGAAGAAGTTAGTTTCTGGTATGTACTTACTTTTGGTTTTACTGATGCACAAACTTAAACTGAATTCTTATCCACATAACAACCAGTGAATGTGTAATCTAAGATTGTGAAATGAAGCTTTAAATATGCTGTGCCTTCAATGCAAATATGGTCAAATGGCTGCTTCTCATGATTCTTGGCTCCCAAAGTTACAGTTCCAGAAACACTAATTTCCATTGATTTGGGGAACTTGTGTTCAATAATCCACATCAATAAGCTTTTCTTTCAAAACACTTCAAGCTGGCCAAAACCAACTTTGCATTTCACATGTGTGATTGGAATTCTATTATGATAAGGTATAGGAGCTGTACAGAATTCAAAATTATTTTTCACACTTTCGTGAAGTTTTAAAATTAATTGCTATTTTTACTTGTACTTCGTCCTATTTCATTTGATAAAAACCCAAAACTGGTGGGACAGGGACTTGTGAGTATAGTAGCATAAGCTGAATGACTCTAAAAGAGGAGTGAATGGAAATTTGTAAGGTCCACTAAGTACAGAATCATCCATTGCATCAATGCTAGTAGAAGAATGGCAGAGTCCAGAGAAGTCACACAAGGATGAACTAGAATAATCTGAAGTGGAGATCCATTGGTGGAAAGACCCAAGCTGATGGTAACATTTGGCATGATTTCTTCTAAAAAATTTTTAACGTTTGTGTTTTTATTTTGAGAAAGAGCATGTGTGCCTGAAAACAGGGGAGGAACAGAGAGAGAGAGGGAGAGAGAGAATCCTAAGCAGGCTCCACACTGTCAGAGCAGAGCCCAACATGGAGCTTGATTCCACAGCTGACTGTGACATTGTGACCTGAGCCAATCAGTCACTTCACTGGGTTACCCAGGAGGCCCTTGCGTGATTCCTTCTAAATGACACTTATAAGTGATAGTTCCAACGACTTGCCTTGTATCTGCTATATCTTGTTTATCATAATGCAAGGATTTTACCTTTTCAGTGATAGAAACTTGAGGTTTTCCTTTGTATGTTCTAACTTTCCAGGATGGATGTTTTTGTGGATGTGTCACAGAAGCAAAATTAATACTATCCAATGAATTCTTTAAGTTGGCATCTAACTAAATTCCAAATGGACAAGCTTATAGAAGTAAATCCAGCAGTTGTTTCAATTCTGTATTTAGCTCTGTGTCCTTTTTTTGACCCATGTAAAGAAAATCCTTTGCCCCCAAAATAAGTTCAAATCTTGTGAAATTACAATAATTTTGAGGGGATAAAGTTTGTCCAACTAGTGGACGAAAGCACATGTCATGTTATTCTTCAGAAAAGCAGCAACTTGCAAAAGTTCTCCACCTCCTACTAGGAGACCCTAGACAGATGTTTTATAATGTGTGAACAGCTATCATAAGTCTCTATGAAGTCCTTATCATTCAATAATGTAAGTTCGAAGAGTAGTGCTTTAAGAAAGGTTACCATCTTCAGAATAGGCATATAATGTGCTCCAGTGAGGACTTTGGCTCATTTTCCAGCAGTTGGATACCATACAGAGAATCTCAGGGTGCTGCAAAGCCAAATTATCAGTTCATGACTTATAAGCCACATTGTCCACTGGGCCATGATAAGCCACTATAGCATCAGCTCATCCTAGAGGTCGCCATGGAAAAAGGGCACAGAGACTGGCCTTTTCAGATGGACTATTTTCAGAAGACCTGAGGTTCGCTCAATCTGGGCCACTTTCTTCCCCACCACAAACAGTCTGGCTCAGCAGAGACATTAGCTATGTCAGGTTAAGTGACTAAAACCTCTGAAACCCTCTTGTCAACACATGCCACAAAAGTTCAGTGAATCCTTATCTAGAATCTCGGTTCCTCCCAAGCAACCCCAGTAGTTTCTTCCTTTACAGTCTACTTCCTGGATGGTGGCCCATAAGGATAATGGTTCCTCACTCACAGGAGCTAGAAGCCTCTCTGCAGTTTGCCTGCTGCTGGCTTCCCTCCAGTTCCTCCTGGTAGCCAATCATCATGCACCTCCATGTCCACACTTAACTTTTTTAATTGGATTGTTTGTTTTTATGATGTTGAGTTCTATAAGTTTTTTATATATTTTGGATATTAATACCTTACCAGATATATCATTTGCAAGTATCTTCTCCCATTCAGTAGGTTGCTTGTTTGTATTGTTGGTGGTTTCCTTCACAGAGCAAAGGCTTATTATTTTCATGTAATCCTAATAGTTTATTTTTGCTTTGATTTCCCTTCACCCAAAGGACATATCTAGAAAAATATTGCTATTTTTATCTGAGAAATTTCTTTCTGTATTCTTTTCTAAGATTTTTATGGTTTCAGGTCTCGTATTTAGGTCTTATACCATTTTGAGTTTATTTTTGTGTATGGTATTAGAATATGGTCCAGTTTCATTCTTTTGCATATAGCTCTTCAGTTTTTCAAGCACCATTTTTTTATTATTATTTGAGAGACAGTGTGTGTGAACATGAGAAAGGGGCAGAGGGAAAGAGAGAGAGAGAGAATTCTAAGCAGTCCCCAACATTCAGTGCAGAGCCCAATGTGGGGCTCAATCCCGCAACCCTGAGATCATGACCGTAGCCAAAATCAAGAGTTGAACGCTCAACCGACTTAGCCATCCAGGCGCCCTCCAGCACCATTTATTGAAGAGACCTGTGTTTTCCCCATTGTGTATCCTTGCCTTTCTTGACGTGAATATATTTACCTTATAAATGTGCATTTATTTCTGGATTCCCTACTCTGTTCTACTGAGCTGTGTCTACTTTTGTGCCAGTACCATAGTGTTTTGATTATACAGTTTTGTAGTATATCTTGAATCTGGAATTGTGATACCTTTAGCTTTGTTCTTTCTCAAGAGTGCTTTGGCTATTTGGGATCTTCTGTGGCTTCATATAAATTTTAGTATCATTTGTTCTAGTTTTGTGAAAAGTGCTGTTGGTATTTTGATTGAGATTACATTGAATCTATAGATTGCTTTGGGTAATATGGACATAGATAATTCTTTATCTATGTTTTACTTTAATAATATACTCTGAATTATCAGCTCTAATTATAGATAGACTTAGAAATATATTGGTTTATAAGGTTATTAATGTGAGGTAAAGAAATTTGTTAGACTTTATTTTATTTTATTTTATTTTATTTTATTTTATTTTATTTATTTTTTGGCTTGCTGTGTCAGACTTGGAAAAGCAGAAACACCACTTAGACTATCTCATCCTAGAAGTACTGCAATGTCCAACTGCAATGTGTTAAAATCTCCAGTGCTTAGGACTTTCAGTGTACACCTATGTTTTAGAGCAGCAGCTATGCTCTTAGAAAGTAGGCACCCAGCTAATGGCTGACCAAGAAGGTAGAAAAGGATTCAGTCGTTTCTGCCCAACAAAGGGATTTCTTTAACAGGTAGTATTTGCTCTCATTTGGACTGGCTCAGATGTTCTCATGTTGGAATCCCAGTCTGATTATTTGCCCTGCACAGTTCTACTTACTTGCCCTTTTGTCTTTAAAATGTGTTACTCTTCAATATACTTTCGCAGTTTTCACTGCATTACACTATCTGCTCTAGAAGAATGCAAACTGCATCACTTGAATTAGAAGGAAAGCAGAGTTGATATAGAAAGCTTTCAGAAATCAGTATGGTTCTGTTGGCAGATGAGGAGGGAGTGAAAAGCAGGAAAGCACTGTCAGAGAGATAAACCATGAGCAGGAAATGTGCTCTTCCAGTTTGGACATGTGACCCTTTGAGTTCCAAACTGACCCTTTATCTCTCAGGAACAATGCACACAATTGCAAATGAGGACACAACAATTAAGAGTCTCAGAGAAGACATAAACTTAATCCACTTTGAAACTGAGGTAAATTTATAGAAAGTAAATAATCTGAAATTATCAGAACTAGGGTTCTAAAACCACCTTTATCTTTTGATTTTTATCCTTTAAGACCCTAATTAACAGTCTACTTTTCACCATTTTGAAGTATCTGGACATAAGAATTTTTATTCATTTTCACATGTAAAATAGTGAGTATGAAAATATGAAGCTGATAAATTAGCCAAGTCTAGAAACCTTTCTTCACTAGATGACATACCATAATATGAGGAGTACTCTTCCCAGTCTACTTGCGTCTCCCTTGTCATTTTGAGAAGCTTTGAAATGCAGCACCCTGCACTCTAGGATGCTCAGAATCACTTTGTGGCATAAAAGATGTATTGTTTATGTATGAAGCAATCATATAAAGACAGGGAGAAAAAAAGAGAAACACTTCTCATTACGTGATTATTTTAGGAAAGCACAGGAGTGTAGTTCATGTTTCAGCTGCAGGAATGAGAGTAAAAAGAATACAGGGATTAAGAATATAAGGGGAGAATTGAAAACATAAAGACACATGAATCTCCGCATATGTTAAACTCAAAGAATTGGACACCAACCCCCCTCAAATAAATAGCATTAGTTTTAATTAAAAATTATAAAAATATTTGAAGTAATTTCATTATGAAATTAACAAATTATAGTATGAAATATTGATCTGTGCTATTATGCAAAAAGTATGTCTACTAGAAAATAAATTTATATTTTGTAATGTTATTTATACATGACAGGATAGGAATGGTATTCTGCATTAGCTTTCTCAGCTCTAAATTCAGCCTATGTGGAAATTAATGTGTTTTGGAAGGAAAAAATTGCACAGATGTCATTTTCCTCAAAAGCAGGCAAATTATGAATGTAAATAATGCACTGTTTTGGTTTTGAGCTTCCAGAATCACTTGGAATCTGAGATACTGAAATGTCAACAAATTTGAGACCATTTTCTGCCATAAATGGAGATAAATACATTGATAGCCACTTGTCTTATTTGTAACTTGCATTAATTTTTCTGTAAAAATATTTAAGAATAACATTTGGCAGAGTTTCCATATCATCTGATTATCGTACCATTATGCTATTATGAAAAAGCACAATCCAAACCTAAGCATTAGCTTTATGTCACTTTCATTATGCAATAATCATTACATAAGGATATGAAGATAAAAAATATAAATTCAGAGTAGGATTATATTAAAATAAAAATTCTTGGAGGCTTCTGGATAAAAAGTCAATTTGAAGGTAGATGTGTTCCTATCTAAGATATTCATTAAATGATTGGGCACACACTAAAGTCTATACAAACGTGTGTGAGATCAATAACAAACATCAACATTTTAAAATCTATTACACTAGAACCAAGCAATACGCCTACCAGGTGTCACAAAGTTTGATCAATGCTAAATTTATATATCCCTTGGCTTGGGTACCCACTGGTAGCCAACAAGGATGGTACACTGGAGAATGGTACATTGAAGCAGAACTCAGCTGATGGTTATTCCTTACATTAACAAATTCCTCCATTATCTTACTGATCAAAAATCAAATCTTAAAGAAATCATTAATATCACAGAACTGTCTGATGAATTGTCAACTTTATATTCCTACTGTTACCATGAATTCTCCAAGCCATCAGAAAGCTAAGTACATTTAGTGAACAGGATAAAACGTAACTATTACATGCAACAGCTAAAATTATCATTTGCTTATAAATGTTACTACTTTAAATGGTATAATTCAATAACATACTGCTTTTCTTAGGAAAATATTTAATTTAGACATCATGCCCTAAAAAATGATCTTGGACTTCTAGACTTCTAAAAATAAATTACTCTTATTTATAAGCCACCAAGTCTATAGTATTCTGTTATAGCTGCCCAGATCCACCAATGTTACCGAAACCCAAGTTTGGCTTCTGTCACTCAAAAGGCCAATACTCAAGAGCGAATATTTGGTTGGAAAGGAATTTGAACTCTACTCAGAAGGTTGGCAACCTGAGGAGAAGGTGGACTCTTGTCCAAAAGCCAAATCCAAGGTTTTTGCCTGGCCCAGACATTTTTAAAGGGGTTAAATCAGTTAAGGGAGTGCAGTGGTATGTGACATTTCTTGGTTATATGCAGGTTCAATGATGCCAACTACAGAGTTATCTCAGTGCGCCAAGGTTGTGCAAACAGATCTGGTTCCTTAGTACCAAGGAATTGTGCAAGAGTACTCTATTCTTTCTGCAAAAAAGGGCAAAATCTATAGATTTGCAAATGGAGGTCAGTCAAGTCATTTGTGTGACCTTAAAAAAGAGAAACATTTTGCTCAAAAATTGCTGGACTAATTAGAAATCCAAGGTGGCTTCAAAAGTCTTGCTGACCTTTTTGGCCTGGGAAAGGTATAGTACTTCATTCCCCAAGGCCAGTGGTCTGCAAATCTCAAAGAAAGTAAATTAGTTTTGTTACAGATCAAGGGCCTTAGGTCAGCAAGCAAGGACTGTGTCAACTGGAAGCAAGTTAAGAGTGGCTGGAGAGCTATTAAACCAAGACACCTTATATTACTCGTTTTCAAATTTGTTTAAATGTTTATTTGTTTATATTTGAGGGAGAGAGAGACCTTGAACAGGGGAGGGGCAGAGGAGAGAGAGAGAGAGAGAGAGAGAGAGAGAGAGAGAGAGAGAGAGAATCCCAAGTAGGCTACACGCTCAGCCCAGAGACCAACCAAGAGCTCCATCTCATGAACCATGAGATCATGACCTGAGCCAAAATCAAGAATCAGCTCAACTGACTGAGCCACCCAGTTGCCCCAATATTTTACTCCTTTTCATGAGTAGGCAAATGATCATTCTCTGCATATACTGAACAAATTCTCTTTAAGTCAGGTTTGTTTACTTCTTAACCCTTACATGCAAAATCAGAAGAGAAAATAAAACAAAATTATCAAATGCATGTATGGATGAAGTTCACATTTCAATTTTTTGATGTGTGTAAATATCACATAACATACTTAAGGATACTTATTTTAACAATAATGAAACATAGTTTTGCCACAGTGTTTTAAAATTTAGAAATATTTCTTCTATTCATTTATTTATTTTTCCTATTAAAGCAAATTATTTTTAGGGAAGGGTTATAGAATAGTGGTTGGAGCAGAAAAACTATGTTTGGATCTTAGCTCTTCTCTGTTACAAATATGTGACTCTATAAAGGTATTTAAACACTCTGCTTAGGTTTTTCATCTCTGAAATTGGGGTAATAATTTTATACATCTCATGGAGTTTTATGAAAAAATAGCATAGGGCTTTGTACTTAAAACAGGGCAATTTATTGGAATGAAATCCAGTTGTGTTCCAAATGAAAATTCAGAAAAAACTTCATAAATATCTAAAAACGCTAGGAAATGACCATATCAGTTCTGTATTCTGTATCAGTGTGCAAGCTGTTATATTTTTCTTTGGCAATCATAACAGTGCTTGGTTTGAAATGCATAGCAAAATTTGAAAACCATAGCTTCTTTGCATGTTTGTTCTGTCTCTGGTTATGAATGTAACAATTTTGAATGTTCCAGAATGGCAATCTTAAAATGAAAGGAAAAGAATATACTTGCACAGCACATTTTACTCTAAAATCTGATTTCTGAAACCTCTTCATGGTCTTTCCAATAGTATTAAGGTTATGTTTGCCTGATGAGGACAACAGCCAGTCACTTCAGCCAACAACCTGGTTATCAGATTTCCCAGAGTGGGAAAAGGAAATGGTATTCATAAATTTTTCCCCTTCAAAATTTTGCTTCGCCATGATAAAAAGAGATTCTGAATTTTGAGAAACCTATTAACTCTAAGTATTATTTCAAATATTTACTTGATGAATTGCTATTTAAAATAGCATTTGCAATAGAAGGATAGAGGATAATCTTTGGTGTACTTCTAAAAACAATTTGATATCTCAGCCTAAACTAGGTTTTCATCAATTAATGACTTGGAGATTTGTATTTATCACATTGGTTCTATAATTTAGGTCATGTCAACGAGTTCTCTTGGGATATGGTAAAACTCGGGATTATGAGAGCATACTCTACAGTATGTTCTTGGTCAATTTCCAAGTATGCATTTCGTACTCTAAACATGAGAACTTTAAAAACTTACTGAAATTCTCTAAGACTTTGTAAGGATGTTAAAGAAATAGCAGCTATCTCTTAGTAAACAGTAAAGTGATAATGTCCCTTCTTCATGTCCTCCCAGGACTCCTTCCTCTCTTAGACAATTTCTACTTCAACCAACTTCAACCAAGAGAACTGGTGTGTGTGTGTGTGTGTGTGTGTGTGTGTGTGTGTGTGTGTGATTGTTTTGTTGTTTTGGTTCTTTCCCTCACAATGCTGAAATTGCCTAGACAGAGCCCTTACAGAGAACTCATTGGATTCCTATAAACGTTACAGTTTTCTCAGTTTTCAACCTCTAGTCAGGTCATCAGCAAAACTTTTTTTTTTTTTTTTTTTTTTTTTTTTTTTTTTTTTTTTTGCAGAGAAACCCTATCATTCTTAGTCCTAGCTCTTTAGCCTTAATACATTGGTTGACATCATGCCCAAACCCTCAGGACTGCCTTCCTTATGTACTTGTCCACCTCCCATCAGACCTTTTACTCGTCCACCAGTTTTCTTTCTATTTGCTCCTGGAGAAAGTTCTTCTTTCATGCAGGACTGCAGCAGCATTTCTTAAGCTCTGTCAGGTAAATTGGAACCTTTTCAGTAAACTCGCCAGTTTATAAATCAAATATATACTGTTTTTGGTTTATTATTCTTTCATAAAAGGTGAGGTGAGGAATCCTAGTATTTAGTGTTTGTACTTTCTGAAGCTACATGCCCCTCACTGGTCTAAAGAGCTCTTATCTTGGTTACAGAGAGACAGGAATATATTTTATTCTTCATTCTCTTCTAAATGCTGATCTCAGAATTTACAGTCTCTCGTCTGCACTAACCCCAGATCTACCAACACAGAACCCCAGAAGTATTGATATGCTATATTTTTAACTCTTAGTTCATTTCAGCCAACAATGCTAAAATATATAAACAAATTTTATTGACAAAATGAGCAAATAAAACCAAATTCAATGATGAGGAAGGAAAAAAATAGAATTATGTATATGAAAATGAACTCAGAAACAAGAATCAATTGATGAGTAAAGCACCACATTAGTCACAGAGGAATTCAAATTTTGTAATCACAATATATTGACAATGTATTTAGAAAGATCACTCAGAATACAAATGAGAGAAACAAGAAGACTTGAAAATGAAACAACAGTTAAATGAACAGGACTATGGATTAAAAGGCCTGAAAATAGCAGCAAGTCAGTGGAATATTCTCAGAATGTCCCACGCTGTAAAAGATATAAAACCACAGCTAACAGAAGAACACATACCAGAAAATAAATAAAAACCACTTCCTTTATAATAAATTCTTGCAGCAAAACAAAGCCAAAAAGATTATATTAAAAGCAACCAAGGAAAAAGGAAAATTAACTACAAGAAAAAATATATAACAAGAGCTTTTTCAAAAGCAGTATATGTAACATTTTAAAAATGGAATAATAATTTTAAAGAGCTGAGAGACAATACTTGACAAACTAGATTGCTCTACTGATAAAACTATATTTGAGGGGTGCCTGGGTGGCTCAGTCAGCTAAGCTTCAGATTCTTTTTCTTTTAATGTTTATTTGTTTTTGAGCGAGAACAAGTGGGGGAGGGGCAGTGCATCCAAAGTGGGCTCTCTGCTATCAGCATGGGGCTCAAATTCATGAACTGCAAGATGATGACCTGAGCCAAAGCCAGACCTCAACTCACTAAACCACCCAGGTGCCCCAAGCCTCTGACTCTTGATTTTGGCTCAGGTCTTGATTTCAAGGTCATAAGTTCAAGCCTCAAATTGGGCTCCTCCCTGGGCATGAAACCAATTTAAATGAAATAACACAACACTTACCCAAATAATGATGAAGAGGAAGAAGATGAGGAATATGATGATGATATTTAAAGTAGTAGTGAGGAAGAATAAATAAGACTCAAATGTATAACAGAAACATGCAGACTGTTTGGAGGTGATTAGTCTTTTTAATTGAGAGGATGACGCTAGTGGTTTTGAATTACTTAATTTTTAAAATATCAACTATGTTTAATTTTAAGGGTAACCACTAAAATATAATTTGCAAACAAACTTACTACAGGAAGTAAGGAATATGGTGATTGATATAAATGGAGGTATAGGTAAATAGTTATAATAATAACCAGATAATATTTACTTAAAAACACTAGTTTATTGAAGTATTAAAAATCATGCCTAATTCACCATGTTAACATATTGGAAAAGGTAATTCATATAATCATCTCAATAGTTCAAAAAGAGTATTTTATAAAATTTAATATCCTTTTATTATCAGAAATATAAACACTAGTCATAGAAGTTCCTTATTCTCATAAATTCATTTGCCAAAACAGGTGAATTATTAGAAGTAATAGGAGAGAGTTTTATAAGTTTCATTTAAAATAAATATACAAGTTCATGTCTGTACACGTGTAAACAATTAACAACATAATTTAAATGAAGACATGTGTATAATATCACCAATAGTTCAGAGTTTCTAAGAGTTGTTAATAATAGTTCAGAGTACAAAATATATTTAGAAACTTTAAAAATTAATAATGACATTTTATGGAGTGATATTATAAATAAGCTAACTTATTGAAATATAAATCATATTCATCCATAGAAAACTTGTCAGTCCTTCCCAAATTGAACTATGGATTCAATACAATTCTACTGAAAATCTCAACGTATATTGTTGCATGGAACAAAATATATTTGATGGAATAATTCTGGCATATATATAAATGAGTAAATAATTAAAAATTGTCAATGCACAACTAAAGCAAATCAAAGAAGGAGACTTTCCCTTTCAGATATCAATGGTTGTAATACAACTGTATTAATTAAGATAATATGGTATTGATATACAAAAAGAAACATAAAACAATGGAAAGAATATAGTGCTTAAAAACAGACTGGACCACATGAAGATCATATATTGGTAGTACAATTAATTAATGGAGAAACGACCAGTTACTTAAGAAATAGAGAAAGGTTAGGGCGCCTGGGTGGCTCAGTCGGTTGATCGTCCGCCTTCAGCTCAGGTCATGATGTCGCAGTCCGTGAGTTTGAGCCCCACGTCAGGCTCTGTGCTGACAGCTCAGAGCCTGGAGCCTGCTTTGGATTCTGTGTCTCCCTCTCTCTCTGCCCCTCCTCTTCTCATGCTCTGTCTCTCTCTGTCTCAAAAATAAATAAAAACATTTAAAAAAAAAGAAATAGAGAAAGGTTCATTTGTTCCCAAATTTAAAAAGAATTGGATGTTTACCTCACAGTATACACAGTAGATTATATTTAAATATGACAAACAAAATTATGAACATTTTAAAACACATTGCACTACTTTTATAAGGTTGGGTGAAGACATGTTTTTAAAGAAGACATGAAAGTAACAGCAATAAGATAAATAATTTATTAACATGGAAATATTAAAATTAAGATTTTAGTTTTATCTAAGAACACCATAAATAAAGAAAATAGAGGAGTCGCAAATGGGAGTAACTGATATTTCTATAAAGCTAGAATGCAACGTTTCTGAACATTGAGGCACTTCCCTATACTTAGGCTATTATTACCAATTTACATACCTCAGGTCCCTGAAAATATTCTAGGAGGAAGCTTTGCAGAATAAAATTATGATATGATGTACCTTATATCTCCTTCATTCTAGTGTCTCTTGACTTAGTCCTCAGAATTGAGGCAAGATATTTTAATTATCAGCGTGCCTGTCCTGTAAATGTATAAAGCTGGTGAGCAATATAATGGGAGTAAATTTTGGGGGGAAAGAGCAGCAACAGCTGATGTTTGATCTTATCATATGTGGAAAGTAGCTGAGTTTGAGTTATGTCTCAAGGGGGGATGAAAAGCAATAGGGCATTTTAACATCCTCACGCTGTAGGTAAGCCTCAGCCTGTGGAAGAATTCGTTGCTCCTCATCAGGTCAAGGTGGGACTTGGAAAGAGGAGCATTTTATTTTTGTGTGAGTTTTTTCCTAAGATCAATCAGAATGCTGAGGTTCTTTTTAAATACAACATGTGGAAATTATTTTGGAATCGTAATACTTTTCTTACTTGACTCAGTGACTGAAAATATAACATCATTTATGATTTAGTGTATCTGTATTTTTTTCAAATTACAAAAACTTTTATTTATTTATTTATTTCCCTAAATTCAAGTTAGTTAACATACATTGTAGTCTTGGCTTCAGTAGACCCCAGTGATTACTTTAACTTAATTAGTGTTACTAGTTAAGTTGAAACTTTTGCATCTCTTTTCACACAAAGACTAGCATATATTTTTCATTTAATTGCCATAAGGAGACATAAAGACAATTCTTAAATATAATCAAAATTTATGTTTGGCACCTCTCTATTGTCAATTCTGCAGTTGATGGTTAATCCCAGTGTGTCTTGTCTGGAATATCCATAAAGTTCTCTGCAATTTCTTTTCCCTTCTCTCCCATAGGATTTGATATTTCAGTTTCCAAGCAAACAAATAGCACCAATGAAAACAAAATTGCCAATGTCTTTTTTTTTTAACACTCCAATCTTACTTTGCTGATATTTAATTTTCTGCTTGAACTAACCCCACTCGAATAACTCAGCCTCATCTTTTTCTAATCCTTTTAATGAAACACAAGACCTGTCCAAAGTAAGGATTTTTTTTAATACATGCTTATACTTTCAGATCTTCATTATTTCTACAAAGATGCTCCTCGGTCTCAACGCATCTCCTTTGTTCCACATTCCGCTTGCACATTAGCGTCTCTCTCAACTGGGACAGAATATTTCTCCATCTCTCAAGACCAGTGCTAAAGCAGTTTCTTCCTTTTCCAAATAAATAATGACTCTTATTTTTTAACTCTTTTATGACCTATGTATTTCAACCCTGTTATATTTATGTCTATATCTTATTAAATATTTTAGATTTTAAAATCTTAGAAAACATGATTGTACCTGAACAACATTTACATTCACCATACTGCACAGAGTGGACACCATATAACTATTTTTTATAGAATTAGCATGGTTCTAACAAGCATAGAAGTCAAATTTTTGTCTTAAATCAAGATCGAAAGCCCTTTTTGTTCTTTTCAAAATTGGAGAAAATGATTGAAAACCAAATGGAAGAGATAACTGAAAATATTTCCTTTGATCGCAAATATGGAAAAGTAAACAAAAAGAATAATTAAAATTAATAATATATCATTTTAAAACATGAAAATGCTATCACTGCTTATTAATTATAAAAGCAAACTGAGCATGATTTTATGTGAATGAAGATAAACATTTTGTTTCTGCACATCTAACCTTATTTTCAATCTATTATAAAGCAATGGAAGCACGAAGATTTAACCATGATCAAATTTGCTTCGTGTTGCACAGTGAATATCAGGCCATACAAAACATAAAATGGTAATTTATTTCTGTAGTGATGAGTAAATAAAAATGATTTAATCACAAAATGCAGTTGACAGATCATACCATTTGCTTTTCCTAAATATTTGCTTGACTCCTTAGTAGACATCATGCTGAATTGTTCAGGTAATACACTAGACATTTGTTGATAGATCTTATATGTCAGTCAGCAGAAATCAGGAGAAAGACCATCATCTGTATAATGCTACTGATTTTGTAGAGATAGGAATTCTCACTGAGTCTTTTAGATTGTGAACATTTGAAATGTTTTATTTTTTAATACAATTCATTGTCAAGTTGGCTAGTATACAGTGTATGCAGTGTGCTCTTGATTTGGGGGGTAGATTTAAATGTAACATTGTACCAGTTATATATACTTTTTATTTTCAAAAATAAAAAAATAAAATAGAACCAAAGTGGGCAAAGCCAGAGAATACAACTCACTACATGGTTCTGAGAATAGATTACAGAAACTAGATTCATCTCCACTTCGTTTTCCTTCCCTTGAAGCTCTTCTGTGTAATCCTGTTGTGGAAACAGGGGGGCAACACAACCAAAATATTTTAAAATAATTTATGTCAAAGACTGTCATAGTAAATGGCTAGATGTGATTCTGTTTGCCTGTATTTGTCATGAGTTGTCTGAATGTATGTTAGTGACACATCTGCTTTCACTTCAGTTCCATGATCAACCAATTCTCTGGCAGAAAGAATGCAGCATGAATAGCCACACAGAGCAAGCTAATGGTCTTCGTGGACAGGAGCTCCATCCATCACTACCAATAATACATCCCCACTCTGCCACCAAAAGCTTCATTATCTGGTAGAATTCTTCTTTTCACCTTTGTATTCAAAGTGCTGAGTTCTTCTGAGCATGATGTAATCATCTTCTAAGTGCACATACACCATTCAATCAGTGCTGAAAGCCTTAGAATATTACTTTCAGAAAGTACAAAGCCTAATTTGACCACGAATTTGCTGTTACACTATGAAGCAATAAAAATGCTCCCACTTCTCCCTTTGTACTAGCAACATTTCTGATTTGTAACATTTTATCGGAAAAATCATGCAGAATACATCCAGTCTGTAATTATCATATGTGTGTCATCCATAAAATTAAGATCTTTTTCACTCTCCTCAATGTCTCACTTCTTTTGAATTTTAACATAGGCATAGAATTTTTTATTGTTTATTCCTTAAAAGCATTAACACATAACTATTATGCACTTTTTTAATAATACTAATTGGTATGAAATGAAATAATATTACATGTGTTTTCAATTCTTTCAGATCTATAGTTTAATTCTGAGATTGGCTTATTCAGTACTTCAAAACATCAATTTATTTCAACCAAATCTGATCTAGCTATTCATTCATCTTTACCCATACCTACCTACATACACAGACTGTCTGGAGCAGAACATGAGCTTTTATATCCTTAGACTAAATCCTCTTTCCAGCCCATGCATTCCCTTATTCAAAAAAAATATTTTGAAAATCTTGTCTACTCTCTTTAGCCTTGATGGGTCTATTTTTAGGTAAGTATCTTATAGAGAATAAACTTAAATTTTGATTAGTGAGCAAAGCCAAAAGCAGAAAACTTAAACACCATTTATAAATATTGATATGCTTGATATGCTTAGTTTCATATTTTCATGAGACTTCGTTACTTTCATGTGTGTGTTAAATATATCTTTCTATATATAGTGTGCTTCCTCTGCTCTTTTGTACTAATTCTGGAATGTATGAGGATTTTGATTTTGTGCAAATAATCATCTTGCAGTAATATATTTCATAATATCCTTAGGTTCCTATTTATTTGGGATTCTACATTTTACTTTATCATCTTTGTATATCTTTGATTCTCACTCGTTTGCAATGTGGTCATCAATGAGGTTATTTTACACTCCCACATTTTCATTATTTCTACTTTTATAGAACTTATAAAATTTAAATATCATTGGTTCATTTTGTACCCAATTTGATTCTAACAACTACAATTAAATATGTTTATTGCTGAGCATTGTTCTTCACTAAAGTTTTACCTCTAGTTGATTTTTCAGAAAGGACTTTATTCTACATTCTTGAAAATTCAATTATTCTCATCTTCTTGATAGTTGAACGATGGCTTGTCTGAATTCTAAAATGTTTTTTTTTTTCCTGTGGTTCTTAAAATATGATTTCACCGTTGTCTTATTCTGTGTGTTGTCAAAAAGCTGCTGTTGACCTGATTTTCTTTAAAAGTGATGTGATCATTTTGCCTGGAGGTTTTGCATCTTTTTTCCCTACGAATTATGGTCCAACAGTTTTATATGTCCTAAAATTGTCAATCATGTACTATACTCCTAATTACATAATGAAACCTTCAATATATGGATAAAAACTATTAAGTAATAGTCATATATTATTTCTAAAACTATTAAGGAATAGTCATATATTATTTCTATCCCTTTGTTTTGTTTGTTGTTCTTTGAGAACTCAATTTGCACATTGGATTGGATTAGGGTTAGGTTTAGGGTTATTTTTAAGGTATTCTAAATATTTCACTTTCTCATTTTCTTAGCACATTGTATTGTTTTTACTCTCTTCACTTTTTGTTTAGTTTCATAGTAACACTTATTATTTCCTGCCTAACTGGTAACTCCATCTTTCTTTTTTTGATTAGGTGATTTCCTTCGGTGAATTTTCTGAATTCTCTTCTCACATTTTATTGTTTTTCTTTTTGAAATCACTGATTCTTTATGTACTTTCTTAGCTACAATTGCTAATTTAACGATATTTAAATTTATCATTTACCTTGAGGGGTTTTTTAAAATGTTTTTTAATGTTTATTTTTGAGAGAGACAGAGCATGAACAGGGGAGGAGCAGAGAGATAGGGGGACACAGAATCCCAAGCAGGCTCCAGGCTCTGAGCTGTCAGCACAGAGCTCGATGCGGGGCTCAAATCCACAAACCGTGAGATCATGGCCTGAGCTGAAGTCTGGCACTCAACTGACTGAGCCACCCAGGGGCCCCTTGATGGGATTTTTTATAGTTTTACCTAGTAGCTTAGTATTTTCACCATGTAGAAATTGTATTGATCACTTTCTATATTGTTTATATTAACTTTTCAGGTATGACTTTTGACTTTTTTTGTTTGTTATGCTAAGTACTTTGAGAGGAGTAACCCCTGTTTCTATGGATGGTATGAAGTGCTTCATTAGCTTACTAATTTTCTTCTTATTAGTAAAATGAAGTGCATTTATTTGGATAAAACATTCCATTTAAGACAACTATGGTTTTCTGGGTCGCCGTGGGTGGCTCAGTCCTTAGCCTCTGACTCTTGATTTCTGATCAGATCATGATCTAACTGTTCATGAGGTCGAGCCCTGTGTGGGTTCTGCACTGACAGTGTGGAGCCTACTTGGGATTCTTTCTGTCCCTCTCTCTCTGCCTCTCTCTCAATCTCAAAATAAATAAATAAACTTAACAAAAATAAAAAATAAAACAACTATGGTTTTCAGAATTGTGATGCTCTTGTTACTGCAGAACTCTTATTTTTACTACTTTATTTATTTATGTTTAATCATGCACAAACTCAACAGGATATGCCTCACCTTTCAACTTACTTTCCTCTCCATCAGCACTGCCATCTCAAATTGCCCCTATGATCACATGCACCAATGAGACCCTGTTTCAATTTCTCAGCAGCCAGTGCTCTGTTCTACTAAATCTTGCTCCTCTTCTCATTGTTTTCCTCTCTCAGTGGGACTCTCCTTTGGGTGATATTATTATGTGCACCTGCCACCACCAGAACTCTTCTTTTTAATGCCAGATTCTATGTTCTGCCATGGAATCCTGAGTCTGCATCTTTGGTCCCAGAAACTTGTTCTATCGCTTAGGAACAAATAGAAGGTCACTGGATTCTGTCTCCTGCTTCCTTCTTAGGTGTGGATCGTGCATGGTTTTATTTGCCCTTTTTCTTGAACTCTATGGTTTTCAAGGCTATGTATAGAGATATAACTTATATCATTACCATCCTAGGAAAACTCCTACCCATCACCATATTGTTCCAAGGAGGAGGGTGTCCTAAAAATTGAAAAATATAGTACAATGAAAAATATGTAATTGAAATATATAGTACAAGTTAAAAAGCATGAGAGATTTATTGTTTCAACCCACATATTACCATCTTTTATTTTTTTTTAATTTTTAAAACATTTTTATTTATTTTTGAGAGACAGAGAGAGACAGAGAGCGAGCAGAGGAGGAGCAGAGAGGGAGGGAGACACAGAATCTGAAGCAGTCTCCAGGCTCTGAGCTGTCAGCACAGAGCCCGATAAGGGGCTCAAATGCATCAACTGTGAGATCATGACCTGAGCTGAAGTCAGACGCTTAACTGACTGAGCCATCCAGGCGCCCCATATTACTGTCTTTTATATCTCTTGCTATACACAACTGTTTCTGTTTATATATCAAACATTTTTATTTAATATATAACATGATGGTTTTATATTATTATTCTCATATTACATACTATCTAATTTGTTTTTTTTAGACAAGTTAATATATTGTCTATGAAGGGGATCAGAATTTGCCACCTTAAATTATGTCTCTTTGACATAGGATTATTTTAGACCGATTATTTTTAAGAAACAGCAACATAGGAAAAGCTCTGAAAACTGAATAGAAGTTACTCTTTTGTAAGAGGTATTTACATTTATTAGGGAAATCTCTATTTGTAAGGGTGTCTCCTCTCTGTACCTGGCTGAGGGGGATGACTAAAATCTTTAGAAACTCTTATCAGTGAAGAAGACAATGACCTAAATCAGGGTAACAACCTAGCTCTTATTTTTTTATGCTTTTCCTGATAGTCTTCCAGTAACAGCTCCCCCAATATCTTCTCTTGTCTTTAGCTGTACATGACATTTAAGGTGGTGGCTTGGGCCATTTCTGGGAGTTACTCAGTTTTCCTGGGTATCTGCTACATAGGCAGAAGGTATACATGTTTTTAAACTTCTGCTTTTTCTCCTGTTAATTTGTCTTACATCACAGTGGTCTCAGCCAAGAACCTAGAAAAGTAGAATAAAAATTATATTCCTCCCTTACACTTGCAGCTCTGAATAGCCACTGATTTTTTTCATCTTCAAAATTGTTTCTCTGCTGGAGTCTTATCTCCTTCTAGCCTTTGCTAAAAAAGAAAAAAAGAAAAGAAAAGAAAAAAAAATACAGCAGGACCAAAATAAAGTCACTTGTGTTAAGCTCCATGTCAGCAAACTAAGACTTAATATCTAAACTAATTGCAGTTTCAGCCTCTGACAGGAATATAACCTTTAACTATTTAATCTGGAATTATCTGTTCAAAACTAGTGAGGATACCTGGGGGAGACCCTATGAAAGGAAGGTTACATTCCTGAAACCCGAAAGGTTTTCATATAAACTTCCTCATCCCACCTCCCTTCTGCCCATAAAAGCCTTCTATTTTGTATATCTCTTCAGGGGTCCTTTCTATCTGATAGATAGGATACTGCCCAATTCAATAATTATTAAATAAAGCCAATAAGATCTTCAAAAGTAGTCAGTTGAATTTTGTTTTTTAAATACCTTTATTAAGTGTATGGGCAATTGATATTATAGTCTCTTTCATATAAAATGAAGTGGATGACTTTTCTTTTATGATAAATATTTCACAGGGAGGATAATGTTTAGTAATGTAAATTTTTTGAGAAAAGTGAATAAAATTATGATGCACTAGCTTACTCAGCTGAATTCTAACAACTTTCCTTTCTCTGTCTGTTAAAAATTAGTATTCTATGTAGCAACACAGGTCTGTAGAAAGATGCATAGGGACACACATACAAAGCTTTTTGTATATGTTCATTTTACCATAATCAATGTAAAATTATTGTAGTACTAGTCATAATAGTACATAGTAAAGATTTCCTAACAATGCCACCAGATATTATATGTTTTCAAAGAAATACCATAATGAAGAGTGTAAAAAAACCCAATTATACTAATTTAATTTTTGCAGATTATGCAATGTGCATTAATCAACATTTAAGGGTACAAAAGGCAATATAACCCCTCACATATTTCTGGCCCTTATAAATTTAATACCTCAAATTGTAAAATGTCTCATTATTTTTTTAAGATTCTACACATTAAAAAATGCCCTGAGGTTTATTATACTTAGATTAGAATGTATTGACCAGCATTTCCTAAAATATTAATTTTTGTGTTATTGGATGAGCCAGAACTGTAACTGTGGAAACATGATCTGAGGCATATTAAAATTCTTAAGAGTTTATTTGAGCAAAAATCAATTATATCGGGCAGTGCCACACCAGAAGTGGTTAGGATGATATGCCAATAGATTGTGGGAAGAGACTTTTATAGAGAAAAGTCAGAAACAAAATAAGGCCATTTTTAATTGGCTAGTTGGCTGTTTGTGATTGGTTGTCCGGAGCATTTTAATTCTGTAACCTGGAGGCATTTATAGGTTTAAATTTTGGCTTGCATACAGAGGTCACCATGGCATTAGAAGCAATTTGGTCTAATGGCCTCCTTAATTAATTAATCAGAACTCACATTTTGTTAAAGAGAACTTTTAACTCAATTCTTTCTGCTAAACCATCTGTAGCACACATCAGTGGATGATATTTAGATACAAACTTCCCTTCTTCATAAAGTTAATATCCCAAATTTAAACATTCTGCAGAATGAATCTATATGTTTATATCTATCTATCTATCCCATTGAGAAAATCGAAGGTTGACTAACTGATAATATTTTCACCATGTTCAGAAGTCTGTGGAAAATAAGATTGTATTTTATTCATTATCACTTTCCTTACATGACACAAAGAGACTGGTATTCAGCATTCAAAAATAAGAAGTTAAATTAGGTGAATAAACTTAAAAATTAAAGACTTGGAAATATTTCTGTAAACTTACTAACTTTATTAACAGTGTTTGAAGGAAGAATAGTGATAGAAGAGTAGGCTCTAAATTAAGGGAACCCAGTCACAGATCAAACTCTGTGGCTGGTTTGCTGAATGCGTTCAACAAATGAACGCAAATGAAATTTTTACAGAGCATCTTCTTTAGGTGATATACTTCAGTGTGTTACACAAATGGCCAAAGATGGCTTCTGTATATAAGCTGTGATATTCCTTCACAACACACTGAGAACTGTCAGCTCAGAAGCCCACTGATGCCAAGTTTTTACACAAGTATTTGTTTTAAATAAAGTCCAAAGAAGCAACATTTTAGCCACTAAGAACTTGATTGCTCTGCATATCCCACAAAATTGTGGTGCCAGAATCTGCTAGCCATCGGTAAGATAGGAGTCGTGCGTGCCATAAAGGTCCCCAAACCACCACTACCTTTAAGAGTCCTATGACTTAAAGAATGCTTATCGTGCTGCTAGGTAACATCACTGAGACACACAAGGCCCCTTTTCCATACCCCTCTTGCCCAGTGTTCCTTGACCTACTCACCTTCTGGGTGGTGGCCCTTGCCGTAGCTTCTGGACAGTTTGGTGCTATGAAGATCTTTCTCCATGCAAACCTGTCCCAGCATCACCCAAGAAAGTTTGTGTATGTGCTACTGCCACCTGGTGGTCATTTCTGTTTCTTTCATCAGCTCTATAAGGGCTCTTACTAATGTCACTGGGGTTTATCAGAATAGTTTTTCTTATAATTAGATACACTTCTTATTTCTTAAAATAAATATACTGAGTGCTTCCTTTTCTGCTAATCAGCCCAGTATATATTGCCAGCCTATAAAATTTAGAAATCAAAAATATCAGAATAAAAAAATATATTACCCCATTATTATTCAGATTAAGCCACTATTCTAGTCACTAAACATATAAAATAAGTGATGTGTTAAAAACCTCACTTTTGGGGGCGCCTGGTGGCTTGGTCGGTTGGGCGTCCGACTTCGGCTCAGGTCATGATCTCACAGTCCATGAGTTCGAGCCCCGCATCTGGCTCTGTGCTGACAGCTCAGAGCCTGGAGCCTGTTTTGGATTCTGTGTCTCCCTCTCTCTCTGCCCCTCCCCTGTTCATGCTCTGTCTCTCTCCGTCTCAAAAATAAATAAACGTTAAAAAAAAATTTAAAAAAAAAACCTCGCTTTTGGGGCGTCTGGGGGGCTCAGTCGGTTGCGTGTCTGACTTCAGCTTAGGTCATGATCTCATGGTTTGTGAGTTCGAGCCCCCGTTCCGGCTCTGTGCTGACAGCATAGAGCCTGGAGCCTGCTTCGGATTCTCTCTCCCTCTCTCTCTGCTCCTCCCCTGCTCATGCTCTCTCTCTCTCTTTCTGTCTCTCTCTGTCTCTCTCTCTCCTTCAAAAATAAATTTTAAAAAGCAGTTAAAAAAAACCCTCCCTTTGGTACCTCTAGCAAATCATTTCTAAAAACATCATGGCAATTCAATCAGCCACATTCAAGGATGAAAACATTCTTTTTACAAATCTTTGCCATTGCTCAACATTGCAAACTGAAAAAAAAAAAAAAAAAGAATTTCAAGTTTTAGAGTTAAAAATGGCATGTTGTTAAAAAGCCCACTGCCCAAGAGTCAGGTTTCCCTTATAATGTGTGAGATGCCTACTACTACATATGGTATAATGTCTCGGAATGTAAGAAAAACTGGAAACCCACACACCTGTGATTTATCCGGACCTGATGAGTTTCCCAGTAAATACTGATCCAGTGGGACTGGTATGTCCACTGTTGAATAATTTGTCTTTGACTTCTCTAAATATATCTTGACTGTGTTCAAATTACCTGTGGTCTGGAATCATACATTTAAAAAAAAACTATTAAAAAAGTGAATTTAAATATACTATTATATGTTTGTATATATAGATATAATATTCATGGTAACATACTTGTTTCTATAAAAATATTTTTGGAAATTCAAATAGTTTTTTAAGTTCCCTTCTGATAGATGGTGACTCAGTTTTATAAATGAAAAAAAAAACTTCATTTTTTAAAGAATAGCTTTAGAATTGTTACTATGAAAATCAGTAACTTTTTATTTCTTTTCTTAAACGTTAAATGGAATTCCCAAGCAAAAGATTTCCTTTGCTGCCAATAACTGACTTCCAGTTTAATTCAAAGCTCAAAGCATTTGGATTGACTGTCAGAGTATAAGATTCCCAGCAGCCTTATCTTTTATATACTTCCTGTCTCTTTGTGGAGTAGCAGTACACCGCAGTAAGAAGGAAGCCCCTGGGTAAGCCCTAATGTTCTTTTGAACGATAATATTCACTATTTATATAACATTATAGTATGTTCTATTCCTTGTAACCATTGACAATCTTGGGACTTAAATAGCATTAACTTAAAAATAGATAGCTTACTTTAGAATTATTTGCTTCTTATAAAATAGTTGACCCATTTTCCTAGTTCATTATGTGGTTGGATACATCATATTTCAGAGGGAAAAGTAATATGACACTCACAAGATAGTGATAGAATAAAACTCCTTACCAATAACTATTTTCTGTCTTCAAACTTCAAGTTTATTGATGAGACGTAAGCTAGAAAAGAGGCTAACACTTTCTTTTCTTTTTTTTTTCAACGTTTATTTATTTTTGGGACAGAGAGAGACAGAGCATGAACGGGGGAGGGGCAGAGAGAGAGGGAGACACAGAATCGGAAACAGGCTCCAGGCTCTGAGCCATGAGCCCAGAGCCAGACGCGGGGCTCGAACTCACGGACCGCGAGATCGCGACCTGGCTGAAGTCGGACGCTTAACCGACTGCGCCACCCAGGCGCCCCGAGGCTAACACTTTCTGATATAACCAATCAATTCAAATTAATTTTTTTCTTTTAAATAAAACTGTTTAATAAATACCAATTCAAAGTAACAAATATATGTGATATAGGAAGAATCGATGCATGTTGGTTTTTTAACTTTGAATGAATAGTTTATACCAAAAGTACCAATTAATGTATAAGGAGTAAACAACTTTCATATGCTTTGAAACTTAACTGAGTATAAATGAACAGAGTAATATTTTGAGAAGTTCGTTAACTTTTACTCGAAAATCATGACTTTAAAGCTTTCATAACTACCAAAAAAAATACCTTTCGCTAACTTTATATTTCTACTCCATTAATTTTAAGAGGTGGTATAGACTAGAAGAAACACACATTGACACATAACACAGATTGACATATAAAATTAGTAGGTGGATTTATCTCGGAAGAATGAATGAGTTCTAACAGAGTATTTAAAAAACCAAACTTATATAATATTTAAATTATTCAATAAGAAAGATGCATGTTTTAGAGATTCTGCAAAGGATACAGTCATTGACTGCACGGAATTATTCCTGCAAAGGAAAAAATCATTATTTTTTTTTAAATTTATTACTGTTTAATTTACATCCAAGTTACTTAGCATATGATGCAACGATGATTTCAGGAGTAGGTTCCTTAATGCCCCTTCCCCATTTAGACCATCCCCCTTCCCACAACCCCTCCAGCAACCCTTTGTTTGCCTTCTATATTTAAGAGTCTTTTACGTTTAGTCTCCCTCCCTGCTTTTATATTATTTTTGCTTCCCTTCCTTTGTGTTCATCTATTTTGTGTCTTAAATCCCTCATATGAGTGAAGTCATATGATATTTGTCTTTCTTTGACTGACTAATTTTGCTTAGCATAATACCCTCTAGTTCTATCCACATAGTTGCAAATGGCAAGATTTAATTCTTTTTGATTGCTGAGTAATACTCTATTGTGTATGTATATATACCACGTCTTCTTTATCCATTCATCCATCAATGGGTATTGGGGTTCTTTCCATACTTCGGCTATTGTCGATAACATTGCTATAAACATTGAGGTTCATGTGCCCCTTCAAAACAGCATACTTGTATCCCTGGGATAAATACCTAGTAGTGCAATTGCTGTATCGTAGGGTAGTTCTATTTTTAATTTTTTGAGGAACCTCCATACTGTTTTCCAGAGTGGTTGCACCAGTTTGCATTCCCACCAGCAGTGAAAAAGAGATCCTCTTTCTCCACATCCTTGCTAACATCTGTTGTTGTCAGAGTTGTTAATGTTAGCCATTCTGACAGGTTTGAGGTGGTATCTCATTGTGGTTTTGATTTGTATTTCCCTGATGATCAGTGATGTGGAGCACTTTTTCATGTGTCGGTTGGCCATCTAGATGTCTACTTTGGAGAAGCGTCTATTCATGTTTTTTGCTTATTTCTTCACTGGATTATTTGTTTTTTGGGTGTTGGGTTTGATAAGTTTTTTATAGATTTTGGATACTAACCCTTTATTTGATATGTCGTTTGCAAATATCTTCTCCCATTCCGTCAGTTGCCTTTTAGTTTGCTGATTGTTTCCTTGGCTGTGCAAAAGCTTTTTATTTTGATGAGGTCCCAATATTTCATTTTTGCTTTTGTTTCCCTTTCCTCCAGAGACGTGTTGAGTAAGAAGTTGCTGCAGCCAAGGTCAAAGAGGTTTTGCCTGCTTTCTCCTTGAGGATTTTGAAGGCTTCTTGTCTTACGTTTGGGTCTTTCATCCATTTTGAGTTTATTTTTGTGTATCGTGTAAGAAAGTGGTCCAGGTTCATTTTTCTGCATGTTGCTGTAGAGTTTTCCCAAGACCACTTGCTGAAGAGCCTGTCTTTATTCCATTGGATAGTCTTCCTGCTTCATCAAAGATTAGTTGGTCATACATTTGTGGGTCCATTTCTGGGTTCTCTTTTCTGTTCCATTGATTTCAGTGTCTGTTTTTGTGCCAGTTCCATACTGTCTTGATGATTACAACTTTGTAATACGTCTTGAAGTCTGGGAGTGTGATGCCTCCATCTTCGGTTTTCTTTTTCAAGATTGCTTTGGTTATTCGGGGTCCTTTCTGTTTCCATACAGATATTAGGATTGTTTGTTCTAGCTCTGTGAGGAATCCCTATTTTGATAGGGATTGCATTGAATACGTAGATTGCTTTGGTTAGTGTTGACATTTTAACAATATTTGTTCTTCCAATCCAGGAACATGAAATATTTTTTCCATTTTTTGTGTCATCTTTAATTTCTTTCATAAGCTTTCTATAATTTTCAGTGTATATATTTTTCACCTCTGTTGTTATGTTTATTCCTAGGTATTTTATGGGTTTTGGTGCAATTGTAAATGGGATCAATTCCTTGATTTCTCTTTCTGTTGCTTCATTATTGGTGTATAGGAATGCAATAAAAAAATCATTAAATTTGAATAGAGCATTTGGTGGCAAGTTTTTATAGAGCAAGGATAGAAGGAATATTGCAGTTCATAGTTTAGAGTGAAAGAGGTTACAGTCATAGCATGAGTGTTGTAGGAGTGTTGAATCACTATATTGCAAATATATATTTTTTCAACTGCAAATTAAGAAGACGGAATATTAAGCACCATTTAAAAGTAAATAGATTAATAAAATACACCACTTTTATTGACTTAATATAGGAGAGAGAGAGGGAATTGAGAAAGAAAAAAAGTCTAATAGAGACACAGGTTGTGACTCTTAGGCTGAAATATAAGAGACCAACAATTCAGTGAATGAAATAATTCAGAAATAGAAACACAAAGTCATGTTCAATACAGCTGTGCAAAAGACAGAAGAAAGATCTTTTCTGATTTTGTTTTTGAACCAAGGAGCAATCTCTACAAATAAATGTGGCAGGTACCTGGTCTATGGAAACTCTAACAGAAGCAGAGGGAACACATAGGTCAGATTAGACCAAGCATCAGTGCCAGTTAGTCTTGAACAGAGACACGTGGAAGCAATGAAATTACAGTGAGCATGAATCTAAAAATGTGCATAATGACTAGACTAAGTTATTCACGAAGGATCACATAAGCAGCGAAATTCAGAGATAAAACAGAATGTCTGCCAGACACCAAGCTGTTATTAGAAGTGGCAGACATGTAGTGTGTGATTAAAGAAACAGCAATAGTTGAAATAATTTACTGTGTAAATGTCAGTCACCTGCATTTTCTTCCAGTCTGTTGGAAACTATTTCTATCAGAACAAGGTCTTAGAAGTAGAGACCTCTAAAATATGCTGGTTCTTAGAATCAGGCAAACCAAAAATATAAGAGGGAGACTCAGGCACTTGACACAAACAAGTGTAACCTTTCATAAATTGACATGGCTGTGTTGTGCAGGTTTTCCATTTATACTACTAAAGACTCTTAAGTCTGTGCCAGTTAAAAATGACTATCGACTTTAGTATGATATCTTTTCTCTTATTTCACAATCCACATTAATCTGGTTTTGTGTGATCTATAGGATGGAAGTTTATGATCAATAATTTCACTTATCTCGGAAAAATAAACAGAAAATGAAATCAGTTAAATGATCGAACCCAAAGCCTCAAAGTAAACTACATATTTCAGAACCTCGAGGTACTATTTTATAACATAAATGTTTATAATTTGGGGTGATTCATCATTATGACCTATAAGACACATTACTTACTAAGGTAACTTCAAACCATATTTGAGACTTCAGTGACTCAAAGTAATATAGAGTGCCAGGGACAGTCAATGGGGAAATGTCAGTGTTTTCGACATACAGTGCTGGAAAATTGTATATACAAATGCAAAAGAATGAATTGGTTATACAAATGCAAAAGAATGAATTTGGATCCTTACCTTACATGACATACAAAAATTAACCCCAAATGGTTCAAAAACCATAAATAAAACTCTTAAAGAGAACATACAGAGAAAAAGTTTTATGACATTGGATTTGGCAATAATTTCTGGAATATGAAATCAATAGCACAGACAACAAAAGAACATAGGTAAATTGAACTTTATCAAAACTAAGACTTTTGTGCAGAATTTTATGGTGCATTATAATAAAGCTATAATGAGATACAAATGTTATCAGTGCTTACAAAATTGCTCAGTGCTTACCAAACTGCTCACATGCAGTTTGGTCAAAAAAGGGTAAATGTAGAAAAAATGAAAGGAAAAACTGAAGGGAGAAAGGATTGAAGGCAAAGAATAGGAAATGAAGATGGGAGAGTCAATAAGGGAAAGAAGGAAGAGAGGAAGGAAAAAAAGAAGGAACAAATATAGGTGAGTTAGGGAGGGAAAGAAGAGAATGGAAAATGGGTAAATGCAAAATATTGAAAGACTTTTGGCTTGATTTTGTTTTGGGTTTTGGCTCAGTTTCAAAGTTTTTCTCTAATTACTAATAAGGCACTAGCAGAAAGACAAGAAATCATGCTAATAGGAGTTTGAAGAACTCATTAAAGAAAGAATGCACAAGTAAGACAGTCAAGTCAGCTAAATGATAGATTAGTTTTCTACAGAGCTAAAAAATCACATGCTGTAAGTTATCATTTCTATAGGCCACAAATGATCACAACTCATAGTTTTTTCAATATGCTAGTTTCTACCTTTATGAGGCTGGAAACCATCAGTTAAATACAGAGATATCTCTTGAGATAATTAGATGAGTGGAATGTAAGCTTATAAAAAAATACGCTTCAAAATATTACATAATCACTTGCCATTTTACTTTACTTTCATGTTTGAGTAAATTACTTCTTTGTAAATAAAAAAAAGGAATTAAAGAAAAAAAAGAGAAAAAATAAAATAACTAAGCAGAAACTTTGGAGAAATAGTCATTATCCAAAATTTCAATTGCATAATGCAGAGCTTATTAGGAGAGTATAGGTTTTCTGAACAGGACTTAACACTTTTCCAGTGATTTAATATTCAATGAAATAAACAAGCCTGAAATATATCCTGCCTCTCTGTGAATATTTTCTTTCTTAAATGAACATGATTTATCATCAGTGCTTTGATAATAAGATATATGTAAGTATGAAGAATATTTGTAAATATCTAAAAATTAGATATACAAAAATCCTTTTACTTCCATCTGGTAGACATACTTTAAATGAGTTGAGTTGGATCAGTTCAATTCCTGCATCAACAGAAGTTGGATTTTAGTCAGTATATATTTACAAAACTTTCACTGTTTAACAACATATGTAATCATCTGTTAATAATTGAAAACATAACCTTACTAATTAAAATTTAGAAAAATGCTAATGTTAGAAAATTATAGGACTGTTTATAGTGATGAGGCTTATGATACATTGAACATTTTTTTTATTTTTTTAAATTTATCTTGAGAAGACAGAGACAGTGCAAGAAGGGCAGGGGCCGAGAGAGAGAATCCCAAGCAGGCTTTGTGCTAGCAGCACAAGGCCCAATGTGGGGCTCAAACTCACGAAACGGAAACTGTGAGATCATGTCCTGAGCCGAAACCAAGATTCAGACATCAAGTTACTGAGCCACCAGGGTGCCCCGATACAGTGAATTTAGTACACGATTTAAATAATGGAATCTTTTATTTCACTAGTTTCATGAATGAGATTGTACTTTCAGAATTGGATGAACCCATACGTTGTTTAAATTTTTGCCACAGAGTTAAAATTTTTTTTTTAATTTTTTTTTAACGTTTTATTTATTTTTGAGACAGAGAGAGACAGAGCATGAACGGGGGAGGGGCAGAGAGAGGGGGAGACACAGAATGGAAGCAGGCTCCAGGCTCTGAGCCATCAGCCCAGAGCCTGACGCGGGGCTCGAACTCACGGACCGCGAGATCGTGACCTGGCTGAAGTCGGACGCTTAACCGACTGCGCCACCCAGGCGCCCCCAGAGTTAAAAATTTTTAAGCTTACCCTGAGAATTATATGTATGTCCCCAACTTCAAAAGTTTTATTGTCTTCTGGGTAAACACAGTACACTTTCAGTTCTATCCTCCTTGACATACATTGGTATTCATATGTACATTGAGGTAGCCAGATAAATTTAAAACATGATTTATATCATAAAAATTTGTTAATCTCTTCCATAAATATGACATCATCTCCAAATATGACTAAAACTAGGACTCCACTGATCTCAGAGTTCAGCATTAGGAAATAAGTGTTGTTTTCGCTTGCTATCTGAATAGCTCATGTATTCATTTGAATCTGAGATTTCTCTTCTTATGTTCATAGATGTTGTCTTATGTTTGCTATTATTATAAAGGCTGTTATAAAAAAGCATAGATGGGTAGGCAGAGGAAGAGGTACACAGGGCAAGGTTCAGAAGGATATAGAGCACAGGATCTTCTGTCCCTGTAGCTTTGGGGTGTGTGACTCTCCCAACACATGGATGCTTTCACCAGTCTGGAAGCTCCTATCAATACAGACATTCTGCCTCCTTCTGTGATAGCCTACTATATGAGTTCAAGATTTTTTCTTATCATTTCTTACTTTGATGTAGATATGTGGTAAATATTTTACATATATTATAAATTTAATATAAGAGCATTATGATGATAAAGTTATTTACACTTTGCTTTATGAGTATGAAAACTGAGGCTCAGAAAGTTTAAGTTGTTGAAATGATTCATGACTACAATGCCTTGCATCGATGTCACAGTGCTTCTTGATCAGGAATTTACTCCTGGTAATTTCCAGTATTTCCAAAATGAAAATAAAATTTATTTTACTTTTTTAAATGTTTATTTATTTGGAGAGAGAGAGAGAGAGTGAGCAAAGCAAGGGCAGAGAGACAAAGGGAGAGAGAAAATCCCAAGCAAACTCCGTGCTCAGCACGGAACCCCACACAGCCCTCCATATCAGAACCGTGAGATCATGACCTGAGCCAAAATCAAGAGTTGGAAGTTTAATGAACTGAGCTGCCCAGGTCCCCCAAAAACAAAATTTAAAAAATTATACTCAGCAGCACATGTGGCAGTCTGTAGCTATAGAAAGAAAATGTGTAGATGTCTTTACCTCTTGAAACTTTTCCGTGCTGTGTGGTATGAACAGTCCTTTTGTCTCAACAATGGCATGCAATTTTAAGTTCTTATATTGTTCTCATTGTTGAGTGCTCCTCCTGTCCTCATCTACACTCATTCAAGTTTGATGATGCAAGTCTTTGAGCATGGTTTAAATTTGAATATAGTATGTTATAGCTGAAGTATCATAGAACAGGTATAAAATACTGTCCTTGAACATAAATGCATCATTAGAAATGTTAAGTCCCTTTATGGTCTAATATCCAATACTGCAGCATAGAACCTGAGAAAAGTGTGTACATAAGGAGGACTCTGCATCTGAATCATATTCTAAGTATAAAATCTTGTATGTCAAATAAAAATAAGGTATTTGTTTTAACTTAATTTACATTTTTAATTCTGTCAGAATTTGCAAGTTATATACTTCACTTGTTTACAAAAGCCCTGTAAGACTGTTCTGTTCACACATCCCTGGAGGCTGGGTGCTCTGTGCTTATACTGCCTTAATGCAGTTTATTCTCTATAATCAGTGAATGTGTTGTATCAGGAGCAACCTGAAATGTTCAATTTTCCCTTGGTCTTCTCCCTTAGAAAGGCTGATCTTCAACTCCCTGATGCTACTGCTAGGTCAGGAAAAAGAAGGAAAAAAGAAGAAAGCCTCGTTCCTTGCTGCATGTGCCCTTTGCATTCCTCAGTTTGTACTTGGGCGTTCTGGTTTAGCAATTCTGAATTCTGTGAACCTTCATAGCTCTAAGGATCCACATGTGAACTGCAGTTTATTCCACTACTTGAGGGCAGGTTCTTTCCAGTTTCAAATAATAGCAAGCATTTATCGAGCAAAAACCTTTTAAGCGTTTTATAAAATTGTTTTTGTAAAATTCGTAACTCTATGAGGTAATGAAGTGGCCACAGAAAGGCACCTCACAGACCCTTGACTACAGGGAGAAAAGTTAACCCAAGGCCTCAGCTGCTATGCTCTGAAACCCATCTCTGCATGTGTACTCAGTCCATACTTCACTCGGGCGGCTCCCAGGCAGTAACTGAGTTCAGCAGGGACACTGCTGTAGACCCATTCCTGGGAGACCTAACGTACCCCTGGTGATTATTTTTGGCTTAAAGACTCCTCAACAGCCTTGCTAAAATTTTCTCCATTGCACAGCAGTTTACAAACCTTCTACTAAATCTGTCTTTTATTTTCCTTCTTTATGGGTCAGACTTCACTTGTTCTTAGATGGCTGTTCCAATCTTAAGAAGCTCTCTCCTCAGTTTCCCTCTAACATCCTTGCATATTTAAATGGTCTTGATCCTACTCCTCAGATGATTCATACCAACACAGGTGAATACTACTATTGGTTCAATTTTTAATACCATGGTAGAAATTAAGGTAAATAATGTATCCCAGGTTACCGATTTAGGAAGGTACATGTTTGGGACTACACTACATTCCCCAAAGGGAATCCTCTTAGGGCCGGCCAATTTATTGCAGTAGTAAGTTCTAATAAAGACTATTTGTGAGTTGCACCTCAGGATCTTTATGTGGTTTGGAATATTTTCCATTTGCATTAGACTTAGTAGGAATTTTATGTTCTATAAAATGACATTGTTCCACAGTTTTTAGAACTTACATAGCAACTCTTATGTTCCTATTTCTTTTTTTTTTTCCTTCATATTATTTCATTTTTCAGTAGGGACAAGAACTTGTAGTGACCACATGTGAATAGGGTGTGTTGAACAAAGTGGGCATATATTCATTAAGATATATTTCTTTTGCAGTGAACATAACCTCGAGATTTTATTGTTTTCATAAGGTAACAAAATACGAAGGTGAAAACTGGATCTTTGGCCCTTTCTCTTCTTACCTCCTCCTAGTTCAAAATGCTTGCATCTCTTGACAGCCAGCATTCTCTTAGATCTGCAATTGGGCTCAACTCATTCAAGCCTCAGAACAATCTTTTTGTGATTTTAGCCTTTTTCTGGAAAATCAGCTCAGCTTGCCCACCGTGGCCACTCTGCTTCCTCTCAAGTCCAGCGGATTTTAGGAAGGTTCACCTAATGGCAAGAGCACTATCAGCACAGAAAGCAAGAGTTATTTAACACAGGTGCATCTTTAGGTATTTATTCATTTAAATGTTCATTTAAACTATGTGTATTTGCACTTCTACCCATAATTATTTAGTTGATATATATTTTTAATGATAAGAAAACTAAAGACCAATTTATTTATGTATTCATATGAAAACATACATATATTTGGCTTCTGATCCGTTACTAATTTACATATTTAGAGCTTCTACCAGTCATTGAGAGATTTCCTTTTTAAATAAAATAATGATATGTTTTCTTTTGTCTTTTGTCTTTCTAATTAAAAGGAAAATTAGCTCATTTAGCTGTCCACTCAATGCACACTGAAAATTCCTCCATGGTTGTAATATAACATGGACTTTCCTTATGTAAGATAATCTTCAAAGGAAAGAGGCAACTTTTATTATGAGGTTATGTTTAACAGTAGGCCTATGAAAATAGCACTGATTCGGGGCGCCTGGGTGGCGCAGTCGGTTAAGCGTCCGACTTCAGCCAGGTCACGATCTCGCGGTCCGTGAGTTCGAGCCCCGCATCAGGCTCTGGGCTGATGGCTCAGAGCCTGGAGCCTGTTTCCGATTCTGTGTCTCCCTCTCTCTCTGCCCCTCCCCCGTTCATGCTCTGTCTCTCTCTGTCCCAAAAATAAATAAACGTTGAAAAAAAAAAATTAAAAAAAAAAAAAGAAAATAGCACTGATTCAAGTAGAACCATATATGTGGCATTATGTTTTTATTGAGATATTCTTTAGCATAAGTATGTTCATATCCTACTCCAAACCCTCTACCAAAAATTATTTATAATAAAAATATTATAAATGGAAGCATTTTTATAGATTACTTCTTCTAACAGGCATTCTAAACTTAGAAATACTATTCTAGACAGTGCAAATTTTGAGTGAGAATACGTACTCATTGAAAAAACATATATATGATTTCTAGTTATCAATAATGTAAATAATTAGAATATTAAACTATCACATAGAACTGTTAAATCAACACTATTGGCTCCATGTGAATAAAATGGTTCTCAGAATAAGGGTTTCAGGATTTGGAGACCATACTAATTACTTAGCATATAGGTGAGGATTGTTACAAGGTTAATGGCTGGTGGGATCTAATTGAAGCATGAAAATCAATAATAGGTTTTCTTTTCTTTTATCTCTGATCTTCAATTGCTCTTAGAAATTTTGTAATTATCTTATGCATTAATTTTGGAAAACAGAAACAAATCGGGAGAAAAAAATAAATTGTCAGGAGATAACCTGAGAGCTTCTGTTTTGAACCAAAACTACCAACATTCACACAAAGTTGGGAGTTACTAAGCTGAATGAATGACACAATACTAAAGTATTTTTTTAACATTTTCCCATTCATTAACATTGAATGCAGATTTTACTAGATAGTAGCATTCCCTTGAAAATATATGCTGATATTCATGTACACCTGATCATCTTTTGTGCCTTTGATGAGTTTTTGTCTTCATTCATGGATGAATGATCTGAGTCACTTGTGGCCCAACAGTATTTGCATTTCTACTCCTCAGTGCTTAAAAAATATAAACATATCTGAATCCATTAGCAAGCTTCAATTTATGGCTTATAAGATTGCATTATTCTGAATAAATGATGTTGGATAAAAATCTAATAAATTTACATAATGGAATCTATAAATGTAATGGATTAACTGCATTAATGTATTTGTTGCAGTAATTTACTTTTTCTTTTTAGATGGAAAAGAATGTTTTTAATTTTCCTTTAACAGATATTATTAATCTTCTTGGCTTTGTGGCTAAACATGTTGTCAGATCTATTTACCACTAAAGATAAAAATGTCTTGCATTAAACCTCTAGGAGGGAAAATGCTACATGAATTTCTAAAAGATTGCTTTGAATATAAACAGATATATAGGAAATACTTAAAACATATCAATGGGAAACAAAAATCATTACAATATTGCATTATTTCTAAGAACTAAAGCAAAAAATATAGTGTCAAAACACAAAATGAAAAAATATTTATACACAGTTATACAAGAACATTATTAGCTCATATTTTAAAATATATAAACATAATTTTAAAGTGTCAGATTTTATTTTTCATAAATAAGGTTGAAAATAATCATTTTGCCCTTATCGTTATCCAGTTGTGCAACAGTATGTTTAAGTTACAATCATATTTCATTAGAAACTATATTAATTTAGTTTCTGTTTTCTGAATTCTGGTAAGCCCATCTCCTTTGCTAAACAGTTACCAATATCTGAAAATAATCAGGAAAGTGGGGAAAATGTATACATATGACTTCGAGTTCTAAATGACTGATTGAACATGAATGATCATCTCTCTAGTGGTCAAGATTAATTATGTAATTAAATATTATATAAGACATAAGTAAATCAAATTAAAGTTTAAATGCAGCAGCTTAGGAAAGTTAGTTGTGTGCCTCCAGCATATACAAAGAATAAAATGGTTTCGATGGCATAAAAAGAATAAAGACTTTGACAAAAAACCCAATAGAGCTGAGAAAAACACCAATAATGTCCATTCTTTTTAATATTTTACCCCAACTGTGAAGGCATTGGAAGTTAAGATTGGTAGTCTGTACAGATAATTAATTAGGAAATGGTAGAACAGCTTAAATAAAGTCAAAATATTTTCTGGCTATAATACATAAACAACTGTCTCAGGAAGAATTTATGACAAAGTCATCTTGTGACTGGAGAATTTAATAATGCCCAATTTAACTTAAATCACCAATGGAGAGAAGGAAAATTAATTTCTAATCCCATATAAATCCATCCTTCCATATATCCATACATACATACATATACACAATCTGTATTTGTTTTCTATTTCTGCAGAATAAATTACCACAAATGTAGTGGCTTAAAATAACATGCATTTATTTTATCACACTTATGTCAGTCAGAAGTCAAAGTGACTGATCAGCTTAGAATCTTACAAGGAAAAATCACAGTGTTGGTCAGTCTGGACTCTTTCCTGGAGGTTCTTGGGCGCAGTCAACCTCTAGTCTTACTCATTTTTTGGAAAATCCCATTCTTACATAGTTTTAAGATAAAGGTGTCTAATTCTTTTCAGGTTGTCAGTTGAGTTCCTACTTCCTTCCTTGGTGCCAGTTGTCAGTTCCTGACTCCCTCATAGTTTATATCTCACGGATATTCTCTTCTGTGTTGTCTTTCTTGTTCCCTTTTCTGCTTCTACTATTAAACACTTAAACATAGCCATGAAATTCTAAAACTCCTAGGCAAAAATCATACAGTTTATAACATTGATCTTAACAATGATTTCATGGCGATGACACCAAAAGCACAGGCAAGAAATACAAAAATAGACAAGTGTGCCTACATCAAACTAAAAAGTTACCACACAGCAAAGGAAAGAATCAACAGAGTGAAAGTTAACCTATGAAGCATGAAAAAAATATTTGCAAACCATATATCTGATAAGGGTTAATTTCCAAAATAAATGAGGAACTCTATAAAAAAAAAAACAAAATAAAATAACCCCATTAAAAACAAAAAACTCTCTCAATTAAAAATTGGGCAAAGGACTTGAGTAGACATTTCTTTAAAGAAGACATACAGTTAGCCAAGAGACATATGAAAGAAATACATGTTCAACATCACTAGTCATCAAGGAAATGCAAGTCAAAAGCATGTTGGACTATCACCTCGCACCTGTTAGGATGACCATTATCAAAAAGAAAGAGAGAGACAGAGAAAGAAAAGAAAAATAACAAGTTCTGGAAGGATGTGGAGAAATGGAAACTCTTGTGCATTGCTAGTGGGAATATAAAATGATACAGTTGCTGTGGAAAACTTTATGGAGATTCCTCAAGTATTAAAAATACAACTATCAGATATTTTGCAATCCCATTTCTGGGCATTTATCCAAAAGAACCGAAAACAGGATCTCAAAGAGATGTGCACATTCCATGCTCACTGCAGCATTATTCACAACAAAGGAGGAAACAATGTAAATTTCCATCAACAGATGGATAAATAAACTTATACATGTATACATATATATTATATGTAAATATATATGTACAGTGGAATACTATTCAGCCTTTAAAAAGGAAATTCTATCCCACACTACAGCATGGATGAAATATGAACCTTTTGCTAGAAGAAATATGCCAGTCATAGGAGGATAAATGTTCTAAGATTTCAATTATATGAGCCATCTAAAGTAGTCAAACTCATAAATTAGAAAGTAGAATGGAAGTTTCCAGAGGGAGGGGGGAAAAGAAAAATGGAGAGTTCTTTTGAACGGGCATAGAGTTTTTTTCATGCAACACAAACACATTTTAGAGATCTGCTGTACATCAATGTATACTAGCAATAGTGTACTGAACCCTTAAAATTCTTTTTTTTAACTTTTTTGAATGTTTATTTTTGAGATGGGGAGAGACAGAGTATGAGCAGGGAAGGGGCAAAGAGAGAGGGAGACACAGAATCCAAAGCAGGCTCCAGGCTCTGAGCTGTCAGCACAGAGCCCAACATGGGGCTCGAACCCAAAAACCATGAGATCATGGCCTGAGCTGAAGTCAGACACTCAACCGACTGAACCACCCAGGTGCCTCAGTATACTTAAAATTCTATTAAGAAGGTAAATTACATTTTACATGTCTTTTGCCACAATAAAATAATAAAAATTGAAAAAAAATTCAATAAAAATAATGAATCAATCAAAAAGAATGAAATCCATCTTAGGCTTATATATATTATATATTTTATATATATTAAATATTTTCTATTTCCATAATTATTTATACTCCATGTACTGTGAACTGTTGTTACTGATTTAAAGGATTACTTTCTATTTGTTTGTTAGCAATATTCTCAGTCTTATATGTTTCTATAAATTGTTCATAAATTAAGGACAATCACTTATAAGAGAAATATATTCTAATAATAATATTTGAGTTTGAGACAACTCTGTAGCTCTGTAAAGACTTTACATAAAGCTTCAAAATTCTTACAATAATCTTATACAAGGCATCAATACTGGAGAAACTGAGCCATCAAATAGTAAATAAATATGGAAAGTCAGCATCCGAATGTTCTGATTCATTGGTCAAGTCTACGTGTTAATTTTCTCGGAGCCTTTTCTTTTCAATGATGAGTTATAAATGTAATTACCTTTAAATATGAAAATATGTAAAAGTAATTTGGTTGGAAGCACATGGATTAAACAGTTTGCTATCCCATGGTTTATCAGAAACCTTTTATATCTGAATATTGCTATTTCTGTCAGTGTGATAATGTTATTTATTATACTCCTTATTATGGTATATAATAACATAGAAGTGGTCTTTTTATATTTTAACTGTTAAAACAACTACAGTAGGTTTGCTGTGGAAAATACACTCCATGATACTGGCAAAGAAAAAATAATCAAGACCACACACATTTTTGGCCTCTTAATTTACATATTATTGTGGGAGAGCCAGGGAAAAGCATATATCTTTAGAGGAACTTTTGATTCAATTTTGACATTTTAAAATTATATTTTAATACATTCAAAGGAAAGCACCTTAGGCAAGCTGTTAGAGCCAGGCTAGCTCCAGCCCTTGATAGTCAAGTGTAGAGATTTCCTTTCATTGATGCAAAGTACCAAAACAAGCAAAACATATATATCATGTTATAAATCAAGAACGTGGTTATCCGTGTTGGGGTGGGAGAGGGGTGGTGGTGACTGTGGTAATAAGGGGGCTGGCTTCTGGAGTGCTGGTAAAATTCTATATCCCAATCTGTGTGCTCTTACAGGCGTTCTCAGTTTGTAAAAATTCATCATCTATGTACTTATATATGCTTTTCTGTATGTATATTCATATTTAAATAAAAAGTTAAAATTGAAAAAAAAAAGGGTGACACAATTAGCCCCAGGGCATTTTTTGGTACTTGCAACATTTGCATAAATAGCCTATGCTCCTACAAGCTGTCATAACATGCTCATAATGAAAATTTGTCAAAATGTAGATCAGAAGGGCTCTTTGATAATATTTGCAAATTTGAATGTTTCCTTTCAAGAATAAAATTCTTGCTGCTCTCCACTGTAATGATATGTATATATAGTACTAGTAAGTTTTAGTCCATGCTAGACCACTTATATCTCTATCACAAGGTTAAGACACTGCTCTATATTTCTCTCTCTGCTCTGTTAAATAGTATCATGGGGAAGTTTCCAGTAATCTTCCACATTAGCAGTAACTCTGTGATGAAGAACATTGTTTTGTATCAGTGTATATAATATAATGATATTTGTGGTTTACAATGTCTAGATAGTTTTATTTGTTTTATCTATTTTTAAACAAATAGTTTGAGAAAAATAGTCCAAGTAAATCTGTATATCTTTTATCTACATTCACCAATTGTTGATATTTTGTTACATATGCTTGCTCTATTTGTATCTATCTACCTATCTATCTATCCATCCATCTATCTATCTATCATCTATCATCTATCTCATCTATTTCTCTCTAAACAAATAGAAGAATGATATTGTTATCCCACTTGAAAATATTTCTATGAACTTAAGATCTTTCCCTGAGCCAAAGTCATTCTTTTTCAAAAGCACAGTAAATTTAACAGGCATCTAACATAACACAGATACAATAGTATTTTTTAATTTACAATCCATACTAAAATTTTGCTATTTATCCTAATAATATGCTTTAGAGCATTTTCCTCCAAATCTAGCATACAATCCAGGGTTACTCATTTTGTATCTATTTGTTAGGTCTATTTGGTCTTTAAACTAGAGAAGTTCCTATGCTTTTATTTTTCCCTCATGAAATAGACATTTGTGAAAAGTACAGAACAATTTGCTTGAAATAATAGGCATTTCAAATTATCTGAATTTTTTTTAATAATTAGGTAGATTTTCCATTTTTGGAAGAATACTGCGTAAGTGTTATGCATATATATGCTGTCCTGCATATATATTTTGAGGAGGAAATTGATATCAAATTATCCCATTATACTCATAGAATATTGGGCCATTTGGCTAGGTAGCATTATCAGATCTCTCTTTTCTAAAATTATTTTTTACTTGTAAATAATAACCTGTGATTATGTCTGGTTATGTTTCAAAATATAAAAATACAAGGGATTTGAAGTGAATGTGGATTTCATTCTCTTTGATTAGTTGATTATTCTTATTGTGGCAAAAAGCATGTAAATTGAAATTTACCTTCTTAAGAGAATAAGGATATAAATATATAATAAATATAATAAGATAAAATATTATATGAAATATATAATATACCCAAAATATACTTATTCCTATAAGTATATTATATAGAATGTTTACCTATAAACTGAAAATATTTTTTAAAATGTATTTTACAAGTATTAAGAATTTGAAGAATAGAGGCACCTGAATGGTTCAGTCGGTTGAGTGTCTGACTTAGGTTCAGGTCATTCTTTCACAGTTGAAGGGTTTGAGCGCTGCATCAGGCTCTGTACTGACAGCTCAAAGCCTAGAGCCTGCTTCTGATTTTCTCCCTCTGTCTCTGCCCATCCCCCCGCTCATGTTCTATCTCTGTCTCTCTCAAAAATAAATGATTTTGAAGAATAGATATAACATTTAATCGTTGACCAAGTAAGCCAATTTTAGAGAAATTATCCTAATGAAAAAAGTAAAAAAAAGTTTGAAACTTTTGCCAAGAACTGCTTTGTGCATACACACATATAAAATCTGATATACAAATTATGAGTAATTAAGGCCATCTTCACTTTATGAAATCAAATTTTAAATCATATATTAAAGACATATTTAATAGCATGTAATAATTACCACATATTGTTAAATAGAAAAATAAGCTATACAGTTGAATACTAGAAGTTTTATCAGGAAATACATCTCCATTTAATACACACGTACACACATACATTCACACAGATACAGACAATGACTGGAAGGAAATATACTAAAAATATACTATTTGACTCTGAGTTTTATTTTCTCTCCTTTTTTATCTAAAAAAATTTTTGAGGGGTTCGAGGAAGATGGTGGCGTAGGAGGACGCTGGGCTCACCGTGCATCCTGCTGATCACTTAGATTCCACCTGCACCTGCCTAAATAACCCAGAAAGCTGCCAAAGACTAGCAGAACAGAATCTCTGGAGCCAAGCGCACACAAGAGGCCCAAGTAAGAGGGTAGGAAGGGCGGAGAGGCAGTGCGCACTGCACAGACTGGCGCAGAAGGGAGGGGGAGGGGGGGCCCACCAGCCAAGCAGAGCCCCCGAGTCTGGCTGGCAAAAGCATAGGGGCCAGACGGAATGTGTTCCGACAGCAAGCAGGACTTGACATCTGGAAGGTGATAAGCTAACAGCTCTGCTCGGAGAACGGGAGGGCTGGAGGACAACGGGAGGGAGAGTTGTTGAGTCCTGGACAACAGAGCTCAGCTTGGCAGGGAACAAAGGCGCTGGCCAGCGCCATCTCCCTCACCCATCTCCCAGCCAAAATCCCAAAGGGAACCGGTTCCTGCCAGGGAACTTGCTCGCTCTGCGCAAACACCCAACGCTGTGCTTCTGCGGAGCCAACCCTCCAGCAGCGGGTCTGACTCCCTCCCTCTGCCACAGGGCCCCTCCTGAAGTGGATCACCTAAGGAGAAGCGAGCTAAGCCTGCCCCTCCTGCCCCCGTGCACCTTGCCTACCCACCCCAGCTAATACGCCAGATCCCCAGCACCACAAGCCTGGCAGTGTGCAAGTAGCCCAGATGGGCCACGCCACCCCACAGTGAATCCAGCCCCTAGGAGAGGGGCAGAGAAGGCACACACCAGTCTGACTATGGCCCCAGGGGCAGGCTGGGGGCAGACATCAGGTCTGACTGTGGCCCCGCCCACCAACTCCAGTTATTCAAGACAGCACAGGGGAAGTGCCCCACAGTCCTGCACCACTCCAGGGACTATCCAAAATAACAAAACGGAAGAATTCCCCTCAAAAGAATCTCCAGGAAATAATGACAGCCAACAAACTGATCAAAAAGGATTTAAACAATATAACAGAAAGTGAATTTAGAATAATAGTCATAAAATTAATAGCTGGGCTTGAAAACAGTATAGAGGACAGCAGAGAATCTCTTGCTACAGAGATCAAGGGACTAAGGAACAGTCACGAGGAGCTGAAAAACGCTTTAAACGAAATGCAAAATAAAATGGAAATGACGACGGCTTGGATTGAAGAGGCAGAGGAGAGAATAGGTGAACTAGAAGATAAAATTATGGAAAAAGAGGAAGCTGAGAAAAAGAGAGATAAAAAAATCCAGGAGTATGAGGGGAAAATTAGAGAACTAAGTGATACACTAAAAAGAAATAATATACGCATAATTGGTATCCCAGAGGAGGAAGAGAGAGGGAAAGGTGCTGAAGGTGTACTTGAAGAAATAATAGCTGAGAACTTCCCTGAACTGGGGAAGGAAAAAGGCATTGAAATCCAAGAGGCACAGAGAACCCCCTTCAGACGTAACTTGAATCAATCTTCTGCACAACATATCATGGTGAAACTGGCAAAATACAAGGATAAAGAGAAAAGTCTGAAAGCAGCAAGGAATAAACGTGCCTTAACATATAAAGGGAGACCTATAAGACTCGTGACTGATCTCTCTTTTGAAACTTGGCAGGCCAGAAAGGATTGGCACAAGATCTTCAATGTGTTGAACAGAAAAAATATGCAGCCGAGAATCCTTTATCCAGCAAGTCTGTCATTTAGACTAGAAGGAGAGATAAAAGTCTTCCAAAACAAACAAAAACTGAAGGAATTTGTCACCACTAAACCAGCCCTACAAGAGATCCTAAGGGGGATCCTGTGAGACAAAGTAACACAGACATCGCTACAAGCATGAAACATACAGACATCACAATGACTCTAAACCCATATCTTTCTATAATAACCTGATTGTAAATGGATTAAATGCGCCAACCAAAGACATAGGGTATCAGAATGGATAAAAAAACAAGACCCATCTATTTGCTGTCTACAAGAGACTCATGTTAGACCTGAGGACACCTTTAGATTGAGAGTGAGGGGATGGAGAACTATTTATCATGCTACTGGAAGCCAAAAGAAAGCTGGAGTAGCCATACTTATATCAGACAAACTAGACTTTAAATTAAGGCTGTAACAAGAGATGAAGAAGGACATTATATAATAGTTACAGGGTCTATCCATCAGGAAGAGCTAACAATTATAAATGTCTATGCGCCGAATACCGGAGCCCCCAAATATATAAAACAATTACTCATAAACATAAGCAACCTTATTGATAAGAATGTGGTATTTGCAGGGGACTTTAACACTCCACTTACAAACATGGATAGATCATTTAGATACACGGTCAATAAAGAAACAAGGGCCCTGAATGAGACATTGGATCAGATGGACTTGACAGATATATTTAGAACTCTGCATCCCAAAGCAACAGAATATACTTTCTTCTCGAGTGCCCATGGAACATTCTCCAAGATAGATCATATACTGGGTCACAAAACAGCCCTTCATAAGTATACAAGAATTGAAATTATACCATGCATACTTTCAGACCACAATGCTATGAAGCTTGAAATCAACCACAGGAAAAAGTCTGGAAAACCTCCAAAAGCATGGAGGTTAAAGAACACCCTACTAAAGAATGAGAGGGTCAACCAGGCAGTTAGAGAAGAAATTAAAAAATATATGGAAACAAACGAAAATGAAAATACAACAATCCAAACGCTTTGGGACGCAGCGAAGGCAGTCCTGGGAGGAAAATACATTGCAATCCAGGCCTATCTCAAGAAACAAGAAAAATCCCAAATACAAAATCTAACAGCACACCTAAAGGAAATGGAAGCAGAACAGCAAAGACAGCCTAAACCCAGCAGAAGAAGAGAAATAATAAAGATCAGAGCAGAAATAAACAATATAGAATCTAAAAAAACTGTAGAGCAGATCAACGAAACCAAGAGTTGGTTTTTTGAAAAAATTAACAAAATTGACAAACTCTAGCCAGGCTTCTCAAAAAGAAAAGGGAGATGACCCAAGTAGATAAAATCATGAATGAAAATGGAATTATTAAAACCAATCCCTCAGAGATACAAACAATGATCAGGGAATACTATGAAAAATTATATGCCAACAAATTGGACAACCTGGAAGAAATGGACAAATTCCAAACACCCACTCTCTTCCAAAACTCAATCAGGAGGAAATAGCTTGAACAGACCCATAACCAGCGAAGAAATTGAATCGGTTATCAAAAATCTCCCAACAAATAAGAGTCCAGGACCAGATGGCTTCCCAGGGGAGTTCTACCAGACATTTAAAGCAGAGATAATACCTATCCTTCTCAAGCCATTCCAAGAAATAGAAAGGGAAGGAAAACTTCCAGACTCATTCTATGAAGCCAGTATTACTTTGATTCCTAAACCAGACAGAGACCCAGTAAAAAAAGAGAACTACAGGTCAATATCCCTGATGAATATGGATGCAAAAATTCTCAATAAGATACTGGCAAATCGAATTCAACAGCATATAAAAAGAAGTATTCACCATGATCAAGTGGGATTCATTCCTGGGATGCAAGGCTGGTTCAACATTCGCAAATCAATCAACGTGATACATCACATTAATAAAAGAAGAGATAAGGACCATATGATCTTGTCAATCGATGCAGAAAAGGCCTTTGACAAAATCCAGCACTCTTCTTAATAAAAACACTTGAGAAAGTCGGGATAGAAGGAACATACTTAAAGATCATAAAAGCCATTTATGAAAAGCCCACAGCTAACATCATCCTCAACGGGGAAAAACTGAGAGCTTTTTCCCTGAGATCAGGAACAGGACAGGGATGCCCACTCTCACCGCTGTTGTTTAACATAGTGTTGGAAGTTCTAGCATCAGCAATCAGACAACAAAAGGAAATCAAAGGCATCCAAATTGGCAAAGATGAAGTCAAGCTTTCGCTTTTTGCAGATGACATGATATTATACATGGAAAATCTGATAGACTCCACCAAAAGTCTGCTAGAACTGGTACATGAATTCAGCAAAGTTGCAGGATACAAAATCAATGTACAGAAATCAGTTGCATTCTTATACACTAACAATGAAGCAACAGAAAGACAAATAAAGAAACTGATCCCATTCACAATTGCACCAAGAAGCATAAAATACCTAGGAATAAATCTAACCAAAGATGTCAAAGATCTGTATGCTGAAAACTATAGAAAGCTTATGAAGGTAATTGAAGAAGATATAAAGAAATGGGAAGATATTCCCTGCTCATGGATTGGAAGAATAAATATTGTCAAAATGTTAATACTACCCAAAGCTATCTACACATTCAATGCAATCCCAATCAAAATTGTACCAGCATTCTTCTCGAAGCTAGAACAAGCAATCCTAAAATTCATATGGAACCACAAAAGGCACTGAAGAGCCAAAGTAATTTTGAAGAAGACCAAAGCAGGAGGCATCACAATCCCAGACTTTAGCCTCTACTACAAAGCTGTAATCATCTAGACAGCATGGTATTGACACAAAAACAGACACATAGACCAATGGAATAGAATAGAAACCCCAGAACTAGACCCACAAAAGTATGACCAACTAATCTTTGACAAAGCAGGAAAAAGTATCCAATGGAAAAAAGACAGTCTCTTTAACAAATGGTGCTGGGAGAACTGGACAGCAACATGCAGAAGATTGAAACTAGACCACTTTCTCACACCATTCACAAAAATAAACTCAAAATGGATAAAGGACCTGAATGTGAGACAGGAAACCATCAAAACCCTAGAGGAGAAAGCAGGAAAAGACCTCTCTGACCTCAGCCGCAGCAATTTCTTACTTGACACATCCCCAAAGGCAAGGGAATTCAAAGCAAAAATGAACTACTGGGACCTTATGAAGATAAAAAGCTTCTGCACTGCAAAGGAAACAATCAACAAAACTAAAAGGCAACCAACAGAATGGGAAAAGATATTTGCAAATGACATATCGGACAAAGGGCTAGTATCTAAAATCTATAAAGAGCTCACCAAATCCACACCCGAAAAACAAATAATCCAGTGAAGAAATGGGCAGAAAACATGAATAGACACTTCTCTAAAGAAGACATCCAAAAAAAAAAAAAAAATAAAAAAAAAAAAAAAAAAAAAAAAAAAAAAAAAAAGAAGACATCCAGATGGCCAACAGGCACATGAAAAGATGTTCAACATCACTCCTCATCAGGGAAATACAAATCAAAACCACACTCAGATATCACCTCACACCAGTCAGAGTGGCCAAAATGAACAAACCAGGAGACTATAGATGCTGGAGAAGAGGTGGAGAAACGGGAACCCTCTTGCACTGTTGGTGGGAATGCAAATTGGTGCAGCCACTCTGGAAAACAGTGTGGAGGTTCCTCAAAAAATTAAAAATAGACCTACCCTATGACCCAGCAATAGCACTGCTAGGAATTTACCCAAGGGATACAGGAGTACTGATGCATAGGGGCACTTGTACCCCAATGTTTATAGCAGCACTCTCAACAATAGCCAAATTATGGAAAGAGCCGAAATGTCCATCAACTGATGAATGGATAAAGAAATTGTGGTTTATATACACAATGGAGTACTACGTGGCAATGAGAAAGAATGAAATATGGCCCTTTGTAGCAACGTGGATGGAACTGGAGAGTGTGATGCTAAGTGAAATAAGCCATACAGAGAAAGACAGATACCATATGTTTTCATTCTTATGTGGACCCTGAGAAACTTAACAGAAACCCATGGGGGAGGGGAAGGAAAAAAAAAAAAAAGAGGTTAGAGTGGGAGAGAGCCAAAGCATAAGAGACTCTTAAAAACTGAGAACAAACTGAGGGTTGATGGGGGGTGGGAGGGAGGGGAGGGTGGGTGATGGGTATTGAGGAGGGCACATTTTGGGATGAGCACTGAGTGTTGTATGGAAACCAATTTGACAATAAATTTCATATATTGAAAAATAAAATAAAAATAAACAGAAAAAAAATTCTGAAATGACTATATATTAAATCTATACCTTGAAAAATATTGCATTTTCTTTAATTTTTATTTATTTTTGAGATAGAGAAATAAAGAACTTGAATGGGGGAGGAGCAGAGAGAGAGGGAGACACAGAATCTGAAGCAAGCTCCAGGCTCTGAGCTGTCAGCACAGAGCCCGATGCAGGGTTCAAACCTAAGAACTGTGAGATCATCACCTGAGCAGAAGTCAAACACTTAACCCCCTGAGCGACCCAGGTTCCCCAAAAAGTATTGCATTTTTAATGTAATACATTTCAGTACTTGTAAAATGTAAAGATGTAAAAGGTGTAAAATTGGATATAAATCTAAAGCAATCAGAGATGGGAGACACATATACACCCACACACACTAAAACTTTAAAATATGCTTTGAACACTGTGTTTGACCTGAAGCAAAGCCCAAGTGGCAGTGCTTTTTTGGGAGATGCAAAACCTAAGCAGTGAAAGTGAAGAAGAAAAGAGTTCAGTCTTGAATGGACTGGAAACCATACAAGTGATGCATTCCAGGTGACCACTGCTTCACAAAGAGACATAGCATGTCTGCTCAGCCAAGTAGGACATCACTAGACAGGGGTAGAGAAACAACAAATCTTGTGCTTTTCCTTTACACAGCATGATGGAGAAGACATGTTTTTGTTTTTTGTTTTTTTAATTAATTCAGAGAGAGAAAGAGAGAGGGAGAGAGAGAGTAAGAGCTCAGGTGAGTGGGGGAGGGGCAGAAAGAATCCCAAACAGGCTCTGCACTGTCAGCATGGACACGGGCTCAAACTCACCAACCATGATATCATGAAGCTCAACCGACTGAGCCACCCATGCACCCCTTTGAAGTTCCCTTCTATCTCCTGCTCCCATTGGTTGACAGTCACTCATCAGGGAATTGATGCTCCTAGAATTTGGGGTGATACCACTTTTCCCTTCACAACTGCCATGAAGCCAGATCCCAGTCCTTGAATTGCAGTGTTTAATCACATTCTGCAAATGATTGGAGTAGCTGGAGAGTTGGAATATCTTAGGGGAAGCAGAAAGACCTGAAGTGAATAGATTATCTAATGTAAAAAAGCCAAAATAAATAAGATCAAGATAATCTAAAACAGTGCATAAGATTGATCTCATACATAACAGAAACAAAAAATAGTGCAGCTAAAACATGAAACTACAAAAAAAAAAAATAGGGAAAGATACAGGATCCTGGTCATAAAGCTACTACCTTTAACCATAATACAAAATAGCGGAAAATAACAACAATTGAAAGATCTTTCAACCTAGATAAGAAAAAGAAATCTATATGAACTTTCTATCAAACAGAATGATAGTTAAAAAATATATATAAACATTGTGGTTGGGAAGGGTTGATTAAGGAGGCCTAATGGGATTTCTTAGTAAAAAACATAGAGAAGTTGCTGGTTTAGGGATTGTAATAGAAGCTCAGTGTTGATCAGTGGTGTGGTTATCTTCACATTTCTTGTGGTTGGGTTTCTTTGAAAGTCTTGGGTTTGTGAGTTTATGATTCTGATCATATTTAGACTTTTTTTGGTCATTTTTTAAATATATATTTTGTTTCTCCCTCTATCTTCTCCTTTTGAAACTCCAATTATACAGGACATTTGAAGATATCCCACTGTTAACTGATTCTTTTTTCATTATTTCCTTCTTTCTGTGATTAATTTTGAATTAGTTTCTATCACTACATCTTCATGATAATCCATCTTTTTTTCTATAATCTCTAATTTGCTGTTAATCTCAACCAATATACTTTTATCTCTATTATTGTAGTTTTCATCTCTATCCGTTTGATTTGTTTTATATATTCCATAATTCTGCTAAACATGTTCAATCTTTTGTCTAGTGTTTTGAATATATGGAACAGGTTATAACAGTTTTAACATCAGTTTCAGTCTTGGTTTGTTTCAATTTATTTGGGGTTTTATTTTTGCTTTTGTTTTTTTTGTGTGTGTGTGTATGTGTTTTTTTGTTTTGTTTTGTTTTGTTTTTTGTAGAATGGGATATATTTTGCTGCTGTTTTTGCATGTCTAGTAAGTTTCGGTTAGATGGCAGATACTATGAGTTTTGCACCCTGTTAGTTACAGAGCATTTTTTTCTTCCCTTTTAAGTGCTATTGAACTTTATTCTGAAGTGTACTTAAGTTACCTGGAAACTGCTTCTTTAGAGATTTGCTTTTAAAGTTTGTCAGGTGGGACCAGAACAGGCTGCAGTCTATGTCTAATCACTCCCCTCCGAGATCCTTCTGAATGCCCTACCTGGGGCCATGATCACAAGCTTTCCTAAAATCTTCTCTAATTTTTATGGATGTTCTTTCCCCAAACTGAGGAAGTTGGCTCACATACCTGCATTGATTTATATGCTGCTAACTACTCAAGGGAGACTTGCTATAGATCTTTGGATTTCTCTCTCTGCTCATTTCTCTCTTCTCTGGCGCTCTGCCTTGCAAACTCAAGTACCCTTGCCTCCCTACAATCTCCGTGACATAGCCTCACTTTGGGAATTTGTCAGGCTCCAGACTTGAGTTCTCCTCCCTGTTTTATGATCTGCTTTTTGTTCCTCTGCCTTAAGATCTTGATGTACTAAAGGGGAAATACCTTAGGGAAATTGTAGGACTCATGTTGTTTGTTTTCCATCTCGCAACTATCGGTGTCCTCCATTGTCTCATTGCCAGTGTCTTGAAAATGTTGTTTTCACCCTGTGGTTTTTTAAAACTAGATAATCATGGAAGACTAACATGGATTGTATAATAAATCCCTAATAGAAATGCTTTTACTGGCATGCATTTGATTGTTATTTCATTACTCTGCATTAATACAAAAAAAACTCTAAAAGATAAATCGGTTTTAATGGAAAAAAATGTTGTCAGTATAAATGTTACTACCCTGTTATCTTTATGAAGAGCCATAACAAAATTTCACAAAATCTCATTTAAAAATCACAATATAATGAAGAATTACATTTCTGTAACTGGATTGGCATTGATATAGTCATTTATGTGACTTTTTTTTTCTACCTAAAAGTATAGGTCTAAAAGTATAATTTGACAGACCCAAATATATAATTTGGGAAATGATCTTACTTTATTTTTCTTTTAAAAACTTCTCAATTTTTCTTTTTAATTTTTGAAAGAGAGAGAGAGAGAGAGAGGGACAGAGGGAGAGAGGGAGACACAGAATCTGAAACAGGCTCAAGGCTCCGAGCTGTCAGCACAGAGCCTAATGCGGGGCTCCAGCTCGGGAACGCAGAGATCATGATCCTGAGCCGAAGTCGGATGCTTAACCAACTGAACGACCCAGGCACCCTTATTTTTATTTTTTTAATGTTTATTTATTTTGAGAGAGAGAGAGAGAGATCACGTGCATGCACATTAGTGAGGATCAGGAAGAGAGAGAGAGACAGAGAATCCCAAGCAGACTCCATGATTTCAGGACAGAGCCCAAGGTGGGCTGAACTCACCAACCACACGCTGAAATAAAGAGTCGGACACTTAACTGACTGACCCCCCTAGGAACCCCTGGTTTATTTTTCTGATGACTATTTTTCCCTTTTACAAATCTCAGTGATTTTGGTCAGTGTAAACACACAAGTAAACTAAAACAGAGGAGTAGACAGATTGGTAGTTTCATTTTACTTTTCCCGACTTTCCTAAACTGAATTTCTTTCCTGCTTAGTTCAACATTCGCCACCTAATACTTTTTGTAGACATATTTAGTTCTACATATTTAATTTCTTATAGGCCCACCAATGGAATCTTCCAGAACACTCTGAGCCTAACAGATTTTTAGATTTGGCTTCTTTTCCCCAGCCATATCCTGCTGTTCCTCATCCCTCTGTTTGAGAGTGGCAGTGCACAGAAGGGTTGTCCTAAATGATACACTGATGGGAAAATAATGAAAGTCATTCAATAATCGAATGTTTATGAAGGATAGAATATGTGCCAGCAAATGTGCTGTCTTATGGAGATGTGACACAGAATCTGATAAATATCAATCTACTGTTGCAAAAACTCCAATATCAAAATGTAATGCTTTAAAAAATAAATGTCTTCTGAAATGTCAAGCCATGGACAATGCATTAGATAATTATGGCAGAAAAAATTAGGGAATGTGATTTAATTTAATGATTTATTTTTTAAGTATGTAAAAATGTATAATTACGAAACCTGTCAATAAGAAAATATATGTTTCACTTATGTTGATTATATAACCTTACTTTGTCACCGTAAGCTTAAAGAAGTCTCCTATTCAAAAGGATGTCACAGCTACAATAGGTTGACTAATTGTCATAATAAAATACAGAGAGATACAGGCTAAATCAAAGGAAAATTGTGAAGATAGAATTGGGGTGGAGAAAGAAAGGAAGACACAGAAATTTAGACATATTACCAAGGCCTAGGTTGCCAAATAGTTGCCTAGGTTAGGGAATAGTTTTAAAACTTTAGAATCCTGGTAAGTAATTACAGTTCTTTAAGTGAGAAAGAAGAAAATGTTACCCATTTTCTTAGTTAAAAACAGTCCATTTACTCTTTCTGGTTGTGAGACTGAGTAGTGAACAGGAATAAACCATCTCTACCCACCTAGATCACACAGTATAGCAGGGAGAATAGCTACCACATACACATACTAATTGACAACCCTTTATTTTGAATGAATGTGTAGAGTAGACAAAAACATTTTCTCATTTTCTTTTGAAATATGAACTTCTCATTCAAATTTTAGTAGCTTGAAAGTGAAGAACCTTTTTAAAAAATTGATTATTTGCCGTTGATGTTGGTGATGTCTTTGTGAAAAAAATATTTTCTTAGTGCATTAACTTGATAATATATTGGTTTACATGAAGACATACTTTATCTGGCTTATGTTTTATTTATAAATACGTAACACAAGATAATAGATAATAAATAAACTTTTATTTCTTTAGGTTCATTTATATTATTTATCTTACCATGGTGATTCAGGATTGAATATTACTCTTTATTTTCCACAGAGTTCACATTACTGTCATAGAATACCCTAAACAAGTTAGAGAAGCACAAAATTAGAGTATGGTTACTTGTTAGACATGACAAAATAGATATTCAAATGAGATGGCTCTATTCTATGATATTTTCTTCATGTGTGTGTTTTTTAAAGGAAATATGCACTTATCATTGAGAAAGAAATACATTTTTTAAACAAGCACATTCCATTGAATTCTTTAAAATTAAACACATATTTTGGACCCTACAGATCACTATATGAGAAAGTAATTGCTCTTCATGTTTAAGCAATTGCATGCTGTGTTTTATAGCATTCAAACTACATTTTAGAAGCTTGATTCCTAGGAGTGGTGAGAAGAAACATGACATCAACTAACAGAAGTAGTTAAAAAGTGTTGGACAAAAGTGCCCCCAGTGCTGGAAGTTGGGATCTAATTGGAATGAAAAGGGGAAAACCGTGTTATAAAAAGCACCTGAGGAAGAGTCTCCAAATTGTGTTACAAAAAAGAAAAGGTTGATCACTTTGTTTTTTGTTTGTGTTGTTTTCCTGTTTCAATTTAGAAAACAAGAGGAGGGGCGCCTGGGTGCTCAGTTAACAGCACCAGGCACCTGGGACTTCAGCCTAGGTGATGGTCTCCAGGTTCATGAATTTGAGCTCCAGTTGGGGCTCCATGCTGACAACCCAAAGCCTGGAGCCTACTTCTGATTCAGTCTCCCTCTCTCTGCCCCTGCCCTGTTCGTGCTGTGTCTCTCTGTCTCTCAAAAGTAAAAATAAAGGTTAAAAAAATTAGAAAACAAGAGGAATGGAGATATTAGGAGTTAAAGTTTTGGTTAAGGTCAATGATTTCAGCTCCTAAATTTTCCTATTTTATTCTTTTATCCAATTGTCTAAAATCTCTACAGAAAGAAGAATCCAATGGCTGAAATCACATGATTAAATAGACTGCCATGTTAAAATAATAAAAACAGGTATCTCTCCAAAGGACTGATTTCATTTCCTTTGAGTGTATGCACAAAACAGAGATTACTGGATCATTTTTTGAGTAACCTTCACAGTGTTTTTTATAATGGCTATATCAGTTTATGTTCTCACCAACAGTATGTATGAGGGTTTCATTGTCTCCACATACTCACCAACACTTCCTAAATTTTATTTATCTTTAATTTCAATTTTTTATAATAGCCATTTTAATAAGCGTTAAGATGATGCATCATTGTAGTTTTGCTTACATTTTCCTGATGATTAGTGATGTTGATCACCTTTGCATGTACCTGTTGCCCAGTTGTATGTAACTATGTGAGAAGATCTGTTAATTAGCTTAACTGTAGTAATCATTTCACTATGTATATGTATAATAAATATGTTGTACATCTTAAATATATATAATTTTAAAATTAAATAATATTTCAAAACACAAAAATAAAAAAATAGAGACAATAATGATATATTGTCTCTGAGATTACTATTTGAGAAATTACCATATGACATATAACCTTAAAGAATTTATGTACATTATTATTTCATTTACTTTTCAAAATAACTGCATGAGGTTACATTAGTTCTATATCATATATTGGAGAATAGAAACAAAGGACATTTAAGAAACATGATGTAGATTCAGGAAAATTCAAAACAACAGAATAACTTTTTTTGCCAGTGGAGATTAGATGGGGTAAAAAGACTAAACACTTCTGTTGGTTTTACATAAAATATTCCATGATATGTGTTTCTGGGCTAAAGATCATCTGGTTAGATATCAAGCTTTTTTTTTTCCCCAAAAGATAATCTAGGAATAGTTCCTGAACTATGTGATTATTGTCTTTATTAGATATTACATCAGGCCCCAAAGTTTTTGAAGAAAAAACATAGCAGATGGTTTGAGTCATAAATGTGTTTGCCTCATAATGTAAGCAGGGAATCCGTTCAGCACAGGCTGTGACAGATACCCCTTCACTCAGAATGCTAAGCAGGATAGATGCTCTGGACTTTTTTTATGAATATTTCGGGATTTCCTTTTCAGTCAGCAAGAGCATCAGTGTGAAATATTACTTGGCCCTACATTTAGTAAATAATTTATAGGCAGGAAGATCTTTACATGAACATTGGCTGGTCTCTGCCTCTTAAATTCCTACCAACCCTAACTAAACCTTTTGCCTAATGTCACAGAGATACCAATTTATTTTGAGAAAGAATTCAAATCAACATATCTCTGAGAAAGGATTCAAATCAATGTCTCTACCTGAGTAATTAAGAAAAATAATGCTGCCTAATATGGAATTAATTATAGATAGTAAATATCTGATAACATGATGAGAGAAAAGTGGCAAAGTAGGAAAGCAATTTTGTTTCTTCAGTTTCATTTAAAACTGTAATCTTTGTTGTAACAATCTTATAGGTCACTGTTTATATAATAAATGGTATAATTTTTATAACAGATTTTTTAAAACAAACATCTACATTGTTTGAATTATGATTTTACCTTGTTTCTGGGATATTTCTATCAGGAAAAAATGTCAATATGTCCAGCTACAATTCATAAAATGCACTACAGCTCTCTGGCAGTAGAGATTGAAATGACAAAACCAATATCCAGAAAGGCGATAGTAATCACCAGACTCTGGATTAGAAATCCCTGATACCGTTTATTTTCCAGAAGCATCGGCAGGGTGTAATCTTGGTTTGAGAGAAGTAATAGCAGCAATGATGTCCCTGAAATGGGTGAGAAGAGAAGGAGGATAGAAATAAAATGTCTATAAACTACAGAATGGAAGGTGATCAGAGAAAGGGACACAGCAACAGCAATTCATTTAGAAATTTGGTAGTAAACTGTTCAGCAATGCAAAAGCAAGGAAGGAAGAGCTGGGAAAAGATCCAAAATAAGGGAATATCTTGAAATGTTTCTAGTTTAGGATGTTAATTCTTATTAGACAAAGAAGGTCACTTATTCTTCATGTGTGTCTCCTAAACCATCATTTCCCAAAATTTAGTGTGACTAAAAATGACTTGGAAATCTTGGTAAAACATAGAATCCTGGGCCCCATCCTAAAAGATTCTGAATGACTAGGACTTGAATAGGGCGCAATAATTTGCATTTCTAGCCAATTCACAGTTGATGCTTAGGCTATTTACAGATGCAGTAGGCAGAATGATCCCCTAAAGATGTATACATCTAATTCCTGGAATCTATGAATGTGGTATGTCATTTAGCAAGGGGGAAATAAGGTTACAAGTGGAATTAAAGTTACTAATCATCTGACTTTAAATGAAGGAGGTTATCTGTATTTACCCACATGGGCACAATGGGATCACAAGGATCCTAAAATGGAGAAGAGGGAAGAGAGAAGAGAATGGAGAAGCAGAACAAGAAGGAGATGGCATCATGGGAAAGACTGGACTGACTATTACTAACGTAGAAGATTGAAGGGTTAAGAAGTCAAGGAATATGGGGAACCTCTTTGGTAAAGACAAAGAAATGGATTCTTCTCTAGAGTCTCCGGAAAGAAACACATCCCTGACAGCATAGTAAGACCCATTTCAAACTTCCTACCTCCAGAACTGTAAGATAATAATTTGTGTTGTTTTAAGCCAGTAAATTTATCATAACTTGTTTCAGAAGCAAGAGGAAACTAATATGATAAACCATACTTAGAATAACAAGCTTCTAAACCATTACTAATCTTCCATCCGTTCACTTATGAACTGAAACATTAGAGAATCCAAGAATGTTGGTGACACTCAGTTATCAGTAGTCTTTCCTGGAAACTAATATATGCAATATTATACTTTGCTACTTAAAACAGTAGTGATACTGATCTAGAAATCACTTTGGCCAATTATTCTTTTCCAAGTATATCTATTCAACCACAAATGACTATTGAACATGAGTTATGTTACAAACAAAAATAGAAGAAAGAGAAAAGAACTTTCAGCTTTTCCTCCTAGGGAAATATTAAATGACATTTTAATTTGGGAAGCCTTCCAGTTTATATAATTTAGACAAAATCCCTATAGTTATCACATCATATCCCATGTTAAAATGTAAGCTGATTGAATGAAAAATAACAACACAACATTTTTTTTGAATCTGGGATTGCTGCCATTGATCCACGTTAACACCTTTTGTAGCTAGGAAATTTATAATGCGGTAGTTAATTGCAAATAATGAAAAGACTATATTCTTGGATATTCTATCAATATTTGATTAATTTTTATTATTTTAGGATATGAAAAAATAAAAAATTGTGATATGTTTAGGATTTCCCATTGATTTGCATTTCATCATTTTTAATTTTTTTCCTGACATTGTAAGTGGAATGAACACATTGTGCGAAGAGTTAAGAGTAAATCTCACACATATAGGGCTATGGTTATATGTAGAATTTAAGCAATTACACCTTCAAACCTTAAACTCTGATATGCATGGTATGGCAGTTGTAACTTGATATGATATACTTAAAGTGAAAAAAAAAAGCAAGAATGGCTAGAATGGCACTTGGAGAGCACAGCTAGAGGTGATTGACATGATTTGTTTACTCTTTCTTCCATTCTGCGAATGCCCTCCTTCAAATGGGAAGAAGTTAGTGACTACAGTTAGAGTCCTGAAGTTCTGATCACTCTACAAATATGTAAATCCTGAGCATAAACTTCATTATAACTAGAACTAAAGAAATTTCTTCTAAGAAAGATGCATCATCATCATTTGATAGCATATTTCCATAATTTGTCTACTTACGTTCCATGGTTATCTTCATTAATGTATGGATGTATATAACAGGAATAAGCAAAAGATAAAATCAGTCCCAGGAATGGGTTTTGTGCATACTATGTCATCACCTTTTATTCATCACCCCATTTGTTAAGGATCCTTAAGTCTTCCCTAAAGAAATCCATGTTCTTTTTGCTGAGTCATCAAAGTTCTTACTTACAACTTCCCTTAGATTTGTACCCACACTCTTGAAAAAGTCTAATACTCTTATTCATTAGATTAATATGTACTGACATTCCATAGAGTAATGGTGCTTTCATTTTTATGTTTGTTTGTCTGTTTTTAATGAATAGGGGTGTAAAAGTTCCCAAGTAACTCTGACTCAAAAGGTATTCTTTTATATCACCCAAGGAAGAGATATTTCAGATCACAATAAAAGAAATCTACATATCCTATCATGCTAAACATGTTTCCTTAAAAGAGAGGAAAAAAAAAACTTTAGACTCCATAGTAGGTTCTCCTACCTTTCTAGTCATGTCAATCTCTTAGGCAACATGTTGTAATATTTTAAATTACATTACTAGAGAATCATTCCTTTAGATTAATGTCACTGAAGACTTGTTATGTATATAAATGTTGTTGAGAAAAAAATGAAAGTAATTTGCAGTAGAGGTTATATATGTAACTTTCTTAGATCTACTGTCATACTGATCTTGGAAAGTTGAACATCTAGAATCAATGAATCATAGGAAAGTAGATCTGGTTTGGAATAGAGGGTCAAGGAAAAAAAAAGAAAAGAATTTAATAAGCACCTATAACCTATTGATCAGATGCTATTCATCTATTCATAGTTCATTAACTTGGTGAACAAGTATCTATAGAATGTCTATTATATGCTGAGCATTCACATGCTATTTTATGAGATTGAGAAAGGAGAGTCAAAAATAGAGGACAGAATTTCTTTACTCAGATGTCTTATATACAAATAAAGGATACAGATATTAAAACATATTGATTCAAATGTAGAAAATCTTAATGGTGATTAATGGAAAAAAATAATTCAGAGAAGAGAGTATAGGAAGTAATAACTTTTAAAATAATGTTGTTGGGAGAAACCACTCCAACATCACATTAGAATAAATATACAATAAATCATATTAGAATAAATACACAAATTAAGTTAGGGAGTGAACCATGTAGATAACTAGGAAATTGAATTTCATTAAAGAGAATAACCTGTACTAATATATTAACTTGGGTTCATTCCTGCAGTTTTCTATTAAAATACAGAAAACTGATATTATAGAAGACAGAGCAAGCGAGAGTCTGAGAAATAGGAAGACATCTGAGAGATAATGAAAGGTCAGTTGATGTAAGGTCTTGTCAATCATTATAAAGACTGGTGGAAAGTCTTTGACATAGAATTCAATCAAGGATCATGAACAGAGAAATGGCAGTTTATATATGGGTGATCTTCTCTGGATATTTCCTTGAGAATAAATTAAAGGGAAGAAAAATTGAAGCAAGGAGACAGTTTAAGATGCCACTGAATAATCTAGTGGGAATGTGATGGTGACAGCTTGAACAAGATTTTAGAATTGAGGGTAATAATATATGGTTGAAATCTGGATACATTTTGAGGATGAAACCAAAAAGACTTGTGCGTAGGTTAAATACAGCCTATGAGAGAGAAAAAGAAAAGTCAAGGATGCCAAATTATTTTGGCTGAGTCATTGTAAGAGTAGGATTGATGTCACCTGAGATGGAGATGATGGCAAGGGAGACAGGGGACTATTTGAATTTGTCATGATTCAGGTACTGGTTTGACATGGGATTGGAGACCTTACTAGACAGTTGGATATATGAGACTGGAGTTCAGGAGAAAGATTCATTCTGGAAATGTAAATTTGAGTTAGTTTATTGATGTTATTATAAAATTAAGCTTTCCAGCCATCCTAAATTAATAAGTCAGGGAGATAGAATTAGCAAAATAAACTAAAAAGAGAACTAACTGATATTGAAGAATATTGTGTCCTAGAATCCAAGAAACATTTCAGGTAAAATGAAAACTGAGAAATAGATTGTGGATTTCACAATTTTAACATTATTTGTTACTTTGCCAAGAGCAATTTCAGTGGAGAAGGTATGAAAGGTCTCTAGATAGGATTTAAGACAAATATAAGAAAGAATTTTGAGCAAACTGCAAAGACAATATTTTCATAGAATCTTTTCTCTCAAGGGAAGAAGAGAAATAGATTCATAGTTAAAGCTAAAGTTAGGGCAATTTTTTTAGGAAAGATGAATAAACAACATCATGCTTGTTTGCAATGGAAATTAAAGAGAGAGGGCAAAACACTGAATATGCAGGACAAAGTAGATAGCATTTCTGCATCACTATCTGTAAGTAATAAAGGATAGAATCTAATGCACAGGTGAAAGGGACAGGCATATTTGGAGCAGGGGAAGTGCTTACATAATATATGAAAGAAGACTATATGCATATATAGTTGCATGAAGAAGGGTATATCAATGGTTAGGAATTTGTTGACTGTTTAAAAAAAATTAATGTTTATTTATTTTTGAGAGAGAGAGAGAGAGAGAGAGAGAGAGAGAGAGAGAGAGAGAATGGAGTAAGGGCAGAGAGACAGAAGACAAAGGATCCTAAGCACGTTCTGCACTGACAGCAGGGAGCCCGATGCTAAGCTCAAACTCAGGAACCATGAGATCATGACCAGAGCCAAAGCCAAAGAGTGAGATCATGACCTGAGCCAAAGTTGGACGCTTAACTGACTGAGCCGTCCAGGTGCCCCGGAATTTGTAGACATTTTTTAAAACATGTTTAATGTTTATTTCTTTTTGAGATACAGAGAGACAGAGACAGAGCGTGAGTGGGGTAGGGGCAGAGAGAGAGGGAGACAGAATCCAAAGCAGACTCCAGGCTCCAAGTGGTTAGCACAGAGCCCAACGGGGGTCTTGAACCCATGCACCACGAGATCATGACCTGGGCTGAAGTTGGATCCTTAACCAGTTGAGCCACCCAGGCGCCCATGGAATTTTTAGACTTTTAAAATTATTATTACAGTATTATCACATGAGAGTGAGGGAAATAGAGTAGGTATCAAATATTTTGTTTGGAGATTTATGTATAAACCTCAGTCTATATACATATTGGTTATTGAAACAACTACAAATCTAATGTTTCCTTTCCTCCTAATATATCTTTACTGAGTGATTGTCCAACTTTAAAGATGGTTTAAGCAGAAAGTTGTCACAATGGAAAGATGACAGATTTACAAATAAAGTGGACTTTCATTATTATCCAATATTTTTTACTTATTTACTCTATAATTTTTGAGCTTAGACATTTGGGAGATTTATATTTTTCCTGTGAAATGAATAGAAATACGTTCAAGTGGATTTGTTTCATATGTTTTTGATAAAGATTGAAAGTGTCAGAAAAAATAAATTAAACTTGGAAATTAGCAAAAGAGGTTAATGAATGCTTATAAGTATAGGGCTTATGCCTTTAATTGGCTTTCTATTGACTGGACAATTTTTCACCTTTGTCTTGAAGAAAAGATAACCCTAAAAGTTACATTTGTTGCTTTTTAAGGTATACGTTCTTAAAGTATACTTTAACAAATATATTACAATGTCAAGTAGATAATCTGATGCATTATTCAACTGCCTCCCCAGTCCACTCCCATATCTATCACAGTCATAGTTTTGGGTTTCTTCCACCGAAGAAAAATAAACATACAGTTGAGTATTTATTCTTAGTATCATATATTCTTACTATTTTAATATTTGGATAATGTTAGTTTATGCTTGGAAAAGTTTTGATTTTTACTCCTGCCTACATATTATAAAATTTTAAAGTGCACTTACAATGGGAACCATGGTTTGGGGTGGCTGGGTGGCTGAGTCAGTTAAGCATTCAACTCTTTATTTCAGCTCGGGTCATAATCTCAAGGTCGTGGAATCAAGCCCTACATCCAGCTCTGCACTGAGCATGGAGCCGTCTTAAGGTTCTCTCTTTTTTTCTGTGAACCACCCCCCCCCCCCACCTGCTCACACTTTACCTCTCTCTATGAAAAATTTTAAAAAAATAATTAACAAAAACCAATGGCAACTGTGGTTTGGTGGAAAGGTTACTGGATTTGATAAATGACAGAAGTTTGTCAGAAGCATGGCTAGATTATTTTGATGGCTTGAAAATCAATATCTGTATCCTAAAATGATAAAACTAAACCCCCTATTTTCCCTAAATAAATTACACAATACAGTTTCTGCCTCTTAATAGGTACATTAACATGTTGTTTGAATTCTACTTTTAATGTTCTAAAAATGTGCATATAACCATGCTTGTCATAAACCCTACCATTGTTTATGCTACCAAAATTTGGTACTCATATTGGAAATAAACCTCCTATTGAAAACTCCTAAACCTTTGTTTTGAGCTCAACAAACAAACAAACAAACTCACCAGCTTTATATGTCAACAGCATAATTGGCATGTCAAATTACATCTTAGTCCCTCTTCTTTCTATGCAATTACTCTCACTAGATGCTTTCACCATCTTCCATTTCAGAATCCTACCTTTCTTTGTGCATAGACATCTGGTGGTGCAAGGCCTAAAAATAAGATTAAATATCTTGTGCTACACCTAAATGGCCTAACCCCTCTATTGGCTAAGGTTCCCTAGCCAAACAACTCTCCTTATCAAGAGGCTGGGCATAAAGATTATTTAATCCTTAGCATCAGATTTCATTTTCTGCCAACTCTCAGAACTATTCATATAACTCAATCACAACCTCCCCCTTGTTACTACAAAGCCTGCTTCCTGCAGGCCCTGCTTGTTCACTGTGTCCTAGAGCGAAACCCCCATGAGGCCCTGTGTGGCACAGTGTCTGACCCCTGGCTGCAAGCGTATGTGACTAATAACCAACTGTCAATCCCATCTGTTTAATGTCAGGTGCTGTGTGTTCAGCCATCCCCATAAACTATGGCAGGAATCACTCCTTCACTAATGGGGCAAAAAGGAGACAAAACACATCTGTCCATAATGAAGTTTCTTATTTTCTTTCTTTTCTGTCTTATTCATCCATCTATGTATGTGTCCACTTACTCACCCAACAAATACTGATTAGTTCTATTCACGCTTCTGTGCATCTAAAAAATAATTAGTAATTCATCTATGCTGGACAAATTCCTAAAAAATGTTCTGAACTATTTCCAAAATGTGTCTTTTCTAACTTTCTTACAATTCTACATTAATTCAGTCCCTATACATTTAAAGAATGCAATATTTTTTTCAAATACAAACAAGATGAGAGGGAAATGCTGAAAGCTCACAAACCTATTATCTTGCTTAATCACATGATAATATGTATTAATGCATTCCATTAGTTTTCATTGAACTCCCATGCTTTGTCAAGAATTATTATAACTTTCTGATATAGTGTAACAAAAATAGAAGTAAAACAGAACACAACACAAAACTTAAAGCAAAATAAAATTTAAAAATCACTGTTTTCATGATAAATTGTAGAGGGGGTAAAGGTATAGAAAGTAAACAGCAAACAAATTAAAAAAAGAAACATAATACATCACTAGGAAATAATTTCTCTAAAGAAAAAAAATAGGGTAAGAAGATATGGAGAGAAGTAGGGATAAAACTTGATTTAGGGCAGTCAATAAGTATTTTGATTAAGTTATATTTGGGCTGAACTTTGTAAGTTGTAAAAGAATGATTTTAACAAGTACATGAAGAAAGAGAAGCAAACCAGCATTTTCTTTTTTTTTTTTTTTTTTTTTTTTTTTTTTTTTTTTTTTTTTTCAAACCAGCATTTTCAAAGCTATGCCCACATGACATGACCAAGAAAGAGGGAGGCCAGTATGTCTGGGGCAGAATGAACCAGTGGCCAGAGTTAGTAGATGATGAGGCCAGAGAAAAGAATGGTGGTCAGATTATGTAAGCTATTGGGAGCAGAATTAAGGTCTTTGGTCCTAAGAAGTTTGGAAATCCATCACAGGGTTTGAGCAGGGAACTGGAATGAACATACTTACATTTAAGAAGGAACTCTTTTGGGGTGCCTAGGTGGCTCAGTCAGCTGAGCATCCCACTCTTGATTTTGGCTCAGGTTGTGATCCCAGGATTGTGGGATGGAGCCCTACATCAGGCTCTGTACTGAGTGTAAAGCCTGCCTGAGATATCTCTCTCTCGTCCTCTCTCTGTCTCTCAGCTTCTCTCCTCTGTTCATGTGCTCTCTCTTTCTCCTAAAAATAAAAAGAATAAAAAAAAAAAAAAAACCTCTTTGCCTGTTTATAGAGAATAGACTATGGAACAAAGAAAAATAAAAAAACAAATCAGGAGGCTACTCTAATACCCGAGGTGAAACATGAATGCCACTTGAAATGTGATGATAATTATTGAATTATTCTGATACAAATGAGGAAGGGATCTGACAAATAATGATTCAGTTTCAGAATTCTATTTAAGAATTTCCTCTATTGACAGCATTATGGAAAACTGTTCTATTATTCGACTAAATTTTATATATATATATATATATATATATATAAATTATATATAAATATATATACACATATATGTAAAATATTTAGTGTTATTAACAATAAGCAAGAGATATGTGATTTTAAAAATTAGATGCTCTTACTTGAAGAAATTGATTTCATACTAAACATGAACTAAAAATAGTATAATGCAAATATTCATGTTTGTTTCAACTAGTGTGAAATTTTAAGAAGGTTGTTAGCATAATTACTGCCTATGATCCCTGAAGGCCTTCCCTATTAAATGTTATTAAAATATTCATTGCATTTATTTTCAAATTTATAGAACAAACTACTATTGTGAAATCTCTTTATATATACATAATAATGATACAAACATTAATAACTGTGAGATGAGCTCAACAATCAGAAAATTGTCTAGATCATCTATTAGCCTTTAATAGGATATGAATAAAATTGTTGACCAACCTCCTTTGACCAATATACACGAAAAATGAATGGATACTGCCCCATGACTTGAATTTCAATTAATCTACAATTTATTATCTGAACAAAGGATCACATTTTAAACTTGCATATCTTCTTTTGAGATTATATATGTAATATATTTTAGAAAAAATTATAATAATTTAGATAACATGATCTTTAAATAAAGAGGAATATTTTAATAACACTGACAATTTTAACATTATGATAAACAGCTATTTCCTCATACAACTATTTTCAGAACACACAGGTTCTGCTATGTAGGAATTAGCCAACTCTTATTAACACGTGTGCCATACCAATGTACATACAATATTATAATGCGATATTTCATGGCATCTTGGGGTAGGAACTAAAATGCTTACCCTTGGGTGAAAATAAATCTCCAGTGTTTATTTTAGAAAGATCAAAACTTTATGTTACACGTATGTAACTAATTAAAAGTTGTATTAAAGGTACGCAGTAAGTAGTTTTATCACAGTCATAAACTCACATAAGAATCTTTGGACCTAGCAAAGGGTCAGTCAGTAACTGACACACCAATTTTGATCAGAGTTGACAATTTGTTAATTTAGTCCTTTTTATCTCTGACACAGATATTTCCAAAATAGTTTTAAAAATTAAAGAAAAACATATTGAGAGAATGGTAATTTAAAAAGAGACAGAGGAAACTTCAATAGAAGAAACTAAAAACTTATGAATTAGTCATATTTGTGAGAATTTTTAAACATCATTTAAAATATCATATAAATATGCCACAGTAATATTACTGTGTATAATCAAAATATTGTAATTGTTTTTCTTAAACTCGGTTGTCCAAAGGCAAAGGATAAAATTTAACTAGAATTTTAATATTGAAGCACTCAAATATTTACCACTATCTTAATATATGTTGTTAATTTTGTATCTTTTATATTGAATATCATATAATAGAACATAGAAATAAGACAAAGATGAGAAAGGCTTATTATTTTAATAAAAACATAAATAAATGATTTTAGAATTAAAACAGGTCAAGTAGTATTTAGTTGCTACCTATCACCCAAGTGTTTAGCACTGATCAGTATTTCTATGGCCCTCCCAACTCCCCATCTTTTAAACAAGGAAAAAAAGTGGATCTTGAGAAACTTAACAGAAGACCATGAGGGAGAGGAAGGGGGAAAAAAAGTTACAGAGAGGGAGGGAGGCAAACCATAAGAGACTCTTAAATACTGAGAACAAACTGAGGGTTGATGGGGGGTGAGGGAGAGAGGAAAGTGGGTGATGGGCATTGAGGAGGGCAACTGTTGGATGAGCACTGGGTGTTGTATGGAAACCAATATGGCAATACATTACATTTAAAAAGAAGAAGAAGGAAAAAACAAGTTTTGGTTCCCAAAAAATATAGAAAACAAGTCTATATTTTTTACACTGTTATTCATTATTCTTTAAAATTTTAGGGGCGCCTGGGTGGCTCAGTCGGTTGGGCGGCCGACTTCGGCTCAGGTCATGATCTCGCGTTCCGTGAGTTCGAGCCCCACGTCGGGCTCTGAGATGCTGACAGCTCAGAGCCTGGAGCCTGTTTCGGATTCTGTGTCTCCCTCTCTCTGACCCTCCCCCATTCATGCTCTGTCTCTCTCTATCTCAAAAATAAATAAACGTTAAAAAAATTTAAAAAAAAATTTTTATACGGACTTTCAGATGCTTCTTCTACAGCGTCAACTCCCATTTATCCAAAGTTTAAGTGCTAAATCCAATGTAAAGCCATAGAAGAGGTGGGTGACTTTTCACCTTTTGTAATACTTCTACCTTGGAAAAGTGTTTCACGTTTTGCCTATTGAAATTTTGCTCTTTGAATCCACTAAAATGACACATTTAAATATACTTCAAGAAGAACTAATTTTTTTCTGTTTCTGTGCTCTGAAATTATCCTTTTTTCTACCATTAGTAGAATCCTGGTGTTTATACAAGCTTACAGTCTATATTCAGTTTGTGTCTGCCTTCATCACTTGCTTTAGATTATAAACTATTTTGAAGTTGATTCTGTATTATATTTAATCTTTCAATTATTCCCATAATCTCAATATACTTACTATTTAATCATACAAAACCAGGTCATTAAGGAATAGTATGTTTCTTGCATCACACTAAAAGTTGGATGTGCCCTTTACCCTAATGGCATTTAGAATCCTCAAGAGAGATATCATTTGGTAAAAGTGTAGTTATATGTGTAGTTACATGTGTAACCATGTGTGTGTAGTTACATAACATGAAAGAGTAATTAACTGTAATGCATATAACAGGAAGCACCCATGAGTTAGAGTTTAGGGGCAAGGAAGGGGAAAGTGTATATAATCAGAGACTAAGCACTCATAGAATCAGTTCTGAATTAATTTCAATTGATTTTAAGGCTCAAGATTTTTTCTTTTAAATATGATGTAAATATTGTTACATTGCATTTATATGCAAAAATGAAAAACTAATAAAAATCACTTATATGTAAAACTGTTACCATGAATAATAATCTGATCCAGCATTTCTCTTTTTATAATATACTGTATATTTCAGAAATGTCCTAACTCTGGGTTTGAAGAAATTAAAGAAACTATCCAAGGAGCATAAACTAAAATGTCTGAATTTGAAAATTACTTTTCTGCCTTCCTAAATGTTTATCTATTTTAATTTTTTTATTTTATTGACGTTGACTTTCTTTAGACAAATTTTTTTGTGCTTATTTATTTTTGAGATACCAAGAGACAGAGCGCGAGTGAGGGAGAGTCAGAGAGAAAGGGAGACACAGAATCTGAAGCAGAATCTGAAGACAGCTCCCAGCTGTCAGCAAATAGCCAGATGCGGGGCTCGAACCCACAAACAGTGAGATCATGACCTGAGCTGAAGTCAGATGCTTAATCAACTGAGCCACCCAGGCGCCCATTGCAATTGACTTTCTTATTTAATAATCTCAATCTCTTCACTGTTTTATCATCCACCCCACTGTTTCACTAATATGAGAGGTATAGATGTGCTCAACTTACCATCAGCTGGGATCTTGGCCTTAATTACTTATGTAGTTGATTTACGAATTACTAACACTGTTAGTAATGTTAATGTTAAAAATCCTAACAAATCTTTGCACCTACATGAACAGGAAAAGTACAGGTCTATAATACATTGGACTCTGTATTTAACTTAATGAAACTCTGTCATACAGAAAATAAAGCAAATAAGACAAGTCTTTTCTCTGAAACATTGAAAATTGACTACTGTAACTTGTTGCAAACACTGGGATTAAGATTCTGTCTATTCTTTTGTATAGTAAAATTATATGAAATTTGCAAGCACTGAATCCGTGCATCCATATGGACATTCATTTATTTGGCAGTTTTTGTTGTTTTAGCAAAGATCAATCTAGCCCTATTCTAGGCATACATGATATAAAGATAAAAGACATAATTTTTGCTTTCTCAGAATTTATATTTTGATGATAAAACAACAACAAACAAACAAATAAGCATAATACAGGGAGGTGTTTACCAAATGATGAACTCTCTGTAGGAGTCGAGAGTTAGGGTACCAAATCCCCAGTGGACATAATGCTTGAGATACCCTTTTTTAAAATATTTATTTATTTTTGAGAAAAAGATAGTGTGAGTGTAGGATCGGCAAAGAGAAAGGGCACCAGAGGATATCACATACCATGTAAGAGGGAAAAGCTAATGGATTTAGATCTTTGAAATGAAGGTGTGTGTCGACCATACTGTATTTCTTCTTTGTTTCTCCTTTCTAACCTTTCTTCATTTCTCTTACGCACTGGAAAAGCCTCTAAGTTTTAAGTTGATTATGTCATTACCAGGCATTAAGAAGAGATATGTATTCTGCTTTTCTCCATACTGACATCCTACGTGAGTCTCAGATTTGTTCACCTTTCTGTGTTGTTACCTGCTGTGTTGCTGGTGTGTATCATTTCACTGCTTTTATATAACATCTCCTCATATGCAGTGGGATTAAAAGCACATGCTTCTTCACTCAGGATCTAAGGTCATTTGTCCATCTCTTGACACCGTTGGAATACAGAGATCCATCATCACACTGCTGTCTCATCATACTGCTCCTCTGTTGATGCCTGACTATGCTGGTGAGATGGGAGAAATAGGTGTCTGCTCTACTTTCTTCAGCATACAGTTGTCCTATTACCTCAGATCCCTACTGCCTGGCACTTAAAGTGGGCGTTCTTTCTCAGAGTGTTTACTGGGCACCTATACTTTTTCTTCTTTTCTGCTTCTCCTGTGACAGTTAGTCACTTGGAGACAAGATGGATCTTAGTTTTGTGGTCAAAATGAAATAGGAGAAAATAAAAACATGCATAAGTTAATATTTCACATTTGTAATGCATAATGCCAAACACGTTAACTCGTATTTATTTCTCATCAGACTATAAGTTTGTTGAAAAGTCATCTTTTTTTTTATCATTTCCCCAAATGCTTGCAATGCTTGCTTTGTACTTAATGCCCAAAGACATACAACTAATAATCGTAGAAGTTAGAGGAAGAGCAAATCAACATTAATAAAAGAGTGGACCTGAGAATGGAAAATATATATACATATACATACATGTATATACATACATACAAAATATATATATACATACATACATGTATATGTATATGTATATAGCCATAAAAATGACTCCCAGGTTTCTTATATACCCCAAATCATGCCATCCTTCTCACACAACTACACTGATAAATCCGTATGGATGGACATTGATATGTCCACCCAAACTGTTTCCTCACCTGCATACCTCCAATGGTATTTTCTCTTTTCAACATAAACACAGATTCCTATGAGTATTTCCTGGTCTTGTTGACACAAATAATATCATGAAAGTCAATCAGTAATTGAAACATCTCATCTCGTTATCCCCGTCTGGTAAGCTATTCTCAGGACACTCCTTTCATCATTCTTTTCTCCACTTTTTGCACTTTCCTTCTGGTCTAGCAGAGATGTTTTGGTCCACAGTTATTATGACAAATTTCCAAATATACTTAGTTGACTTCTTTTCCCTTCTTTCTGTCATATTCAACAAAACACAACCATTATCTGGTCTTTCCTTACATACAATTTTCTAAAAGTATCACTATATTTTGAGTGTGAGACACAAAGCCCTTTTCTTTTTCTTACTTAGATTAATATGCCACTTATAAATGAACATGGACTACAAAAGGCTAGTACATTTACAAATTTATTACTCAAGGTATTGTATTTATATAGTATATACATAGCTTTGCATATGTAATATGTATATTATATATAAGTTGTATTATATATATATATATATATATATATATATATAGTATAAATTGAATACATATATAGTACATTACACCTAAATAGGGAAGAAATTTCTGGAGTTGCATATTACAAACTTACTGAATAATATAATATCCAATGTAAATAAACAGAACACATAGATTTTTAAATTACTTAGTAAATAAATATCTTCAGTATAGACCTTAAAAACATTAAACAAATAAATAGATTGAATTTTAGTTAAAAATATTGACTATATGATGTAAAAAAGATTATTATTTTAAATGAAAAGACTTAAGTAAACATAATGATCAATCTTGAAGATTTTGTTTGTTTTTTTGGAAACACTTGGTTTTACTGCTTTATATGCAATTCATAAAATTATGTTGTTTAGTGGTTAACTCCCCCACCACACACACACAGTTTCTTTCCTCTATACCAATTCTTTCATTCACACACATAATTACATATTGAAAAATTCCAAGCCATAACTACTGTAAGATTATTAGAGTATACACGAGTTTTTTTAAAAAAAATACTCTAGATTGGCCAATTTATCAAACAGTCACTGCAACTTTGCCATTTGCAGATCTCAGCAAAACCATATGCAAATAAGAAATCATCCATTTTCATGAGTAATAACAAAATGCAATGTGATCTCTTAGTGTTCACTCCTCCTCATCAACCCAATGTTATCCTTAAGTATTTCAAAGTTTGAAAAATAAATTCCTTTTGGATCACAGACCTCACATCACAGGAAAATAGCTAAAGTCTGGAGTAGAATAGAAATAAGCCACAGTCAATGCCAAAGCATTGTAAGCATCATTTTCAGGTTCCACAGCCTGCCATTCTCCAGTAATTGATTTTTGGGTTTTGTTTTTTTAATTGAGGCACTGTCTGCAGAGGTTGCTATTAAAATGCATAAGTGATATCTAGATTCTTTTTAACATATATTAATTGGTTAAATATATGCAAAACACTAAAAAACACATACAAATAAAACCTGCTATACTAGTAGGAAAGTTTTTATATTTTCAAAATAATCAGTTTGTTTTTTCTTTTATTCATTAACTAAACAAAGTTTTGAATAAGTGTATGTGCTTGCCATTGTTCTACACTATGCTGACATCAAAATAAATAAGACATGAATTCTGTCTTCCAGGAGTTGACAGTCTGGGGGAGAGACGGACAAAGAGACAGATGTTCATGATACAAATAATAATCACAACAAAATAAGCATGGAGCATTCAGCAGATGCTTTCCTTGAGTCAAAAATGGTTTAGTTATATCTCTATAACAGTCCCTTAATTTAGGTTTGATTCTCATATCTCGGAGGAGAAATTGATGCACAGAGATTTATCTTGCTTAATGTTATATAAGGTCATTAAAAAAAAAAACCCAACAAACATGGGATTGCAATGCAATTCATGTATTTTTTTGGTTTCAAGTTTTTATTTAAATTCTAGTTAGGTAGCATATAGTGTAATGTTGGTTTCAGGAGTAGAATTTAGTGATTCATCACTTACATATAACACCCAGTACTTATTACGACAAGGGCCACCTAGTACTCATCACAAGTGCCCTCCTTGATACTCATCACCCATTTAACCTATCACCTGCTCTCATATAATTTTTAAATGCACTTACATGCACACACACACACACTATAAAAACACACACACACACATGCATGGTGGCATTGGAGTGTACGAAGAACTGAGGAACTACCTACCGGGATTGCTTGTGATGGCTGAGGTTAAGTTCGTACATGCCCTCTGACAGATCATAAAGTACAAGAGTTAAGGAAGGGAAGAGAGTCAGGAAAAGGGCTTCCAAGTAAAGAAACAGCATGAGAAATGCTGCTATGGAAAATGTCAAGCAGTTTGGAATTATTGGGGTATGGAAATAGACAAATGAAATAAAGGGAGGGTAAAGGGGGGAATTCTAGCAAAAGCAAACCTAGAAGGTTTCATCTGTCAGATCACAGAGACTGGAATACGACGTGGTAATGAGAAAGAATGAAATATGGCCTTTTGTAGCAACATGGATGGAACTGGAGAGTGTTATGCTGAGTGAAATAAGTCATCCAGAGAAAGACAGATACCATATGTTTTCACTCTTATGTGGATCCTGAGAAATTTAACAGAAGACCATGGGGGAGGGGAAGGAAAAAAAAGTTAGAGAGGGAGGGAGGCAAACCATAAGAGACTCTTAAATACTGAGAACAAACTGAGAGTTGATGGGAGGTGAGGGAGAGAGGAAAGTGGGTGATGGGCATTGAGGAAGGCACCTGTTGCAATGAGGACTGGATGTTGTATGGAAACCAAATTGACAATAAATTTCATATTAAAGAGAGAGAGAGAGAGAAAGAGAGAGAGAGAGAGAGAGAGAGAGACTGGATTTGACCTTGAAGAAAATAGGGAAGACTGAGGTGTTTTGTTTCAAGGGGTAACAGTGTCCCACTGGTATTTTCATTGTTAAACCTGGCAACTTTTGTGAAACATTTCAAGGAGGCCAAGATGAGAAGAAAAAAAAATTGAAAGCCTTTTGTACATTGTGGTAGCCTTGTTGAGTTGCAATACAACATGAAGATGGGAAATGTTCATGGAATAGAGATAAATGGATGGAATGTGGATAAATTCATGGTGGATATTGGAAAATTTAATTGAACATGTATGTTGAGAGAATAGTCATTAAGGATGACTTTTTTCAGGCTTTTTGTTGTTCCATGATAGGTTGCTAAATTTTTCAATTGAGATTAAAACTAAAAGGGAGGTTAAACCACATGGAGTTATGAGAGTGAATAGTAAAGAATACTTACTTCTGAGTTGGAAGAATAATGAAAGTAATGGCATTTCAGGAAAATAAGGAACAACATATGTCAAAAAAATAATGGTAGGCAAAGGCAATACAATAATTGAGCAAACACTGGAAGATGCCATCTTTGTTCAAGTAATAGCAAATAAACAAGGTTCCAGTAATGGGAAATAGGAATAAGGATGTGATGGAGATATTGCTCTAAAGATAATCTGAGTAGAAATAATGAAGATTTACCTATCTGGTTAGGGAATGCTTATACTTACTTCTTTGTTCCAGAGTGTATATTTTCTAGTAACTTTGTCTAGTCTCTGGAAATGTTTTCCTTTTAGGCCTAACTATAACATAAATGAAGGAAATTTTCAATAGATTTTTAGAATAGATCAAGATTAAGAACAACCATGACAAATTACCACATAATATGATTTGCATTCTGTGTCAGGTTTAATATTTACCATTGATACAATAAAACACTAAGCAATACACAGTACATAAATTAAAGCAAATTAGGAGATAGTAAGCAAGTAAGCAAATTTTTTGTTGACATACATCTGTATCTATCTATATCCCTGTATAAAAACACAGGTCGTGATGAGAACATGCAATACACACAATTATGGAAACAGCTGTAATGATAGAGAGTAACAGGATGTGAAGAAGCCTTCAGATTTTGGCAACAAGGGAACTCAGTGAGATACATTATCCATTGATTGCCTCCCTGGGAATATGACATTTAAACTGAACCGTGGAGAATAAGAAGGCTTCCACCACATGAAGAGTAAAGAGAAACACACCTTCAGGTAGCCATAAGAGTAGTTACAAAAGACCAAAAGTGGGAAAGAATTTAGTTTTCTTATAGGATAGCAAGACCACTGAGCTTGGAGCACAGCACTGAAGGGTAGTTAATAAGAGAAGGTTAGAAAAAATGGGCAAGGTAGGGAAGATGTTAGAACCTACGTGTTATGTAACAGTGAAGTTTATGACATAGGCTAGGAGAGAAATTAGGCTTCCAAGAATAACATCTTCGATTTGAACACATCAAAGCAACAAATGGGGTCTTTATAGACACAAAGGGCTTAAGAAATGTCCATATCATAAAAGTGCTCAAAGCAGACATTTTCAACATCAACCACACCTTTTTACTTTTAAAGCTCTATCCTTTTTTACTTTTAAAAATTTGTTTTCCTTTAGTTTAAGGAATTGTATGTGGCCTTATATAAGATATGACTTGTTCTCATCACTGGCCCCAGGCCAGGTAGGCAAGGTAACATTTAAATGCATGGCCACAAAAACAATTCTTGGCAGGAAACTTCAAGGGCAGTGAACTTCAGATAAAAAAAAAAGTGATGGAGATACATCATTTTCACTTCTTGAAATTACTAAGTGGTACTTCTACTAAAACCAAGGATAAATGAACAGTATATATATTCCCCCAGAGTAATACTTTCTCAAAATATTGTTTTAAAGTTTTGATGGGCTCTGATAAAATTGCCAAAACCTACATTTCAAAATCAATATACTCATAATCTAAAATTTAATAATAACATATTCTATTCATCAATTTTCTCTTTGCAAGTGATGAGCTTTTTGCAGTAAAACAACCATAATTAAATCTCTCTTCTGTAATGTGCATGAAATCCTGCTGCCAGGTATGACAGCCAAAGAATAATTTTTTTAAATAGTTTAAATATAATTTTCCTGTGTTTTATTGGAGCTTTAGGCTTGCTAAGATCTTAGGGAAAGTTTATTTAAATAAAATGAATCATTACATTAAAATCATACTCTGCATCTAATACCATAATCTTGAGTATATTTTATTCTCATTGATAGCAGTCCTTTTTTGAGACAACATATTTCATATAATTTGGTATGATCAATGTGAAAGGTTTAGGATTATGTCAGTTATTTTAAGTTTAATTCTAAGTGTGGTTAGATAACAAATTCTACCAAGAAATCACAGTTTGAAGGCAGTCAACTAGCTTTATAAGAGAAAGAATGATGTTGTGAATTAAACTATTAAATATGCTTCTATTAGCCAATTTCATTCAACAATCGGCAGTTTTCTGATTAGTGTATTAGACTAAAATGTTTCATATTGGTTAAACAGTTTCTTATTAAGTAAGCATAATAATTTTTGGAAATGGGTTTAAGGTTCAGTTAAAAATATTCAGGAATATGGATTAGTTTAAATATCTTAGAGATACTCTTCCTTGTAACTTGCAAGACTAGAGTATTAAAAATTCCACCCAGATCTACTTTCTGAACTACCAGAGATAATGCATTCAGATTCTTGAACTAAGAGTGTGGGGGTGTCTGAAGCCATCCTTTCATGCTAGAATTCTAACCTGAACATTTAGTTGTCTGATCTTGAGGAAATCACTCATTAAAGAATTTAGAACAGCTACTGGCAAAGCAATAAATATTAAAATTCTTCTTTGATATTATAATAAAATCTTTGTAGTGATGATTAAAAATAAAGTGAATATCACCATGGCTTGTCATTATATATTGACAACCTACTAAAAACAAATTAGAATTCTATTGCAAAAACCAGCAATAGAGTATTCAAACATTATGAAAACACATATAACTTTTCTTGAAATTTCTCTTTCTGACATGTACATGCCTTCAATTTTCCTTATATTTTACTCACGCTCTGTTTTCTTCAGTTGCTATTTTCAAAGAAACAATCAGCCATATGCCCACAAAAGCATGAAAGAAAATGTTGTAGGATGGGATTACATGACTTATCTATATTAAATTTAAAAGCTACAAACAATGTAAACAAACACTATGAAAAGCAAAAGTAAAACTTAGCGCACTGTTGTATTTTTTTGCAATATATATGAATTTGAAAAACACCAAGACTAAAACTGGGCTATTAGAAGTCAGAATAGGGCACCTAGTTGGCTCGGTGGGTTAAGTACCTGACTTCAGTTCAGGTCATGATCTCAGGGTTTATGAGTTCCATTGGGTCAGCTCAAGCCCTGCTTCTAGTGAGCATGAGCCCCACTTCTGATGAAAATACAAACCAGGCTTCAGGTGAGCCCTGTTTTTCTCTCTTTCTCTCTCCCTCTCTCTCTGCCCCCCTCTCATTTGTGCCCTCTCTCAAAAAAAAAAAAAAAGAATAAAGAAAAAGAAAAGGTCAGAATAGCAGTTACTCTTGGAAGGTGACATTATGAGGCTTCTTGGTTTTAGTTAATATTTTGTGGTGTGGGGTGAGGGTGCTGGTTATAAGGGTGTGTTCTCTTTGTGAAAATCTATCAACCTGTACCTTTAGAAATTTCTCTATGTACTTACATGTAATAAAATGTTTAAAATTGAGAAAAAAATGAAGGAAATTAACAGTTTTCAACTATTGGGATTTATGTCATAAAGTCATAGAAATATAAGAATGACTTCTAAAGTGTGGGAAAAACAACGCTGTAATCAAGATAACAAAACAGAAATTTCTAAGGAAAAAGAAGAGAGGTGTGTGTGTGTGTGTGTGTGTGTGTGTGTGTGTGTGTGTGTGTTCCACCCAAAAATCCAGGCTTTAGTTTTTACTTCTTTTGCTCTTAACTTTCTTAAGCAATCTACCTCTAAGTTTCTCTGATTTTCCTTTTTGATATGTTTTGGTATCTCTCTGTCCAATTTGCTCTACCCCACATCATTCTCAAGTATATGCTACTGCAGGTGTCTAGTAATTGGAATTGGACCTTAGCATAGAAATGTGTCTAACTATTTCCTTTTTTTGCCCCCTGCTGGCTAATTCTGAACACCCAAACCAAATGATAACTACAAAATGAAAGTTTAATCATGTGGCTAAAATAGGTTTAATCGTATTTACAGCTCTTAGCATAGCCATAGTCTTAATAAAAATGTACAGGTGTCCCACCCATTCCATTCTTTGTTCTAGTAGTAGTGGCCTTATTTCCTTCTTTAGAAGTTACCATTTTTTACTTTCCATACTACTTCCTGTGTTTGGATGATACCCCCCCCCCACCTTCTCACTTCAAAACCCCCTACTGACTTTTCATGTAAGAGCTCAATCACTTCCTTCATGGATCATCTTCTTAGATTTCCTGACTTCGCTGCTGAATCAGAGAGAAAGAACAAATTTTGACAATTTCTGACCCAAAATATTCTAATTTTATATTTAGACACTAGAGAATGGTCTTTGGGTTCTTCTGGGGTAACCATGGATGTAACTAAAGTCAAAATGTCATTAGCCATCAAAATTCAATGTCTGTATTTTAATTATTGGGTTGCAGTGATATTGTGAGTTTCCAGGAATTGGTGACAATTTAGAACTAGTACATGAAATTTCCAGAAAGTTCTGAGCTTTTCTTACTTCAATGTATATTTAAATGGCTTATCCAGAGATCCTTTAGGTAAAGCTATTAGAAATAAACCCATCAGTATCCAGTATTGTTTGAGTTGTTCCTGCATATCCATGTTTTAAGTATACCTGGACTCCTTTCTGACCTCATCAGCCTTTACTAGGCTATGCCTCATTGGCAAATCAAAAATCCACAATGAAAATTTATTTTATTTTTCTCATGTTGCATGTTGACTGTGACTCTACTTCACCCGTTTTCTTCATTCAGGGATGCATCTTAAGGAAATAACTCATTTTGAAACATGTCATTTTTAGGGTCAGGAGAAAAGAGCCATTACCACAATTGCCTTTTAAAACTTTTACTTACCAATTGGGGTGCCTGGGTGGCTCAGTTGGTTGAGCGTATGGCTTCAGCTCAGGTCATGATCTCACAGTTCGTGGGTTTGAGCTCCACATCAGGCTCTGTGCTGACCGCTTGCTCAGAGCCTGGAGCCTGCTTCAGATTCTGTGTCTCCTTCTCTCTCTGCCCCTCCCCCACTCACGCTTTGTATCACTCTGTTTCTTAAAACATAAATAAATGTAAAAAAAAATTTAAACTTTTACTTACCAATGGAAGATATCACTTTCTATTAATATGTCAGTGGCCAAGCCTGTATAGCCTTCTCAAAGGGAGAGACAGATGGCAGAGGCTATTTAGTCATAGGGCCAAGCAAAGAAAATACATGGACAAAATAATAGAATCTAACACATTTCATTCTGCAAGCATCACATCTCTGATTTGACACAAATATGGTGGATGGTTGGGGGGGAGGAAATCATGATTCTCTACCCTTTCTCTCTGTTATAACTTTTTACTTACTAGTCTTAAATTGATGAATTTTTAAAGGGAGGTAAAATTGAGTAGATTGCTCATCTGTTTATTTCTTTTTTTTTTAATTTTTTTTTCAACGTTTATTTATTTTTGGGACAGAGAGAGACAGAGCATGAACGGGGGAGGGGCAGAGAGAGAGGGAGACACAGAATCGGAAACAGGCTCCAGGCTCTGAGCCATCAGCCCAGAGCCCGACGCGGGGCTCGAACTCACGGACTGTGAGATCGTGACCTGGCTGAAGTCGGACGCTTAACCGACTGCGCCACCCAGGCGCCCCTCATCTGTTTATTTCTAAGGAAAGCCATGACAACATAACCACCAAAAATGATTGTATCACCATCACAGATCCCATTTAAAAAAAATTAATGTTTATTTATATTTAAAAGAGGGGGGGGGGGATGTGTGGCAGAGACAGACACAGAATCTGAAGCAGTCTCCAGGCTCTGATCTGTCAGCAGAGAGGCCAATGTGGGACTCAAACCCATGAGCCATGAGATCATGACCTGAGCCTCAAACCCGTGAGCTGTGAAATCATGACTTGAGCTGGAGTCAGACACTTAACCGACTGAGCCACCCAGGCACCCCACCACAGATTCCTTTAAATTATTGCAGTTCATACTATCTTCTCCAGCAGAGAGAATCTTACCTACCAGTAAGGTTTCCATGGATGTTGAAATTTCCTCCCACTGAAAGTATGCATAAAATCTTTAGTAATGAGACATTTTTCTACACTATTTTACAAATCATAGTTAAAGGTTATTTAAACCCAAACATATGATCCAAAAATTCCATCTTTCTAAATATTTAGATTTCCTGGGGGTGTCTGGGTGGCTCAGTTGGTTAAGCGGCTGACTCCTGATTTCGACTCAGGTCATGATCTCACAGTTTGTGGGTTAGAGACTTGCATTGGACCCTGAACTGACAGTGCAGAGCCTGCTTGGGATTCTCTCTCTCTCACTCTTTTCCCCTCCCCTGCTCACTCATTCTCTCTAACTAACTAACTAAATAAATAAATAATAAACAAACTTTAAAAAAGATTTTAAAAATATTTATATTTATTTCCCTCAACATGAGGTGTGGTACCTGTCATACAGTTGTGCTTATATTCCGCCCCCCCTCCTCCAATTCCTAGAAGGGATAGGAAGGACTAGGAAGGGCTAGGCCCCTGGATTGGTCTTTTAGAGCTATGATTAATCTTTTCTACTTATTCTAGGATATCATGTAAATGCTAAATTTTATTTTGACATGAATTAAAAGTTATTGAGAAAGATTGTTTTTGATTATGCCAGGGAATCTCTATCATCTTTATTTATTTGGACTGTGTATATTAAAACCAGGCTAGAATTCACCAGTGGAGGTTCTAATGTGACAACCTACCAGGCCAAATTCTGAGTGTGATGTCTAGTCCTCTCTGTTCTGAAGAGGTTAGCCATTTCAAACATTGTTCCTCCACTGCTATAGAATATTCCTGAATTTAGTTCCTGATTTGAGCTGCAAAATTTGGAGGTTATTTAATGTGTGCGTGTGAATGTGTGTGTGTGTATGTGTTTGGTCTTAAGTTTTCTCTAGCCTGCAGAACACTGTCAAAAACAGCCACTTTCATCCTCTTCCATTCAGAATTCTTGGATTTCAAAAATTCATTCTGCAAGAGCTTACCTCAATGAGCATTTGATTCCAAATCGTCAGCTAATTTGCCAGCTTGTATTATGAATAGGTGTTTATAGGCTTCTGCCTAATCTAAGCCATTTCGTTATTTTTCAGTCCCTCACTTCACTAGCCCCAGTTCTTTTGCCTACAGCCACTGTTTATAGCAGCTTATCTACCAGGCAGGATTATAAATTACAAATGATATGATGTGACCTCAGATATATATTTTTAAAACGCATGGAGAAAATTAAGTAAAATCAATTGAAAGTAATTAGAAAAGACAATTTGAAAAATGTAGGCGGTAGGAGGTAATGAACTGAGAAAATTCCAAAGATACAGGCAGTAGCAACCACAATCATATCAGTTAGTCAAATAAGATCAGTGTATCCCCATGATACAGGATTTTATATATTCATTGTTATGTGCTAGCTTTAACTCACCTCCTCAAATTCCCTACATGATGTCTTCAAAAATTTCCCAAATTAACAATCATAAAAAGAAAGAGTGGTTCGGCAGTGCTCATGTTACTTAGCCACTCCCTGTCAAGCATGGGGTAAACAATGGGATGATCTAGCCAATTTGAACTTCTGTAGAGAGAGGCAGACTAGATATGCCTTATGACAAGAGACACAAAATCAATGTAAAAACCAAAAAAAGTAAGAAGAAGAGTTGGATTCTCAAAAGCAAAAGCATCAGCTGTATGCTGAAAGATTTTTAAATTACAATTTATTTGATATTTTGGTGTAGATAGCATGTAAAATTCATCTGAAATCATGTTTTTTGGTGGTGGGAGGATGTTGGAAAATAGAGGCAAAAATTCATTTAAATCAAGATGGAATTTATTAGTTTATTAAGCCAAGAGAGCCCATAATATAGAATAAGTAGACTGAATATTTCTGCATATGTAGTCTAAGGGGCAGTTAGAAAGCAGGAAGGAGGAATTTCATTTTAAATAAGATTGGATTCAGAAAAATACCAGTTGGATTAGTTACAGAATGTAATTGAAAAGTCTTTTTTGGGATTGGTTATTATTGTAGCATGATGTCATTTATTTGGACATGAAACCAGACTTCATCTCCCAGAGATGAGTCCTTTAGGCTCAAGCGGACTTATGATCAGCGGCAGGCTGGCCTTTGTGCGCATGTACGTTTTAAGCAGAAATTTTCCTTATCTCATATGACAAATCAATAGAAAACTAATACACACATATCTAAGCTTTCTGTCCTACAATGTACCAAACCCTTTTAATAATATTTTTCCAATCCCATATTTCTTTATTTGCTAAGTTTCTGTGGAACATATTATGTATATAGAAAGTGAGGAGTAGAAGCTCATATTTCAATTATGGAAGTCGGAGTATTATTGAAAAAATAATTTAGCTGGAGTCTATGCACTCTGAAATGCATTTCATGTTTCTAAATGTGTTTCTGTTAACAATCTTGAAATATGCAGACTGTTGAAAAACATTTTTCTGTATCCAAGAATATGTAGACAAATTGTATTTGTGTTTTCTTCAAACAAAAGGGAGTCTTATTTTTTAAGTATACTTAGTTCTTTGATTATTCAAAATTCCCTTAGACAATTGCTCCTCATTAAGCAGGTTCATTACTTTTAATTTCAGAGATAGTGAACAATTTTATTGTCTTTTGTGGACTTATAAAATGGTTTCATGTCATCATTATTTTAAACAAACATTAATTTCTTACTGGCTCTATTTATCTTTATTTCACATTTTCCCCAACTTTTATTAGTGCAATATTGCTTAGAAATATCAGTTTAATAAACAAAATTTGAATGTTTAAACAAGCAAATATAAAAATGGAATTTTCCGCCATCTATACCCATCACGAATTGTTTTTGTTTAGATGTGTAAGTGTGTAGGGGTGTGTGTGTGTGTGTGTGTGTGTCTGTCTGTCTGTCTGTGTGCATATGCACTCACATCCATGCATTGCCTTAAACCAGTCAGCTAAAACAGTGAGGGACAAAATTGTGTTCTGAGGAGTATAGCTTTTGCTGATCATGTTCTTTGCATATTTACATGGGGGAAGGGAGGGGATGGAAATCCTGAAGATACTTTATCCACTGTACCTCAGTATACAGTACTTTTCCACTCGTAACCCTCTCCCCTGGCCCTTTCACCCAAGCAGTAGATCCATAAAACTGTCAAAAACTTTTATTTGGGACTTCCTCAATTGTGAGAAAGGACCCACATCTTTGCTGGTCCACCTGACTCTCCATAAGTGTATTGCTTCATGGGTAGAAATCAAACAGGGGAGAGTTAAACCTTTCCCTGGTTTTGGCCTCTTCCTTATACTATCATGATAAATGATTGGAGTCTTCATCCACTGTTACTTTCATCTGGCTCAAAGTTGCTTCAATTGGCCACTTCCATACTCTGCAGCTCAGCTCTTGCCTAGCTCAGCTGAGCTCCTGATACTGGCTAAACTCAGCACTATTTGCATCAAGGAAAAATTGTGGGTGTCTCACTCAACAAAGGAAAAACTTGGAAATTAAAGGATTTGGAGAAAAATACATTAGGTGAAATTCAGATGAAGCAGTATTTTGATGGGTCAAAGTAACCCTAGGCTATGTATAAGGGGTCAAAATCAGGTCTAGACCATAAGGTGACCTCAGGGTCCCTATGTACTTCGAAACTACAAATTTAAAATAGATATATAATGTTCTGTCCAGGAACCACTGATATGCAACCGGGATTAAATGGAGGCTGATTCTCAGTGTTGATATGATCAAGATTCTCCAGGCAAGAGAGAATGTTTCTTACTGATAGAATTTCAAACATCAATGTGTCTGATCACCTATTAATTATAGAACAAAGCTTCTCACTAAGAAATAAGTAGTTATTCAGAGTCTGATCTTGTTATGACACTGTACAGCTACTGTGTGTCTTTGGGAGTAGTGTATGTGAATTTTTCTCATATATCATTTGATATAATCAGGAACATCTTTGCATGCCAATATATGTTCACTAGTCTATATTTTGGCAAAATATACTAAGCTATAGGTGTCTTATAATTATTCATATAGCTTTCATTTTTTGATTCTTGGTTAAGAATTCTTCTATAAAATATTTTATTCTTTCCAATTTTGGTCTTGGGTGATATTTCTATAATTAAAATTGATGGAGAAAGCATCAGATAAATTTTTATTTTATGATACACTGTAAGTTGCTCCAATTTACATTTCTTTCAGCATTTAATGAGTATCATTGTTTTCTACTTTTGAAATCTGATAGTAATTTATTATTTGTTTATTAGTAATCCAAATACTTTGCTATATGCAGTGTTTATTTCATTTTTTTTGGTGAAGGTTTTTTCATAGATTGAGGACATTTTATTATTGGGATATAGTTTTCTGATCTTAAGCACATTTTTCAGTTCTGTGTTATCAAAAATCTAGATTTCTTGAATATGATTTATGTTGGGGACCTACAATGCCTCTATACATCTGAAGAATATAAATATGTACCTTTACTGTCATCTTGCACTTATGTATTTTTTTAGTTTCACTTATGTATTTATGTATTCACTTATGTATTTTGTTAGTTGCACTTATGTAGTTTTTAGGTTTTAGGGTTTTTTTTTTAGTTTTTTGCTTAAATTCCAGTTGGTTGACATTAGTGTAATATTAGTTTCAGGTGCAGAATTTAGTGGTTCAACACTAAAAGCCAGTGCTCATCACAAGTGTACTCCTAATAGTCATCACCCATTTAACCCATCCCCCCACTTACCTCCACTCCAGCAACCCTCAGTTGGTCTCTAAACTTAGATAGATAGATAGATAGATAGATAGATAGATAGATAGATAGATAGATACAGAGAGATAGAGAGATAGGGTACTTCTATTTCTAACTTTTAAAGGAACCTCCATACTATTCCAGAGTAGCTGCTCTAGTTTGCATTTTCTCCAACAGTGTAAGAGGGTTCCCTTTCTCTGCATCCTCACCAACATCTGCTGTTTCTTGTGTTGTTAATTTTAGCCATTGTGACAGGTGTCAGGTGATATCTCATTTAGTATTGATTTGTATTCCCTGATGATGAGGGATGTTGAGCATCTCGTCATGTATCTGTTAGCCATATGCATGTCTTCTCTGGAAAAATGTCTATTTATGTCTCCTGTCCATTTTTAAATGGGTTATTTGGTTTTTTGTGTGTGTGTAAAGTTTTAGAAGTTCTTTATAGGTTTTCGATACTAACCCTTTATCAGATATGTAATTTGCAAATAACTTTTCCCATTCCAAAGGTTGCTTTTTAGTTTTGTTGATTGGTTACTCCACTGTGCAGATTTTATCTTGATGTAGTCCCAATAGTTCATGTTTGCTTGTGTTTCCCTTGCCTCTGGAGACATGTCTAGTAAGAAGTAGCTAAAGCCGAGGTCAAAGAGGTTGTTGCCTCTAGGATGTGTTTTCCTCTAGGATGATGATGGTTTCCTGTCTCATATTTAGGTCTTTAATCCATTTAAAATTTTTTTTATTTTAAGTAGGCCCCATGCCCAGCATGGGTCTTGAGCTCACAGCCCTCGAGATTAAGAACTGCATGCTGTACTGACTGAGCCAGCCAAACACCCCTCTTTAATCCATTTTGAATTTATTTTTTGTGTATGGTGTAAGAAAGTGGTCAAGTTTATTTCTTCTACATGTTATTTTCCAGTTTTCCTAAAAACATTTGTTGAAGAGATTGTCTTTTTTCCATTGGATATTCTTTCCTGCTTTGTCGAAGATTAGTTGAACACAGTTGTGGATTCATTTCTGGGTTCTCTATTCTGTTCCATTGATCTATATGTCTGTTTTGTTGTGCCAATACAATACTGTCTTGATGACTACAGCTTGATAATATATCTTGAAGTCTGGAATTGTGATGCCTCCAACTTGGCTTTTCCTTTTTAAGATGGCTTTGGCTATTTGGGGTATTTTGTGCTTCCATACAAATTTTAGAATTGTCTGTTCTAGCTCTGTGAAAATGCTAGTGGTATTTTTTATAAGGATTTCATTAAATATGTACATTCTTTAGGGTAGTATAGAAATTTTAACAATATTTTTCTTCTAATCCATGAGGATGTAGTGTTTTTCCATTTCATAGTGTCATCTTTAATTTCTTTCATAAATGTTTTATGGTTTTCAGACTACAGATATTTTACCTCTTTGATTAGGTTTATTCCAGACTATCTTACTGGTTCAGATGCAATTGTAAATGGGATTGATTCCTAGATTCCTCTTCCTGCTGCTTCATTATTGGTGTGTAGAAATGAAACAGATTTCTGTTCATTGATTTTTTTGTCCTGTGACTTTTCTGAATTGATGTATCAGTTCTAGCAATTTTTGGTGGAGTCTTTCATGTGTTCTACATGGAGTATCATGTAATCTGCGAGTGGTGGAAGTTTGACTTCTTCCTTGATGATTTTGATGCCTTTTATTTTTTTGTTGCCTGATTGCCGAAACTAGGACGTCAAGTATTATGTTAAATAAGAATGGTGAAGTGGAAACCCCTCTCTTTCTGGCCATAAAGGAAAAGCTTTCAGTTTTTCCCTATTGAGGGTGATATTAGCTGTGGGTCTTTTGTACATGGCCTTTATAATTTTGAGATATGTTCTTTCTATCACCGCCTTGTTGAGGGTTTTTATCAAGAACTGATGCTGTATTTTGTCTAATGCTTTTTATGCATCTATTGACAAGATGATATGGTTCTGATACATTTTTTTTTTATTATAGTGTATCACATTGATTGATTTGAGAATTTCAACCAAACTTGCAACCCAGGAATAAATCATACTTGACTGTGGTGAATGATTCTTTTAATGCACTGTTGGATTCTTTTTGCTATGATCTTGTTGAGAATTTTTGCATCCATGATCATCAGGGATATTGGCATATAATTCTCTTCTTTAATGGAGACTTTATCTGGTTTTGGAATCAAGATAATGCTGGCCTTGTAGAATAGGGTGGGAAGTTTTCCTTCCATTTCTGTTTTTGGGAATAGTTTGAGAAGAATAGGTGTTACCTCTTCTTTAAATGTCTGGTAGAGGGATGCCTGGGTGGCTCAGTTGGGTAAGCATCTGACTTCAGCGAGGTCATGATCTCACGGTTCATGAGTTCAAGCCCCGCGTCCTGCTCTGTGCTGACAGCTTGGAGCCTGGAACCTGCTTTGGATTCTGTCTCAATCTCTCTCTCTCAAAAGATGAATAAATGTTAAAAAAAAAAATTTAATGTCTGGTAGAATCCCCCCGAGAAGTCATCTTGCCCTGGACTTTTGTTTCTTGGGAGACTTTTTATTGCTGATTAAATTTTTCCATGGTTATCAGTTTGTTCATGTTTTCTATTTCTTCCTGTTTCAGTTTTTGTAGGTTTTATGTTTCTAGGAATTTGTCCATTTCTTCCAGATTGTCCAATCTGTTGACATATAGCTTCATAATATTTTCTTAATATTGTTTGTATTGCTGTATTGGTTGTGATCCCTCCTATCTCATTCATGACTTTATTTATTTGGGTCCATTCTCTTTTCTTTTTGATAAGTCTGGCTTGGGTTTATCAATTTTATTCTTTTTTTTTAACTTTTTAATGTTTATTTACTTTTGAAGGAGAGAGAGAGAGACAGAGGGTGAGTAGGGGAGGGGCAGAGAGAGACAGGGAGACACAGAATCCCAAGCAGGCTCCAGGCTCTGATCTGTCAGCACAGAGCCTGACATGGGGCTCGAATTCATGAGCCATGAGAGCATGACCTGGCTGAAGTCAGATGCTTAACCAACGGAGCCATCCAAGTACCCCTCAATTTTATTTATTCTTTCACCAAACCAGTTTCTAGTTTCATTGATCTATTCTACTAGGGTTTGTTTTTGTTTCTATATCATTTATTTCTATTGTAATCTTTATTATTCCCCTTCTTCTTCTGGCTTTAGGTTTCATTTATGTTTCTTTTTCTAGCTCCTTTAGGTATAAGGTCAGGTTGTTTATTGAGATTTTCCTCACCTCTTGAGGTAGGCCTATATCACTGTATACTTCCCTCTTGTGACTGACTTTGCTACACCCCAAAGATTTTGAACCATCATATTTTCATTCTCACTTGTTTCCATGTATTTTTTAAATGTATTATTTAATTTCCTGGTTGACCCATTCATGCTTTTGTAGGATGTTCTTTAACCTCCATGTATTTGTGGCCTTTCCAATTTTTTTCTTGTAGTTGACTTCCAAGTTTCATACCATGTGGTCTGAAAATATGCATGGTATGGTTTTGATCTTTTTGTACTTGTTTAGGGCTGATTTGTGACCCAGAATGTGACTTATTCAGGAGGACGTTCCATGTGCACTCAAGAAGAATGTGAATTCTGCTGCTTTAGAATGAAATGTTCTGAATATATGTTAATTCCATCTAGTCCAGTGTGTCATTCAAAGCCATTGTTTCCTTGATTTTCTGTATGGATGGTCTGTCCATCACTGTTAAGTGGGATGTTAAAGTCCCCTACTATAATCATATTATTATCAATGAGTTCCCTTTTGTTTGTTATTGTTTTATATAATTCAGTGTTTCAGGTGGGAGGCATAAATATTTACAATTGTTAGATTGTGTTGTTGGAGAGACCCCTTTATTATGATATAGTGTCCTTCTTCCTCTCTTGTTACAGTCTTTGTTTTAAAATCTAGTTTTTCTGATATAAGTATGGCTACTCTGGCTTTCATTTGATGTCTCTGCATGACAAATCATTCTCCACCCCTCACTTACAATTTGTAGGTATCTTTAGTTCTAAAGTGAGTCTCTTTTACACAGCATATAGAGCACTTAAGTCTTAATTGTGGTATTTTTGCTTATTTTTTTTTGTATGTATCGTGGGTAGAATAAAAGTCCCCTAAGATGTCCACATCCTATTTCTCTAAATCTGTGAATATGTCTACCTTACATGGCAAAAGGGATATTGCAGTTGTGATTAAGTTAATGATTTTGAGATGGGGAAGTTATTTTGACTTATTTGGGTGGGCCTGATCCAATCAAAAGGTTATTTACAAGATAGAGGCAGGAATTTCAAAGTCAGAGAGGTGATGACCAAAACGAATATCAAATTGGTGCAGACCCAGAAGTCAAGGAATGTCAGCCTCTAGAACCTAGAAAAGGCTAAGGAATAGATTTTCTCCTAGCACCTCCAAAAGGAGCATAGTCCTGCCCATCTATTTCACAGTTCTGAAAGCCAAAACTGAAATAATAAAGTGGTTTTCCTTAAAGCCACTGAGTTTGTAGTATTTTTTCACAGCAAAAATAAGTATGTATCATTTTTACAGCAACAATAAGAATTGATATATGTAAAAATAGATATATGTATTTATGTTTTACAGCAACAATAAGTATGTAGGATTTTTTACAACAATAAGAAATTTATATATGTAAAGTTTCAATATATATAGAAATTATTTGCTTTTTCCTGTGATTTTTTTTAAAACTTAACTCCACCAAAACAATTAATTAAATTAAATTAAATTCACCAATCTAGTTTATTCTATATTTTTCTTGTAATTCTGTGATGATATTCCACCGTCAACATATATCTGATAGAAGCAATGTGTGTATATAGGCACATTTTGACATATTTGTACTTTCCCACCATGTTTTGTCATATACCCTATAATGTCACCTCATTTCACATTTTTTCTTTCTTCTTTACTGTTAAGTCTGTGTGTGTGTGTGTGTGTGTGTGTGTGTGTGTGTGTGTGAATATTTTTTTCATATTGAGTAAACCTTCTCTTTCTAACTATATTCAGAATCTACTCCCCACTGATATACTTAGGACCTTGTATTATCTGGTTTTATTCCCTACTGTCTCCTCATCAGAATATAAACTTTTTTATTAAGTATATCTATTTATTTTGAGAGTGCATGAGAGGGGCAGAGAGAGAGAGAGAGAGAGAGTCCCAAGCAGATTCCACACTGTCAGTGCAGAGCCCAACATGGGGCCTGAACTCACAAACCATGAGATCATGACCTGAGCCGAAACCAGGGGTTAGACACTTAACCGACTGACCCACCCAGGTACCCCCAGAATACAAACGTCTATAACATAATATTTCATTACCCAATAACTATTAAAATTAGGTATAATTAGGTTTTTTGGAATTTTTGTTTGTGTAATAATTGAGAATGTTTGTAGAAGAATTAATAATGTAATGTTAAATCTTTCTATCAAAATCATTCTCTTGGATTACAGGGAAACAATCATAATTGTACTTGGACATGGCATTTTCACCATTGCTAATATTTCTCACTTGTATTCACTTTTATATTACTGTATGGAATTGAATAAATAATATGGCAGTACCTCTAATTTTTGCTTTAATCTTCATTTAATGGGAATATTCCTATTTTAGTTAATTTTAGTTAAATACAATTTAATCTTTAAAATATGGATGAAAAATGGGGCACCTGGGTGGCTCAGTCAGTTAAGCACCTGACTCAATCTTGGCTCAGGTCATGATCTCACAGTTTGTGAGTTCAAGCCCTATGTGGGGCTCTGCACTGACTGCTCGAAGACTGCTTGAGATTCTTTCTCTCCTTCTCTCTGTCCCTCCTATGTTTGCACACTTTGTCTTTCTCTCAAAATAAATAAACTTTAAAAATAAAATAAAATATGGTTGAAAATTCATTTTATGAATTAAATTTTTATTTTTAAAATTTGCATTTTGTGACATGACTTTGTAAACAACACACTATAAATTTGATCTATGGAGATTGTCTTGGTGAAATAAAAGATCATCATGTCTAAACGTTCCATAGTTATTTTATATTTCATGGGATATAATATGTATGATTTGTCAAATCAGTTTTGTCAAGTCTATCAGTTATTGTTTTGGACACATTTCCTTTGTCAGATATTAAGAATATATATATTTTTAAATTCTCTTTGGCTACCATAATTTTATCCATTTCCTTTTTACTATAACTTTTTTTTGGAAAATAAATATATAAGTGATTCACTTTTGAGCTTTTGCTGTATGTTTACTTTTAGAAGACTACAATTATTCTTTTTAACATATATTAACATTCAAACATAGTTTCAATGTTATGAATGCAACTTTTAGTTTCTATTTTAACTGGTAAGTAACAGTGTGCACATTTTACATAATAAAAATTAATATACATCTGTAATACCTGAATTCTGACTTACATTATAATCAGCCAAATACTTTTGGAGCATGTGCTGCATTTTAAATACTACCTCCAATGTACATCAGCTATATGAGTTTAGGGGAATTTTTTAACTCATTGGTTTTGTTTCTCAGCTTTATACTAGAAAGGTACACACACACACACACACACACACTCTAAAATATATATAAATATGTAAATATACACATATATACATATATCAGAAATAATGTGTTTGTATGTGTATATATGTATGCATATGCACACATACATACACATAATCAGGAGTTACATTTATACTTTCTAATGAAATCTAATCCTACATTGTTCTTCCCTGTCTTCCTGATTGATATTTCCCTTCTTTCCTATTGAGGAAGGCAGTTCTAAGCAATAATATATTTGTTTCTTGCTCAATCCTATAATTACAGAAGATGGTTTTAAAGAATTACTAAATACGTACCACTATCTCAAAAATACTTAGCTTTCAATAGGAATACCTGTGTGTATGTTTGTATGTTGGTTTTAGCTGAGGGTTTATAGTTAAAGTATATGTTCAAATGTTACTTGGACAAATTATTTTCATTATTCTTCTTAAATTTCATTAATTTATTTACCTGAAATACCCTTTAATTTATTTGTCTTGTTTGCTTTCAGTTTGGGATTATTTTTTCTTATCCCTTTATCACATGCTCCTCCACCCTTGTTAGTTACCAATTTCATTATTTCTATAAAAAATATAAGTGGACAAAAACAATCTTTCTTACACAAAATCTAGAATGCTAGAAAAATTCTTAATATTTCATAATTATTTTTAATGTATATCCTTTTGTTTGTGCATTTTCATTATATTGGATTTCCATTAGATCAATATTTAATGATCTCATTATACCTCTTTTGTGAAAAACTTACTGGAATTTGGACAGTGCATGGTGGATTCTTGAACTTTTTGAACAGAAGGTTAACGTGATGTCGAAATCATTCTGAATAGTTGAAAACTCACATCTGAATTGAAAATACAAATCCATGATCAATTATAATTTCCATATTTAAATGATATGAGTAGAAGAAATAAAAGTATACAAATGGTTTTGATCATAGAAATCGATATGATGTGATGGTTAAAATAATAGTTGAAGAGTGAAACTGTAAAACATTGGTGATTCTTTGAACAAAAATAGTGATGTATGAATCAGAACTGAAACCAAAATTTCAGTTTGCAAATATAGAGACATGAAGGTGGTTTTAACAATAAGACCGAAATCGAGAAGAGGAAGTGTATTCATTAATTAAGAGAAGAGTTTTACCACAAAAGTATTTCATTTATAGCATACCGTAAAAAATAATGGAAGCACAAGAAATGCGTTTTGTTTAGAGTTGCCTCAGAGTTTTAAAATGAAGGTAAAATACAATTTGCTTCCTATTTTTCCAAACATCAAAGGCTTTCTGTAAGGAAGAAGGCTGGCAATAAGTTCCCAACAATGTGTCAAGAGAGTAACTAATTCATGGGACCTTTGGACCCCGTAGTATCAGGAGCAACAGGAGGCCTTCTGTTGAAAAGATCTGTGTTGTTTTCTTGTGCCTCTTATTTTTATCTCAAGGTATAAATTTTAATTTGAACCTGACAATTTATTGTCCTTGCACTTCTATATGAATTCCCCACAGGAAAATAGAACAAATGGTGATATCAAATCAAAAGACAATTGCTCCTTTTTCTTCCATTTTCCTTTATGATTGCAAATATTGGGTTGAGGTATTTTAAATATTAAAGTTAGTTTTATATTCCAAAGTGTGAATTCTACATTGATATGCACATTAGAGTTTTCAGTTCATTTTCGTATGGAATAATTAAAAATATTTGTGTATCTATAGAATTTATAATTGAATATTCTTTTAGGGCTAACAGAGTTTATCTAATCAAGTAGGCAGGAAGAAATAAAGTTAAAGGATGAAGATTGAAAAAAATGAGTACCATCAGAAATAAGAAACAAGAATTAAAAATTAGAAGGAATGGCAGTATATTTCATTGGTACCTAAGTAACCTATTCCTGATTATAATCATGGAATTTGCCAATTACCAAAATTATGTTTCAGGAAAAATAAAATAGTTAATACTATCTCAAAAGATGTTTAAATCTGTAGGTTAACGACTTTTGGGCAAAAGGGACTAACTGAATATTCTCAAATCGTTAATTAACAAAGAAAGCCTGGAGTAAATGAATTTTAAATAAAATTTGACAGCGCATTGAAATTTTCTACATTGTCTTCCAAAACATTGTAAATATGTTAATAGTTAATATTGAGATGATAATTTTCCAGGAATCCTGCAAACACTGGAATTTTTTCTGCTTTCAGGCACCATATCCAAAAATTTCCCAAAGATCACATATGAGAAGTATCCAATGACTGATAAGGTAATCATCTTTATTGACATGTTGTTTTGCATACAAATGCCAATATTAAGGTGGTCTGAACCATGTCATGAACTTTCTTTTTCCTGGACTGCATGCCAGATTAGGCCCCAAAGCAAATCATCAAGCTTCCTTTGTATTCTTTTAAAAAAAATTTTTAATGTTTTTTTTTTAATTTTATTTTTGAGAGAGAGTGAGACAGAGCATGAATGGGGGAGGGCCAGAGAGAGGGAGACAGAATCTGAAGCAAGCTCCAGGCTGTGAGCTGTCAGCACAGAGCCCGACGCGGGGCTCGAACTCACAAACCATGAGATCTTGACCTGAACCGAAGTCGAATGCACAACTGACTGAGCCACCCAGGCACCCCTTCCTTTGTATTCTTTTAAAAGACTAATATGTTAATATATTCTTTGGCTACAGACAACATAATAAGAATGAGTTAAGAAATATCTTGTGATTAAATTTCAATATATTGGTCTTGCCTAGGACTCTTACTCAAGTATTCTTCAGGTGATGTCTCCAGTCCCTGGGTCAGTGAGCCCCTGTGAGATGAAACAGATGAACATGAAAAGAAAGGGAAAAAAAATCTGCTTGGATATTCTCCCTAGTGGAAGCACCCTCAATTTCCATACCCCAAGCTGTGTGGAAGCAAATAGAACCAAAAGAATTCCTACAAACTACATTTAATCTTCTTACTAAATCTTCCCTTATGGGGCACATGGGTGACTCAGTTGGTTAAGTATCTGACTTCTGTTCAGGACATGATCTCACAGCTTGTGAGTTTGAATCCCACATCGGGCTCTGTGCTGACAGCTCAGAGCCTTGAGCCTGCTTCAGATTCTTTGTCTCCCTCTCTCTCTACCCCTCCCCCGCTCACGCTCTGTCAAAAATAAATAAACATTGAAAAAACTTTTAAAAAACCATGGTTCTATATATGTGACAAATTCATACTAGCACTCCCCATCTCTAGGAAAGAAATGGATAAACAGGACACTAGAAATTGTGATACATTCCAGGAGAAAATGATACCTGAAAAAGATCCTGAGTGATGCCTGGGAAAAGTACTATATTTCCCTACTGCATTTTCTTCTCTTACTTTTCAAGTTATAAGAAAGTTCCCAGAACTCCTTTTACTTAGAAAGAATCGGCTATGCTACAGGCAAAGGCAAATTCTTCCCCTTAGTAAATAGAAACTACCCAAAGCCCACACTGCACCTGCATTGTCAATTCTATTGGTAACTATTGGATCATTTCCATTTAAAAAATTTAAAAAAGCTTCCACACATTTCATAAAATTCTCTTTTGATGCCATTTTCTCCTCCAACTATTGCTCAATTTTCTTTTTCACCTTGGAATTAAATTTCTTGAAAAAAATTGTCCTTACCCAATTTTTTCTCATCCAATACTTTTTAAACCATTCCAAATAGAATTTTACCTCTTCAGTATTCTGCCAGCATGGATGCTAAGCATATTGGTTCCTATACATATTAGTCATTTCTCAGTTTTCCTTGTATTTATCCAGGTCTTTTTTTTTTTCTCTTCTTCAGATAAATACTTTTTTTCATGTAGACTTCAGAACAGTACACCCTCAAGGTTTTCTCCTTTCTCATTGACCACTTCTCCTTCGTCTTCTTTAAATTTTCCTCCTTAATCATTTCTTAATGTTGAAATGTTCCCAAATTCAGTTATTTAGAAGATATATCTTTTTATTTGCACCTGGTGCCTCTTTGGTCTTGTCTAATTTATAGTTTTTTACCTACCATTTGTACACAGAAAATTCCAAATATATATTTCCAGCCATAGATCTCTTATAAGTTCCCAAATCTTATGTCTAACTGTCTGCTTTATATATATTAACTTCTTAGAGATATCAGACTTGTGTCCAACAGATTTTGTATTATACGGAATATCTGATCTTCCTACAGTCTTTCTGATCACAGTAAATGTGAAGTCCACTTTCCCAGTTACACAGATTATAGAAACTTGGAATCATCTTTGAGTATTCTCACACCATTGTCTCTCAAAAACATATCTCTACTTTCAAAATATATCTAAAACTTAGTTCGTTTTTTCACGATTTTTTAAAATGTTTATTTATTTTGAGAGAGAGAGAGAGACTGTGTGCACGCATGCACACACACAAGTGGGGGAGGGGCAGAGAGAGAGGGGTCAGAAGATCTGAAGCATGTTCCATGTTGATAGCAGAGAGACTGATGTGGGGCTCAAAGTCATGAACTGTGAGAGAATGACCTGAGCCAAAGTCAGGCACTTAACTGACTGAGCCATCCAGGCGCCCCTGAAGCCCACTTAGTTCTTAGACATCCACTGACTGACACCCTGGTTCAAGCCATCATCATCACTCTTTTGGGTGATTACAACAGACAGTCTCCCTGCTTTTACATATGTCCTATTTTATCTATTCCTAACCCAAAAGCTAAAAAGACATTGTTAAAGTAGAGGTCAGATCATGCTAATCACTACTCAGAATCCTCCACTCTATTCCCATCTCATTCATAGTAAAAATCAAAAGCTTTAAAATGATCTACAATACATGAAACATTACTTAATAGTCATTCCTTATGCACTGCAGATATGTACTCCCCTCAAGGGCTGTATTCCTACTCTTTCATCAGCCTGAGGGATCCCTCTTCAAACATCTAAACTGCTCACTTATGCACCTCTTTCAGGTTTTTATTCAAATGCCACATTTTCAATAAAAATGTATCTTCTTAGAAGTATATAACATATCACAGATTTTATTAATATATTTTTAAATTGTTTTCTCTAACAAAATAAAAACTTTAAGAAGGAAGTTGTTTTATTATTTTTTTAACATTTTCATTTATAGTATATAGAATATTTTCTGTCATCTAACAGACTTTCAGTCTATTTTGCTGAATGAATGAGTGAATGCATTTCTGGCACTTTATACTTCCCCTTTACTTTAAGCTTAGAGACAAATGGTATAGTTCTAGTCTAAGTACAAAGGCGTAAAGGAAGAAGATCTGATGGTGTAATTTCTGGTCCAAAGGCAAGAGAAGACCAATGTCCCAGCACAAAGACAGAGAGTAGATTCTCTCTTACTCTGAATTTAGTTCTATTCAATCTTTGAATGGATTGGTTAGGGCCCACCCACATTGTGGAGGATAATTTAATTTGTATATTTCACCAATTCAAATGTTAATCTTTTCCACAAACACCCTCACAGACACACCCAGAATAAAGTTTAATTAAATATCTGGTACTCCATAGCCCAGTCAAGCTGATACATAAAATTAACCATCATGGACATTAAAATAAAATGTTATATCAGTGTGATGAGTAATTTATACTTAAATAGCTCATCAAAACCCTTTATCATTTCCTTAACTCTTCAAAGGTAATTGTGATAGTCTTCAATGTATTAGAAAAGCATTTCCTAAAGCTTTATTCATGCTTTATTTTCTACTTTGTAAAAGTTCATATGCTATATGAATGACATTTTATAGAGTTTCAACAACAACAAAATTATACACATAAATTATCCTGTTATGCTCATCAATAAGAAAAAAAATGAAATGGTAATTTGTGCTTTCTTAATACAAAAAAGCTTTAAAAAGTAATCCCTGACATTTAAAAGCAGCTGAAAATTAGTAGCTTATTGCCTACAGTATGCTTCTAATATTGTGGCATTGTATAACAAAACCAGGAGGAAAGGTCTTTATTTAAACATGCATTTAATCATTTCCAAATACTTTGTTTTCAAGATAAATCTGAATTAAAAGATAGGAAAAGAATTTTTACATCAAATTAAAAATAAAATAAATAAAGAATGCCAATTTATTTTTTCCCCAAGTAGAGCTTTATTAGAATAAGCAATAGTTGTTCTAGAATTATTTCCATTGGGTAACTCAAATTATCACAGACACGAAGGCATTAATTTTGTTGACGAGTAGAAGATAAAAGATCTTCAGTAGGCTTGGCAAAGAAGTTCTGGGCTTGGCTTAGGCACACTGACATGTCTGACAGTCAGCTGGCTGTTGGCTGATGTAAGATACCCTCAGCTTAGACTGTTGGCTCCATTTCACACATCACTTCATCCAGGAGACCAGCCTGGGTGTCTTTCATGACGATCTAAGAGGTCCAAGTGAGAGAACAGAAGTGTGCCATGCCTTATGAGGCTTAGGCTCAGATCTGGAACGCTGTCACTCTGCCACATTCCATTGGTCAAAAGCTACAAGGCCAAGCCAGATTAATGGGTAGAGAAATAGAAATGATGAGAGTTGTTGCAAAGACACGTTGCAAGGATTGTGGACATGATATAGGGGCTTGGGGAGGTGGGGCGAAAAGAGTGGAGAATTGTATTCACCTTTACAACCAATTTACCAAACACTCTAAAATCTGTTTTAAAAGCAGTATCCAGATTTATATTTCTATAATATAAGTCATTGCACTGTCTCAACCATTAATGACTTATTCGAATATTTGTAATACATTCCAAACTCTTTATCAAGACTTATAATACCTTTTATGGGGCGCCTGGGTGGCGCAGTCGGTTAAGCATCCGACTTCAGCCAGGTCACGATCTCGCGGTCCGTGAGTTCGAGCCCTGCGTCAGGCTCTGGGCTGATGGCTCAGAGCCTGGAGCCTGTTTCAGATTCTGTGTCTCCCTCTCTCTGACCCTCCCCCGTTCATGCTCTGTCTCTCTCTGTCCCAAAAATAAATAAAAAACGTTGAAAAAAAAATTTAAAAAAAGACTTATAATACCTTTTATGATATGATTTCTGCCTTCTCTGACCTCAGTTTCTACTATTCTCAGCAGGGAGCTTTCCTATGAATTCATCTGTATATCCCCAGCTTGTCAATAAAAATCCCAACATATAGTAAGCACTCATCAGAATACATGCTAAATAAATAAATGGGTTAATTAATATAAAATATTTGATATAGTCATCAACACATTTGTTGAAAAAAACTAACATAGTATTAAAAACAGTCTTAGATAAAAAGATGATGTTATCTCATTTTTCCTATTATACAAGATATATCCTAGATATATATTAGAGGAAAAACAGTGGCATTTAAACAGGTGAATTTAATAGCATTCTTTTTCACATCAATCTCCATTTATCTCTATCAACATTATAGTATACCATGCAATACCTAATTTTATACTGAGATCATTAGTGGAAGGGAAAATACTGTAACGAACATCATTGGTTCAAACAACAAAATTGTATCATGGGAAGTAATTAGGTAAAATGTTACCTGTAAATGTACTCAGGTTGATAACTGCAGTGTGAATTTCACTATTATTAAAAGAAATATTTAAATATTTAGGGACAGAGGGCCACAATGTATTTAACTTCTCAGATGTTTCAAAAATCATGTGTTTGTGTGTGAGTGAATATGTGTGTGCGTGTGCACACACGTGTGTGTGTGTGTGTGTGTGTGTGTGTATGGAGACAGAGAGAGACCGAGGGAGCAAATTAAAAATAACTACATGTATGAATGGATAAAATAGTAATGTACTGGATAAAAGCTTATAGGTATTCTTTGTAATATTCTTGCTCTTATAATTTTCTGTAAATTTTATTTTTTCCAAATAAAAGTTATCATGTTATATACTACAATAACAAATCTAGACAAAACCTCTATCACTGTAAATTTGGTGTCCTTCCCCCAATATTTGGGGCATCACATTAAAATTTTGTTTCCTGTAGGCACCTGGGTGTCTCAGTCTGTTAAGCATCTAACTCTTGAAATAGGCTCAGGTCATGATCTCATGGTTCCTGGGGTGGTTGCCCCAGATGGGGCTCTGGGCTGATGGTGTGGAGCCTGCTTGGGATTCTCTCTCTGTGTCCCTCCCCTGCTTGCATGCTCACTCTCTCTCTCAAGATAAATAAATAAACTTTTTTTTTTTACCCAGGATACCTGGGTGGCCCAGCATCCACTGAGGTTAAGCATCCACCTTTTAATTTCAGCTCAGGTCATGATCTCACAGTTTTTGGGTTCAAGCATTGCATCAGGCTCTGTGCTGACAGTGTGGAACCTGCTTGGGATTCTGTCTCCCTCTCTCTCTGCTCCTCCCCAACTCGCTCTCGATCTCCTTCTCAAAAATAAATAACCATTTAGAAAAAAAAAATGTTTCCTGACTGCCTTTTACAGGCTATTCACTCATATTAGGACCTAATCAGAGAGCTATCGTTTGAGCAGGACTCACTCTTTGGATTTTTAAAAATTTTATTTTATTTTATTTTTTTGTAGTAAGGTATATCAGTGAAGACTAAAATGGGAAAACAGAGTTTGTGTTTGTTGTCATTGTTGTTTTTCAATTACTGTTGTAGGGATAATTTACAGCAAGATACTATAAGACATAAGACCTTGGTGAGCAGATACCTCCTGCAAGCATCCGATTTTAGTAAATGCTCTTGTCTCCTCTCGTTGGAATACACTTAGATACTTCTTGCTTCTTCCTTTGCTACCAGAAAAACCACTTCACTTGGTATGTCCCTGGGTTTTTCCTCACCTTCTTCTTTATGATATTTTGTATCCCAGTGAGGTGCATTTCCACAGTAATACCACAGGATGACAGGCCTGGCCAGATTGAAACCATAGCCTTAAGCTACTTGTAGATGCAGTTAGCTCTCATCGAGTTAATGAAGTCTAAAGTGATATAAATATATTCTGCAAAAGTTTAATAAACTCTAAGCCTTGTATTGGCTTTCTTTAATAATAGGATGCCAATATTCATATGTAAAGGCAAATATAAATGTTGGAATCTTTGAGGAAGTGCTCATTACCATTTTTGAGTGTTCCTGTTAATTTCTTATTTAAAAAGCATAAACTTTTTGGCTCCATCAATATATTAGCAATATCATCCTATAATATATGCTCATGAATCAAAATAATCTATACACACTTAATTCTTCTTTAATATTCCTGGTAAAGTACGGGGTAGCTGTAGTCCACTCAGACTTTGCAGTCTTATTTGCTGTTTACCATCAGGCTCTTAGGTGGACCCAGATCGAGACTCTGGTCTGTTTTTGTTTCCCTGGCCACTTACTTCAATACAGTTGGCTTCTATCTGTCACCGGCAATCCTCTTTCTTCTCCTCCAGGTTTATGTTTGTCAAGAAATTGCTTAACCTCTATCATATTATTATCAGTTCTTTTCATCATAAGGTTTTTTACTTACCTGTTATACCCCCAAAAATACCTTAGCAGAAGGAACAGTTGGAAAACACAGCTGGGAAACGGGAAGCCATGTATCGCTGGCCAAGTTTTTTCTATAGGTGATTAGAGCTAACAGCATGACATAAATGTCCTCTCTATAAGACAATCAAACAGAAACATTTTTTTGATCCTCAACTGAGGGAACTAGAGCAGAAAAGATTAAGTGGCTAGTTTTCATGCCAAATCAAAATGATCTATAGCTGAGTCAATAATAGAATTGCTGGTATGTAGCCTATGTGCCCAAGGCATCCTCTGACCCATAAGAAAAGTTTCAGTTTAGTCTATGATTCTTGCAATAAGGTTAGGCATATGGTTTGTTGGAATTATACAATTGAACTCTTTAGAATAAGAAGTGACCTTATAAATCAATCATTCTAATATGTCTGAGATGCATAGATTTAATATATTCAACCTATGTACTTAATCATTGAACACTGACTAAATAGACCCTAGATCAAGTAAACAAGCAATTATTTGCTCTTAATATAGTATCTGTCTTATGTTTTTTAATGATTTGGAGTGTAAAATGTGTAGTTAATATTAACCTGTGGTAGCTCCTAGGTGGCTAAGTTGGTTGAGCATCTGACCCTTCATTTCAGCTCAGTTCATAGGTCATGATCCCAGGGTTGTTGTATCAAGCCCTGTGTTGGGCTCTGCACTGAACGAGGAGGCTGCTTGAGATTCTTTCTCTCTCTCTCTCTCTCTCTCTCTCTCTGTCCTGTTCCTCTGCTCATGTACTCTCATTCTCTCACTTAAAAAAAATAACATGTAAACCTAGATAGTTTTTAGATTATTTTCTTCTATAATCTTACAGCTTCAGTAAATCTTTGTCTTTAAGATAAAGGTATAATTTGGGGCTCCTGGGTGGCTCAGTCAGTTAAGCATCCGACTTCAGCTCAGGTCATGATCTCGCGGTTTGTGAGTTCGAGCCCCGCGTCTGGTTCTGTGCTAACAGCTCAGAGCCTGGAGCCTGCTTCAGATTCCACATCTCCTCCTCTCTGTGCCCCTCCCATGCTCATGCTCTGTCTTTCTCTGTCTGTCAATAATAAATAAACATTAAAGTAAAATTTTAAAAGATAAAGGTATAATTGACAGCATATATTTTAATCATTTTGTTTTGTTCTTATAATCTTGCTGGTTTGTACTTTGGATACAGCTGATACATGCTTGTAGTATTAAATTGAATTAATCCTATAAGGTGCATCAACAATGGTTTTAGTTTCTCAAATGGTAACTACTTCTAATTGTTGAAATGCACAATTACAAATATAAATGCATTGAAAAGCTAACCAGTCTCTGGGAAAGGGGACATATGTTCTGCAATTTTAACTGTAATTTCAAGACACAATGTAATAATTAATCCTTAAGCAAATAACTACTGAGAACTCACCATATTCAAAATACTATTTGTTTCTATGACACTGTGAAACTTTCCAAAGGTTATTACAAGATAATCAACACAGAAAGATGTTTTGTATGGTCTACTCAAACGTCAATAACATTCCTAAAAACTCTTTTCAACTATTTGAACATGAGTTAATAATTTATGAATACTACCAAACATACCTATGATGCAATGGATAAGAGAAAAAATGGTCTGAATACTAAGTGTTTGGTATCCATATGTTTCCTTTAGAGTGATTTGGAGAATTTGGACTGATGTAATCATATCCTGTTCTTTTATTGTCTGGAAAGTGACTGGAGCATTCTAAATACAGAGTCATAATAGACAGACATTTGAGTCATAGGGTTGGTCCACATGGAGATTATAAACATTACCAGTGCTCATCAATACCTGGTGTGCCACTTCTTACAGGAAGCCCAGCAGGCTGTTTCCTGAGCCTCTTATACTTAAGGTAGAAGCTAGTTCTTCCTAAAGAATTTTAAACAGAAATGACATGATTGAGAGGGGCGACTGGGTGGCTTAGTTGGTTAAGCATCCGACTTTGGTTCATGAGTTTGAGCCCCATGTGGATCTCTGTGCTGACAGCTCAGGGCCTGGAGCCTGCTTCTGATTCTGTGTCTCCCTGCCCTCAGCTCCTCCTCTGCTCACACTCTGTCTCTCTCTCAAAAATAAATAAAGATTAAAAAAATGTTTAAAAAAGAGAAAGAAATGACATGCCTGACTCCTGGCATATATCAGGATATATATGGACTAATTTTTTTTTTCTCCTTCCACCCTGAAGAGAGTTGGAAATCACATCTTGAGATGATTGTGTTGTACAATGGACATGCACTAGGTCCATGAGTCTCCAAAGAGCCACCAGATTACAGGAGACTTTGTCGGATCAACAAATAATCGTTTGCTAAGTTGAATCAGTGGGATTTCTTGATTTCGTCGTCACTCTAGGATAAAACACATTAAATTGAAAAATATAGATATTTAAACCTAGTAGGTGGTATTTAAGTAAGGGGGGAGTAGGGTTTAAACTAGGGAAAATATTTGAAAGCTGGGAAGTAAGACCTTGATCCTGTAAAGACACACAAAATCAAAAAGCAAATCTAAAGTATAGAAAAATGGTCAAGTCATGATGTTTGACATAACAGACAGATGTTTGGTGTTTCAAAAATGATCAGAGAGGAAAATAAGAAGTCTTATTATGTGGCAAAACAATGTTGCTTGTTCCATAGATATCCTGTTGGTTTGGTTGAAAAAGGTGTTTAAATGTACTATTGTCCTTCCTAGGTCTGCTCTCTAGAGTACTTTTTTAAATTTCTTAAACTAAGAGTCTTTAAGTTTTTTTGAAACATTCACTTATGTTTACCAATTTATTTAAAAGTATATGCATTTCTACATTTCATTATCTTCAAATGAGAATATTAATGGTTCTCCGATCAGAGAGTTGTTTTAATATTGACTGAATTATAAGATATATTGCTGATTGGGTGCTTCTGGTGCAGACTTTGGGATACAATTTAGCTGGCATGATGTTTTAAGTGCTCTTAGATTTAACACCTGTGCGAGGAAGGAGATGAAAGTAAAAATGCACCAAAGGGAGTAGTTCAGCAGAAAGCAGGCCTGGCAACCACCTCAACGGATCAGTAGGGGAAACTTTGCAGCAAGAATAGTCTTGCAAAGTTTTCTCTAGTTGTGCTGAAATGTCCAGGCCTTTATACCCCACAAAAATCTGCCACTGCATGTGGCCTGCTGGGAAGGCAAAATGGCAGCTGGGGCCACACTTTCTTCATTGATCACAACACGTTAAGTACTTAAAACAGACCTAAGCATGTATTTTTTAATGTTTTGTAGTGTAACAACAAAATTTATAGTCTCCGTATTAATACATTAATTATATTTGAGAACATATGTTAAAATTAAATAAGAACACTCTAAAGATAAATTTGTGCATTTTTTTCAAATATTGTCTATTAGTGGTTCAAAAATCCTTTAATTCTCACTGTAAATTAGAAGACTAGTGGAGAAGGAATGGGTTATAGGTGGTTTCTTTAATCTTTGAAATTCCAAACTCTCCCGAACTCAGTAGTTGCTTTTATATCCTCTCTTGTGTTGGGGCCAGGAAAAAGTTATTTTAGAAGAAAAGAAGGGGAAAAAAATATGCCAGCTTGTTTGCTTTAAATCTTGCTTCAGGAAGTCCAAAGCTGTCTCTGTCACCTCTGTCACCTCTTTGGTGCCCTTGGTTAATTCAAATCCTTGGGTTCACCCACTGGCGGATACTCACAGAAGGATGTGTCTCATCTAGTTGGCCATTCCTCTTAGCAATACATCTTTACCCCTGTTTTCTATCAGTTTATTCCACAGAAACTTTTTCTGAGCAGTAATCTTATACCTTCAGGCAAGCCATGGTGGCTAGCTACCTTTAAAGTTTAAAACTGCAATGTGTCTCCAAAGATTTACTTGGACATGAGGAAAATTCTAGCATACTTACACTGAAAACCAAGAAGGGACAGGTCCAAATCCATCTCTCTCTCTCTTTCTGTCTCTCTCTCTCTCTCTCACTCTCTCTTAACTTTTGCTGTGTCAGCTCCAGTCAGCCACTTACTTTTGGAACTTGTCAGTTGAATATTTCAGAGATGTTGCCCTCCAAAGTCGTCACATGACACCCTCTTCACTGTGCTTACAGTTGTGGGGAGGAAACTCCACCTTCCTCACGGGGCCATAAGATCCTTGGATCTTGAAAACTCATTCAACTATCTTATTTATTAATTCCTCACTTACCCTCTACCAAGTCTGAAAATGACTTAAGGGTGGTAAAACCACTTTGGAGATACTGATCGACTAAACTGTTTATCAATATAGTTACCCATTTTAAAACTGGAGATACAAAGCACATGCTTCTTTCAACTATGTGTTCTCAGATAAAACACCAAACCAGGAAGAATCCTATTTAACATTCTGTGCCGGTTTTGTTGTGCTGTGTAGGCCATGTTTGACAGACTTGTAGCTTAAAATATTTCGCTTCTCATTTGCCACGTGGAAAACCCATAGTGGTTGGAAGAATCTAAAATCTTTCAGTCTAGGGTAAATCCAATGAACTACTTTACTGATCTCCTTATTACATTTAAAAAGTATATAGACTTAGATCTAGCAATTCCATTTTTATGAATTTATTCCTATAGAAATACTCAAATCTACATGAAATTTTCAAAACAGTATTTTTTGTCCTGGTAAAATGGCAGACAACTTAATTGTTTCTTAGAATGGGAGCTTCAGGGGCGCCTGGGTGGCTCAGTCAGTTAAGCGGGCGACTTCAGCTCAGGTCATGATCTCGCGGTCCATGAGTTCGAGCCCCGTCTCGGGTTCTGGGCTGATGGCTCAGAGCCTGGAGCCTGCTTCCGATTCTGTGTCTCCCTCTCTCTCTGCCCCTCCCCCATTCATGCTCTGTCTCTCTGTCTCAAAAATAAATAAAACGTTAAAAAAATTAAAAAAAAAAAAGAATGGAGCTTCATTTATTTTAATATAATTTAAATGGAATATTATGTTGTACATGAAATAAATTAGATACCTATGACATTCAGAAGTAATTATTAGTGGGGAAGCAAGATTAACAAATACAAGGTATAATAGAATAATTCATTTATTTATAAGTATATATATGCATATGTATAATACCTATTTGCATGTAAATGAAAATTTTCTGGAAAAAAAAAACCATAAGGAATTGTTAAATAGTGATTAAACCTAAGCAGATAACTTGTATTTGCAACTAGAGAGAAAGAGAATTTTCATGTTATATATATCAGAAGTAGTTTAATACAAATTAAGTAATATGTGTAGCAAATTATTAATCTGCTTAATAATTTATAATGTTATTAATGTTAAAACATGCAACAAATATGATTTTAAAACTTAAAGAAACATATAAATGCAGATTAAATAAATGAATATAAAAAATTCTGAAAGATATAATCAAGAAGCATTAAGGACTGTGATTGATAGCTAGCAAAGAACTTCTTAGACCTGATTTTTAAAGCATAATTGGTAAAATTTATGATACAACATAAACCATAAAATTTAAACAAATTAAGCCTACATTAACTTTGAGTGAAACAATTAGATAATTATGGAAACAGGTAATTAAAAAACATTACCTGCTTTTCCTGGCATTCAAAGAAGAAAGAAACAAATTTTGAATGCCTAATTTTTTCTTTTCTTTTCTTTTCTTTTCTTGTCTTGTCTTGTCTTGTCTTTTCTTGTCTGTTCTTGTCTTTTCCTTTCCTTTCTTTTTTTAATGTTTATTTTTGAGAGAGTGTGAACAGGAGAGGAACAGAGAGAGAGGGAGAGCCAGAATATGAGGCAGACTCCAGGCTCTGGGCCCTCAGCCCAGAGCCCAACGTGGGGCTCGAACTCACCAACGACGAGATCATGGCCTGAGCCAAAGTCGGCCAGGTGCCCCTTGATTGCCTAATTTTTATACTCAAATGCAAGAATAAAAATCCTTTGTGGAAAAGTAGTCAGAACAACATGGGCAAATGCTTAATGAGCAGGTGGACCAAATAGATATTTGTTTCTAAAGAAGGCATATGAATGGCCAGCATGTATACACAAAGGTGCTCACACCACTAATCATCAGGGAAATGCAAGTCAAAGCCACAATGAAATGTCACTTCACACCTGCTAGAATGGCTACCATCAAAAAACAAAAGATAAGGGTGTGGAGAAAAGGGAGCCCTTGTACACTGTTAGTGGGAATGTAAATTAATACAACCACTATGGAAAACCTTATGAAGTTTCCTCAAAAAATATGATCTAGCAATCCTTCTTTGATATATACATCCAAAGGAATTAAAATTACTAACTCAAACAGATAGAAGCACAAGCACTCTTGTGTTCATTGCAACATTATTAACAACAGCCACGATATGGCAACAACCTAAGTGTCCATCAGTGGATGATTGGATGAAGAACATATGGTTTACATATGCAATGAAATGTCATTCAACCATGAGAAAAACCATTCCCAAATTCACAAATACAGCCATTTGTGACAATATGAATGCAACTTAAGGGCATTATGCTAAGTGAAATAAGACATGTACTTTATGATATCCATTTTATATGTGGAATCTTTAAAATGAAAAACTGACAGTATGGTGGTAATCATAGTGTAATATATAAGTGGATCAAATGAACACATTAGGTAAATTAAACTTATACAATGTTTCATTTCAATTATATCTCAAAACAAGAGAAAAGAAGAAAGGAAGAGATTTGTTGTTGTTTTTCCTTTTTCTTTCTCTACTTTTTCGTTCTTTTGGTCTTTGGCATAAACTTGTCTACATTTTTAAGGGTAGTAAACCTTATTTTTTACCTAGGCTATAGCAGTGTAGGAAGACAGTAGACCCAAATACAAAATGAAGATTAAAAAATAGATTATTTACGATGGGTGCATTTTCGAATACCATTGAATTGAAACTATAACTTGTTTCCTTGAGACAACAAAAGTACTATGACATGTCAGTGGATTTCCCTTGATCTATTCAAGAATAGACCTTGTGAACAAGTATTCAGTACAACCAATTGGACTACTGGATTAAGAATAATTTTTTTTAGATATATAAAATAAAAATGAAAAGAAGAACAAAATATTTGGGTCAGTTAAACTTACAATTTCATAGAAAAATACCTAGATAAAGGTAAGCATCAAGCAATGTTTCTCTCGATAGTGGAATAAGGGAGCCAATAATAAAATTAGTAAGTTCTGTTAAAAACTTAGCATGCTATTTATTTGCAATTATAAATTAAATTACCATCTATGACATCTGCAATTTTATCTTACATTAAATATGTCTGAACATGACTATACCAATTCCCATGTGTACTTCCATTCAGCACTTCCTAATAAATTAGAACATGGCAAATATTTATTGATATTTTGGCCCTTATTTAAGATTTCTTTCTTTGATAACAGTACCCAGATTTATTTTTGGAAAGAGTCAGAATAAAGATGAACATATTCAGAACCTTGGAAGATGGCAATAATGGAATTTCTGCTTGATGAAATCTATAGTGTTTATAATGAAAAATGAATTGATGAGATTAAACATTATAGCAGGAAAAGGTAGTGAACTTGATGATATGCCAATGGAAGCTATCTAAAATAAAGTGCAGAGTGAAAAAAAAACTTAAAATAATGAACAGAGATAGGGGATGTGAGATAGGGAATGATTTTAAATGGACTAGAGTTAGGCCATTAAAATCATTGAAGGAGAGCAGTTACAAGAACTTTCAGCAAACACATTTCAAGAAAAAATGGACAAAAACTTTCCAAATTTGATAAAAGCTATAAACACATATTAAAGAAGCTCAAAGAACCCCAAGAACAAGAAATGTGTTACCAAGTCATATCATAATTAAACTGCTTGAAAACATGGTTAAAGAGAAGGAAAGAAAACTTAAAAGAATGAAAGAAAAATACACATTGGGTGCAAAGAAAAAAAATGAGATTGGCTGCAGATTTCTTATGAAAAACAAAGGAAGAAATAAATCATTGTAGCATCACCTTTAAAGTACTGGAAGGAAAAAAAATATCTGTCAACACAAGGCTATTTACCTGGGTTGAAATATGAAAATATATTTCAAAGTTTTATGCAGATAAAAAGCATTTCAAATAGAAAATTTTAAAAACATATCCAAAGAACTGAACTCTAAAGAAAATACTGAATGTAGTCCTAGGAAACATAGGAAAATAATGCCAGTGGGAATTCTTGTACTTCATAAAGATATGATGGACACTCAAAATATATGTAGTTGGAATATAACAACTTTTTTCCTTATTATATTAGTCTATTCAGATATCATCCATGTCTGAGAAACTATCACAGCCAAATATGACTATTTAATGTAACATAGTTTCATAGATGGTGTCATGGAACAGGAAAAGGTAAGGACTAGGTAAAAAGTAAGAAAACCTGAAAAAAGTATAGTCTTTAGTTAATAACAATGCATCAACATCAGTTCATTAATTGGTACAAATACAACATATGGATATAAAATGTTAATAGAGGAAACTATGCAGGATGGGGACTCTTGGCACTATCTTCTCAAATTTTTTAGAATACTAAAACAACTGCTCTACAAAATAAAGTATTTGAAACTAAAAAAGAAAAAGAAAAAGAAAAAAAAAAGAAAAAGGTACCCAGATTGCAAGAGAGGAAATGAAGATATCTTTATTTTCAGATGCTGTGATTGTTGATGTAAAAATATCCAATGCAATCTCCAAAAAACTCCTTGAAAGAGTAAGAAGGGGCGGTGAGAATGAGAATATTAGTTTTGTGAGGCACCTGGGTGGCTCAGCTGGTTTAGCGTCCAACTTTGGCTCAGGTCATTATCTCATGGTTTGTGGGTCTGAGCCCCACATCGGGCTCTGTGCTGACAGCTTAGAGCCTAGAGCCTACCTTAGATTTTGTGTCTTCCTCTCTCTGCCCCTCCCCTGCTTGTGCTCTGTCTCTCTCTCCCAAAAATAAATAAACATTAAACATTTTTAAGTAAAAAAGGAATATAATTTTGTGAAGTTTTAGGATACAAGATTAATATAAAAATAACCATTATTTGCTCCAATACTAACAATAAAATCTTGGATATTGAAATTTGGAGAAGAATGACATTAACAATATCACAAAAATATAAAACATTTAAGAACCAAACTCAAATTGTTTACAGGTTTTTTTTCTGAAGAATGCAAACTATTATCTATGAAATAAAGAAGATCTAGATAAATGGAGAGATACACTGTTTATTGACTGGAAAACTCAATAATTTAAAATACCAGGTTTTTTTCTAAACCACCTATAGATGGAAAGTAATCATAATTAAAATATGAGCTAGAGTTTAGAAATTGAAAATGTGACTCCAAAATCCATTTAAAATGCAAAGTCACTAAAGTTACCAAAACAATTTTGAAAAAGTAGGAGGAATTATTTTCCTTCCCTGAGGAGTTACAAAATGGGTACAATATTCAAGAAAGATAGTGCCTTAGTGTCATTAATTTAGACACATCACCCAAGAAATCAGATAACTGAGTCAGGAAATATACCAACTTCGGGGCAACTGGGTGTCTCAGTTGGGTAAGCATCTGACTTCAGCTCAGGCCATGACCTCACAGTTGATGGGTTCCAGATCCAAGTGGGGCTCTGTGCTGACAGTTCAGAGCCCGAAGCCTGATTCAGATTCTATGTCTCCCTTTCTGCCCCTTACCCCACTTGCTCTCTCTCTCTCTCTCTCTCTCTCTCTCAAAAATAAACATGAAAGAAAGAAAGAAAGAAAGAAAGAAAGAAACAAAGAAAGAAACAAAGAAAGAAAGAAAGAAACCAACTTGCTTATTTTTAACAAAGTTGCAAAGGCAATTCAGTGGAGAAAGGATATATCCTTAAGAAATGACCCTGGAGGGGCACCTCTGTGGCTCAGTCCATTAAGCAACAGACTCTTGGTTTCGGCTCAGGTCATGTTCTCATGGTTTGTGAGATCAAACTCCATCTCGGGCCCTGTGCTGTCAGTATGGAGCCTGCTTGGATTCTCTCTCTCTCTCTCCCTCTCTCTCTGCCCCTCCCCTGTCTCTGTTGTCTCTCTCAAAATAAATCAAGAAAATTAAAAGAAAGAAGAAAGAGGAAAGAAAGAAAGAAAGAAAGAAAGAAAGAAAGAAAGAAAGAAAGAAAGAAAGAAAAAGAAATGATCCTGGAAAAACAATGAATTTCACTCCATACCTTGCATTATGTCCAATAATTAACTGACAATGGATCATGTCCTAAATATAAAACTTAAAACTATGTACTCCTGAAAGTAAACCTAGAAAAAGTATTTGTAATCCTGGGTTGGTGAAAGATGCCTTTAATTACAATACAAAAAACCGATTCCATAAAAGTAAATCAAACTTACACATTGAACTTCATCAAAATTGAAAGTGTCTGCCCTTTGAAAAATACTGTTAAAAGAATGAAATAACTACATAAGACTGGGAAATATATTTGCAATTCCTATATCTGATAATGCATTTATATTCAGAATACATAAAGAACTCCCAATACTTAATAATAAAGGCAGAAGATTTAAATAGACATGTAGCAAAGAAGATGTATGGATGACATATAAGCATATGGAAAGATACTCGACATCATTAGACATTAAAGACATGAAAATGAACACCACAATAAGATGCCATCACTATTGGAATCTCCCAGAAGCAAAGTCACCACATATAGTCTCTTTGTACCAGCAGCGTGGATTCAGGAAGTTAGACTCCTCATATTGTAGTTCAGCACCCTAAGTGAGCATGTTCCAATAAAACATGAAAAGGCTACATCATCTATTATTTGGAAGTCACACAGTGTCACCACTACCACCAGTATTTGTCAAAGCATTTATAAGCCCGAACAGATCAGGGGGAAGTTTTTAGATTCCACCATTTGATGGGAGGTTAACCAGGGAACATGGTAAAAGAGCACATGAGACCAGAGACATTGTTTTGGAAAATATAGTATCTATCATAACAGGAGTCACATATTTATAGAGTATTTAAGGATTTCCCCACAAAGTAGTTATTGTAAAGGGAAAAAACAACAAAAAGACCATCAAGATTAAGAGAGATTCCTAAGTTATTCTTGTCATTACGAGGAGTAATAAAATGCCAACCTCGCCCATACATGTACAGCACAGTTCACCTGAAAAATATCATTCTTCCTAATTATGTAAATATGGTAATACGGAAAGGCATTATCCCAGAATTGTGATGTTACTAAGGGATTAAATTTTCTGTTCTCTGATATATATCTGGGACGCAAAGCGTGTCCTTGAGAAGATGTGCATCATCTTAAACAGACTGTCTTAAAATGTCCAAAGCTGACTCCCTACAAATTCTCATTCTCTCATTCCCTAGTATCACACTATTTTCTCTTTATGGTGCATATATATAAGGTATAAAGCAATATATTACTGCCTCTTCCCTTGAACACATAATGTAATCTCTTTATTTGAGACAAGCATCCAGTCATTTTCTTCCCTCTTGTCACAAGTGCATATTGTTACTTTCATTCTTTAGATAATTGCCTCGTTCCTTTTTATTACCCTGTTTTTGGCTGACTTCCACATCACAGCCACTATGAGATAACATGAACAACTCCTAAATAAACGATAGTCTTAAGGCTGCTGACCAGAAAATTCTACATCTTGATAGGAGTTATAGATGCAGCAATGCCTTTAGGATCTCTCTCAAGAAAGTGAGAAGTGGCAAATGTGCCTGGGTATTTGGTACATTTTTTAAAACGCTCAGTCATGCTTGTCATTATGTCAGGACTCAGAAAGGGATCCTGTTCCCTCTGTCTTTGTAGGCTTATCAAAGGATTAATGCCTTCATAAAGCTATAGATGTTAAGAGCTTAGTTTCTAGTAAATCTGGCATTAAAATAAAGTGTGTTTTTGTTTTTGTTTTTGTAACTTTGCCTTTCATTTAAATAAGGTAATTATAGGGCACTTAGGTGGCTCAATTGGTTAAGCATCCAACTCTTGATTTCAGCTCAGGTCATGATCTCATGGTTCATGGGTTCAAGCCCCACGTCAGGCTCTGTGCTGATGGTATGGAGACTGCTTGGGATTTTCTCTCTCCCTCTTTCTCCAGCCCTCCCCTTCTCTCTCTCTCTCTCTCTAAAAAAAAATAAATAAATAAACTAATAAAAAATTTTAATAAAATAAATAAATAAGGTAATTATAACTATTTGAATTTAGAGATTCCATTATAAATTTAGATCAAAACATAATACAAAAACCTTAAATAACATTCAAAAGTTGAAGATAGTATATTATACAAAAATAAGAATTATATATGGCTAAAATGCAAGATTAGTTATTCTATACTTCAGGAGTGGTAATAAAAAGAGGTAAAGAAATAAGAAATATGAACCCATTTTTTCATTAAATCTAAGGAAAATCAAAAAAGTAATCTGTAATGTATAAAATTTTTGAAAATTTATCTTTTTGAATGTCACTATTATAGAAAGTTTTGGTGATAGATGAAGAATATTCTCTGAGAGAAAAATAGATTGGACTAATCAATGTGAATCCCCATCTTTTATAAGATATTTCCACCTACGCAATCCATATTATTCGTGGCTGAAAATATCAGAGCACTCTTTCTTACAACCCACTCTCAAGTCCATCTGTAGTGTTTTTAATATGTCTCTCATACTCTCATGTCCTCTAAAGGAACACCTTGAATGTCACTGATCATCCATATCCCTAGAAAACAAGGAAAATGTCAGGTTGGATCTGGTAGCAATGTTGTTGTTAGAAAACATGGGTGCTATAAAAGGTAATAGATGAAGTACAAAAGAGATAGTTTAAGTGAGTCTCATTATCCAATATTTGGAAATGTCAGTAGTTGTAACAATAATACAAGCAGTAACAACAATAATAATGCTACAGCTAGTTAAGTGTGTGAAAGATTGATACCCTAGTGATGTTCAAATAAGAAAATTCAATGTAAAATACCTCAAAAGGAAAATGTATAATTGAGGAAACATAACTAGAAAAATATGTATTTATATATATTTAAATTTTAAAAAGAGAGGTGTGGATTTGGCAATCACATTGGGGTCACCAATTGTGGGTTCCACTTTTGGCTTTGTCCAGCAAAGCCAAGGACTGCAGAAAGGATTACTCAAGACTCCATCCAAATCAGGAGAGGTGAGCAGGAGGCTAAGGGAAGTCTCCCCGAGATCCTCTCAATTTCCCATATTTATTAGGCATACATTATAGGGAAAATATGCACAATATGTCACTGGCTACATGCCAGTAAGAATGTATAGAAAGCATGCAATAAAACAAGGCATTCCCAAGACTACAAAAGAGCAGATGCTGAAAGCAGGGTGGAGAACAAGATAAAATATTCCATAGATAACATGGTCTAAGGAAATCATGCGCACAGGCAGGACCCAACCCCTAAATATGCATTAACTAGGTACTGGCCAGCTATTTTTAGCATGGCCAGAAAGCAGTGTAATGTGTTCCCTATAATCTCCTTAACCAGGACATAGCTATTTGATTTCCCACAGAGAGGGACAAAGTCTGTAAATGCTCATTTTCTCTTTTTAACACAATTTAAGCTTGCAGAACATGAACATGTGTATCACATATGTAAAAGGATAAACATCATAGGCCTATGACTTGTACAGATGCACAGAACCCAGTATTCATCATACCCTTTAATGCTCTGATATCACCATCCTGAAATTCGTAATCATTTCCTTTTTGAAATTGTTTTGCAAGCAAAGTCTGACATGACCATTGAGCTTGCATGTGAGCAGAGGAGATACACACGATATGCATGTCCCACTTTTTTGATGCCCCCATTGTATATCCAGTAAGCACCAGATTCTGATGAGTCCAAAACGCAGAGTAGTTCAGTGAGAATCAAGGAGAATATGAGGTAAGCTTGTTATTGTAGCTCATCTTGTGTGCACTTTGAATCTTGCTGAATCTAGTATGCTTTGGGGGCCCTGGGATTTCTGTGTTCATTTCATCAATAGCCAGGTCACTGATAGCCCTAAGAGGCTACACTTTCCATATAAACTTTTCTGTGTTGATCAACCACTTATGCTAAATATCATGACATAAAAATGAAGGGAAAAATAGAGCAACCATAGTTTTGTTTTGTTTTTTTTATTTTATTTTATTTTATTTTATTTTATTTTATTTTATTTTATTTTATTTTATTTTTGGTTTGGTTTTCCTTTCATTCCATTCATATCCACCATTAAGCCAAATGTAGAGACTTTTGGTAGTATGTGCTACATCAAGAGTAGCTATAGTTGAGGTAGATTTCTGTAGTGTTTGCATTTTTTTTTGTTAAGAATGAAATGCATATACATATAAGAGCCACAAAATAGGAAATGTGCAATTTTGATGATTCTGCATTAGAGTTAAGTGCTCATGTGTTTTCGTTTAAAACTGGTATCGCACAATATAGGTGTGATGATAAACATCTTGTGAATGATTTCAATTTTTAAAGTTTCTTTATGTAGGACAATATTAAAGAACAAAGGAAAAAACACAATGATAAGTATATTGAGAGAGATGCGGAAGAAAAGGAAAAGCTGTTTTGCTTAGTACTTTTAAAGGCACACTTTTCCTGCATTTTTGAAGAAGAGGCCGAATGTTTTCATTTTGCAGTGGGTTCCACGAATTATGCTGCTGGATACATTGAATGCAATAAAATATAAAGATTAAAACATATTGTGACTAAGTGCTGTTCATTCAAGCAGTACAGGATTTAATATTCAATAATTAATCGTGGTAATTCACAACATAAAGGGACTTTTAAAAACATTCTATTATCGGAATACATGAAGAAAAATCATGTGAAAGATGAAACTCTCAATTATTAGTATTATTACAAAGAGAAGAGAACTTCCTTAACATGATTAAATACATTTACAGAAAAAAATACTAAAGCTAAGATTATATTTAATACTAAAGACTGAATGGTTTCTTTTGAGCTCAGGAACAAAACAAGGGTATCTGCTCTCATTGCTTTTATTCACCGTTGTATTGGAGAGCCCAGCCAATGAAATTAGATGGGAAGAACGACTATAGGACACAAAGATTAGAAAGGAAAGTGGAAAGAAAAGCTTTTATTCACAATTTTTTATAAATAATATATTGATTTTGCACAACAGAGCATTGCTTATCTCACTTCTTATTTCTAATAGAATTTTAATAAAATCTTTAGAGTTTTCTGCATAGCTGACCACTGATTTGGGATGCTATTTTATCATTAACTTTTCATATACATTTAAGTCAATTTCTGGACTTTCTATTTTATTTCATTGTTCATCTATTTAGTTACGCTGTAGTAGTGGCACATGTTTTTAATCTTTGAGGCTTTAAAATATACTTTAATATTTGACCAGGTTGGTCACACCCGCTATGTTTCTTTCACAAGGTTTTCATTAGTATACTTTTTTTTCCTAAGAAATTTATGATAAATTGATCAGTCTTCCTTCAGATAGTCTTACAGTTTATATATCTAAATAAAAACAAAACTACTTCATTTCAATTATATCAAGTTGATTCATTGGAATTTTTCTTGGGAATATGACTGCTAACCCCCAAATAATTCAAACCAAGAACTTAACTATCCTGAATATTCTTAGGAAAATCTAAAATGTAGCATATAAAAGATGAATATTAAATTGTCATTATTATAAATAAGTTTATGTTTTTAATATTCATTTCCCAAGGTAAAATAGCTGTGTTAATGTAGTGACATTTTGCTTTATTTCTAGATATCTATCTATAATATACAACATATAATGTACTATATATGTACATAATATATAGTATGTATAAAATACTTCCAAAAAATCAGCATTTGGAAGAAATGCAAGGTCTTTTTCTATAAATGTAAATTATTCAACAGGAAACAAATTATACGTTGGGTGTAATTGTCAGAGATTTACAGACTGTCCTAAATTTTGAGTATCATTTCTGAGTTAGAAATCTTAAGGACAAAAGAATACCTATGAATAATGAGAAACAAACCTGTAAACATGAATTATGGTTTAAACCTTGTCATGTTAATAAAGGGTGACAGGAGCATATTATGCTGCTCGATGAAGTTTCAGCCTTTATTACATGATTTGATTTCATTGAGATCCATGGAGATAAACTGAAATATTTAGTGACAGTCCATTTTTTAAAATCATCTCCTCCTCAGGAACAGATAAAAAAATGTAGACATATAGTTTATTATACTTGGCACCCTAATAAAAATTCTGAATATTTACACAATTGAATCAGTTCTCAGTTCCTTATCTATCAAAATTAGCAATTCATATACCTAGATAAACAAAACTTCCAACAAATACATAAATATTTGGATACAACAAATATCCTTTTAGTTATTAAGGATATGAGCATGACATTGAAAAGTAAGTAGAACAAATATTTTAATATGTACTGCCTCCAGCACAAATGGAGTTAATACTCTGTCAATATGTCCAAGTTACTGTACTTACAATTCAGCTACAAAAGATCATTCAAGCAACAGCAAATTAATCATACAATTTCTCTGCTTTTAACTGGCAATCTTTTATGTTATTTCAACTATTTACAATTCAATGTATATTTAATTTACATTTATATTCAGACCTAGATATATACTCTGTGTTCCCAGAAAAAAAATAACATGGTTGACAGTACATGAAAACTTCTGTTTTCAGAGAAAGATTTCATTTTCAGGACTAATTTTTTTTTTTATTTGGTATATCAGGGCAAAGACCTCCCTTCCTCAAATTTGTGTGTTGTGTATTGCTGGCCATAATAATGATTTACAGAGTACGTAGTATAAATAGAAAATGTTGGCTGCCAAAGCACATAGTAAACACTATTCTGCTTCCATATACTCATAAAATTCAGTATCTTCACCCACTCCTCTCTACCCTAATATGTACAAACCAGATATTCAACAGTGTGACTCTTCTGTTCCAATATTTCATTTTTTTAAAGCTTTCTCCATGATGTTCCTCGTTTTCTTGGGAAAATATTCCATTTTAATTCTTTATGATAGTAGAGACAGAATGATTCCCAAGGTTTTCAGATATGCTCAAGGACTTGATCAGCACACAACTACAGAGAAGAGAAGATATCCTGTAACATATGGTAAATTATGATGTTGATCAAAATCAGTTTTTCATGACTAGGTTTTGGTAAAATTAACTAGAATACCTGGGAAAAAAAAACAGGCATATTCTATCTTAGTGGAACTGAGGAGCTGATGATGTGTGTTGACACCAGAGTAATCTCACACGTCCTTAGTGCTTCAAGTATCGTGTGTGTATTATTAGCCAAGTCAATCTCTTTACTGATTTTCCTACTTTGCTACAAATAATAGAGAACATGTAAAACACTGTACCATGCTTTATTTCCAAAATACAATCCCTCTCCTGTCTGCTTTTGGACATGAGGTCACTATGTGATTTGGTGTTTCAAACGAAAAATGAGAAGCATCAATAGTTCCTGCTTCATCATATCTCCTATGTCCATTCTTTCATTTTCCTGAGGTTTTTATCTAAAATTGAGCAGGAATTTTAAAAATATTTAATCAATTTATGTTTGTAATGTTTTGTGGTGTTTGTAGCACAACAATAAACTTCAGCAACCTCTGACCTAGTAGGGAGCTAATACAAAGGAATCTTGACCTTTGATTCACCCAGTTTCTCCCTAAGTACTCAGGAATATGAAGAGCCTATTAACACTCACTTGCATATCCCTGATGGTGGCCAGCATCCATTGGCAGGGACTAAAAGACATAAAACATTCATGAAATGCAAAAAAGAATCATCCTTTATGAACCCCAATCTAACAATATCTTTGGCATCTTGAACTCTTTATTAGGGATTGAAGGCCAGGAGAACATGTACCAATGCTACTGAGATATGCCTTTGTGCAGCCAGTCATTTGCTAATCGTGAGTCATATCCTCACCAACTACAAAAGAACTTATACACTATGACTCCTTTTGTTTCTACTTACCTTTGTAACAACCATTCATTGGTTATGGTGTGTGAAAATCAGCAACGAAGCTCTCTGAATCATTTTATTTTTTATCTGTTCGTTGAGTGACTACTATAATTTAGTAAAAGAAATTAATTTGATGCCTAGAGCACTTTTGGTACTCTAGCATGTGTTGTTTCGTGTCTTTTTTTCCAACAACTATTTTTTATAAGATGCAATATAGTGTAAGGTATAGTCAATTTTTCTTATGTAAACAAGATTTGGATACAAGTGGTGGCCTAAATAACACTTAAAATAATGTTTAACCCTCCAAGTGTCAGATTATATTCCAAAAATGATCAAAATAACATCTCCAGCTCTCTATGTTCTTTTTAGAACGTTGACACTCTACTACTAAATGGTAGACGATACGTACCTTCCTATTGCGCTATGGCAGTAGAGATAAAATATGATTGTTGAGGCTAAAAGACAATGTAGCTTTTCCTGGTTCTCTCTCAGAATGCTCAGTTTTGGAACCAAATCATCATGCCGTGAGGAAGCCAAGCAGCTACATGGAGATGTTCTTGCTGACAACCCTTTTGGGAGGCACCAGCCAAGAGGCAATGCCAAACCATCAGACATGTGGGTGAGTGAGCATTCAAATAACTCTGTACCCCCGCTGTCCTTTGAACAACTCCAGGTGATACATGGAGTAGTGAAGGTCCTTTTCCCCACCAATGTCTGCCAAAGTTACAGATCCACAAATCAATAAAAGATTATTATTGGTTTACAGCCATACATCTTATGGTAATTTGTTATAAAGGGGTAAGTAGTATGTTTACAGAGTAACATTTTGATAGTCTGTGCCTTTCACACTCTTCTATTTATCACCAGGAGTGTTAGATAACACACACTTTACTAAAGTCAATTGCATGGCTATTCTAATTTTTTTGTTGTTGTTTTGCTTCATTCTGTAGTTTTCTTTCTTTTTACCACCCCTATAGACAAAAAATGACCAAAATCACAGTATGTCTTTAAGCAAATACTGTCAGGGTTATTATTTTTCTGAGTGCTAAAAAATAATTCTTAAAAATGAGGATGAATATAATGTTCAATAGATTTCTCTATTAGGCACATAATGCTTTTAAGTATTAGTTTACTTTGAAAAGAAACTTTGAAGAAAATTTGGGACTGGTGGTGTAGGGATATTTAATAACTTATGTTTACATTCCTTGGGTAGCAAACCATGGCACAAAGCAATGGCCATGTAACGTGATATTGCTCCTTACATTTTTGTCGGTTACAATCTATTTTTACTTCATTTCTTTATCCCGACATTGAGATCTACTCAATGCATTTGGATCTACTCTAGATAAAAAATATAATCCAGCATTCAGGATAACTCCCAGTTTTAATGTCTCTATATTAATTTCTCTTGGGAGTCTCAGTCTATTTGCAAATATGGCTTGTGACAACCACTATAAATGTTCCAGAAATTTCGAGGTTATCATAGAGATTTACTCCTTTCCATTTTATACAATTTAACCCTTATCATCTAGTGGTATAGCACTTGGCAAACTTTATCTGTAAAGGGTCAGATAGGGTCAATATTTTCAGCTTTCCAGGCCATATGTCTCTATTGCAATGACTCAAACTCTACTATTAAAACACAAAAGCAGCCGTAGACAATGCAAAAACTGATGGGTCTGGCTGTGTTCCAGAAAAATATTATTAACAAAAACAGGTGGCAGACTGGATTTGGTCCATGGTCAGTAGTTTGCCAAGCCTTCTACTAGAGTGGAGATACTATAGCAATGTTTCCACATAATATTTGGCATCTCCACAAAGCCTATTTTTATTTATTATCTAAACATTCTTTCTACAAAATGGTTAAAAATAAATATGTTAATGAACATATTTTAAAGTATTTTAACAAAATAGTAATTACATATTTTAAAGTTTAGCAAGTAACACACACAGGCTTTTAACTTCTAACAAAACATTTAAAAACCTTGGAACTTAAGAAATAGTTTGATGAGGGGCGCCTGGGTGGCGCAGTCGGTTAAGCGTCCGACTTCAGCCAGGTCACGATCTCGCGGTCCGTGAGTTCGAGCCCCGCGTCGGGCTCTGGGCTGATGGCTCAGAGCCTGGAGCCTGTTTCCGATTCTGTGTCTCCCTCGCTCTCTGCCCCTCCCCCACTCGTGCTCTGTCTTTCACATCTCTCAAAAGTAAATAAATGTTAAAAAAAAAAAAAAATTTAAAAAAAAAGAAATAGTTTGATGATGATGATAATTTGAAGATTATCCAATGAGTAATCTAATTAAAGTCACTTAAACTAAACACCTGGATTAATTAGAGAAAACAGTAACTTCTCTTGGAAGGCACAAGAAAAATGTTTCTTTGACTTTTATTGTAAATAGAAAAATGGTTATGGAATTAAAGGCATAGGGAAACATACCCTTACTTTCTAGTCCATAAGTAATTAGTAAGATAAAGTTCAAAATAAAGTTAATGATTTTCAAAATGCATTTTGTTACTCCAAATAAAAGAGGTTATTTCTTGTTTTAAAATATAGTTCAAAGTCATAATTAAGTAATAACTATAATATGTTTTTAATTAATCTAGTTAAAAAACATTCATGGCTCACTTTTTAAGAAGCCATACATAACATAAGGAACCAAATGAACCAAACATATTTCCTTTATGAAGTTTATATTCTACTAAGGGATACACATCATAATAAAGATAAATCTATGACATAAGGGATGATTACAAGACATAAATAAAACAGGATAAGCATGTAAGGATTAAAAGAATGAAGGAAAAAATTTTAGATATTCTAAGAATCCTGAATGAGAAAGTTTCATTTGACAAATGACTGGAAAGAATTATTACCTGGTTGTGCTTCAATGAGAGGAAGGATTTACAGGCAGAAGGTATAACCATTGTAAGTTCACTAACATAGGAGTTTACCTAACGTGTTTGTGAGACACATCGGAGGCTTGCTACAACCAGAGTGGAGAGAAAGATAAAGATGTAGCCAAGTATTGGGACACCTGGATGTCTCAGTCAGTTGAGTGTCTGCCTTTGGCTCAGGTCATGATCTCACAGTTTGTGAGTTCAAGCCCCGTGCTGGGCTCTGTGCTGACAGCTCAGAGCCTGGAGCCTGCTTCGGATTCTGTGTCTCCCTCTCTCTCTGCCCCTCCCCCACTCATGCTTTGTCTCTCTTAAAAATAAAAATAACCATTAAAAAAATCTTTAAGATGCAGCAAGGTATAAGTTGCTAAGGGTAAAGGGGGATCAGATGCTATAAGAAATGTTAGCAGGCCTTTCAAAAGACTTTGGTATTTACTTTGAATTTAGAAAGTATTGGAGAGTTTTGGGCTGAAACTCAATGAACTGAGTTACTTTTAAAAGATTCTTCTGGCAAAGTTGGAAAGAGGATTGGTAAAAAGCTGTGGGTGTTTTAATACAATGTCAGCAAGTTGAATGGTAGGGAATGATCAGATGCATGATGACACACAACAAAAAACAGTGCTATTAGTAGGATTAACTTGGGGCAACTGGGTGGCTCAGCCAGTTAAGCCACCGACACTTGATTTTGAAGCAGGTCATGATCTTAATGGTCATGAGATCGGGTTCCACGCTGGACATGGAACCTGCTTAAGATTCTCTGTCTCCCTCTGCCCCTACCTCCCTCACGTACTTGCTCATGCTCTCTCTCAAAAAAAAAAAAAAAAAAAATTAACTGATAAAAGCTGCTGAAAGCAGTGAGCACAGGATTTGCTCTTGAAACCCCTTTCATTGTGGCTGTTCCCAGTTTTCCCAGAGAATATCATTGTAAGTGAAATAAGCTAGTCACAAAGGACAAATACTGTATGATTCCACTTATATGAGGTATCTAAAAGTAGTTAAACTCACAGAAGCAGAGAATGGAATGGTTGTTTCCAGGAGCTAGGATAAGGTGGGAATGGTGGAGTCAATGGTCAAAGGGTACCAAATTTGAGTTACGCAAGATACCTAAGTTCTGGAGATCTACTACACAGCAAACTGCCTGGGGCTAACAATACTGTATTGTACATTTAAAATTTGCTAAGGGAGTAGATCTTATGTTAAATGTTCTTATCACATACACACAGAAATAATAAAAAGTGGGTAGGAGGAAACTTTGGGAGGTGATAGATATCTCAATGGCCTTGATTGTAGTGATGGCTTCGTGGGTATATATTTTCCCTAAACTCATACCGTTGACTTCTTTCACATGCCAATTACCTCAGTAAAGTGGTTTAAAAAAAAAAAAGACATTAATAAAAAATGTGATGAATCCAAATAAGCTCTGTATCTTAGTTATTGGTACTGTATTAAGAATGGTTTCTTAAATTTGATAAATGTTTTGTGGTTATGCAAAATGTTAAAATAAAGCAAAATTCTATAAAATGTTAATGGGAACTCTCCATACTAGTTTTGTAATTTCATAAGTCTAACATTATGCCATTTTTAATGACTGTTAAAAGATAAACTGCATTGCAGATGCACCTTTTAGGAAGAGATGGGTCTGGTGATTAAAATAATTTTTCATGTTCATTTTTTCATGATTCCCATACCAGAAAACTATATATTATCCAAACATAAATTTGCATTGGCAGTACTAACTCTGATGGTGTATAGTCAATAGGCACACAAAGTAATACCTAGTTTTAAGATATTCTCCATGGTTTAAAGTTAAGCTAGTAAAATACCAAAAGACATAAAAGTTTTACAACTCTTATTAACATCTGAACTTAAACTTTATTACTATATTACTATATTACTTGATGTTTGGAGAATAATTCTTAGCAAAATAATATTTTAAAATCCTATTTGACTCTATTTTATAAAGAGGAATGTGAACATAGCTCAAATATAAATATTATCAATGCATACTAAAAAGGCAATTACTATGTAGGTACTAGTAATGGGATAAATTAACAGATATATAATATCATTAGTATTTAAAGTATTCACTTGTTTGGGCTATATCTCTTACTTGTTATTATTTTTAATTCTCCATACAAGACAAAAATCATCCTTAAAGTCGAATTCCACACTTTATTTTCAAGTGGTATGAGTCTTCAGATAATAATATGGATGATGCAACTTCAGGATTTTTCCATTTTAGAAACATCACAGATATTACCAGGGGGGAAAATCCCCCAGCTTGTGCAAATGTATTCAATCTATCAACCATTACCCATAAAAACTGTGTCAAGTCATTACTCAGTCTCAGTGATTTCAATTATCCTCAGGTGCTGAATGCAGAATTAATTCTCTATGTCATCTACCTTTCTTGTCACTTTTGTTGTTATTTCTGTTCAGCATCAGGGTTTAAACCATGCATTCTCTTCAACATTCGGTTTTCTTGCAAATCTTTCTACCCTACATTTTATATTGTCAAAGGGTCTGCAAGCATTTTTGGCATGGTTTGAATAAAATGGAATATACACACTAAATATATCCACTTTCAGTATTTCCATACAGGTAGAAGAACCACTGAATGCATTTAGCTTATACAAACAAGAAATATGTAATTGAACATAAATATTTTCAAAGACTCACAGAAGTTTTGTGGATGGAACCTATACATTGCTATTTTTTTAACAGCTCCCTAGGAGATTCTTATGTGCAGCTAGGATTAGATCCAGTGGTATTACAGTGGTAATGTGCAGCTAGGATTAGATCCAGTGGTATATATGCCTTGACATGTGTCATCAGTTCTTAAGCTTTTGGGTCTCAAAAGTTCTTTGAATTCTTAAAAATTATTGAGAACCCCAAAGTGTTTTTATTAAGATGGGTTATATAGGTGAGCATTTGTTGTATTAGAAATTAAAACTGAGAAAACTTAAAGCTATTTGTTCAGTTTATAATTGCAGTAATAAACCCATTGTATGCTAACAAAATATCGTTTTAAGAAAAATAACCAGGGCGCCTGGGTGGCGCAGTCGGTTAAGCGTCCGACTTCAGCCAGGTCACGATCTCGCGGTCCGTGAGTTCGAGCCCCGCTTCGGGCTCTGGGCTGATGGCTCGGAGCCTGGAGCCTGTTTCCGACTCTGTGTCTCCCTCTCTCTCTGCCCCTCCCCCGTTCATGCTCTGTCTCTCTCTGTCCCAAAAATAAATAAACGTTGAAAAAAAAAAAAATTAAAAAAAAAAAAAGAAAAATAACCATAATCTACAATCCAATAAAAATAATGAGAAAAGTAGGCACATTTTATTCTTTTCCCCCAATCTCTTTAATGACTGACAATTAGAAGACAGCTGGATTCTTAAATCTGCTTCCATATTCATCCATTGGAATATTGATGTCATGTAGCCTTTAGTAAACACCACTATACACTCTTTAGAAAATGAGAAAGAAATGGCAAATATTATCTTATTTTTAGGGAAATAATTTTGATCCTACATATTGTTGATAGTTAAGTGTATAAAGTGTTGCCGGAACATGTCAAATAGTGTTTGAATAAATATGCTCATAGTATTATTCTGATAAGCCACCAGCATGGTACTTGAAAAGCAGTTATAGTACAACATTTGTTGAAAATATATTTACTGTATAAAGAGAGGTAACTCTGTTCTTTACTATATTATATATGTATAATTCCCAGTAAATTTTAGCTTAAAAATAATTTTAATTCACATTTAAAAGAAGATGTAAAAATTTTAAAAATAATTTAAAAAGATGTATTATGTATCTATGATGAGTCAGACACTGTACTAGTGACTAAAAAGTCAATCGGCCCCAAAGGAAGACTCCCATGTCCATGATTGCTGGGCATGGGTCAGCAATGGATTGCTTGGATTGCTGAGTAGGGTCTTAAAGAATTAATAAAATTTAATGAGGGAAAGAAAAATAGAAAGGCCTCCAAGAAGAAAAACGAAAATTAAGTCTTGGTTATAAAGGAAAATATATATATGTGTGAAAATAATTACTTTAACATTCCTGATGTGGCAGGAAGTAGACAAGAAGACATAGTGGAAAATGTTTAATGCAGTGAACATAATAGAACATGAGAGAAAGGAGTGAAGAGAAGCGGTATAAATACTTACGCCTTAAAGAAAAGCAGGGTCAGCAGGGTTTGTGATCAATTCAATAGGGGAACATTCTACAAAGACTGACCTCAGACACTGTCAGTCAGGATGCTGTATTCGTTTCCTACTGCTGCCACAACAAATGGTCACACACTTAGTGTCTTGAAACAACGCGAGTTTATTATCTTACCATCCTGGGTTTCAGATATCTAAAAGGCATCAGCAGGGCTCCATTTGTTTTCTGGAGGTTCTAGGGAAGAATACATTTCTTTGCCTTTTCCAGCTTTTAGAGCCTGCCTGAACTTCTTGACTTATAGCCCCTTCTCTGTTTTCAAAGCTCATCACTTCAGCCTCTGCTTTCATGGTTATATATCTACTCTGATCTTCCTGCCTTCTTCTTATAATCCGGGATAACATTCCCATCATAAGGCCTTTGAATTAATTACCTCTGCAAAGTCCATGTTGTCAAGTAAAGTAACATATTCACAGGTTTGGGGCACTAGAACATGGGCATTTTTGAGGCGCCTGGGTGGCGCAGTCAGTTAAGCGTCTGACTTCAACCAGGTCACGATCTCGCGGTCCGTGAGTTCGAGCCCCACGTCAGGCTCTGTGCTGATGGCTCAGAGCCTGGAGCCTGTTTCCCATTCTGTGTCTCCCTTTCTCTCTGCCCCTCCCCCGTTCATGCTCTGTCTCTCTCTGTCCCAAAAATAAATAAACGTTGAAAAAAAAATAAAAAAAAATAAAATAAAAAAAAAAACAAAAAAAAAGAACATGGGCATTTTTGGGTGGAACATTGTTCTGCTGTCATTCAAAGCAAAAGTGTTAAATGTATTCTTAGAAATTCAAAATATAATCATTGTGCATCTATTATTAGTAAAACAACCAAGCTTGATCAATGTCTCTGACATTTTTAAATCTAAATCTAATATTATTCCAAAATAAAAGTTGTATATAAATAAATAAATAAAATTAATGAATATAAATAACTAAATAAACAAGTAAATAAATAACCAGTAGTTTCAACAAGGAATGGTATCTTTCCCATCCAAAACTGCATGTATATAGTGACACTATTTGATTATATCAAGTTAAAATTAATTAGAAGTATCAGTTAATTGCCCTGCATTTTACCACATTGCATTTTGATGCGAGACTAATATATACATATGGATTTTCAGTTTTATTTGAAGCTTATCAAATTGTATTAAATGCAATAATAAATAAAATGCAACTTTACATAATCTTTATCTCATCAGAGAGTGATATTAGAACCAAGAGCATAAACAGTCCACAAGTTGGATATTCCAAAATTATTTCAGTGACAAATGTATGTTATCAGTGATTGAAACATTTTGTTTTATTAGTATCCTTGCTGTTGAATGTGATTCAGTTTGAATTATAAATAGTCAGTGGGGAATTTGATGCTCAATTGAATATAATGAAATGCTTTTCTGTTGGTTTTTGTTTTATGACCACCCAGTGGGAAAATAAAAATGAAAATAAAGTATCTTTTCCTGTATACATATGCATAAATAGCATGTTCAAAATGTTAGTAAAAAAATAAAACTATATACTATTTGAGGTCAGCAAATCAAATTTGATTTTAATGACTTTTAACAACTAATTTTATATTTTTTTGTAAAAGTATGTTTCCATGATTTGAAGTTTGATACATGTCTTTGACCATTTTATGATATAACTGTTTCTTTGAATTACTTTTTCAACTATTGATGTTGAACACAAATCTATTCAAGATAATAGATGAGATCCTTAATGTTTAATCCAAAGAAATATGTAAGGTTATTATGTGTTGAAAATTAAGAAAATTTTGGGTTACCAGGCAGGCTTCATCAGTGGAGTATGCAATCCTAATCTTGGGGTAATGACTTCCAGCCCTACATTGGGCATAGAGATTACTTGAAAAAATGGAATATAATTAAGAATATTTAAGCAATACAGTTATCAAATATTTATGTTAAATAGTTAACGTAATACACAGGAAGTCGAAATGACATCATCTCAATGTATTAGGAATCAACATCATTTCCAGTATAAAATATGTTTTTAAAGGTCTTCTCTGCCAGTGTTATATGAGGATCTTGCCCATTCATCAAAAATAAAAGATAATTTAAAACAGAGCAAAACTTACAGTTTAAAAATTTAGAAGAAACTGATTAGAGAAAAACTTGAGATATAGACAAATAAAATGTTTTAATTAAAAGATAAATCCATGAATAAAATATTTCCAAAGCAGGTAAAATAACATGTGGAGTAATGAACATAAGCTCCTGGTGACATCTGCAAATCCCTCCCTAAATAGGTATTATCCTTTATGGCATTGAAGGGAAGTATTTCCTTACCACAAAGAAGAGTGTATTCCTGATGGGACATAGGCAAGAGGGTATAGAGTGACAAAACAGAAATGGAGAAAGCATGCAGAGGTTCATATTGCTTCTTCTCAAATAGTTGCCTGCTAATTCATTCATTCATTCATTCAATAGTGATCATTGACTTCCAGCCAGCCATGGAATGGCTTCCAGCCATTGACTTCCATTTGGACAGAGGTAGTTGTCAGGCTTCTGCAACTTATAAATGTGTACATATTAAATAAATAGTAACAGAAGTATTCACTTTTTGATGAACTATAAATAAGTGCTCTGCCTGAAACTAATATGACACTGTATGTTAACTAACTGGAATTTAAATAAAAACTGGAAAAATAAATAAATAAATAAATAAATAAATAAATAAATAAATAAAAGATAATAACGTGGTCTAGAAGAAAAATATCTATTTTATTTATTTATTTTTATTTTTATTTTTTAAGAGAGAGATAGTACGAGCTGAGGAAGGCCAGAGAGAGAGGGGAGGGGCGGAGGTAGAGGGGGAGAGAGAGTCTCAAACAGGCTCCAAGCTCAGGATAGAGCCCCGCATGAGGCTCCATCCCGTGACCCTGGGATCATGACCTGAGCTGAAATCAAGAGTCCATGCTTCACCTAGGGAGCCACCCAGGTGTGCAGAAAAATATCCATTTTAAATAATGTTGGTAAGCAGTCATAATGCAGAGATGTTGTATGCAGAGCTAATGTGTGATGGTGATGCTGTGTCTGGTGTCCTGCTTTGGTAGATAGCACATTAAGAATTTAGAAATCAGAATCTTTGTTCCTTTTGTCTCACAGTGTATCCTTCTGCATTTATGGATTATTTTATTTCCTTGTGCTTTACTTCTGTTGTTTATAAAATGATGTTCTTGATGATCTCATGTTTGGATATTTAAACAAATACATTTTTTTGCACAGAGTAAAACTTTGCTATTTTTTTATTATCTAACAAGTTAGATTAATGCTATATAGTAATATATTTAAAATATCTGATTATAGATTAAGTATGACTGACCATATGTAAATGAAAGGCCGCTTAATGTTACCATGAAATCCAAGTACTTCAGGAAATCCAAAAACAAATCCATTAAAAGTACATGATTGTCTTTTCAACAAGGAAAGGTACTACCAGAAATATTGAACTCTGAGAAGAAAAATTCAGCAATGATTACTTATATTGATTTATATCATAAAGTAGAAAAATTAGTAATCAATTTATTATTAACTATTTTGATTTATTTGGCTCTATGTGAATAATACTGTTAATTGCCATTTTTGAAAGGTTTATTCATTCTTGAGAGACAGAGAGAGACAGAGCGTGAGTGGGGGAGGGGCGAAGCAGGCTCCAGGCTCTGAGCTGAGGGCACAGAGCCAGACATGGGGCTCAAACTGACTGACCACCAGATCGTGACCTGAGCCAAAGTCTGACGCTTCACTGACTGAGCCACCCAGGCGCCCCTGTTAATTGCCATTTTTAAATGTGGGTTTGATAAAGTTACATTTACTTATAAACATGTGTCACACGATTATTTAATATACTTTCAGTGTCCAGAGGCATGGATATTTAAGTCTCTCATCTATGCTAACTGTTATAAAACAAAATAGAAACTAAGTTTTGGTTCCTAGCTACTAATTTTGGTCCTGTTTGCCATTTGCCAACCCTGACTATCATTTCCAGTACTCCTACTTATTCATTAATATCACCAACAGGTGAGGGCCACTTCCTTTTATCCACCTCTTTCTCAGAGGGCTCTAAAATTGATTTGAACTCGGGCGCCTGGGTGGCGCAGTCGGTTAAGCGTCCGACTTCAGCCAGGTCACGATCTCGCGGTCCGTGAGTTCGAGCCCCGTGTCGGGCTCTGGGCTGATGGCTCAGAGCCTGGAGCCTGCTTCCGATTCTGTATCTCCCTCTCTCTCTGCACCTCCCCCGTTCATGCTCTGTCTCTCTCTGTCCCAAAAATAAATAAACGTTGAAAAAAAAAATTAAAATTGATTTGAACTCAAAAATGCTCTTGAAGATAGCTTGCTTGAATTAATTATTATAATACCCAGCAACCTGGAGACTACTGTAGTTTAGAAGATAAATCCATAGCTACCCTTTAGAGAGAGCAAATTTCCAGATAAGAACCAAGTACCCAACCCTGATAATCCAATATGTGTTTTCAGACATCCACATGAATGTAAGAACAATCTGCGATTCTTACTTTCATTGATATATAAAGGAAGTTATTATTTTCATCTTTTGACGAGATTCAGGGAATCAGCTTTTGATTAGTGATACATGTATTATATTTACCTTGAAAATAAAGCTTGTCTGCTTATTAGAAATGCAGTGTGTTACTTTTTTAATTTGTTTTTTTGAAAGAAAGAGAGAGCATGTGTGGGAGGAGCAGACAGATGGAGGGAGAGAATCCCAAGCAGGCTCTGTGCTGTCAGTGCAGAGCCCAACTCAGGACTCAATCTCATGAACCATGAGATCATGATCTGAGCTGAAACCTGGAGTCCGTCACTTACCGAATGAGACACCCAGGCACCCCTTTACTTATTAAATCCTGTGTAAAACTGGCAGGAAGTTATTTCAGTTGCAAAGTTAAGTGTACAAAAAATACGTCATTATTTTTCTATAACTACACATACCTACTTTTTATTCTGATTCCAACAGGAAAAAAAATACATAATTTGTCCTGAGGTTCACATTTATGTTTCATAATCATGTGTAGCAATCCTTATGTGGCAAATCATGAATATGGATTAGAAATAAATGTTCCTCAGTCAATTGTCAATTATGTTTTATGATGTTTTATCCAGCATCTTACCCTAAACATGTTCATTTAAACTTGTTTCAAATGTAAAATTATACATTGCATGAAAGCTAAAAAGATTCGGTTCAATCAAATTGTGTGTCTATTGGGGAAGCCAATACCTACAGAAGATCTCCTTTCCGTGGGATACATTAGTATTCTAATACTCACAGATTTTCAATGTCTGATGGAAAAACAGGTAGTTTGCTTTCAATGTAAGGCTTTTCCATTTTTTTGGTTCTCTTTTACATATAGAAAAATTTATGATGCTCAATTTTTCCCTATGAACTCATATATAGTTTGTATATATAGAGTCCTTAAGAGAAATTGAGCATGGTATCACAGGGGTATGCATACATCTAAACTCATCAAGTTGTATACATTAAACATATGTGGTCTTTTGTATCACAATTATACCTTAATAAAGCTGTTTTCTAAAAAAGAGTAATTGAGCATAAATGATTCATTGCTCTTCTCACTGAATAAGAAAAATATTAATGGTGGTGTTATGTTTATATTTATAATTAATATCCATTAATTATAATGCAGGATTAATGCCATTAATAACAATAGACATTAAATGTGTATAATGTTAAAATAGACACAATGAAGTTACTTCATTTCCTGTGCTATCATTTAGTTTTATGTAATCATTTGGTTTTAGCTTATTTGCTCAAAAATCATGTTTTTGTGTTAGACATACTATAATTTTTTTAATTTTATAAATTAAAGGATATTAAAATTTAACTAATGTGTTCATGCTGCTTTATTTTTTAAAAATAAAAGCATGCAATTATTTTAAAAATCCACCTTTTAGAAATATTTGGCTATTCCATTATCACCATCTGCTCTTTTTTTTTAGTCTACAAAATCTAAAATCCAGTATTTTTATGAATTATGCTTGGGAACTCTTAGTTGAACCAAACTGATTCAAAATATTCTTGTATGCATACCACAGGTGAGTTTAAAATCACTAAGTAAAAACCATTCTTCTAGTAAAGAAAGATTGAAAATGAAAGATGGTTGTATTTTCTTATTTTAATCAAGGTGAGTGTTCATTTCCAGGCACTCAGATTTACTTTTTCTAATTTCAGAAAAAAATGTTTATGACAAGTTCAGTCCCTGAGGCACTAATGTCAGCTTTCTAATAAAATAAGAATAAGAATATGCAAGGCCAATGAAAGTGTCTGGCATATTTAAAAGATATATTTAATATACAGGACACTCAGTCATTCAACAGAAGCACACGTCCTTTTTATATACTTCTTTTGAAAAAACACAAAATAAAGGTGACCTAAGAATTCTCTCGCAGTTTGCTTTAAAAGGTTTAACTGATTGATGGTAACTGACAGCAAAAAGACAAAAAGAGGTTAGAAAAGATTACTCTGTAAAAGTAAATACGCACCAAGATCAATGTCTGTTGTGAATTAGCCATGTTAGGTTTCATAACATTGTTCTCATATAATAAATGTATGTATTAATATTCCAAATTATTTTAAACAAGTTCTAATTCTACTGTATTATTTTTCTCCCTGATACTTAAATAAATTCATAACTATTCCCACCATAATACATACAGTCATTTTGTGTAGTTTATTTTTCCATGTGAATACATACATTTTAAATTTTTTTAAGTTTTATTTATTTTGAGAGAGAGAATATAAGCAGAGGAGGGAGAGAGAGACTCTCAAGCAGGCTCCACACTGTCAGCACCGAGCCCAAGGCAAACTCACAAATGTGAGATTATGACCTGAGCTAAAATCAGGAGTTGGACGCTTAACCAACTGCGCCACCCAGACATCCCTTTTAATTTTTATACATACTGGAATTTATATATGACTGCCATTTCTATACAACCTTTAACTTACTTGAAGAAGCACAGAAGCTTTTTTCATATATTAGAGAATGAAAATTGCTTTCAGGGGCGCCTGGGTGGCGCGGTCGGTTAAGCGTCCGACTTCAGCCAGGTCGCGATCTCGCGGTCCGTGAGTTCGAGCCCCGCGTCAGGCTCTGGGCTGATGGCTCAGAGCCTGGAGCCTGTTTCCGATTCTGTGTCTCCCTCTCTCTCTGCCCTTCCCCCATTCATGCTCTGTCTCTCTCTGTCCCAAAAATAAATAAACGTTGAAAAAAAAAATTTAAAAAAAAAAAAAAAAAAGAAAATTGCTTTCAATATATATTAAAACACCACTGTGCATGTAAGTGGTTTTTACCATGTTTTTCCTTACTGGTTGGCTCATAAAATCTTCCATTTTAACAAGAACTTTTTACGTAAGAAGACTCTCTTTAACAATGGAATAGAGTATTTCTTCTATCTAATATAGAAACAACCTTTGGAATAGTTTCCATTCCCTGTACAGGAGGATTTGTTGCATTCTCAGTAGAAGAAACTTAGTTCTTCTTTATTTAACTCGCACCTGATTTGCTCAAAGTTTATATCCATCTGTGTTAGTTTGTATTCCTCTTTGCCACAACCTTGCTGGACTAATTGTTTTTCAGACTGTAGATTAATTGTGTACATTAGGTTTCCAAAGTTTATTCCCTTTCTGCAGTTGAGCAGGAAGTTTTCCTATGATACATAATGCCTGATAATCTGGCATCATTACCCCCTTTGTCTTTGTTGTTATAAATAGCAAACATAGTCTCTGTTTTGAAAATGCCACATATTCTGGATGAAGGCAAGACATTGTAGAGAAAGTCCTGGACAGAGAGACTGTGAAGCAGCAATTAAGGAGAATGTTTCTAAGCACAAACATCATGGATACCTTTTTAGATTTGGAGAATTTTTTACTCCAACATAATTTTTTTACTCTAAACAATGTTGAGTTATTTAGTAAAGGTGAGGCATGGAGTCTTGGATCTTTTATTTTTCAACACAAATTTCATTATTCTTCAAATAATTGGATAAGTAAATGATGCTATAACTTATACCACTGATATCTTGAGAATAAATTTATCAATATCTTGTTTTAAAAACGAGGTGAACACAAGATGTATTCAACTTCAGGCTAAAAGTATGTTCTGGCAAGGAGAATAAACTCAAGTAACTCAAACCCATGTGAGGTTCCAGAGAAATTGTAAGTCATTCTCCGTGTGTTTTTGTTTGTTTGTTTGTTGTGGTTTTGTTTTGTTTGTTTTACATTCACCAGTTTTTTAAAGGGTATGATAAAAGATATGAATCAACAGCCAGATGAAGAGATACACAGGACTAGGCATGGGAAGAAGGGACAGGGCCCTTTCCACGTGAACCACTCCCCCCAGATCGCCACGTGTTTCCCAGCCGGGAAGCTCTGAACTACGTCCATTCTGTGTTTTCTTAGACATGGTATGATGAGTAGGGGAGGAGAGAAGAAGGAAGAGGGGAAACAGGGCGTAAAAATAAATAGGACTGGAGAGCCAAGGCCCTGCTGTATTTACATTTTAATGTAAATCTCCTAGCCTTGCATCCCTACTCTCCTGATTTTCAAAGATAAAATTGGAATACGGGAGATACTAATCTTCTTGATGTAGCTGTCAAGACAATAATTCCAAAAGATTCATCTCAGCTGGGCCCATATCTGGTAAAGTTATTTGTTGTACACAAATTGAACTGAACAATTTTTCCAGTTATCTTTTACATTCACTCTGGGAACTCTTCTTTAGAAATAAACCTATATTGAAATAAAAATTTGCTAGATATAATCTTCTTTAGTGTGACATCAGAAAGCAAGTAGGTGCCAAGTAAAAACATCCAGGAGGTGGGATAACAGCAAATAGAATTCCCATGTTGCAATGGTAATCAGTTTTTCTGGTATGGAAAGACTTTATTAAAAAATCTCTCTCAGAGGGTTGCAAGATCTCTCTTAGAGAGTTGCAAGAGGCTTTAGCCCATTAAAGTCTACAAAGTTAGCAGCTAAAAACTAGCTGTGCATTAGAGTTTGTACAATTTTTGTAACGTATTATTCTTTAGTGTTACATATAAATATAGATAGATAGATATTGGTATTTTCAAAGACTCATCAATCAAACATCCCTAACATTTTTTCTTTAATATGCAGAGCATATTACTATGTATATAGTTAAAGGCATTGAAAATGATATTCTTTTAATTATTTTTAAATTATTTTAATTATTTTTAAAGTTTGTATATATAAAAAGTTTGTATATATAAAAAGTTTGTATATATATAAAAGTCATGAATAATTGTGACATACAGCAGCTTATATATATTGATTTTTTAGGTGAGATCATTGTGGGAAAAATCTAAATTAATACAATAATTTTCATCTAATTTTTTTTAATTTTTAATCTAAGTCTATTTTAATATATCATGATCATATTCACTATATTGTATCTAAGTATGAATATTAATTATATTGACTAAGGAAGAATTTTAATAAAGTAAAATTTTTAAAAATACAAGTAAGGGGCACCTGGGTGGCTCAGTCCATTAAGCATCAGACTCTTGATTTCAGTTCAGGTCATGATCTCACAATTCATGGGTTTGAGCTCCAAGTTGGGCTCTATGCTAACAGTGTGGACCCTGCTTGGGATTCTCTCTCCCTTTCTCTGACCCTCCCCTTATTCTCTCTCTCTCTGTCTCCCTTTCTGTCTCTCTCTCAAAAGAAATAAATAAACTTAAAAAAAAACACCCAGGTAATCGTGATTTTTAGAAAAGGAATAGAATAATTGATGAAAATCCACACACACACAAAATCCTTTCTGGCTTCTGTGTTCCTATGTATTTTCCCAAGAATATTGACTTATTTAAACCTTTCACTTCTTTTTGTCTGGCTCAAAATGTCATTTAGGTGATGAGGCTAACAAAAGTTTAAGACATACATTCCACAAAAAAGCATCCTATCAAAAATGAAGGTTGTCAGCAGACTATTTTCTATATGGGTGTGATTCAAGCAGTCATTAGAGCATTGCCCTAAATATATATGCTTAGGTTTTCTTCTCATTCTCCTCAAATTTCCTTAACATTATAGATTTCTTCAGTCTCTTTCTTTTTATATCATAATTATTACAAAGGAAATAAATCTAACATAATTTTCTTTCTTTTTAAAAATTATTTGTTTTAACATATATTGGATAAAGTTATGAGCTTGTATATTCTAGATACTATGATAGTTTATATGTATAGATAAGATATGGTTCCTGTTTCAAAAGAAGACTAGGCTTAAAGAGAAGGTAACATTTCAGTTGGAAAAGTGGGAAAAGAATGAGTAGCCTATGAAACACCAACTTTTACAAGAGATCAAAGATGGTGCAAATTGCAAACACATTAGGTGGCTGAAACTGAACAGGGTAAGACAAGATGATAAACAGCATATAAAAACACCAAGACAGATCTGGGTAAACATTGGGCATCTTGCTAATTGGTGAGGCTTTATCCAAGGCTAGATTTTTGTGGATTTTCATGTTATTTGGTTTAGAAAACAAATTTTATGATTAAATAAATTTAGGTAGTACTTCTCGAGATATTCAAGAGGAATAAGTTATGCAGTGTGTCCAATGCTTATTTGATTAGAGGACACTTACATAGCATCAATTAAACAACTTTGTTTCATTGAACATGCTTCTGGGAGAAAATAATCAAAACATGGTTATAAAATACAGACCTTGGAGGACTTTGAACGATGAAAAGTATGTAGGTGAATTATATGTTGCTATTGTTTATCCACTTACCCTAGAATTGAATGTTTTCTTTTTTACCTCTAAATCTTCATATATTTTGATTGTTTTCATTATTAAATGCAAACAAATGATATATGTGGCATTTATAAGAAGTTTCGGTGGCTTAAAATAGGTAGTAATTTAGAGGTTTCTGTATTTTGCTGTATGAGATATTCCCCATTAAGAGACTTATTTTTGGAAATGATGTATCTGAGAATAAAACAAGGTAGAAGCACAAATAATACTTACAAATAATTTCCTGTTCCTGATTGAAATCCAGCATTTTATTTGTAACCATCAGCACTGTGTGATTTAAAGTAGCCTTGTGAGGCACCTGGGTGGCTCAGTTGGTTAAGCATCTGACTTTGGCTCAGGTCATGATCTCACAGTTCGTGGTTCCAGCCCCACGTTGGGCTCTGTGCTGACAGCTGGGAGCCTGGAGCCTGCTTTGAAGTCTGTGACTCTCTCTCTCTCTCTCTCTCTCTCTCTCTCTCTGCCCTTCTCTCCTCTGCCTCTGTCTCTCAAAAAATGAACAATAACAAAAAAAAATTAAAGTAGCCTTGTAAGTATGCTTGGCAAACATCTCTCCCTGACTTGTGTTCCCTGGGTTTTTCCTAGATTACCATTTCTGTTCTAACTTTTTGTTTTATGGCCAAGTTGAGCAGTTCATTTCAGAACCTAGTACACTTTTCAGATATTCCTGTGAATAATTTAATTTTAAAACGAATTTAGATTTTTAAAAATGCAAATTAAGCCTAATTTGAAAACTGACTTACTCAAAATAAATTTGGACAGGTAGGGAGATTCTCATATCAGGGTCACTGGTTCAAACCTATGCCTATCATTATCTGTTATCAGATAGAAATTCATAAAAATATGGCATGTGCATGGTATCCTTACACTTTTAATTCCTCCTTTCTACCATTGCTTACCCCTGAAATATCTCATGTACTTTTCATTCAGGCCAGTCATGTCTAAATGCATTATGTCTGCTAGACTTTTTTAGAAATTTCAATCATTTCTCTCATTAAAAAAAAAAAAAAAACCTGCAGCGTTTCATTTTAAAATTTTCATAGAGACACAAGGATTTTATGGGAAAATCAATTTATGAAAAAGGAATTACACATCTGTTTTAAGTTTACATTTATTTAAAATGAATTTGTACTTTTTGATCTTTTTCAGATCTGAGGATTTAAAATAAGAATGTTACTTCTCAGGTCGTTCCACTATAACAATTAACATGACAAGACCATGATATATAATAAAAATTACAATAAAAATCATATACAACATATTCATTCCCTTTTTGGCCAAATTTCTTCTTCGTGTATAATCATAAACATTTATTTGTCTTTGTTTTATGTATAATTTTACATTCATTTCCCCTTGATCATTAAGTACATCAACACACAAAAATTGTCATTTGTATTTTTCTAGCATTGTCTCAGCACTTAGCAGGGACCCAGTGTGTGTTAATTTATCCATAAACATCACGTAATATTTGCATCAAATTAGAGATACCTTAAAACATTGACACTTGACAGAAGAAAGAGCATGAAATCACTTTGAAGACTTCTCAGACATCCAGCTGTCTGCCAAATCTTGGCCAAATGTAATTAATCTTGGAAATGGTCAGCTACTGCAAGGCACGGTTTTCTATGTTTCTGGTATTTCAGTTATTTACTCATGAAATAAATCATAATAACAATTTAGAGTATATATTACTGATATTGGTAGACCATTTTTAAATATTCCTATCCTTTCCCGAAATAGGTATCAGGAAACTAAGACAATTTGCTAGCCATAGATGCACGGCTCAAATGTCACTTAGTATTTATTGTGTTACTACTATGTGTGGCAAGAAGTGTCTGAAATTTAATGTGTTTGTTTGCCACACAATGCTGTACAGAGTCATAATTTCTGATTTACATAAATTTGTCCTGCAGTTTTGTGTAAACTCTGCTTCGTGCTCACAAATATGTGTAAAATTAAAACTGGAAATTTCTTTAGAGGTGTGTAGATTGTATACGGACACATACAACAGAGATTTAACTGATCTGCAAGTACAGAGTAATTTTCCCTGGAAAACTGATGATTCAGAAAAAAATAAAGTGTGATTATAACAGGATATGAAAAAGTCCCCTGGAAAGGGCGCATGGCTCAGTAAGACATTTCAAATGTACTTGTATCAGTGATGAAAAGAGCAAAGGAGGGCATAGTGTAGAAGAGAGAGAACAGGAAGGAAAGGATCTGGGTCCAACCCAGAAAGCAATGGGAAGACCTGAATGTAAATAATGGATTGGGAGAGGGGAGGAAACACTCAGACGTGCTACTTTAATAGATTACTTTGTCTTCAGGGAGAGAAATAGATTTCGAGGGTAAGAATGTGGGTTGAGGATGGAGTTTTGTCAAGTCATTTGGAGGGGACATCAATTTCCTGAGTTAGAGATAAACATAGTTGAAATTGTGTTGTGTTGCAGTAAAATAAAGGGAATGGATACACTAACATCTATTTAGATGATAAAATAGTAAATAGCTTTTTTGACTTTTGGAGGGTGTATTTAGCTATTTTTAGAACTTGCTCAGCTTATCATTTACAGATTAAAAGAACTGCCTTTGAATCTCTCACCTCAGAGCACTGTGGATTGTTTTTAAAAATCTATTTCATATTAGTAGAATAAAATAATATAATGGACCATTGTGTAAAAATAATAATAAAAGTTGTAGTTCTTTTTAAAAATTATTTTCTAAAAGACACTCTTAGCTTTCACAAAAACTACTTCCCTCATTATTTCAAAATTTATGGATGAATTTCAGACTTAACAAAAACATAGTTCTAATATGACATTCTCTCCTTTAAATATTAGACTTATGCATTATATATTCATTTAAAATGTTTAAAATTATATTTATACGTTATAAATGAACATGTTAAGTGAAGTTGCGGTAGGTAAAAATTATGTGCTGTTATTTTTAAGGTTGCAAAGATACCTTACAAAAGACAGTTTTCCTTTAAATGTGTGTCAGTGTGTGTATGTGTGTAAATGCATAATATGTATGAGTGTATATACACATGTATATACATATATACCTGCACGTACACAAACACATACATATGTATTTAAATCCAATTTAAAATTCATACTTTGAATCTGTCATTGTGCTTGAACTTTGTCTATTGCTGATTTCATCCTAAAGCAGTGAATCTTATGATGCTTTAAAAATTAATTAATAATCTAAGTAAGTTCATTATCATTTAAGATCTATTTTAGCTACACATTTTAATATTCTGTTTTTGTTGCAGAGCTATTTAGATACAGCCATTCATGGATAATAAGTCATTTATTCCTCATTAACTGTTAGGATGGATGTAGATATTCATTACAGCCAGACAACAGACTCATTTAACTGCATACAGTACATGATTATATACCACACAAATGACTAGAATGCAAATTCTGTTTCACATTAGCTTCATTTTTAACTTAAGTATTTGCCAATAACTCAGATATTCTCCTTTAATGCTGCTGTTTTCCTTTTAGCTTTTTTTTTTTACCAGAAAACCTCTGAGTTTTTATTTCTAAAAGGAAAAAAAAATAAAGGGAGAAAAGAGGAGAAAAAACCCCAAATGTTGTGGACAGAGTAAAGTGTATAATTTAGAAGGATAGTTTTCTCTGCTGTGCCTCACATGTTCTCTTAAAATTTGTCTATGAAACCATGTTTTCCCTGTTGGAAATTATGTCCTAGTCAGCTTAACTTGAAACCAGATGAGTTTTTAGCTTTCAAATGCAGAAGACCTTAGCAAATCATCATAAAGCTGGTCATAGTTGCAAACTTTATTTGAGCCTGCAGTAAATTTACCACCTTTCTTCTACAAAAAATGGAATACCACTTTAAATTGCATGAAACTAAATTAAAAATTACAATTTATTTTATAAAATTAGCATTTTAAAATTACTGAGTGTGGAAAATATGGATTTCTCATGATTTTTTTTTACTGTATAGCAATAAATATGCATCCTCTAATAACCAATGGCAAATCACTGTGTTAATATAATATGCCTTGAATATAGGCAACATTAAGGCCACAAAACATGGGCTTGGAAATATTTTACCCAGTGTGTAGGCTACACCTTTGCTAAGGGAGCACACTTTATAAATAGTTATGGTGGTATGTGTATGATTAAATTTTAACTTCTATCACATTAGATATTTAATACAACTAATGTGTGGTTTGCAAAGTCATCAAAGAGAGTAATGTTTAGGAAAACTTCAGAGTGAAAATGATACTCAAATATAGGTTGAGAGACACATAAAATGAACAAAAAGTAACAAGAAATTCTGGATAAACAATAGCCACAGTATGTGCCGAGTTAAGGATGCACCATAGTCTGGTAAACAAGTTAACCGGAAGAGGTAGCTATTTCTATCCTGATGGTAGTAATTTGTTTTATGGTAGCTTTGGATAGATTACAAAGAAATAAATGGAATTTTAAGATAGCTTCACCTAACATGATTCCTTTTTAATACAATGGGAAAAATATTTTTTCAGGTCTAATTATTTTCCCAACTTTAACAAAGAACTGAGTGATTGTAAGGGACATTATATATGTTAAAAAATACCAAGCCGCATGTCAAATATGGTTCATCAACAGATAATCTCTATATACTTTATTAACAATTCATTCTATATTGAAACATTGTGAAAACATATTTTTAATGTATGCCACACTCAAACTGAATAGGCTGTAACTGAGTCACCTTATTTAAAAGTTCACTTATTTTACAGAATGATCTCATCAATACACATTGCATATCATTATGTTGGCTGATAAAAGAAAGGAGAAATATGGAGCACATCATCTTTTTACTTCCCTAAGTTCCTAAAAGACAGCTAAATTACCCCATTCCCCTTCTTACTAATCCCAGAAACATTTGAGAGATTCTCTCAATGCATCTCCTGACAGCCATTAACTAATTGAGCACAATACACACACGAACTGAAATCTTTCCACTGTGTCTGGTTTTACACATTTATCGAGACTGAAATGTAAAAGTAAATAATCCAAAAACACTTTTTGATTCCAAAATATGAATTGTGATTCTCCATTGTTCTTTATCTCCATGATTGCATTTTATGTGGTCTGCATACAATCTCCAGAGATCAATTTGAATTTTTATTTTCATTAAGTAAAATACACATACCAAAATGAAAGTCTAAATTGACTAATAGGTAAAAAACTAAAAGTCTTGCAGCCCTCATGTCCTTTGATAGGACCTGTCCCCCAGAGTAATCTACCTTTGCCTATTTCAGTTGTTTGAATGTTTTTCTTTTCTTCTAATATGGTACTACCCTTTTTCTTGAATCCTCAAATGTAAACAAAATCAATTGAAATGTCCATCTAAAAAGTGAGCAATTCTCACATATTTTATTCTAGTATTTTTTTTTCATTTTTCAACGAAAAATTTGGTTCATTAGTTTTTATCCCTGTATGCAATGCGGGATATAGATATAACTTTATTTTATTTTTTTCCCAAATGGTTAGTCAGTTGTCACATTACACTTCAGTGAATCATCTGTCCTTTCTGCGTTGGATTTAGATACGCTAAATTTCCAAAATGGTTTAAATTTACTGGATTTAAACTGAGTTTTTCATTCTACTCCATTCACCTTTGTGTCTACATTCATAAATACCATGCAACTCTAGTTTTTGATACTTAAAATTTACCTTAATCCAGCTGAATGCCTTCTCTGTTTATTTCTGCTAAAATTCATTTTGTCTATATAATTCATTTTGATTTATAGATAAAAGAAGAATTAATTTTCACAAAATACACACACCACATAAAAAATGGTATATTACCAACCAATCATTCTTCTTCACTAATTCTGTTCTCTCAATGTTCACCATTAATTATTTTTGCCTGTTTTTGAAGAATAACTTAATGCAGAAATAGAAATGTCTGGCAACTTTTGCTCAACATAATGGTTGGGTCCATTCATGCTGCTGCAGGGAGTAGTTCCTTCTTTTTCATTTTATGAATATACTACAATGGATTTATAAATTGTATTGCTTATGACCATATGCATAATTTCCACTTGGAGGCTTTTAAAAATATGGCTTCTATGTCATTCTTGACATCTCTATTTGTGTACAAATATATGCACATATGTTCTATATATATCTAACTTCTATTTACTTGGTCTTGGGTATTTATAAGTTCATCATTAGTGGACATGCCGCCAAACAGCTTTCCAAAGTACATGTGTTGATGTGTACTTTTAACAGTTTATGAAAAGTCCATTTGTTCAATATCTTTAACATGTACTATTTACATCTTTTCATTTCTGTCCATTTTTGTATTTGAGCTAAGAGTTTGTAGTAATCCTTTATTATCCTCTTAATGTCCATGAGATTAGTAATCAGAACCTATTTCATTTCTAATATTAATTATTATTTAATATCTATTTTTTCCCTTCTTAGCCTGACTAGATATTTATAAATTGTATTGATCTCTTAAAAAATAAATATTTTAGTTTCATTAATGTTCACTATTGTTCTGTTTTCATTTTTATTTATTCCTGAATTTAATCTTCATTATTCATTTTCTTTTGCTTGCTTTAGGCTTAGTTTCTTTAACCTAAGATGGGTCTTAGGTTATTAATTTTAGATATTTCTTCATTAACAAAATACATTTTTAAGTGTTATAGATCTTCTTCTAATTACTGATTTTACTATATTCCACAGATTTAGACCTGTTGTATTTTTAATTTCATTTACTTCAAAATATCTGTTAAGTTCTCTTGAGATGATTCGGGTTTTTTTTTAATGTTTATTTATTTATTTCAAAAGAGAGAGAGCACACCAAGTAGAGGAGGGGCAGAGAGAGACTGAGAGAGAGAATCCCAAGCAGGCTCCATACTGTCAGCACAGAGCCCAACCCAGGGCTCAATCCCACAAACTGCGAGATCATGACCTGAGCCAAAATCAAGAGTCAGACACTTAACCCACTGAGTCACCCAGGCACCTGGAGACCATTATCATTTACAGATGTATTATTTAATTTCCCAATATTTGGAGAATTTTCCAATTACCTTTCTCTTATTTAAGGATATCTACTAAGGACACCTACTAAGAAAGAATATTTGTCTTGCCTCACTTTCAGCTGTGATTCCCTATAAATACACTTGAGTGTTGTTAATGTGGTAGTATAAAGGAAGCACTGGGGAGGAGTGGTAATTATGATTAATTCTGTCTTTTACTAGGCTCTGTTGTGGAGTTTTAACCTTAACAAGTGTTCTTAGCTCTTCACTCCTCCACCCCTCCTTTTAGACAAGACAGGAAGCCTAGAGGGGAGTAGTAGCATATAAATGCCTTTTCCCCATGAGGGTTATGTCTCTCATAAAGACTTTTCTCATTTAGATTAGGCCTTTGGAATATTTCCCTATTAATTCAAATCATAATGGTTTTACTGGAATCTAAACTTATTTTTGTAAGAAACTTCTGTATTCTTGCCTAAGTTAATTATTACATACTCAGGGGCCTTATTGGTACTTAGAGGTATATTTTTATAATTTAAATTTTGTAGGTGATTAGAAATATGCTATCAGTATTTGTGATCTTGGCTTCATTTGGAAAATTTGCCACATTTTTTATTTGTTTCATTAGAGTGTCGATTTTCTAATTAAGATACTATTCTTAACAGATAAGGACAGTGGGTCCTTCCTCTTGTAATCCTCACAAAGTTTTACTTTTCCTTTTTTTAACTGCAAATACCTCCAATGAAAAAAATTCAATAATAATAAACATTTATTTTCTTGCTCTCAAAAAATGCATGTAATAGCTCCAAAAACAGAGAGGGGAGGCAAACCATAAAAGACTCTTAAATACAGAGAACAAATTGAGGGTTGCTGGAGGGGTGTTGGGTGGGGGATGGGCTAAATTGATGATGGACATTAAGGAGGGCACTTGCTGGGATGGGCACTGGGTGTTATATGTTAGTGATGAATCACTAAATTATATTCCTGAAATCATTAATACACTATATGTTAACTAACTTGGATTTAAATAAAATTTTTAAATTTCTTTTTAAAAAATTAAAAATGCATGTATATCTCCAATTAGTATATTTGCTGTCATTTTTTTCTTTATAAATATTAACAAGTTAAAATATTTTCTTTCAATCTATATTTGGTAAATATTTTAAGTCATAAGCATTGAATCCATCAAATAATTTGTGTGCATTATTTGAGATAATTATAAGACTGTGCATTGTCAATTAATTTTTTTGATTTATATTCTTAGGTTTTCTGTTGAGAAAAGAGCCATACATTTCCAGGATAAATGTTAGTTGATCATGATGTGTTATTATTTGATACACTGTCAAATTCAGAATGCAGTTTATAAATTCAATTGAATCAGAATGTCTCAGTGAAATAGGCTCCTAGTTTTCTTTCATTATACTCTACATAAAACAATACAACTTTTTAATCATATTTTTCTAGTTCTCTAGTGTACGTTGAATTCATGCTAGACTTTCCTACAGCTCTCAATTTAGAACTTTACCTGCTTTGTGCTTCTAGGTTAACATTTTTATTCTGTTTTCTTTTCCTTGATTATTTTGGGTAGCAGATATATCAAGCATTAATTTACATTGGAACAGTCAATAGATTAAATAATTAAACTGTTTTGGGGGCATCTGGGGGGCTCAGTCGTTTGAGTCAGACTTCAGCTCAGGTCATGATCTCGCGGTTTGTGAGTTCGAGCCCCGCGTCAGGCTCTGTGTTGACAGCTCAGAGCCTGGAGCCTGCTTCAGATTCTGTGTCTCCCTCTCTCTCTGACCCTCCCCTGGTCTCTCTCTCTCTCTGAACATAATAATAATTAACTATTTTTTGAAACTCAACTAAGGCCAGTGCATAAGCTGTTAGCAGTATATTTTCCCTGTAACATAAATGGATAAGGAAGCTGCAGATATCCAACCTAGTTGTGAAAGCAAACAAAATATTTGAGCCATACTCTTAGCTAGGATTTGAAGCAAGTAACGGAAAAACAGATACTTCAGTATTGATCAACATTTAAGATTCTCTGTAGTGTAAAGTGGAAAATCTCATCAATATGTATTTCTCATCAACTGGGCTGATGGTCAATCCAACCCCATAGTAATTGGCAATCCCCACCCAAATATTTATTCGTGGGGATTTGTATGTCTTTCCTGCACCTACTTTTTTCTACCCTACTTTAGCCATACAAAAGATAACAGAATCTTGCTTTCTAATTCTTTTGTAAAGGTTATGAAATGATTTAGTTAAGAATGTAATATAAATATAATCTAGATAATGCAGTGGGACAAATCCAAAGTCACATCCAGTACAACAGTACTGATACCTGAAATATTGAAAGACAGCAAGAAATGAGTTTTTTTCCATGTGAGACTAATGCTTTGCATAGCGTTTTTCTTTATAACGATTTTATTTTTATAAATCTTTATAAAGATTGTATTTATACACTAATCTCAGGTGAAGGAGTAAAAAAGTAAGAAGTTATAAAAACCACCAATTGCACTTTCTAGTAAACAATCTTAATGATAATGTTTTAAAGTGTTAGAAGCAGCAGAATTAAAGACCCTTGATTATAAATCTATAGATTACTTGATGCGATATCAAACTACACAACTAACATTTATCTGGTAAATACTATCAGGAAATTTAGCGAGAAAATAACAGTTATTATAATGTATGAAACAATATATCATAACTGTTAAAGATGTATTTATTATGACAATTTTAGCTGACTCACTACTTTAAAAAAATGGAAGCACCCACAAACTAAATTCAGTCTGTTATGTTTTAATTAGTTCATCATTTTTCAGACAAATTTTTGCCTTATATACCTTAAGTTTACCCAATTTCCTTTCCAAAATCTGGACTTACATTCTGTAAATATTTAAAATATGTCTTATTTATTGTTTCTTATTTGCAAACCAAATAAAAATGTGCAAATATTTCACTTGTATATCTTCATTCTTAGTAGAAATATTTTTAGAGATTTATTAGATACCAAAGTAAAATTTTTACTGATAAGGTATGTTTCATCTCCTTTTGCCTCATCAACATATAAGAAAACACTAAATTTACTTCTGCTTTGAAATATACTTTTGAAAAAATTAACAAGATATCCGTCTTCTGCTTATGTCATTGTTGGTTTCAACTACAGTTTTGTGACGAGCTACAAAATTGATGCAGGGGAGAATTTATATTGTGAAATATTTGTTGCCCAGACATCTGTTAGCACTACAAAAATGACAAGAGAAATCATTTTGGAGGTTTGATTAATTGGAGTTATATTTTTTTCATTGTTCTTATTTAACAGTGGATATCAATAGTGGTTGTGACCAATTTGGTTGTCAAATTAACTAGAACTTTAAAAGAGAGAGAGAGAGAGAGAGAGAGAGAGAGAGAGAGAGATTTTTGTGGTATTGTTTTACAATATATTTATCTCCTAGACCTCATATTCAAACCTAATGGCATTCTAACATTATTTAATGCTTATATTAGAGGTAATTCATGAAAAATATTTAAGGCTTCAAATCTTACAACATCAACAAATGTTAACATCATTGTTCATCTTTCTCTTTAATATTAGTAGTGGTGGTGGTAGGATGGTCTTTTCTTTAACTTATTCATTTATTTATTTATTTTGGGAGAGTGAGAAAATAGCATGAGCCGGGGAGGGGCAGAGAGAGAAAGAGAGAAACCGGAATCCGAAGGAGGCTCCAAACTGTCAGCGCTGTCAATGTGGGTTCCATCTCATAAACCACAAGATCATGACCTGAGCTGAAATCAAGAGTCAGATGCTGTACTGACTAAGCCACCCAGGCACCCCAGTGTGGTAGAATAGACTTATTGGAAGTATATCTATAGTAATAGTACTTCCAAAAGCAAGTTAATACTCAGATTATTTTTATGATATTTATTTTAAATATAAGTATGCACGCTTATCATTGGGAAATAAATGGAAGTCCTCATTGAATAGATAAGAAAATAACAAAATGATTAAAATGATCTTCTAATAGGATCTGTGTTCTTTAGCGTTAATGGAACGATGACTTCTTGACTCAGATTTGAGTTAACATTTCATGCAAGGTAAATTCTATGCAAGAGTAGAGATCATTTTTTTGTATTGATATGATTGTTCCTGTACAATAGAAACTGATGTTCAATAACGTTCCTGTCTTTTATGAAATCAATATAATTCTGTGGTTAAAAATTGGCACATTATGTGAGTTCTAGTGCCTTTAACTTCTACCTTTTAATATAAAATTAATTACATAAAAACAGTAACTAGATATCCTACTGTTCTCTATATTCTTCCCATAAAGCTATTTAATTCTTTTACATGTTCTCTATTCTTCATTCAGTCATAAACATTATAAATATTTATATTTTATTACATGTACTTTGCCTTTTTTATTTTTGTTTAGGATATTATTTCCTATTTTTAGGTAGCCATATCCTGCTATAGATATTTGAATATTTGTTATATAAGAATACAGAATAATAGTACAGAAGCTTTAGATATATATGTATGTGTGTGTTTTATATATGTATGTATGTATACACATGTATGTGTGTATATATTTTTCTTTCCAACTCATTTTGAGCCGAATAATTGAAAAAATTCCTAATTGAGGTATTTTAATCTGGTCCCACCCAATCCCTCTGATGACCAAAGAAAAGGAGGAGTAATATCATAAGAACTTTGACCTCTAGTAAAAAAAACATCAAGGCAATGATGAAAACTATTTTGACTTATCAGTCATATTTCATTTTTCTCCAATGATGATTTTTTTCTCCTTCTGCTGACAAGAAAAAAAAAAGTGCTTGGTTCCAACATTAAAGAACATATTTTATTTATAGCCAGGCAGGCTTGAAATTCTTCATTTTAAATCCCTGCTGAACTTTAGAGAAACCTTTAAAAACTCAATTACATTTATAGTAGGCTTTTACCCCAGCCTTCAGAGTCCAGAATTCAAATGCTCAGGGAAAAGCAACCAGTGCTAAAAATCTACAGAACCATATGAGTGTCTTAAATGGGAACTATCCCGAAGCTTTGATTGCAAAAAAACGTGGACAGAGTTCCTCTTCCTGGGAGAAAATGTTGGGTGGTATTCAAATGAAAATGGTTACTGATTGCCACACATAAAATAATTCTATATTGGGATATCTTGTTAGTGATTTTTTTAAATGTCCGTTATTGGGACAGCAGTTTATTAGATTAACTCTTTAGGGATCAATCCTCAAAATTACTAATCAAAGTAACTTTAAAGCAAACTAAATAACTTCTGAACAGTTACTTTTTTCAGAGAGCATTTTCTAAAAGGCTGCTTAGTACCAATAAGTCCATATGGATATTGCACTTTTGTTTTACTTTTAACTGAATTGAGAAGGTGGAGAAAAGGTATATTCCTAATTAATGAAGACAAGTAATTGTTGTGAGACAATTAATCATAGAGATCTTCCAAAGGGTATAACTAATCACAGAAGGCATTCTTTTTCAAGAATTCATTTGTTACTTCTTAGAAACTTTAATTGAATAATTAGTTATGTTTATATTTGTCTCTAAAAAAAGTAGACAAAGTCTGTACATTTGATAGGAAAACAAGAAGGTATAAATAAATAAAGCGTAATCTTTTTAAAGATATTTCTCTACTGAAAACTTATGCTACTTATGTAGAATGTAACTATAGCATTTAAAAAACTCTAATTGTGAAATCAGATTCTGAAAGTTTGTCCTGAAAATCTCCAAACCTTTGATTATATATAAAAAAAAATGCTTTAGCATTGTCTGTCACAACAGACATAGAAAAAAGTGAGTTACAAATTTAAGGTATTAAAAACTACTTCGCTCATTCAAGTAACTACTGTTTCATGGCATGAGTACATATGCATCCTTTAAAGAAAGTTGAACTTATTGTTCATAAAAACAGCAGCAGCAAATCTTAGTTCTTATTTGTAGGAATACAAGTAAAGTTTTAACTATGTCTAAGCATTCATTTTAACTATCAACTTTATTCCAGTTGATCTTCATATACAAACAGATCAAGGAGCACTTGAATAAAAGCTTTTCTTTAAAATGTGTAATCAATATTATGACTGAAGGTGTTCCTTACCATTTGATTTTGTTTTCTATCATGAACATTTATTGATTACTTATAAGCATCTGGCACTAAATAATGTGTTGCCAACATACAAGCGAATGTAAAACAATTCTTCAAGTAACTCATAATGTCACAGGAAATATGTTTCCCAAATAGATGATTAAATAAAATGTGGTAGGTGCAATGATAGATATACTGAAAGGGTATTAAGAAATCTTCCTAAGGGGAAGAAGAAAGAGAGAAAAAGTGACAGAATATCATGTTAGGACAGTATCTAGTAGAATGGGGTGTCCTAGTTGTATCTTAAGTGGTGAATAGAATTTAGCTGCGGGAACATGCAAGACATGTAAAATACTACAACAGTAAATTTATGGATTTAGAAAGCAAAGAAGTTTGTAAAATGTCTGTAAAATGTCTTCACTTGGAACGTAAAGTGGTCAATAATGTTGTCAGATGAAGCAAGAGGTGCTGGTAGTAAAGAGTTTGGCAGAACCTTATTTGCTCAGGTGGGAACTCATTGCCAATCTGTAATGATAAGGGAGTACTGGAGAATTTTAAATATAATAGTAAAATTAACTTTTTAATGTTTACCTGTTTTCCTCTCTAGTTCCTATAAGGAGGATGGATGAATTTGAAGAAAATAAGAAAAGAGGGAATTAATCAGAAGAATGCGCTGGTAGCTTAGACATGGCTTTATAAGGGAAGGGAACCACATTGGAAGGTCATAGAATTAGATAGAGCAGATTGTTTTCTACATTATTCCTTATGTCACTATGCTTCCAAAGAGTGAGTTGCAGTGTGATTTGATCTTTTGCAAAATGTAACTGAAAGGCACGGAATAGAGCTTATTGAAATACATTTTATTTTTACACAACTGTAGCAGATAGGGTCGTACATATCTCTCAACAGTTTTCTGCTATTTCTTTCTGTAAAATAGAGGCTTAAAAGTTAAAAACTACATTTCTAAGCTTCTCTTTATATCATCTTTATGATGTGATTTTGGTTCTGTTTCATTTGGTTCTATATGAGATTTGAATTCAGGACCAGTTCAAGTGGGATGGTTGGAAGATGAGTGTCAGCCATCCACTAGTGCTGGAGCAGTGCGATTTTTGGTTCCAACATTCACAGGTATTAGGTATGAGGTATCAGGTATTAGATTCTCATTTCCAAGATTATAACTAATAGGGTGACTCGTAGCCCATCAGCTGGGTTAGCATTTTCCTGACTGAAGCAGAAGAAGCACATCCTCGGTAGGCTACTTCTGTCGATATAACTATTGTTTAAAAGTCATTTCTAAAAGGGCTCCTGGGTGACTCAGTCAGTTAAGCGTCCAACTTCAGCCCAGGTCATGATCTTGAGGGTCCCGGCTTAGGGTCCCGCATAGGCTCTGTGCTGACAGCTCAGAGCCTGAAGCCTGCTTCAGATTTTCTCTCTCTCTCTCTCTCTCTGCCCCTCCCCCATTGGAGCTCTGCCTCTCTCTCTCACACACACAAAATAAATAAACATTAAAAAAAATTTTAAGTCATTTCTAAAAAGAAAATATACACATTCCTCTAGCTTTTGGTAATTATTACAAACATAGGCTCTCTACTGAATATATACCTTTTGGTATAAAATAGGTAGAGGGCTTTATATTATCTTCATTTGATTCTAAATGATATGGTCAGGCTAAATTCTTTTCTGAAAATCAATCCCAATTTAATTTGGGGCAGAAATGTACTTTGCTACAAAATTACAGTCCTTGGCCTATATTGCGAATATAGTGACTCAATGACACAATGTGAGCCAATTAGGCGTAAGTATAAGTGTACTGTAAAATTCTGCGTGAGTTTTCTGCCCCTAACTGGCCTGCTTCCTATTGCCTTTTGCATTATTATTTTGTTTAACTTCTTTTACTGCAGGACATCTGTCTTAATGCCCGAATCTGTAACAATCATCATGTGGAAAAAAGCTAAGAGAAATATAAAAATCGTGGCCTGTTAGCTTTGGGCTTTTGAATCATTGCAATAATCTGCTATTTGACATCTTAGGACATTGGGGGTGAGGGGAAGAGCCATTTTTAAGCTACTGTCAGATTTTACATCATTTCTACCTTATAGCAAACATACCTCTTTAGTGGACTTGAGATTTTTCTGTTTCACGCAGAAGTCTCGGTTGCAAGCAACAGAAGGTGACTGTCTATGAATAAGCAAAAATGGATTCAATAATATGAGGTAGTTCACATAATTGTTGCAAGGGGTAGAAAACAAATATCGGGAACTGTGCCTAAGAACATATATCTTAAAGTTGACCCAAAGACAACATACTTGCTGTTTTCCAGCTAAAGCTATTTCTTCATCAAGTACTCAATCTTGAAATAAAAAGAATACCAGACTGACATCCCTGCTGGCATCAAGGCTGATAATTTGACCATCATCTAAAATGAATGTGATGAAGCCTTTATCACCTGACTCATTTCCAAACTTAAGTTAGTAATGTTTCTGATTTGAGAGTCCTTTTCCAAGTCTGTGTACTAGCTGGCAGTGATTCTAGGAATTTCTATTTTTGGGGTTTCCTTTGGTATACAAGTCCACAGACTGGGAATCTTCCCGTTATAACTAAGGATGTTCAGCCTGCTGGGTAATCAGAAACATGACAGATATTTACTACACTGTATATGATTCTTTGATCGTTAGACTGACAGTAATTTACATGATCAAATTTGTGTTTATTTTTTTTTAATTTTTTTTTTTCAACGTTTATTTATTTTGGGGACAGAGAGAGACAGAGCATGAACGGGGGAGGGGCAGAGAGAGAGGGAGACACAGAATCGGAAACAGGCTCCAGGCTCTGAGCCATCAGCCCAGAGCCTGACGCGGGGCTGGAACTCACGGACCGCGAGATCGTGACCTGGCTGAAGTCGGACGCTTAACCGACTGCGCCACCCAGGCGCCCCTCAAATTTGTGTTTAGAATAAGTATTGTTATTCGAAGATCTTAAAAATATATTGATGTATTCATGTATTTCAAATCTGCATGTAATTTATGAATATTTCAATATTAAAATACTGAGAAACAGCATCTACTTGCAAATATACACGTATACTCATGCATGTAAAAATATAAACTCCTGCATTACTAACATGAAAAGTAATGAAACATGATGACTTAACCCTTTATGAGATAAGTAAGTAATCGATGGAACTTCAGGTACAACATGGTGACTATAGTCAATAATAATACATTGTACACTTGAAATTTGCTAAAAAGAGATCTCAAATGTTCTCATCACAAAAAAAAAGAGGAGTGGATACATCTGTTAGTTAATGGATGTGTTAATTACCTTCATTGTGATAATTAGAAGCAAAGGAGAAAAAAGGAGCAATGAAATATTTTATTTTATAATTTAAAAATGGATCATACTTCATAAGCTCTATATAAAATAAAATTATCTAGCTTAAGTGAAATACTTGGCTTAATGCTAAAAAGACAATGAGTTAGTAAGTTTATATGTTTACTTTAAAAATAATTGAAATACCTATCTAATAGTTAAGGATAAAATTTACACTTAAATTTTAAATTTCTGTGAATAAATCTTGGCTTCAACAACAGATATTAGACTCTAATAGTAATGAAATTTAGCCGTTGTTTAGTGTTTCCTTCAGCCTTAGATTAAATCTTAAAGTTTTAGTATCTGAAAACAAATTCAGGAAATTCATAAGAAATAAGAAAAGACAAATAACCCAATACTGCATTACTTAACATAATTTTCCATATTGATCTAAAAACTTATGCCCATAGAATATTTTCTTTAACATGTAAATTGGACTCAAATATCTGCAATGGAAATTTTAAAAACTTACATACAAAAAAAAAAAAACAAGTAAATACTAATATTCCACCTCGATAATTCGTTTGGCAAAGAATACCATTAGAACATTTTAAAAATCAAATATTAAATATTGAATGGTTGTATGCTAAAATAAAAATTCAGTTGTAAGAATAAAATTCACTGAAAAATAAACTAAAAAATGGACTTACGTCCTGAAAATGTGAAGCTTTGATTTTCATATCTGGATCACATACCTAGATTTGCTGCACGTTGTAATTATGTTGAAAAGCAGTTGATCCTAATTAGATGTGGAATATCCCTTTTTTTTTCTTGATGGGTTAGTTTCTGTGGCTAAAACTGAATATTCATATCTGATCTGATATATTTTTTTAAGTTTTTGCTAAATTCTATTTCTATACCATACTTATTCTATTCACTTTCTTTCCTACTGCTAAGAAGTCTTTATATTGTTCTTTTTCTTTGTAATTATTTTCTGCTAGTTTCATGTGAAATTTTAAGATTTTAAAGATTTTTACTCAGAGATGGGGATTAATATAAGCTAATTGATTTACCTGTACATGCATGTTTCAGAGAGAATTAACACCTGGAATGCATGCTTTATGCAGATTCTTCTAAAAAATGGTTTACCCATACTCTTTGATGCAGAAACTTGAAATTTATTTGTTTTTTATAAGTTTGAAGGAGTGGGCTTTTTACATATTCACCAGGAAAATTTCTATTCGATTGAAAAAATTATTTAACTATACCTTTAGAAGTCAATGGGTTTTTATCCAGGCATATGTCAAGCTCCTCGACTTTTTAATAAGAAATGAATATCAAGTTAACAATTTTCACATGTGGATATACTTTCAACAATTAATCAGCAATACAGACTCCATGCTATCTTCAGAAAATCACGTCAAGACTCTGTTTTTTAGATTCTATCAAAGATAATACATATGAAAAAATGTTTGAAAACACTGCATCACAAGAATGGTAAAGTGGGCTTCAATGTTTGCCTTCTGATGGACTGCCTGCTAACCTCAACTTCAGTAATAACTATTCTGATTGGAATGCGTATTTATTTTTTAAATAGTTTACAAACATGTGCATATTATAAATTAGATATATTAAATATATTAAAAACTTATAACTGTGGTAAATTGCTGGTATTTGATCATTGTGACCTATAAACCCAGGAATTATGATTGACAGTTGTACTTCCTTAATTAATATGAGTACTATCATTTTTTCCTGCTTCCTGTCTTTATTTTTTTTACTCAATACTGTGTTTTGATTAATTACTAGTATGTATCTATTTATTTAGAACTAAATTGTCTTGTTGTCAATACAAAATATTTTCAAAAGATATAAAATATATGATTTACCCAGTTCATAATTTATATACATTTATTTTATTTTATAATTTACTTTTGGTGTTGCAAACAATTGTACAATTATTATTCTTATATATGCTAATTTGTGCACATATGTGGAAATAACTCTAGGGTATATACAAAGAGATGTAATTGCTATATATACTTATTCCTACTCTAAATTATGTCTTTGAGTTTAGTTTCACCACCAGAAGGCTACACATCTGGTCTATATAATTCTAGCACCTTACGGAATTGCTTCACTGAGTTATGCTTAATGTTTTGTGCTCATCATTAACAGTAGGCTCATATAAAAAGCAGCATCATGGAATGTACTCAAGCATTCATTGCAGAAAATGCTGTCACTGCATAATCCTTTACTGTTTTGCCATACTTCCCACAGAAATTATTCCATTTTCTGAATGGTCTCTGAAGATAATGTATCAAATTTTACAAGAGAATGATTATGAATTCAATAATTGAAAGGTATTTATTCCATCATTTTTTATTTTACCTTGTAAATCAAGATAACAACTGAAGTTCAATTTTAAAAATTACGTTGGCTCCTTAGGTGTATATTTTTGCTTTTCTTTACTCCATACTATCAGTCCATACTAATAGTCCATACTATTCCTATCCAAAATTTATTATTTACATGATATTATTTTCCCACGTATTTAGAAAGCCACAGTGAGTTCCAATAATAAGCTTGAATAAAACAGTCTTAATATCTAAATGCCTACCTTTTCTCTTGGTGTGTTAAATAGTATATTTTACACCTTTTACAGTATATATTAGTAGTATGGAGGTAAAAGGAAATATCATTTCTTCTTGATAACAAAGTGAAGAGCAAACAATATAAAATAGATAAGACAAGCTTTCTGCAGGTATAATTTCATTGCAAGTGATGTGTAGTAAATTAGATACTCATGAGGATAGTTTGCCCCCACCAATGTCCTCAAAGGCCCATTAATCTAAATGTAAATTAATATAAAATGAGAAGGATCTTAGAAACCTTTCCAGGTTAATAACAAATGTGCTTGGACATGTTGTTCATTCAGTCTACATAATGGAGAACTCACGATAAAATCTGAGTAATGACTCTTTCAGCATTATTTAAGGAAAAGAGTGAGAATCTCTGGAAGGCATAAGAATTCTGGAAATTATAGATGAGTTTTCCAAAGTATTTTATATTTCTTTGGGCAAATATATAGTGATTAACCCTTCAAAATTCCACTGCGTATTATAAGTACATGAAAAATCACTTCCTAGGGAGTGATGTTAGTAAGATAGCAGAATAAGAGGCTCTCAACTCCTGTTACCCCACATAAACAATAATCTGGTAATAATACATGGACAAAGTGCATTGGTGGGAGTTTTGGAGTCTAGGTAGGAAGACGATAAACTTCAGTGAAGCCCAAGAACAAGGAGAGCAGCTTTGAAAAAGCCTGTGCTCTGGTGGCATGCTTACCAAAATGGTCCCTTCTGCAGATCAAAGCAGATCTATTCCTCTATAGACTTGTCTTCAGCCCTACTCATCATTGGTCTGCAATGAATCCCATCCAGTTAGGGACCCAGCATACCTATCCATACCCTTGGTGATTGGCCCAATGTGTGCAGACCTGATTGCAGATCTTGAAATGACCCTGCGACCTGGCTCTTGTACCATTCTATCACAATCCCAAAGGCAATCCTGCATGACTAGGAGCCTGTCTGGGCAGTTGGCAGGAGACTGTGCAGAGGCCCAGAGGAGCCACCCCCATACATTTCCCTGTAAAAGGCCCACTGAAGATGGACTCCACTGCAGCCCCGTAAGTGGGCCCATTCGCTGGCTCCAGCCCTGCTGGCCTGTGGTCTCAGAGGAGTCTCATCCACCTGGGGATCTGACAACAACCACATCTGTCCATGTGTAGTAACAGGCCTGCTACCTGCAGACCCAACTGCAGACCTGGTTACAGCCGTATGACCTAACTCCAGCCCTGCTTGTCTAAGACCCCAGATGACGTCCCATCAGTCTGGGGATCTGGCCAACAGGTACATGAAAAGGTGCTCAACATCACTAATCATCAGATAAATGCAAATAAAGACCACAACCTGATGTCACTTTACACCTATTAGAGTAGCTATATCAAAAAGACAAGAGGTAGCAAGGGTTGGTCAGACTATGAAGAAAAGGGACTCCTTGTGCACTGTTGATGGGAATGAATACTGGTACAGCCACAATAGAAAAGAGTATATATATAATTGAATAATTATAATTAGATGATCAAATCAAAATAAACTTTAAAGGTGTAATTTTAAAATGCATTTTAATTGTTAGTATATGTTTACAGCTCCTATGAAGTCTAAATTCTTAAAGTGACTCATAAGAAAAAGATTATCTTATATTGTAAAGAGGTTAATTTCCTTCAAATTATATTTCTCTATTTTCTTTTTTCTACCTCAACAACAGTAGATGGAGTTTACCACATCTTTTCTAAAATTAATTCTTACAAAAATAATATGATATAAATCACTCTAGCAGTAAAGGAAAATATACATTGAATGTAGCATTCATATTAAAATTATTTGTTTAGTTTCAAATTTAATTGCATGTCTTTTTTTTTTCTAAACCTAAAAACCCTAGAAAACATCAGATCAAGCAACACAAAATTAAGTGAAGCTTTGACATCTGACCACTTTATAATTTGGCAACCAGTACAAAGTGTGCAGCCATAAAATCTAATTTATATATTTTTTCTTTAAAATAACATCCTGAATTAATAGTGCATATGCATATATTTTTCAGCATGTCTGGAAATTTGTCCAGTGCCCGGTGTATTTAGTACTATCCTGAATTTGATCCTTTTAAAATACAAAACTGTTGATGTAGGGTTTTTTGTTTTAATGTGAAACACTATAATTTTTAATTTTTTTTAATGTTTATTTATTTTTGAGAGAGAGAGAAAGAATGTGAGCAGGGGAGGGGCAGAGAGAGAGAGCGGGAGACACAGACTCCAAAGCAGGCTCCAGGCTCTGAGCTGTCAGCACAGAGCCTAACGCAGGGCTTAAACCCACAAACTGTGAGAACATGACCTGAGCTGAAGTTGGATGTTTGACTGAGCCACCCAGGCACCCCAAAACACTGTAAATAGTTGCTCCTTTGCTTTACTTCTTTGTAATATTTACTCCTTAAGCTGATTAATTCATTCACTCAACAAATATGTATTGAGGATTTACCATGTCTCATGCTCTTAACAAAGACTCCACTCCTTGCCTTCTGCTTCAAATGTAATTGTTTAACTGACGAGATCCAGTTATTTGGGAAGAAAAAGACCCTCTTATATGAACACTGTAGCCTGTTATGGGTTGAATCCTATCCCCCAATAAAGATATGTTGAAGTCTGAATCACAGTACCTCAAAATGTGACCTTATATGGACATAGGATCTTTACAGAGGTAATCAGGTTAAAATTAGGTTATTAGGGTGGGCCATAATTCTATATGCCTGGTGTCCTTCCTAAAGGTGGACATTTAGACAGAGAACAGACACAAATAGAAAGAAGGCAATGTGAAGAGATACAGGAAAAACACCATGTGAAGCTGAAGGCAAAGATTGAAATTATGCTGCTACAACCCAAGAAATGTCTGGGGCAACTAGAAACTGTAAGAGGCAAAGAAGAAGACATCCTCTACAAATCACAGAGGGTGCATGACCCTGCTGTCTCCTTGATTTTGTACTTCTAGTCTCCAGAACTATAAGACAGTAAATATCTGTTGTTTTACATCACCAAGCTATTGGTAATTTGTTATGGAAGCCCTGGGAAACTAACAGAAAACCAACATGAGAAGGACAACATAACTTATTGTCCTAGACCTGGCCTGATATGTTCTTAGCATTTTACCTCAGGTAATTTTATATAATATTGGATCATAAGATTCAGGGTCCCTCTGTACTTACATAACTTGACCAGCAAAATACACATCATCATCATCATCTAAAGATTTTCAGAATCATGGAGATTTCATTAAAATTGACTCATCAAATAATGGTCCAAAAAGAGATTTAATATAAACAAGATGGGAAGTAAAATGAGACATGTTGCTGTTTTGGGTACTACATATATATCTCTATCCCTGTCCTGATCCCTATTTCTATGTCTATATTTATCTCTATCTAAATTGTATCTTTATTTCTATTTCTGTATACTCATTATCCAAGTATTTAGAAATAAAGAGGAGGAAGGCTTTATTGTTAACAGAAAAAAATACTATTAATTTGAAGGACTTAGAAATCTATGTACTCAAAGATAGCACCACAGTGCATAGTCCTCTAATACTAATATTAGAATTTCACTTGTACATTAAACAATGTAAGTATAACTGTGATTGATTATGTAATTCTTGGGGGGGAAATCATAAACTTTGCATTACTATTCAGAAAATTTAATTAAAATGCCCATAGCATTTTAGGATTTACTTTTAGAATAATCAGAAACTAAAATTATTCTATCTCATATTCAGAGTTGTGTATAAGAAAATGAAAGCAATTTTAGAAACAAAATAATATCAAGACAATGAGGCATCACAATGGTTATGTCATCATGAACTAATTTTGTATTAACTTTGTGAATTCAAAAGCCTATGATATTGCCTCTGTCTAAACAAAAATGGTGTTGACATAAACATACTTTCAATTACTTTCATGTATCTAAATATAGGTTTTCTCTTTTAATTAGCCATAATCATATAAAAAGTTTTATTTTAGGGGCGCCTGGGTGGCGCAGTTGGTTAAGCGTCCGACTTCAGCCAGGTCACGATCTCGCGGTGCGTGAGTTCGAGCCCCGCGTCAGGCTCTGGGCTGATGGCTCAGAGCCTGGAGCCTGTTTCCGATTCTGTGTCTCCCTCTCTCTCTGCCCCTCCCCCGTTCATGCTCTGTCTCTCTCTGTCCCAAAAATAAATAAACGTTGAAAAAAAAAAACAAATAAACTTTAAAAAAAAAATCGTTTTTCTTAGCAGGCATAAATTTAACTAAAGAATCAGTGATTTTGAAGTTAGCAAGGATCTCTAACAAAGCCATTTGTTCTAGTCCTCAAAGACTCAGACAAAAATGGGATTTTATCCGTATGTTATAAGTGAGGCAACAAGAGCCAGATAGATTATGTAACATTGAAAGATAACTCATAGTTTCTGGAGGGCAGTGGTCTGGGAGGAAGAGGGGGAAAGTGCTACAGTCCTTATTTCTGAACATTACCGCTCATATAAATATTTCACTCTATTTTCTCTAGATTGATACTATTTCAAATTAACTTTAAATTATGCTTGAAACACTATATACTAGCTATAGTGCCTTATTTTAGTAGAATTTGAGTATCTTCCTGTTCAATTTGAATTGATGACTCCAGTATAAATTAGAAAACCTGCTGTGTTTATGTATTTAACTGTTATTGTATAGATTATGTTTCAGAACTTATTGTGGGGACAACTTCAATTTTGTGTTCTGTCAGAATAATTTAAGACTGATCATAGAACACTATTTTTACATTCTAGACCCAGAAAAAAACATTTTCATAACTTGTCTACTTTGGAGAACAGTAATGCTTGACATTTTTCACTTCTTGAGCCAACATAAATATTAAAATTGATTTTTTAGTTTATCCCTCACAGAAATTTAATTCTTGTTGGTGAAACAGGGCACATGTAGAGGTTAAATGAAACTATGTCTAACCTGAGGAAATTTGTTTGAAAAAAAAATATTTTGGAGACGCCTGGGTGACTCAGTCGGTTAAGCATCCAACTCTTGATTTCAGCTCAGGTTATGATCTCGCAGTTTCACAAGATCAAGCCTCACGACAGACTCCTTACGCTGACGTAGTAAAGACTTCTTGGGATTCTCTCTCCCTTTCTCTCTCTCTGTCCCTCCCTGACTCATGCTCTGTCTGTGTCTCTCCCACAATAAATAAATAAATTTTAAAAATATATTTTTTTATTCACTGCAGTCTTTCCTTCACCTTTAAATTGTCCCATAATATGAGGTTCATTTTCAGTGTAAGACCTAGTTCGTATTTAACTCTTGTATTCAAATTTGACTGGATAAGGAATTTAATTTAGTAATTCCAAGGGGAAGAAAAAGGTTTACACAGTGCATGTAAAATTAAAACATATATTACACTTTCTGCCAACACTAGAACATTAGAATTAAGTCTAAACATAAGATTGCTGAGTGCTCATACTGGTGGGTCTGCTGGAGTTACATTTTTTAAAAGGAATACTAGAAGTATTTATTTGTATATCCACACAATCTTTAAATAGTTACTGAGGAAATACAATGTTTTAGGCACTGAAGGTGGTATTCTGTGGGAGTATAAGGAAAAAACCCATCATGTAGACAGCCAAAGTATGAAAGGATAAAATGAAGAATATAATATGATTAGAAAAGAAATTTCTTATTACAATAAAATGAACTAGTTTAGATAGAGAAAGTGTATCAGATTGAGTTGAAGACTAAACAAATGCCATTTATACAGTAGTTTAAGGCAGAATAATAGGCGAAACTAATAATGCTTTCATAATCATATAAATCAAGGTCTGAGTCTGTCATTTTTCAGCTGTGTAACTTCAGACAAATCTTTTGCTATTTTGGTACTTCTAAGCTTTGATCTGTGCTGGTTAAGCTCTCTGCTAATTTCTCACTGATATTCCATAATCCACAAACCCAGAAAAGACGAAGTCATTGTCAGTGCTTACATTGGGGAATTAATACAATTAAATTGCTAAAGTAGATAGTATAACTTGGAAATCATGCATAAAATGTCTTAGAATGGAGTTAGAATATAGTTAGAGTGTGCAACAGTCTAGGGAAAAAGCAAAAATTCTCTACTCTTTTTTCAGATACTTAGAAAAGCAGCACCAAGATATAGAAAAGTCAAAAACTAACCCTGATGCTATGTTATGTTAAGTTTGCTACTCCCATAGCACTGTCCTAAATTAAATAGCAGTCGTGGTTTTTAATATTCAGTAATTTTCTATGAATCTAGACTCAGCACAATAGCAGGACACTATAGTTAACAATCTGTACTAATAGTTTGTATTGAGAGTCACAGAAGATAACTATTGGGATAATCGTGTCAGTAGGAAATTTGACACAATGGGAAGCTGCCACTTCCCATTACAGAGTAATCCATGAATACTACTCCCTCTCCTAGGGGCAGCTTTCTACAGACTTAGCTTCACAACTGAAATAAGATATTTGGGTGGTGTCTACATCATAGTGCAAAGAAACCCAATTGTGGTATGAATTGCCTTCATCTGCATAAAATTTCATATTCCTTTCTGTTTCAAATCTATGCTATGATTGAAAGACAAATGACTTTGTATTATTCATGACAAATACTTTATAGTGCAATATTTGTATGATGTTATACCTTGCTGCAGAAGAAATCGTTAAAACAAATACATATTAAAATACTCTTTATATATTTTGGAATTGATAACTTGATTAACGTACATCCATCACAATGAGTGGCAACATAAATGCCATGCCAGGAATTCTGTAATTACCATGATCTTTCATAGGACAATTAGAATTAAAGGGAGGGTTAACAGCTTTCCTCTAGAGAAACTGTAAAGTATATGATACATCTTACCAGAGTTTAAATTTAATTCGTTTGTTTCTATTTTATTAATGATGGATTTATACAGTGGGATCACAAAACAATGATTGAAAAAAAACCCAAAACACAAGAATTAATGTGGAGGGGAAATATGTTTTCACTTGCATCAACTAAGAATGTCTTAAAATTCTCATGGGCAACAAAATATTGCAAAAATAAATTTTATGTTATTAATATACATAAAATCAATTTCATTTGTATTCCAAATTCAATTCAAAGGAAGACACAGTAGGTTTATACATGTTGGTAGTATAGTCATGAGTAGAAAGTAAAAATTAGTAAAACTAACATGATAAAACCAGAAATAAAATTATTAGTAGTATTAGTAGCAATAACTACTGTTTGTAGCTCTTCTATTAAGTTTGAAGGCAATTAATGCATAGTAAGTCTAGTTTTTAATATAGATATCTTTTATATTATTTCCTATGGAATTACTGTCCTAAAAAGTTTATTTAGAGTAATCAAAAGCTACATAATAGTAGTTAATATTTAGTTCATATGTTTCTACCTTAAATATCCACATTCTTGGGGTGCCTGGGTGGCGCAGTCGGTTAAGCGTCCGATTTCAGCCAGGTCACGATCTCGCGGTCCGTGAGTTCGAGCCCCGCGTCAGGCTCTGGGCGGATGGCTCGGAGCCTGGAGCCTGTTTCGATTCTGTGTCTCCCTCTCTCTCTGCCCCTCCCCCGTTCATGCTCTGTCTCTCTCTGTCCCAAAAATAAGTAAAAACGTTGAAGAAAAAAAAATTAAAAAAAAAAATCCACATTCTTTCCAAATAAACAAAGTGGATTCAATAAAATGTGAAACTCAAAACTAGGTACGGAGTATGAATCTTTATAATCTGAAGTGCTTTAATTCTAATCTCCATAGTACAGTCTAAGGAACATAAAAGTCGGCTAACTTAAAATAACACATTTTTTTTCATTTTCTATTTTCATAGGAAATTAAAAAAGATATTATTTGTGCCCTTCTCTTTCCAAATAATAATAAGATTTTAGGAGCTGTTGGGAGGCTCACCTGGTTAAACATCCAACTCTTGATTTCTACTCAGGTCATGATCTCACAGTTTGTGGGTTCAAGCCTCATGTTAGGCTCTATGCTGGCAGTGTGGAACCTGCTTAGGATTCTTTCTTTCTCTCTCCCTGTCAGCTCCTCCCCTGCTCATGTGATCTTGCTCTCTCTCTCTCTCTCTCTCTCTCTCTCAAAATAAATAAATAAATAAACAAACATTAAAAATTTAAAAAATAAAAATTAAAAAATAATAAAATTTTAGATTGATATATGTCCACTATCCAAATCATTCACTGATGTTTATCAAGAAATCTGTGAGAAATAGTTATGTCTATAGTTTACAATAAAACATATTAAGTGGAGCTTCCATCTCTAGATTACATACATGGTAGAGATGGATTGGAATTATTAATGTGACAAAGTTTTTGAGGTCAGAGAAAAAATAACAACCCATTTCCATGAAACAAAATCAACCACTCTATGATACTAGGTTCCGACCATAATTCAAGCAGATTTGTGGTGAAGGTATTATGAAATAGAAATAGTTCACATGTTTAATTTTAGGGTTTTTTTTGAAGCATTTGACTAAAAATAAAAGTGAATTTTAATATAAATTAGAGGAATATAAATTATAAATGAAAATTTAAATATTAAATTTAAATATTAAAATATAAATTAAAGGAATTATGGCTGGAGGTACAAATTTGTGAGTCTTGTACCAATGGAAAGGAATTGAAGCTGTCTATGCGGGTGGGAGTGCTATAGAATGAAAGGAAATCAGATCCAGGACTAAGTCTTGATAAAGGTCAACATTAAATGGTGGATGGAAAAGACTTATTCTGTAAAAGACACTGATATGGAGAAATATCAATGGAAATAATTTGTTTAGTATGTGCAAGCAAAGAAAATGTTTTAATAGTAGGCTATGATAAACAATATCAAATGCTGATACAAACTACATGAGTCAAATGAATAATAAGTGCTTGAGAACATGGGTTACATCAATGCTGTTACTACGAGAAGTTTAAGTGGAGAAATGGGTGTAAAATCAATAATAGTGGGTAAATTTATTGCAGGGAATTGGTTCCTTAGGTAATGGAAATTCAAAGGTCAAGCAAGATGATGCCCAAATCAAGATATTATCAACAGAAGCCACTACCACCTCTATACTACAGGAAAGAACGGAAGCAGGAGTTACTCAAGACCCAGAGAACAGATTCATATGTAGCAATCTAGAACCATGTGAGCTTTTCAGGTGACAGTGATAGAGGAGGCCAATCATGGCTAGAGGGCTAGTTGGGGCTGGGGGTGGGGATTGTCACTCTTCTCTGGGTAGATACACCTAGGTGCTGCATGGAAGAAGGTACCTGCATGCGTGCAGATAGTCAACACTGGTGAATACGCACCAATGGTTAAGTGCCCCAACCAAAAAGCTTTAACAGTAACAATTTGAGAGACACTTTAAAATTTTTAGAGGTGCATGAAAAGTAAAATATTGACTAAAACAATTATCTTAATAAACAAAATTGGCTTTTTTCCCTTTCTGTCTTATTCTGCTTGGTCCCTCACTCCTTCCTCCTAGGCTAAACTCCCAAATACTTTTTTGCTCCCAAATACACTATCTGGCCCATGTACCAGGCTTGGCTTTTGGAAGAAATCCCAATTAACAATTTGTGTTAAAAGTGGCCCCAAAGAGCAGACTTTCAGTGTAGAATTCTTTATCTGGGTCAAATGACTGGTCAGATGGCAAGAAAAATCTTTTGAAGTGGGTGTTAATAATCCCTGACCTATTGTGGCACCACAATGACTAAGAACTCACTTGCAGAAGTCTGGAAAGATAGACCCTCCTCTCCTGCATCTGAATCAGATTCTGGAGTAAATCACATCCAGATGCAAAGAAAGCAAAATATACACACTTGATAGGTGTCCAATGCTAAGGTTAAAGACTTGAAATGGAAAGTTTTAGGACCATTACTTTTGGGTTGGAGATTTTTGAATGGATGCACTTAAAACCTGTAAATTCTCTAGATTACCATGAACTGTAGGAGAGCAGAAAGCATTGCAACCCACTTGCTGGAGATCAGCTACTTCTTGTCTGAAGACTCAGAAAAGATCCAACCTTAAGAAATACATTCCTTGGAGCACTTAGGTGGCTCAGTCAGTTGAGTATCGGACTTTGGCTCAGATCATGATCTCGTGGTTGGTGGCTTTGAGCCCCATGTTGGGCTCTGTGCTGAGAGCTCAGAGCCTGGAGCCTGCTTTAGATTCTGTATCTCTCTCTCTGCCCCTAGCCTGCTTGTGTTCTCTCTCTCTCTCTCTCTCTCTCAAAAATAAATAAACATTAAAAAAAAGAAAGAAATACATAAGAAATACATTTCTTGGTGATCTTAATCCATTTACCCTCATTGCTTTCAGAAGAAAATTATCATGGCAAGAATGCAGGACTTGCCTAATACTACTGGTAGAAGAAATAATCCATATGGGAGTGGCCCTTCAGGCATTAGACTGAAGAAGATGTTGATTGAAATTGATAAACAGGAAGTAATAAGTAGATGTGGGCCATAAATTAATTGTCTAAATATGGAAAGTGAGAAAAAGAACAATAAAAAATAAAAAATTAAAATTATACAATACTTGAAATAACTAAATCATTAATAAATTGGTTCTATTATCTCATGGAACCCATTTACATTTAAATAAAGTAAAAAGGAAACTTTCTATGGTGCTAAGTTACAAATATGATATACAAATCAAATACAAATTTTTAAAAATTTCTTTTATAATGTTTATTTTTGAGAGAGACAGAGACAGATCATGAGTGTGGGAGGGGCAGAGAGAGAGGGAGACACAGAATCCGAAGCAGGCTCCAGGTTCTGAGCTGTCAGCACAGAGCTTGACACGGGGCTGGAACTCACAAACCATGAGATCATGACCTGAGCCGAGGTCAGACGCTTAACCGACTGAGCCACCCAGGTGCCCCTCAAATAAAAATATTATAAATAAAATATGAAACACTTAAAAATAAATAAGCAGTACATATATTCTTGACAAGCATTCATGTACCTATACTATACTTTCACTGGTAATTTCTGAAAGAAAAATATTTTCTTAGTCTGGCTTTATATGTTAACTGTTTAAATTAAAATAATTACCTTCTTGAATTTGCAACTCTTAGTCTTTGACCCCTTCAAATGACTCTTCTTTATAAGCATAATATTTTTTAATTGAGAATATACTTTCCCTAGAAGACAGAGGTATCACATAAACTGAGAGTAAATTTTGCTATGTAGAGCATATTCCCCATTCTAACATTTTTCATATTAAAATGTATAAATACTCCAGATTGCATATTTTCATAGTATCTCCATTTGTAGATTTGAAAACGTTTTAGAAACTATTTTTTTCTTTATTTTTTTATAGTTTCCTTGTACTTTTATGGCACTAGACAAATTGTAAAACAGTTTTACCTACACTATCTCATTTGATAAACCTGTGTATTATTAAAATCTCCATTTTACACATTTAAAAATGTAGATTGGGGGAGGTTCCACTGCTAGTGAAGAAGGATTGAAACCCTCGGTGTCTCCCTTGTCTTCCACATCACTCTTGGTGTTTCTGGCAGAGGTGACGATTTGTCCTGCCTTGTCACTCTCACTCCTATCTGAGCTTCTGTGTCCCATGAACACAGACTTGGCAGGCCAGGGTCAAGGTCAAGTATCTCAATGTGTCTCTATGAAAAAGTGTGCCCCCTCCCACCACCCAGCCAAGAGCAGGACTGAGAGGAACAGGCCCTGGTCTCACTGGATTGTGATCTCACCAATCCTACATTCTGTACAAGATGCTTTAGCTGGGGTCACCTGGCACTGAGACTTGGGAAAGTCAGAGTTGAGTCCCTCAGGAGACTTTGAGGACAAACTTCAAATGTTCCTATGTAAAATTTTAAAATGTAAAAATTTCATGTTTTTTATGTAAAGTCTTACAAAAAAAAAAGACTATCCCTTTCAAAAAGAATCTTCCTTTTATCCCTTAATCCTAAGGTTAAGCCCATTTAATTGAGAATATATATATTTAAATGTTTATTTGTTTTTGAGAGGGAGAGACAGAGCACGAACAGGGGAGGGCAGAGAGCGAGGGCTGTCTCTGAAACAGGCTCCAGGCTCTGAGCAGTCAGTCAGCACAGAGCCGAAGTCAGACACTTAACTGACTGAACCACCCAGATGCCCCTGAAATGAGAATTTAAACACAGAAAGAGGGTCACTGAGCCCCACTGGATGTGCAAGGCTCTAATCCCTCTTTCCTGCCCTGTGACAGGCCACAGTGGCCCTCTTCACGCCAAAGAATCACGGATGTCCAGGGAACTCTGCGGATCTGGAAAGCTGCAGCGTGCCTTTCCGGGTGACATTTCTTTCCTCTAACACAGTTTATTCTCAGTAATAGACAGTTTTGGTATTTAATTATTTCCAGTTAAGGCTGAAATAGTATTTTCATTCTCTACTCTCATTTTCAAGGGTTGGTAACTTTCTGAGACCATTCATTACTATCGGGGCTGAGATTTTGTTCCAAACCCAAAGGTGAAGTGTCTAGAGAATTTTCCTAAGCAGGTCTGAGTGCTAGAAGGTGCTTTCAAGAGTTATATCCTTTTTTTTCCAACTGAGATATAATTAACATATAACATAGTTTTAGGTGTACAAAATAATGATTTGCTATTTGTATGTATATATTGCAAAATAATTGTCAGAATAAGTTTATTTAATATCTATCATCCCACATAATTACATTTTTCCCTTGTGATGAGAATTTTAAGGTTCACTGTCTTAGCAATTAGATAAATATTTCTGTAAGGAAAACTACTAAAATAAGTTGACTATATTACATTATTTGATTTCAGATTCTGCAAAATTATAGGCCTGATATGTTTTATTCAATTGGTATTAGAATAAATGTATCCAATTAAAAAGAGTTCCTTCAAAAGATTACTCTCACAAGCTGAGATATTTTAAAGCACACTTGTAAATGTCATAATAAAATCATATACAGTCTTTCATTTCATGCAAGAAAACTTGCATGATTTAAACCTACATATCAGTTTTTTCCATTTGCAAGTTTTATTTTCATAATTATAAAAACTTCAAATCTGAAGTTTAATGTACCATTTTTAATTATTTTGATTTAAAATACCTAATTTTTTCCATAATTTTTTTTTACAAAAGTGTCAGTTCAATAGTAATCCAATGCCATTGTAGATCTTAGATTGATTTGCAGGGTTTTTTTGTTTGATTGCTTTTATATCGCACATATATGGGCAGCAAAGAGAAAACTTGCTGTCCACGCTGTTTTTCATCCCACTTTGCACTATTACAAAAGTTTTATGTTCAGTTTCTGTAACTAACTTATATAAGAATATGCTTCTGGTCAAACAACTAACAGTTTTATCTCAGTAGGTAGAAAATCAAAAGGTTTTGCTATTTTTTTGAGGCAATTATGAATTGCATATTTATATCACTATCCATTCAAAGTACATTTTTGCTTCATAAGTTCCTTAATTCAATAAAAATACGTTTTCATATGATTCTGTGTTCCATCAAAACGCAAATTTTCCTATTAGCACAAAAATTTGTGTTCATATTAGCACAAAATACTTCTGTTTCTTTACTATTACTTTTAGACTGGATTTATAATAACATATACACAAATGTCAGATTTTTTCCTTTGGTGTAATGGATTCCCAGAAGTTTTCATTTCTTTGTATTAATTGGATGGGGGGGGGCGGAATAAAACCATTATTGAATTAATTGGCTTTCTTCACTGAAGTATACGATGACACTGATATAACTGTTCTTAACTGTTTGTGAAGTATTTCTTGTGCTAAGGGAGGTGGTAAAGAGCAATTTCCCATACCTAGATGTTGTATTGATAGGAGGGCATTTGGATAAATACCAAAATCAAAATTGATATAATTTATTTTAGTGTATATTATATTGCCTTAGTGTTCACAAAATCTCATTATATTGTGATAAGGTTTTCACATGATTGGGTTAAAGTGATATATCACCAAACTAGATATGCCTTGTGTCACAGTAGTTCTAAAAATTGTCTTATAATTTCAACTTGGAGAAATTTTGTATGCTGAGGATTATAATCAGATTTGTTCATAGAATTAGTAAGCAATATTTAGATCCACAAATGATTCCTGGATCTTCATAAAAATGATTCCTGGATCTTCTAAAAAAAATAAAAATATTATTGTTTTATTTCTAGCATATAATTTACTTTTATCAAAACTATTACTGATTCTTAAAGTAACATAACATCTAGATCCATGGAATATTAATTTTCCATCAGAATTTCAATCCTGGGTAATATAAAGAAAACTTCTAAAAAAGCAGTATGTTGCTCTGTGTTTACATCTCCTTTCTGTTGAGACTATACTTTGATTATAGTCTCACTAAACATTTCTTTTTGGATTAGTTTATGTGAATTTTCTATTTTACAGTCATGCAAAGGATTTCATTTATTCTAATTTACTTATAATCTATTGGAATGCCACTCTCTTCAATATTTCATAAACATTTTCTTTTTGTTATAAATAACTTTTTCCATCTTTAAAAATATTTTCAGCCTATTAAGAGTCACACAATAAAATATACATAGGGTTGTTTTTTGCAAGTGTATGTTGTCATAAAAAAATATCAAACAATTGTTCACATTAAATGAGAGCCTACCGGGGATATTCAGAGTTTTCCCCAACAGTAGCCATGATTTGATCCTTTTTAAAAAGATCTTTTGTTTTTATTTGTTCTACTGAATATGTCTAAATTAAATCTAGTGCTTTGCATGTAGTAATTCTTGCCATTGGGTTCTGAAAGTAGTTATAAGCTGGTCTTTGAAACACGGTTCATTAAATTATTCCAACTGTCAAAGATTCCAGAAAATATTATAAATGATATTTGAATATTCTAAAGACTGTCACTGTAATTAGCACAGCTGTGATCATGTTTCCTAGCAATGCATTCAACTACACACCATACATGTCACAAAGAAATCTCAAATTTTAGCCAAATTCTGGCTTGTAATGTTTCTTTTTTTTTTATTTTTCTCAGCATCATTATAGCATTTTTTTAATGTTTATTTTTCACACACACACACACACACACACACACACACACACACAGAATGGGGGGGGGGGCAGAGAAAGAGAGAGAGACACAGAATCTGAGCAGGCTCCAGTATCTGAGTTGTCAGCACAGAGCCCAATACTGGTCTCAAACCCACGAACCATGAGATCATGACTTGAAGTGAAGTTAGACTCTTAACTGACTGAGTCACCCAGGCGCCCCTCATTATTAACATTTTAATCAAGGATTATGATAACTGTTTGCCTCTCAATCTTCATTTAAGCCAAAAGTCTGTGTTTTCACAAGTAAAAAAAAAATCAATGAAGCAGTCATGAATGTATACTTAGTTGTTTTCTTCCTCTTGTAGTTCAAAAATATGTAATAGAAATCAGTTGTTTAACATGGTATTGACCTTGTTATAATCTACTTGACTTGAGCAATAGTTTCTTTTAAAACTTCATGTATATTATACAATTTTACTAATAATTAAACTATAATCTTGTTTGAGTTCTCCATCCTAAAGAGTAGTCCTTTGTTTTATCACATTTTATCTAAAATGATTTGGTATTCAAGCATCAAATTTTGAAATTACTTCTACAAAAACCAGAAAACGTATATTGTTTCCTGGAAATAGTGAATGATTAATACTATAATAATTACCATTATGATTGACTAAAAGTTAGACATACGTTATATTTTAAGTACAGCATGTCAATGATCTATACCAATATAACTTTGTTGAATAACTATTGTGTAGTTTACACTATCCTTTTCTTTTTCTTGTAGTAATTGCTGTTTTTTGTTCAAGTGGAAACTGCCCACTTTCATCGTTTCTAGTTCTTAAAAATTAATCCAAACCACCTTTTAAAATATTTTCTTCCTTTCTTTTCTGCCTTTTTTCCCTGGGTTTCAACTTCATAATTTCTATATCTATCAAGATTTTACATTTCATTTATTCCCAACCACTTAAATGTTTAAAAATGTAAGCAAATTGTATTTTGTGTAAAAAAGTAATACACTGTCTTAAAAGTAAAAGACTGATTTAATGCTCCATGGTTTCAGAGATCCAGAGTCCTTCTATTCTAATGCTAAAACAAATGTGCCCTACATGTTGTGATCCACATTAAAAACAACAGGATGTAGGAAGAAGTTTTAAAAACATGGATAAAATGTAAAACCCAGCAGGAAGTTGACACTCTGCACTTCCATTTCCATCTAGAATTTAATATCACGTCCACTTGTATCTAGAAGTCAGGCTTCGAAAACATGTTTCTTTTAGTAGATATGTGTCTGGTGGGGGGACGGGGAATTTAATAAAGATGAGAAAGAAGAAAGAAAGAAAGAAAGAAAGAAAGAAAGAAAGAAAGAAAGAAAGAAGAAAGAAAGAAAGAAAGAAAGAAAGAAAGAAAGAAAGAAAGAAAGAGGAAAAGAAAAAGAGAAAGAAAAGGAGAAAACGAGAAAGAAAGATGGAAGGAAGGAAGGGAGGGAGGAAGGAAGGGAAGAAGGAAAGAAAAAGCCTATCATGAACAATTAGTATTCTCTGTAAGTTTGGATCCCCAGTTATTTAAAAGTTTGTTGTTGTTTTAATTAGAACCATTGAGTGGCATTTTCTCAGTGTTTGCTTGTATATCAGATTCTTCTTCTTGCCCTTGAATCTACTGCTATAAACTGCTATATTTAATAGTATCTTTGTTCTGAAATAGTATTTCTTTTCTGAATTAGGAGTGGAACATATGTAAATTATCTGTTAAATTAATTTCATAAGATTTTATTTAGAATTTTATGTAATAGGTATAATGCATGAAACTAAATGTATATTCATATATATATGAATGTATAAAGATAAATCTGTAACTTAGTTTTATATGTGTTATCCTTTTCAAGCATTTTAAGAGTTTTGGGATGAAAACTTAATTATCACAAAATGAATGTGAAATGTTCAGTATTTATTTATCTCAAATATATTTCAAAATTATACATCCACATGCACAAATCATGGCTAATACAAAGTCTCTATTGATCATTAAAATTATATTTAAAAATCAGCTAGATTTTGGCATCGATTGCACCTTGCATTGTTTTGGTGTTTTTTTTTTTTTTTTTTTTTTATAGTTTGTCTTCCTAGTATCTAATTCTGCACTTCTCATTTCTAATTCTGTTTCCATTGGTAGTTTTGCATTTTTTGTTTATTGGATTGTCAAACACTTATCTATTTTATTTAAAAAACAAACAAGCTGCTGTATTTACTTATCAAATTGAGGCTCATATTTATCACTGCTGAGTTGTCTGAGGAAAGAATATAAATCACACATAGAACTTTGTGTTGTTTATTTTGTGAGGTTATATGGCACTGGGATATAAGTCCATGAATGGTAGGTAGCATAAGAGTCTTGGTAGGCAGAAACGTGCCTCTTTTTAATCCTTAGAGAAAGAAATTATAGATGTCTGATACATAAGGTATGCCCTTTTGCAAGGATGCAAACAACTGGAAGTTGTGGAAGTAGAGCAGAGTAATCCTTTGAAAATGTAAATGTTTTTTAAGGTTAATTTCAGTGTTGAGATACATTTTCATATGACTTCCTTTTTCTGAAGCGTGATGAAAAGGAAGGAATTGGATCTATAGGCTACAGTTTTTTTATTTTCATTAGGCAAAATGTTTGTAGAATATTTGGAAAGACATCAAAGATGTTTTTATGAAGGACTCTTTAAGATAGAGTGGAGGAGAGGGAGTGGAACATGGGAAAAGGAAACCAAGATCTACATGGGTCATTCAGGGCACAAAATAATAGGGTTATCATATTGATGGAGATATGATAGGAAGATGAGTTATGCTTTTCTTATATACAGAAAACAAAATAATCTGTCAACTCAAGGAATTGCGGATCAGTAGTAAAGGGTCTAATAATGAACAATATTCACAGAGAATCAAGCGAAATCCTTGAATTGATATAAGAACAAAGAGCTGCTACAAGTAACACCTACATACAAGATAAATGCAGATCAACACATAGTGACTCTGTTCCCTGGTCACTCAATGCTCGTCCCAGATGCACCAAAGGATTGGAGACCTGAGACAAGATTGAGGAGATAAAATTCATTGATCTGATAAGTTACACTTTCAAGAGTGAAAGTGGGCCACTGTTGGAGCAAGAGTGGCAATGGCCCCAAGAAGCTCTAGCTTCATCCTTTTAAACCTGCTTTGTGTACACATAAATTTGGCTTTGATTGACATTTTTGATTGTAAGCTGGTGGTTATAGAACATTTTGGCCTCTGCACATGGCACCTACCCATGATGCATTCTCTTATAATTGTATTTATTTATGTATTGTACATTTATGAGTGTCTAATGAGCTTTTGTTGTGACTTTAAAGGTACTTAAAGGCAAGTTGTACCCTTTGTGTGCAACTTGGAAGATCTTGGAAGTCCTCTTGTGGCTTTTGAGCCAGCTCTGTGGTTAACCCCTACCTGTTCTGTTAAGTCCATAGAGGTGGCTCTGAAGTTGTGGCTGTCAACCCTGGGAGGTGTCACCGAGGGTGTTGCCATCTCCTGCTTTATCCCTCCTTGTTCATGCCTAACTAACTGCCTAACATTCCGTCCTCAAGTGATTGAACCCGAAATCATTGGGAAATGGGATAATGGCTTCTTCAAGCTGTTAGGAGGCATTGTGAAGGTTTTGAGAGTTCATCACTTGCTGACTGTCCAGAGAGAAGGCAGTGGTGGCTGGAGGTGTCCAACCAAGAGACTTCCAAAAGGGAAAGGGTTGTACGCATCTAAGGTTAGTATCTTTGCTTGAGGACCAGTTGGAAATTGACTACACTTAACCTGGAGGAGACAAAGAATACCAACATTTTGATTAGTTTTGGTTTAAAGAGTAACATTAAGAGAGCCCCTAGAATGAGGGGACTACAGGAAGTAAGGGTGTAATTGTAAACAGTTGTGGACAGATGACCCAGGAAGACAAGTGTTCCCTTGGTATGGAGATTTTTAAGTAAGGCAAAGAAGGAAGTAAAGGATTTGGAGGAGAAATGATCCCAAATCAGAGACAAAGAATTGAGCTGTAAAAAGGATAAGGTGGCTATGGCAAACTCTATTCCTTTTTTTTTTTTTTATGTTTATTTATTTCTGAGGGAGAGAGAGAGAGAGAAGCAGAGAGAGAGGGAGACACAGAATCTGAAGCAGGCTCCAGGCTCTGAGCCGTTAGCTCAGAGCCCAATGCAGGGCTCAAACCCACAAACCATGAGATCACAACCTGAGCCAAAGTTGGAGGGTTAACTGACTGAGTCACCCAGGTGCCCCTGGCAAGCTCTTTTCTTAATGAGATAACACAGAGAAAGACAGAAGACTTATTTGTCATGGAATCTTTTTTTTAAGTTTATTTATTTTGAGAGAGAGAGAGAGAGAGAAAACATGCATGGGGGAGGGGCAGAGAGAGAGGAGAGAGAGAATCCCAAGCAGGCTCTGCTCTGTCAGTATGAGCCTGATGCATGGCTTGAACCCACGAACCACGAGATCATGACCTGAGCCAAAATCAAGATTCAGTTGCTTAATTGAATGAGCCACTCATGCCCCCATGAAGAATCTTTTTGAAGAGTTAACTTCAAGTGTTCGAGGGATTCACTAGGAGTAGACATCTGTGGTGTCTGCTGGGGGTTGATTCCAGGGTTTAACTCTGGAATGATGGATCAAGCTAGGGATTCCTGGTACATTGATGGCTATAGGGGAAGACAAAAGATCTGGAAAAGGCCCCTTCTAAGTATGTTCCAGTTTGGACTTAGGACAGCCATCTTCTCAGATTTTGATTAGAACTTGGTCATCAGGTTCAAATAGAGAAGGTGTCTCTTATTTGGTAGTGGAAACTGTTAGGATGCATTCCTTTAAAGCCTGCTGAAATTTGGAGAGAGAGATGATATGAGTTTGTATTCCTAGGGTCTCTGGATCTACCAAGAAGTCTGTAGTGAGGAAGAGTTGCCAGCACAGGGCCTCAAAAGGACTTCAACCCAGGGCCTCCTTAGGAGCTGACTACAGAGAAGAGAACGTGGCTAGGTTTCTTTCCAGTTTAGTGATATTTCTTGCGTGAGGTTTTTAATAATAATTTTTGGGTATAGGCTGGCCCTTTATACCTTTATACCTGTGCCCTCTAAGCACAATAAAGGTGGTACTTGATACCCAGTGCTTTGGAGACAGATTGAACTACGGTGGCCACAAACGAGTGTCCATTGTCACTTTGAAGTGACTTTGGGAGGCCAAATCAGGGGATTATTTCCACGTAGAAGTTTGCGGACTACTTCAATTACCCTTTTGGTCTGTGTGGGGTATGCCTCTATCGATCCTATGAAGGTCTCAACTGCATGAGGAGATATTTGTATCCTCTGCAGGGTGGCATCTGAGTAAAATCGATCTGCCAGTGTTCCTCAGAGTAGTATTCATGCCTCTGTATCAGTTAGATTAATTGAAGCCAATGGATGCCCTCAGGGCTGGTATATGTTCAGGTGGGGTAAGAGGAGGTTATTTGTTGAATCACCTGGGACAGTCCTTTACCCTGGAATGTTCTGGAAATGAAAGTTTGTAAGGCATCTCCTCAGGGGTAGCACTGAGGGTGTGGCCAGCACCTGCTTTATCCCTCCTCCCTCCTGCCTAGCTAACTGCCTAACAACCCTGGGTGTGATATGTAAGCATGAGGTATGTAGTAGCATATGAGGTAGTAGCAGCAGAAAAAAAAAAAGTTATGACTTATTTGCCTCTTTTCTCATAGAGTTGGAGTCTTTGTCAACTCCTCTTGAAGTAAGCTTCTGACTGTTTTGATTAATACAGTGTAGCAGGAGCAATAATGCTATGACATCCAAAGAAAGATTACAAAAGGCCCTCCAGCTTCATCTTGGTCCCTTCTGGAATGGTCCCTCTGTGGGGAACCGGGGTGACTCAGTTGGTCGGGCGTCCGACCTCATCTCAGGTCATGATCTCCCAGTGTGTGAGTTCAAGCCCCACGTTGGGCTCTGTGCTGACAGCTCAGAGCCTGGAGCCTGCTTCAGATTCTGTGTCCCCTTCTCTGCACCTCTCTCACTCATGCCCCCTCTCTCTCTCTCTCTCTCTCTCTCTGTCTCTCTCTCCCTCAAAACTAAATATTAAAAAAAAGAAAGAATAGTCCCTTTTAATGAGCCTTCCAGATGTTCCCTTACTGACCCCCATTTCAGGCTATGAAATTCCAAGCCACCAAAAAAAAAACCTCATGTGGGTACTCTGATCAACAGTCCCAGCTGAGTTCAGCCTAAGAGTAATCCCAGCCCTGTCATCAGACATATTAAAGAAAAAGAAAAAAACTTCAGTTAATTTCAGCCGCATCATTTGTGTCCCTGTCAGGTTTTAGAGTCTTCTCAGATGAGGACCCAGTCTTTGTGGAGCAAGAACAAGCTGTCCCTACTGTGTCCCCTCTAAATCCCGATGCAGAGAAACCATGGCCATAATCAAACGGTGCTTTATACCTTAAATCAGGGTCATTTGTTAGGTAACAAAAGGTAATCAGGAAAAAAATCACAAACTCACATGTGATTGATAGGAAGGGAAGTTTTGCAATGAGCTGAGAACAGAAAGTACATATGAGGCAAGAACAGGAAAGCTACATTATTAATACGTATATTTACTTACCTTTTTATATGTAATGTGGAATTTTGTGACAGATACATATATACATCCATCCGTACATAAACATGCAGTGAATACCACCTCTATGCACATTTAGGCTAAAAAACAAATTTATGATCTAGCAATATATGCCAAATATTGCTGCACATTCTTTTAACAGAAATTCTTATTATACATTCTTGATGAGACTAGAATCCAAGTGAATATTTCTGTTTAGAAAAAATATGTTGTGATAAAAGTATGTTTCAACAAAAAATTGGTAGATACTTTTTGCAGAAAATTAAATGTAATATATTGACGTTTCGTATCATCTAAATAATTTCGATTTTATTAGTTCTACAATATTAAAATAGTTCAAATTTTTAATTGTACTGTTTTTGTTTTCATAATTTATTAAAGTATAAATGATAAAAGGAAATATGTATACATTACATATGATATAATATTTATATGCATATTATTATAGATTATATATGTTATAATTATAATACTAAAATATTATATATATATATGTAATATTTCAGGTTCACCAATGTACTAAATTTTAAAAATTGAAAATACCCTATTATTACCCCCAAGATGGAGATCATTTCTGTAATCCAGAAAATTCCTTCATTCTTCTTTCCGGCTAAACTTTGCCTGCCATTCATTGAACATTACCATTTACTGATTTTAGTCAGCATGAATCAGTTTGCTTGTCCATTTATTTTATATAAATGGAATCATAGGTGTAGTAGACAGTCTCTAACATGACCACTAATAATTCCCACTTCCTGATCTTCATGCCCTGAGGTATTTCCCTCCCCTTGGTGTAGGCTGGACTTAGTAATTTGCTTCTAGTGACTGGGATATGTCAAAAGAAGGTTACTTCTAACATTAAGTTACAAAGACACTGTGTCTTCTACATTGGGAGCTCTCGCTACCTCCCTAGAAAGTCAGCCTCCACCGAGCTCCACAGAGCAAGGAACTGAAGGAAGACTCACAATCCAATACTTCAGCAGGAAACAACTGCCCCCAACATCCACATGAGTGAGTTTGAAAACAGATCCTCCCCTTATTGAGCCTTCAGATGCCACATCCCCAGTCAATACTGACTGCAAAGCTGGGAACTTGAAGTCAGAGGTACCTAGTTAAGTTGTGCTCAGATTCCTGACCCACACAAACTGTGAAATAAGAAATTGTTGTTTTAGGCCACTAGGTATTCCTGTAATTTGATAAGCAACAATAGATAACTAATACATATATGATGCAGGTTTGGGTTTTCTTGTGTTCAACATGTTTTCAAGATAACATGTATTTGGAATTCATCAGTGTTATAATATGTAGCAGTAGTTGATATTTTGCTATACCTAAGTAGCATTACATTCTATGAAAATGCTAGAATTTTTATCATCCCCAGTTGTTGGAATTTTAACCATTTCCTCTTTTGGTCTACTATGAATAAGACTGAGTAAAAATTGGGTTTTTTGTTCCTTCGTCAGAACATATAAGTACATTGTCTTTTTAAACTACATTTCCTTTTTCACACACCCATTAACAATATATAAGAAGTTAACTTGTTCTACATCCTCTCCAACATTTTGCATTATAATAGTTTGCTTAATAGTAGTTGTTCTAGTGGTAGGAAAGCATGATCCATTGTGGTTCAGTTTGCATGTCCTTGATAACTAATGATATTCATAATTTTTCATGTGCTTTTTCAACATTTGTATATGTTTTTTTAGTGACATCTGCTCAAGTTTTGCACTGTTTACCTATTTACTTATTTATTTATTAAATTCAATGGCTGTCTTCTAAATACTGATTTCTAAAAGTTCTTTATATCTCAGAAATAAGTGTTTTTTCAGATAAACCTACAATGAATATTTTCTTCCAGTGTGTGGCTTATACATTCGTTTTTCTTATGGTGTCTTTTGATGAGCAGATTAGCTATGCTCATTCATGTATTTACATATTTACCTTTTATTTTAATCTTTATTTCCTCCTACACATTTGGACTTCCATCTGGTGTCATTTAACTTCAGAATAGAGAAATTTTCATCATGGATTGTTGCACAGTTCTCTTGAGACAATTAAAGTAGATTTTTAAAATTTATTTTAATGTATTTATTTTGCTTCATTTTAAAAATGATGTTCTAAGATAAAGAATTCTAGGTGTATTTATGTATTGTTGGGGAGAATACAAACAGGCACAGCTACTGTGAAAGTAGCATGGAGTTTCCTCAAAATGTTAAAATTAGAACTACCCTATGGGGCGCCTGGGTGGCTCAGTCGGTTAAGCGTCCGACTTCACCTCAGATCATGATCTCACAGTTTGTGGGTTCGAGCCCCGCATCGGGCTCTGTGCTGACAGCTCAGAGCCTGGAGCCTGTGTGTCTCCTCTCTCTGTTCCTCCCCCGCTCATGCTCTGTCTCACTCTCTCCTTCAAAAATAAATACAAACATTAAAAAAAAAAAAATAGAACTACCCTATGATCTAGCAGTAACACTACTGGGTATTTACCCAAAGAACATAAAAATACTAGTCCAAAGGGATACATGCATTCCTATGTTTATAGCAGCATTATTTACATAATAAATAAAACATAAATATATGGATACAGCCCAAGTGTCCATCAATCGATGAATAGTTAAAGAAGATGTGGTAGATATATGCAAAATGGAATATTTTTCAACCATAAAAAGGGATAAAGCCTTGCCATTTGTAATGACATGGATAGAACTAGAGTGCTCTCTGCTAAGTGAAATCAGTCAGTGAAAGACAAATACCATATGACTTCACTCATACGTGGACTTTAAGAAACAAAACAAAAGAGTGAAGAGAAAGAGAAACCAAGAAACAGACTCTTAACAAAAGACAACAAACTGATGGTTACCAGAGGCGAACTGGGTGGGAGGATGGTTTAAGCGAGTGATGGAGATTAAGGAGGGCACTTACCGTGATGAGCACAGGATGATGTATGGAATTATTGAATCACTATATTGTACACCTGAAACTAATATAACACTGTATACTAACTGGGATTAAAAAAAGAAAAATAAAAGCATTCTGTTCTGCCCCCAGCACTATAAAGATATAATTCCAATGTCTTCTTTCTCAGATTTTTTTTTTCTGATAAAACTTTAAGCATCATTTTTGTTTACTTATTTATTTGCAATATGTCCTTCCCCAATATTTTCTGTTATTTCTTCTTTGTATTTAGTGCACAGACCTTTGACTGTGATGAGTCATTTGATTTTCTTTGTGTTTATCCTGTTTTGGACAGACTGAGCTTCCTGAATTTTTTAGTTGAGTCGTTATAACACTTTGGGAAAATTCTTGGCCACTCTTTTCTTAAATATGTCTTGGGTCCAATTTCTTTCTGCTCCCTTGGGACTCAAATTAAATGAATGCTAGAACATTTGATGTTTTCCACAGATCTTGAGTATTCTCTTTAATTTTATTGTTTTTACTCTTCATCTTTGACATAATTTATAGATTGGCTTTAAGTTGACTGATTCTTTTTTTTTCAGTTGTGTCTCATTCTGAATTTCAATAATGGGTTTTTAACATTATTATATTTGTTAGTTCTAGCCTTTTCATTTGTTTCTCTTAATAGTCTCCATTTCTACATTGAAAATTGCCATCTGTTTATGTATCAACTTTTTCCAAACTTTTTATCTAATATTTTTCAGACTTATTTAAAGTTTTTTTTTCTGATTATTTCAAAATCTTCTTTTGAACTTTTCTCTCTTGAATAAGGGCATATGTTTGTGTTACTTTGGAATTTCACAATGTTAATTGTATGTAGATTACTGTCTTTAAAAAGAACAAACAGTGGAGGTTGACACAAAAAATGTGATTTTCAGAACATACCCCATATTCTATCAGGCTGCTAGATTATATGACTGACATCTAGTCAGTAGCTTAGCTGCATTTGACTTTTTTTTTACACAAGTTTGGTTAATTTACTTCACCACTCACTTCAAATATTTTGAGACCATGAGCAGTACCTGCCCTTTCATAGGAATGGGCTCTGAGTATCTCACTTGGATTTATAGCTCTGATAAAATTCATCTCTACTGTGGGAGATTCTTTTTGATTTTCAGCCTACTTCTAGATTTTTCGGTGTGGGTGTTTTCGATGCTCTCTGCTCTGCTCAATTTTTAACTGTCTCATATGTCCTCTCTTCATGACACTCGCCTGTTCATGGCCTTCATCAGGCTGCTGCCTGGCACTCAGTGCCAGCCATTGGTGCTTTGAAAGTGCTTCTCGGCTCTTCTACCTTGTCCTGACACTTGGGCTGTTGCCTTAGGTGCTGGAGTGCCTTATGCCACTTTATGGAGAACTGTGTCAGCTCTGGTTCCTGGTGCCCACCTATTGGCATTCTCTTCATATGTACTTGGTGAAGACCATCAGGGAAAGTGTTGCCAAGTTGGAAGACACTCACTCCATGGCTGGGAATCCTTAGGGCTCTAATTCATCATGCTGGCCTATACACCGACACATAGCCCTTAAAATCGGTTGTTTTTCTCCCTTTTCTTTTTCTTTTCCCATGTGTTCCCATTCTGTTCTGCATCCAGAATAGAAGATTTCTGGGATAAGTAACTAAGGGAATATTATCTCTGATAAAGGGCAATTCTTTTTCTAGAATTTGTTTTGTTTAGATTTTGTAAATGCTTCGTGCTCTGACAGGGAAGAGAAAGCTATGACTTTATAATTTATTTGGCTTGATCGTATTGTTATAGTAGGAGTGACGGTCACTTATAACTTACTACATTCTAACCAGAGCAAAATTATTTTTAATAAACATTTAACTTTATTCACAAAGAAAGATGTCCACCATAATAATTTTATTTTTTATTGTTTCTTTGTATGTGACACTGTCATATGTGAAAAGTTTAATTTTAGACATGAGTCACTTCTTAAAATGTTGTTTAATAGCTTTAGTATTTTCAGAATAATAAATATATAATTTAAGTTCTCAATTTATATATTCAGTTGAGAACTTGAAAAGTGTTTCATTCTCATATTTTCTTCCATGAAATTTAAGCTTTATATAAATCTAGAACTCATGTATTAACTTAATATTGATAGAGATACAAAAATGCTGAGCCGGTTAATCATTGTATTTATCACTATCAATTATACATTTGTAAACTGGTTTTGGTTCAGGTCATGATCTCACGGTTTTGTGAGTTCGAGCCCTGTGTCAGACTCTGCGCTGGAAGCACAGAGCTTGCTTGGGATTCTCTCTCTCTGCCCCTCCACCACTCACACTGTCTCTGTCTCTCTCAAAATAAATAAATAAACTTAAAAACATTTTTAAAAAGCTCTGAGGAGGAAAATAAGTGTGTATATTTTTTATTAAATTATTTATTTTATTTTATTAAATTTCAAATGCACAGTTAACACCTATACACCCTTCAAACAGATGCATCAAATGTTAGTATCTTGCCACACCTGTCCCTCCTCTCTTTATCTTTCCTTTTGCCAAATCACTGCAGATGGGAGGAAATTCCATCCATGTGTGTCTCAGGAAAAGGCCATCAGGTCTATGTAACCATAATAAAGTTACTATAAATTACCTACAAAAATCAAGCGACATAAAAATATAACCAAACAGGGGCGCCTGGGTGGCGCAGTCGGTTAAGCGTCCGACTTCAGCCAGGTCACGATCTCGCGGTCTGTGAGTTCGAGCCCCGCGTCGGGCTCTGGGCTGATGGCTCAGAGCCTGGAGCCTGTTTCCGATTCTGTGTCTCCCTCTCTCTCTGCCCCTCCCCTGTTCATGCTCTGTCTCTCTCTGTCCCAAAAAATAAATAAACGTTGAAAAAAAAATTAAAAAAAAATATATATATATATAACCAAACAAATAGACCTCCCTATTTTCCTTGGCTAGCTCCACAATTCCCTTTTTATCTTCTAATTCTTCCATCCAGATTCCTATACAGCATGTTTCTGTGAAGTCTCTTTTATCTTGCCCAAGCTACATCATCACCACTGCTCCTCTCTATTCTTCATGACTTTTGAAAAGTACACACCAGTTACACTGAAAACGTGTCCTGCATTGTGAATTATCTATTTCCTTTTCACTAGATTCTGTCAATAATTTCTAAAAATCATATTAAATAGATGATGCTGTCGAACTCCTTCTATCCAACATGCATACGAGGGTGTCCCACATTTGTGATGGAAAATTGAACATTTAGTTAAGGAAGAGACTGACAGATTTCATTATTATTAGAGTATATTTTTCAATTTGTAATTAAGAAGTAAACTGTAGGATTATTCTTTAAGATCATGTAAAGAATCTTTTCTTTAACAAACATTCATTCACACAATGATTTTTAGTATCTCTTGAGTATCTTTGTCTGAATCTTTAATAATTGATGATTTTTAAAGACTATCAATTATACGTTTGTAAACTGTCACATCATGACAAAAAAAAAAAAAACTTTCTTCACTTTTGTTTCTTTTTCTCCTTATGGATTCAAGTAATTTTTTAGTTAATTCAGTTTGTTATAATACATTACTGCCATGATTCTTCTTTATACTCAAATTGCCCTCAACATGATCATGGTCAGCTTTTCATCCCTTTTCATCATAGTCTTATGTCTTATTTTTTTTGGATATGTTATTGAAATATGAAACACATAAAGAAAAATTCATAAGAAATTTTACTCCTTGATTCATTTTCACAAAGGGAATAAATATTTTTATCTGTTAATCAGATTAAGGAAATGACTTTGTAAAAATCTAAACAATTCTGATATCCTCTCCCAATTACAGTCCTCCGGACAGCCATTGTCCTGACTTGTAAGCTTTCCAGGATGGTCAGGAAAAGCCACTGCATCTCACAGTGCTGGTAGTCATTATTCTTACCAGAACAGGCAACTTCTTTGATCATCAAGACTCGTGCTTCAGAATTAATTATTCATAATGCTACTACTATATGTCAGTAATTGCTATTATCCCATTTCTCATTAGCTGTTACTGATATCAAGTCCAAGGATCACATGTAAATGAATTCCTGGATCTCATTTTTAAGGGCCTGTTTTCTGGGACCACTCTTTGAACCATATGATGAGCCAGCCACGTCTCATCAGAAAAGCAAAATCTAAGTTAATTATGTCAAACCAGAGAGGTTAATATGTGGATTTAGGGGCGCCTGGGTGGCTCAGTCGGTTAAGCGGCCGACTTCGGCTCAGGTCATGATATCGCGGTCCGTGAGTTCGAGCCCCGCGTCGGGCTCTGTGCTGACAGCTCAGAGCCTGGAGCCTGTTTCAGATTCTGTGTCTCTCCCTCTCTCTGACCCTCCCCCGTTCATGCTCTGTCTCTCTCTGTCTCAAAAATAAATAAACGTTAAAAAAAAAATTTTAATATGTGGATTTAATATGAGTTATTGGAGAAATGAAATGTGAAACAGGCACATGAGGGAACACTGAAATAGTAACTTCAGGAAGAAATTACTACGTGGAGTGACAAAGGAGAAAGCTTTTGGTTATTACTATATAGAAACTTAAAGAATGGATGTAGTGCTTAATTTTACGTGTCAACTTTACTGGGCCATGGCATGCCCAGATGTTTAGTTCAATATTTTTCTGGATGTTTTTGTGAGGATGTTTTTGAATGAGTTTAACATTTACATTGATGAGCTGAGTACAGCAGATTGTGGGTGGGCCTCATGGAATTAATTAAACATCTGAACAGAACAAAAAGGCTGAATGAGAGGGAACTCCTGTCTGACTGCCTTGAGCTGAGACATCAATTTTTCCTGGGTTTCTAGTCTACAGGCTTATGGACTGGAACCACCATTGGCTTATAGTGGAAAGCCTCAGGTCTTTGGATTTGCACTGGAAATACTCTATAGGTTTCCTGGGTCTCCAGTTTGGTGAATGCAGATCTTAGGACCTGTCAGCATTTATAATCACACACACACACACACACACACACACGCACGCAATGATGCTATTTCTGGAAGTGCTAGGAAAAAAGCAACCACTGCTTGAGTAAAGAGCCATTTCTGTGCTAAGTCCATTAGGAAAGCAAAGAAAAAAAATGGAGAAAATCATTTCTCTGTCCCCCTGCTGTCCAGTCTTCCTTCAGTGCCACCTTCCTGGTACTAACACCTAACAAAAGAGTCAACAGGTAAAAAGAAAAATATCATTTGCAGACATCCAACACTCATATCAAAGAGTAGTTTAATAACCCTGACTTCTGGATTATAGATTAGGTTTGTCAAAATTCGAACTTTATATAAATGAGATCATTGAGAACAAATAGTACGTACTATTTTGCATACTATCTGTGTGTCATTTATATATAACTCCATCTTATTTAGTCTTGGCAGATATCTATATTTTCATTAACAATACTTGCATTTAGCGCTTTGAGGGTAAATTGACTTGCCTTTAATTTGCTATCTGTAATTTCTAAAATGGTCTTCAAAAGTCCAATTTATGATGCCTAATTTCATTCTGTATTAAAAAGCTTCAGGTTCACGTGGTCCAAGGGTGAAACTGTAGGTCTTCCTGTGGCTGCAGCAGCTTGAGAGCAGAGTATGAACTGTGGCGGCCAGAGTTATGGCAGGACAGGCCTTTCAAAAGTTTCTTCCCCTCCTTGACTGAGTTTTAGTTGTAAAGAGTGCAGCTTGGGGCGCCTGGGTGGCGCAGTCGGTTAAGCGTCCGACTTCAGCCAGGTCACGATCTCGCGGTCCGGGAGTTCGAGCCCCGCGTCGGGCTCTGGGCTGATGGCTCAGAGCCTGGAGCCTGTTTCCGATTCTGTGTCTCCCTCTCTCTCTCTGCCCCTACCCCGTTCATGCTCTGTATCTCTCTGTCCCAAAAATAAATAAACGTTGAAAAAAATAAAGAGTGCAGCTTAACAGTAACCAAAGGAGGCATCATGCTTCCAGAAAAATCTTAAGGAAAACTATTGCAAGCACTAGCGGTTAGCTGTTGGATTGGGCTCTAAAGGAAAAGGTGGAGAACTTCAACTAGTTAGCATGAAAGTTGGAAATAGATAAAGTTCTTCTCCCAGAATGTGGAGACACCAAAGTAGTTCTGGTTGACAAGGATTATTTCTTATGTAGAGACAGTGACATTCTCAGAAAGTATATGGACTGAAATAAACCATTACTGAACTGGCATCACGTGAAAGCTGCCCATTCCCCTGAAGCTGTGAAATTATTCATCATGTAGATAATTTGCATGTCTCTCTTTTATAATAAACTAATGGTATCCCCCCCAATAAGTCAATAAGAAGCTTCAGATTTTTGTTTTCTGTGATGTTTTATCCTTTTCTGAAATGAAAAGATTCATATTTGAGAAGCACAATAGTTACTTCAATCTTAGATTGGATTAAAACAACTCAGATTTTAACATTTCAGATTGTGCACTATGCTGTTAAGATGGTAAAATTATCTGAAATAAATTTTAAATTAATCGACAAATGTTTCATTTGTCAATTTCAAAATGTTTCGATGGGTAAAAATGAAAAAGTGTTAAAAAACACTTGTAAGTATGTGATTTAGGAAAGAAGATACAGTGAAATCACTTCTAGATTAACTGCTTAAGAGGTATATTATCCAAGATTGCTTTATATATAATTATATATGAAAAGATAACATGAGTTGGTAATTATACATTATAATTTCTAATTCATTTTTTAGTAATCTCCCCCCAACATGGGGCTCGAACCCACAACCCCAAAATCAAGGGTCACATGCTCTTCTGCTTGAGCAGACCAGGCACCTCTGTACTGTCATCTTAAACAATGAGTTATTAAAAAGTAAATTACATAATTTCAAGGCAAATTTGCATATCCGATGTTCATTATATGGTCACTCAGCATGTTTCTGATACAAAGTGTAGTTAAATTTTCAGAACTGACCAAGGAACATTAACTTAAATATTTTAAACACAATTTTACATATTTTTATACAGTTATAAAATACTGGTAAATATATACTGTCCAAAAATATTGAGTTATCCTGAGGTTTTTATTTATAAAATAGATTTAAAAATCAAATGGCAATGTTCCCGTTATAAGATAGCAAGTATCAGGGCACCTGGGTGGCTCAGTACGTTAAGCAGCCACCTTAGGCACAGGTCATGATCTCATGGTTCATGAGTTCGAGCTTCCCTGGGGCTCTATGCTGACAGCTCAGAGCCTGGAGCCTGCTTTGGATTCCGTGTCTTCCTCTCTCTCTGCCCCTTTCCTGCTCATGCTCTGTCTGTCTCTCTCTCTCTCTCTCTCTCTCTCTCTCTCTCAAAACTAGAGTTAAAAAAAAGAAAAAAGAAAAAATAGCAAGTATCTTTTATTTTCTATTTTTAAGTAGGTTCCATGCCCAATGTGAGGCTTAAACTTACGACTGTGAGATCAAGAGTCATACGCTGCACTGTTTGAATCAGCCAGGAGCCTTGATAGTGAGTATCTTTTTTCAACATTTCCATAGTTTTTCCTACAGTCATAGTCAGGATATTATCTAATAATTTATTAGTATGAACAATGTGCAATTCATGTTTTTAAAGCCATAAACTGATTTTTCTGACTATATCATCCATTCTCCATTCAATTTCACCCTTCTTAGAGCTAAGAAATTTTTCACTGGAGAGCAACTTGGTAATTTCATTTGCCAGATTGAAAACTTTTTTGTTATTCCTTATTACCGATAGAATAATGTTTAAACTAAAAATCCAGGAAATTTCATCATAAAAAAAATTAAAAGTAAAAACTAATGTGTTTTTAAAAAAACTAATGTGTTTCAAAAAAAATAAAAAACAATGTGTTGGTTGCTTATTACATATTACATATTTGAAAGCTATTGCTTGAGTTATTCTGCCTTTTATTTAGTAGATAAGATTATTATCCCCATTATATAAATGAGAACAGAGAGGATTTAAAAAGTTCAATGACTTCCCCAGAGACACATAAGTGTATACAGAAATTCATCCACACTTTAAATCTAGAGCCCAAGCTTATCCACTGTCAGGATCATTGTATTCACGATAGATGTTCTTCCCAAAGCAGTCAAGAGTATTTATTTATATTTTACATTCTATGCATATTCTCCATGCTAAAAATGAAATCAAAAATATATTCCTGTATAGATTGCTGTAACTTTTTTTTCTACCAAAACAAAATGTTGGTTACTTACCTATTTCAGGTTCTATTTCTTTATAAAACCTTTCTTATAATACACTTGCCAAAAAACAAACAAAAGTTTAAAAAAAAAACCCACCAGCCAGAAGGTTTCTTTCTTTGTAACACCTAAGAATTTCTTATGCTCACATAATTCAGATTCAGAAGATGTTCTATTTTATCATGTCTCTAATTTGTGTATGGGAAATATTTTCGAATGTTAAGTATGGTTCTCTCCATCTAGATGCACCTCATCGTCCTCTTTCTATGTTTTTTTCTTTTCCCCTGCCTGAAAAAGGAGAGGAAATTTTCTCTACTTTTAAATTTCATAGACTTCTCTCCCTTTTCTTCCATCCAGCCCAGGCAGACATCTATTTTCTGTCTAGGAATATGCTTTTTCTATCTAGGGTTTGAGCAGTATGTTTTTTCTCTGGCAATTTTCTCTTGCATGGTGCAAATGATGTTAGATAAGTCTGTGTTTGGCATCAAAGTTGTATTTGCCTTCTGCTCATTTACGTTGTGAACTGTGCACACAGGAAACAAAATGTTTCCATGGAAGAGGGAGAAGGAGTCAATGGGAAAGTATTCAAATCTCAATGTAGTATGCCAGACACAGTCCCTCACAACAAACCTTTCTATCTAGCAAATAAAGTTGAATTACTTTTCATTGTGTCTTCCTTCCATAGAGAAATTTAATGTATCCTTCCAAACAGTAGTGCTTAAACACAAAGCAGTGTCATTCTACAAAGGTACATATTTTTTTCCTTATGGTCTCTAAGTGTTTGAAGAATGAACTTATATATTGGCTAAATATCCATATCCTTCTATATTTATATTATCTTATTTCTCACTGAGATTACCCTTAGCCCAGGTGTAATCATTCTCCAAAATAGATGAGCTCCATAGCAAGTGACTAGTAGGTGAAAAATAGGAAAATACTTGAACAACTGGCTTGTTCAGTTGTTAGATTTTTACATATAAGCATCTGGTTCCCTAATCCATTATCCCAGCCATACATAATTTCTCTTCTGAAACATTATTCTGCATTTAGTCTCTGGATTTAACAAACAAGATGTCCTCTGTTCATGTATGTCCAAGGTGGGGAATAGATCAAGCAGAAAACTACTATGTGAACAGTACCTACCTAATGCAATCACAAGATGGAATTTCTTGTCCCTTTCTCATTTCTTCTAGACCACAATGTCTGCCTGGAGAATGGAAATGGGTGCTGATTGATCACTTATGTTTGCCTAGCTAGAATGGCAGCAAACAATTTTAGTTGTCTGATTTCCAAGACTACTTAGCCTTACCCCTTCTCAGTTAAGTTTTCCTTAGTTTTGACCTTTGCAGACCTGGCGGCTCTTTAATGGGCATAGTTTAGCATGAACTCTCAAAAAAAGAGGGAAAGTTTTTTCCTAAACACATAATAGATAACTTAGAATTAAAGCCATCATTTCCCCTACTAACCAGAGGCAGGGCACACATCTCTTTGAACTTGCTACTCTTCTAGATTTTAGTCTTCTCCAAGGCATAGTCTACTTTCATGTATCCATACTACAGAGTACTAATGGACATATATTCCTGGTGAAATCCCAACACAATTGTGTTGTAATACTGCTTTTGAAATATTGTGTTGTAAAATAGCTGGAGAAAGGATTCCAACATGTATTACCTCGCATAGACAGCTAGGTTGAATATACAAAAGGGCCACTCTCGATTTGTAAATTCCATCTGCACCTGTCAAGCTTGAACTTGAGCTGTGCCCTATTCATCTAGGGAGATCTTTACTCAGCGGTAAAACTCTAATTCCAAAGGAGGGGTCTTAAGAAAACTAATCCTATGCCTTCTCTTTTCAGATAATTTACTGAGATAACTAGAAAATATATTCTTATTAACAAATCTAAACAACTTGCTTTTTCTCTCCTTTTCTTTTTCTCTTTCTTCCTCCCTTCCTTCCTTTCTTCTGCCCTTCTTCCCTCGCTCCCTCTCTCTCTCTTTCTGTCTTTCCTTCTCTCTCTCTCTTCCTTCCTTCCTCCCTCCTTCCCTCCCTCCTTCCCTCCTCTCTCTTTCTCTCTCTTTCTTTCTTTCCCAGCCACACTGTTCTCACCCAGAGATTTTTAAAGCATGCATTCATTCATGGGGCGCCTGGGTGGCTCAGTCAGTTAAGTGTCTCACTTAGGCTCAAGATCTTGATCTCGCATTTCATGAGTTTAAGCCCCGTGAGAGGCTCTGTGCTGATTCTGTGTCTCCCTCTCTCTCTCTCTCTCTCTCTCTCTGCCCCTCCCCTACTCATGGTCTGTCTCTGAAAAATCAATAAACATTTAAAAAATTTAAAAAAAAACATGCATTTATTAGATCACAATATTGTCAACTCAGTCTCAGAGTGGTCCCCTGGTCTCCTCACAATGGCTGTAATTTATTACAACCTTATACTCTACATCTGTTATGAAAAAGGCTCTTGATTGCTCCCTCAAAAGCAACTGATTATAATTCTAGGTGTTGTTAATAAGCTCTTTGTGCATATCTGTGATTCTAGAAATTTTTAACTGTGATTTGCTAAGTCCCCACATGAATTGGGAGTAGATCTCAGCCTTCCAATTGAAATTTGCAAGAAATAAGCTTTTTTCTATTTTTTTAAAATTGTTATTTAAATTCTAGTTAGTTAACATATAGTGTAATACTGGTTTCAGGAGTAGAATTTAGTAATTCATTACTTACATATAAAACCCAGTGCTCATCACAAGTGCCCTCCTTAATACACATCACCCATTTAGCCTACCACCATCCACCTCCCCTCTAGTAACCCTCAGTTTGTTCTCTATAGTTAAGAGTCGCTTATGGTTTGCCTCCTTCTCTTTTTTTCCCCTTCCTCTACGTTCATCCGTTTTATTTCTTAAAGTTCAGACATGAGTGAAGTAAAGCCATGTGGTATTTGTCTTTCTCTGAAATTTTACTTAGCATAATACATTCTAGCTCCATTCATGTTGGTGTAATTGACAAGATTTTATTCTTTTTGATGACTGAGTAATATTCATATGTAGGTGTTTGTGTATACATACACATGTGTATATATGTGTATATATGTATATATACATATATGTACCATACATATGTATGTGTGTGTGTGTGTATATATATATATATATATATAATGTGTATATATATATATACCACTTTATTACCCATTCATTAGTTGATGGACACTGAACACTTGGGTTCTTTCCATAATTTGGCCACCGTTGATAATACTGCTACAAACATTGGCGTGCATGTGCACCTTCAAATCAATATTTTTTTGTATCCTTTGGGTAAATATCTAGTAGTGCTATTGCTGGGCCATGGGTATTTCTATTTTTAACTTTTTGCGGAACCTCCATACTGTTTTCCAGAGTGGCTGCATCAGTTTGCATTCCCAGCAACAGTGTAAGAGGTTTCCCTTTTCTCCACATTTTCACCATCTGTTGTTTCTTGTATTGTTAAGTTTAGCCATTCTTACAGGTATGAAGTGATATATCATTGTGGTTTTGATTTACATTTCACTCATGACGGGTGACGTTGAGCATCTTTTCATGTGTCTGTTAGCCGTCTGGATGTCTTCTTTGGAAACATGTCTGTTCATGTTCCTGCCCATTTCTTAACCAGATTGTTTTTTTGGGTGCTAAGTTTGATAAATTCTTTACAGATTTTGGAAACTAGCCCTTCATCAGATATGTCATTTGCAAATATCTTTTCCCAAATCATAGGCTGCCTTTTAGTTTTGTTGATTGTTTCCTTCATTGTGCAGAAGGTTTTTATCTTTGTGAAGTCCCAGTATTTCATTTTTACATTTGTTTCCCTTGTCTTTGGCAATGTGTCTAGTAAGAAGTTACCTTGGCCCATGTCAAAGAGGTTGCTGCCTGTGTTCTCCTCTAGGATTCTGATGGTCTTCTGCCTCACATTTAGGCCTTTCATCCATTTTGAATTTCTTTTTGTGTATGGTATAAGAAAGTAGTCCAGTTTCATTCTTCTGCATGTTACTGTCTAGTTTTCCCAGTACCATTTGTTGAAGAGATTGTTTTTTTTTTCCCCCCACTGGATATTCTTTCTTGCTTTTTGAAGTTTAGTTGACCATAGAGTTGTAGATCTTTTTCTGGGCTATCTGTTCCATTGATCTATACGTCTGTTTTTGTGCCAATACCATACTGTCTTGATGACTACAGCTTTGTAATATAGCTTGAAGTCTGGAATTGCGATGCCTCCAGCTCTGCTTTTCTTTTTCAAGATGGCTTTGGCTATTTGGAGCCTTTTGTGGTTCCATACAAATTTTAGAATTGTCTGTTCTAGCTCTGAAAAATGCTGGTGGTATTTTGAGAGGGATTACATTAAATGTGTAGATTACTTTGGGTAGTGAAGATAGTTTAACAATATCTGTTCTTCGATTCCATGAACATGGAATGCTTTTACATTTCTTTGTGTCCTCTTCCATTTCTTTCAAAAGTGTTCTATAGTTTTCAGAGTACAGATCTTTTACCTCTTTGGTTAGGTTCATTCCTAGACATCTTATGGTTTTTGGTGCAATTGTCAATGGGATCGTTTCCCTGATTTCTCTTTCTGCTGCTTCATTATTGGTGTATATAAATGCAACAGATTTCTATATGTTGATTTTATATATTGTGACTTCACTGAATTCATGTATAAGTTCTAGTAATTTTTTGGTCGAGTCTTTTGGGTTTTCTACAAAGAGTATCATGTCACCTACAGATAGTGAAAGTTTGACTTCTTCCTTGTTGATTTGGATGCCTTTTATTTCTCTTTGTTATCTGATTGCTGAGGCTAAGACTTCCAGTACTATGTTAAATAACAATGGTGAGAGTGGACATTCCTGTCTTGTTCCTGACCTTAGAGGAAGAAATAAGCTTTCATAAGTATATAACAACTGGATTTCCTACTGCACACCGTTCTGATGGAATGACAGGGAAAAAAATTAAATCAGTCTTTTCTATGTACCATCATTTTCCAGGATGAGTTGGAGCCTTTAAGGAATGGGTTAAAAAGTGCCAGATAATAGGAGTTGGCATCTAGAATTTTTCCTAACATTTGAAATATTATGTAATGCATTATTTAATATCTATTTCTTCAAATATCTGTTAGATCTTTGAGAATAGTACTGTATACTTTATTCAACTTTATTTTAAAATATCAGTAAATTTTAGTTGAATGAATTCTATCTTTTACTTTGTTATTTCCTATTTTTTTAAAATGAGAGACATATAATGAATTATTTTGAATCAAATTATGAAACTATGCAATGTATTTATACAAATAAGTATGCAAAATCAATTATATAATTGTTTTTGTCTGAATCTTTGTATAGATTATTTAATAATATTTACAGAATTCATTTTAAACACATTTTGAAGCTCAATGTTGATTAAATTTATCCTCCTCTATAAACTTAATTATCCCATTCCAACTTCTCACATCTCTTCATATACACACATATAAATACACATACATGTATATATGCAAACATAATTTCAGAGGATTGTTTGATGGATATTTGAGTTTATAAGTTGATGCCACAAACCATGTCCTGTGGGAAATAGCATGTGTGTGTGTGTGTGTGTGTGTGTGTGTGTATGTGTGAATTTGTGTTTATGTATGTCTGTTATTGGTGTAGAAAATAAATGAAAATATTTGGAAGAAAACAAGGGCAATGCTAATTTGCTTAGCTTTTACAAGGTAAAGTAACTATTTTGGATGGCATAAAAACTCTGAGATTGGATCAATCCATTTATTATGGTATCCATATAAATACTTTTGATCAAACAAAATTGTATACATCCCTATTATAATCAAATATATTTTAAACTCTTTGTTTGTATGTTTTATGATAGTCAAGTGAGTGTGCATGTTAAACTACTCTTACAGTAAAAGAAAACATTGGCCCTGCTTTTATGAAGATATAATAGAATAAAGTGAACTAGGTAACTGAGATATTGCAAAATGCCCAAAAATATTTTATATATTTTGGATCTAAACTTAGGCTAATTACCAGACAGAGAAAAAACATAGAAGACAAATAGGAAAAGTCATTAATATCTTATATTTATGTACTTTGCTTATGATTCTTAATATTTTACTGTTTAAATAATTACGTATCAGATAGCTCTTTCTGCCCAGTGGATCCTGTCCCTGTGTTTTAATAAAACCACTTTTTTTACATAAAAAATTTTACATCAAATTGACATTATTAATATTGGTTTCTACCAGAAATAAAGCAGTGGGTAAAATTTAAAAATGTGCTTCACTCAACATTTTCACAATTGGCAATTCTCATTCATTTAAATTAATATATGGGCACACTTTAAAATTAAATGAAAATAGTTCTAGCTAATGCCTCAAAATTCCCTGTTGTATGGTATAACCTAGACTTTAAATGACTCATAAATATAACCTTAATCAATAATGAATTAACAGCAATATTTTATAATATAGTTGAAAACATTTTCCTACTGCTTCATTAATGATAAAGATAAGACCAGTTGCATCCTTGATTAAGCTAAAAATGTGTCAGGGCTATCACACTTTATTCATCATTTACATATAGCCTATTGACAGTTCACAACTAAAGAAACACACACAAAGATAGTAACATCATGATTCAGTGCTAATTAACTGTTTTTGCTGGAAGTCTTCCTGTTAATATTATCATGTTATGCTTGAATATTTTGAACTATATTTTATAGGATATGTTTTATATAGTTTTAATTAATCCAACATTTTTTGTTCATTTTTGGTACTAGATAAACAAATATGACCCTTTTCCATCTTACAATTCAAATATAGCTTTAAGTAGAGTATAAAATTAATATCAATCTAAACATACATATGAAAATTTTAAGATTAATCATTATTACCTAAAATCAACTATATAATTGTACTGAGAGTAAGATATCCAAATTAGAATTGACCTTGTGTTGAGAACATTATTTCTTTTAAAAATGCTTAGTTTGGGGCGCCTGAGTGGCTCCATCAGTTAAGCATCCAACTTCATTCAGGTCATGTTCTCACGGTCTGTGAGTTTGAGCCTCACGTTGGGCTCTGTGCTGACAGCTCAGAGCCTGGAGCCTGCCTCAGATTCTGTGTCTCCCTCTCTCTCTGACCCTCCCCCATTCATGCTCTATCTCTCTTTGTCTCAAAAATATTTAAAAAATAAATAAATAAAAATAAAAATGCTTAGTTTATGTACCCAGACATGGCACCAACATACTAAATACAATTTTTAGGTTCACTTAGCTAACCATAACAGTTGACATGTTTTTCCTTTTTAAATTAAAGACATTATTTTTTAAAGTTAAGATGCTTTGTGGTGCTTGCGTGGCTCAGTTGGTCAAGCTGCCAATGTTGATCTTGGCTCAGGTCATGATCTCACAGTTCATAAGATCAAGCCCTGCATTGGGCTCTGTGCTGACAGCAAGGAGGCTGCTTGGAATTCTCTCTCTCTCTCTCTCTCTCTCTCTCTTTCTCCCCTCTCTCAAAATAAATAACCTTTAAAAAAAAGTTAAGATGCTGTAAACTCTACAAATTCTTTCCATAGAATTTTAAACAATTGTTACAAATAAGTGTGTTGCCCAGTGTGTGTTATATGTGTGCCCAGTGGTGATATGAGTATTCTGGTGTTAACCATTTATTCCACCCTCCATAGCTTGATGAAAAGCTCATTGTGGTGAAGAAAAATATGTCTTTAATATTTTAGCTCATCTCCCATTTTCATTTCGGTAATGTGTTGATCAAATTTAGTGTCCCACTGATAACCTCTTGGCTTCACAGCAGATGCATTGATAACAAAATGTTAGAGCCCTCAATGGCAAATTTGAATGTTCAGAGTAGAAGACCTCCTCAACTGCATTAAATGTCATATGCTTCTGCACTACTCATAAACACTTAAAATTAAGTAAACACAGATCTGTTCCCCTTAATTATTCTAGTGTAAGGTATTCCAGAAAAGCCTTTGAATGTCCTCTGAGTGACAAGAAATATAGCAGTAATTTTTTCATTCCATATTACAAGGAAGACAATCCTTCCTCCACTTAGTCATACCTAAGAGCCCCATATTCTGTTATTATTTCCAAATCCCAGAAACACAAAATATTAAGTGTTTAAAATGAGCCTAAACACAATGTTTAATTCTTAGCTATTGATGCTGAATTATATTTAGTAAGGCCTATATCAAAAACTCTAATAAAACTCATGTCATATAAGAATTTGAAAATGCAAAAAAAAAATGTGTACAATCAAACATAAAATTACTACATGACCCAGCAATTTAACTCACACATATTTATCCAAACTAAATAAAACATAGAGGCATACAAAGACTCACATGAAAGTTCATAGCAACTTTGTCCACAGTAGCCAAAACCTGGTAATGACCCAAGCACCAATCAATGAGCTAATGGACAAATTGCAATAAATCCAATATATTGAAATACTAATCAGCAATAGAAAGTAGTGAGCTGCCAATAAATTTGAAAGCATTTATGATCATATTATGTTGGGCAAAATAAGCCAGGCACAAAACCATGTTTTGTTCAATTACATTTATATGACATTGTAGAACTGGAAATTAATCTACAGTGTCAGAAGGCATATCAGCCATTACTTGGAACTAAGGGAAAAGAGCATGAGGACACTTTTAGAAGTTATAAAAATGCTCTGTATTTTAATTAGGGGTGGTGAAAACCATAGTATATGCAGTTATCAAAACTCGTTATAAAGGCACACTTTAAATGGTTGTGGTTTTTTACATGTAAATTATACCTCAATAACGTTGACTTACATTTTCAAAAGTACTAATATTCATTCATTGCTTACTACATATGCTTCACTATTTAATAGCTTTGCATATACTCTTCTCCTTTCATTTGATGATTCAGAATTGTGTTAACAGTTTATAATGTTGCAATTTTTTGGCATCTTATTTGCAACATAAGTTTTAATTACAAAATAGGTGATGAAAATCACATAAGTAGGAATAAAAATGTTCAAGTCAATCCCATATCCCACTTACATAATAATAATAGACTGTTAATTCAAAAACTAGTCTTTTCTTAATAATACAATTATTGGAGTAAAACCTGCTCTATTCTACTGCCACTAATGTAGTATAGTCTTTTTGATATGTTTTATGTTTCTTAATTTTACTGCTATAAGACTTTGATGAAGGTTTCTGCCTATAAAGTAGAATTCCACCAATTCAAAACATTTTTAAAATTATTTCAATTAGAATGTTTTCAATACCTGCTTAACACTTGCATTCTCATGAGAAAGGTGTATTTTATTTTAGTCAGAAAGTCAACAAGTACTTATTGAGCTCTCGCAGGATGTCTTATATTGCACTAAGCAAATTTATTACTTCCTTACAAGTACCTATGAAACATGGGGATGTTTTCCCAGAGTTGCTGTAAAACATATTTCACAGTATTGATTAAATAAGGATGGAAGAAAAGAGAAGAAATTGGCATTTCCATGTAAGATTTTTCCTTTTTATGACATAGTATATGCTTTCAGTGAAACGTCTCCCATTTGAGTATAGAAGACAAATTGTATCATGAATAGTATCATACCTATATCAGAAACTGACACTAACTTTAAATACAAAACTCTTTGAGAAAGATTTCTGCTGTCCCTGTGCATCCCTATGAACAAATAAAGGGTTGGAAAATGAGATACTGAGGCAAATAAAAATTCCCTTGGGTCTATTTATTTCACATAAGCTGCCTAAGTGCAACATTCTTTCCAGTGCTAAATCCTACATTACAATTTTCAAATTATGAAACAGACAACTTATCTGAGCCTTGATCCTTTGATTCTTCCCTGTAAGGGTACTCAGTTCCTCATTCAACCATCAATCTCCTCCTACGAGCCCACGCCAAAAATTAATTTGAGACTATGCCAGAGAATATAGTCAATGTTAGCTACTTCACAAATAAAGTAATAAGACACGTAACAATGTTGTTTGGAAGATGTTGGTTTGAGATGCAGGAGTACAATCATTCAGACTTGTGCATGTGTGTGGACACAACACTCAGTGAGATTTTATAAGATTTTTTTCTTAAATCAGAAATCATTGGTTATTTTCTGAAATCCTAAGTGCAGTTTTCCCCAAATTATAGCTTTTCAGTGTTCTCCTAAGTATCCAGTCAGAAAGTGATATAAATGTGTACTTGAAATCGCCCCCTAAAAAGTGTGGCTGGTATGGTTGTGCTTCTGTAAAGTATTTAATCATCAAACTATGAAAAATGATACTAGTGAGAAGATGCAGTGACTAGCCAGTGGGTCCTATTTTAGAATAGACACAGTTTTATGTTTCTTTTGTAAATGTTCTAGACAAAAAACTTACAAATGCCTATTTTGCTGATCCTTATCATACTAAGTCTACCTTTAGTTCTTGTACAAAATAACAATTAAAATGAAAACAGTATGCCCACTACTTTTTTCTTTTACTTTACAATGGTTTAAATGAAATAATATAGCAAAAAAAGAATACTTAAATGAAAACAATACACATGCTATTTATATGCAATGCTCAGCCCCTTGAGTTCAAAAGGAGTAAAAGAATGTTATTATTTCTATTAGAAGGAGGACTGCATTCATTTCTGTGAGTGGTTGACTTCAGGGTAAGTTACAATTTAAAGTTTCCTACTGGGTTAATAGCAAGTACCAAAAGTTCAGAAGAGCATTAGTAATTACTTCTCCTAAAAGCCAAGATTTATTGGGAATATCATGCAGTTTAGCATTACGCATATCCTGATCTTTTCATTGTGGCTTAAAATACATGCAATTTAATGTTTCTGTTCCTAAGACATTCAAAGACTGTCATGATCAGGGTAGTTTATTTGACTATCTCAAGATTGTGTGTGTGTGTGTGTGTGTATATATACATATATATGTATATATATACATGTATGTATGTATGTATATGTATGTATATATATATGTGTATATATGTATATGTATATGTATATACACACACACACACACACACACATATGTGGGTATTCTTTGTGAAACGCATAAAACAGTATTAGTAAAAAGATGATCAGTTTTCAACATCTCTGATCTATGATGAATAATCATATATGTAACAGATTTCTTTGGCTTTAGCTAGTCTGGTGTAATAAGGGTAGTAGCAGGGTGATTCAAGAACTAGCTAAGGAATTGTCTAAGGTTTTAAGGACCATCATTAAGTATTTGTTACAAATGTGGATCAACCTCAAATTCTGAGATGGCTGTGGCTTCAATCCACTGACATGCCAGTTAAGTTCTATATTAGCTTTGTTTTTCGTCTTCTCTGCTCCAGAAAGAATCTACTTGGCTTACTGCTCAGATGTTTGTCAACGTCATTGTGGCTTCCTGTTCCATCGTATCCTTGACCCTTCTCATTGTCCAGCACTCTGCTCCTCTAAGGCTGCTGCCTTCTGTTCCCACTGAACTAGAGCAAACCCTTTTTTTTCCTGGCTTTTATTTCACTCTGTTACAGTGACAACAATTTGGAATTGCTCTAAGCACTCATTATCTCACAGCTATTTTAATGATCTATCTATTTATTTCTTGTTATAGACTTCTCAGGCTTCCTCAGAGGACTCAGGGGATGGGCAGTGAAAGAGAAGCCAAGACAGAGGGTTGCCGGAGCAATTAGCCATGATGTACTAAGAACCAGTCTGGGTTTGACACGGAGCTCAAGTGTCTCTGTTCTTTCTCCCAGATGTTCATTCCTCACCCTGAGGTGCCTAGGTTTGCTGTGTGAAAAGAGGTAAGTGCCTTGCTGGCTTTTCACATATATTGAGTAAAATGGCTTTAACAGTGCCCTAAGCTTGACTGAATTGTAGACAAATTTCCTCCAGGTTACAGACCCCTGCCCTCCCTTATCTTACTTACTTAGAAACAAAACAAACAAACAAAAATGAAAAACAAAACAAAACAACAAAAACACACACACAATGTCTCCATTGTAATTTTTTTCTCTGCTCCTCTGAAATGTAAATCTTCTCCCAGAGGTTTGCCAGTTTTACAATTCAGGACTGTTTTTTTGTTTCTGTATTTGTTTTTGTAAGGACCTACTAACTATCCCTCTGAAATGTAATCATCAAGATACAGAGCCTTATCTCCTCCCAGTTTCTGTGAAAAGTCAGGAGCCTCACTTTGATAAACACCAGTTAGCAAAAAAAAAAAAAAAAAGTGACCCATACAATTCAGGGAATGCTAATTTCCTTTAGAGAGGGTTCCTACCTTGGTTTATACTAGAAATTAAAATTATATAAATTATAATGGCATATATAATTATATGTTCTAATAATATACAATATACTCTTCTATTAGAATATAATTATTAGTATTACATTGGTATTACATAACTATAGTACATACTATACTGGAAACATATTATAGTTTTATATTAAAACTGAGTGCGCTGTTCTGTTAGTGTGGCAAACTGAGGTCGTATGAGCCAATGGGGAATCAGTCTCCGCCAGCAAAATAATAAATTTGGAAGTTGGACTGGGAAAAGAACGTGCTAACATGGGATGAAAATTTCGAGTAAGATTAAATCCTATGTACAGATCTGAGCTGCTTCAAGTGAATATCTTCCTTATTTAGAGGATATTTTAAAACACATCTTGGCTCTTAACTCTCCATAGCATCCTAACTTCCCTACATAAATAACCAAGATGGAGTTTGAACTAGATTAATCTGTGTCAAAGAAAATGACCACACTAAAAAAATCCATTACTTGAGTGGTAAGTGGCACTATTTATGCATTAATGCACTCTTCCCCAATAAATAGGCATTTGTCTTAAGAGCTATAAAGGTGCTTATTTCTTATTTCTTAAGAAATAAAGGTGCTTTATTTCAATCAGTTCATACAGGTTCTTATTAGAGTTTGGGATAAGCCTATGTTACAAGATATGGACTCAGAGCAGGTGAGAATCATATAACTCTTTAGGATTTAATATGACTTTTGAGAATAATTACTATATCTGGGGAAAAGGTACATTTGGGACAAAGAAAATAATAAAATGGAGAATTACAGAACATTTTTATATTTCCTAAGTGATAAAGATCAATATGGGAAAATAAAATACACATAATTTTTGCAGTAAAAATAGAATGAACCTAAATTATTATTTCCTTCTTGCTGATTGCTAATGAGATAAAGGAGGGAAACGGCAACATAGTTAAGAACAATGTAGACCCTGGGTCACACTCTGCTTTTGACTATGGCTTCTCCATGTACTGCCTGAGGGACTTTGATAAGTTACCTAACCTTTTTCCATCTCAATCTAGATATTTGCAAAATGAAATAAAATATTACCTACCTCATCATACTTGCATAAATTTTAAATAAGTTGATATCGATAAGGTCCTCGGAAAGAAAACAGCTTTGGCACATAGCAAACATTGCTAAATTATTTGTTGAATAACATAAAATAAAAAGCAGAATATCACAAACCCAGTTCACCATGAACAACTACGGAAGAAATGGGGCTCATTTCTGTGGAATGTAACTCAAAGCCTGGTGACTGAAAGAAAGATGACACAAAGCAGAACCACCACATTAAGGATCCTAAAAGCACCTCATACAGAAGAAGCCACACCATAAAGTCCTAAAAAATAATCTTGAATCTGGTGAGAAGCATATTGAGTGGTAAAAATGTCTATTTCCTCTTCCTTTCTTGGAGAACTGAACAAAGGCGGCTGAAGAGACTGGTGAGCAGGGTGGGTACCTTGGTGGAAACAAGGGAAGGTGAGAGAGATACATATGATGGTAAGAGGCAGGTGTAAAGTGGACAGTGATAGATTTGGGAGATGGGATTAGATACAATAAATTCAGATTCCCTCACTCGTGTCCTCAAGTGGGGATCCTTAAGGGGGGTGGGGGAGGAAAAGGACCACTTTCATACAAGGGAAAGAGAGTCAGAAGGTTTCTTCCTCTTTATTAAATAACCAAAAGCATCCCATGTAAGTGGAAAAAGAAGTCGTCCTTGGTTATTTGGGAACTTGCAGATTCATCAGGAGGAACACATAAATTGAGATTCTGCTTCCCTTCCACCTGCCTCTTCAGAGCCTCACAACAAGAGCTCACCCGGGGGTCAACGATCACCTTTGCTTCTATGGAGCATCAAACAACTATGTTGACTAGACTGCAGAGCTACTGTCACCAGATACATTTTGCAAACTGGCAACCATTAGGAACTTGTGTTGCAGCTAAATAGAAAAGTTAACACCATCGTTGCTCACATCTGCAAGAAAAGGAAATCCTGTCCTGAGTTTCTTTACTCGTGCTATTCTCTGCTGGAGAGAAGTCTCATGTGGGCATATCTGAGTGACAGAGGACTCTGCTCCAGCTGCAGATGAATTTGGAAATGTGAGTCTTGATACCTTTGCCAGGATGGTAGGATTCATAACATAAGGATATAGAAAAAGGGTATTCAAAAACCATCATTTTCTATCCCTTCTTTCATATTAAACTTCTAATAACCAACATAAATCAACAACAAAATGTGTAACAAAACGTCATGTCATACAAACAAAAACACATGTTCATAGCAGACTGAGTGTCCTGGGCCAGGTTATTTTAATTTTAATTCAGTTTTTGAACTTTTAATCCAAACGTGCTTATTGATAAGGATATATTTAGTGCAGAGTTTTGGAGATCAAAAAAGATAATATATGTGGAAACATTTCTGGATATAAGTTGATAAGTACTTTTAATTTTTTTATTGTGTCAGTCTACAAGAACAAAATCCTATATTCTTTACCTGCTCTTTTAGTTTTTTCCAATTTTTAAAAATACACCACAGTTAAATTATTAATTATGCTTATTTTTTACTGTCAGTTTCCCTTGCTGAAATTTTAGGACTTGAGGACAAAGATCTTTGTCTATTTTAGTCAAATGATGTTTGCCAAGAGCTAATATGAGCATATAATAAATGGTAGGCCCTTAATAAATATTTATTTATGAATAAATTTATTTTCTTATTTTTTTCTTTTCTTTTCTTATTTTTTTTTCTCAGTGATTCTAATTCTATTTTTTTCTTATTCTCATATAAACGCAATAGCAAATTGTGAAGTTCTCCAGGACATATTGAAAGGTTAACCTAAGATATAAATGGGTAAATAAACAAATTATGGATAGCAGAATTAGTACATAACATGACTTTCAGTGTCACTTTATAGAATAAGCCAAGATTTTTTACTTGAAAATTTTCCTAATTGTGAAATAAAGATGGACTATAAAAGATATTTAAACCTGGTGGCTTCCATCGGTGTTCTATAAATATTATTTTATAAATTCTGGAGATTATATAACTGAATATTTATTCTGAGAGATAGGATGCTTTTTTTTGAGATATGACTCTTAAGTAGAAAATATGGGGTGTCCTAAGCATTTCTCAAATATTGTTTTTCACAAATATTATATGAAGTACAAAATTGTGTTTCTCTATTGCCAGTTGTATCTGTTCTCAGGGTTTATCCCATTATGAAAAATGGGGTGTAATAGAGCTTAAAACTGAATGAGCCTTTGACAGTTTGGTAGATCCGATATTTTTCATGTTCCTCATTTCTGGAAAAAAATATACTCCTCGAGTAACATGTATAGTTAGGTGAAGGTAAGATGAACGGCTAACTTCCTGAAATGAAAGATAGAATTCAACTTGAAATACTTCCCATCACTTATGCTCAACTCTCATAGAATATTGTATTAAATCTCAAGCAGTTACACACCTTTAAAAGTCAGCCAACTGAGGCTTATTTTTCTTAACTATATACATCATTTTTATTGTGTCTACTCAATATAGAAGTAGGCACTGTCAGGATATAGAAGCAAAAGGATCAAACATTTTGGGTCATGTGTTATATACCAGAGTACTCATTTTATTTTATATTCACAATTATCTTTGAGACTGATGTTACCATTCTTATTTTACAGATGAGAAGGCAGAAGCTGATTAACTTATTCAAGGGCAAAACATTCTTACTAATTCGCCATTCTCAAAAGACTAACTAGAACTTGTTGACTGAGACTCTAGCCTTTCAAGCATACTATTTTTTAAAAGCACTCTGAAATCTATCCACACACTTTTCTTTTTATTCAAAAAGGACTTAATAAATGTCAGTTCAGGATGTCACTATTACTGGTCCCTCAACCCCCATCAGGAAGTTGGCCTGTCAGTTTCCTTCTACCATGCTCGAACTTTGAGGATAGCATGGCTTCCAAAAAATTTTCCCTGCATACAGGCAGATGCTTGATTACATAATAATAATGATAAAATAAACAATATGACAATGTTATGCAGTTCCTTCTTCCAGCTTCCTAGGAGTTTTGCTTCCAAATTTACCTAGACTTCAATTGAAAGTTTCATCATAAAATGGTAAGTCAGGCTTCATCTTCCAATTGAGAAGTGTTCTTTAAGAACACTATATAAATGCAAATAAATAAATGTGTACAAGACACTATCTGGCATCTATATGTATATATAGCTACATACACAGGTGTTATGTTCCTATCGCAGCTGTAGCAAACTATCAAATCAAAGCGATTTCAAATTACACAAATTTTTTATCTTACAGTTCTGTAGGTCAGAAACTGAAAACAGCTTCTACTGGACCCAAATCAAGCTTTTGGCAGGTCTATGCTCTCTCTGGAAGCTCTAGGGAGGAATCTGTTTACTTGCCTGTTCCAGTCTCTAGAGGATACCCACATTCCTTGACTCGTATCTCCCATCATCAAAATCAGCAATAGTCACTGTCTCATATGACATTATTCTGACATTGACTCTTCTTCTGTCTCTCACTTCCATTTTTAAGAAATGTTGTGATTTCTTTGGGTCAAACTGGATAACCCAGGATAATCTCCCTACCCCAAAATTCTTAACGATAATCACGTCTGTAATATTCCTCTTGTCGTGTAAAGTAAGATATTCACAGATTCCAGGAATTAAGATGTAGACATATTATGAGGGCTGTGATGTGGAAATTGTTGGGGTTCAGAGCCGATGGCCAAGAAAGAATTCTTGAGGCGTGTTCCATGCAAAAGGTAGTTTTATTAAATCACAGGGACAGGACACATGGTCAGAATGAGCTGCCCTGGGATTGTGACAGGTGGCTAGATTATATACTTTCAAGTGGGAGGGGGTTAGGGGTAACATAAGTCTCTATAGAATTTTGGAAGCTAGGTTTCTAGGACCTTAATGGGACCAGCTGCTGTGAGGAAAATGTCATCGATTAGTGTTTAGTAAAACCTCAGTCATGAGACTCTTCAGATGTGTATCAGTGGGGCATAAACTTGGAGTATGATTGCGAACATCTATCTTGGGAGGGGTAGAGATAAAAGAAGTTTCCAAAGGAATTTTTATACGTTAAAGTAGACTTACAGGATCCTGGGGGTTTAAGATAATGTTAAACTAAGAGCCTTTTTTGCCCTTAGCAAAGTGTCATCATGTGGGCAGCTGAGCTCCTAAGGGAAGGTCACTCTGCCTGATTAAAGGACTTGTTAATGGGCTGTAGACAGTAAGGAAATTTAATTTTTTCTTTTGCCTTTGTTTTCACATCAGGCATTATTCTGTATGTGTATATGTATTCTATAATACATTTTTAAAAATCTGCAAACTGGAAGTATTTAATGGGCAACAGTTTTTGTGTGAAGAATCTAATTCTTGCCTGAAAGTAAAAAAATTGGAAGAGGTGTGTTTTATTTTTAAGTCCACAGGGTGCTATTTAATAAATGACTGCTCCAGTGAACTGGAAGGTCTACCTTTAAATAAGCATTAGTTCTTTCATATTACTAGAATGTTAGAAGAGAAATTATAAGAAAAATGGTGCTCCAGGGTTGGATATTTGAACAAAATACATGCAAAATATATGGCAATATAAATACTATACTAACCTTAAAGTAAATGTTATACATAAACAAATATTTCATTCACAAATATGTTTTTCTACTACAGTTTAAAATAAATAGATAATCGGGTTATTCCTCAAACTACTAAGTAAACAAAGGCATCTTGTGTGTATGTGTGTGTGTGTATATATATTTTTTTCCAGGAATATTTCAAAAAGCAGATGTACAATATCCTGTTTCTAAAAACTGTTACTTCTGTTTGTGTATGAGTACAAATCATATAGTTGTCCCAGTGTCTTCGATGTGATTTGATTTAGGGTCCAAGAGTGAATGGTCAACAAAGAATTCTTGAGACATTTTTGGTACAAAAAAGAGTGGTTTTATTAAAGCACGGGGATGGGATCCTTGGGCAGAAAAAGATAGTGAGGAGCAATTGGTTATACAGTTTTAAGTTGGGAGAGTAGTGACAAAAGGATTCCAGAAGCATTTTCATATGTTGAAGACTTAAGGATCCTGGAGGCCCCACTGGGGTCAAGTTAAGGTTGCTTTTTTGCCTTTAGGCAAAGCATTAGCATTAAGATAGTTGGAGTTCCAAAGAAAAGGCATCCTCTGCAGGTCTCATATATTTGTCAATGGGCTGCAAGCTACAAGGAAATTTAATTTTATCTACCTTTCCTTTTGCCTTTGTTCTCTACAAAGTCTTTAGTAATTCATAATTTCTTTGACAATTCATACATGAAAAATTTGTAGTCAAGCCCTTTTCCATTTCAAAAAGGCTATTAAAATCCACCTGGATCCACCTGGAACAGGTAAATATTGAATTAAAATCAGTTTTTAAATCTTCAAGGCAAATATAGGTGAATAACTTAAGAACATCTTAAATGGGGAGAAAAATAGCAACCTAAACTCTACAGGCAGAGAAAGTACTTTAGCTAACCTTCAAATTAAACAATAGAAAATTACCAATTGCAAACAAAATTACCCATTTTGCATACGTAATTACATGGGTTTTATTTATTTATTTTTTTGCATCATTAGATACAACTTAAGAAATTTAGCCTTAGCATTTGCCTATTTTGATCAGAAATATATAAATATACAAAAGACTTGCCCTAATACTATTATGCCTCAATTTTCCTTCAAATCACTGATTTAATGCAAAGCAAATTGGTCCTGTTGCTTCACTGCGCTAGTCATTTCTTTCTTATGTAAAGGAATGAAAAATAAAATTTCCCTCCACCCTCCTAGGTTCTTGACTGAAACACCTACCTAATAAAAGAAAAATTAACAGGAGAAAGATACATAAAAATTTAATAATATGTATACTTCCTATATCCATAGGAGATACCCAGAAAAACTGAGCAACTCTGAAATGGCCCAAGCCACCACCTTAAATAACATCTTCAGATAAAAAGGGAAGGGTAAGGTGAAGGTGACCAGGAAAACCACTGTAAACAAAGGTAGTTGTTATGCAGATTAAGTCCTTGGGGCTCAGTTCATTGAGTGCCCAACTTAGGCTCAAGTCATTATCTCCTGGTTTTCCGGTGGAGCCCATATTAGGCTGCGTGCTGATGTCTCAGAGCCTGGAGCCTGCTTTGGATTCTGTGTCTCGTGCTCTCTGCTCCTCCCCTTCTCACACTTTGCCTTCTCCCTCAAAACTAAATAAAACATTAAAAAACTAAAATAAAAAAAAGTCACTGCTCTTGACTATTATTTTTCCTTTCAATGAAAAGCAATGGATTCATCTTGCTTTCTCTCATTTTTAAAATTTTATTCTGCCTTTTCCCCAAGCAGCCTCTCTTCCTCCATTTGTTAACTATAAAGATCTTTTGTGTATGTTGTTGTTGACCATGTTTAGGGTGGTTAACACTGAATTTGTTATAGATGTAAGTGAAGGGGAGCGGCACATAACACCCCAAAAATGCCTCTTCGCCATATTTAGGGCTGATTATTTTTCAGAAACTGCAGACACTGGAGAAGCTCTGAGAACCAGTGGAAGTGATCCTTTTGTAAGACATTTACATTTATAAGGAAAATCTCCCTTTTGTAAGGTGTCCATCTCTCTCTGGGGGGAAGGGAGGGACCAATCTAAATCTCTAGAAACTCAGAGATGACAAGGGCTCAATCTGCATAACAACTACCTTTGTTTACAGTGGTTTTCCTGGTCACCCCACCTTCTCTTCTTTTTAGCTGAGGAGGTTATTTAAGGTGGTGGCTTCTGCCATTTCAGAGAGTTGCTCAGTTTTTCTGGGTATCTCCCACGGATATAGGAGGTATACATGTTATTAAACTTTTATGTATCTTTCTCCTGTTAATTTTTCTTTTATTAGGTGGGTGTTTCAGTCAAGAACCTAGGAGGGTGGAGGGAAATTTTATTTTTCGTTCCTTTACATAAGAAAGAAATGACTAGCGCAGTGAAGCAACAGGACCAATTTGCTTTGCATTAAATCAGTTATCCTCAAATCTGACTGCAATGTATAATCATTTAAGAAGTTTTGAACGTATAGGAGTGCTTTGGCTCCTCCCACAGGGGTTCTAATTAGCCTGCGGAATGGCATGGCAATTTCAACATTTTAAAAGCTCTTCAGGTGCTTCTAGTAGGCTGCTCAGATAGAAAATCATTGAAGGAAGCAGTGAATATGTCAACCCTAGGAATTTTTTAATTCCCTTCTATACCAAGTACATTGTCACTTGTTTGAAATAAATTCTCTTCAGTTGTCAAAGTGGCTCAGTAAGATAGATGTTATTATCCCCACTTTACAGATGAAACACAGACATTAAGAAAATTAACGTGATATGTTCAAAGTCACACATCTAATAATTTTAAACACCAGGGTTAGAAGAAAAATGTGCCAGATTAAAAAACTCATCCTTTGCAATATTCTATCCTCTAGAAGCTAGCACAATCTCTGGGACCTAGGGGCCATTAAAATCCAAGTTAACTATTGCCCATAAATCCGTTTGTGCTAGTATTCTTAAGTATACCTACTTATCACCAAAATCTATGCATATGCAAAATGAAAATATTCATATTTGGAATAGCACTAAAATATAAATACAAATATATTTAAATAGGTTGACAACAAAATATTACTTTAAGAATAAAAACATTATAGAAAAGGGGCATTTGAGTGGCTCAGTAGATCAAGCTTCTGATTCTTCATTTCCACTCAGGTCATGATCTCACAGTTAATGAGATCGAGCCCCACACTGGGCTCGGTGCTGACAGCATGGAGCCCGCTTGGGATTCTCTCTCTCCTTCTCCGCCCCTGACCTGCTCACACAGGCACGTGAGCTCTCTCTCTCACTCTATCTCTTTCTTTCTCTCTTAAAAATAAATAAATAAACATTAAAAAAAATTACAGAATATCCATTTCTACTCTTCAGGTATGCTTTCCTAACTGAACCATAGTATCATGAAATCTTTAACACACAATATTCTTTTAAGGAGATATACCCTCTGCCACTTCTAATTTATCTTATCTTTATAGTATTCAAGATAAAAATATAACTCCAGATTGTCTCCCAATTTTTATTTGAATATACAAAGTTAAACTTTGATTTACTTCACTTAAAAAATATTTGAAATATTATTGAAAACAAGTGTATTTCTGGTATAATTCCTAGTATTCTCCTCTCTGGTTATGAACTAAAATCATGGGATGTAAAGCTTGTAAATATTTGGTAAGTTAATTTATCATGTTGTATTTATTTCATGAGAACCCGAGTATTACCTTCCTAAAATCTTTGCAGTGGTGTATTCCAAAAATAAATCACAATCATCAAGATAGTCCAGTAAAGGAGCAAGATTCATGACCTGCAAACAGCAAGTTTTAAAGTCTGACACTGACACTGCGTTTATGACGCCCATGATGTCTTTTTGCATCCTTCAAATTCTGCCTCCCCTTTCCCCAAAGTGTGTGATTCTGCCTTCGTTGTAAGGACAGCAATTTCTGTTGTTTTTCTTTTCTAAATAAAAACCTTTGGAATATTTAAAGGCAAATTGGTTTAAACCTAACTAGAATAACCTTTGTTTCAGTGCTGAGTACATTTTGCATGTTAGCTCTTTTGTTACATTTGATACCCCACTGCACATTCTATTTTTTTTCCCGTGTTTTCAGTCTTCAAACAAGAAGTTGAGTCTACATTTTTTTTTTTTTAATTTTTTTTTCAACGTTTATTTATTTTTGGGACAGAGAGAGACAGAGCATGAACAGGGGAGGGGCAGAGAGAGAGGGAGACACAGAATTGGAAACAGGCTCCAGGCTCTGAGCCATCAGCCCAGAGCCTGACGCGGGGCTCGAACTCCCGGACCGCGAGATCGTGACCTGGCTGAAGTCGGACGCTTAACCGACTGCGCCACCCAGGCGCCCCGAGTCTACATTTTAAAGAAGAGTGATTTTTTTTTCTAATTTAAAAACTAGAAATAGGTATTGATAAAAAAAAAAAAAAGAGGCTGAGGTGTTAAAGAAAATTAGGTAATTATCAAAAATACTTGTGAGAGAATATACAATGAAAAACTTGTCTGATTGTAGGATCGAATTAAAGTTAGTAGCAGTTCAGCTTTGGCTAAGATCTTATTTTAAAAGAAGACTAAATAGGCATTTTTACTACATGTGGTTTTAATCAGTGTGATATAATTTTCAGTTCCTTTGATTAATGAGTGCATTCTCGGCTCTTAGGTGTTACCTATTTGTTCAGAAGCCATAGAAACACTTCGATTTAACTGGCTTAAACACAATTTTTGACTTACTTAATTAGCTTCTCTAGAGTTGCTAATAACCATACAGCCTTGACTGTGAACCATGTAATTATTTTGACATTAATTCTCTCCCTGGGATATCTCATGCTTGATGTCATCATTTCTCCACTTCAATTTCTGGCTAGTAATTTTACAACTGTAATGAAACTACTATTGGAAGATGTGCGTGAATATTATACCTTAAAATTTTGTGACATAAATAGGTGTCAATTTTAATCTCAATCTAATAGCCACTATATGCTTTATAATACCTGATAAGTTACCAAAAGGTGAGATGAGAAAACCAGTTATATACCTTAAGGAAAGATGAATCAATGTCAGTCTTATCAAAGCATGGATATACATTTTTAAAAACTTGATTCAATTCTTTATATTAAATTACCAAAAATTTGGCATACCAAAATTATGGGTTAGACATTTTTCGACCAAGAAAAATTCTCTTTGAAATTATACCTTTGTAGGGGCACCTGGGTGGCGCAGTCGGTTAAGCGTCCGACTTCAGCCAGGTCACGATCTCGCGGTCCGTGAGTTCGAGCCCTGCGTCAGGCTCTGGGCTGATGGCTCGGAGCCTGGAGCCTGTTTCCGATTCTGTGTCTCCCTCTCTCTCTGCCCCTTCCCCGTTCATGCTCTGTCTCTCTCTGTCCCAAAAATAAATAAACGTTGAAATTATACCTTTGTAAATATATGTGCGCACTTGAGAGAGAGAGAAAGAAAGGAAAGAGAGAGAAAAAAAACAGGGGGATCGAACTGCAAAAAAGAGAGGTGACTGTTAGTTGTGAAAGAAAGAATGTTAATATGGCAAATTTATTAAGCATTACATTTTGCCTACTCCCCAAATATTGTAATGTCTTAATTTTCAATTCAGGGAAAAAAAATTTACTAACACCAACCACATGCACAAAGAAATGAAGCTAGGTAAATGCTGACGAATAAAATGACCTACTGGATTTTGAAGTAAAGGGGCTCAGCCAGGTAGTGCTCATTCCCTCTTATACCACAATCCTCAGGAACTTTCTATACCCCTTGAATCTCCAGTCCTTTGAGAAAACCAACCTTTTCCCCTCCCACGATTCTGTGGGACTATCTTGTCTCTCTTTGCCAAGGTCAAATTCTATGGTTGATCATTATAATCATTCTCCCTTACTTCTCTCACTCCATGCCACTTGCTTGGAAAAAAAAAAAAAATCACACCATGGAAACACTTTTTCTGAACCTCTGTTAGTGCAGCTTCTTGGAATGCTGAAAAATACATTTTTTAAAATTTATTTTTTAAAAAAATAAAAAAAATAATAAAAAAAAATAAAAAAAAATTATTTTTATTTTTTTAATTTTTTTGACAGGGAAAAAATGTTTTTTAATTACATACTCAATCCATTGAGGTGCAATACTTTTCTTCATTTTTCAGTGAAAGAAGTTAGAAATTAACTTTAAAAAAGCGATCAGCAAATGGCAAACAAATTTCCTTCAAAGTCACAGTCACATATAGAGTGCATCCTAGAAAAGAGGAGGGGCAGGACAGGTTCCACCCGCTTTCATGAGTTTCATCAAGTACTAGACCTACTCAAGGGTGGAGAGAAAGGCAACTTTCAAAAAGGAGTGTGTTATTAAATGAGGCATTTACTATACTCCTTCCTAAGAGCACCTGGTGGGGGACAAGTGTTCTAAACTAGATCTAGGAAGTGGAATGTGGAGTCAGTCCATCCTCCTTCCCTTAAGGGCTGTCCAATGGTTACTGAATTTTAAAAACATGACTAAATAAAAACAAAACCCATACACACTCCCCCCCCCAAAAAAAGAAAACAAAAACAGAACAAAAACAAAAACAAAACCCCTAAATGTCCCAGATTATTCTCCAGAGTGGATGGAGCCCCGGGAGCAGGTTCAACAGCCCAAATTAGTCTGTTACAGAGTCATCACAAGCATGCCTTGCTTTTAAACAAAAACAAAAACAAAAAAAAAAAAAAAATTTTTTTTTTGAAACGACAAAACAAAAACTAGTACTAACCCCTCTTCTGACAATACACAGTTACCCAAATTAACTAGTACTGAGGAGGGGAAGGGGCCCATACCTATGGGCCTTGTCTCACACGAGTGCATGTGGGTAGGTGCAGGTATTTGTCATTATTGCAAAATTGAATTTTAATTTTTAATCTTTAGTTTGATTTAACATCGCTTTCGGTACCGTGCTGACACCAGCTGTGTGGAAAGGGCTCTGGAGATGTTCATGGCAGCACACGCCTGCGGGTCTTCTTCGGTTCTGGAGGCTCCAGGGCAGCCAATATTGTTTTGTCAAATACATTCTTTAGGCCTTGCTGTGTGAGTGCAGAACGCTCCACATACTTGACCGCCTTCAGGTCACGGGCCAGCTTTTCAGCAGTCTCTGGAGTGACAGGCTCCTGTTTGTTCTTGGCAAGTTTCTCAATCGCACAGGGGTCATCTCGGAGATCAATTTGGGTCCCAACAAGCAAGAAAGGAGTCTTTGGACAGTGGTGAGTTATCTCAGGCACCCACTTCTCCTTCACACTTTCAAATGAGGATGGAGACACCACTGAAAGACTAGAAATACATCTGTGGATAACTCAGCGATCGTAATCTGTCATAATCATCTTTCCCTGCAGTATCAAAAAGTCCAAGAGTATGTAGCTCTCCACTAATCTTAACTGTGACTGCATAGTTGTCAAAAACAGTCGGTACATACTCCGATGGAAAATATTTGTTGTGTAGGATATCAGGAGACAGGTTTTACCAACGGCACCATTGCCCACAATGGCACACCTAATTGTCTGCATTGCTGAAACAGTTTTGTATCCACTTTAAATATTTCAAATTCAGTGATGACCTCAGCTTCTCCGCCGGGGCGATGGCAGCCTGAAAAATACATTTTAAATTCGAAATCTGGAACCTGGAGTGTGTCTTTATGTGTCCAGACATCTTAACTATATTTTTTATTCCATTATTTTTCCTAGTTGTCTTAGATAACTATTTTCATTCTTCCTTTCTCCTCCAGTGATTTATACCAACTTCACTGTCTTTTGTCTAAATTGGTAAACATACTTTTATTAAGGAAATTGAAGCACTTGAAAGAGAATTTTTCCAGATTCCTCTGCATATCAGCATATCTCCTACCTCCTAACTCATATAATCTCTTTTACTGCTTGTTATTATATATGAACCATTCATGATCCTCTTTATAGTTAATGTCCTAACTCAGGCATTAATTTGCTTCCCTTTTTGCCTACTTCAGCATATAGCTTCAGCAATGTCCCATATTTCTAATACAGCCTGTTTTTATTTCTATCAAATCATTTACACTGCTATAAAATAAAATATTATTCTTCCAAAGTAAAGGAGAAGGAAGAGGAGGAAAGTGGTGGAGGGGGAAGAAAAGGAGGAAGAAGAATTTCCTAATCCCCACCTGTCACATTTTGCTTCCCTCCCTTCAAATAGCACTTCTCAAATGAATAAACTATATACATTGTCTCTAATCTTTTCTAGTATCTCTTTAAAGACTTTTTCATCACAAAGCAATCTAATTCGCTTTTGTCAAGTTTACCAAGTTACCAATCTAACTTGCTTTTGTCATGATACCTATGTTGCTATTTCCAAAGGCCACTTCTCAATTCTCAGTATATCTAACCTAATAGCAGTAGTCCTCAGAGTTAGTCACACACTCCTTAATAAACTTAATCACTAGGATAACACGTATTATTTTGTCTCCTATTTCCATGGCTGCCTCCTCAAAGTCTGCCTTATGGGTCATTCGTCTTCTTCCAGATACCTTAAGTTTAGAGTATCCTATGACTTCATGATTTTTTTTTTCTTAGCTATGTACACTCAGACCATACATCAGGTGACTGATATGCACTTAACACCTGAAACACGTTTTTACAGAACTTCCAAATTTGTATCTTCAGCACAAATCTTTCTCCCTAACTCAACACATACACTCAACTTCTTACCTGAATTCTCCTCTTATGTATCAAATAATTGCTTGCCTTTCTTCCTTCCTCTTCTTTCTTTCTTTCTTTCTTTCTTTCTCTCTCTTGAGTTAAAGAGAAAGAGGGAGAGAGTTCAAGTGAGCAAGAAACAGAGATAGAGGGAAAATCCCATGAGGGGCAGAGAGAGAGAGAGACAGACGGACAGACAGACAGAAGTGGGGCTCATCAGGGGCTCATGTTTTACCCAAAGCTAGGCTTGTGCTTACCCGGGGCACGAGCTCAAGAACTGTGAGATCATGACCTGAGCTGAAGTTAGATTCTTAACAACCGAGCCATCCAGGCACCCAAATAATTGCTTTTCTAATTTAACATGTCCAAGATAGAGCTCTGATCTGTGCCAAATCTTTTACAGTCAAAGACTTTCCTATTCCATTTGATGGCAATTCTGTTTTTCAAGTTGGAACTCTCCTTGAATCTTTTCTTACCTATTTAATTCATTTCTTAAAACCCAGAATTTAGCCACTTCCTACTATGTCCCCTGCTACCTTGTCAGTGTTTGTCATTTTAATCCCTCAGGTATACAATTACAGTTGTCTTCTACTTCCATCTTTGCCAAATTCCCAAAATCTGTTCTCAATGAAATATTGAGAGTGGTCCTTTTAAAAATCTAAGTCTAATGGCATTCATGCCTGCATCTAGAATCCTCCTCAAACTCCTTATTTTATTCAGAGTAAAAGCACAAACACTTATAGTCATCTAAAAAGGCCATCCTGATCCTAAAACAAGATCCTTTTCTTATCTTATCTCCTATCATTTCCCCCTCATACTTGCTCCAAGCCTACTGGCCTCTTACTCTTCAACTATGCTTGGTAAACTCCTATTGTGAGCCTTTATACCACCTTTTTATTCTACTTGGAATAACCTTCACCTAGGCATCTGCATAGATATCTTTCTGACTACCTTCATGATTTTGTTCAATGTCACTTACTCAAAGCAGAGCACCCTAACTTCTGCCTTACACCTGACCCTTACAATCTTGTCCAGTTTACCCAGTCTATGATCCAGAAGCACTTTCCATGACAGTATAATGTATATAATGTACATGATCTCTATAGATTGTACTCTTTCTCCTTCCCCTAGATTAAAAGATTGGCAGGGATCTGCCATATTTATTCTGATAGTTTATATGTCCCATTCATTTAAAATGGTGCCCAGCATAGTAAGATTCAACTTTTGCTAACAACAAACAAAACTGATTCCCAACTGTTGTATGTGATGCACTCTTTCTCTCTCAACTGTTAGGGTTGTCCGTTTATCCTTAATATACTGAAGTTTCATTACAATGCCTACATGCTTGTTTTTGCTGGAATTTGTTTGCACGTATTATTGTATTAGTGTTGTTGTAGATGTTTTAAGTAGTATCGAATTCTGAAGACTCATCACATTTATTATGGAAAACTTGAGACCTTTATTTCTTTACAGGTTGCTTGTCATCCATACTCACTATTTGTACTTTTAAAACTCTAATTAAAAGTATTTTGAAGCTTTTGGGTTGACACTATTGCTCTAAACTCTTTTCATATTTTCCTTACTTGTTTCCTTTGGACTATACCATGATCTAGTTTAACATGATTTTGTTAACTGTGTTGTCTTTACACTTGATCTTAATGATTTGTTGCTGCTTTGGTCATTTTAATATTTATTATTCAATTTCCAAGATTTCTGACTTTTCCTGTTTTATAACAAATTTTCATTTTACACAGTCTCCTATCTTTACAGCACTTGGTTCCATTTTGAATTTATGAATTTTAAATATATGAGTTTTATAATTTTCTTTGTAAGCATAATTCTGTTTATCACTTTTTGCAGGTGTTACATATTCTGTATGTTTATATCTAGAATTAGAACTTCCTTGCATGAACTTAATTATGAATTGGCTTTCTATCTTTGGGGGATGGGAGGAATTTCCCCTGCACCAGTTCTGGATTATATGTGCTTCCTTCCCAGGAATCAAACAGGGCTAAATTAAATTCTAGCATGCACACATATTTTTAGTGTTACCTTAAGGAACAGAGTTTCAGTTTCCTTATCTTTACAACAGAAATGTATACGTACCAATTGTGAAAATGGATTTAAATGATTTAAATAAGAAAATATATGAACTTTCATATATATTAAGTGATTGATATATGATTAATAAGTATTATTAACAAACTGTGAAATTCTTGAGAACATATTTTGAATCTTGTTTCTTTTTATTCTCAGTAATTACCATAGTAACTGTCATATCATAGGTAGAGTTCCTACTTGTGGAGTGAATAAAGGATGGAAAGGAGGAAAAGTTGTTTGTTAGTTTGTTTTGGCATTTATTTAGAAGGAGCGTTAGTCTTTTTAACTTCTTTGTGACATTTTTTTCTGCTGTGTCTAAAGGATACTTAAATATCACAGTTGATAGTACTGGTCATTGGTTGTCAACGCCAGGTATTAGAATCATGAGAGAAGACAAAAACACTGTAAAAACCTGGTCCTCAACTACAGAGTTTTTGATTTAGTTGTTTTTAGGTGCATCTAGTTCATTACATGTAATTCCAGTGGGCACATGTTTTTAAAACAATAATAAAAATATAGGGTTAAAAATTAAAACAATATGGCGTCCTTGGGTGGCTCAGTGAAGCATCCAACTTCAGCTCATATCAGGTCATGATACGGTTTGTGGGTTTGAGCCCTGTATCGGGCTCAGAGGCTAGAGACTCTTTCGGATTTTGTGTCTCCCTCTTTCTCTGCTGCTTCCCCACTCACGCTCTGTCTCTCTCTCTCTCTCAAAAATAAGTGAACATTTAAAAAAATTAAAAACAATTAAAACAAGAAAAATACAAAGTCTATATATTGATCCTTAATACACATAGCCAATATTTATCTCTGATTATTTCACAGATACATCAGCATAATTTGAACAATATTTAATAGACAATAGAGCTTGAATTAGATTTTATGTACAATAACAATATGGCAAATACACAGCAAAATGTTAAAATAAGATGATAAAATAAGCAATAGTGCTGTTAATTATGTTTCAGATTTTAGCTGGGAAAAATTGTTCTGAAGATAATGTTTAAACCAGCCTATAGTTTATTCTAAAAATTATATACACCTGCATTCAACATTTTGATCATTTTAATCATTTTAATTAATTTAAAAGATAAACCTAATTTCACTTATTTATTGTTTTTTACTTGTAACTTTGTTGTTGTTGGACAACTGATGTACTCTAGGCGCTGTATTATGTACTGGTGGCACATAATAGAGACTGATACTTCTCACCTACACTTACATACTAAAAGTAATAATAAACGGTCCACACAATTATAATCAGTGTTACTAATTTTAGGGTGTAAGTTTCAGTAATGTTTTATCAGATGTCAATTCTGATTAGTATTTGAAAGACACCATAATAAAAGATATAATTACTTGAAAGAAGAGAAATGATGAAAAATTAATTTTCCTTTAATAATAAAAACATCTTATTTAGCATATGAAATTAAGAGAATAAAGTGGGTTCATTGTTTATGTCCAACACAGTACATAATTATATATTGTTTTTTATGATAGAATACATTTTTTACAACTCAGAAAAAGAGAGCTCTGTGAGACTAATGACAGTTTCTAGCCATCTAGACTATATTTTTTATTCCATTAATTGTCCAATGACGTATTTGTATCTTAAACCTGGAGCCAAAAAACCCAACTTATTTTGACATCTTGACAGCATTCTCAAAGCATTAAAAAAAAAAAAAAAGTGATATTTGTAGCAAAATAAACCTGTGAAGTTAGGGGTAATTCTATTTTAATCTAGTTGTATATTCAATGTAATAGATTCCTCTAACGCCTATGGATTCAAACAGCTATTAGGACCACCTTGAATATGGTTCCACATTATTACAAGTTTTTAAGAAATGGTCTCTGATGTCATGGACTTGGGTGCTGGGATAGAAGAATTCTAAAAATAACCCTCAATGGCCCTTTCCTTGTATCATTGCTCCTTTATCTGTGGACAGAATTTATGAATATGACTAGATGTTACTCCATGATTATGTTACATTACCTGGCACAAGTAATTTTGCAGATGTAATAAACATTGTTAATCAGTTAACCTTAAAATAGTGAGATTATTTTGGTCAGCCTAATCAAATGACAAAGCTCTTTAAAAACAGAGTTTCTTTTGTTTAGTTACAGAATGAAAAGGAGAGAGATTGTAGGTATGAGAAGGGCGCTTCCCTGCTGCCTTTGCAGGTGCAGAGGGCCTTGGGAGAAGGAACACAGGCCAGCCTCTAGGAGTGGAGAATGGCCTCCCGGCAGAGAGCTGACAAAACAAAACAAAACAAAACAAAACAAAACAAAACAAAACAAAACAAAACAAAACAAAACAAAACGGTACCCCAGATTTATAGTCACAAACAACTGGATTCTGTTGACAATCTAGGTAAGTGTGGAAGCAGATTCTTCTCCTGAGACTCTAAGCAAGCGCCTGGAACTGCCAATTCACTGATTTCAGACTGTGAGAACATAAGAGAACTCAGTCCAGCTGATCCAATCCTGACCTAGTTATAAGACCAATAAATGGGTATTGCTTTAATCCTTTGAGTTTGTGATAATAGAAAACTGATACAGGTATGAATCCAGCTTCTGCCACTTCTTAGGTGTACAAATAGGGTAATTTAAGGAGTTATTATGGGGATATTATGGGGGATACAGAGAAGGGAAAATACGGTTGAAATGCATAGCATAATGGAGCATAACAATAAAGAAAATGAGCTAAGAAGAAAAATATAGACCTTTACTTTAAATGAATCATGTATTATACACAAGAAGAAAATCTTTAAGTGTTAAAATGGTTTTAATGCTAAACATTTCCTATTCTATTGTTAAACTAGTATGTATTGAATTAAACTGATAGTTTATCGTGCTAATCACAACTGCTTTTAAATCCCAGAAGAGCCCCTTATATAGAAAGTGTACACAATAAGAATACAAATACCAACGTAAAAAAGCAACAGAAAGAAACACAACAACGCATATGCCAACATGGAGAACTTTGTATGTATGAATTCATTCCATTCTCATCGTCCATTTATTTGCGCTTTTTGTGTACTAACCCCTAATAGCTTTATGTAGTGTTAAGAGACAAAGTGGGGCATGTTAAAAATTCTTTTAGTTGTGCATTTATGAATTTGAATAAAGAACGCGTCAAACCACGAGAAGCGAGTAATGATCCAGCAAGTGGAGCCAGGCAGGGGGAGAAAAGGCGGAAGCAAAGCAAGGGCCTCATTGATTGGCTATAGCCTAGATAGCGGCTTGTGATTGGTTGTCCTTAGGTTTCGCTCTGATAACTTTGAAGCTTTTGCGGTTTCGATTTGGTTTGTTTACCTCAGCCGCCGGGTATTAGAGCTACGTCAGGCTAATGGTCCTGTTTTATTACGAGTTAGTACTCGTAGGCGTATTTTAAACTGAAACTGAGGAGCAGAGAGATTTCATAACTTGCAGAAGACCGGACAGAGGTGAGTTTTGAGCTGATGTCCCTGTGGTTAACCTTTCTTAGTCTTCATGTCATTTTAAATTGGGTCTTGGGAACATTTTTCCACGGATGCGAGAGAACTATTGTATCAGAATTGAGTTAAACGGCTGTAGGACACCCAGCTGGGGTTGCAGAACTGCTTGGTTTGAGAAAAATCTCCGCACTTTTGGTGACCAGAGCACGAAAGTGGTGAGCGTGGTAGTGGAGGAGGAACATAGAAGGGTATTTTTCCTCTGTGATACGTTTAACATTTACCATAGCGCCTCGCAAAATGTTGGTGCGTCTTAAGTGCCTATAAGTCATGGAAAGAATTTTAAGATAGGAAGCAGGTGACAAAATAATTATTGTAAAACAAATGTTGATATAATGACAGACACTTGACAAAACGTAAGTTGTGTGTGTATACACACATTTTGATGTCAAACCATTAATGTTTATCCATTAAAATTATTATTTAAATACAGGAACACATAAAGCAAACAATAATAAAATAGTTACATATCTATATTAGAGACCCAGTTTGGCTTTATTTTCACAACTACTATAAACAAATATTGCATGAGCCATTTTTTCAATATTAACTTTTAAGACATGGGGAAATGCTAATAAAATCATTTTCAAGACACAGTCCCTGACACTTTGTAACAGCAGTGCCTATTCTAACTTGAGAAAGAACACCCCGAAATATTTTGGGTGGCTGGATCGTGCACATTTGCAAATGTGGCATCACACAGCAGCTCAACTAAATAAATTTCTGATCCCATGTTAAATCTCGAATTGTATTATATTACATGATAGTAATAGATTTTGCTATTATCTTAGCTTTTCTTATTACATCTCAAGATAAAATATTTGTGTTTTAGTAGTTTTGCTATATTTTGTCAAATGCTATTAATATGGAAATACGTTTTAGACAAAATATCTGATAAGCCACTTATTTGAAATTTTTTCTCTTATAAAGCATTGTGCTTTCCAGCTTTGTGATTATGTACTCAGCATGTTTCATAAATGAATTTTGGTGTACATTTATGCCAAGTACAGAAGTTCTTCCAAAGCACTTTTTGGAAGTACAGTTTGGAAATCTCTTCATTGTTTCCAGTTGCTAAGCAACACCCCCTCTTTGCCTGTTGCCATGGTTCCTCATGAATCAGAGATGACACAAAGCCATCTGTTTCAACCAGCACCCCTCCTTTCTCTAAAGTATGACCCGCTCTAGTCATCCAGAGGCAAGATGGAATAAGTTAAATGTGACTTAGGTAGTCTTAGGTAGTTGTGAGAGTAAAACTTCTATAAGGTAATTTTTTTTCTTTTTTTGTTTGAAAAGTAATCATTCCTTAAAAGAAAAAATCACTATGCTGCCAAAATGCTACATTTACAATAGACTGAAAGTACAATCTGAAATAATAAAGAAGAAACAAACAGTAAAACAAAACCAAACAAAATAGCTTCAGGTATTTTAAACTATTGGTTTTATTTCCTTTAATTTACTGTGGTGCTTACTATCTGTAAATGTACTTCCTAAAATAACGTTTAAAAGAAATGTTTGGAATATGTAACTAGAGCAGCCAACTTGTTTAATCCCATGGAATCTTTGAAATAGAAGTGAACAAATTGTCACTAGGATTATCCTGAATAAAAATTGGAATTTGTCTTTGTTTTTATTTTCCCAAAGCAAAACTAATACTATTTCTTGGACTCCTAACTGGATGGTTTCAGAATGTGCCTGGAGATACGGCTACATTGAGCTTGAAAGTTTTACCAAATATCCTTTATAGATACATAAACATTTATAAAGAGAGTGCTAGTCTCAATAATTTGTTCAGAGTCTGTGAAACTAAAAACAGAAAGTAAACTTTCACTTATTTGGGATGTTAATAGTTTTGGAGTTTACCAGAGTATTTTCTAGCACAGTAAATGTGAACAGTGCCCTTTATTCATAATATTCTATTACATGTTGCCATAATGTACCTTTGTTTTTCAGCTCTGTGCTGTTGCCTCTCATTTTAAAATCATTTCAAAATCCCCCAGTTTTAAAAACAGACTATTAAATAAGCGAGTTCTGGTGATTCACCTTCGTATACCTCTCTTCTAACCGCTTGGCAAAATGTGTCGGAAACTCCACAGACTTGCTTTTGGGGCCACATCTGAAAATGCCTTTCTTCCCTCTAAAAATAATGAATATTTATAACCAGCAATTTCCAGTTACTAATACCTAACTTGATTACATGTGCATGTATTTGAAGAGTTGTAATACTGGAACATCAGGTAGAATGTGTGTCCGTTACTATGCTGCCTTATTAATCCTGAAAAAAAAAAAAAGGTAAGGTCAGTGTTACAATATTTTAGTTTTATGACACACAGATGTCTTTAACTCAATATGCATTTATCAAGGAAAAAGAAAGGCATATATTTCCAGTGAAATTAGATAACTAGATCTGTAGCATTATCTTCTTAACACCTATGATTTGTCTCAGATTTTCAGTAATGCCTTCCTGTACCAGTTCCTTTAAACTGGTGTTAAATTAAATTTCCTTAAGCACTTGCAAGTAAGATAAAATAAAACACAATCTACTGTCAGACCATTTTGATTACACTTAATGCTTTAATTAAATCAATTTCAATGTTTTAGTGAATATTTTGGATTGATGCCCTGGACTTTTGAACTATAGGTCATATGATTCTTTTTTTTTAATTTTTTTTTTTATTTTAAAAAAAAATTTTTTTTTTCAACGTTTATTTATTTTTGAGACAGAGAGAGACAGAGCATGAATGGGGGAGGGGCAGAGAGAGAGACACAGAACCGGAAACAGGCCCCAGGCTCTGAGCCATCAGCCCAGAGCCCGACGCGGGGCTCGAACTCACGGACTGCGAGATCGTGACCTGGCTGAAGTCGGACGCTTAACCGACTGCGCCACCCAGGCGCCCCTAGGTCATATGATTCTTAATAGGACACAGAATTCCCAGTATCTTAAAAAATAAAGTTTCCTTAAATTTGAAAGATAGTCCAAATTAATGTGGGATTTTCTGTTTATAAAGGACAATATACAGTATGTACCTTGTTAGATTTAGAGTTTGTGTTTGGCCTGGTGTTCTGACGCTGTTTTGCAGTGAGTGTATTCTGTAGTTTGTTAACTATGTATACTGAAATGTTTATTTAAGCCTTTGCATCTTCCATACAGATTTTTTTTTGAAAACTCATTATAAATGAGTTTTAGCATTTTATATCTAAAAGGAATTTGTGGTTAAATATGTCATAACCTTCATCCCTCTTAATGAAAGTGTGTCTTAACAGAGAATATAACACATAGTATTTCTTCACATATTGAGGCGAAATGTTTTGACATAAGTATACACCTAGGAAACCATCACCAAAATCAAAATGATAACATATTCATTAGCTCCCTAAAGTTTCCTCAGACCCCTTTGCGCTCCCTCTCTTTCACCTCTGCCTGCCCCAAACTGCTCCCCTCCCTAGCTAATCACTCTCTGTTTTCTGCCATTATACATTTGTTTGCATTTCCTGTAATTTTCTATCAGTGGAATTATATAGAGCGTGCTCCTTCTGTTTGGCCTCCTTAACTGAGCAAAGTTATTTTGAGATTCCTCCATGTTTCCAGGTACATATTTCATTCGTTTGTATTGTTGAGCAGTATTCCACAGTGTACCACAGTTTTATTTACTGACCTATGGATGAACATTTGGTTATTTCCAGTTGTGTGCTGTTACAAGGAAAGTTGCTATGAATATTTGTTTGTAAGTCTTTTATACACATGCGCTTTCAATTTTTTTGACTAAATACCTAGGAGTGGAATGGCTGTATTATATAATATGCTTAGTTTAGCTTCTTAAGAACATGACAAAATGTTTTCCAAGGTGATTGTACCATTCTCATTTCTGTTCCCACCAGAGTTATGTGACAGTTTCAATTCTTACATATCCTCATCAACATCAGAATTGTCTTTTTAATTTTAACCATTCTAGTGACTTTGGAGGGGATTTTGATTTGTTTTTCATTTTATGTCATTAATGACAAACAAGATGTAGCATCATTTTGTGAGCTCCCTTGCCATCTATATATTTTCTTTGATAGTCGTGTCTAAAATTTATGTTTTGTCTATTTTTATTTGGTTAGTTATTTTCTCATTGAGTTTTAAGAATTCTTCATATAGTGTGGATACAAGCCTTTTATCATATATGACTTGCAAAGATTTTCCTCAGTCTATGGGTTTGTTTTTTCATTTTGTTTTTAATTTTGATGAGGCCCAATAATCGAATTGGTCTTTTGGGGGCCATTTTTTTTGGTGTCTTGTCTAAGAAGTCATTGTTTGACCAAAATTACAAGAGTTTTCTCCAAGGGTGTCTTCTACAATGTTTTATAGTTTTAGATTTTACATTTAGGTCTGTGATACATTTGAATTAAATTTTGTGTATAGTGTTAGGCTAAGTGTGGAGCACAGTTAATTTTTTTACATATGAATATCTTGAAAGTTGCAGCTCTGTTTGGTGAAAATATTTTTTTTTCTTTTAAAAATTTTTTTTTTTAATGTTTATTATTTTTGAGGGAGAGAGACAGAAAGCAAGCAGGGAAGGGGCAGAGAGAGAGGGAGACACAGAACCGGAAGCAGGCTCCAGGCTCCGAGCTGTCAGCACAGAGCCTGATGCGGGGCTTGAACTCACAGACTGTGAGATCATGACCTGAGCTGTAGTCCGCCACCCAACCAACTGAGCCACCCAGGCACCCCATGGTGAAAATATTTTCTATACATTTTTCCACTGAGTTAGCTTTATGCGTTTGTCAAACATCAATTATTTATCCATTGTCTATTTCTGAAACCTGCATTTTGTTTGTTGATCACTTTTGGTATGTTTACTCCAATACCAGTCTTAAATATTTGTTTTATGATGTCTTAAGATCAAGTAGTGTTAGTTCATCTTTTTAAAGTTATTTGTAGTTTGATATCTTTTGTATTTTCATATGAAATTTACAGTCAGCTTGTTAATTTCTACAAAGAAACCTGCTGGGATTTTGAATGATTTTATTGAATTTATGTAGATCTATTGTGAAAGAATTAACACCTTAACACTTGAGTGTTCTGACCCATTAACATAGTATACATCTCCATTAATTTAGGTCTTCTTTAAGTTCTCAGGGCAGTATTATATAGTTTTCAATGAAAGACTGTCAGAAAAATTATCAACATTTTTGTCAGATATATCTCTAAAAATGTTTAAAGTATTTTAGTGTTATTTAAATGTTTGTAATATATAGAAATATAATTGATCTCTATATATTGATTTTGTTTTCTGCAACCACACTAAATTCATTTATTCTAATAAATTTTTGTTAGTTTTATCAGATTTTTCCTTTTTTTTTTTTTTGCTTTTAAGTTTTTTCTCAAATTAGCTAACATACAGTGTAGTCTTGGCTTCCAGAGTAGATTCTCGGGATTCATCACATACATACAACACCCAGTGCTCATCCCAACAAGTGCCCATAATTGGCTATTGTTGATAGTGCTGCTGTAAACACTGGGGTGCATGTGCCCCTTTGAATCAGCACTCCTATATCCTTTGGATAAATTCCTAGTAGTGCAATTGCTGGGTTGTAGGGTAATTCTACTTTTAATTTTTTGAGGAACCTGCGTCCTGTTTTCCAGAGTGACTGCACCTGTTTGCCTTCCCACCAACAGTGCAAGAGGGTTCCCTTTTCTCCATGTCCTCGCTAACATCTATTGTTTCCTGACTTGTTAATTTTAGCCACTCTGACCCAGTGTGAGATGCTATCTCAATGTGGTTTTGATTTGTATCTCCCTGATGATGAGTGATGTTGAATATCTTTTCATGTGTGTATGTACCATCTGGATGTCTTCTTTGGAAAAGTGGCTGTTCATTTCTTCTACCCATTTCTTTCTTGGATTGTTTTTTGGGTGTTGAGATTGATAAATTCTTTATAGAATTTTGATACTAACTCTTTATCTGATATGTCTTTTGCAACTATCTTCTCCCATTCCATCAGTTGTCTTCTAGTTTTGTTGATTGTTTCCTTTGCTGTGCAAAAGCTTTTTATCTTGATGAGGTCCCAGTAGTTCATTTTTGCTTTTATTTCCCTTGCCTTCAGAGACACGTCAAGTAAGAAGTTGCTGTGGTTGAGGTCGAAGAGGTTGCTGCCTGTTTTCTCCCGTAGAATTTTGATTTCCTCCTACAGGATTTCTCCTGTAGGTTTCCTGTCTCACATTTAGGTCTTTCATCCATTTTGAATTTATTTTTGTGTATGGTGTAAGAAAGTGGTACAGTTTCATTCTTCTGCATATTGCTCTCCAGTTCCCCCAGCACCATTTGCTAAAGAGACACTCTTTTTTCCATTGGATACTCTTTTCCTGCTTTGTTGAAGGTTAGTTGGCCAAATATTTGTGGGTCCATTTCTGGCTTCTCTATTCTGTTCCATTAGTCTATGTGTCTGTTTTGTGCCAATACCATATTGTCTTGATGATTACAGCTTTGTAATATAGGCTGATGTCCGGGATTGTGATGCCTCCAGCTTTGGTTTTCTTTTTCAACATTACTTTGGTTATTTGGGGTCTTTTGTGATTCCTGTAAATTTTAGGATTGTTTGTTCTAGCTCTGTGAAGAATGCTGGTGCTATTTGGATTGGGTTTGCATTCGGTGTGTAGATGTCTTTGGGTAACATTGACATTTTAACAATATTTTCTTCCAATCTATGAGCATGGAATGTTTTTTCATTTCTTTGTGTCTTCTTCAAGTTATTTCATTAGCTTTCTATAGTTTTCAGCATAGAGATCATTTACCTCTTTGGTTAGGTTTATTTTTAGGTATTTTATTGTTTTTGGTGTACTAATGAATGGGATCGATTCCTTGGTATCTGTTTCTGTTGCTTCATTATTGGTGTATAGAAATACAACTATTTTATCAGATTTTTCTACATACAACATTTTTCCTCTGTAGGTAGAAACAGTTTTTCTCCTTCCTTTTTTTTTAATGTTTATTTATTTTTGAGAGAGAGAGAAAGAGAGAGAGAGACAGAGACAGAGACAGAGTGTGAGCAGGGAGGGGCAGAAAGAGAGGGAGACTCAAAATCTGAAGCAGGCTCCAGGCTCTGAGCTGTCAGCACAGAGCCAGACAGACATGGAGGTTGACTCGCAGACCACCAGATCATGACCTGAGCCTAAGTCAGAGGCTAATCGACTGAGCCACCTAGGCACCCCCAGTAAGTTTCCTTCTATTCATAATTTGCTTAGAGTATTTATCAGAAATAGATATTTGATTTTGCCAAATGTTTTTTCCTGCATCTATGCAGATGAATGTATCTTTTTCCTTCTTAAAAACATTTTAATATGGAAAAATATATTGATAGAATTTTAAATGTTAAGCCAATCTTGTATTTATGACATAAACTCCACTTGGTCATGGTATGTTTATTGTCATTTTATATTTTGTTGGATTTGACTACATTAACTTTTGTTTAGAATGTTTGCCTATATGTTCATGAGGGATATTTCTTATAATGTCTGTCTGGTTTAGAGCTGTGCTCATAGAATAAGTTGGGAAGCCTCATCAGATTTATTGAAGATTTTTATAGAATTTTTATTATTCCTTTCTTAAATGTTTGATAGTTCACTGTGAAGCCATTAGGATCAGAAGTTCTCTTTGAGGCGCATCAGGGTGACTCAGTTGGTTAAGTTTCTGACTCTTGGTTTCAGCTCGGGTCCTGATCTTACAGTTCCTGGTTTCAAGCCCCATGTCAGGCTCTGTGCTGACAGCACTGTGGAGCCTGGTTGGGATTGTCTCCCTTTCTCTCTGCCCCTCCCCCACTCAACACATGTACTCTCTCTCTCTCTCTCTCTCTCTCTCTCAAAAATAATGAAAATGTAAGAAAAAGTTCTCTTTGAAACACAGGTTTTAGCTACAAATTCAATTTCATAAATATGGGACTACTTTTCCCCTATTTTGTTCACATTCTCATATATGCTCTTAGATTTCTCCACATATCCATTCTCTACTGTTCATTCTAGAATCCCCAAAACCTTAACAAATACCTCTCCTGGTCTCAGTACCTTAACTGGTGGTGTGACCCTGAACCTCATATTAGGCCATTCCGAGGCCAAGATTATTGCACTTGTCTTTTACCATCAGAGTTAGACAACTGAATATTAAGAATGTGCAAGTAAACCAAAATGGTACCAAACATATCTTCCCCTAACTCTAATGTATAACAGAAGCCTTATATCTAATGATCCATATCAGTTAGCCCTTCCTGAATGATGCTTCACCTTCTTGCCTGCTGGTCCTTTGACATGAGTTGTCCAAAGTATCCAAAGTCACCTGTAGCTTTTGGTGAAAATGGTCTAGTCAAGATGCTACACTTCAGGAATTCTTGTATGTTTCCACTTGTCTTTTTATTTTATTTTATATTATTTTATTTTATTATTTTGTTTTATTTTATTTTGTTTTATTTTATTTTGTTTTATTTTATTTTATTTTATTTTATTTTATTATTTTGTTTTATTTTATTTTGTTTTATTTTATTTTATTTTATTTTATTTTATTTTATTTTATTTTATTTATTATTTTTTAGTGTTTATGTGCTTATTTTGAAAGTGAGAGCACATGCAAGTGTGGGGAGGGGCAGAGAGTGAGGGAGAGAGAGAATTCCCAGCAGGCTTTGCACTGTCAGCACAGAGCCTAATATGGGGCTTGATCTCATGAACTGTGAAATCATGACCTGAGCAGAGATCAAGAGTCAGACACTTAACCAACTGAGACACCCAGGTGCTTCTCCACTTGTCTTTTAATGTCTTTGTCTTTGACATATAACTTTCAGAGCTGCTTCCTGGGCCCAGTCTGAGCCCCAGAGTATTTACATTTGGAATAGACCTGAGTCCAGACTCAAAGAAGAGACAGATCCAGATAATCTGTAGCTTGAAGCGGAGCCTCCATCGTGGGCTCATCCTAGACCATTTAACTCCAGCCAACCCAAAGTCACTTTGAGTCATAAAAAAAGTGTTTAATGCTACTGAATTTTGACTTGCTTTGGTAAACATATCTAACCTATCCAAAAATTGGTCTGTAAGTGGGGTGCTGATGTAACAGAAACCTAACGTTTGTGGCAGTGTTTTTATTTTTTTGGAACTGGGTGGGGAAAAAAGTGGGCAAACAAATAGAAGTCCAGAAAATGACCATGAAATTTTTATAAGTGCTTGGAAAAATAACTAAAACTTACTGGAAAATCATCATATAGAGATTTTATGATTTTATTTATTTTTTTTTATCATGACAAGTGTACTCTTTTATCTCCATTCTTTATTTCCCCCAACCCCACCTACTTCCTCTCTGGTAACCATGAATTTGTATTCTGTGGTTAAGAGCCTGTTTTCTTGGTTTGTCTCTCTCTTTTTTTCACCTTGCTCATTTGTTTTGTTTCTTGAATTCCACATATGAGTGAAGTCATACAGTATTTGTCTTTCTTTGACTTATTTTGCTTAGCTTTATACTCTCTCACTCTATCCATGTTGCAAATGACAAGATTTCATTCTTTTTTATGGCTGAGTTGCATTCCATTGCGTGTATATGCCACATCTTCTTTATCTATCTATTGATAGATACTTGGGCTGCTTCCATAATTTGGTTATTGTAAATAATGCTGCTATAAACCTAGGAGTGTATGTATCCCTATGAATTAGTGTCTTTGTATTATTTGGGTAAATACCCAGTAGTGTGGTTCCTGGATTGTAGGGTATTTCTATTTTTAACTTTTTGAGAAAACTTCATACTGTTTTTCACAGTGGTTGTACTAGTTTGCATTCCAACCACCTGTTACTGGTTTTTAATGTAATTCCATTGTGATCACAAAACATACTTTATGTGCCTTAAATTATTTTAAATTCATTGAGATATATATTATGGGTCACAGTATGGTCTGTCTTAGTAAGTGTTCCATGTGCACTTGAAAGAGTAGCATACTCTATACACCTTTGTGGTGGTGTATTTACAAATATCTATTAGGTCAGCTTGGCTGATAGATTTGATTAAATTTATTTCTTTACTGAGTCCCTGACAATGATTTCAGAACTTTTCTTGTGAATGTAGATATTTAGTGGTGTAAGACACCACAAGGGCTATTTAAATAGCATCCAGAAAATATTGGTATGTTTAGCTTTTATTTTAATTAATTTCAAAGAACTTTCTTCCCTTTTGATTTCTCTTTTACCCATTGGTTAGTTAAAAGTGTGTGTTATTTACTATCCACATATTAGGGCATTGTGAGATATGCTTATGTTACTGATTTCTAAGTTAATTCAATTAGTCTCAAGGATCATATCTTCTATTACATGATATCTGTTAAATCCATTGAGACATGCTTTGTGGCTCAGAACATGGTCAGTCTTTACTAATATTCAGTTATCCTTTTGAAAGAATATGTATTCTGTTGTGGAGAGTTTTATAAATACCTGTTAGGTCATGTTCGTTGATGGTACCATTCAGGTGTACTGTAACCTTGCTGATTTAATGCAAGATCTGTTATTCTGTAAAGTACTGAGAGAAGGATTTTGAAATCCCTGAGTAGGATTGATTTTTTTTTTTTCCAGTTTGCTTGATTTTTGCATCTCTGTTAGGCTCATTTTGAAACTCTGTGATTAGGTGCATACATATTTTGTGTATGTTAGATGGGACCTAATGTTAAGTAAGCATTGAATCTGGCTAATTATTTCTCACTACTGGGGAAAGACCACGATGAATACTCAGTGTCATGTGAATTTTGAGATTGGCCAATAAGGTTGGTAGGAATAGGTACTATCCATAGCCCCATGTCAGTTCTGCTGTATAGTTCTCTCTAATCCTTTCGGATAGTTATTTACCCAGCCTTAGGTTATTTCCGCATGTGCCGATCAGAACTCTGCTGAACACCGTCTGCAGGTCTCTAGGGGTTCTCTTTGTACACCTTTGTTTCTCTTATTTTGTGAGACTAGCTTCCTTGGTGTTCCCAGACTCTCTCTTTCTCTCTTTTTTTAGTCTATCAAATTGGCAAAGTTCCCCTTGTTCCGCTTTTATTGAGGTATTATTGATATACAGAACATTGTGTGTATATAATGTATATGTTCTGATGAGATGGATATGCACAGACCTGTGATTCTTATATGAAGTATATCTAATAGTCAAACATACTGAGGCAGATAACATAATGGTGGTTGCTGAGGGATTGAGGGAGGGGGATGCAATACAAGATGAATAAATTATAGAGATCTGTTGTGCAACATGGTGCCATTCTTAATTTCATCTCTTCAGCTGTGGGAGTCTGCTGTTGTCTGTGCTGGTTCCCCTCTGTACTGCATCCTATAAGCCCTAAGGCACTAGGCTGAACCACTTGTTGGGGTTACTTATCTCCTGCATTTCTCATCTCTTAGGAACGTCCTTTGCCTGTTCTCCCATGCTTTGAAAAACAATTTTGTATATATTTCTTTCTTTCTGTTCGTTTGTTTCAGATAGGAGGGGATATGCAATCAATGTTATCTTCTTGCTGGAAGCTTTTTTATTTTGAATTTTTTAATTTCCTCCCCCCCCCCCTTCTTATTTCTTAGGCTTCTTTGCTCTTGTGTTACTTCTAGTTCATCTTTATTTTTTAAATGATTTTCATTTGTATCTACTTCATTTTGTCATCTCATTCTGAGTTTATTTAATTTTGATTTATGTTGTACTTTTTTTTTTTTGCTATCTTACTTTAACTCATTTTGAGAGAGTATGTTAATATTTTAAATCATTTTTGTGCGAACATCTTTCTGGCATATTTTATTGTTCGTTCATAGGGAGGTAATTTTCCTTTGATTCTCTGTTCTTATAGCACTTTTCTTTAAGATTTACATTGATACTATTATGTTTCTCATTTCCATTTGAAATTAGGTTTTCTAATTTCTTGCTCTCATAATGGAGCAAGGTTCAGGACATTTTTCTAATGTCACAGACTTCCCTCCTTATATTTATTTTGGGTCGTTTTCAAAATATTTTTGCTTGTGTCCTCAGATTTTCTGGTACTGTTACATAACCGCCTTTTGGGCTGGATCCCCTTCTGTATAGAAAGGAGCCTAGTGGGTCAGTTTTCAGACTCCTAAGGCACCACATGTCTCTAGCTCCTTCAGTTCTTAAGCGATCCCTTTGCCTTCACCTAGCATTGGAGAAGGTAAAACCCTGTCATTTTCACCTGCTTTTTTAGTAAATATCTGTTGGCTGTCCCAGTGTTTTCCTTTCCTCAGGTAGACCAAATTCTATCTGAATGCTTTCTTTAGTACACAGATGTTTTTAACTGCACATATCTTGTATGTATTGACAGTTTATCAATATCTGCTCATATTTTGGAATAATTTTTCACTTAGTTTTGTTGTAAATGTTGTCCAGTTTTGGGTTTTGCTCTTTTTGTTATGTAAAAATTCAGTGTTTGGAAAAAAATATGCTTTTGTCTCTGTCAGTGTCAACTTTCCCAAATTCCCCTCCAGCAACTTCTAATTTCTGCGTTTATATTTATCTTAGACTTTTCTCCTCCTAGGTTTTCCATCTGGAAACAAGTGAGGAAACTTGTTTTTTGCTAACTTTCATGTCCTTTTAGGTAACTTATGTCATAATCACAGATACCGTCTGACTTAACTCAAGGTTTATTGTCTCTTATTCCTTTGTCTGTCACCTTCTTCCAAAGCAGATTGGTGTGTAGTTCCTCAAAGTGTCATTAAGGAGCATGAAGAAGCAGAGAGGGCTGTTGAGACAGAGAGAGTCCATCCATGGTTAGCTTTCATTTCATCTCACATCATTAAAGCAACTGTATTTGCTTCAGTCTTTTCCTGGTTGCTTGCTAAATTGCTCTCAGATTTTTGTGTTTTCTTCTCATCCACATTCACCAGAGCCTCCAACCTCATGCTTTCATAGATGTCTGGAGGGTATTTTAACACCTATAAACCTTTTTATTACTGTCATCTTCTTGCATGATTTTGCCTATAAGCCCTGATTTCAGTTAGTATAACATTGAAAGTGTTAGATTTTAAGATAAATAAAATAAAAGTCATTTGTTATCTTCAAGTAGATCATACTCAACGAGGGAAGGAGTCAGGATAGGAACTTAACTGAATGAAGCTGAGAATTTTAATGAAAGGTTGAAGCACAGGGTGCTGTGTGAACAAAGGCATCTTCACAAAACTCCAATCCACATAATGCAAAGGTCTAGGAGGATGGCTTTATCAAAGAACAAGACAAAGAATTCAGTTTATATATATAAGTATGTGTGTGTGTGTGTGTATATATATATATATATATATTTTTTTTTTTAATGGAACCACCTTATTTTATTTTACTTTACTTTTATTATTTTATTTTATATTTTATATACAGAGAGAGTGCATGAGCAGGGAAGGGGTCAGAGGGAGAGACAGAGAGAGGATCTCAGGCAGGTCCATGTGCAGCAGGCTTGATCCCACAACCCTGGGATCATGATCTAAGCTGAAATCAATAGACATTCAATAGACTAAGCCACCCAGGAGCCTCATCAGTTTATATATTTTATATATACTATATGTTGATATACAGAGAAGCTGTTGCAAAGATCTATCTATGCTACTTTGTAGGAAATACATGTAAAGATCAATTAATAAATTAATAATTAAATCTGAAAACAGAAGATTTCATCAGAGTTTTTCACAACTTTGTAATGTAATATACTATTTACACACTATATTTTCATTTCTTTTGGATAAATCTTCTCTAGTCTTAAGTAGAGTTAGTTAATTTAAAATTAATTTCCTGTAGCATACTTGAAAATTTGATAATTTTTGAAAAAAACATGTGATACTGAAATAAAAATTATCGTATTCCCCCAAATTTACTAATAAAATTAATGAAACCAACCTTATTTCACTTAAATTATACTAAAAGTCATTATTTGATTTTTCCCTAAGTTTCCACACAAGTGGAATATTAAAATGTGAGAATATAGAATACACTCAAACTCTTATTTTATTTCAGTCTCTTTCAGAGGAAAGGTAACTAGAAGGATAGCTTCAATAAGTCATTTTATTCAGAGTTCTTTAAGTGTGTTAATGCATTAAACATAATGTTGAAATATAAAACCAAACCATACCAGATGAACAAACAAACACATGAGGTATAATCATGAGGTCTCATTTAGGATTCAATCATTCATCCATTCATTTCACAAAGAGTTGTTATGCTTTTACTGTGTGAGAGCAACTGCATATAATACATTCCTTGCAATGATGACCATATCTAACCATGTCAATATAAGAGATTACCTAAGTAACTATGCAGGACTGAGGAAATACTGTAAAGTGCTATGAGGAAATTTTGAGTGGATCCTAATCTTGAATGGGAGAACAGAGTTACTTTTCTGAGGAAAACACATTTCAGCCACGCAGTTATGTGGAGAAAAAAAAAGGAAAGGAAATCTTGTAATGTGAACTACATAAGTGAAAGCCCTAGACAGACAAAAGGAAATTGCAAGACAGAGGCTGGCATAAATGAGTCATGTTGAGAAATTCAGGGGCGGGAACAGAAGGCTCTGCTGTGTTAGAATTATTAAGAATCGGGCAAATCTAATACTTTGAGCTTTATTTTAAGAATGATGTGTCTTTTAAAAATGATCAGATTTACATTTTAAGAAGAGATCGGTGGAATTTCTACCCCTTAGTAAGGTCTTGTCAGGCAGACCTTACAGATAACAACTATAAATTCTGAACATAGCATAGAAAACAGCTCCCTGAAGGTTCTCTATAGTGAATAAACACAGTTTCTAGCAGGGAGGACGGGCTCTGAGGAGATGAACTATATTTGGTGATTTGCTGTTTTTTCCCAATTTTATTCCAAATAGCTACTCATAAGATAGTATGATTAACATAGGTAAAAATTGTCTGGTATAGATATTCTTATAGCTGTTAAGGTTATTAAGATAGACTTTCTTAATCCAAGCCAAACAATTTAGTTTTATAAGGGTTTAATCTTCAAGGCACCTTTTTATATTCACCCCAGATTATTAATTTTGGTAATCATTTATAATGTCATAAGTTCTATTATGTCATTACATATATAATACCGCTAGTCTTCCCAGTACCTCTAAAATGTATTCCTTCTTTTCTGTAGTTTGGAGATAAAATCCTAAGTCTCAGAAGGGCAAGTTGTTCAGTATAATTTAGTGACAGACAAGTAGCAAAGAAAGCCATGGTTTAAACACAGGTTTCCATAGTCCCAAACTGCATGCTCTTTGAATGGAGGACTTGCTGAAGAGAAATATTTAAAGTTTCTAAACACATTCCATTATGACAGAGATCAATATGCAGTTCAGCAAACTCAACTCGGTATAGATTTTTTAAAAATGACTTTTATGTTGACAAAAAACATGAGGGTGAATTATACAAACATAGTTTTCTGGAAAACTAAAATCATCACAAGGGAAAGCTTATTGAAGGTAAGTTGGATCAAGAGCCTCAAGTAGAAGTGAGGACATGGTCACTCCTCCTTCAGAAATTGGCTTCAGCTCCTTCGAGGAAACAGTTGTCCTGATTTACAGTTCAGTTTTCTGTAACTAGCTACCTCAGGATTAGCGTAATTTCCACACTGCTCCTCCTTTCTGAAACATACCTTAATTGATTAACTGGTATTTCAGTGAGATATATATTTTAGCTAATGTGCAATTTAGGATGTGTACTTATATTTAGTGGTACTAAAGACCACTATCTTGTAAAACCATATTTATTCATACATTTCAATGGATAACATTCTGTCTTTGTTCTGGGCTAGGCATGGATGATTTTATATTATTATTATTATTATTATTATTATTTGGAGTATAATACATGAGAAATTCTCTTGACAAATTTTTAAGTGTACAATACAGTATTGCTAACTATGGACATAGTGTTGTACAGTAGTTATCTAGAACTTACTCATCTTGCATTAACTGTATCTAAAAAACACATTGAACGGCAGTAGAAACACATTGAACAGCAACTGCCCATTTCCTACTTCCTCATCCCTGGCAAACTATTACTCCACTGTCTGTTTCTGTGAGTTTGACTATTTTAGATCACTTACATAACAGCAGTTTTTCAGCATTTGTCCTGTAACTGGCTTATTTCACTTAGCATAATGTCCTGATTCACTCATGTTATCATGTATGGCAAGATTTCCTTATTTTTTTAAAGCACAAATTATATTCCATGGTATGCCTGTGCCACATTTACTTTATGCATTCATCTACTGATGGACATTTAGTGGTTCAGTATTTTGGCTACTGTGAATAATACTGCAATGAACATGACAGTACAGATAACTTTTAGAGATTCTGATTGCAATTCTTCTGAATATATGCCCCCACATTGGATTGCTAGATAATATGGTAGTCTATTTTTAATTTGGGGGGAATCTCCATACTAATTTCCATAGTAGCTGTACCATTTACATTCCCACTAACAGTGTATGAATGTTCCATTTTCTTCACATCCTAACCAATGCTTGTTTTCTTTCCCTTTCTTCTTTCTTTCTTCATTCCCTCCTTCCTTCCTTCCTTCCTTCCTACCTACCTACCTACCTACCTTTACCTTTACCTTTACCTTTACCTTTACCTTTTTTCTATTTCCTTCCTTCCTTCTTTCCTGCCATTTTAACAGGTGGGAAGTGGTATCTCATTGCTTTGATTTGCATTTTCTAATGACTAGTCCTATTTAGTATATTTTATACACTTGTGGTCATGTCCTTTGCACATTTTTAAAATAGGGATATTTCATTTCTTTGATATTAAGTTGTAGAAGTTACTTATATATTTTGGAGACTAATCTCTTATCAGACACATAATTTGAAAATATTTTCTCCCATTTTTGTAGGTTTTTTTTTTTTAACTCTTGTTTCCTATGTTTGCAGAAGCTTTTTAGTTTGATGCACTTTCATGTGTCTGTTTTTGCTTTTTGTCTTGTGCTTTTGATGTTGTATTCAAGAACTCATTGCCAGGACTCATGTCATGAAGTTTTCCCTCTTTATTTTCTTCCAGGAATTTTATAGTTTCAGATCTTAGTTTAAATCTTTAATCTATTTTCAGTTCCTTTTTGTTTATGTTTTAAAATAATGACCCAATTAACATTCTTTTGCATGTGGGTATGCAGTTTTCCCAACATTATTATGGAAGAGACTCCTTTTCTCCTTCTTGGCACTGTTGTCAGAGTTTAGTAGGCTACATATTTATGAGTTCCTTTCTGTGTTCTGTTCTGTTCCATTGGTTTATATGTCTGTTTTTATTCCAGGGCCATACTGTCTTTTTTTTTATTATTAAAAAAAAATGTTTATTGTTTTGAGAGAGAGGGGGGAGAGAGGATCCCAAGCAGGCTCCATGCTGTCAGCACAGAGCCCCATGCAGAACTCAATCTCATGAACCACATCATGACCTGAGCCAATATCAACAGTTGGACACTTAACTGACTGAACCACCCAGGCACCCCCGTACTGTTTTAATTACTGTAGCTTTGTAATATATTTGAATTCAGGAAGTGCGATGCCTCTAACTTTGTTCTTTTTTCTCAAGATTGCTTTGACTTTTGTTGTCTTTTGTGGTTCCAAGTCAGCAAATCAAATTGGCCAGCACATTAAAGGACCATACATCATGACAAAGTAGGATTTATCATTGGGATGCAAGGATGTTAAACAGAGGCAAATCAAATAATGCAGTATAACACAGTAATAGAATATATGATAAAAATCACACAGTCATCTCAATAGATGTAGAAAAAGCATTTGAGGGATACCTGGGTGGCTCAGTCAGTTAAGAGTCCAACTCTTGGTTTAGGTTCAGGTCATGATCTCATGGTTCATGAGTTTGAGCCCTGCAGCTGGCTCCATGCTGGCAGTGCACAGCCTGCTTGGTATTCTCTCTCTCTCCCTCTTTCTCTGCCCCTCCCCTGCTCTCACGCTCTCTCTCAAAATAAATAAACTTAAAAAGAAAAAGCATTGGACAAAAATTTAGCACCCTTTTTTGAAAAACAAAACAAAAACTGTAAACATGCCATATATGAAAAGTCCATAGCTGATGTCATACTCAGTGCAGAGAAACTGAAATCTTGTCCTTTTAGATCAAGAACAAGGCAAGGATGGCCACTCTCACCACTTCTATTCAATGTACCGGAAATCCTAATCAGAATAACTAGATGAGGAAAAGAAATAAAAGGCATCCATATCACGAAGAAAGAAGTAAAATTACATGATATTTTCAGGGAACATGTTACTATGTGTAGAAAATCCTAAGGATTCTGCAAAAATACTATTTGAACTAATAAACAAATTCATTAAAGTTGTAAAATACAGAAATTAACATACAGAAATCAGTTATATTTCCATACACTATGAACTGACAACACTTACTAAGAAAACAATCCCATTTACAGTATCATCCAAAAAAATAAAATACTTAGGAATAAACTTAACCAAGGAAGTGAAAGACCTGGTACACTGAAAACTACAAAATGTTGATGTAAGAAATTGAAGAGGACACAAATAGGAAGACATCCATGTTCATAGTTTGGAGGACTTAATGTTGTTAAAATCTCCATACTATCAAAAATCTACAGAATCAGTGCTATCCCTATCAAAATCCCAATGGCATTTTTGACAGAAATAGAAAAAAAAATCCTGGGCAGGGATGATAATGAACATAATAAATATCCTTAATGAAATGAAATGAAATAAAAACTGAAATTGTAAACAGATATAGACTTAACCCATAAAATAATTCACTCGTAAGGTGTTGATGTACCTCAGACAAGATTTCAAAGTATAATGGTTTCTCTTGCATATGTATACAGTTGTGAATAATGCTAGATGATTATTTACTGAATAATTACTCGGAGAATATTACTATTTTAAAATTAATTATACCATCATTTTCTTGCAAAAATAGATGCATGCATGTTCAAAGCCCCAGGAACTGAGAGCGAAAGATGAACATTAGGGAGGAATATCAGTCCAGAAAAACTATTTCTCACAAATACTGGCAAGTGAAGGATAAATGAGAGAAACTGGAGGAAATAACTCAATGTAACATCTGTCTGATCGACATCTTCAGAGTAATGAATCATCGCTCACGGGAAATTACAGAATTGAATTTTATGTACATTTAGCATTACACTAACTCATTGGTTCCTAGACTCCCAATTTGAATCTTGGTATATTTTCTTAGAACTCATAGTCATACTAAAGTGAAAGGATTTTTCTACCTTGTTATTCACAAGATTCTGTAAACATTAAGGAATTTGACATGATCTAGTGTTGTTAAATCTTTAAATAATTAGCACCTTATCTAGCTATAAAAGTAGACACTATTATTAGGTGATAGACTTTAGTGGTTTGGTTTCAGAATTAGCATGAGTTATCTTTTAATTACTTCCAAGGTGATGTCTTTTAATTACTTGGATTGGACTTTAACCTAGTTACGCTTTCATATTAATAAATATTACCAAAAATAGTTATCATTTAAAAGAAAACAGAGACACCATCATTCATACTTACTATCTTGACAAAAAGTTTTAACTAAGTAAGTGCTCAAAGTATCCAAAGAAATATGTGAGTTACTATATTAGAAAGATTTACACATAGTATAGGAGTAAAGGAATGCCTAAAGATAAGTATATATTTTGAAGTAGGTACTTTTATTTATTTTTTTTTATTTTTTTTTTTTAATTTTTTTTTTTCAATGTTTATTTTATTTTTGGGACAGAGAGAGACAGAGCATGAACGGGGGAGGGGCAGAGTGAGAGGGAGACACAGAATCGGAAACAGGCTCCAGGCTCCGAGCCATCAGCCCGGAGCCTGACGCGGGGCTCGAACTCACGGACCGCGAGATCGTGACCTGGCTGAAGTCGGACGCTTAACCGACTGAGCCACCCAGGCGCCCCTGAAGTAGGTACTTTTAAAAAATAAGACTTTTTTTTTTTTCTTTGCAAAATAAAGTTAGCAATAGTAATCTTCATTTCTGTGGAGATTAAACAAAGTGATAATGTGAAAGAAGGTGAAAGCTGTAAGGTGAGAATGATATTACCTTTGGATCTTCTTCATAGAAATATCTCCCCTATTGCTTAGCTGCAAGTGGAATGATAAGTGGAACCCAAGAGGTTTATTAAAGGTTTATTTGTGTAACTTTGGAGAAAATTAAATAATGCATGACCAGTAGGGGATACCATAAGACAGGAGTATAGATTAGCTCTTGAGGAAAGAGGAGTAATTAACTAAAAATTTTGATCATGCTAACTAAAATAGATGGATAAAGTAGTTAGTGATTCAACCAATATTTGTGTAGTATAAGGTAATAAGCTAGCTTCTATGAAATATCTAAAGATTTTACAAACTGGGAAGGGCAATGTGGAATCATCTAAATTAAATTAATAGTGAACAGTATAAATAAAACTATGAGGGCAGTCTGGAGAGGCCTCATGGAAATACAAGTTAATAGTATGTCTTCTTTGGAGGTGAAGAACTGGAAAACAGTATGGATTCTTACTGAATGAAAACTTAGCTGCTGTATATTTAGTGCTGGTATATTTTCAGGCAGGATCAGTACTGCACACTCCTATTGTGAATTTAATTTGTATTTTCCTGATTATTTATAAAGTTAATTGTCCTTTTATATATTAAATAATCATGTAAAACTATATTCACTGTTTAATAGCAAATAAGTAAAATTATTTTGTTATAGATTATTGGTCTCCTCACTCTTGGAAATAAGAAAATGCGGTAACAACTTTTGTGTATCCAGATTTTATACTACTATAAGATGTTAAATATTCATTTTTTAAATTAAATTTACTTTTTAAAAATTTATTTATTTTGAGAGAGAAAGAGTGAGAGAGAGCGAGCGAGTGGGGGAGGGACAGAGAGAGGGAGAAAGAAAGAGTCCTAAGCAGGCTCCATATTGTAGCACAGATCCTGATGTAGGACTCGAACTAACAAACAGTGAGATCATGACCTAAGCCTAAGTCAGACACTTAACCCGCTGAACCACCCAGGCACCCCTGGATGTTAAATATTCTTGTAGGTTTTATTTTGAAATACTTCTAGAATAAGTATGGCTAGTAAGTTATAAATCATTCCAATTTGATCAAATGCAGTAGTAATTTTTCAAATACATAGAGACACAGAGAATTCTTTGAGGAATTGCAGTGTTCAAACAGATCTTTTCACTAGCTCTGAAGTTCATTCTTGACAACAGGAAAATAGGAAGTACAAGAGGAAGACAAAAGAAATTAAAGATGAATCTGCAAGTACAACAAAGGAAAATGAGAAAATAAAACATTATGTATAAAGACCTAGTACTAGCCACACTTTGAAGAAGTTAGCAAAGTGAAGAATGCAATAAATAATAAGAGGTTACATAAGACATTAAGGATTGTGTGGAATAGAGATGGGGAATATAAAAGTAAGGATGATATTATTCCATTGTTCATTCCCTTAAATCATCCCCTACATCCTTCATTATCCTTTATCTTCTACATCACTGCATTATAACTACACACTTTATAAAATGAAGACTTTTCATACAGCTTAGGAGTTAAGATATTGCTTCAGTTGCTTTGCAGTTTTACGTTATATGCTTTATATTGTTCTCTCTCCTCTCCCATTCATCTTTGGTAGCTTGATCACTTCAAATACGAAAGAATCAAAACCAGCTATTTATTTTTATAGATGGTAAAACTAGGATTCATTGGTGTAAAAGTTTTGCTCAAAGCCCTACGGTTAGTTGCTATGATGAAATTAAAATCCAAGGCAGGGTTAATCCAAAGGTAGCAATATAGAATTTAATGGTAAAAGTATGCAATGACCTCATCTAGACCAGTGTGATTAAGGCAGAATGTTCTGTCATTCAACAGGTAATTAGCAAATGCCTGTCTGCCTAATGTACTTCATAGAGATAATGCAAAAATTAGTATAATTCATTTTCTATACTATCTCAGTCAAATGACATAAATAGGCAAAAGGAGAGGAATGTATACCTTTTTTCACTGTTATGGTATACGTATGGAAAGGGTGGTATGGCTGTACATAAGAGAGACAGAAATGTGGTCAGAAATGTCAGGTAGATAATATGAGACCCATAGTCTACAAAAAGAAGAGAAATTAGCCCATTAAAAGCCCTAGTCAACAAACAGACAAAATATGTATTCTAGGTGAAATCAATGATGAGAAAGATGAACTAATTTCAACATAGGTGGGATTCATATTAATGAAAAGGGATAGGTAGTAAATGAGGGTGTCTGTGGGATATAGTATCAGGGAGATGAGTAATGTGGTGTTAACTTATTTTGATAACATATATTATTCTAAAAGTAATTTGATAACACTTCATGATATCATTGTAGTCAGGAATCATTTGGTTGTAAGAAAATTAAAAAAAAATTAGAATAATATCTTTGTTACGCTGTTGATCTCTGATGACCAAGCTTTACTCACTTCTAATGATGTATTTAATTTCATAAAGTCCGGTATCCCTGTGTGTCTCCTCCCCCATCCTAAATGTCTCTATGTCTCATCACTGTAACTCTATAATATTTTTTAAGGGGAACTAGTTACATGAAATGTTTGCCCCTAAAAAGAGGAGGCAGGTTTCCAAAAAACAATATTTTAAGAGGAAAATGTTGCTCTTAAGCCTGGAGTTCATGGCATGAGTCTGGCTGGTTAGGTCGCACATTGTGAAACTTAAATTGAATCTGGATGCAAAATAACATAGTCATAATTGAGTGGACATCCAGATGTCCCAGAGGCAAAATGCTCTTCCACTTATATTCCATCACTGGCTGTAATAATACTCGTGTACAGCAGCAGGGAAACAGCAATGTAAGAGACACTGGAAATATCTTGCATATTCTGTATTGGGTAAATGGACAATAGGTTCATCTGTGAGATGAATCCCGGCATCTCACCAAAAAGAAAAAAAAAATGAAGGAATCAGCTTAAGCCAGACTTCATGAGAGACTGGAACATGAAACTAGAAAGTAACCAGAAGCTAAAGAACCAGCTACAAATTTCACCTGCTTAGCAAAACTGTCACTCTTTCTTCTCTCTTAGTGGTTACTACATTCTTCTCACTGTTTGAAGATTGGGTTTCAACACAAGCTTAAAAAGGGAGAGAATGTTTTGATGGTGCTAATGTACTAATACCATTTAATATGGTGTTTGGTACATATTGGCTGCTCAGTAAATACAGTTTAGTGGTCCAGCGTCTCTCTACACAAAAAATGGAAAGTGCTTACTCCAGGTTTCTAAATGCTCTCTGAGGTTGAATATTCACAAAACAGATTGGAATTGCCATGATCAAATTACTAATTCCTGGTAGAGAAACACTAGCCCTGTAGGATTTCCTTTTTTTCAGTGTTCATTCAACAACATGAGTTAGAGTAGATTCTTGAGAAGCAGATTTGGCTGAAGGGATAATGGAGGCATAGAAAATAAAAAGGCCATGAGGCACACATAGGTGGCTCAGTTGATTGAGCATCCAACTCTTGATTTTGGCTCAAGTCATAATCCCAGGGTCATGGGATCAAGCCCTGCCTCGGGCTCTGCACTGAACATGGAACCTACTTAAGGTTTTCTGTCTCTGTCTCCCTCTGCCTCTCTTCCCCACTCATTCTCTCTCTCTCTCTAAAAAAAGTAAATAAATAAATAAATAAAATAAATAAATAATTTAAAAATGTCTTAAAAAAAGAAAATACAAAGGCCATATCTTTGCTGTGCAACTCTTTTGCACTAGAGTTGGTGAAGAGAATAGGATTTTTTCTTTAATAGAGTATAAAAGCCCCCTAAATGTTTTCTAAGAGGTAAGATAATGTAATACAGTCATTATGTCCTTAGAAATTATCACTGGAGGCAACGGAATTCTTTGATGTTAGGAAAGATGGGATCCTGAGTAGTTAGCAAAAGGGAGTTAGTATAAGGTAATACATGGTGCCATTAGAAATGCAAGGGACAGGTGCCTGGTTGGCTCAGTCGGTTGAGCGTCTAACTTCAGCTCAGGTCATGATCTCACAGTCTGTGAGTCCAAGCCCCACATTGGGCTCTGTGCTGACAGCTTGGAGCCTGGAGCCTGCTTTGGATTCTGTGTCTCCCTTTCTCTCTGCCCCATCTCCTGCTCATGCTCTCTCTCTCTCTCAAAAATAAACAAACATTAAAAAATTTAAAAAAATGCAAGGGAAATAATGATATACTTTATAGCTATTAGGGTGAGATATGTCATGTAATCTAAACATATGTCAGTATATTATAGGACTAGGAATATGATACAATAAAAGGTTTAATTTAGAAACAGGAAAAATCTCAATACTTGTAAAGTCTAAATGGGCATGATCTTAAGGATCAGAACTGCCAATGTCACATGTGTCCTTCAGTGTAACCATGGGTAACTATGAATGTCAATGAGGACACTTAAATTCACATCTCTGAAAAATGTTGATCCTTAGGTAGGTGTACTCATTCATTTCAGCAATGGATTATAAAATTAAGAAGTCCTTTGGGACATGTGGATGTCAGACACCTTGTGGAATATTGCTTTTAACAGAGGAGCTTCAGAAGATTATAATATCTTGCTAGTTTAAACTACATTTTTTGCTGCTGATGATTAAATTTTGTAATCAAATATTTTGGCTTTATCTTTGATAAGGTAGGTAACCTATGTATCACATTACAAATACAATTTTACAGGAAATAGTTATTCTTTGGTAAATTTAGGCAAAATTATAAAATCTATTCAGTATTTTATTTATTCCTAGTTATTTTTTTTTCTTTTAATTTTGATGAACAGTAGTCAAATCTTGGTACATATGAATGCCTCATTTCCAAAAGCCCTTATCTTATGGGAATTACACATATTCCTTGAAAGATTTTGTGGGAATCACAAGTGTGAGAGAATTTTTTTTTTTTTTTTTTTTGCTAAATGGAAGGGCCTTTTTCATATGTAATTATATGTACCATTAGGGTGTACAAAATATATTTTGATTCAAACCAAAATTAATAGTGGGCTTAATTGGGATTGAAGTAGAGCATAGTTTATAAATAAAATAATCCACAGTGAGATACAACGATATCCAATATATTTAATTAGAGCAGTAAAGACACAAATGTATCTTAATTAACTTGCAATTACACAATAATGGGTGCATGCCAGTTGATGAGGAAGGTCAACAGGCTGCCCTCCTTGAAAGTAGACTCTGACATACCTATGGGAAGTCAAAGCCTGGAGGGCAGTTTTCATCCATTAGCATGAGTTTACAGTTTAAAATATGTATGGGTTACAGAGATTGCATATTATCATTTATATTGAAGGAAATTTAAAGATCTGGAGGACAAACTATACAAATTATATCAAAATAAAAATAGCAGTTTTTAAAATCATCATTTTTTGCTACTACTGGTTTGATGTATTTGATCATTTGCCACTCAATCCACAATTCTTTTCAATTTTAAATACCAAGAATCTGTCAAGTGGAATTATATTGTTGACTGAAACAACTGAAATCTGACAACTTATTTTGATTAAAAGTATAAACAACAGTATTTAGATATGTTCTAAATCTCTACAGTATGTGTCATGTGATCTGTTAATAAATTCAATAATATTTACCTATTATGTTTATTATTAGACTTTCTTATGCTTCTCTACCTTGATGTACTAATTTCCATGATCTGGGCAAATAAAATCAGCCATTGTCTGCCTTCCTCCTTCTTGATTTGAGCATCTTTTCCTTAATAAAACTTTTCACGAGTTTTTCCAGAAGTCAAAAACAACTCCAAAGTTAAAAACTGATGAACAGATTTTTTTTTTACTTTGCACAAAAAGACACGGAAAAAAAGGAAGGGAAGGAAGTTTTATCACCCTGTTAACCCCAGGGTTAGTATCTGTTTTAGGTTTAATTCAGTGTTAGTGAACAGACAAATACAGAATATTCTGTGCCTAGCACTTTCAGAATATTCATTTTGCTTTTGCAGAATGGTCTCTCTTAGATAACTATGACCTATGTGACAGTAATGCTTTCCAGGCAAAACCAAAATAAACTCAAAGGTGGGAAATGGAGCTGGTTCAAATGTCTTTATAATAGGTTGAGCATAATTATATGATATAAATGCTTCTAAATCTCAGTGGCATATTATATTTCCCAAAGATACCAAAACAATATCCCCAGATCCTTTAGCTCTTTGAATAAATACAAAGCTCTAGAACTTTGACACTCTTCTATTGGGAGGATCACCTTGGTTTCACCCTCCCTTGAATTCGGTGAACTCTTCTGTCTGTTTTGATCAATAGAATATGACAAAAGTGATTTTTTGAATTCTGGGATATATTATAAAAATGTCATGCGTATTCTTTGAACCTGTACACAGCTGAGTGAGGAAACTTAAACTGGCCTGTGTACAAAGCGCATATGGAATAGGTAGGTGTGGTGGTTAGGGTTGACAGCTTACTGGAGGTTGCAGATTTCAGCACATATATACTTTTAGATCTATGATTGAAGACACTTGATGATTACAGTGCGATGGTGATGAGTTGCAGTGCAGAAACACATCACTCTGCCTAATTTCCTGACCAAAGAATTCGTAAGAAATATGAAATGTTGATTTATACTACTAAGTTTGGGGGGTGGATTGTTACACATACTAGTAACTGGAGTGCTTTTGTGTCAGAACGTTAGATCTTAAGTATGTCACCATTAATGGTGATGTTACTTGATTCAAAAAGCAGGTTATCCAAAAATAGCTCTGTGTACTTAATCTGGGTTGTCTGGACAATGTTAGTTGAAGGGAGCTTGCCTTTCACTTCTCAACAGAGAGCATGCGCATCACCTCTGTTTCCCATATGTCCTGTGGCTTCCACATTCTCATAGGGGGACTTCAGTATCCCATGGTCACCGAGACTTCCATGATCTGGGCAACAGCTGATACCAGACATCTCTAGTGAATTACTGGTACCAGAATCCAGATGAAGCTAGTACCAGGTTGTCTAGTAGAACATTTCATGGATAAAGTCACTCATACTAATAGACTATGCAATTGCACTAGTAGAATATACAATTATAACAATATGGAATAGAGTTCATTTACTAAATCAGGTACATACACTTACTGCCCAACAGATGACCTGAACCCTGACACTTCTCTTTATGCAAATAATGGGAAAGTTGGGAATCTGAATCTTTTACTTCCTGAACTGGCTCTAAGATTTTTTCTTCCCCCAGGTGAACCAATTTCTTAACCCATGCTATGTGACATTGTGGAATTCACCAAATATGCTATTGTATATATAAATAGTGACCTAGATTTGACTTATCTTGCATGACAATTAGGAAGTCAGTTATCAGTTACAATTCAAGATAAGTTCAACATCACATTTTAAAATTTCTTAAATTACATGACTGTAAAGAAAAAATTCAAGACTTCAGAAAGTTTAAAGTTTAATTATTTTATTGTTCTACCAATAAAATGATTATTCAGGGATCAATTAATCAGTTATTTAGGAATTAATAAATTCTTATATGTTGAATAATGAGGAATATGCAGTACTCGTGTCAAGCTAGCCTAACTCAATTGCATTTGTTTTTCCAGATATTGCTTAATTTTCAGAATATTTTGTCTGTTAGTGGTGATATAGTTTATAGTTCTTATTTGGCAATTTTTACTCCAATATTTCTTATATTTATATGACTGTTTCCCACTGAAAATTTTACTTTTCAGCCCAAAAAAGAAAAATCTCATGGCTCAGCTGTGTTACTTTCACTGAATTGTGCATGTTCTGTGCATATAATATTGCCTAAATTTTTAAAATCCAGAAATGCTCTAAAACTAGTTTTTAAAAGGAAGTTTATAACATCTAAGTTTATCAAATCAACTCATTGTACACCTTAAACTTACACTATGTTATATCTCAATAAACCTGGAGAAGTTTAAAAGCCCTATAGTATGCTTTTTCATAAGAGCTTACAATTCTCTTTTAAATATTATGGTAGTTAGCTCAAGAATGTTTGAGCTCTCAGTTTTGTGGAAGGAAGAAATTCCGGAAGAATGTGTCCATGGATGAAAACCTGAATGCCAAAAGTAGTAACACATATATAACCAGGCCAGATATCTATGTAGTGATAAAACTGTAAGCGATAATGTATATTTTCAAACATACTGACACTTATTGGGGTATATTACTAGTTGGAGAATATTTCTGCTGAGAGTTTTTCATGATGCTATCTCATCAGTATTCAGTCAAATGGAGCTGTGCACATATCAAGCAGATAAAAGCAAGTCCTTGATTAATACACAGACTGTTTTTATCTACACACTTACCAAAAATAGGGCTAAACTTCTTTCATTCTTCTCAACATATATGACTATGTCACTGAGATATTTCTCTTTCTTGTTAGATATCATAGTGGAGCCTGATGTCCATTATGGAGTCCAAACTCCATTCACTAAGACATGGCTTTTGCAGACCTATTCTGGTTAATATCATTATATATTTACATATTTTTCCTATATGTATTCCTGATACCCCTTGACAGTTTATAACTGTCCTTCTTGCTGATCAGAATGATACTTCCTATAAGATTATAAACATTATAAATTAAAAAATAATGCAACTATCTCATAATTCCCATTCATTTCAACACTGAATTATAAAAAGTCTCTGTTAGGGGTTGCTTAGATTAACAACTTTTCTTTTGACTGAGCCTGTTTTCAGAGACAGACGTACTAGAAAGTAGAAGCAGACCCACCAAATGAGTGTCAAATAAGGGGAAAATATAGCTAGATGGGAAAATGCACTATTTAATATCTATTGCACACATGATCTTCTCATTCAGTATCATTTTATGTCATTCTAATAATACCATTTTTTTTCTTAAAAAAAACTTATCTCAGTGGTTGCTTTGCTTTTACCAACCAAAGTAGAAAGGATTCGTCCATAGAATATCACAAGGAATGAATCCCTGTCTGTCATTCTTAACAGGAAGGGAGTGTCACTGCTTAGATATATGAAAAAATTAAAGGAAGGAAACAATGAGCAGAAGTCTGAGGAAGCACTATCTTGAGTAAAACAAATGAAAGGGAAAATGATTTTCAATACAAATTATATAAATTGTGTCTGTTTTGTTGAGGTCTGAATTCTAGTGTGGTCAGCCTGCTAAGATCATAAGTAAATTCAGTACTCTAACAGGTTATTAAGTACAAATATGGGGCTTTTTTGTGAGAAGATCATTATTGTGTTGAAAAATGGTGGATAAAACATTTGGTCGTTCTTTCCACTCCCATTTCCCTTGTTATATTTGCTGATCTGTACGTAACTTAAAAATATGCTATAGCTATGGCACACTGAAATTTGAAGAAAAAATAAATTTTGCATTCCAGATAGGATGAGCCACGAGTCTTTCCATAAAGTTAATGACTAAGATAAAATTCTGCCTTCATCTAGGGGACAACCATTGTATCAGGGACAGTAAAACCTTGGATTGTGAGTAATTTGGTCAGCAAATGTTCCACAAGATAAGTAAACATTTCCAGTAAATTTTAACTTGATAAATGAGCGATGTCTTGCAGTATGTGTGGAATGGGATGCCAAATGTCACATGACCATAACTGAGCCAATGGTTCTTTTCTCTGTCTGGATGTGGGATAGTGGGTGATCATCTCCCATGTTCAGATGCTTGGTCTCAGGCCGCGGTGTTTGTTAGAAATAAGTGATTTTTCAGAACGTTGGAAGGTGCCCACAACTGGTACTAGTGTATTTTTTTTTTTTATCACTTCAAAGCATCTATGAACAGTCCTTTGCTTTTCCATACAAGAGGAAGCTTAGGAATACTTTGCTTCATTCTAGGTCATTGGATAGTTTTCTTGATAAGTTGCACAAAACAAAAAGATTCCATTGAGCCAATAGACAGCAGAGATTCCATTAGTGATAGTGAAAGTTGTCATACACAATAACCTTCCTCTCTCTTGTCTCCCTCACACCAGCCAGGAAGGATTTGAAAGATAAGTGCAGGTTAATTTGTTTTTCTTTATGTTTTGTATTTATTATTTTGTATTATATTACAGCATTGTAATCACTTTTATATGAATATTTTGGGGTTGTGGATGAATCATCTGAATTTCCATTTTTTCTTATGGGGAAATTCGCTTTGATACACAAATGTTTTGGATTACAAGCATATTTCCGGAACTAATTATGCTCGCAAACCAGTGTTTTACTGTAATAAAATCTGATACTTATCAAGTTGAAAATAGTCTGTGGTTCTTAACTTAAATTGTGTAAACATAATATTAACCCTGAGGAAGGCAATGGCTAAAATTCATCATAGTGAAATGGACATGCAATAAATGGTTGATTGTTGGCTACAGTGTTTTAAGTTGTCCAGAGTCAAGAATTACCTTATTTTTTTTCTTTCCAAGTTTTTATTTAAATTCCAGTTAGTTAATATACAGTGTAGTATTAGTTTCAAGTGTAGGATTTAGTGATTCATTACTCACATACAACACCCAGTGCTCATCACAGCAAGTGTCCTCCTTAATACCCAACACCTATTTAACTTATTCACCTGCCCACCTCTCCTCTGGTAATTATCAGTTCTCTATAGTTGAGAGCCTGTTTCTTGGTTTGCATCTCTCTCTCTCTCTCTCTTTCTCTCTCTCTCTCTCTCTCATCCACTATGTTCATTTGCTTTGTTTCTTAAATTCTACATATGAGTGAAGTCATATGGTATTTGTCTTTCTCTGACTTATTTCACTTAGTATTATACTCTGTAGCTCCATCCATGTTGTTGCAGATGGCAAGATTTCATTATTTTTATGGCTGAGTAATATTCCACTGTGTGACTTTTTTATCCATTCATCAGTCAGTGGGCATAGGGCTCTTTCCATAATTTGGCTATTGTTGACAATGCTGCTATAAACTTCAGTGTACATGTATCCCTTCGAATTAGTATTTTTGTATCCTTTGGGTAAATACCTAGTGCAATTGCTGGGTGATAGGGTAGTTCTACATTATTTTTCAGAGTGGCTGCACCAGTGTGCGTTCCCACCTACAGTGTAAGAGTGTTCCCCTTTCTCCACACCCTTGTTAACACCTGTTCTCTTCTGTGTTGTTAATTTTAGCCATTCTGATAGGTGTGAGGTGATATCTCATTGTAGTTTTGTTCTTATTTCCCTGATGATGAGTAATGTTGAGTACCTTGCTTTTGTAGAAAAACTACTGTGTAAAACTCAAGGAGTAATTGATTATTAAACATTAAAAATTTTAAAAAGAAATGTCTCATAAGGCATATTCAAAAAGATGAACTTCTAGAATATTAATAACTCAAAGCTATTTTATATGGTATATATGAATAAGTATATTTACGCATATAAATTTATAATACCTTTTGCAGGAAAATATAGAGCTCAACTTCCGATATGAAAAGTTCATTAACTTTCAGTACAAGATGCCAGATAAAGTTACCAGATAGGATAGAGAAGGGAAGGCTACAATTTTCTAGTCTGAAGCTGCCTTTACTCTTCTCTGGACATCTGCTGTAAAGAATGATTTGCAGTCCCTCTGGAAATGATGTTAGGGTGTTCCTCTAATTACCAAAAAGCTAATTAAAAGACAAATTATTGGAAAAGCTTCAAATGTAACTCACCTGTTGGGCCACAATCTATCTGTACCATATAGATAAGATTCTAGAGAATTTGTATAATCTTAGCCATTAAGATAAACATGAAGAATAAAGCCAAGTTAGATAGATTTGAGGGTGATAAAAGGTGTCACTAAAGAAAAGTCACCATTTGTCATTCCAAACAGGAACTGCTGGATCTCTCCCACTAAAATTAAATATATAAAATTTATTGGAGGACATTCACGGCTCTGATGCTAGACTTACAGGAAATGGAGTTGTTCTTTAGCATCATTACCTCTTACTCTTTTGCTATTTACCTCCTTTATCTTACACAGTTGTTTCTTATTTTTTCTTTTATACATTATCTGTTGAATCTCACCAATAGTGAATTTGAATTTTACTCTCTTCTACATGTTTCAATACAAACAAGAACATTTCATTTTCCCCTGTCCTCACAATATAACTTAATGACAGCTCTTGGTTATATTGATATTTATTATTTGTTCTAAGTTTAAACATTGTTGCCAACTGAAGTAATATCACATTCATTTTCTTGTACATTTTCTATGTGGTCATATACATATACCTATATATATTTTTTTCATTAATTTATCCCTAGCTCTTTGATAGACTTTTGAAACATCTATGAAATTGTCTATATCAGATATTCTACTTTTTTGGTCCCTTCTAGATTTCTTTGTCTTTCTGTTATTGTCTGCATGGGTTGATCTCTATTTATTTCTCCAAGACACTCTTACACTTTCTTGAGTCATTTTTATTTCTTTTCCAGGATGTATTTCCTTCATTTCTTTTCTAGAATGTATTTGATATAAAGATATCATATCTTTATCTTTCTTTTTTTCTCCCTATTTTTGTATAGCACATAAGTGTATGGAAAGCACAGATTTTGAGAACATTCAGATCTAAACGCAAAAGGTTGCAATTGAGTGAGCATAAAATGAAGTAAAAATGTTCACATTGTGGAATCTCTATAACCAATTTTGATTGACAGTATTTTAATTAGAGGAACATTGGCAAATTGTTCTAAATGATTTTACCTACAAAATCAACTTCTCCCTCTCTTTAATGAGAAATTAGTCATCCTCTGTTTATAGTTTAAACCTAGTTTAAGTTTTCCTAGAGGCTTTAAAACAGATGGTAGCATCTGCTTAAAGCTGATACGGTTTATTAAAGTAGAGAAGTACCTAACCACTGAAGTTTTAATTCAGTTGTTATCAATCCTTCATGTATCCTCCCACAAAAATGCTTGAAAGTTATTTGTATGACATGAAAATGTAAATAACTTAGAAGTATGAAAAGGAAGATAGATAAAAGCTGACAATGCATACTTTCTCTAACAACACCAAAAGTTGTTGATTCCATTTGATTTGCTATCATAGGTATATTTCCTCCCACATTTTGAAAAAAATCTTTCTAGTAATTTCTTAAAAATTTTTTTATTTCATTTATTTATTTTTGAAAGACAGAGTGAGACAGAGCACGAGTGGAGGAGGGGCAGAGAGAGAGAGAGGAGACACAGAATCTGAAGCAGGCTCCAGGCTCTGAGCAAGCGTTCAGCACAGAGCCTGATGCGGGGCTCAAACCCACGAACCATGAGATCATAACCTGAGCTGAAGTTGGACACTTAACCGACTGAACTACCCAGGCGCCCCCTTTCTAGTAGTTTCTTAATTTTTTCCTTGTTTCTTTTCCTTTAAAATAAAAATGCTTGCTATTGGTGCCTTACGTTGTTCTCTGACTTACTTTTAGCGAATACATCTGAAGGCACTATTGACACTAGCTGGTTCTCCTGTAGGTTTATGTACTTTAAGCTCTGCATACTAAAGGTCTAGAGAAGAAGAACAGGTATTCATTAGTCTACTTTACTTTAGGTATATGTGATAGTTAATGTTATGTGTCGACTTGACTGGGCCACGGCATCCAGACATTTGGTCAAATACAGTCTGGTTGTTGCTATGAAGGCATTTTTTACATGAGATTAGCATTTAAATAAGCCAACTTTGAGTAAAGCAGATTACTTTCCATAATGTGAGTGGGCCTCATCCAGTCACTTGAAAGCCTTAGCAGAAAACAGACTGAGATCCCCTAAGGAAGAGAGAATTCTGTCTCCAGATTGCCCTGGGAATCAAGCTACAACATCAACCTTTCCCAGCATCTCCAGCCTGCCAGCCCACCTGGTTGATTTTGGACTTGTTAGCCTTTACAGTGGTGTTAGCCAATTCCTTAAAATAAATTTTTCTCTCTGTATGTATACATATCCTGATGGTTCTGTTTCTCTGGCGAACTCTGAGTAATACAGTACAGTAAGAGTCACAGTGCCAGTTTAAAGACAAAATTTAGAGATGGAGGAAAGTTTTCTAAGGAAGAGGAAGTGTTGGTGTCACAGTTTAAACTTAGGTCTGTTTTCAACATTGTCTCTGGGGATAGTTACTCAGATAATACTACATTTGAAGAGGATTTAGTTCTTTCCCTGCTGGCTTCTAAGTTAGTTTTATTGTATGGTTTTTTATAGTTAGCATGAATGAATTGCAATGTTCTGTCAAAAGCATTGCCTTTATACAGTAACAGAAATAGCTAGAGTAAATATCCCTTCGCTTATTTAAGTGGTTCAAAGTAAAAGCATTTAGAGTCATTGCATTTCCATGCTGTTTTCCCATGCACTGCACTGAAAGAAACTGGAAAGTTGGAGGCCCTGTGAACAATTAGGCCTCAGAGCTAAGTTGTTAATATGGAAGTGCATTCAATTATACTTTGTATCCCAAAAGTATGCTAATTTAATTCACTCTCCCTTGTTTTAAATACACCATCCTACTATGTATAATTCTTTACTGAAATATCAAAAGATTGTAGATATTTAATAGATTATAAAGGCAACTCAAACTCTAAAGTTTGATGTTTAAAAAAAGTAAAATTTTGATTTATTTTGACTTTTAAAATACATAATTGTTTTGGGGCTCCTGGGTGGTTCAGTCAGTTAAGTGTCTGATTTTGGCTCAGGTCGTGATATTGCAGTTTTGGGGTTCAAGCCCCACATCAGGCTCTGGACTGACAGCTCAGAGCCTGGAGACTGCTTCAGATTCTGTGTCTCCCTCTCTCTCTGCCCCTCCCATCCTCACGCCATGGCTGTCTCTCTCTCTCTCTTTCTCTCTCTCTCAAAAGTAAATTAATCTTAAAAAAATTAAAAAAAATTAAAATACATAATTGTTTTTTATGATGTTAAATTCACAAACTACAGTGGAATATTTTGGAGGAAAATATAATTGCTGAGCCATTCTTCTCTTTGCCTCCCAACAAAATCAGTTCTTCACTACTCCTCCCTAGATTCAATTTCCCATGGCACAAAAATTTAATTTTCTTTTTTGTGAGTATTTCTAAGAACTTCCTAAACATGCATTTCCTAAGCTCAGACTGCTTATTGCCTTAACCCCAAACAAAAGCTCCCAGAAGCCAACTCTACCACTCAAGTATGTTTTATAAAATGAAGGAGCCACAGACAGATGGTTCTCTGTGGACTTCAGAACCATAGTACACACTCTTGTGTATAAGTTGAAGCGTATTTCTTCACAGGATGTGGAAAGGATGGTGTCCATGTACCTGCCAACTCTTCTGCTGATGAGTAACAGCCTGATTCTTTGATGTGATACTTGTTGATGGCATTCATAGGCAACACACAGTGACTGCTCATATGGAGTGGATTTCAATGCCATTGTATGGCTGAAGGAATTGAATGCCCCCACCTCCCCATAAGGATGGAATATTTCTTCAGAAAAGCCCATAAGGAGATGGGTACACATTGTCAGTGAGTCATTAATACTCTTGAGAGGACAGGTTAGTGAGGACTAACAGCTCTTATTGGCTAGGTGGCTGGATTATATACAGAGTACAGGTTGCCTGGAGCAGATACAGAGGTCACAGATCCATGAGCCACAACGCCCAAGATTTGGTAGGTCATTTTTATTTAAAAAAATTTTTTTTAAATGTTTTATTTATTTTTGACAGAGAGAAAGACAGAGCATGAGCGGGGGAGGGGCAGGGAGAGAGGGAAACACAGACTCTGAAGCAGGCTCCAGGCTCTGAGCTGTCAGCACAGAGCCGGATGCAGGGCTTGAACTCACAGACCACGAGATCATGACCTGAGCCGAAGTCATAGGCTCAACTGACTGAGCCACCCAGGCATCCCAGTAGGTCATTTTTCAACCAGGTGATTGTGGAGTTCATGGTCACTGAAGCATGAAAATCTGGTTTGAGTGGTAACTGGATAGAAACAGACTGAGGATTGATAATGATTGGTCTAATCAAATGGGAGGATTAAGGGAGGAGACATACCACCATTTGCTGTTTTTCTTTATTTTTACTTTAGCCATTCCAGTGAGTGTGAAGTGGCATCTCATTGTGGTTTTAATTTGCATTTTCTTAATGACCAATGATGTTGAACATCTTTTTTCAAGTACTTGTTGGTTTTTTGTATTTCTTTTTTGAGAAATGTCTATTCAGGTCTTTTGTACATTTTTAATTTGGGTTGTCTTTTTGTTAATAAGTTGTAATACTTTTATCTTCCTTATGTTATTAAACTTTTACCAGATAAATAATTGGTAAGTATTTTCCCATTCTCTAGGTTGTCTTTTCCGTTTCTTGATAATATTCTTTGATGCAGAAATCTTTGACGTTTTTATATAGTCCAACTTATCTATGTTTTCTTTTCTTTTTTTTTAAGTTTTGGTGTCACTTCTAAGAATCCACTTTCAAATCAGATGTCATGAAGATTTACCTCTGTATTCTTTAAGATTTTTATAGGTGTATAACTTAGATTTAGGCTGTTAATCAGTTTTGAGTTCATCTTTGCATATGCATTTAGGTAGGGATCCAATTTCATTATTTTGCATGTCCTTATGAAGTTTTGGCACTATTTATTTATTTATTTATTTATTATTATTTTTTTTTATTTTATTCATTTATTTTTTTATATATATGAAATATATTGACAAATTGGTTTCCATACAACACCCAGTGCTCATCCCAAAAGGTGCCCTCCTCAATACCCATCACCCACCCTCCCCTCCCTCCCACCCCCCATCAACCCTCAGTTTGTTCTCAGTTTTTAACAGTCTCTTATGCTTTGGCTCTCTCCCACTCTAACCTCTTTTTTTTTTTTTTTTTTCCTTCCCCTCCCCCATGGGTTCCTGTTGAGTTTCTCAGGATCCACATAAGAGTGAAACCATATGGTATCTGTCTTTCTCTGTATGGCTTATTTCACTTAGCATCACACTCTCCAGTTCCATCCACGTTGCTACAAAAGGCCATATTTCATTTTTTCTCATTGCCACATAGTATTCCATTGTGTATATATACCACAATTTCTTTATCCATTCATCAGTTGATGGACATTTAGGCTCTTTCCATAATTTGGCTATTGTTGAGAGTGCTGCTATGAACATTGGGGTACAAGTGCCCCTATGCATCAGTACTCCTGTATCCCTTGGATAAATTCCTAGCAGTGCTATTGCTGGGTCATAGGGTAGGTCTATTTTTAATTTTCTGAGGAACCTCCACACTGCTTTCCAGAGCGGCTGCACCAATTTGCATTCCCACCAACAGTGCAAGAGGGTTCCCGTTTCTCCACATCCTCTCCAGCATCTATAGTCTCCTGATTTGTTCATTTTGGCCACTCTGACTGGCGTGAGGTGATACCTGAGTGTGGTTTTGATTTGTATTTCCCTGATGAGGAGCGACGCTGAACATCTTTTCATGTGCCTGTTGGCCATCTGGATGTCTTCTTTAGAGAAGTGTCTATTCATGTTTTCTGCCCATTTCTTCACTGGGTTATTTGTTTTTCGGGTGTGGAGTTTGGTGAGCTCTTTATAGATTTTGGATACTAGCCCTTTGTCCGATATGTCATTTGCAAATATCTTTTCCCATTCCGTTGGTTGCCTTTTAGTTTTGTTGGTTGTTTCCTTTGCTGTGCAGAAGCTTTTTATCTTCATAAGGTCCCAGTAATTCACTTTTGCTTTTAGTTCCCTTGCCTTTGGGGATGTGTCGAGTAAGAGATTGCTACGGCTGAGGTCAGAGAGGTCTTTTCCTGCTTTCTCCTCTAAGGTTCTGATGGTTTCCTGTCTCACATTTAGGTCCTTTATCCATTTTGAGTTTATTTTTGTAAATGGTGTGAGAAAGTGGTCTAGTTTCAACCTTCTGCATGTTGCTGTCCAGTTCTCCCAGCACCATTTATTAAAGAGGCTGTCTTTTTTCCATTGGATGTTCTTTCCTGCTTTGTCAAAGATGAGTTGGCCATACGTTTGTGGGTCTAGTTCTGGGGTTTCTATTCTATTCCATTGGTCTGTGTGTCTGTTTTTGTGCCAATACCATGCTGTCTTGATGATGACAGCTTTGTAGTAGAGGCTAAAGTCTGGGATTGTGATGCCTCCTGCTTTGGTCTTCTTCTTCAAAATTCCTTTGGCTATTCGGGGCCTTTTGTGGTTCCATATGAATTTTAGGATTGCTTGTTCTAATTTCGAGAAGAATGCTGTTGCAATTTTGATTGGGATTGCATTGAATGTGTAGATAGCTTTGGGTAGTATTGACATTTTGACAATATTTATTTTTCCAATCCATGAGCAGGGAATGTCTTTCCATTTCTTTAAGTCTTCTTCAATTACCTTCATCAGCTTTCTATAGTTTTCAGCATACAGATCCTTTACATCTTTGGTTAGATTTATTCCTAGGTATTTTATGCTTCTTGGTGCAATTGTGAATGGGATCATTTTCTTTATTTGTCTTTCTGTTGCTTCATTGTTAGTGTATAAGAATGCAACTGATTTCTGGACATTGATTTTGTATCCTGCAACTTTGCTGAATTCATGTATCAGTTCTAGCAGACTTTTGGTGGAGTCTATCGGATTTTCCATGTATAATATCATGTCATCTGCAAAAAGCGAAAGCTTGACTTCATCTTTGCCAATTTTGATGCCTTTGATTTCCTTTTGTTGTCTGATTGCTGATGCTAGAACTTCCAGCACTATGTTAAACAACAGCGGTGAGAGTGGGCATCCCTGTCGTGTTCCTGATCTCAGGGAAAAAGCTCTCAGTTTTTCCCCGTTGAGGATGATGTTAGCTGTGGGCTTTTCATAAATGGCTTTTATGATCTTTAAGTATGTTCCTTCTATCCCGACTTTCTCAAGGGTTTTTATTAAGAAAGGGTGCTGGATTTTGTCAAAGGCCTTTTCTGCATCGATTGACAGGATCATATGGTTCTTCTCTTTTTTTTTTGTTAATGTGATGTATCACGTTGATTGATTTGCGAATGTTGAACCAGCCCTGCATCCCAGGAATGAATCCCACTTGATCATGGTGAATAATTCTTTTTATATGCTGTTGAATTCGATTTGCTAGTATCTTATTGAGAATTTTTGCATCCATATTCATCAGGGATATTGGCCTGTAGTTCTCTTTTTTTACTGGGTCTCTGGTTTAGGAATCAAAGTAATACTGGCTTCATAGAATGAGTCTGGAAGTTTTCCTTCCCTTTCTATTTCTTGGAATAGCTTGAGAAGGATAGGTATTATCTCTGCTTTAAATGTCTGGTAGAACTCCCCTGGGAAGCCATCTGGTCCTGGACTCTTATTTGTTGGGAGATTTTCGATTCAATTTCTTCGCTGGTTATGGGTCTGTTCAAGCTTTCTATTTCCTCCTGATTGAGTTTTGGAAGAGTGTGGGTGTTCAGGAATTTGTCCATTTCTTCCAGGTTGTCCAATTTGTTGGCATATAATTTTTCATAGTATTCTCTGATAATTGTTTGTATCTCTGAGGGATTGGTTGTAATAATTCCATTTTCATTCATGATTGTATCTATTTGGGTCATCTCCCTTTTCTTTTTGAGAAGCCTGGCTAGAGGTTTGTCAATTTTGTTTATTTTTTCAAAAAACCAACTCTTGGTTTCGTTGATCTGCTCTACAGTTTTTTTAGATTCTATATTGTTTATTTCTGCTCTGATCTTTATTATTTCTTTTCTTCTGCTGGGTTTAGGCTGCCTTTGCTGTTCTGCTTCTATTTCCTTTAGGTGTGCTGTTAGATTTTGTATTTGGGATTTTTCTTGTTTCTTGAGATAGGCCTGGATTGCAATGTATTTTCCTCTCAGGACTGCCTTCGCTGCGTCCCAAAGCTTTGGATTGTTGTATTTTCATTTTCGTTTGTTTCCATATATTTTTTGATTTCTTCTCTAATTGCCTGGTTGACCCACTCATTCGTTAGTAGGGTGTTCTTTAACCTCCATGCTTTTGGAGGTTTTCCAGACTTTTCCTGTGGTTGATTTCAAGCTTCATAGCATTGTGGTCTGAAAGTATGCATGGTATGATTTCAATTCTTGTAAACTTATGAAGGGCTGTTTTGTGACCCAGTATATGATCTATCTTGGAGAATGTTCCATGGGCACTCGAGAAGAAAGTATATTCTGTTGCTTTGGGATGCAGAGTTCTAAATATATCTGTCAAGTCCATCTGATCCAATGTCTCATTCAGGGCCCTTGTTTCTTTATTGACCGTGTGTCTAGATGATCTATCCATTTCTGTAAGTGGGGTGTTAAAGTCCCCAGCAATTACCACATTCTTATCAATAAGGTTGCTTCTGTTTATGAGTAATTGTTTTATATATTTGGGGGCTCCGGTATTCGGCGCATAGACATTTATAATTGTTAGCTCTTCCTGATGGATAGACCCTGTAACTATTATATGATGTCCTTCTTCATCTCTTGTTACAGCCTTTAATTTAAAGTCTAGTTTGTCTGATATAAGTATGGCTACTCCAGCTTTCTTTTGGCTTCCAGTAGCATGATAAATAGTTCTCCATCCCCTCACTCTGAATCTAAAGGTGTCCTCAGGTCTAAAATGAGTCTCTTGTAGACAGCAAATAGATGGGTCTTGTTTTTTTATCCATTCTGATACCCTATGCCTTTTGGTTGGCGCATTTAATCCATTTACATTCAGTGTTATTATAGAAAGATACGGGTTTAGAGTCATTGTGATGTCTGTATGTTTTATGCTTGTAGTGATGTCTCTGGTACTTTGTCTCACAGGGTCCCCCTTAGGATCTCTTGTAGGGCTGGTTTAGTGGTGACAAATTCCTTCAGTTTTTGTTTGTTTGGGAAGACCTTTATCTCTCCTTCTATTCTAAATGACAGACTTGCTGGATAAAGGATTCTCGGCTGCATATTTTTTCTGTCTAGCACACTGAAAATCTCGTGCCAATTCTTTCTGGCCTGCCAAGTTTCAAAAGAGAGATCAGTCACGAGTCTTATAGGTCTCCCTTTATATGTGAGGGCACGTTTACCCCTTGCTGCTTTCAGAATTTTCTCTTTATCCTTGTATTTTGCCAGTTTCACTATGATATGTCGTGCAGAAGATCGATTCAAGTTACGTCTGAAGGGAGTTCTCTGTGCCTCTTGGATTTCAATGCCTTTTTCCTTCCTCAGTTCAGGGAAGTTCTCAGCTATGATTTCTTCAAGTACCCCTTCAGCACCTTTCCCTCTCTCTTCCTCCTCTGGGATACCAATTATGCGTATATTATTTCTTTTTAGTGTATCACTTAGTTCTCTAATTTTCCCCTCATACTCCTGGATTTTTTTATCTCTCTTTTTCTCAGCTTCCTCTTTTTCCATAACTTTATCTTCTAGTTCACCTATTCTCTCCTCTGCCTCTTCCATCCGAGCCGTGGTGGTTTGCATTTTGTTTTGCATTTCCTTTAAAGCGTTTTTCAGCTCCTCGTGACTGTTCCTTAGTCCCTTGATCTCTGTAGCAAGAGATTCCCTGCTGTCCTGTATACTGTTTTCCAGCCCAGCGATTAATTTTATGACTATTATTCTAAATTCACTTTCTGTTATATTATTTAAATCCTTTTTGATCAGCTCATTAGCTGTTATTTCCTGGAGATTCTTCTGAGGGGAATTCTTCCGCTTGGTCATTTTGGATAGTCCCTGGTGTGGTGAGGACCTGCAGGGCACTTCCCCTGTGCTGTGGTGTATAACTGGAGTTGGTGGGCAGGGCCGCAGTCAGTCCTGATGTCTGCCCCCAGCCCACCGCTGGGGCCACAGTCAGACTGGTGTGTGCCTTCTCTTCCCCTCTCCTAGGGGCGGGATTCACTGTGGGGTGGCGTGGCCCATCTGGGCTACTTGCACACTGCCAGGCTTGTGATGCTGGGGATCTGGCGTATTAGCTGGGGTGGGAAGACAAGGTGCACGGCGGCGGGGGGGGGGGGGGGGGCAGGCTTAGCTCGCTTCTCCTTAGGTGATCCACTTCAGGAGGGGCCCTGTGGCAGCCGGAGGGAGTCAGATCCGCTGCCGGAGGTTTGGCTCCGCAGAAGGACAGAGTTGGGTGTTTGCGCGGAGCGAGCAATTTCCCTGGCCGGAACCGGTTCCCTTTGGGATTTTGGCTGGGGGATGGGCAGGGGAGATGGCGCTGGCGAGCGCCTTTGTTCCCCGCCAAACTGAGCTCTGTCGTCCAGGGGCTCCGCAGCTCACCCTCCCTTTGTCCTCCAGCCTTCCCGCTTTCCGAGCAGAGCTGTTAACTTATGACCTCCCAGACGCTTAGTCGCGCTTGCTGTCGGAACACAGTCCGTCAGGCCCCTCCGCTTTTGCAAGCCGGACTCGGGGGCTCTGCTTGGCTGGCGAGCCGCCCCTCCGCTCCAGCTCCCTCCCGCCAGTCCGTGGAGCGCGCACCGCCTCGCCGCCCTTCCTACCCTCTTCAGTGGGCCTCTCGTCTGCACTTGGGTCCGGTGACTCCGTTCTGCTAATCCTCTGGCGGTTTTCTGGGTTATTTAGGCAGGTGTAGGTGGAATCTAAGTGATCAGCAGGACGCGCGGTGAGCCCAGCATCCTCCTACGCCGCCATCTTCCTGTCCGAGGGCACTATTTATTTAAGAGCCTATTCTTTCCCAGTGAATGGTCTTGGTACCCTTGGAAAAATTCAATTGACCGTGGATGTTTGGCTTATCTCTGCATTTTGGAATTGAGACTCAAGGCTGCAGTATCAATTTCTACCTGATTTCTGACCTGTATTCCTTGTGTGTGGTTACTCACCTCTCTGTTTCATTCACTTGGCAGTCAGTGACCTCAGAGCGATATTCTTAAATGTCTGGATTCAATAAGAAAAGCTAAACAAAAAATTGTTCTGCTTTTTTTACATTATTTTGATAGATGCCTCCCAAGAAGTCACTTTAACCCAGTGTGGTTGAAATGATGTCCACCCTGTGTGCCAGCAAACATTTAGGCTGGTCAAAACACACAACTCAAATTTTTGGAGGACAAGATCTTTATATTCACTGTGGCATCAGCAAACCACATCAGAAATGCAAACTACCATCCCAAGATTGTCTACAATAGGCTGGGAATCAGGGACGAGGAGCTGCTTGCTGAAATACCAAAATTCAAAATAATACCAGTTTCTTTCTTCAGTAAGCACTCCCCTGGACACCACAAGCATTTGACTAGACAAAAAAGTTCTGAAATAGTTTATTCTAACAGTTCTTGCTAGCGCAACAGTTATTTCAGTGCGGGAACTAATTCTTAGAGCTCCCTACTCCACCAACTTCGAGGACATCATCCCATTGTTTGTAATTTATATCTGTTATGAATTATAACAGTTATTATATATACAGTATTTATGTATTATTCAATATAAATGATTAATGTCTGTAATCATCATAGAGCTGTTTCCTAGTATAATTTTTGTGGGTCTCAGTTTGCATCTGACTTTTTCTATTTTTGTTTATGCCCATGATTTCCACATACTTCCTCACATGCATACTTCCCTCCCTGTTCCTGGTTTGTTATTTCACATCTTTTAACAGTTATTCATATATAATTTCTTGTTAGAATTATGGGTTTTCTTGCTTTATGGGAAATTACCTTTATTTTCTGTTTTTCCTTCATTCTTTTTTTTTCACAGTGTATTTTAGCTTGAGGAACTGGGCAGAAACATCAGTTCACTTTTATTGTAATTGAAATCCCTAGCCACAGAAACATTATTTTTAGGATCTAAAAATGCAATAAATTTAAATTTAATATTTTTCTGCTTGAAAATATATAGAAATCATCATCTATTCATAGTAGTGGTAATTTATCCAGTAGCTAATACTTTTCCTAAATGCATATCAAAACCCAGGTAAGCATACATAAGTTATTATGGTAATGTCCTTCAGATATGCACTTTAAAGAAAGAATTACATTTTCAAGTATTTCATTATGATGATACAGGTGTACAAATTATATTATAATATTTTCATTACTCATATATAATTTTTTTTCTTTTTTCTAATAAGACAAGGAACTACAGAAAGTCTCAGGCTTAATAAAAACACAACTTTATAATAAATACCACAAAGCTTTTCTGTGGGTACTCCTAATTTAGCTGCTAAATTTATGTTAATATTAATTCATGTCTCCTAGAAGATCGGAGAAAATATTTTATTCAATTTTATTTTCTACTAAATTAATCCAAAAACTGATATTTAACAAATTTGTTATGGAGCCATTACCTTGAGATTAGAATTTCTTGAATTTATATGCTATCATAAATAGATTTTTTAAAAACTTAAATTATGAATGCTACCATTCTGCATCTTAATCTTTCTTCTTTTCCAGTTCTAAATCATCATGGCTTATATAGATATTCGGTCCTTAAGGCAGTAAAACATAATCCAAAACAAATTGAAAATGTCTTGGGTAGATGTATCTGTATAGTTTGAGGATTTTGTAAAGATAAGAAAAAGAAAGACATTACTTTCTTTAGGAATTCAAACAAAATCTGTAAAATTGAGCATAATGTGAAAATGCTTTGATTACTTGGGGAGATTTATGAGTTCCTGCTTTTATTACCTTAATTCCTTGATTTTAGATAAAACATTGATAGAGTAAATTACTCATAATGTGCTCTTCTCAGCATCTTTGGAAAAGTAAATGTTGATACTATAATTTTTAAAATAATTTAAGTGTTTTAAATAGGGACAGTATATTTAAGAATAGATTATAAAAGTATAAGATAAGGTCTTTGTGAATTTACAGAAAAATACAATTTCAGCACATAATCAAATGCAGTTTCTGAAGCGGAGTTTTGCCACAGGTCTTTCTGAAATAATTCTGCAACAGTGAACTCCCCTTGTGGTATCAGTAAGTGATGTTCCTAACCTCCTAAAAACAGACAGTGATTAAGGTCACTTCCTTCTTCAATTCAGAGGATTTAGACTATCAGAATTATTAATGACAGTTTTTCATTTATTCAGCAAATACAGATCTCTGTGAAAAAAAGGTGAGTATCTCTTATGGGAATTAAAAGACATACCATTTTTTTTTTTTTTATTTTTAAATTTTTTTTTTTTCAACGTTTATTTATTCTTGGGACAGAGAGAGACAGAGCATGAACGGGGGAGGGGCAGAGAGAGAGGGAGACACAGAATCGGAAACAGGCTCCAGGCTCTGAGCCATCAGCCCAGAGCCCGACGCGGGGCTCGAACTCACGGACCGCGAGATCGTGACCTGGCTGAAGTCGGACGCCTAACCGACTGCGCCACCCAGGCGCCCCAAAGACATACCATTTTTGATAACATATTACATATTGTCCATTGTTCAAGGACATAAAATTAGGTTTGACACATCATATCCAAAAAAAGCAGCAATTTTCTAACTCACACAAGAAATGTTATTATCATGAGCCTTAAGCCATACATATGTCTCCATTTCTATTATCTGAATTTTCTTTTATCTAGTTTTTTACCATGTACAATTTTAGAAAAAATATCCAATAAACCCATAGATATATGGCCAACTAATATTTGAAAAGGGAGCCAAGAATAGTCATTAAACAAAAGACAGTCTCTTCAATAAATGGTACTAGGGAAATTGGATATTCACATGTAAAAGAATGAAACTAGGGCATGTGGGTGGCTCAGTCAGTTAAGCATCTGACTCTTGATTTCAACTCAGGGCATGATCCAGGGTTGTGGAATTGAGCCCTGCATCAGGCTACATGCTGAACATAGAGCCTGCTTAAGATTCTGTGTCTCCCTGTGCCCACTTCCCGTGCTCACTCTCTCTTTCTTTCTTTCTCAACAAAAAAAAAAAAAAAAAAGAAAAAAAAAAAGAATGCAATTAGACCCCTATCTTACACCTCTCATAAAAATTAACTAAAAATGGATTAAAGGCATTCCTGTAATGCCTGAAACCATGAAACTCACAGAAGAAAATATCGGGCAAAATTGTCTTGACATGGGTCTTGGCAATGATTTTTTGGATATAAAACCTAAGGCACAAGTAACAAAATCAAAAGTCAAGGATTAAAAAATTAAAAATTGCCTGTACAGCAAACAAATAATCAACAAAGTGAAAGACATCTATAGAATGTGAGAAAATATTTATAAATCCTCTATCTAATAAAGGGTTAATATCCAAAACATATAAAGAACTCATACAACTCTATAGCAAAAACCAAAACCAAATAATACAATTTAAAAAATGGGCAAAGGACCTTAATAGACATTTTTCTAAAGAAGATATTTAACTGGCCAACAGGTACATGAAAATGTCCTCAACATCACTAATAATTAGGAAATTGCAAATCAAAACCACCATAAGATATCACAGAACACCTCTTAGATTGGCTACCATCTAAAAGGAGATAACATGTGCTGGTCAGGATGTGAAGAAAAAGGAAGCCTTGGGCACTCTTGGTGGCAGTGTAGATTAGTGCTGCCACTACAGAAAACAGTATGGAGATTTCTCAAAAAATTAAAATCAGAAATACCGTATGATTCAGCAAGTTCACTTTTTGTCATTTATCCAAGTAGAATGAAATCACTATGTTGAAGAGATTTCTGCACACCCATGTTCACTGCAGCATTATTTACAATAGTCCAGACATGGAAACAATCTTAAGTGTGTATCAACAGAATAATGGGTAAAGGCAATGTACTGTTTATCTGTCATCTATTTGTCATATCTGTCATATCTATCTATATATCTATCATGTATCTATCATTATCTTATCTATCTATGTATCTATCTATGTATCTATCTATCTATCTATCTATCTATCATCACAACACCTATAGAAATGTATAGGACTGCTATTAAGCCATAAAAAAGAGGAAAATCTTGCCCTTAGGGAAAACATAGGTGGATCTTGAGGGCATTATGTAAGTGAGACAAATATTGTATGATTTCACTTACATGTGGAATCTAAAATGAAAACAAACTCATGGAAAAAAATAACAGATTTGTTGTTGCCAGAGGAGGGGTGGTGGTGGTGAGACAATTGGGTGAAAGTTGTCAAAAAGTACAAACTTCCAGTTATAGGATCTATAATACTGGGATGCAGTATACAACGTGATGATTATAGATTAACAGTGCTGTGTGGTACATTTGAACGTTGGTAAAAGAGTAGATCCTAAAACTTTCTATCCCAAGGAAAAAAAATTTGCAACTATATGAGGTAATTGATGTTAACTAAACTTATTATAATTATTTTGCAATATGTACCCATGTCAAGTCATTGTACTGTGCACATTAAATTTACACAGTGTTATATGTCAATTATGTCTTAACAAACTGGAAAGAAAGGAAGGGAAGAATTACCTTTATTTAAAGACATGTACGTATAACAGCAAGGTAACAATGCAAAGGTAAACTTAAAGGTAAATATAGCTTCACTTTCATATTTATGTATTATATTATGGACTTGTTTTTGAAATTACTTTGGAATGTTGATCAATAAAATTAATATTTTCTTTAATTTTTTCAATGTTAGTTAAGTAATTTGTCAATCGAAATATTTATCTCCACTGCCACAGCTCTGTTTAAAATCAATCATCAGGGTTACCTGACTGGCTCAGCCAGTAGAGCATTTGACTCTTGATCTTAGTGTTGTGAGTTCAAGCCAGACACTGGTGTGGACTGGATGCAAAAATGAAATGAAATGAAATGATATAATAAAATAAAATAATAAAATAATAAAATAAATAAAAATAAAAATTAAATAATAAAATTAAAATTAAATAAATTACTAGCTATGAGGTACAGTCTAAGCTAATTAATTTGACATAAAACCTTCCACAACTGAATCTGGTGTCCTTTTTCAGTTCATTTCCTACTCACTATTCATCTTCCAAATACCAAAGAATTAAATATTTCTTGTTTTTTTTTTTTAACATTTATTTATTTTTGAGACAGAGAGAGGCAGAGCATGAATGGGGGAGGGTCAGAGAGAGAGGGAGACACAGAATCCGAAACAGGCTCCAGGCTCTGAGCTGTCAGCACAGCCGAAGTCGGATGCTCAACCGACTGAACCACCCAAGTGCCCCAAATATTTTTTGTTTTTAAGAATAAGCCGGTTAATCACTTCATTTAGGCAGACTTTTGTTTTAAAGTTTTTATTCATTTATTTGAGAGAGACAGAGACAGCACGAGCAGGGGAGGGGCAGAGAGAGAGAGAGAGAGAGAGAGAGAGAGAAACAGAGAGAGAAAGAGAAAATCCCAAGCAGGCTCTGCATTGGCAGTAGAAACCGTGAGATCATGACCTGAGCTGAAACCAAGAGTCGGACGCTTAATGGACTGAGCCGCCCAGGGGCCCTTCTTCCTTTTTTAAATATTTATTTATTTTGCAAAAGAGAGCATGCATGCTCAAGCTGGGGAGGGGCAGAGAGAGAGGGACAGAGAAAGAATTACAAGCAGGCTGTGCACAATCAGTATAGACCCTGACACAGGGCTTGTACCCATGAACTGTGAGATCATGACCTGAGCTGAAATCAGAGTCAGGCACTTAACTGACTGAGCCACCCAGGTGCCCTTAGGCAGACTTTTCTAACAATTATTGATATCAGGAAGGGCGGGGGGGAGAGGAATATATAACTAGTCTTGGATATTACCATGGATGTTTGGTATTACCAAATGTTTGGATTACCATGACGTTTCTCAGGCTATACTGCATGTCAGTCTTCTCTTTGTGTTTGTTGTAATTTCTGTAGTAAGAAGTTCATTTAATAGAAAGGTAATACGTTCTTATCATCATCATCATCATTTCTATTATTGTAAGTCATCACCTGCATCCTCTCAATCAGTTACTGAAAAATAATAAATAAACCATTAAATATTAACATAGGGTCGATGAATAGATGCAGTTATTATAAAAACAGCGTCAGCATCAGTAATAACAAAAACAACCAAAAACATAAGTTGTCAAAGTCTACTTCTATTAGTGAACATACACATTTGTCTATTTGTTCATCCACTTTCTCCTTCATGTATAGACATATATTCAGCAAATTCTTTAAAAATATCAGGAGCTATGTTTAATGGAAGAGGAACAAACACAATTAATAACAGGTGGTCCCAGGGGGTTATCTAGGCTAGGAGGAGGGACCTCCATTCTGACTAGTTCCACAGCCTCAGCTTTCACTGGTTCATACACGTTTCACACACCTCTCCTATCAATATTGGATGTTTGCTGAGAGCTCATGGGGAGAAGAAAATACATTGCGATGAAGTACAAGAGTCAAGTAGCTTCCAAAGCCTTGAAGGAGATAATTAAGTAGAAAAATCAACCAAAATTAATTGAGGGATCAGAAAGTGCATGAACACCTGCAAATTCATTTTGGTAACCAAACCAGTGTGATTCTGTTTAGTTCATTAGCTATAACTGTGCACGTGTGCGCACTCATGCACGCACACACACACACACATGCACACACAGTGTGTGTGTATGTAATATATACATATATATATATATATATATAATTCCACTTACTGTTTTCACAACCTAATATACTTTCTTTTCTTTCTGATTTTTTTTTTTGGTTTGGCAATTAAAAAAAATACACTGTGGGATTAATCAAAATATAGCCATACAGAAGCCTTCATAGAGACATGCTGAAATCCATAGTTTAAAATGACATTTCAAATAATATCATTAACAAAATTATGTGAGGAAAGATCAAATAGTTGTATTAAAAGTTACCTCTTGGGGGATTAAGATAATGTATGAACGTGATTCTATCATATAACTGCTAATTTTTGCTTGCTGCTTTTTTACTTGACATTACCTTAATGTTTGAGGGACACAAAGTTACTTTTGTAGTTTGTTAGAGCTTTCTCTATTTTAGCAATGTTTGAAAAATAATCTAAACATGTATAAGGGAATGATAACTATCTCCAGTATACTAACATAAAGTTAAAGCATCTTTTCTGTTCTCATTATACAGAAATAGATGGCATACCTGTAATTTCATTATTTTGAAAACATATTTTGTCTCTAGACTATGTTCTTTTTCCACTTTGAAATTGAGCTTTAGAATGAGTTTTGCAAGATTTTGTTTTTTTCTGCAGTGATATAAAATACATATAATATAATGATAAGGTACATTTCAAATAATGTCTCCTACATGGTATAAATTATACATCTTGTGAATTCCTTTTGTTAAGATAGTGTTGACTTTTCTAGAAGTCCTGAAAAAATCCTGTATTTAACTAGTTCAAAATGAGAAGGGCTAGAATAAATTGGAATGATAATTGTTGGATTTAGTCAACTCTGTGTGGCTGGATTCAAAGTTTAGAAGGAATATATTAATATTTGGAAAACAATTTTCATTCAAGATATTATTTAATTTGTTTGTTTTTGTATCTTACCTGACTCTGGTGAAGAGAGTGTCCTTTTTTGCATGGTGAAAAAGCTGCATTTCTCAAAATTGGTGTCATTTAAGTCATAATAGTCTTCTTGTACTATTTTGGGGATTGATTTTCGTTGGAAAACACAAAACAAAGTTTCACACAGGGCCTAAGTATTTCAGAATATAGCACTTTCCCTATAAATGCAGTTTAACACAGGGCCTAAGTATTTCAGAATATAGCACTTTCCCTATAAAGTGCAAAAAATAGTAATTGGAGGATGAGCAGCTTGTAGATGTTCATAAAACGTTTTAAAAATGAATGTGTGTCACTTAAAAACTTTTGGATTTCTTAATATAGAAACAAGTTATATTAAACCATGAGAAAGGACAGGTTTTTATTTTTTTCTTCCAGAAAATGCCACCATATCTACAAAATCTCTTTCACTTCCATTTTAAAAGATACCTTACTCATAATTTCAACCAGATTGAAAAAATCGTCTCATAAAATTTCTGGTACAAGAAGTTTACTGCTTTGCTCTCTTTTTACAAGATGTGTTTCTAATTATCTTTCTTCCATATAAATGTATATTTCAAGTGCAACACAATTATGACCAAATTGATTGGTTCTCAAGATATTTACAGCCTCTTAGATTTCTATAGCTCTGTGTAATGGTTTTTATAATTTTATTTTAAAATAATTTTCCATTTACTAAGAATTGACCTTATAGACTCAAACTCATTTAATTAGTCTTTTACTATATGCATAAAGAAGTTCCCTTTACATTGCTAATACTGGTGCTTTGTATTTTTTACTTTTCTTCATCATTTTTGTGGAAGAATTAACCAAAGTTTATAATATTTTCAAAGAACTATTATATTTGTTTTAATTATTAAGTTTTGTTATTTTATATTATTTCCTCCATTCTGAATTTTTAAATTTTATTATTTTTTTCTGGCATCTTGAGATGGTATATTCACTCAATGAATTTCTACTGTATTTTGATATAAATATATGCACTAAAGGCTACGAAGTATCCTCTGAGCAAAGTGTAACTGCATCTCATATTTCATATGTTGTTTCTTCATTATCCTTCATTTATTTTTGTTTTAATATTTCTTTTCTTTTTTGTGTGAATGAGAGACTGCAAGCAGGGAAATGGGGGTGGGGTGGGGAGAGTGAATGTTAAGCGGGCCCTATGCCAGCATTGTTCCAGACGAGGGGCTTGATCTCATGACAGTGAGATCATGACCTGAGCCAAGATCAAGAGTCGGACATTTAACCAAATGAGCTACCCAGGCACCCCTGGTTTAATATTTCTTGTAAATCATAGGTTGCTTGAAGTGTTTTGTTCCAAATGGGTGAATTTTTGATTGATTGATTGATACTCGTTTCTACTGCATCACAGATGTCTTAGAAGAAGAAATAATATAAGTCAAATCTTGAGAAAGTCATAATGTATCAGAATTCCTGATAAACATTCTGAGTGTATTTACTAGTGGAATGTTAATGGAAGGTCTTTATTCATAAAAAGTTTTAACAGTACATAATCTGTCAATATAATTTATTATAAATAAATGTTTTTTATGGATTTATGGTATGCCAGATTGTCCAAAAAATGTGGAGTAGTCAAAAAGCCTGCTAATCAGTTCCATTAATTAATGGCTAAAAGTGATGATATTCTAATTTTTTTTTTTACATTTATTTTTGAGAGAGAGAGACAGAGTGTGAGCAGGGGAGGGGCAGAGAGAGAGGGAGACACAGAATCAGAAGCAGGCTCCAGGCTCCAAGCTGTCAGCACAGAGCCTGATGTGGGGCTTGAACCCACGAACTGTGAGATCATGACCTGAGCCGAAGTCAGCTGCTTAACTGACAGAGCTACCCAGATGCCCCCCAAAAGTGATGGTGTTCTAAAATCAAAATAACTTTTGTTGTGTAGCAGTCTCTGTATTTACACTGCTTGGAAGAAACATTTTCTGTTAAATCTCAAACCAAAGATAGGCCCAAATATATGAATCAAAAGAGCATTTTGGTGGAGTTGTCATGGGCTGTGACAAAATCATTAATTTTGATAAATATAACATTAGGTTCATGTTTATCATAATCATAAGCCAACCTTGGGTTAATTGCATCCATACCGTCCTACTGCAACTCGTTGCTACTTATAACCTAATCCCAACCAGCCACTTGACTGGCATTTCTGACTCCACCTAAGACTGACTATAGTCTCTTCTGTATAGAACATTATAAGTAAATTTTCACCAAAGCATAATAATCTCAAAAACACATGGTTTTGGGGCACCTGGGTGGCTCAGTCAGTTGAGCGTCCAAGTCTTGGTTTTGGCTCAGGTCATGATTTCATGGTTCATGGGTTTGAGCCCTACGTCAGGCTCTGTGCTGACAGCAAGGAGCCTGGTTGGGATTCTGTCTCTTCCTCTCTCTCTGCCCCTCCCCCTCTCACTCTCTTTTTTCTCTCTCTCAAAATAAATAAACTTTAAGAAAATGCATAAAAATATGGTTTTTAAATGAGCAACTGAAAGAACTTCACAGTTTGAGGACACCCATGACAATGGTGGAGGTCAAGAAATAGAATGTTACCCATGTTGCAGAAGCTACCCTAGCTTTCATCCCAATAACTACACCTTCCCTATCCCATGGTGAGAACTGCTGTCTTGCCATCTAACACTGTAGTACTTTTGTCTGGTTTAATGTAAAATGAATGATAAAATATGTGTGCTTTGCGTGGCTTCTTTTTCCAACATTATCTCATAATAGCCATCCTTGCTGAGTATATTTCTTTTATTTTCTATCACTACACTGTTGGTGAACATTTGGTCTGTTTCCATCTATCTGCCATTATAAAACCATGCTTCTCTGATGGACATTTTTGTGGTATTTCAGTATTCATGAACACTCATGTATACCTATGAGTACAATTATCAGTCTTGAGAGCCTATATTAATAAATTTACTAGAAAATGCCAAATGATTTTTCCAGGTTGCCCTACTGATCTATAATACCACAAGCAACATATGAGAGTTCCAGTTGCCTCACATCCAACACCTGTTCTTTTCAGGCCTTTATAGTTTGTTAATTGTGTGGTGTGTAATAGTATCTCATATTTTTCTTAATTTTCATTAATGAATCATGAATTTCCATTAATTTGTTTTTAATTTATATCACTGCAGCTGATAATAAGATGAAGCATCTTGTCAAATGTTTATTGGTCATTTGGATATACTGTTTAATGAAGCATCTAAAAATCTCTTGCCTGCTATTCTATTTTAATGTCTTTTTTTCCTATTGATTTGTAAAATTTTATCATGTTTTCTGGAAAAAAGAAGATCCCCTTTCAGTTTTACTCTCATGATGGTTTTTAATTTTTCTTAATGTTTATTTTTGAGAGAGATAGACCCAATGTGAGTAGGGGAGGGGCAGACAGAGAGGGAGACACAGAATCCGAAGCAGACTCCAAGCTCCGATGTGGGGCTCAAACTCACAAACTGTGAGATCATGACCTGAGCCAAAGTCAGACACTTAACTGACTGAGCCAGCACCCAGGCACCCCACTCTCATGATGATTTTGATCACAAAAGTTGTTAATTTTAATGTAGCTCAATTATTAATATTTTTCTTTATGTGGAGTGTTGATTTCTATTTAAAAATATTTTCCCCCCAAGTTCATAGTTTACCCATTCTGAAAGTAATGCTCCATATCAAAGCATCCCAGTATTCAGTGGCCTCAAACAACAATATTTAATTTTTCATGACAAGTATGCAGCAAGGTTGGTATTGGTAGGGTGACTCTGCTTCTCCCTGAACAACACGTGCTGCTGCTGTACTGCCTTTGCTTCGGGCTTCAGCTCAGTTGGAATGGCCCTCCAAATGCCTCTCGTCTTCCTCCTAGGACTGGAGGGCTCGCTGGTGCATGTTCTTCTTGTCAAGACCAAAGTGGATGATGAAACCCTCATAGCTTCCTAAATCCTGAGCTTCCAAATGGCACCTTGTCATTTCTGGTTTATTTTAGTTACATACATACATGCATACATACATACATACATACATACATACATAAAAAGATTGGCAAAACCAAAGTCCAGAGGGGACAAGAGGTTGATCTGCTTCCTCATTTTAGGGGCAGAAATGGCAGACTCATATGTCAAAAGTTTGGGTTAATAATGAAATATATTTCATGAAATAGTGAAAAATATTCTCATGTATATTCTCATATAATCTTCATTTTTTAACATTCTTTTTTAGATATAAATTCTACCTATATCTGATTACTGTGAACGGCTAAGGTAGGGATCAAGTTTTTATTTGCATTTTTATATGGGTGTTCCCATTTAATAATTAACATTTTTTTAAAGACTGGCTTGCTTATGCAGTTCTGAAATGACATTTTTATAAAGATTAGCCTACCGTTAGTCTCTACAGCATGTCTTGGGCTGTAAGTGTATCCTTGTGACATAACCACATTATTTTATTGTTACAGCTTTAATAATATCTTAATAGAGTAAATCCTCTATTTTTTTTCTTTTTGGAGAATATTTCAGCTTTTCATGGAGGAATACAGCCCATATAAATTTTAGAACCAGATATTCAAAATCTGTTAATTTTTTTTGATGGGGTTATGATTGGAATTAAATTGAATCAGTAGACAAATTTGAGAAAAACTTAAATGTTTACAATGATAAGACTTATAATACTTTAAGCAACTATAAATTGATTTAGGTATTCATTAATGTCTTGTAGTAATGTCTAATAAATTTCTGTACAGAGCCTGGCATATCTATTAGAATTTTTACTGAGCATTTGATATTTTTCATTTATTTGTGTTATATCATTTTTAAAAATCATGTTTTGTATCACTGAAGTATAGAAATGCATTGATCGTATCAATGGCCTTGCAAGCAGTAAACTTTTGGATCCACTTAAATTGGATGACACTTACTTGAGGTCTCTGTGGTTTTTATAGACTAGGTCATACCATAATCCATAACAATTCCTTTTTAAATTTCTTTTTTATAAGTTTATTTTTGAGAAAGAGAGAGAGAGAGAGAGAGCGCGCCCGTGAACAAGGTAGGGGCAGAAAGAGAGAGAGAAGGAAAGAGAGGATCCAGAGCAGGCTCCGTGCTGTCATCACAGTTTCACGAACTGTGAGATCATGACCTGAGCTGAAATCAGGAGTTGGACACTTAACCTCTTGAGCCACCTGGGCGCCCATCCTTTTAAAATTTCTTATACCTTCTTTTTCTTCTTATTCACCTATTGCACTGGCTAAAGTTACTGGTGCAATGGTGAATAATGCCAGTCTCAGAGGAAGATCTTCCTGGCTGTTTTGTAAAGTATAAATTAATTCATTTTACTTTTCTGTTTCAAACACCCTAAAGTTTTCCCATAAAATTAAAATAAAATTTGAATAGTCATGGAACTCTGGCTACCTCTAGCCTTTTTTTCTGTATGTTTCCCTCGATTATCTCACTTTAATTATATTTGGTTATTTGCTGTTTACTTTCATTTATTTTACAAAGATGCACATAATCCTCTTGGTGGGCAGTACACATTTAACGGTTTCCTCTAGCTTGCCATATTTGTTCACATCTAGAAATCTAACAGTTGATTTTTTCCCAGTATTTTAATTTTGAAATAGTTTGTTTTACAGAAATAGTTGCAAAAGTAGAACAAAGAGTTCATGTGTACCCAAGGAAAATATATTATATAACCATAAGACATTGCCAGCACTCAGAGAATTGCTGTTAGTGTACTGTTTTTTTAAATGTTTATTTATTTATTTTGTAAGGGGGTGGGGAGAGAGAGAGCGCAAGAGCAAGCAGGGAGGGGCAGAAAGAGAGGGAGAGAGAGAATCCCAAGCACCTCCTGTGCTGTCAGTGCAGAGCCCGATGTGGGGCTCGATCCCACAAACTGTGAGATCATGACCTGAGCCGAAATCAAGGGTCAGACACTTAACTGACTGAGCCACCCAGGTGTCCCTGTTAGTGTACTTGTTAACTGGGCTGCATAACTTAACTTGAATTTTGGCAGATTTTACATGTACTGTCTTGGGAAGTGGGAAGGATTTGGCCAGGGAATAACTGTGATGTTTTATCACATGAGTAAAATATGTTTCAATAACTGTCACCTCAGTCAGGATACAGAACTGTTCCATCACCACAAAGAAATCCCCCCTGCTAAGTCCTTGTCAAACCTTTCCACCAATCCTAAACCCTGGTACCTGCTTATCTATGACCGCCATTGTAATTTTCTATCTTTGAGAATGTTACCTAAATCTAATCATTCACTATGTAACTCTCTGGGATTGAATTTTTCTTCACTCAGCAAGATGCCCTTGAAATCCATTTAACATTTATGTATCTATCAATGGTTTGTTTCTTTTTGTTCCTGAGTAGTAGTTCCTTGTCTGTTTATCCATTCACTGTTAAAGGACATTTGGGTTGTTTCCAAATTCCATGTTTTTGGCTATTACATGTGCAGCTGCATGAAATTAACATTCTCCCAGTATTGTTACTTGTTTCTCAGTCTCACTTCATTCATTCAGGTCTGTAATAAAATGAGATATAATATTCTATTTCCTATATATACTGTTTTCTAACTCCCACATTGTAATGTAAGTCCCATATCAGAAAGGACTTTATTCATCTCTCACATCCTGATTCCTAGAAGAATTCTTGATATAAATTATTCTTATTAATGTTTGTTAAGTGTTAAATGTTTTTATAAAACTTACTATTTCTTATTTTATATAGCTCATCAATAATTCCATATACTCCATCATTAGTCTCCATTTCCCACTGAGCCCTTGATCTTGGTATCACTATTTAAAATCAGAATGTTTGCTCTATATTATACAGATATCAAGACTTATCCTAATTTTTCCTTCATACACAGAGACTACGTCTTGTGAATATCTGCTATAATTCTAAACTTCAGTTCCTAAATAAACATCATCAATGCATTTTGAGGGGTGACACTTGTGTTCAGCTCCTCAACTATATAATGCAACTTTGGTGAAATATTTTTTACCTGTTAAAATGTTAGGTTACCATTTTGTAACCTGCTGTTTTTATTTTCATTATTTTGTAGAGAGTTGTGAGTAAATAATAGTATCAATACAGACATTTAGAGAGTATTCATGGAAAAATAAAATCATTTACTTATAAAGCACATTCATAAGACTATAGCCTTAATTATTTTATAGAAGACAGGCAATAAATGATAGAAGATAGTTTAGGTGTGAATAAAATTTCATTCTGAAATACCTGTTGCTAATTTTAGTTCAACAATGGACATGCTAATTGTGAGAAAATACCATAAACATGTGACATGATTCTAATGTCTCAGCTTCCCCATTTTCTGTGTGAGAATATAAACAATGTTTGGGGTCGGTAAACTCATTAGGATAGAGCACGGTGCTAATAATTAATAGGATTTACTTTCTTTAGCCATTTAAAGACCATTGAGAATCTGATGTAGATGGGCGAAAACTGCATGCAAGCAAGACCATGTGTAAACATTTTTACCTTAAGTAATATATAATCTGAATAACTGAAACTTACCAGAAACATACATGTATACACACACAACCCCCTACCCCACTATACAGTGGAGTATGGCTGCCAAATCTAAGACAATGGATGTATAAACTACCTCTCATTATTTCCTAAGCTGTGCTTTCTTATGATTAATTTACAAACATTTTTGAACTTCTACCTTCATGTTCTGTAAGTACCTTGAGGTCTACAAATTGAAATAATTGTACATTTTAAGTATTACTTTAATAGTCAAATGTAAGTTTTTGTAACAGTTTTTCATTATAGAAGACATCTCTCCCTTTACTACATCTGAAAACATAAAGTTTAACTTCCATTGAGATTATTCCACTAGGCAACTTTGTAACTCCAGTTCATTAACTTATTATTTTAAAATTTTATTTGTTCACTCAATAAGCATTTATTGAGCAGTTTTTACAAGCTAAAAGTTATGCTTGTTGTATAGAGTTGAAAACAGTACAGATAATTCCTAAAAACTTATATGTACACACACAGATACACACACACAATGAAAAGCCATCAAAAGAGAATGAGAAGAAAGTTCTAGTGCAGGAGAACAATGTTGAGATAATATAAACATGAAAACTGATATGCCCATTGAATTTATCAATGTGAAAGGGACTTTAGGGATGAAATTTAGGTTCAATAGTTTATTATGATACATCGTTAAGAGTTGTGAAAGAGAAATTGTGAGTATAGAACTTCAGAAGAAAGAAATAGGCTAGTAGCAAAATAGGTATGTGACAAAAAGATACTTTGTTATTGCTCTGTGTGTGTGTGTGTGTGTTTTGTTTTGTTTTTTATTTTAATGGGAAAGGCTAGCATCCACTTCAATATGTGGTTGTAGTTGAACTGTGAAGGCAAGATGATGAAATACATTTCACAGAGGATAATAGATATGCCTGACTCGGTAACATATGCTCCTTCTACTGAAAGTCATAGTTGCTTATTTAATCAGTGCACTGAGAAAAACCATACAAAATTATTACTTTCTTCTGTCAGAAGTTTTCCTTCAATTCTTAATTCTACTTTCATTTACTTGATACCATAATAGAATTTTCTCAGTGTAGGAAATGCTAGATTATTGTAAGCAGAAATAATCCACATTAAACTTCATATTTTGTAATGAATTATAGCCCTGTTTTTCTGTGTATGAAATGCAACATGATGAAAATATAGAGTTCACTAATGTTAACTTCATTGCTGATTGATAATTGACAACCATGTATATTATAGTCTAAATGTTGAGAACTCTGAAAGAGAATAAAAAGTCCTAAAGAAGAAATGTTAGATGTAGAGTGGTGAAGGCATCGAAGGAAAATGGAATATAAGGGTGTAAAGCAAAGGAACATTATTCTTGGAAACCAGCAAAATAAGACATGTTATGAAGGTACATAACTATAAGATCATAGAAGTAAAATAAGGATACAGTTCTTAAAACCTGATTTTTGTCCTATACTTAAATTATATTATTTAATGGAACTAAATCTTTATAATTGATTGTACTGTTTCAATACCTATTCTCAATGATGAAGCCCTTTATCTCTCCCTCAGCCTAAATGTACTTTATTACTTTATTTGACAAATTTACTAAGAGTCTAACATGTCCACAACTCTGAAAAGTACTATAGATAAAAAAAGATGCCCCATTTTGTGAGGAGATCCAACAGGGGAAAAATGTATATAAACTGATAAGCTGCAATAAATTTGCTAAATGTAATTACAGAGGTTACAAAATGTGCTACAAAATGGGAACAGAGAGAACTGAGCAATTATACACCTAGGAAATAGGGGAACACTTTATTGAGAAGGTAATATGTAGATGTTCCCCGAGTAATCAGTAAGAGAATCTTCACAGCCATTAAGAATGAGGAAGATAGATTTCAATGGAGAACTGGGCAAGAAGCTGCAAGGACAGTGTTATCTTCTCACATGCAATTGTAAAGTTCTCATCAGAGAAATTGACATGCCACCTGATGAACTAGAATACGGTAAATAGGAATCCTGTGCTCAGAGAGCCCATATGTCTGTGTTCTGATGTAGAGTACCTCTTCTAATTCCTACCTTCTTTTTGTGGGTATCTTCTGTTATGTATCAATATTGTCATTAATGTGTGTCCTTTTGAGGCTATTTTAGCCAAAATGTTATAACTAGTCTTAATAAAAAGACTGTACAGTCTCCATATGTCATTCTTAGGAGTCTTACTGGTTAGGAGAAAGGTATAAATTGAGCCCAACAATGAATCTAAACTGTATTTCTATTTGACATGGATAGCTTTACAATGCCATTAATTAATTAATTTTATTCCTTTTTTTTTTTTTTTTAGTCTCTCCTTTTTTTTAGTCACTCTTTAATTTTCCGGTATAGTTAACACGTAGTGTTATATCAGTTTTAGGTGTACAGTATAGTGATTCAGTAATTCTATACATTAATCAGTGATCAGTACATAATTCAAAACATTTTTAATGTTTATATATCTTTGAGGGAGAGAGTGTGAGCAAGGGAGGGGCAGACAGAGAGGGAGACAAAGAATCTGAAACAGGCTCTAGGCTCTGAGCTGTCGGCACAGAGCCTGATGTGGGGCTCCAACCCACGAACTGTGAAATCATGACCTGAGCTGAAGTCGGACATTTACCTGACTGAGCCAGGCTCCCCAACATAGTTTTTTAAAGTGTTCTGTCTCCCAATGTATTATGTTGAGTCTGTGGATGAAGAAATCAACGAAACTGACTTGGCCCCTATCTTACAAGATTTATATTTGGGAGCTGGTAGGGAGGTGTGCATTAAATCAACCTTGAAAACATTATTGATTTAAAATTGTGTTGAGTACTACAAAGGAGATGCACATGTTGTTTTAGGAAAAAAGTGAAGCTAAGCTTTCTAAATAGGGAATAATTCCCAGAAAAAGATAAAGACGGATATTATCATAAGAGAATATGGTTCCTCCTGCAGCTGCTGTTATTAATATTTAGTTCAAATTATCAGAGCATTTTATCTTCCATATGCCTGATCACTATTCAGTTTGGCTGCATTTAGTCATCAATTTAGCACTTTAGAAATTAACTAGGTCTTGGTTTCAGAGTCAATACTACTCCTTCCTCTTGCCTGACATCTAGTGGGAGAGAGAATCAGTGGGAGAATCACCAGGGGAAAATAAGTGAAGACAAATCCCTAAAGGGAAAGAGCAAAGAAGATACTTTTCTGGATCACTGTATTTTATAGAATGAGTAAGACTGTACACGTTTATTATGATAGTATGCTTCTCTGTGCTTTCACTGTGTATTCTACTGCGATTTTAATATATTGCCCTACAAATTTCCCTAGTAATTAGCTGACAGTATCCTCCCCTGATGTTGCATCATTGGCTGAAAAGTAGCTTTCTCCTCATTATGGCTTTCTTCTCACTAATCCTGAAATACTACATGCATTTATAATTTAACATGACCTCAAATTAGCTTATTCAAGCTCTTCCTGGAATATGAGGGCACTATTTAATGGCGTTTAATTTTTCTGTCAAATCTAACTTTCAGACTCACAGAGATGAGGATAAATCAGCATATGGATTTCAAGGTTAAGAAATTGACTCAAATATCATACAAAATAATATGCCTTTAAAAGATTTTTTTAATGTTTATTTTTGAAGGAGAAAAAAGATAGTGAGCAGGGGAGGAGCAGGTAGAGAGGGAGACACAGAATCAGAAACAGGCTCCAGGCTCTGAGCTGTCAGCACAGAGTCTGATGTGGGACTTGAACTCACAAATTGTGAGATCATGACCTGATCCGAAGTCAGATACTCAACCAACTGAGCCATCCATGTGCCCCAATATACCTTTTATGTAAGAATTTAATCAATGTATCTTTGTAAAGTGTAGAAGTACACGCAAATGGCCTTAAATAGCATGTCAAAAGATACTTAATTGAGTTAGTTTTACTTCTAGGAGAGTAGAAGTAGCTACTGACATTCATAGTTTCATTACCAGTAGCTCTACCCTGAGATAAGAGGAAAAACATGTATTTACAATCGCTGTATCATTTTTAGGTCTATCGTGTGTGTGTGTGTGTGTGTGTGTGTGTGTGTGTGTGTGTACAGTATGTCACTGTACCTTTAGATGGTTTTCAAGTTTCTTTTTGTAAACAACTAATTCTATAGGGAATTTTTAATTGCCCACAAATAATGAGATAAAAACAGAACTTTCAAATAACTTCAGTTATGAATGCATTAGTCTCTTCCACAGGCAGGCTCACACTGATTAGTAAAATAGAAAGTATGAATATCTTGATATTTCCCGTGGGGAAGTTTAAAAGTAACTTTTCATCATCTTTAATCTCCGTATATTCATTTTCATATTCTATTTTTTTCTGACTTTGCTTTTAAACTCCAGTGTCTTTAGGAAATCCCATTATTTCACTTTGCTTTATGGTTGAAGTTATGGCCTTATGTTTTTCACTGCTCTTTTGTTGTTTTGTGAACAAGGAACTGTTCTCAATGGCAGTGTGTAATAATCACAAGAAAATTATAGTCACAAACATATAAAAGGATAATTGGTCAAGTAGGTTATATTGGGTTAAGAGATTCTCTAAAATTGGCAATTTTCTTTAAGTTATAAAGAAAGTGTTTTCAAAAACTGGTGAGGCATTTGCAAGGAAAAATGTACAGCAATAAAACAGGTATAATAAAAAAGAAGAAATGAAAAACTTTAGATAGGTGAAGGTTACCAGAAACGAATTTAATTGAATGCCAAATACAACCATAGATTATATTTTTAGGATAAATAATCAAATGTATAATGAAAATAATATAAAAAACTCACATAATTTTAATATTGTAGATAGCTAATATACTCGCCAAAATTTGATTACCCCGATAGGGAATAATAAGGGCTAATTGTCATCAACATGGAAGAAACTAGCAAATTATGTAAAAATGCCTGTGAATCTGTATAGTACTTGGGGGAAAAAGAAAATGTGTGAGCCTCTAGAAAATAAAGTATACTTTAAAAAATACCCTTTAACTTGAAAAACTTAGATGTTGAAAGAAATGAACTGAAAGCAGAAATACATGAGTCCTTTTGAAACCTAAAGGCATATGGTAATTCTCTAAAAATAATTTTAGTCATGTAGTACTTAAGAAAAATAATCCTCCATTTGAATACAAAAAGTACTTTGAGGAACACGATACCTTCTATTTGGCCTGAAAGCATAGATCTGTAGTATATTAGAAGTTGAGAAAGCTTTTGAACATATAATGTCACTTTTACAGCATGTACTAAATTAATACAAATTCCCTGAAAATATATTAAATCAACACATTTATTGTATACTTGTCATATAAAGCCATGCCTACCTGTGTATAATATGATCCAGGCCCCATGTGAAGCCATGTAGACATCTTTTGGAATGTTATGTCATTGTAAAAAGGGCCAAGTTCTCCTGAAATGAGAAAACATGTGACCTGGCTTTCACTGGTCTGACACGTAGCAAGAAAACCACAAACCATACTCGTGGACTTGAGCTTCTTAGGCATTATTTGTGGAGTCTGTAAACAGGAACATGCTCAAGTGAAGATGAAGAGGAATGCTAGAAAGTTCTTGAAGGTACAGATTGTTACAGATTTGTTGCTGTATTACCTCCGAGCTGTTTCCTCTGACATCTTCCTAGATGAGCCACTGGATCAAGCTAGATACATACAAAGTGACAGGATGTGGGTTTCACAGGAATTACTCTGGTCAATATGTTTCATGCTCTTATCTAAGGTGATTAAATATGATTGCATACTCCGATTATTTATAATAACTCTGATATCTATCCAGACATGAAAAATCACTAAAAATCTTCAACTTTTATTTTTTTTTTAATTTTTAAAATTTTTTTTAGAAGTTTATGTTATTTTTGAGAGAGAGAGAGAGAGGAGAGAGAGAGCACATCTCATGGTATCATCTCGGCATATCCTAATACAACTAGTGTCAAATTCAGCCTTTAGTATGAAAACATTGTAGGTTAATTAACATTTCACACGTGTGTGAGTATGAGAGGGAACTTGGGTACAGAAAAGCTGAAGCAAGTCAAGTTTCTGAGAAGCAAGTAGTGAAGAATGTTGGTGATAGGTGATTTATGCTGTGTGTGTGCTTGTGAAGGTCTGTGTGTGTGGGGGGGAGCAAGTTGCAGAGCATTCTTAGCCTAACCGTCAGTGCAGGAGAATTGTATAAATACCATCGAAAAAAATATGTGAATATTGGATAGTTTCATCTATTCTGTAGGGACAATGTGAAATCCCTATGGTAAAAATAGAAGATAATGCAACATTGTTTTTGGAGGGGGCACTTCCCTAGTTTATTTCACTTCTGTAAAAGTGTAAGAACTGTTTATGATTGATTGATTCAAAATTAGATATCCTAATAACAGGTCAGGTAATGTATGCTGAAGTCACTAATTGGTCATGCTCAAGGCTTAGTATGCTCAAGCCTTCTGTTCCCATCAAAAACTTCCAGTCACTGTGCTTATTTTTCATCTTCCGTTGGCACCGCTAGGCCAACATTTAATAATTAAACTACAGTGTCAACTTTCCCTGGATCTCCTGCCAGGCTGCTTTTCATTTTTCTGCAGTGGTCAGCAAAATATGATTGGCCTTACTACATATTTATTACGGATAAGCTTTTCTTATCTATAGTCTTTTCTTATGTTCCCCATAGTATCAATTCTAAATGTGTTGTATGTTTCTGTATATCAGTAAAAGAAACTTTACTTATGGTACTGAGAATGTTTAGGTTATTGAGGATTTTCCTTCAGCTCTTCTCTGTTAACTGAAAAATACCTGTATTTTGTGCCTATATTAAGTCACTCTTACTTTCACTCACATTCTTTTCTAGCCTTCATAAATAATTTGTTTGACCAATTAGTGACTTTATATCTTGTTCTTGACTCATCAAAGTTTAATCTGCAGTGAATCAAACTCTTCCTCACTTGAATGTATTTAACAGGCTTTTATCTATGATGATATTGCTAATTAACATCCCTCCCACTTGCTAATGAACTATATAGTTATGAAACAAGTAGTATTGATTTAAGTCAACCACTTAACACAGACTATTCAGAATGTGTCTTATTGCCTGTCACTATATTTAAGTTGTTGTTTTAAATGTTACTATTATATAGATGAAAATCACCAAAATAGCACCATCATTCATTCATGCATTCAATCAACATTTATTAGCTGTACTGGTAAAAAAAAGATTGGTCCCTGGCCTTAAATAATTTACATTCAACTGAGATGGTAGAAATTCAACAAGTAGAAAGATAAATTATCTTTCAGCTGATAATAAGCACTATAGATAAACAAAACCTGGCAGGTGAACAGAAGACTGGATCGTGCTCTTACAAATAGATCAGGAGGGTCCCTCTCTTGTGGCAACCTTTCAGCCAAAATCTGTGGGAAAGGAGAAAGTTCTCCCAAGGGAGGGTCAAGACAACATGTCTAAGGCACAAGCAAGATTAGTCTGTTTAAGGAACTTTCAATGAATCAAACATGTTAAGGGGATAGTGTTAGGGGAAGAGGCCAGGTTACATGAGCTCAAAGGAAAAAGAGAACACAAAGAATTTTGGATTCTATTTTGAGTGAGATGAGTACTCATTATAGGTAAAGCACAAGAGATCCCTAGTCTGACATATTATGAAAGGAGCCCTCTGGGTGTTGTGTGGGAAATAAATAAGTAAGGAGAAGGGGCAAAACTCTTTGTTGTACAAAAACTCTTAAGCAAGATGGCCTTAGAAAATTTGCCCTGGTTTCCAGTGTGGTTCTCCTCTGCCTGCCTATGAGTTTGCTTATTTGATTACTCTCTTTTCTGTTCTCTAAGTGTAAATGCCAGAGTTTTCTCTTCATTGGCTAATCAGAACATTTTCCTTTTTTTCTGGTTTTATTTCCCTGAGAATACTTCAAACTTTTGTAATGTGAGCCAAAAAGGACCAATGGCATTTTTATTGGTTTACAGGTAGTGAGTTTCTCTCTGTTACATTCATATATACACATGCACATATACACATGGGTATATTTGCACGCACACACATACATTTGGTTGGATTGTGTGTAAGTTCGAGAGATCAGTGGACACCTCTCTCAAGAAGATTCAGTAAGAAAAACCTACTCTAAGGGAGCTCTGCAATGTTGCTTCAAATGTATGAAACAAAGTGCAGGGGCCTGGAAGGAATATTGAAAAAGGAAATATTTAAGGATTTAGAAGCTTTAGTGGATCAAAGAGTTGAACCCATTCCCAGGGCAAGAAGATAAATTACGTAATAAGGTAAGTAATAAGAGTAATAAGGTAAGTTGTCAGGAGATATTTTTATCAGTGCCTTGTCCAGTATATTTACAAATAAAAGATTATATGCAATAGATGCTTTATCTGACAAGGTGTACCCAGTATAACTATTAAAGCCTGGGTGAGGAGACTGGGTAGAGTGTATCAAAACTGGATGATTCCTTCTGAGAACCTTATAATTAATATTAAATAAGTATACACTAGGTTTTGTGTAAACAAGATGGGATGGGTAAAATAGTTACTAGATAATTTAAACATTGCTTAGAGCAGAAAACAAAACAAAATCACTATAAAAGAAGAGAGGACTAGAGATATTTTATAGAAGTGTTAGTATAAACATAACCATTAGAAAAATATACAAACCTTCCCTGAAAACAAAAGTACATATTTTTTTAAAGTAGGCTCCACACCTAGCGTGGAGCCCAACACGGAGCTTGAACTCAGAACCCTGAGATCAAGACCCAGATGCTTAATGGACTGAAGCCCCCAGGTGCCCCTAAGGAATAAAGTATCCTTTGAAAAAAAAAAAAAGACACTACAGAGGTGCCTGGGTGGCTCAGTCCATTAAGCATCTGACTTCGGCTCAGGTCATTATCTCCTAGTTTGTGGGTTTGATCCCACGTTGGGCTCTGTGCTGACAGCTCAGAGCCTGGAGCTTGCTTCAGATTCTTTGTCTCTCTCTGCCCTTCCTCTATTGTGCCTTCTCTCTCTCTCTCTCTCTCTCTCTCTCTCTCTCTTTCTCTCTCAAAAATAAATAACCATTAAAAAATTTTTAAAAGCTTTCAGATTGTCAGAAAAACATCTAAAACCCTTCTGTGTGGCAGTAACACATGCGGAAGTAACACGTGTAGAGGTATTTAAAAGGTGAAGACTAAAAAAAAATAGTCAAACATATACCAGGAAAATGCCGATAAACAAAAATAGAGATTGTACTCTTGATATTTAACGAGTTAGATCAAATATTAATTGAGACAAAGAGGACTTTTTTTTTTAATGTTTATTTATTTTTGAGACAGAGAGAGACAGAGCATGAATGGGGGAGGGGCAGAGAGAGAGGGAGACACAGAATCGGAAGCAGGCTCCAGGCTCTGAGCCATCAGCCCAGAGCCTGACGCAGGGCTCGAACTCACAAACCGTGAGATCGTGACCTGAGCTGAAGTTGGACGCTCAACCGACTGAGCCACCCAAGCGCCCCAGAGGACTTTTTTTTTTTAATAGTACAGGCTACATACCTAGCAGTGAAGTTCATACAGAGAACATTAATAAATATTTGTCTAAAATTCAGAACATTGCCAATTGTCATAAATCTGAAACTATGGGAGATACAACCAGAAAAAGTTAACAGTAGCAACAGGCATTTTCCAGGGGTGTAGTAGACCTATAGCACATAACCATAATAGTTAAAGGAGATATTATATGTAACTATGGAGCATGGGCTCTGTGATGGTTAATATTACCTGTCAACTTGGGTGGGCTGTGGTACCCAAACAGTTGGTCAAACATTACTCTAGGTGTTTAAATTAATATTTAAATTGGTGGATTTTGAGTAAAGTACATTGTTCTCTGTCAGTGTGCCTCATCTAATCAGTTAAGGGCTTAATAAAATAAAATGTCTGAACTGGCCCTGAATAAGAGAAGATTCTGTAGCAGATAGATTTTAGATTTGAATTGGAACATCAGTTGTTCTAGGTTGCCAGTTTTCTGGGCCATACAGCAGATTTTGTATGTGCCAGCTTCTGTAATTGTTAGCTAGTTCCTTATAATAAATAGATTTCTATATATATACACATCCCATTTGTTCTGTTTCTCTGAAGAACCCTAATATTGACCTCAATAAAAGATACTACTCCTTTTTAAGGATCTGCAGAATACTCACACACACACACACACACACACACACACACACAAAGAAAACAAAGAAAACTGGTTATCCTTTAGTCCACAAATTTAATCCATGATTATAAAGTGGTATTGAGAAAATGGAATTCAAGGAAGGTTTCCCAGATCATAAAATTTACATGATGGATAGGAAGGAGCCATCCTTGCAGAAGTTGCTGGAAAAACCCTTTAGAGAAAGGGAGTAGAAAGAAAAACTCCCTTGAATTGAGAAAGAAAATCTCAGCATTTTCCAGTAACAAAGTAAGCTTGTGTGGCTGGCTTGCCCAGTATAAAAAAAAGAGACTGTGACATAAAATGATTATGTAGGAGGATTCAGCAAGGGCCACATCACAAAGATCATACTGGAAAAATAATTATTCCAAGATTAATCATTTCATGGGAATTTTTTAGTGATCTGATAGCGTTAAAAATTGTATATAATATTTGCAGAGTTAAAGTAAGAAATGGAGCAGAGATACCAGTAATTAAGTCATAACATGTGGTGACTGGGGTAAGTTAGAAGGAGTGGATATGCAAAGAAGTGGAAACCTTGAAATTTTGCATGTAAGATCAAGGAAGTTTACTGACTGAGTAGCTATAGGGTTAAAAGATAAATCAAGAATGATAGAGACAAGTGCTTAGGATCTTGCTTTGCAGTATAATAAGTGATGAGGTAATTATAGTGTACTATGTAGCATTTGGAAAGGACAGATAACCAGGACTTGGGAGACCAATTAATACATTCTACAGGAAGGGGAATCTAAGCTAAACCAAAAGGGCTAACAGGGAATGGGCATAAATTATTTTAGCCAACAAATAGTATGTATAAACACCTTGGCTAATATAGAGACAATAATAACTATGCTGCACTAAATTGAATTGGTTATAAAGCTGGTGAAGTTATCAGGTGCCAAGTTATGAAGGACCATATGAGGCATATTAAGGATTCTAGACATTATTTAGAAGGTTATAGATACTTCTTGAAAGTTATTAAAATTGGGAGTGACATGATAAGGTTTGCTCTTCAAAAGAACACAACAGGTGCCCTTTAACTAGGAGATTACAGAAAAACATTATTAGAAAAAAAAATTAGACATCTGTTTTAGGAAATTAAGTAGAATAATGGTGGTCCAAACTTGGGTAAAATATAGAGGTCAGAGAGAGCACTGTGGGAGAAATTACGTGATTTAGCTATTGGTACATGATAAATTCCTTATCAGATATAGATATTCATAGGCATTTATATGAAAAAAAATGGACTTACTTTAAAATACTCCAGCACTATTGCAAACCACAGAAAGTAGAACAAATAAGATGGTCAAAATGTTGGTAATTCTTGGATTGAATGGCAAGCACATACATTCTTAATACAGTGTTCTCTTCATTTTTCTCTGTGCTTTTAAATTTCTATTTACAACATTAAAACTAGTGAGGAAGGGGTGCCTGAGTGGCTCAGTCGGTTGAGCGTCCGACTTACGGCTCAGGTCATGATCTCGCAGTTCGTGAATTTGAGTCCCGCGTCAGGCTCTGTGCTGACAGCTCAGAGCCTGGAGCCTGCTTCAGAGTCTGTGTCTCCCACTCTTGCTGCCCCTCCCCCACTCATGCTCTGTCTCTCTCTCTCTTTCTCAAAAATAAATAAACATTAAAAAAGACTTAAAACTAGTGAGGAAAAACACCCCTTAGAACTACCAATGTATGGAAAAAAGAGTGAGGCTGTTTATGTCATGTCTTTTGGTAGTGATAGGAGCAGTATGTAGAAAGAATGCTTTTCTGCCATGTATTTGCAGCACAGTTACAGGGGTTTTTCTGCTCATCTCGTAATAGAGTGTGCCACCTTTAAAACGGAACATGGCCTGCAGTGGGCCTGAAGGCAGCAGGAAGGTTGCTTGTCCATACCGCTGCCATGACCGTGCTGCCTGTAGTGTGTGGGGGGCTCCTCCGGGGAAGAAATCTAGGAGGAATTGAAAGCACATTTTCCACCCCCAATTACAACTTTCAGTTTGTAAGATTCAGACTCCTGAAACTCCCTGATAATTGTCTTTCCCTGATTACATAAAAGATGTTTCAAGGAATTGAGGACTGGGGGAAAAGTGTGCTCATTCATCAAAAGGTTGCTATATATCTCAGTAACATCCTCCAGTTAAGTAAATAAGAACATCTTAAATAAATTACATTATTGGTTTCTGGAACGATTTAAAATTATTATCATTTTAGAGTTTGCTTCCTTATATTATTGGACATAGTAAAGGAAAGCATTTCTATGCAGTCTAATTTCTAAAGAGCTAACTTTCATAGTTTCTTTTCACTATAACAAAGTATAGGAGGGAAGAAATTAGGTGGAATATAGTCTATCACAAATAAAGTGGAAATGTTTCTTGAAAAAAAGAATGTGCATCGGTGCCTGGGTGGCTCAGTAGGTTAAACATCTGTCTTCAGCTCAGGTCATGATGTCATTGTCCCTGAGCTGGAGCCCTGCTTTGGTGAGCCCTGCTTCTCTTCCCTTACTTTCCCTTCCCTTCCCTTCCCTTCCCGTCCCGTCCCGTCCCGTCCCGTCCCGTCCCGTCCCGTCCCTTCTCCCCACTTCCCCCCACCCCCGGGATTCTGTCTCTCTCTCTCTGCCCCTTGCTCACTTGTGTCTTCTCTCTCTCTCACACACACACACACACACAAATGCGCATAAAACCCTATTGCATTTTAAAGAGTAAATGGGAAAATTAGAAGGCGTTTATGAAAAAAATATGTAGATTTTACTTACACGTGTAGATTAATATTACATACTTCTCCCCTTGTTTTCTACAAAGATGGATATAGTCATATTACATAAAATGTTACTGATGGGTATGAATGCAAATACACTTTATAATTATTTAAAATAAGGCCTTAAAATTATAATATCCAATATTTTAATAATGATAGCAAAATATAGCAATTTTATTCTTTTTCTATAATTTGCTGAAAATAAATGTAAATCACTAAATTAGAAAAATCCTCAGTATTAAGCTAAATTATAAATTATACAGCTATAAAGAATAAAACTTAATAGCTATCAAATAACTAAAATTTGGGTAAAATTAGAAAAAAGCCAAGTGAAGTGTCTTCAAAATGAAATAAAGAAAGAAAAAACTGACCAATGGTGCTTTATAGGTTAAAAAATGTGGTTGGGGTATGGAAATAAAAAGAAGAGGAAGTCTTCTAGTTTGACCCCTTACCACATCACAGACCACAGTAACCAAGAAAAATGGCCTGGAGGTGAGATCATGGCAGAAAAGAGATCGGTTTCAGTGGCCTCTGTAATTACTTTCCCCAGTAGATTGTAGAGTAATGAATGCATTGGACATCACCAGCGAGAGCACTCTGACTACAGTTTGTCATCATGATGATCTCCCACCTAGAGCATATGCTTGTCTCAAAAGGAGTTCTTAAAGTGCAGAGAGACATATGGCTCCAATGAAGGAAGACCTGAATGTAAGAGATAATCTATTCTAAAAAAATATACAAAAATTAAACCTGCCGGCTACCTTCTCTCCTATCTCCCAGGATACTGCCTCAAATGCAATATTTTCATTGCGTAAACAGAGATGTAGACAAATGTGTACCTATTCTATATTGACATTAAGCAAAAAGAATATCCATGCATAGATGTTACAAAGAAAATGGAATAAACTACAAAAATTAAAAAAAAATACTAGATGAAGAATATATAACAGGAAGAAAATTTTCATGACTGAACAAAATTTCAAGTACATAAGCACAATTTATTATAAAGAAAATAGAATATGTTTAGAAATATTTAAATATATAAGAAAGAATAATTAATAAAAGTTAAATGAAAATGTGCTGACAGAATTAAAAAAAGGAATGGGAAATACATCTATTTTAATTATTTAACAACATTAAAGCCACATGTTATGGAAAGAAAGAGAACAGACTTTGCTAAAAATAAATTCATGGACCTAAAGAATATGTTTCAAGATTTGACATAAAATGAAAAAGGAACAAAAGTATAAAAATTACTAGAAGAGAACTGTATTCGGGGCTCCTGGGTGGCTCAGTCAGTTAAGCTTCCGATCTTGGTTCAGGTCATGATCTCACAGTTTGTGGGTTGAAGCTCAGTATCAGGGCTGTCAGGGCAGATCCTGCCTTAGATTCTCTGGCTCCCTCTCTCTCTGCCCCTTCACTGCTCGCATGTGCATGCTCTCTCTCTTTCTCTCTCCCTCTCTCTCTCTCAAAAATAAACATTAAAAAAAGAAAATAACCATATTCAGACAAGTGGGCATTCTGTGTAAGCATAATTGATATTCCTGAAAAACAGAGTAACATTAAATAACATATGAAAATAGTTTAAAATGTTTTAAAATGGTTTTTGTGAAGTAAATGAATATAATGTGTAACTGTATTTTCCAAAAAAAATGAAACATTTAAAACTAATTAGGAAAATATAAGTTTAAATGTTAAATGTTAAATTAAGGAAAATGAGGAAATGTTAAAATTAAGGAAACGGTATTTTTGTTTCACAGAAGAAGGAAAGAATACATTCTGTTGGTCTCATACGTCCTTGTAGTAACATTTAAGTTCAGAAAATAAGGATTTTAATGGCCTTTGAAGAAAAGGACTCTTCACGAAATACTGTATTCTATGGTGTTTTTTTTTGTGATTAAAGAAAATAAATTACTTTCATTCCTTTTATGAAGTCAGCATGACAACATAAAAATCAGTCAAAGTGAAACATCTTTTATGGATCACAGACACAGTCTCCTTCAGGTTAACTCTCTAAAATTTTAAATTATTAATTTTATAAATAAACGAGAAAAAAACTATATGAGATGTTTAACTCACCTCCCTTGGCAAAGTGTATATTCATTTTATGTTAAATAATAATAATAACAACAACAACATAATAATTATTTGATACAGTGCTACGGGCTATATTTTGTACCCCAAATTCATATGTTAAAGTCATAACCCCCATTAATTTCAGATGTTACTGTATTTCAAAATAGGGTCTTTAAAGAGGTAACAAGTTATTTGTGGTCATTAGAATGGGCCCTAAATTATTATGACTGGTGTCTTGAAATTCCTCAAATTACCTTCCTTGCTGACATCACACATTCTTGCATGCAGTATATTACCCATTGATTAACATATGTAGATATTGTGAGTTGAATTTGAGGGTACAAGGAAATATACACCCATTAGGCAGCCTTCTTAAATGGTAACACCTGAAAAAGGTTTTTTTTGGTGGCTTCTTGAAATGATGACAAATTTCAGGATCTGAGAATAATTGAAGAAAAATCCAAAAAACACAGTCAGCTCTGAAACGGCAGATAATGGATAAATATTCCAAAGTAAGGAGTGCTATCTTAATCTTATTATTGTGTCTAGTTTTACATTAGAATTCTCTTAACCAAATTCCAATTATCTGTCTTGCCAGGCTAACTGATGCTTTCCATTTTCTCCTTGATTTTCAGACAAATGGAGTCAGTTACATTTACAGCCAGTTATACTATAGTTATGTGCCCTCTTAAGGTCAACCCACTATGCACAGTTGTGCACAGGGAAAAATAGGGTCAGGGATAAAACTATCAGAAACATTTTAAGTGATACACACAAAAATTGAGAGTAACCTAATAAAAATGATAGCACAGATTTACACATGTTAACAGTTGAATGCATAAATATGATAAACGCACTGCACCTTGAAAAGGCCCTGAAGCTTCTAAGTATCAGAAGAGTTGCAGCTTGTTAGTTGTTATGAAGAGGTAAGAAGGGTTATCTGAAATCAGAAGGAAAGTTGAAACACCTGTTGTCCATGGGCATGACTTATAGCATACACAGTGAACTGTGGTAACTAGTAGATGTTTGTATGTGTGCATGCTCGTTTGTGTGTATACTTTTATCTTCCAAGAAGGCTCGATTCTGCTGGGTGGAATTTTATCTGATCACCTAGTGATTCTTGTTGATGAAATCACATATAAGCAAATTTGAAACTAGCCTCGTGCTCAAAATATTCCCTAATATATCAATCCTGTTGGGGCAAATTCCTGTTTAAGAAAAGCACGATAGTAGAATGAACTGTATGTAGAGAATTCTTCAATTCTAAACATTAGGTAATATCATGAAATGTGTATGAATAAAATATATGTATGGAAAGTCTCTTTGAAAACAAGATGCTAAAAAAATAGCATGTATTTAGGTTAGGGTGAGACAGTATAAAAATACAAGGAAAGAGTTCATGTAAACCTGCCTGTATACTCAAACTGCACATTTTTTTCTTAGAGTTCTTGTTTCACTTTAAAGATAGCAAATTTTAGGGGTACCTGGGTGGCTCAGTCAGTTAAGCGTCCCAACTTCGGCTCAGGTCATGATCTCGCGGTCCATGAGTTTGAGCCCCGTGTCAGGCTCTGTGCTGACAGCTCAGAGCCTGGAGCCTGCTTTGGATTCTGTGTCTCCCTCCCTCTCTACCCTTCCCCTACTCATGCTCTGTCTCTTTCTGTCTGTCAAAAATGAATAAATGTTAAAACAAAAATTAAAGACATCAAATTTTAAGTGTCAGTTTTACACTATCAAGGTAACTGATGAAAGGAAATAAAGAGAATTCTAATCACAATATCCATTTTTCAAGAAAAGAAGTTGGGCTTATATCTTCCAATAGATAGATACATTTATTTATGTTTTAGTTAATGTAAAATTATTAATTTTTTAAATGATTTTTCTCTTTAAACACGTTTGGTGGACACTGATCAATATTTTTGTCTGTCATATTAGGGTAGATGTCTCAGTATTGTGTAGCATAATTAACAGTAGCTCTTTGTAACAAATACCCCTCAGTCTCAGTAATTTATTACAAAATTTTATTTCTCCTTCACATCCCTTCCATGGCAAGTTGCAACACTGTCCTCGGTGGCACTCCTCCAGTTTGTGTATTTAGAGTCCTCAAAATTAGTTAGGTCATTGTGGCCTCTTCCGTCTTCTGGAACACAGCCACTATAGTCATTGGAGAATGGGGAAAGGGAATGTGGGATGGTATAAAGGTTTCATGGCCTGGAAGTTCTATATGTCTCTTCCACCTCATCTCATTAGCTGGAATTCAATCAAAAGATTCTATTCTAAATAAAATGGGGTTGAGAAATAATAATCTTTTCTGATGCCTAGCTGATGTCTATCACAAGCCCCTAGAGAATTTTATTACATTTTATTTTGTGTGTTTCAAGTTTTTCTTTGATAGAAAGAGCTGGATCATTCTAAAGAGAAGAGTAATACATTTTTTTTTGACAGCAATACCAATAATAGTAAGACCAGTTTATTAGTCCTTAAAGTGGAATAGTTTTCTCCAGCGTGCAAATGTTCTTGTACTGACTTTCTTGATGTGGCATAAAAATTTCATTCTATTTCAAAATAGTAACTAATAATTAAGGTAAGGGAGGAGGATAGTTGTTGCCATTGTTCATTTATAAAAACTGATTTATACATGCCCCAGTAATTTTGTTCCCAATGAGCAGCAATGGTAGTAGACTCTAATGCTTATCATTCATATGGTATAGTATTTTCAAATGCTAGTTTAACATACTATTGAATAATAGTTTAACAACTAGTGTTGTTGAACACAAGGAGAAAAAAAGAAAACAAAAAGCCCTGTGTAGCCACCAGCCAAAGAAGTCATGAGGAGTAAGTGATTTGCTGGCATATCAAGTGAACTGTTTGGGGGTGTTTCTGATCTCTTTGACCAATAATTTTGTCTCTATGCCATTAACATCACTGTTTAATCATACCGTTCATATTTTAAATTTTTTTTTTTCAACGTTTATTTATTTTTGGGACAGAGAGAGACAGAGCATGAACGGGGGAGGGGCAGAGAGAGAGGGAGACACAGAATCGGAAACAGGCTCCAGGCTCTGAGCCATCAGCCCAGAGCCTGACGCGGGGCTCGAACCCACGGACCGCGAGATCGTGACCTGGCTGAAGTCGGACGCTTAACCGACTGCGCCACCCAGGCGCCCCTACCGTTCATATTTTAAGTCCAGGGCCCACATGGCATAATTTTTCAATTTTTATTTACCCAACAGACTGTACTTAGATTCCATCTTGTGTCATCATGATCACCACCACCATCATCATCATCTCTAATTTATAGATGAGGGAAATAGTGCCTGGTTGAATTTTCAGAATTTAAACCCAGAAAGTTGATTCCAGAATTTGTCCTTCTATCCATTCTACTATGGTACTGATTTTTTTAAGTCTTTAGGCTGTATATCATCAGACAACTTTTATCCCTTTGGAGCACTACATTGTTTGATCCAATTTACAGACTTCCAATCCATGAGCAATAAATTTTGTGTTATTAACTATTCCTATTCCATTTATTATGAATTAGAAAAAAATTAACTTTGTATTGAGCTATTCTTGCATAGATGAACTGGAACCTACTTAGTCAACTATATTAATTTTTTCATACAGTGTGTAATTATATTTTAATTATTATGTTATAATATAATACATTATTTTCCATATTATAGTATATTATTTAACTTGCTTATATTTCAATTTTTGCATAAATTCTCATGAAAAAGAAAGTTAAATGTTTCCTTCTTGACACTAACCTCAATAGATTTTGAGAAAAATTCTTCACTGATCTCATAAAAATAAAAAATGCAAATTGCAGTCATTTTCTGGATTTACAAAGTCATAAAAAGTACAAATAAATAAAAGTAAAATATTATTGGAAACTTTGATATCATCCATATATACCATCATTTATTTCTAGTTTTTTTTTTTTTAATGTTTATTTATATTTGAGAAAGAAAGAGAGAGACATAGACAGAGCATGAGCCAGGGAGGGGCAGAGAGACAGGGAGACACAGAATCTGAAACAGGCTCCAGGCACCCATGCTGTCAGCACAGAGCCTGATGCGGGGCTCAGATCCACAATCTGAGATTATGACCTGAGCTAAAGTCAGATGCTTAACCAGTTGAGCCACTCAGGCGCCCATCTAGGTTTTAAAAAATAGTAGCTAATTAGTATTGGCAAATATAATAATAATAATAATAATAATAATAATAATGATAATAATAATAATAGCGTATTTCTAAATGCCACTCAAAATATGCCAATCTGTTTTAAGAACTTCATATACTAATTCAGTTAATTATTACAAAAACCATATGAAGTTGATGCCATAATAATCACTATTTTTAAAATAAAAAACTAGGTGAATTGGGTCGGAGAAATAAATATAAAGCTTGAAACTATTTCCTCAAGAAAAATTCTATTCTTGGGTTTTAATTTATGAATTTATGAATTTATTTATTAAATTTATGAATTTAATTTATGAATTTATTATTATTATTTTTAATATACGAAGTTTATTGTCAAATTGGTTTCCATACAACACCCAGTGCTCATCCAAAAAGATGCCCTCTTTTTTTTTTTTTTTTTTATGAAATTTATTGACAAATTGGTTTCCATACAACACCCAGTGCTCATCCCAAAAGGTGCCCTCCTCAATACCCATCACCCACCCTCCCCTCCCTCCCACCCCCCATCAACCCTCAGTTTGTTCTCAGTTTTTAAGAGTCTCTTATGCTTTGGCTCTCTCCCACTCTAACCTCTTTTTTTTTTTTTTCCTTCCCCTCCCCCATGGGTTCCTGTTAACTTTCTCAGGATCCACATAAGAGTGAAACCATATGGTATCTGTCTTTCTCTGTATGGCTTATTTCACTTAGCATTACACTCTCCAGTTCCATCCACGTTGCTACAAAGGGCCATATTTCATTTTTTCTCATTGCCACATAGTACTCCATTGTGTATATATACCACAATTTCTTTATCCATTCATCAGTTGATGGACATTTAGGCTCTTTCCATAATTTGGCTATTGTTGAGAGTGCTGCTATGAACATTGGGGTACAAGTGCCCCTATGCATCAGTACTCCTGTATCCCTTGGATAAATTCCTAGCAGTGCTATTGCTGGGTCATAGGGTAGGTCTATTTTTAATTTTCTGAGGAACCTCCACACTGCTTTCCAGAGCGGCTGCACCAATTTGCATTCCCACCAACAGTGCAAGAGGGTTCCCGTTTCTCCACATCCTCTCCAGCATCTATAGTCTCCTGATTTGTTCATTTTGGCCACTCTGACTGGCGTGAGGTGATATCTGAGTGTGGTTTTGATTTGTATTTCCCTGATGAGGAGTGATGTTGAGCATCTTTTCATGTGCCTGTTGGCCATCTGGATGTCTTCTTTAGAGAAGTGTCTATTCATGTTTTCTGCCCATTTCTTCACTGGATTATTTGTTTTTCCGGTGTGGAGTTTGGTGAGCTCTTTATAGATTTTGGATACTAGCCCTTTGTCCGATATATCATTTGCAAATATCTTTTCCCATTCCATCAGTTGCCTTTTAGTTTTGTTGATTGTTTCCTTTGCAGTGCAGAAGCTTTTTATCTTCATAAGGTCCCAGTAGTTCATTTTTGCTTTGAATTCCCTTGCCTTTGGGGATGTGTCAAGTAAGAAATTGCTGCGGCTGAGGTCAGAGAGGTCTTTTCCTGCTTTCTCCTCTAGGGTTTTGATGGTTTCCGGTCTCACATTCAGGTCCTTTGTCCATTTTGAGTTTATTTTTGTGAATGGTGTGAGAAAGTGGTCTAGTTTCAGTCTTCTTCATGTTGCTGTCCAGTTCTCCCAGCACCATTTGTTAAAGAGACTGTCTTTTTTCCATTGGATACTTTTTCCTGCTTTGTCAAAGATTAGTTGGTCATACTTTTGTGGGTCTAGTTCTGGGGTTTCTATTCTATTCCATTGGTCTATGTGTCTGTTTTTGTGTCAATACCATGCTGTCTTGATGATGACAGCTTTGTAGTAGAGGCTAAAGTCTGGGATTGTGATGCCTCCTGCTTTGGTCTTCTTCAAAATTACTTTGGCTCTTCAGTGCCTTTTGTGGTTCCATATGAATTTTAGGATTGCTTGTTCTAGCTTCGAGAAGAATGCTGGTACAATTTTGATTGGGATTGCATTGAATGTGTAGATAGCTTTGGGTAGTATTGACATTTTGACAATATTTATTCTTCCAACCCATGAGCACAGAATGTTTTTCCATTTCTTTATATCTTCTTCAATTTCCTTCATAAGCTTTCTATACTTTTCAGCATACAGATCTTTGACATCTTTGGTTAGATTTATTCCTAGGTATTTTATGCTTCTTGGTGCAATTGTGAATGGATCAGTTTCTTTATTTGTCTTTCTGTTGCTTCATTATTAGTGGATAAGAATGAAACTGATTTCTGTACCTTGATTTTGTATCCTGCAACTTTGCTGAATTCATGTATCAGTTCTAGCAGACTTTTGGTGGAGTCTATCAGATTTCCCATGTATAATATCATGTCATCTGCAAAAAGTGAAAGCTTGACTTCATCTTTGCCAATTTTGATGCCTTTGATTTCCTTTCGTTGTCTGATTGCTGATTCTAAAACTTCCAACACTGTTAAACAACAGCAGTGAGAATGGACATCCCTGTCGTGTTCCTGATCTCAGGGAAAAGCTCTCAGTTTTTCCCCATTGAGGATGATGTTAGCTGTGGGCTTTTCATAAATGGCTTTTATGATTAAGTATGGTCCTTCTATCCTGACTTTCTGAAGGGTTTTTTTAAGAAAGGATGCTGAATTTTGTCAAATGCTTTTTCTGCATTGATTGACAGGATCATATGGTTCTTACCTTTTCTTTTATTAATGTGATGTATCACATTGATTGATTTGTGAATGTTGAACCAGCCCTGCATCCCAGGAATGAATCCCACTTGATCATGGTGAATAATTCTTTTTATATGCTGTTGAATTCGATTTGCTAGTATCTTATTGAGAATTTTTGCATCCATATTCATCAGGGATATTGGCCTGTAGTTCTCTTTTTATTGGGTCTCTGTCTGGTTTAGGAATCAAAGTAATACTGGCTTCATAGAATGAGTCTGGAAGTTTTCCTTCCCTTTCTATTTCTTGGAATAGCTTGAGAAGGACAGGTATTATCTCTGCTTAAATGTCTGGTAGAATTCCCCAGGGAAGCCATCTGGTCCTGGACTCTTACTTGTTGGGAGGTTTTTGATAACTGATTCAATTTCTTCACTGGTTATGGGTCTGTTCAAGCTTTCTATTTCCTCCAGTTTGAGTTTTGGAAGTGTGTGGGTGTTTAGGAATTTGTCCATTTCTTCCAGGTTGTCCAGTTTGGTGGCATATAATTTTTCATAGTATTCCCTGATAATTGCTTGTATTTCTGAGGGATTGGTTGTAGTAATTCCATTTTCATTCATGATTTTATATATTTGGGTCATCTCCCTTTTCTTTTTGAGAAGCCTGGCTAGAGGTTTGCCAGTTTTGTTTATTTTTTTTTCAAAAAACCAACTCTTGGTTTCATTGATCTGCTCTTACAGACTTTTTAGATTCCATATTGTTTATTTCTGCTCTGATCTTTATTATTTCTCTTCTTCTGTAGGATTTGGTGTGTCTTTGCTGTTCTGCTTCTGTTTCCTTTAGGTGTGCTGTTAGATTTTGTATTTGGGATATTTCTTTCTTGTGAGATAGGCCTGGATTGCAATGTATTTTCCTCTCAGGACTGCCTTCGCTGCATCCCAAAGCGTTTGGATTGTTGTCTTCTCATTTTCATTTGTTTCCATATATTTTTTAATTTCTTCTCTAATTACCTGGTTGACCCATTCATTCTTTAGTAGGGTGTTCTTTAACCTCCATGCTTTTGGAGGTTTTCCAGACTTTTTCCTGTGGTTGATTTCAAGCTTCATAGCATTGTGGTCTGAAAGTATGCATGGTATAATTTCAATTCTTGTATACTTATGAAGGGCTGTTTTGTGACCCAGTATGTGATCTATCTTGGAGAATGTTCCATGTGCACTCAAGAAAAACGTATATTCTGTTGCTTTGGGATGCAGAGTTCTAAATGTATCTGTCAAGTCCATCTGATTCCATGTATCATTCAGGGCCCTCGTTTCTTTATTGACCGTGTGTCTAGATGATCTATCCATGGTTGTAAGTGGAGTGTTAAAGTCCCCTGCAATTACCACATTCTTATCAATAAGGTTGCTTATGTTTGTGAGTAATTGTTTTATATATTTGGGGGCTCCCGTATTCGGCACATAGACATTTATAATTGTTAGCTCTTCCTGATGGATAGACCCTGTAGTTATTATATAATGCCCTTCTTCATCTCTTGTTACAGCCTTTAATTTAAAGTCTAGTTTGTCTGACATAAGTGTGGCTACTCTAGCTTTCTTTTGACTTCCAGGAGTATGATAGATAGTTCTCCATCTCCTCACTTTCAATCTGAAGGTGTCCTCAGGTCTAAAATGAGTCTCTTGTAGACAGCAAATAGATGGGTCTTGTTTTTTTATCCATTCTGATACCCTATGTCTTTTTGTTGTCGCATTTAGTCCATTTACATTCAGTGTTATTATAGAAAGATATGGGTTTAGAGTCATTGTGATGTCTGTAGGTTTCATGCTTGTAGCGATGTCTGTGTTACTTTGTCTCACAGGGTCCCCCTTAGGATCTCTTGTAGGGCTGGTTTAGTGGTGACGAATTCCTTCAGTTTTTATTTGTTTGGGAAGACCTGTATCTCTCCTTCTATTCTAAATGACAGACTTGCTGGATAAAGGATTCTCGGCTGCATATTTTTTCTATCCATCACATTGAAGATTTCCTGCCATTTCTTCTGGTCTGCCAAGTTTCAGTGGAGAGATCTGTCACGAGTCTTATAGGTCTCCCTTTATATGTTAGAGCATGTTTATCCCTAGTTGCTTTCAGAATTTTCTCTTTATCCTTGTATTTTGCCAGTTTCACTACGATACATCATGCAGAAGATCGATTCAAGTTACGTCTGAAGGGAGTTCTCTGTGCCTCTTGGATTTCAATGTCTTTTTCCTTCCCCAGATCTGGGAAGTTCAGCTATGATTTCTTCAAGCACACCTTCAGCACCTTTCCCTCTCTCTTCCTCCTCTGGAATACTAATTATGCATAGATTATTTCTCTTTAGTGCATCACTTAGTTCTCTAATTTTCCCTTCATACTCCTGGATTTTTTATCTCTCTTTTTCTCAGCTTCTTCTTTTTCCATAATTTTATCTTCTAGTTCACCTATTCTCTCCTCTGCCTCTTCAATCCGAGCCGTAGTTGTCTCCATTTTATTTTGCAACTCGTTGATAGCATTTTTTAGCTCCTCCTGGCTGTTCCTTAGTCCCTTGATCTCTGTAGCAATAGATTCTCTGCTGTCCTCTATGCTGTTTTCAAGCCCAGTGATTAATTTTATGACTACTATTCTAAATTCACTTTCTGTTATATTGTTTAAATCCTTTTTGATCAGTTCGTTAGCTGTCGCTATCTCCTGGATAGGAGGGGATATTCTTTTGAGGGGAATTCTTCTGTTTTGTCAATTTGGATAGTCCCTGGAGTGGTGTGGGACTGCGGGGCACTTCCCCTGTGCTGTCTTGAATAACTTGTGTTGGTGGGCGGGGCTGCAGTCAGACCTGATGTCTGCCCCCAGCCCACTGCTGGGGCACAGTCACACTGGTGTGTGCCTTCTCTTCCCCTCTCCTAGGGGTGGGATTCACTGTGGGGTGGCGTGGCCCGTCTGGGCTACTTGCACACTGCCAGGCTTGTGGTGCTGGCGATCTGGCATATTAGCTGGGGTGGATCGGCAAGGTGCACAGGGGCGGGAGGGGCATGCTCAGCTCACTTTTCCTTCGGAGATCTGCTTCGGAGGGGCACTGCGGCACCGGGAGGGAGTCAGACCCGCTGGAGGGATGGATCCACAAAGCACAGCTTTGGGTGTTTGCGTGGTGCAAGCAAGTTCCCTGGCAGGAACCTGTTCCCTTTGGGATTTCGGCTGGGGGATGGGTGAGGGAGATGGCGCTGGGGAGCACCTTTGTTCCTGCCAAGCTGAGCTCTGTCGTTGGGGGCTCAACAACTCTCCCTCCCATTGTCCTCCAGCCCTCCCGTTCTCCAAGCAGAGCTGTTGGCTTATAACCTTCCAGATGTCAAGTCCCCCTTGCTGTCCAAACACACTCCGTCCGGCCCCTCCGCTTTTGCCAGCCAGACTCGTGGGCTCTGCTTGGCTGGCAGGCCGCCCCTCTTCCCTGGCTCCTTCCCGCCAGTCCACGTAGTGCTCACTGCCTCTCCGCCCTTCCTACCCTCCTCCGTGGACCTACGCTTGGCTCCGGAGACTCTATTCTGTTAATCTTCCGTCGGTTTTCTGGGTTATTTAGGAAGGTGTAGGTGGAATCTAAGTGATCAGCAGGACGCGGTGAGCCCACCTTCCTCCTACGCTGCCATCTTCCAAGATAATCTGATTTATGAATTTATACTTTGTTCAAAATTTACCATTCCTTCCAGGATTTCTAATTTTTCCATAGACTTGCTTGAATTATGCTTTTAAAATTATTTTTTGTTTCCAATATATATAGGTGTGTGTTCTTTTCTCCTTTCCCACATAATTTATTTAATCAGACTTCCTAAAGTTTTATTAATTTATGGTGCTTATGACCAAAAAAATTATGGCTAATAGATACAATTTACAAAGACATTTTGAAAATTAGAGATACCGATGCACCAAGTATCACAAATATTTTAATATTAGGATATTTAAGAAAATTTAACCTAATATATACTTATGTAGATTTTAAAACATTTTCTAATATCAAGGGAAGTGAGGTAATCAAAAAAACATGTGGACAATCTGAACAGTTGAAAAAAAAGTAAATCTTAAAAATATATGCGTTAAAATCTATAATCCACATTAAAAAATAAATATTTTTTTCCAAGTAGCAATGGAAAATCATGAGGATTTTCCATATATTCTAAAGGAAAAAAGAGTGATTTATTGAGTTTACTAAATTAGAGAAAAAAATATAAACAGCATTCTATGAATACTTTGATAAACACACACACACACACACACACACACACACACAACACACAAAACACAAAACAAAACAAAAACTCCAATCAAATGAATCTTGGGTAAAAACTGAAATTATAGAATTTTTCTAAAATAGTAATATTGAAAATATATTAATATATGTGTGAAACAGAATGTAATTATACCCTTAAACACTTAAAAACAATACCAATATTGCATATATTATAAACATTTAATGTATGTTAACTTATATTTATAAATTACGTTTGCATTATGTATATATGAATATATATTATATGTGTGTAAATGAATGTGTATATATGAATATATATTATATGTGTGTAAATATGTGTGTAAATGTATACATTTTAGCATTAGATTTAGCCAAAAATTTAAAAGTTAAGTGAGCAGAAAGAAAAGAAAAACGATAAATACATTTTTAAGCAGATACCAGTGAATTAGAACACAGTAAAAAGATTTCATAGGAAAAAGCCAGTGTTTTAAAATGAATTAGATAAAAATGAACTCATTTAATCATGAAAAAGGAAAGAAAATCTGCATATTCAAAATAAGATAAAATGAGGAGAAAACCATTAAAAGGGAATTAATAATAAATAATGTTAATTGGTACCACATTTTGAAATAAATTTGGAAATTAAAAAAGTACAATTTTTTGGAAAGTATCAAAATACACAGTAGTGGAGGTACAAAGTCTAATGGGTCTATTACCATATGAAAAACAGAAAATTTTCAAAAAAAATAACACTCCACAAAGAGTAGACTAGAGTATTTTAGATCATTCTTTTCAGTTATTAATGGCAAATAAATTTAATTACATTTATACTGTTTTTGAGAACAGTTAATGAAGGAAACCATAGAAATCATATTTATTTAAGAGTTCAGTGCTGATTGGGATTAATATAGCAACCAATTTCACATACTAATATGGATATAAAATGCCAACATTAAATACTCTCAAACAAAATAAACTACATTTAAAAATTGTCACACCTAATAATCAAGAATTGTGTATTTCATGATTTCAAAGGTTAGTAATTATTAGAAAATATATTAATATATATATTCATGTGAATTAGTGAGAGAATAAAAATTGTACAATATAGTCCAAAAATGTAGAAGTGATAATTTGTACCTTATAACTAAATCAAAATTGAGTAAAAAGTGAAATACTTAAGTGTAAAAATATAAACCAAAAATAATAAATGGGCAGATGAGTTTTCTAACTATGATTAAAAAATTAAAGCTACAGAATAAAATATTAATAAATAAGAAACTCAGAAAGCAGTATGTCCATTTCATATTATAGAAAAAGAGGGAGAGAGAGAGAGACATCCTTCTTAATATATTGAATATCCTAGGAATCGAGAGGAAAAAACAACAACAACAACAACAACAACAAAACACCAATAACCCAGTGGGAAAATGGTAAAAGAATGTCCTGTTATTCCATTTAATCAGGCTTGCTACTGCAACACTAAGCAGTTGTTTGACATGAACAGTGAAAATATCTCTTCCTCATGCAAGTCTGTTTTGGGTGTGACTCTCCTCTCCACTTTCATTATATGATTCAGGGATTTGCTTGCTATCATCTTGATATGTCATCTCAGAGTGTTGTTCTAGAGTTGCCACTAGGGGAGACAAAGAAATGAATAGTTCACACACACACAGTAAGCTAGCTGAAGCAGGAAGTGAGTGTTTAGACCTTAAAACGGTGCTGCTTTCTTGGCATCCATTTTGTTTGGCCAAGTGGCCTGTGGGCGCCTGAAAAGGACACTAGCCTCCTCTTGCAAGTGCATACCCAGATAACAGCTGGAATAATCACAAGCAAATACAAATTTCTGATATGACTCCAACAGACCTTGTGATATACAGTGCCCACTCCCCCGCCCCCCAGTGACTTCCCCTTTTGTACCCTTTAAATAAGACCTCCAGAAAGCTTATGAAAACCCACTCTTTTGGGTTTGAATTGACCAATCCAGCCTAGCCCAGGAACCCCAAGCACTCCAACCTTGGGTTCTAATTTAGTCACATACCCTAGGTTCTGCCTCCCTGCCTGCATCCTGCCTTAAGACCTGCTCCTGTGGCCCCTCCAATTATGCCATGTACTTTCTCCAAAATCCTGTGAGTCATAAAATACAATATTTCATTTTCTTTTTTGTTTTTTTGTTGAAATGAGTCTCACCATCCTGCACCCTGTGCTTCATTTACAGAATTTAACAAAATCATACAATGACACAGATCACCTACCCTTCGAGTTCATTAGAAGAATGAAAGTGAATAAGAAATTTTTGAATCATTTGGGAAATCTAATGACATATTCTTTCAGACATGTATTATCAATTGTTATTAAATCCAGTCGTTGAATGTTTGATGAGGAATTGAAGATTTTTTTCAAAGGAGAAAACTTTGCACTCTTCTAATAAGTGTCTTAAGACACAAATAATGGAACAAAAATATTAGTTCTTCCATGATATGTAGCAACACAGACATATATCACATGAGATGTATTGTTGTCAAAAAATTTAACTTGGATTTAAAAAAGCTGTCAGATACAAATTTTGCTTAGTAGATAATAGAGCTGAAAGAAGAAATGACACCATGAATACACATTTTAAATGTAATGGAATGTGGTATAGTCCATCAGATCTATTGCCTTCAAGAATATATTCAAAGAAATGTACTTTTCAAAATTGAAAGAGGCTCAAAAGACACAATGACAAGATGCAATGTGGTTCTGAATAGGATCCTTATTTAGACAAATCAATTATAAAGGAGAGTTCTCGGTATATTAGGTAAATTTTAACACAAGTATTAATATTAAATAATTATTAATATTTTATTAAATGTGTTCATCTTATTTTGCCCGTCTAGAGAAATGTCTTTATTAAATTTAAACATATAATAGTACTCCTGATATGTTTTAAAAATGATCAAATAAAATATTGTTTATACAGAATGAATATTCAGAAAATGTTAAATTATACATATAATTATTATATATGTACTGATATGCTACTAAGCCTTTCCTTGCAACAATATAGTTTTCATTGTATTTACCCTTTTCCTTTATACATTCACACATTCTTATTTTCTGACATTGAATATTTTCTTTACAAATTATATCTATAGATAAGTTACTTATCTGCTTCTCTCATAAAAATGTTTCCATTACTTTTTTAAAAATTTTTATTTATTTTTTTTAGTGTTTGTTTTTGAGACAAAGAGAGAGAAAGCATGAATGGGGAAGGGGCAGAGAGAGAGGAGACACAGAATCTGAAGCAGGCTCCAGGCTCCGAGCTGTCAGCACGGAGCCTGATGTGGGGTTTGAACTCACGAACCATGAGATCATGACCTGAACCGAAGTTGGATGCTTAACTGACTGAACCACTCAGGTGCCCCTCCATTACTTTTTGATGCTAATTTTATATCTAATAATCTTGTTAAAAATTGCAGAGGGGCGCCTGGGTGGCTCAGTCGGTTAAGCGGCCGACTTCAGCTCAGGTCACGATCTCGCGGTCCGTGAGTTTGAGCCCCGCGTCGGGCTCTGGGCTGATGGCTCAGAGCCTGGAGCCTGCTTCCGATTCTGTGTCTCCCTCTCTCTCTGCCCCTCCCCTGTTCATGCTCTGTCTCTCTCTGTCTCAAAAATAAAAAAAAAAAAAAAAAAAAAAAAAAAAAAATTGCAGAAAGTATGACACAAATTACTAAATTCAAAGTGTACAAAGAATTTGTCAAGATAATTGTCTTTTTACCTAAGTGTGTCTATTTAAAAATGTTACAGAGCTTGGAGAATGTAAACACTTCATGACACTGAGTAGAGAATGAATGATTAATTTAGTAATTCATATTGATGTTTCATAGAAATTACAGGTCACATAAGTATCAAAAAAATGTATATACTCCAGGAAGCATTACTCTCCGGGAATCTTGAAAATTAATGGATTATTTATTTTACCTTTTTTCAAAGCAAGAACATCTGATAATTATATAATAATTAAAGATTTTTCTTTAGTTTGTGCATATATGTGTGCTATTCAGATAACATAAAGAATAAACACTTTAAGTAGTAAAAGACAATGAGGATTGTTCTGTAAAATAGAAAGTATACTCTGTGTTTCATCTACAAATAACCTCATCAACAATCCACTTTCTTTGAGAAGTTAGGTTTCCTTTTTCAGTATTAAATTGGATTGCTTCATGACTCTAAAATGACAATGAACAGTTCTTTTATTTTTATTTATTTATATTTATTTGCTTGTTTGTATTTAATTTAACTTATTTTTTTAATTTACATCCAAGTTTGATTAGCATATAGGGCAACAATGATTTCAGGAGTAGATTCCTTAATGCCCATTTAGCCCATCCCCCCTCTCACAACCCCTCCAGTAACCCTCTGTTTTTTCTCCATATTTGGGAGTCTCCCTGTCTCTGTTTTTATATTATTTTTGCTTCCCTTCCCTTAAGTTCATCTGCTTTGTAGTTTAAAGTCCTCATATGAGTGAAGTCATGATATTTGTCTTTCTCTGACTAATTTCGCTTAGCATAATATCCTCTAGTTCCATTCATGTAGTTGAAAATGGCAAGATTTCATTCTTTTTGATTGCCAAGTAATACTCCATTGTATATATATATATATACCACATTTTCTTTATTCATTCATCGATGGACATTTGGGCTCTTTCCATACTTTGGCTATTGTTGATAGTGCTGTTATAAACATTGGGGTGCATGTGCCCCTTTGCAACAGCGTACTGTATCCCTTGGATAAATACCTAGTAGTGCAATTGCTGGGTCGTAGGGTAGTTCCATTTTTAATTTTTTGAGGAACCTCCATAGTGTTTTCCAGAGTGGCTGCACCAGTTTGCATTCCCACCAGCAGTGCAAAAGAGATCTCTTTCTCTGCATCCTCGCCAACATCTGTTGTTGCCTGAGTTGTTAATGTTAGCCATTCTGACAGTTGTAAGGTGGTATCTCATTGTGATTTTGATTTGTATTTCCCTGATGATGAATGATGTTGAGCATTTTCTCATGTGTCGGTTGGCCATCTGGATGTCTTCTTTGGAGAAGCGTCTATTCATGTCTTTTGCCCATTTCTTCACTAGGTTATTTGTTTTTTGAGTGTTGAGTTTGATAAGTTCTTTATAGATTTTGGATACTAACCCTTTATCTGCTATGTCATTTGCAAATACCTTCTCCCAGTCTGTCAGTTGCCTTTTAGTTTTACTGATTGTTTCCTTTGCTGTGCAGAAGATTTTTATTTTGATGAGGTCCCAGTAGTTCATTTTTGCTTTTGTTTCTCTTGCCTCCAGAGACGTGTTGAGTAAGAAGTTGCTGCAGCCAAGGTCAAAAGACGTTTTTGCCTGCTTTCTCCTCGACACTTTTGATGGCTTCCTGTCTTACGGTTAGGTCTTTCATCCATTTTGAGTTTATTTTTGTGTATTGTGTAAGGAAGTGGTCCAGGTTCATTCTTCTGTGTGTCGCTGTCCAGTTTTCCCAGCACCACTTGCTGAAGAGACTGTCTTTGTTCCATTGGATATTCTTTCCTGCTTCATCAAAGATTATTTGGCCATACATTTGTGGGTCCATTTCTGGGTTCTCTATTCTGTTCCATTGATCTGAGTGTCTGTGTTTGTGCCAGTACCATACTGTCTTGTTGATTACAGCTTTGTAATACATCTTGAAGTCCGGGCAATGAACAGTTCTTTTATGACCCAGTATGTGATCTATCTTGGAGAATGTTCCATGTGCACTCGAGAAGAAAGTATATTCTGTTGCTTTGGGATGCAGAGTTCTAAATATATCTGTCAAGTCCATCTGATCCAGTGTATCATTCAGGGCCCTTGTTTCTTTATTGACCATGTGTCTAGATGATCTATCCATGTCTGTAAATGGAGTGTTAAAGTCCCCTGCAATTACCACATTCTTATCAATAAGGTTTCTTATGTTTGTGAGTAATTGTTTTATATATTTGGGGGCTCCCATATTCGGCACATAGACATTTATAATTGTTAGCTCTTCCTGATGGATAGACCCTGTAGTTATTATATAATGCCCTTCTTCATCTCTTGTTACAGCCTTTAATTTAAAGTCTAGTTTGTCTGATATAAGTATGGCTGCTCCAGCTTCCTTTTGGCTTCCAGTAGCATGATAAATAGTTCTCCATCCCCTCACTCTCAATCTAAAGGTGGCCTCAGGTCTAAAATGAGTCTCTTGTAGACAGCAAATAGATGGGTCTTGTTTTTTTATCCATTCTGATACCCTATGTCTTTTGGTTGGCACATTTAATCCATTTACATTCAGTGTTATTATAGAAAGATACGGGTTTAGAGTCATTGTGATGTCTGTAGGTTTCATGCTTGTAGCGATGTCTGTGTTACTTTGTCTCACAGGATCCCCCTTAGGATCTCTTGTAGGGCTGGTTTAGTGGTGACGAATTCCTTCAGCTTTTGTTTGTTTGGGAAAACCTTTATCTCTCCTTCTAGTCTAAATGACAGACTTGCTGGATAAAGGATTCTCGGCTGCATATTTTTTCTATCCATCACATTGAAGATTTCCTGCCATTCCTTCTGGTCTGCCAAGTTTCAGTGGAGAGATCTGTCACGAGTCTTATAGGTCTCCCTTTATATGTTAGAGCATGTTTATCCCTAGTTGCTTTCAGAATTTTCTCTTTATCCTTGTATTTTGCCAGTTTCACTATGATATGTCATGCAGAAGATCGATTCAAGTTACGTCTGAAGGGAATTCTCTGTGCCTCTTGGATTTCAGTGTCTTTTTCCTTCCCCAGATCCGGGAAGTTCTCAGCTATGATTTCTTCAAGCACACCTTCAGCACCTTTCCCTCTCTCTTCCTCCTCTGGAATACCAATTATGCATAGATTATTTCTCTTTAGTGCATCACTTAGTTCTCTAATTTTCCCTTTATACTTCTGGATTTTTTATCTCTCTTTTTCTCAGCTTCTTCTTTTTCCATAATTTTATCTTCTAGTTCACCTATTCTCTCCTCTGCCTCTTCAATCCGAGCCGTAGTTGTCTCCATTTTATTTTGCAACTCGTTGATAGCATTTTTTTAGCTCCTCCTGGCTGTTCCTTAGTCCCTTGATCTCTGTAGCAATAGATTCTCTGCTGTCCTCTATGCTGTTTTCAAGCCCAGTGATTAATTTTATGACTATTATTCTAAATTCACTTTCTGTTATATTGTTTAAATCCTTTTTGATCAGTTCGTTAGCTGTCGCTATCTCCTGGATAGGAGGGGATATTCTTTTGAGGGGAATTCTTCTGTTTTGTCATTTTGGATAGTCCCTGGAGTGGTGCAGACCCGCAGGGCACTTCCCCTGTGCTGTCTTGAATAACTTGCGTTGGTGGGCGGGGCCGCAGTGAGACCTGATGTCTGCCCCTTGCCCACCACTGGGGCCACAGTCAGACTGGTGTGTGCCTTCTTTTCCCCTCTCCTAGGGGCGGGATTCACTGTGGGGTGGCGTGGCCTGTCTGGGCTACTTGCACACTGCCAGGCTTGTGGTGCTGGGGATATGGCATATTAGCTGGGGTCGATCGGCAAGGTGCACAGGGGCGGGAGGGGCAGGCTCAGCTGGCTTTTCCTTCGGAGATCCGCTTCGGGAGGGGCCCTGCGGCACCAGGAGGGAGTTAGACCCTCCGGAGGGATGGATCCACAGAAGCACAGCATTGGGTGTTTGCCAGGAGCAAGCAAGTTCCCTGGCAAGAACTGGTTCCCTTTGGGATTTTGGCTGGGGTATGGGTGAGGGAGATGGCACAGGCGAGGGAGATGGTGCTGGCGAGCGCCTTTGTTCCCTGCCAAGCTGAGCTCTGTCGTCTGGGGCTCAACAACTCTCCCTCCCGTTGTCCTCCAGCCCTCCCGTTCTCCAAGCAGAGCTGTTAGCTTATAACCTTCCAGATGTTAAGTCCCGCTTGCTGTCCAAACACACTCCGTCCGGCCCCTCCGCTTTTGCTAGCCAGACTCGTGGGCTCTACTTGGCCGGCGGGCCGCCCCTCCGCCCCGACTCCCTCCTGTCAGTCCGTGGAGCGCACACCGCCTCTCCGCCCTTCCTACCCTCTTCCGTGGGCCTCTCGTCTGCACTTGGCTCCGGGGAGTCCGTTCTGTGTCCTCTGGCGGTTTTCTGGGTTATTTAGGCAGGTGTAGGTGGAATCTAAGTGGTCAGCGGGACGCGCGGTGAGCCCAGAGTCCTCCTACCCCGCCATCTTCACAGGATCCTCTGAACAGTTCTTTTAACAGGATAGTCAAAAAATAGTTTCAAACAGAGAGGGAGGCAAACTAGAAGAGACTCTTAAATACAGAGAACAAACAGCGGTTTGAGTAGAGGGGTGGTAGGTGGGGGACAAAATGTGTGATGGGCATTGAGGAGGACCGTTGTTGGTATGAGCACTGAGTGTGGTATGTAAACGATGAGTCACAGGAATCTACCCTTGAAGCCAAGAGCACGCTGTTAACACTGTATATTAGCTAACTTGACAATAAATTGTATTAAATAAATAGATAGAGGAAACTTGGTAAATTGTCTCATTCAGTTTCAAATTCCAAAGTAGGATTATGTCTCTGTGAAATTCTGTTTAATGAGTTTTTTCTTCTCCAGTTTAAAAAAATGACCCCTCATGATGACCCCTCAGGAAAAAAAAAAAAAAAAAAAAAAATATATATATATATATATATATATATATATTGGATATGGTTTAACTCATTTTATGTTCACAGTATTAATTTCCTTCCTGTGCAGACATTTTCTGTCTTCACTATTACTTTGCCAGTGCATCCTTCACAAATAGTACATTGTTCTAAATATGAGCCTCGTTGTTGTTAATAATAGTAAGTAATGCAAAAATACACTAGATTTAGGAAGAATGCATGCTTAACAATTCCTTAATGTCTCACTCTACCCACTTAATTTGCAAATGTTTGAACATAAAGGGAAATAACAAACAGATATTTGGTGTAATATTCTCCACTAAATGTTTTAAGTGTAATACTGCTTAATGTCTTAATAGCAGTCTTGCAGGTTACTCATTATTATCCTCATTTTGCAAATGACACAAATTAGGCAAAGAAACTTTCTCAAAGGCATACAAGTAAGAAAAAGGATTTGAGACTGTCTGGGTAATCCCTGGGTGCTTTGCAATGTGCAATACAGTGGTGTACTACAAAATTGCACGTGACTCAAAAGGATAGTTTCTTAGATTATTTTATCTGAGTAACTCTGAGAAGACAAATGTTGAATGAAAATTAAGAAAATATTTAGCTACTAGCTTTTATCTGTTGCTAAGTTTTGCATAATACTATGCAATCAAAGAGTATTTATATTTTAGATATACTCAGTCAAAGATAACACTGCATTAAAAGACATGTTTTGGCAAAGTAAATATTATACAGTATTTGTATCTTCCACCATGTCAATAAGGGGAAAATCAATTAAGAAAAATAATGAAGTATAGACTCCTATAAATGTTTTGATTATTTCTTTCTGTGGTTGCCTTTCTCATCATAAAGCTTATCTGCTTAGTGAGAAAGGTTATAATTTCCACTTAAAAAATCATGTACATAAACAAACCAATTGAAAGTTTTAATAGAAGTTAAAATGTTGACTAAGTTAAGCAGCCTTTTCAAAGTCAAATAAACATTGTAGATTACACATATCATTTTCATAGCTTTTACTTTTTATTTGGCATATCAATTCCAAAATGATTTTTCACAAACACTTATAATTTCATTAATTTTAGTATTTCACTTCCTTCCTTGCTAAATACAAGTTAATTTCTAGGAATAATAAACTATTTTAATAAGTTTTATATAAATGTAGATCTTACTGAAATATAATTATATGTTATAAATCCCAAATAAGTTTTCACAACCCTAATTGCATTTTCATTGTCTTCAGGAACTTCTGTGTTTATTTTACTTCCTATGAAATGGATCACTACCATTCAAAATCTTCATTTGTGTTTATTTTAAATGTACTTCTGTCTGTGAAAGTATATGTACATAAGTGATATGTAAACATACACAGAAACAGCTGCTTCTTTGCTTCCAGCTGTGTATTTGTTAATATGCTCTTACCTCTTTTCTTTGTTTCTCCTTGGTTTGTGTTATTCCAACACATTCAGTTCTTTCTCAGAAAGTTACCATTTTAACAATGTGAAAATATTTTCCTAACATAAACAATAGATCTTCAAGCCTAAAAGAGGAGGGAGAAAATGAAGATTGGTAAATGTCAGGAGAACTTGGCATTCAAAGAAAGCTATGAGGGTGATTCTGTATGAAATATTAAATAAAAGTGAGATATTCAATATTATGTATTGAAAGAAGAAATATGTAAAACCTATATGGAAATAAAATTCTATCAGTATAATAAAAAAGGAACAAAAGTCTCTAGGAATAAAACAATTATGTATAACAGTGGGTATGTAAATCATTTTCAAGAGCTCTCACCTTAAAATAAAAGCAAGTGGAATATACTTTAGTGCCTCTCAAAACTAATTTCTACAAACCAATATTTTGAAGAGGAAGAGATGAGAAGTTCAGCTTCTACTGGAGCAACATTTTTAATGTTTATTTACTTTTGAGAGAGAGAGAGAGGGTGAGCGAGCAGGGGAGGGGCAAAAAGAGAGGGAGACAGAATCCCAAGCAGGCTCCACACTGTAAGCACAGAGCCCCATGTGGGGTTCGAACCCACGAAACAGGAGAACATGACCTGAGCCGAAACCAAGAGTTGGATGCTTAACCAACTGAGCCACCCTGGCACCCCCGAAGCAACATTTTTAAGTGCAGAAAGAAAATCTGTGTTTCCAAGTAAGTCCCACTCTTCTGTTACTTTGATAACAGTGTTATTTCTATTTAATAATATTGATGATTCTTAGCCTTTTCCTAGAAATGGTCCCTTGTCCATGTGTCTTAATCTGCTTAGAGGAATAAAGCAATCTTTGAAAATTTGTTCATTCAGTATATAAACATTAACTGTTACATTAACATACCTTCTTTAAGTGTTTGAATATCAGTCGTTACTATATGTGGAAAAAATAGGAAGCAAAAAATTTTATAATCAGAATACATATATTTAGAAGGTAACTTCTAAATTTCATTTGCTTGAGTACCTTTTATCCTGTTAATATGTTTGATTTTGAAGATCAGTAATAAAGCCAGTTGAACGTTTGGAATTGAGAAATGACCATTTAATTTCTAATGTTTCAATTCCTATTAGCATGTGATATGCTTTGACTATTCTCCCCTTGAAAAACTGCCTCATCATTTCTCTGTTTTTCTCCTCTTTTTTTAGCTACTGATTTTCAATCTTGTATGATAATTGCTCTCTTTTCTTCTATCCCAGAAATCCAGAAGTTTTAGGTGGTGGTGTCCATTAGAACAATGTGTAGTGATGGAGATGCTCTATCATCTGTGCTGTCCAGTAGAGTAACCAGTAGTCACATGTGGCTCTTGAGCTCTCAAATGTGACAAGTGAATCTGAGGAAGTGATTTTTAAGTTTCATTAATCTTAATTAATTTAAAAAACAGTTATAAAAAAATAACCACAGGTGACTAGTGACAACTGTAATGGACAGCATGGATTTATGACTCAATCATTCCTAGCTTTTCAAATAACACACACTCTCAAGTCTTTCAATTTATTTCCATTGCTTAAATACTCATTCTTCTGCTGATCAATTTCAAAACTATACATTGAGGTAAGATTTTGCCATAATTTTAGTAAATGAGACCTCTGTATACTTAAATGTCCAAGCAAGAATCCAAAGTTAAGTTTCTTGACCCTGAATTATCACCCATATCTTCTCATTCATAAATTTCTATTTCATTTCTCTCAATTTTTTAAAAGTCAGTCCAGCTGTTTCCTTCATTGTCATTACTCCATTCAGGTTGTAACAATCTACTATCTAAATGAGAGTAATGGCATTCAGATAAACCTTCCTGATCCTAGACTTGGTTTCATGAAATCCATCTCAATGATACAAGTGAGAATTAGCCATCTATTTTACAAATATGTTTGCCAGATTCTTATATCTATGCTTATGGCATATATATTCTTAAGCATTTTAAATTGGTAATCTCAGATCATTAATAGCCAAGTTCAAGGCCCTTTTAACGTGTCCCTGAAGCTATCATTACCGTTGCTTTCAGAATTGGGTCTTTACACATGCTATTTCCAACTGTTTAGAATACTTATTCTCCTGTAAACCCCAATGCTTGTTATAAAATTTTCTCTAGTCATACTTTGGGTTTTTTGCATGTGTACAGGTTAATTCATCTATGATTTGTTTTTTCCAGCTAGCCCTGTCAAAGCCTCTCTACATTTCTGAAACAACTTGTGGTATTGATATAGGTGAAGAATGAAGTTCTGGGATCAGAATAAGCTGTCTGGGTTCAAATCACAGTACTCAGATTACTGGCCTTGTGATGTTTTGCAAATCAATCTTATAGTGATTGGGTTCTGCATCTGTAAAATTTGAATCATAATTGGATATCATCATAGAAATTATTATGACTGTATTTGAAATATCATGTAGTAAGGCTTAGGGCTAAAAAAGACTGGCACAGAGTAACTGCTTACTGTACATAAACTAGCACTAACAATAATGAAGATGATAAGAATTTCCTCTATGATGTAACTTTTAACTTTGCATTGCAGTGTTCTGTGTATGTATCTTAATCTTTTGAAAATGAGAACCATAAAAGACAGTACTATTTTGTTATTATATACCAAACACATAGAATAGAATATATTTATTTAACAATAATTAACAAAAATATTTGTTAAATAAATGAACAAATACGTGCATAAATGAATGAAAATTTTCAGGGAACTTAGAGGTATGGCTGATTAAATTGTATAGTAACTTGCATACTTTGCCCTTTTTATTTCTAATAAAGCATTTAATTTGCCTGTGATAGAGAATAAATTATTAGAAAATCATTTGCTGTGTTCAACACACACACACACACACACACACACACACACACACACACACATAGAAAACATATATTTTGTTTGGAGGTTGAATGACCACCTCAAATTTGATGATTTACTGGAAGAACACAAAAAATTCTTCCTTCCTTCCTTCCTTCCTTCCTTCCTTCCTTCCTTCCTTCCTTCCTTCCTTCCTTCCTTCCTTCCTTCCTTCCTTCCTTCTTTTCTTTCTTCCTTGTTTTCTTAGAATTCCAAACAGCCTCCATCCCACAGACCATGAGATCATGACCTGAACTGAAATCAAGAGTTGGATGCTTAACTGACTGAGCCACCCATGTGCCCCATGATTCTATATAATAGTAAATTATACTCATGGCCAAGGTTTATTAAAGCCACAGATACACAACAAAAGCAACAAAACAAATGCAGATTGGATGGAGTCCAGAAAGAAGACACAGGTTTCCAACTTCCTTACCGAAGGCTACACAGAACTTTCTTTCTTTCTAGAAGCTTACTACAAGAATATGTGTGGAATGTCTCTGCCTATAGAAACTTAGTTAAGTCTAAGAATCTGGGGATTTATGAAGGGCAGGTCACATAGCCACATCGTATTATACTCCCAGCCATAGCAACAGAAAGTCAGGACCCCCAACAACCAAATTACACATCATCAATCTTGAATTTTGTGCAAAGAAAGCCTGAGAAACTGGTACAGCATGGTACATTGTTCTAATTAAATAACAAAATCATCAATCACTAACATTAAGAACCTTCTGAGGGCCACATTCCCAGGTGTTGGCCAAGGACCAGTCAAGATTCAGAGTTCTCTTGGAGATATGCAAGTAGTGAGCAGTCATACCTACTATTTAACTCTTTCCTAACATGTAAAGAAATAATCTTCATTGTAAGAGCAAAAGGCTTACTATAGAAAATTTGGAAATTATACAAATATTTTACATTTAAAAACCACCCTAGTCACAAAACCCAAAGAATGGTTAGTATTTTAAATGTTATTTTTGCAGGCATATATTGCTAGTACAGTTTAATCATATTCCCAGTTTGTTTTATTAGTATATTAATGTTTTCCAATGACTGACAAAATAAAAATTTTATTTTAATTGCTTTATTCTTTGGTTTAAATATGATTGCTTAACTTTTTATGTTCATATTATTATTACTTTCTTAGTTTTACAAAGGCTGTTGTATCTATGAAATTTTTTTCTATTTGTGGTAATTTCTTCAGCATACCTTCAGAGAAGAGAAAGTTGTTGGCAAACCTTCACACAAATCTGATAAAGTCTGACTTAGACTTTAGGGTTCTGGCTTGGCATACAAGGAATGTGGAAGTCCTGACTCTGTCCTAATAACAAGTAAAACTGTGGTCACAATTTCAGCAGCAATAATAATAAGTGTAAATTCTTGGGTGTCACCCTAGAACAAATAAGCAGAAACTCGGGGGTGGAGCCAAGCAATCTGTGTTTTAACAAACCATCTTGGTGATTCCAACACTGGCCAAAGTAAGCAACTTGGGACAGCTCTGGGTTCTCAAATGAACTGCAGATTTTAGAAAAGAAATGAATAGAAAATCTAAAAAATAATGATTTTTGTAATCATGGCTTAGGATTTCCAGATGGAAGAGAGGAAATGCAGCAAAAGGAGAGAGATGAGAGTTGGTTCACATGAAGTTTTGCAGAGGCATTAGGAGCAGTGTTTAGGGCTCTTTTGCTATAGCACCTTGTTTGGAAGGAAGGAATGGAGGGAGGAAGGAAGGGAGGAAGGAAAGAAAGAAAAGAGAGCAGGACCAGTATTTTATTCACTCTTGCAAGTAAAATACCAAGAGCTAGCTAGATTCTAGGCCTCAAACTGCATTGTCAGATGTCTTTTGCTTTCTCTTGTTTATACTTTTCTCTCTTTGGTGTTGGCTTCAATCTCCAGCAGGTTCTTTCTAATGTGTAAAAATGGGCCTCGGTTTTTTTATGCTTTACGTCCTTAAAATTGATCACACCTATGTCAGTGATCCCGGAGGTCTCCAATTGCTGCTGCACATGACTGGGTTCAACCCTGTAGTAACCACTGCTCTGGAGGATTGAAATTCAAGAAGACTGATCTGAGTTATGTGTCCATTCTTGTATTGGGTGGGGTTGACCATTTGACATATTGCCTCCCCAGGGTGACCTGTTCTGGGACATAAGATAGCCCTGGGGAGATAATGAGCAAAATGCAGTGCTACAGATGGCTGCTTTATAAGAATTGAGCAGATATATTTGTCCCTTTGGAAATTTTGAGGTAAACTAGCATATGAGGCAAATAGACTCAGTCCTAATTCATTCTTGGCATGAAAATTAACTGGGTTTAGTCCCAAAAGCTTAAGCAATAATTTGGAAGCAGTCTGACTCAGCAGCTTTTATAACTTCCTAGGTGGCAGGGCAGGATTCTGAACTATTGGAGAGAATTCAAGTTAGATAAAGACTAAATAGTGTCCATTCAAATTAGTGACAAAAAACCATTGGTGACCTTGGCAACAAAAGCTACAATGGATTGACAGCAAGGGAGCCAGATGGCAGTGCTTTGAGAAGTGTGAATGATAAATGAGGCAACAGAGACAGGGGGAAGAAAATGCTTTTAAAATGTTACATAGTAAAGCAAAGTTAATGAAAATAGAAGTTTTCTCAACTTCTAGAAAATATGATAACAGTCTTTATCACTGTGTTGTAGAATTACAAATAACTATAATTTTGTTCATATTTTTCATACATTCTAAATTTACTACATTGAACATGTATTACTTTATAGTGAGGAAAAAAATAAACAGACTTTTAAAAATAAGCATTTAGGCTAAAACCCTGAAAATGCTGTAAGGCAAAAAAAATGCATCAAACTCAAAATCCAGTTTCCGGCGCACAACCAAATAAGGTGAACATCTGGATCTCCTGAAGCAAATGGAGAGTTGTGTGCTTGGCCCTGTAGCTGCTCAGTAGATCCAGTGAATTCACAGAAGAGTTCAGGTTTAGACCCCGGAGCTGTTATGGCAAACTGTACATCTAATTGACAGCTTTTCTGCTCAAAACATCAATAATCATTCATTGTGGGCTCTAGATCCTGAGCAAGACTCTGAGGGCTCATTTCAGCAAGTTATAGCTTTGCAGTAACCTTTGCAGATTTATATAAGGATCTTACAGTGTAAAGGACAAAGTGGGACAGTGTTAGGGACATGTTCTTACTCACTAAAAACCTAGGTTAAAGCTCTGCCTTAAAAAATACACACACGCACAGGTGCGCGCGCGCGCGCACACACACACACACACACACACACAGAGCTATAAAACCAAAACTTTCTATCATTTTCCATGTGTTCTCAGCTAAAATTTACTGAGTCAACCGCCTATGGAGCCATTAATTTTTAGTTTTCCATTGCATTAAAGTGTAACGCAATGACAAAAATGTAGAGAGCAAATTATTGATATAAAGATATCTTGATAGATCTTAAGTTATTCTTGTTATTGTTCTAGTGAAAATAGTTTGAAGATTTACCTTTACTGCTAGATGATGGCTCATATTTGAGGAACTCAGCCCCTTTACTGGGAACAATATCTAGACCTGTATAGTCCCGTATGATAACCTCCATCTACCTGTGGCTATTTAACTTTAAGTTGAGCTAGATTTCAGTAAAGAAAATTATTCAGCCATTCTAAATACATTCTGTGTACTCAATAGCCAGATGTGGCTGGTGGCCACCATACATTTCCATCATACAAACAGTTTCTTTGAATAAAACTGGCATAGATGTAGACTTCTTGGAAGTTAACGGGTGCCATTTACTCCAGAAGCTGGGTAAGAATGATCACTTTTGTATTAAATGATGGCTGTAGCAGAGATGACTAGGTTTCCTCAGATCATCAATATTCATTTATTAACTGATATTAATAATAATCAAGACTTCATTTCTCACCCTTGCTTGAAGTTGATAATACCAAGTGACTAAATTTCAACTGCAGATAAGCAGTCGTGCCTTTTAGTGGTCTGCAGGAACTTTCTGAAGGAGAAAGCTGACACTTGGTCTATACTACTTCATTGAGGAAATGAGCTCCATCTTGGACTACTAAGGTGAAGGTCATAGCTAGAAATGATGAGGTGGAAATAAGATACCTGAGATCCTGATGGGCCAGCACTGCCGTATCAACCCAGGGTAGAGTAACTGGAAAAGAACTATAGCTGTACCATGTTTAACCACTGTATTTTAGGTCTTTATAACTCAGGCACAAACCAGAGAATAAAGAATTTTGTGTGGTAGTACACATGGGTTTCCATGATGGCAATCACCTCTGAATCATCAGAGGACCTGGCTTTTCCTGGCAAGTAGGTGTAAGAGATGGAAAACAGGTAACTGCTCTTTATATTGAGAGAGTTGTGCAGATACAGCCAACTGCTGATTCACATTTATTCTTTTGTCTTGTTGACTAATTGAATAATGATTTGGTTAAGAGAAAATGAGTACTTCTGGCTTTATCAGCCTGATTTCTTGTAGCTTCATCTAGCCATATGTGTACCTCTGCCTGATGATATGTAAGAAAAGTGTACTAGTCTTTTAAAAACATTCAGTGTTCCCATATAAAAAGGGACAGAATCAGCTTGGGCATGTCCTTTGTCTTTTTCCCTTCACTCTTTTTCCTGATAGAATTTTAAAATGGTACCTAAAAGTGGAGCAACCCCCCCTACAATACGAAAAAGAAAAATTTTACATTAAGAAGAGCAGAGAAGTTTTGTTTCATGATAGCAGTAAGTCACAAACTATTGAACACAATGAGAAAAATCAGATTTTATTTGGTTAAACCACTATAGAAGTATCTTGATACATGCAAATAAATAAAGTGCTAAATGTTACAAAGGCTTTTATAGAAAAGGTTCTAGGTATGGATAGAGACTTTCACCTATAATGCAGGGCCATTTAACTCTTGATTTCTAGGATCATATGTGAAGAGGGCAAGGACTCATGTAGAAGCAGTAGTGGAATACATCAAACCCATAACCCCATTTCTGGTTTCAACTTAGTAGAAGCTGTAATTCTATTACTGTTCTTCCATGTGGTTATAGTCAGAGTCTCAGCCAAATATCTCCAGTGGGCGATCCATTTCTGTGCTTCAGAGGCCTCCAGTCATCTCCTTTTCCAGATCATGATTTAACATTTTGCTTACTTGTGCCTTTGAGCACCCCTGGAAGATTTCACTATCCAGTGAATGAAATCAGAATTTCCTTTTGTTTCAAATAAAATTCCTCGTATTCATGAACCTCTGTAATGGACATATCTGGAACAGGCTTATAATAATTTATCGGTTGGTTGAAGTTTCATTCTCTCTGCTGAAGAGAAATAGAAACTCGCTATGACATCTTGAAATTACATAGAAGGGGCTGGGAGTGTGGAAACATCTTTTCTGTCATTAAGAGAAAACCAAGGTGATTATTCTAACATATGAAATGAATTCGTAATTATTTTTAAAATTATTTATAAAATTATCTTACAAATTTACTTTACATTTGTAATTTAAAATGTTGGGGCACCTGGGTGGCTCAGTCGGTTAAGCGGCCGACTTCGGCTCAGGTCATGATCTCGCGGTCCGTCAGTTCGAGCCCCGCGTCGGGCTCTGTGCTGACAGCTCAGAGCCTGGAGCCTGTTTCAGATTCTGTGTCTCCCTCTCTCTGACCCCCCCCGTTCATGCTCTGTCTCTGTCTCAAAAATAAATAAACGTTAAAAAAATGTCATATATTCTACCAATACTTCACATATTACTTAAATTTCCCCTCTCACGTTCATAGATTCAGTTACTCAATATCATTTATCTAGTTAAGTACCTGTTGACAGCTGCTAAAATATATCCGCCCCCAAGGGAAGAATTAACTTCAGTCTCACTTTCTATAGGTTACCCAGATATGCTACAGATTTTTCAACAAGGCTTATCAAAAAGTAATCATTCAGTAAATTTGTGAGAATTTAATTTAGAGGAATAATACTTAGTCATAAAAAGCATAGCTCTAACCCAACATGCTTTATTCCAATTTATTTAATGTACAGACGTTCATCACATATTCAGGACATTGCCATAGCTGTTCTATTTAAAATGTCAATTCTAGGGGGCACCTGGGTGGTTCAGTTGGTTGAGCATCTGACTCGGGATTTCAGTTCAGGTCATGATCTTGTGGTTTGTGGAATCGAGCCCCCTGTTAGGGCTCTCTCTCCCTTGCCCTCTGCCTCTTCCCTTGCGTGCATACTCTCTCAAAATAAATAAATAAACTTAAAAAACATAAAATATCAGTTCTAGGATCCTGCTATAGACTATGATGAAGTAGCTAATCTCTGCTGAGGCTAGTTATAAAAGGCAAAACAAAACAGTTGCTTATAGGTATCAGAGAGCAATTACCATAACCAGGACAAGAGAGACCCAAGTCCAGAAATACAGAAAAACATGATGATTTGAACCTTGTGTTCAAAACAGTTTTTCCTTCCAACGAATTTTGTATTTTCATTATTTGGCACGGAGACCAAACCAAATTGGGTACTAGTTCTTGTGGCAGAGTCCTTGGACTAGATAAACAAAATCTAGAATACAGGGATACTAAGAAGTTAGAACATGAGGCATAAGTCTCTGAAGAATACAGAGCTGCAGAGGGGTAAGACTTTTATCCTGGTTGCAGTTTGCGCTTGATAAGATAATTTACACTAAACAACACTGCCCTTGGAAAGTTGGGAAACCTAAGGTAATACATGCTGCTTAAAGGATAAATTCTAAGCTTCGTGAGTCTTGGGAGATACGAATGTAGGCTTGGGGATTTCTAAGAAGCCTAGAAAACAGTCTAGTCATCAGAATACTTTTGAGACCCTTGATGTCTTAGGCCCTTAGGATGCAACCCAGTAATGTACCACTGGTCCACTGGTTTTCATTATCTCCCTATCAACTTAAATCATTATGAGTGGAAGATAACACCATCCAGAGATTCTGTACTTACCCATTCACAATTTGTGTAGTCAGTCAAAAATTATCAAACATGATTTGACACATGACCAGTGGACACAATTCTCAGGAAAAGAGAGGGCAGAATTCCTTATATAGATTATCAAGATACTGATGTTATGAGATCCAGATTTTAAAAGTAAAACCAAATTATTAAAAAAATAAATATAAAATGATATTCATCAGAGGTATGGAATCAAGTTTTTAAAGCTAATATAAATAGTAGTACGCAAAGTATTATAATGCAATGTAGATTTTAAAATGTGGGTTGAGCTGCAAATAGGGCCTAGAAGAAAAGAGAGTTAATACATCAGAAAATACATAGTAAGAAAATATAAAGATGGAGGCAAACAGAGTGAGAGAAAAAGAAGGGAAACACAGAACAGACATGAAAAAATATGTCAAAAACAGTGACATATTCTTACATGTGATAACTAGATTCCTAAAAGGAGAGGAAAGAGTAAGGGGCAGACACAGTATTAGAAACAATAAAAACAAAAAACTGAACACAGTGAAAAAAACCAACCTCCTGAAATACATCACTCTACATTTTCCTGATTCTCTAAAAAGTCACAGAGTATAAATATCAAGAAAACCACGTCTAGAAACATTGTTTTACTGACGGTTTCCACAACAAATTACCACAAACCGAGTGGCCTAAAATAACAGAAACCTTTTGTCTCACAGTTTAGGAGGCAAAAGCCTGAAGTTACTGTGCCAGCAGGGGTGTGCTCTTTCTGGAGGCTGTGGGAAGAGTCCATTTCTCACATCTTCCAGCTTTTGGTGGCTTTCCCGCATTTCTTGGCTTTCCTTGGCCTGTGGCTGTGTCAGTCCAATCACTGCCTCCATATGCACATTGTCTTTTGTTCTGTGTGTCTCTGTTAAAACAGCCTCTGTCTCTCTCCTGTGATTGCACTAGGGGCCACCTGGATAATCCAGGATAAACTCTTTTTCTCAAGATCCTTAACATAATCTCCTCTCTTGCCAGAGAATATATTTACAGGTTCTGGAGATTCGAAAGTGAATTATATTTGGATGGTTGGAGCATTTTTCAGCCTACCACGCACATAGTAATACTACTACTGAAAGACTTAGGCAAAGAGAAAAATCAGTATCAGCCAGAGGAAGCAAGACATGTTACCGTAAAAGGAGCAGCGGCAGGGGCACCTGGGTGGCTCAATTGGCTAAGCGACCGACTTTGGCTCTGGTCATGATCTCACCGTTTGTAAATTCAAGCCCTGCGTTGGGTTCTGTGCGGACAGCTCAGAGCCTGGAGCCTGCTTCGGATTCTGTGTCTCCTTCTCTCTCCTCCCCTTGCCCCCCCCACCTCCGTCTCTCAAAAATAAATAAGTGTTAAAAAAATTTAAGGGGCACCTGGGTGGCTCAGTTGGCTAAGCGACCGACTTTGGCTCTGGTCATGATCTCACCGTTTGTAAATTCAAGCCCTGCGTTGGGTTCTGTGCGGACAGCTCAGAGCCTGGAGCCTGCTTCGGATTCTGTGTCTCCTTCTCTCTCCTCCCCTTGCCCCCCCCACCTCCGTCTCTCAAAAATAAATAAGTGTTAAAAAAATTTAAGGTGCACCTGGGTGGCTCAGTTGGCTAAGCGACCGACTTTGGCTCTGGTCATGATCTCACCGTTTGTAAATTCAAGCCCTGCGTTGGGTTCTGTGCGGACAGCTCAGAGCCTGGAGCCTGCTTCGGATTCTGTGTCTCCTTCTCTCTCCTCCCCTTGCCCCCCCCACCTCCGTCTCTCAAAAATAAATAAGTGTTAAAAAAATTTAAGGTGCACCTGGGTGGCTCAGTTGGCTAAGCGACCGACTTTGGCTCTGGTCATGATCTCACCGTTTGTAAATTCAAGCCCTGCGTTGGGTTCTGTGCGGACAGCTCAGAGCCTGGAGCCTGCTTCGGATTCTGTGTCTCCTTCTCTCTCCTCCCCTTGCCCCCCCCACCTCCGTCTCTCAAAAATAAATAAGTGTTAAAAAAATTTAAGGGGCACCTGGGTGGCTCAGTTGGCTAAGCGACCGACTTTGGCTCTGGTCATGATCTCACCGTTTGTAAATTCAAGCCCTGCGTTGGGTTCTGTGCGGACAGCTCAGAGCCTGGAGCCTGCTTCGGATTCTGTGTCTCCTTCTCTCTCCTCCCCTTGCCCCCCCCACCTCCGTCTCTCAAAAATAAATAAGTGTTAAAAAAATTTAAGGGGCACCTGGGTGGCTCAGTTGGCTAAGCGACCGACTTTGGCTCTGGTCATGATCTCACCGTTTGTAAATTCAAGCCCTGCGTTGGGTTCTGTGCGGACAGCTCAGAGCCTGGAGCCTGCTTCGGATTCTGTGTCTCCTTCTCTCTCCTCCCCTTGCCCCCCCCACCTCCGTCTCTCAAAAATAAATAAGTGTTAAAAAAATTTAAGGTGCACCTGGGTGGCTCAGTTGGCTAAGCGACCGACTTTGGCTCTGGTCATGATCTCACCGTTTGTAAATTCAAGCCCAGTGTCGGGCTCTGTGCTGACAGCTAGGAGCCTGGAGCCTGCTTCGGATTCTGTGTCTCCCTCTCTCTCTGTCCTTCCCCCACTCATGCTCTGTCTCTCTCTCTCTGTCAAAAATAAATAAACTTAAAAAAAAATTTAAGATCGAAAAAAATGGAGCAGCAGTAAGAGTAATATCCTACTTTTCAACATAAATGATCTAAGTAATAAGACAATAAAATGAAGTTTTTAGCCTACTTAAAAAACAAATACCAAACCAGAATTCTGTAACAAATGAAAATATCCTTTATGAATAACAGTAAAGAGTCATGGCTAGACAGTAAAATCTAAGATAGTCATCAGGAAATCAATCCTAAAGAAAATATTTAAAAAAAGGTCTTTAGGCAAAAGTAAAAGTGTATCACATAAAATTGCTGAACAACAGAAGGTAGTGAAAAGCATAGGAAAGATAAGATATGTGGATGCACTTCAATACAATTAACTGTTAAATCATGATGCTGTGTTGGTGGATTAAAAAGTACATTGTATTAAGGTATATGACAAGGATAGCATTATTGGTGAGATGGGGGTAAATAAGTACATGGTTTTATGGTTCCTGAGTTACTTGGCTGGAAGAGCCAGGGTTTGTATGAGAGGTGGTAAAAGAAGTAATTGAAGATTCAAGCCAAGGGTTCATCGTATAATCCCTTCCATCATGGCTAAAAGTAATGTATAATTAACATGCTAACGGATAATATGTGACAGTAAAAGACAATTTCTTTTCTTTTGAAAGAAAATTTTTTAATTCACAATCGTGATAAAAAGAAAGAAATGAACAAATCTCAGAAAGGATAAAAGGGAATAAATACTTATGAGGTAGATTTAAACCCATGACTTACAGTAAATGAAAATGTATTAACTGCTCTCTAGTGTATTTTATTATTGTTCATTATTATTTACTTTTGATTTTGGCTCAGAGGGTCATGAACACAAGGTTTGTGGGTTTGAGTCCCACATCGGGCTCTCTGCTGACCGCTCCGAGCCTGGAACCTGCTTCGGATTCTGTGTCTCCCTCTCTCTCTCTGCCCCTCCTCACTTGCTCTCTCTCTTTCTCTCTCAAAAATAAATAAACATTAAAATTTTTTAAAAAACACAACAAAGGGAAAAAGTAGGATAATGAAAAGCATTTCAGGATGGAAAGCATCGAACTTCTGGGAAACGCCATATTCTCACAGTCTAAGCCAGGCCTCTAGCATCATAGTCAAGGGAAATTACTGAGTGCTGGAATATGAGAGGTTGCGTTCTTTGAGGTATGCCAGAAATTAAGTAATATTTAAAAGATCTATAAACACATTAGTGATAAATACCACCATTTAAAATGTCCCTCCTTATGTAGAATAATGCTTATGAAGCATGTTTTAAGATGTCTGCTTCGTAATTCTTGTTTCAGGCCTATATATTTCTCTGGCACTTATCTAATCTGTCACTGTGGAACATTGTGACATTTAGTCTGCTCTCTTGATACATGGCCTATTTGATCTGGATTCTCAAGTGCCCTGCCCAAATAGAATTTTTAGATGGTGTTTTTAATCACCATCCAGTACTGACATTTTATTATGCGATTCCAGTGAACTCTTCCTCCTTCTTTCCGATGAGTGATATATGAGGTTTTCTTATGGCAGAGAATGAAAGACTCTTTATAAATTTCATCTTCAATAGAAGAGTCCTCTGTTAATACATATTTCATAGGCTGTCGCAGGCAGTCTACCTTTCCTTGGCGCTCTCTGCCATTTTCATGTTTGGAACTTACTTTGGTGATCTCCTGTTTCATGATGTCATAATCCAAAATCGGATATACTTGTATTGACTGTCAAACATGTCATCTCTCTTCTCAAACTATGCCTACTGGCAGTTTAATGCAATGGGTAGCTTTTTCAGAAAGCTCTTAACAAAGTAAAAATCAGAAAGGAGGAATGACGGAAAGCTGGCATCACATTAAAAAACAAAAACACAAACATTCCCCCTACTTTGGAGTCTTATGATTATTGATGTGGAAAAGTATGTACTTTCCACATTGAATTTATTTGGTATGAAGAATCACTAATCTCTAAACCATTCACAGTAATTTGCCTATTATTTTATTAATGTCTATATTCATCAGCGATTTATTTTTAAAAATGTTCCCAGTTTTTTCATTAATATATACCTTCTTGAATTAATTTTTTTTCCAAAGTGGAAATATAATTTTAGAATTAAGCCGTGATTCTCCATCTGTCTTTGCGTTAAATATATAGGCTATTATCTACATTTATATAAATTAAAGTACCTTGAAAAATACCAAGGAATATTCAAGAGTTTATGAAGGTGGTCAACTGTTGCATTAAATTCTAATGTAAGTGCAATTCTCTATATAATCACTGAAAATCCGAGTGAAAAGTGAAAAAAAAATCAAATATAAATGGGAGTAGTTAAAACATTGTAGTATATACAGAAGTTAATATTTCACCTCAACTCAATAAATACTTCTTGTGTTCCTACTGATTTTAAAGCTACATGATAAGAGTGGAGTTTGAGATAGAGAAAAGCCTCTACCAAAAACATTGAACCCACTGCTTGCTTTCCATTTCAGTGACAAAAGGATTCAATCTCCAGAATATTTGTCAAAGAAAGCAGATTTTAAAAATTAAAACACAGGATTTTAGGATTGATAATTATCTTTTGTAAATTACTGTACACATTCAAGTCTTTCTGCCATTTTTAATTGGTTTGGTTGTTTGCATTTTCAGTATTTATAGCAGTTGACTTATATGTTATGAATGAAAACCTTTTGCCAGTATCTCTATTGCAAACACTTACTCCATTGTTGTGACTTGCCTTTACAGTCTTATAATGGTGTGTTTTAATGAGCATTCTTGACATTAACGAAGTTCAGTTTATCAATATTCTCCTTTAAAGTTATTCCCTTCCTTAATGAAAATTAACTATTCCAAGTTCATGAAGACATTTTAAGTATATGATTCATCTGGAATTGATTATTGCCGTTTTTAGAGAACATAAAAGTCATAATTTCTTTTTTTTTTTTGTAATAAAGGTGTTTAATTCATCAATTGCTATTTATGAAAGAAAAAAAATTCTCTCCATTTTTGGACTATCTTTTTAGGTCCAATGGTCAATTTCTTTTTTTTTTTTTTAATATTTTTTTTCAACATTTATTTTTGGGACAGAGAGAGACAGAGCATGAACGGGGGAGGGGCAGAGAGAGAGGGAGACACAGAATCGGAAACAGGCTCCAGGCTCCGAGCCATCAGCCCAGAGCCTGACACAGGGCTCGAACTCACGGACCGCGAGATCGTGACCTGGCCGAAGTCGGACGCTTAACCGACTGCGCCACCCAGGCGCCCCTCCAATGGTCAATTTCATTTAAACTTACATATTTTTCACATTGCTTTAATTATTGACACTTAATGAGAATTGTAATCATATGGTAGTATAAATCCCCAGGTTTGTTTTCTTCAGTAGTATTTTCGCTATGGCGCTAAGTAGTTCCATATTCAGTTTAAGTCATTCTGTTATCTTTCATACATCTTTAAAATCATTGTGTTAAATTCTTCCAAAATGCCTACTGGAATATTTGGGGGATTTAATTGAACCGATAGGTCGTTTCTTGGGAACAAATGTGCTCCCAGCACATTTCTAGGCAAACACCATCTCTTCACATCTAATCTTAGGCCTTTATAAGAGGTGTTATATTCCAGAGAAAACACTAAATGCTGGTATATACGATGGGTCACTTTCTTTGGGACTATGCCAAAATTAAATAAAAATAAATACACACTGAAAACAAATTAATGATAACATCATTAAAAATGTCCCATTTATTTAGAATAATGCTTATAAGGACCTTTGACTTTTTATGATTTAAAAATTTTTAATCCATGATCATACTGTAGTTCTCCACTTCAAAACAGTTTCTGTCTTTGGGGAGCCTGGGTGGGTCAGTCGGTTAAATGTTCGACTTTGGCTCAGGTCATAATCTCACGGTTTGTGAGTTCGAGTCCCGGGCTCTGTGCTGGCAGCTCAGAGCCTGGAAACTGCTTTGGATTCTGTGTCTCCCTCTCTTTCTGCCCCACCCCCACTCACACTCTGTCTCTGTCTCTCTCAAAAATAAACATTAAAAATTTTTTAAAAAAGTAAAACAGTTTGTATCTTTCTTTTTCTGAGGGATAGCTAGCATTTACTAAAATGCATAAAATTAATCTCATGTGTACATTTCTGTACCCAGTAATCCTCACCATATTAAGGAATAGAACATCCTTCCAGCATCCTTTAGATTCTCTTCTGTACCTTATAGTCTTCGGCTCTTGCCTTAGTAAGCCACTCTTCCGATTTCTATAAATATCAGTTAATTATGTGGCTTTGTGAAGATAATTGAATGGAGTTATACAGAATATACTACTTTGTGTTTGGCTTCTTTCACTTCAGCATACCTTTTTTGAAATTCATGGTTTTGTGTGAACTGATATACTAACATCAGTCAATATAATATACAATTAATGAATATGCTAAGTAACTAATATAGTGATATTAATATAATGTTAATTGCATGGATATGTCAAAGTTTATCCATTTGCCTGTGAGTGGACATTTTGGTTATTTTTCCATTTTGAATAATCTGGGTTGAAGTGTGGGTAAAATTACAAGACTGATTCATTTGATACATAGATTATTTTAATTATTTTAAAAGCAATGTAATCTTCTGTGATATCTCTGTTCCTCCTGGTGATGCTAAGTAGTATTGTCTCAGCTTGTTTTACTTTATTTTAGTGCCTTACTGTTAACTCAGGTAAATTTGAGTGAGTATGTAATATTCTTGATTGTTTCCCCATTCTTTTGTTGTCCCCAAATGCAATGTGTTTTATTGTGAAGAAGAATTTGTGTAACATATGAAGAGACAAAGGGCGGTATTTATGATTAGTGAATACCTATCTATGAATTGTTACATAGGTCTGTCTTCTTGTTCTATATTTTACTTCCTTGGCTGGGAAAGGAAGCAATTATGAGAATATTATACATTAAAAACTTTCAACCACATGTCTGTCTGTGTTCAGTATAATTACATGTTCTTCACATCTCTGCCTACAATGATAATATGGATGATTACCACTGCAGAATAGGGCATGTGCTCAGCATTTGCTTGATTTTCTCTGCTTTCTTCAAAATGACTGCTTTTTAAAAATTCTTTTTAAAGTTTTTTTTTAATGTTTATTTATTTTTGATAGAGAGAGTGAACAAGGGAGTGGCAGAGAGAAAGGGGGACAGAGAATCTGAAGCAGGCTCTGCCCTGAGGGCAGAGAGCCCAGTGGGGGTCTCAAGCTCATGAACCCTGAGATGATGGCCTAAGCCAAAGTCAGACGCTTAACTGACTGAGCCACCCAGCTACCCCTTTCAATGTGACTGCTTTTAGATATGTTTTCCATTGAAACACATCACACACAGGTGATACAATGTCTTAACTAAATGTTACTAAAGTATGGGATTATATGGTTAAAATATGATTTTGCCATAGTTCATTTTGTGTCCATTTTTGATATAGTTTAGACTGTTAATTAAAACAATTTTTTTTCAACGTTTTTTATTTATTTTTGGGACAGAGAGAGACAGAGCATGAATGGGGGAGGGGCAGAGAGAGAGGGAGACACAGAATCGGAAACAGGCTCCAGGCTCTGAGCCATCAGCCCAGAGCCCGACGCGGGGCTCGAACCCACGGACCACGAGATCGTGACCTGGCTGAAGTCGGACGCTTAACCGACTGCGCCACCCAGGCGCCCCTTTATTGGAATCCCTCAAACTTTGTTTTTCTTTATATTGTGTTTCATTTTTATTCCGTTCAAAATACATTCTTTTTTTTTTTTTTTTTATTCTTCTTTGACCAGTGAGTTACTTAAAGGCATGTTATTTAATTTCTCAATATTGGGACATTTTCTGTATATTGTCCTATTATTGATTCCTAATTTAATTGCATAGTGGTCAGAGAACATACATTATAATACTTGCATCGTTTTATATTTAATGAGACATTTTGACTCTAGATATATTCTATCTTGGTAATTGTTCTGAATGTACTTGAAAATAGACTGAATTTTGTTTTGGATAAACTGTTCTAAACAATTTAATTAGGTCAAGTTGGTTAATAGTGTTGTTAAAGTCTTCTATATCCTTAATGATTTTTCTGTGTACTTTTTCTATCAATTATTGGGGAGAGTAGCATTCAAATCTTGTGGATTTGTTTATTTCTTCTAGCAGCTATATCATTTTTCTTTACTTATAATTTGATATTCTATAGTTATGTTCATGAATGTCTGGGATTATTGAGTTGTCTTGAGAATATGACCACTTGGACGTTATGAAAGGATTCTCTTTATCTTTGTTAATAATTCCTTATCTGAAATATACTTTTTATGCTACAAATATAACCATTGCAGCTTTGAATTCTTTAGTCAACATGGTCACATTTTCTCTTCCTTTTATTTTTAACCTAGTGGAGTCTCTCTATTTAAAATTGGTATTCTTTAGTTAGCATGCAGTCTAATCTTGAATTGTTATCCAATAAGACAATCCCTCCCTTTAACTGGGTATGTTAAGAATATTTATATATAAGGACATTATTGATACCAGTTGGTTTCTATCTACAATCTTAATAATCACTTACTGTTTATCTCATCCATTCCTTGTGTCCCCTTTTCTCTTCATCTTCTTTCTTTTGGATTAATTTTTTTTTTCTGAGTCCACCTTTTCTGATGTTTTAAGCCTATTAGCAATAAATCTTTGTATTGTGTTGGTTGATTGAAGAATAGTCATCCATCCATACACACACATTCCTTTTAGGGTCCTTCACTGTATTTTGTTTTTCTCTATTTATTATGGACATATATCTATATCTATACATCTATATCTGAATATCTGTAACTGCATCTATTTATCTATCTTAGATGATGATAGACACTTTCCTATACTCAGAAAAATTATTTGTATTGTAACATGAAGATTTTTGCTGTGCATAAAATTTTAGTTTTTTTTTTTTTTTTTTTCTTTTACAAGCTTGTTTATTGTGTGAATATATTTTGGACCTATTTATATGCTATAACTTATTATGCTTCACTAAGAACTTGTTTATTCATTTTTTATTGATGTAAAATATACATTATATTAATAGATCATAGCTATCATTTCTTTTATTTTTGAGATTTTTTGTTTTACCAAAATTGTCATAATTAACAAAAAATATTTCTACAGCGTATATTCTAATATTTACCTCCTTATGAATACATGGTACACTCTTTCTAGGCTGAGTGGGCCCAAAGTGAAATTGCTACTCTTTTGATATGCTAAAATTTGGTTTTCCAAATTCAATACAATAATTTTTATCCAATTTACACTTCATTCAATAGTTTACTGAAGTTCCTATATTTATACATCTCTTGAATAATTGGTATTGTCAGACATAAATGTATTCTCTGGTTAATGTAAAATAGTATCACATAGTGTGTATTAACTTGCAGTTCCTTTGATCATAGTTTTCGTTTTTTTCACCTTGGTTTTGATTTGTAGTTTTTACATACATTATAAATACTAATCTTTTCATATGTACCTGAACTTAAAATATTGTCAATTTTATGGGATAGCTCTGTCTTTGATTTTGTTGTCTGACATAGGCCTTTTATTTTTTAAATGTAGTTAAATATTCTAACCCTTTCAAATGTAGACTGTACATTTTGTATTCAAATAAGCTGTCATAAACTGGGGTCATCATGATATTCATGTGTTTTCTTCCATACTTTAAAAAATGTTTGCTTTTCATATATAGATCCTTAATCCAATTGATGTGTGTTAATACAGAACTTTTTTAAGGCATACTCCTGATGGTAATACCAGGGTTTTCAATAATATGAAAGGAGGCTTTATGTTAATTCCTCAAGTTGGAGGAAAGCTTGGGAATTTCTACAAAAGTCATTTAGTTTCACCTTTTCTTAGCATATATTTCCTTCTAACTGAGTCCTAGATATACATAGGTTTCTATGCCACTTTGTTAACACACTTGTTTTATTTAATCATTTCGTTAAGGGTCCCTACTGTATTTCTCCAGTCAGAATGATCCTGTATAAATAAATATTTAATTCCTAGATACTGGAGGCAGTATTTGAAGCAACATGCATAGTGTCTGTGATTTCACTCATAAGTTTCTCCATGGACTTTATGGTCATTCTTTGAGTCTAAACCCCAGGAATTCTAGGTTCATTTATTTTGAGCTCAACAGTATGTTTAAAAGTATATTATGTAAGGTTTTTTGTGAAGCTGTATGTATAGGTTTGTATTTTCTCTCATAAGACATATTGATGGATATAATGCTTCCTTTAGCCCTGAATTGTTTTCAGTTTTCTAATATACATTATTTAAATTTTATTTTTATTATCGATTTCAAATTATATTGTACCACAATTAAAAGTTGTCTTCTCTGTGGCATTTATCCTTATGGATTTCTTAATGATTCCTTTGTGATCACTTTTGTGATAAATGTTTATGAATGTTACATGTGACCTCAAAAGGGAACATTAGTTTTAAGTTATTTGAGTTATTCAGTTGTTCATAGACTTATTAAAATGTATGTGCTTGGCATGTCTATTTCTGTAAAAATTTGTGTACAAATGTGCTAATCTGATGATTTTCCATTTTTGTGACGTTCATAATGTCTTTTGTGAATATACTCTATATATCATATATATATATATGTATTTGCTTCATGTATTCCGAGTCAGGTTTGCAATATTTATACAATATAATTGATTGCTGTAATTTCTTAGTGGCTCGTTTCTTTTAATTCATTAACTTCATATTAATATCATTAATAATTAATTGACAATTATTTTGTTATTAAACTCCAATTAGTCGAAAAGTAAGTAATCGTCTAATCGTCAAAATGATTATGAAATCCATCTTATTAATTACTAAATTCCTTTAATCTCTGCTAATGGACTTCATATTAAAACACAGTGATCTAATATTTAGTGTTTCTATGTGGGATTTCTATTTTGCATGCTATCATTTTTCATTGCCCTTATGTTCAGCCTTTCCATGGCATCCTGTTTCAGATGGGCATTCCAGCTATTGCTACCCTTTAAAAAGATGCACAGTTGAACCTGAAGTTGGGTGACAGTTAGTACATCTGTTGACCCTATTTACATTAATACAAATTATTGATAGAGGTGTGTTTACTATCCAGTTTTTAACATCCTGATTTCTCTGTGGTAGTTACTATTGACTGACTAAACCAAAACCCATACCTAACCCTCTTTTTCCCTTCAAAGCAATCAATTACTGTCATCTACTACTTTTTTAAACTGGTGGATGCACGTAGGCCCAGGCATCTGAGAAGGAAAAGCAAATGTAGCCATTGGCACCATTCCCCTTTGCTCTTAATCCTGTTAAGGGCAAAGAGCCAGAAGCTGTGCCGACCCTCTCACAGCCGCACTCTATGTGTGCTGATACACAGCTGCCTGCTGAGGGAGATGGGGGAGGGGGGCGACGGGGGGGGGGGGGAGGTCGACTGTTTACTGAATAGCTGAACCAGTGTGAGCACATTGTGTCCCCCGTCCTGCATTTTCATTTTCTTTCAACATCATGTTTTAATCACCCTACACTCTTTAATAAATTTAAGCTTAATTAAAACTTGAATTATACTTTTAAATTTAAGCCTAATAAAACTTAAATTACACTTTTTTCTGGGCTCTGTTCCTTCACAGTGTTTCCTCTCTTACTGACTAGTTACCAGCATCAACTTGTCCCGCAGGCCAGAAACCAGGGATCATTTGTGGTTACCCACTCTCACTCTTGCCCCATACATATTTGCTACGGACTTTAGTTCATTGTATATTTTCTTGAATTCACCTCTGTATTCTGCCCTTTGATACTATAAACGTTTTCTGGTTTACCCTCCACCTTCCAGGCCCCTTTATATACATCTGATATTGCTATGAGGAAACTTGTTAAAATTCTACAGTAATTATGCCAGTCCTGTTATTAAAATTATTATGTGGGCCCCAAGATTTCAAAATGATTTTCACACTCCTTGTCTTAAACACACAATTTCTCAATAGGCCATCTCTGTTGAACTCCTCCTTTGCAAGCCCACCTTCACTCCACATGCTGACCCCTCTTTAGTCAGTGGAGAATTAATTATCTTCTCTGAATGTTGAACAATTTAACAGTGTTGCATCTAAATGCAGAATATTATTTCAAAAATAATACTATCTTTTCTTAAAATCTTGAAAGGAAAGAACACTAACTCAATCTTTCCCAAAACTCAGCACCATTGTAAATTTCTACAAGCCTTCCTAGAAACTCTCTTCATAGTTCTTAGATGCTCCTGTGCACACCTTAAACTAATTGAAGCTGTTATCATTGGGTGATATTTCTGTCATTTATTCTGACTGGACATTTATCACAGTGCAGTCTTAAAATATTCTTTTAAATCATCTCTTGGCTGCACCTTTGAAGAAACTACTCACTACTCTGAATCTTTTGATCACCTTTTCAGATTTTCTCAAGCCACTTTTTGAGAACCTTGTTGAAATGTTTTCATACTTCCTCAATAAATCACCCCAACCAGATTATTACAAGTTGTTCTTTCTCTTGGTTCAGTTTAGAGCAAGCAAATACTCATATAGTGTGGTTTCATGACACATAAGCTGTTTGTCCATATCTGGGGTACTTCCTTGTTCATAGCTAGTTTTCGGGGTGTTAAGTTTGGGATTCACTATGAGTGAATCTCTTGGCTTCCTAATATCTGGAAGTTAAATGGCATTTTGAAAAAAAAAGAAATCTTACTTAAATATAACACAAATTGTGAACCATTTGAACTGTTTTTTTTTTTTTCTCTCTTAATATGGTACTAAACGTATATTTGCATTTTAAGCCATTCATAGCTTCTAGGCCTGTCTAAAAGCAAGTTGATGATTCCTCTATTCATGTGTAATAAGATAAGGGTTTGATTGAGCTCCATGCAAGTATATGTGCTCCTTGTTGCCTTTCCATATTGCAGAGAGAAAATGCTAGCACCTTCAAAATGTAGACATTTTATCAATTGAAAAATAGAGTGTACTTTCAAAGTTATTCCCCTGTTGCTTCCAGATCGATTAATACATGTACAGTGCCTGGCATGTTGTAGAGGTGTCAGCCGATATTCTGCTAGAAAAGGGAGGTAACTCAAAGTGGCAAGTTTTGAGAAGAGCTTAATAAAGGGAAACCAAAGGGAAAGTATAGGACCTTGGGGTGCCGTAATTACCCAGAGCCCTTAAAGTGCCGTGAGGCAGCAAGGTCACTGGAAACCAGGGCGAGTTAGCTGTAGGAGAGAACTGCCTTTTGAAAAGCTGAGGTTTCTTGTAGGGTCACAGCAGGCCTACGGCAACTACTAGAGCAGTGATCCAGGATAATGAATACTACCGACTTAACTTTCCCATGTCTATTAGATCTAGTGTTTCCAGTGTTCTGGCCCTCAGATGCAAGGGATCCCACCGAGTCTATACAGGTTAGCTTCCCAGAGCAGACAACAGATAACAAAATGGAGAATGAATTGAGTCACAAAGGGAAGACCTCCAGAACAGTCTATTTCATTACCCCCTCAGCATTCATCCTTACATTTTATTTTGGTGAAAATGTAATTTTTACAATGCAGGAGAACTTGAAGTTCCAGAAGCTACCACATCAGCATTTGCTGATGTCAACTCAGTTCAACTTCCCCCTGAAACTGAATGTATTAGACATCATTAGTGTTCTCCATATAAGGCAGTGAGGTTAAGGTGGTGTACTCATTAATATAGCACAGTCTTCGCTTCAGTGGATGAGAAGAACTGAATTTGTAATTATGTCTCTATATTACTAGTACTTCCTACTACTTCACTTTCCCTCAAGTAGCCACTCAGTTGAATGGCTACTTTAACCAATGGGGTGAACTTAACCTTCATATTTTGGAATAATTTTTTGAGTTTACCTCAGTTTTCTATTAACCAGGATTATAACGTGAGAAGGTAGTAATAGGGATCCCGAATAAATAACTAGAGTTCTGGACACTGTCCTGCTATCTTTCATAGTGTAGCAGAAACCAGTTTTCTTCTGGTGACTGAGATAAATCTCCCTGGTGAGCACATACTCTCTTTCCCTTCGTGTTCAGTCAACAACATGAGAATTCCAATCTGGACAGATGACAGTCATATTTTTTGCAATTCAGTGGAATTTTAACTGTATTCCTCAGAGAAAACATGCCTTTATTAGGCTCAAAGATGTCCAAGTTAACCAAGTCAAAAATTGTGATTTTGAAAAAACATTCTCCAAATAATTTTTAGGGATAATCATATAATTTGTCTCCCCTATGCCTTGGTTCCCAGTACTAGGCATTTTGCTTGTGGAAGAGATGACATAGCAGATGCTGGTTTATGGCAGTTGCCTTATCCTATAGACTGGCGTCTCGATTTTTCATGTGATCCAATTTCTGATTTCCTCACCCTTCTAATAGCTAGTTTTTTTTTTTTGTTTTTGTTTTTGTTTTTTGTGATGGAACCTGTGAGAACCAGTTAATTCTGTGAGTGTGAATCGATTGCCACATTCATTTCTTGTAAAATGTGTCCAGTGGGTCAGAAGTATTGTGTGTGAATCTACAGAGATAGATACAGCAATTGCTATGGAATCAAGTTCCCTCCCCATGCTCCCTCAAAGATGATTTGTGCAATCAGATTTCCACCAAGTGGTTAGCTATTTTTTCCAGGTAAGTGGGAATGCCTCAGGGATTCAGCATTGGTTCCTGCTATGAGCATGTTTCACATGCAGTAGTGGTAGTGTCCATATTAGCCTTGATAAGAAGCTCATGTTGCTGAGCTCCTGCCTATCCACTCTCCTTGCTTCCGTTACACGTTTACAAGAGGACATTGGGTAAAGTAGCCTGGGGAAAGAAGCTGATATTTCTACTGCTGGTCATTTTATATATATGATAACCACATGCTTTCTTTGCATTAGATGCTTTGGTAAACATTAATGTGCAACATAAATATCTTCACACTTCATGGCCATGCATCCATACATCATCATTCCCCTAGACTTTCTGCACCACGTTCCAATATTCCAAATAGGGTTTCATTTGTTTCTTTGCCACTGGTCACCTAGTCAAAACTAAATATTTAGTCAAAACTAAATATTGTTCATGAATTGCAAAGATCTATCCATAAAGAATAATTTCCCTTCTCCATTGTCTTTTAGAGCTCCTGCTGAGTGGGGTCACAGGGAAGAAGTCATTCACTTTTGACTGATAGCGGCAGAATATGCAGATATATTAATAAAGGTTCTCACTGTTTTCTGTTCCATTAATTTGAGCAGAGGCACAGGTATGAGATTGGCAGAAAGAAAAAAAGCAAAAAAGCAAAGCAAAAAAGCAAAGCAAAAGGAAAGCAAAAGCTAAAGGAGATCTAGTTCAGGAATCTGTGACATCTGCACAGCCAAGTTTTTTTTTTTTTCTTCCCTGAGTTTTAGGAACTACTCAGGCCCATGATTTTGTCTCATTGTATTAGTTTCCTGTTTCTGCACTAACAAGTTGATCACAAACTTAGTGGCTTAAACAATACAAAATAATTTTCTTAACAGTTCTAGATGTCAGGATTCCAAAAATCAAGGGATTCAAAGAGCTGCATTATTTGAAGGCTGTGGGGAGAGTCTGTTTCCTTAACTTTTCCGGGTTTTAGAGGACACCTGCATTCGTTGACTCATGGAACCGTCCTTCATCTTCAAAATCAGCAATGATCTCTAATTCTGTCATCTCATTTTTCTGACACTGAAACTCTTGCATTCCTTTTATTAGGACACTTATGATTACATTGGTAATCACAAGGGTCCTGCATAATCTGCAGGACAATGCTGCTGAATCCAGGATAAATTAAAAAATTTTTTTTAAACATTTATTTATTTTTGAGAGACAGAGAGAGAGAGCACAAGCAGGGGAGGAGCAGAGAGAGAAGGAGACACAGAATCTAAAGCAGGCTCCAGGCTCTGAGCTGTCAGCACAGAGCCCGACGTGGGGCTCAAACTCACAGACCGCGAGATCATGATCTGAGCCAGTCGGCCACTCAACCAACTAAGCCACCCAGGTTCCCCAATCCAAGATAATTTTTCAGTCTTAAGATCCTTAATTCAATCATATGTACAAAGTCCTTTCGCCATGTAAGGTAACTTATTCACAGGCAGACTTCAGCATGAGCTGCACACAACATTTCAAATGGAGAATAATTTGTTGGTAGGAAAGGTCATGGCCTTTTCCCCAAATCCTGTGATTTAAGACTCTCAGTCCCTCACTGAGGTTTATCAAGGCTTCATGAAAATTATCCCTCTAACACTCTTTCAATAACAATAGGTTTTTTGGGTCATAAGGCTCAAGTGTCAATAGTTAGCATAGCAACCTGGATCTGTTGGAGAGCCCTTCTTGCTCTGGGCCAGCTCAAAATTAGCCACCTTTCAAATTACCCAAGAAGTATGCTGGAATAGGATGGCCAAATGTGATATATATTGCCTTCATAATCCATAAAAAAGATTCTATTCTGTTTATTGTATGTACTGTCCTTATTTTTTGATTGTGGTTGTTGAAAGATGCCACAATTTTTCTTTCTGAAGCATTAGAAAACATGTGCCCCCCCCCCGACCACTTGACTCTAAGACATTTCAATCTTATAGGTCCCTGAATATTGAGGGGTCTGTTTGTTACCCTTTGGCATCCTGTGTTTTACTAAGGATTTAGGGTGTTGGCTACTTCCTGTGTGTCTGTTTTGGAATGCTCATACAACCAGAAATGTAATGGACCAGTGTTGTATTCTGTACAGCATCAAGACAACACATGTCCTTAGTCTGGAATATTTTATGACAGGGAGATTGGAGTTGACATAGCCCTGAAAAAAACAGGAAGGGTATACTCTTGTATTTATCATATAACAGCAGACTGCTTATGTTTTCCTTTGCTGGCAGAGATAGGGGGAAAATGCATTTCTATTTCAATAGCTGTATACCAGGTGTCAGGGTCTGTGTTAATTTTCTCCAGGGGAGATACCATATCTGGAAATGCAGCTGTGCTTGGAATCACTACCTAATTATGTGGGTGATAATTGACTGTCATTCTCCTTGACACATCTGGCTATACACTGTCCAAATAGGCATATTAAATGGGGATGTGGTAGGAATTAGCACTCTTGCATATTTCACGTTATTGATGGTGGCACTAATCTTTATAATTCCTCTAGGGGTGTGATATTTTTGTTTTGTTTGGTTTTCTAGTAAGTCAGGGTTGGGCAGGTGTGATTCCACTGGCTTCTACTTGGCCCTTCCTACAATAAGAGTCCTCCCTCTGTGGATTGAAGAACCAATGTGGGAATTGTGACAGTTATCTCTTATGTTTGCACCCTGTATATAGATTTTGGGCTGAGAGGAACAACTATAGAATGCATCTAAGATTGTACTGTAGGTTCCTTGGATCCAGACTCCATCTATCGCTTGACCTCTGTAAGTCCCCACTTCATTAGTTTCCAGAAACAGTTCAAAGCCAGGAGATAATAATCCCTAAAAGATTTGGTATTTATTTTCCGCTTGAGAAGGTTTGAAGAAAGATTGAAGTATATACACCATATAGCAAGGTTCTTCCTCAAGTGGATTCTGGCTCCTGCTCAATCCAGATGCTGTAAGTCTTTAAAGTCCCTTCATTTCTTAAATGAGTGGAGAGGCCATGAATCTGCACTACATAATTCAGGCAAGCTTTCTCCCTCCCAGTTCTAAAACTTTTTCTTATTATATATGTCACTGTATACTATATTATTTTGGTGATCTCATTCATTTCTAAAACCCCAGCAAATAAATTACCCAGCACCCTATATCCTTGAAGATCAAATAAATAAATAAGTGATCCATACAATGTGGCTTGTGGTGTAATTTTTTCCATCATGTCTGTAAGAGTTAAAGGCTACCACTTGGGCCTCTACTCACAATTTCCTCATTCCCATTGAGATCAAGCGACCCAATTCCATTTTTGCATCTCCCACTGTTGTCTACATCTTACAGAATTCAGTATCCATAGGAACTTTCAAGAATTCTAATGGCCCCTCCTCAAAGCATTTCTCCATGGCTTGATAAAGAATAGATTTATTTCAGATGATCTCTCCCACGTCATATGAATGAAGGGTAGCTGAGTAGATCACATTCCCAACATTCTGCTTCCCTAAAACTTTGGGCCAGATGCATTAGAGAATAGAATGATATATTGTACTGTCAATCTCATTAACTGTAGGTGACTACTTAAAATTTTTTTGAAGTTTCTTCATTTTTGAGGGCGAGAGAGAGATGGAGTGTGAGCAGGGGAGGGGCAGAGCGAGAGAGGGAGACACAGAATCTGGAGCAGGCTCCAGGCTCTGAGCTGTCAGCACAGAGTCTGACACAAGGCTTGAACTCACCAACTGCGAGATCATGAACTGACCTGAAGTAGGATGTTTAACTGACTGAGCCACCCAGGCACCCCTATAGGTGAGTGTTGAAACCATGATTTATTCAGCAGATTTTTTTTTTTAATTTACATCCAAGTTAGTTACCATATAGTGTCATAATGATTTCAAGAATAGAATTTAATGATTCATCACTTAAGTGTAACACCCAGTGCTCATCCCAACAAGTGTCTTCCTTAATGCCCCTTGCCCATTTAGCCCATCTTCCTCACGCAAAATCCCTCCAGCAACCCTCAGTTTGTTCTCTGTGTTTAGGAGTCTCTTGTGGTTTGTCTCCTTCTCTGTTTTTATATTATTTTTGCTTCCCTTCCTTTATGTTCATCTGTTTTGTATCTTAAATTCCACATATGAGTGAAGTCATATGATATTTGTTTCTCTGACTTATTTTGCTTAGCTTAATACACTCTAGTTCCATCCCATTGTTACAAGTGGCAAGATTTCATTCTTTTTGATGGTTGAGTAATATTCCATTATACACACACACACATATGTATATATATGTATACATATATGTACACACCAGGGCTCTTTCCATACTTTGGCTATTGTCAATAAGGCTGCTATAAACATTGAGGTGCATGTGCCCCTTCGAATCAGCACTCCTGTAGCCTTTGGATACCTAGTAGTGCAATTGCTGTGTCATAAGGTAGTTTTATTTTTAATTTTTTGAGGATCCTCCACACTGTTCTCCAGAGCAGCTGCACCAGTTTGCATCCCCACCAACACTTACTTACCAGGTTCTTAAAGTAACTTTCAGGCATTTGAGCCATTGCATTATACCATGACTTCTAGGTGAAAAACCTATAATTTTCCCAGTCAATCGTTCTCTTGTATCTAAACCCCTTATGATTTTCTGTCAAATACCCCCTCTCCCAGTGGAGCAATACTGTTTGTTAAAGTTTTGTAATTATGTGTGTAGCTGTACCCTACCAAAAACCTTTTATTTTCAAGACATTTTTGTAACTAATATAGACTTAAATTTTTTTTTCATATTTTTGTTTTGTTTTTTTTTAAATTAAAATATCCATTTATTCCATGCACATCTCTGAGCAAGACATTGAATTGGTTGTTGGTACTCCACGTATGATTAATATACGGGTATTGCCCTCAGAGTATCATTCCTGCCAACGTTCTGCAAAAACTGGCCCTTGAATAGCGGCCTTTCCAGTACATTTTCTTATCTCATATTTATTCTCAAGCAATTATTATTATTTTTTTTACTGAGCATTACCAGCTTTTATTATTATTATTATTATTATTATTTTAATATATGAAATTTATTGTCAAATTGGTTTCCATGCAACACCCAGTGTTCATCCCAAAAGATTGCCTATTCAATGCCCATCACCTACCCTCTCCTCCCTCCCACCCCCCATCAACCCTCAGTTTGTTCTCAGTTTTTAAGAGTCTCTCATGCTTTGGCTCTCTCCCACTCATATTTATTTATTTTTGAAGGAGAGAGAGAGAGAGAGAGGGAGAGAGAGAGAGCCTGAGTGGGGAAGAGGCAGAGGGAGAGAGGGAAACACAGAATCTGAAGCAGATTCCAGCCTCTAAGCTGTCAGCACAGAGCCCAACACAGGGCTCAAACTCACAAGCCTTGAAATCATGACCTGAGATGAAGTTAGACGCTTAACTGACTGAGTCACCCAGGTGCCCTTGTAATATAGCCTTCCATTTATTTTGTTTTGTTTGTTTGTTTTCATGCTATCTTGACCCAGCTGGAGGCCCTGTTAGTTTTCCTTTTTGAGCAGTTAAGATTTAATTAACACAGCCACTTCCCTTGCTGATTCTCATGCTGCAGGCCACTATGCACCCACCCTCATTACCCCAGGACCTGGTACTAGCCAACTGGGGTTAGGCCTTATGCCCAGGAATCCACAACATTATTTAAATTAGCCAATCCATAAAGACCTAGGACCAAACCTAGCTAACCCCACCCTACTCACTCTATATAAATTGCCCCCTAAGCTCCAGATTTCTGTTCCCCTGTCGCAGGTTCAGCTGCCTATGTGGCCCTGCCTAGCTGTCTTCTCTCCTTGGAGCTAAATAACAGAATTTTGCCCCTTGTGTACTTTTGAGTGTTTGTGTGTTGTGTCACACCATCAAAAGAATCTTTAAAGCTTATAAATTTTTTTCTTTAATGTTTATTTATTTTTGAGACAGAGAGAGACAGAGCATGAATGGGGGAGGGTCAGAGAGAGGGAGACACAGAATCTGAAACAGGCTCCAGGCTCTGAGCTGTCAGCAGAGAGCCCGACGCGGGGCTCGAACTCACAGACTGTGAGATCATGACCTGAGCCGAAGTCGGACGCATAACCGACTGAGCCACCCAGGCGCTCCATCTTTAAAGCTTATAGAACATTGATACTGTGAGCAGAATGGTGTGGCCATGACCACTGATTCGTCCATATCCTGTTGGAGGCTAGCTCTAATGTGTAAACTCCAACAGCTAGACACTTACCCAGATGGGTCTTCCTTAACACAGGAGGAGTGATGAGCCGCTTGAACCACATTTTCCAGATTTTGCATTCCAGTGGGTTTTGGTCACAGCCTATATTTTCATAGCAGGCTATTCCAGGATTCCTTATGTCTTTCACTTTGATATTTCTTTTTTATTATTTGAGACAGAACCCTGGTTTATCCATTTGTTTCTGGCAACCCCTTTAGAAGAAGGTGTTGGTTGGGCTACCCCATGGTAGTGAAATAGCACCCTGCTATCACTGGTGGTGACACTTAGGTAGGGGTAGCAGCTACTTTCTTCTTTGCTGCCACATAGCCAGCTGCTGTCACCAGCAAAATACAGGATCTCCAGATCCTCAGGAGTACTGTGAATTACACCCTTAAAGCCCAGTGGCCCAATGTTTAATCCAAAAGGGATCTCTGGAGCAAGGGAAATACCTCATTCTTTGCATCTCCCATCCCAAACCCAACACCTGCCAAAGTTACCCAGTTGCATGACAATGCAAGGTCCCTAGCTAAGGTGCTTGAACCTTAGTGAGTGCTTCTCCAAATTAACATACGAAGGCACTGAGAATTCAGACCAGGGGGCTATCTGTGCTGTCCTAAAAGGAGCATGCTCTAGTTCTCTAAGTGCAAGTTTTAATGGAAGCTGGATTGGAAAGCTTTAGAATGAGAAAGACACCTGGACTCCTCCCTCCCTGCTCCTTTCCTATAACCACCTAGAAATTCTGCATAAGGACTTATTAAAAACAAACAAACAAGAAACAAAAAGCACATAAAAACCTAGATACAGGTGGGGGATATTTTAAAAATTAAAAATAAATTATAATTTGACCGAATTGGAAATCCAAAATTTACTAAAATAATTTATGTAACATAAAGATAAAAAGGACACTGATTGGCTTTTGGACCTCTGCATCACAGGTTCTAAATTACATTTGGCATGTGCTAAAATTCACCAATTGATAAAACTTCATGGATTGATCAATACTGGGGTTCAAATTACAGGTATACTTGGGGATCCTACTGAATTTAAACATGGTAACTAATAATTTGAGGATTAAATAATAATTAAATATGATAGAGAAAACTCAGTATACCTCACTTTATAGATTTGCCTAAACTTTCCAAAGTCATAATACCCATTGCCCTATAATATTCCATAATGGGCACAATGAATACCAAACTGAAATTAAGTTGAGCCTTTGGCAATTATAAATTGGCTTACCCAAATAAGACTCTGTGGACACCCCCATTTAAGTTGGTTAAGATGGTTCAATGTAAGTTAAAATAGGACCTCTAAGTATTAAAATGTATTAGTATACATTATAATTATGAATTATGAATTAATTCATTAATTATGAATTAATGAATAGGTGATTATCTTCACTGCTTCACCATTTGACAGTCTAATTTTGTCTATTCTTAAGCCTAAAAAGATGAATGGCGTCTCACAGTCCCATACTGCAGGCTTAATGCTGTGGTCCCATTCATTAAGGTCTCCAAACCCAATACCCAGTATTATTGAAGTTACTAACTTCATCCAGTCAACAGCCAGTAAATATTTTGTTAGTATAGATTTAGCTGATACATTCTGATTAGTTCTATTTTAACAGCCTCTCAGCTGCAGTTTGCCTTCACCTCCAAGAGGATACAGTATATAATTTTTAGGCTGCCCATGGGTTAACTAAGCAGCCTTGCCATTGCACACAGTTTTTTCAGTGAAGATCTCAACTGCTTCCAACTTTTTCCAAGAGCACAGAGGTGGCATTGCATTGATGACATCCTCTTCCCAAAAGTTTCATTTGACACTCATTAAGGATTCACATGTCCAGTATCTTTTAGTCATTTTTGAGTTCTGGAGGCAACATATTCCTCACTTACAAATTTTACTTAATCTCACTGATGTTGCTACTTATAAATCCATTATAAACGGAGTTCTCTCCAACAAAGGCTGTAAAATCTGTGCACATCAAAATCAATAGGCATTCCCATTAGTTCCCCCAGAAACGCCCTGACTGCGGAGTCTTTAACAACCTCTTGCCACATTCCCTGGAATCTCTGGACCATCTGTGATGACCATATATTGTTGATGGGTTTCTGACTCCAGAGATTACCTTTCTCAACCCAAAGTATTATATACCTTTAAGTGAAAATTGCTGGTAATGTACTAGGATCTTTTGAGAATAAAGACTCTTACAGATTCTTGAGCCAGTGTACCCAGCTTCCCATTGCAGTTAGTTCCATGGAATTAGAACCACATAAGCTCAGCAAGACTGCAATGGCTTCTTTGATTCAGGGTGGAGCCAAACTTCAGCCCTTTTCATTTTCCACATGCAGGAGGGGATGGTCTCCTCTCTTCTCAGTCTTTGACAAGACACAAGACATTAAGTGCTGGAGGGGGTCATCCCTCCTCAAGACCCCTTGGCTACCAGGGGCGTCTCTAGGGATTAACTTAGTCAGTGGGAGTGGGAATCCATAGAGTATATGAATGGCATTGCCACCATCAGAAAATTGCTGGAGCCAAGTGAAATGCTTTCCATCCCTAGTAACGATGTCCCAAATAAAAATGGGACTCAAGGTGAGCACAATAGGCCAAACTTCAGAGTGATATTTTAGTACTGGATGCCAGAAAATCACCCCATCTGCACATTTTTTTTACAAAGTTTTGGGCCATTGCCTAAAAGTTGTCCCCTTTAGGATTAAAAACAACACACACACACACACACACACACACACACACACACACACAATGTCTGGGAATCTCTTGCTCCACAGATTTATGGAAACGATCAATCAAGTTGGCATATCTCTACATAGTCTAAGGTCACAATATAATGTCTCATAGGACACTCCTTGTCCCCTTGGAGTTTCAGACATTGCTAACAGAAACCAAGGAACACATGTCACTTCTCTGAATACACAATGCGGTACTCTTTAAAAGGCATGCAAGAGAATGTTCATCTCTCCAGTAGGTACTAGACAGCCAGTTTAATAGAGACACATTACAGACTCCTATTTATACTCCAGTCTGACAAAGGGAATTCCTAAATGGGTCTCTATCTTGCCCAAGGCCTTAATCGCTCTTAATTCAAGGCCTCTTGGCTGACTTCTATCTCACACCAACTATAAAAATACATTCCCTTTGCTGTTTAAAAGGGGGACATGTCTCTCTGCCATGTGCATAGAGACTAATTATATATGAGGTTATTTAATAACATCTGTCTCTATACTTATGGATTTTTTCAACCTGCTTCTGTTCCACATTGGGCTGGAGGTCAAATCAAAGGTGCATTGTCTCCTGAGTCCTGTTATACATAGGCTGTCCCTCTAGTATTGAACCCATGTGAACCTAAGCTTCTACCACCTAAAAACCCTCCTTAGTATTTAGGTTATAAGGAGTGGTTACTTAGTCCAGTCTTTCCCTCAAATCCTCTACAGGAAAGTAGAGTGTAAACTACCAAAAGGGGTATTAAAAAAGCTTGCTTCATAAATAAAAATCACATTCAGAAGTAATAATAAAATCAATACCATATCCCAAATTATAAAACCAGACAGCTCTTCCTTGGTAATGGTACACGCTGGAGAAAAATCAACATTAGGCGACAAACACCTGTCAGGTGCAGCTGCACACCCTTCTGTTTACTGTCAGTCTTGTTATTACTGGTCTTGGTGCTTTCATTGGTTTGAGATTCAGAGCTCCAAATCCTTCAAGTATTAGCCATTATTTCAACCAAATATGGCAAATGCTAAGACCCACTTGGGTGTTATCAAATTTTGTTAATACAAGCACTGTAGACCAAAAATCTTGCTAACTTCCCTATCAGCCACTGAACTGACAAAAGAGGCTTAGAGCCCATGGTGATTGGTTCAGGTAGAGGGTCCACCTACAGAAAAGATCGAAGACCTACCAATATCTTGATTGTATCTTTGTGGGACCCTAAGCAGAGTACCCAGGTGAACCACTTGGGTCTTCTGAACTGTAAACTGTAAGATAATACGTTTGTGTTGTTTTTAGATGACAGGTTCACATTGAATTGTTGTGAAAGCAACAGGCAATTGAAATTATACATGTAAGCATGTATAGGTCCACACACATGTATGTATAATATATATATACACATATTTTGTAAATATGAAATGATGAAATGGAGAGAGAAAAATATTCAGAGATGGACATTATATTTTAAAAATGCTTATAGACATTATTTAAGAAACACTCCAATTAGTTAAGGTTCTCAGTTACCTACAACAGGATTCACTCTGGTTAGATAAAAGCAGAAAAGAAACTTCTTAAAACTTAAAACCATTTTAAATGATATTAGGAATTTCAGAGTCTCCAAGAAATCTAGAAGCCAGTATTATGTACAGCAAGATCAATGCATTGGGGCATCACTAACTACATTACCAATTTTGCCGCCATCCCCATCAATACTATAGCTTCTTCGGGTCATACTAATTACTTGCAGGGTTACTGGCTGAAAACCAGTATGGTGGCTTCAGATAGATGAACATAGCACCAAACACACTAAAACATGGTTTCTGTGTATGAACGGAATATTTGATTGGCGATGTCTGAGACCGAGCATCAAAGGAAACTATGAGAATCAGTTCTGATGTACATCTTAGGAAAGCAATAGTCATTAAATGAGAAACAGTACAAATACATATAGGGCTTTGTAACTACAACAACAATTAGACACTCAAACTCTAATAGACTAAGAGTTGCTGTTAAATGTCGCAAAAACATTTTTGGTGAAATGTTTTCCATAAAATTAATCTTAATAACGTTAAATAAATCTTTTTTCCCCTTATTTCTGGTAACTTTTTTTCTTTTACAAAGATTTTATTAATGGTCTTTGCAGAGCAAAATCCAGACTCCAGATCTAGCTGCTGAGGCGACCCTGTTATGCAGTTGGTACTGGCTGTGTCCCAGTAGGCGGATCTGGCTTCCCACCCTTCTGTTCTGAGATGGGGGTGGTGGGAAGTATCTCATCTTTGATTTCCACAACGCTCACATGATCTGTCAGGGACTTCTTAGGGCCAGTCTTACCACTTGTGTCCCAGGGAAGCATGATCTTCACTTTGATGCCCAGGACACCCTGTCTGAGCAGTGTCAGTGTAGTAGTTAACGGAGCCCCCACTGTGAATCATCAGGCCATCCACAAACTTCTTGGGTTTAGCTTTCTGTCCTCAGAGTTTCCCGGACACCAGCACCTCACAGCCTTTGGCCCCACTCTCCTTGATGACCGGCAGCACGGGCCACAGCAGCCCTTCCACATGGCGAGGCCTCCTAGGGGTTTGTAACACAGAGACTCTGCCTGGGTCAGCACACTGACCTCTTGGGGCCACCTTTCAGCATAAAGCTCTACACCGCATAAAAACTCTACAGGGAAACCAAACCTCTGCCGAACCACAGCAGTCAATTCTTGAATCCATAGGTCCTTCTCCCCAAGAACATCCTGCGTCCTGTTGGCCAAGATAATGATTTCTGTCCTGGTTGATGTAACTCGGACCCCAACCCAGGAGTCGCCATCTTCAGCCAGCTCCGAGTGAGAAACTCATTCTGTTCAGCTTTGAAGATGCCATCACCGACAAACTTCCTCTCAGAAATCTGCACCGCATGTACCAAGGAGCCCCACCCCCTTTATAATAAGACATTCCAAAATATTCTAACCTAAATGGAATTAGTAGGAATATACAAGATAACATTTGTGTAAAAATACTTTCCAACCAGTAAAATCTCGATGATACATAAGGTGGGATTTTCAGCATGGTCCTAAATTAGATGGTGAAGTTAGCTTTATATACATTATAGTAGCTAATAATTATAATATTAAATAACACTATAAATTTGTGGCATTCAGACTCTCAGTTTGTATATTTAGAGAGGTAAATATAAGTAGCCAAATGTTTTGGATCTCAGTACAGGGGAAAAAAATCAACTCCATACCTGTAAGACATTAGTTTGAAAAGATTTTTCTCCCTTTATTTTAAGATTCTTAGCACATCTCATTTTCATAACAAGAACTGAGTTATGATTTTTTCACATTTTGTATCATAGCATAATTCAGTGCAGGGTTTTCGGAACCATAATTCCTAACCGTGTACTTTGCTTACAGATTCACTTGAGAAATCTCATTCTTTTTACACATCCTGCATTGAAACAGGCAGTTTGCTCCTACCTCGAAATAATGTATTGATACTAATAATGAAAACATCTAAAAAGGAAATCATTCCAAAGTAATATTTCTTGGGAGATGAGTTGAGTTATTAGCAGTTTGTTAGCAGGGACTAAAATTCTTCATCTTTTACCCTTTCTGGGATTAGAGCAGTGATAACATTTCTTTTGTGGTTCAAGGGTAAAACCATATTTTAAAAAGTACGGAGTCAAATGAGTCTTAACCTAAGTGATTCTTTGAACTTACAGCATGGCGGTTTGACTTGTAAAGAGATGGGATAGAATCTGTAAAAATAAAAGAAAGAAAACCTTCTACAGGCTCCTTCTCAAGGAAAATTCTGTGTATTCTGGATAAACCGATAACTATCTTTGCACCTAGTGAGAAGCAGAAACAAATTTACACTGAAAATTAAATAAGGCAGCAGGGTGTGTGTGTAAACTTTTGTAGTACAAAACTTCATGAAAATGACATATGTAAGGAATATAGTGGTATTACAAGTAACCAGATTGTCTCGATTGGGGCACTTGATAAATGTAATATCGCCAATTCTTGTATATTTATATTGTATAACCTTCTATGTGACACACTAAACTTCCCTTGGGTATAACCATCCTATGCTAAACATGGGCCCGTGTACAGTACAGTAACATAGATTCATGATCTTACTTAGGTTTGGGAAAGCAGAGGCAATGCCTATTGTAGTTTCAAATGACTCCTGTGTGAAAATATTTTTACTCAAAAGTTTATTCAAAGACACAGTAAGCTTAGAGCAACATTTCTTTTTTTTTAATTTTTTTTTTTTTTTTTTTTTTTTTTTTTTTTAGTGTTTATTTTTGAGACAGAGACAGCATGAGCGGGGGAGGGGCACAGAGAGAGGGAGACACAGAATCTGAAGCCTGCTCCGGGCTCTCAGCTCTCAGCACAGAGCCCGACGTGGGGCTTGAACTCATGAACTGCAACATCTGCAACATCATGACCTGAGCGAAGTCAGATGCTTAACCGAATGAGCCACCCAGGCGCCCCTAGCAACATTTCTTTTTTAAGATTTAAGTTTGTAAGTTTCACAGATCTGGGAGCTTGTTAATAATATCCAGCCCAGGATTTACAGTTTCAGTTAAATGTTGAGGTAGACAGAATTCCACAGTGGTCTCCTGTGACGCACACTTTTATATAATCCTTCCCCGTGAGGGTGGGCAGAACTTGTGAATATTACAAAGTGTCACTCCTATGATTAGGTTGCTAATCAGCTAACTTTTTGGTAATCAAATAGAAGATTAATCTGGGTGGGACTGACCTAATCCTTTGACATCTTAGATTAAGCGTCCTGAGAGAGTCTCCTGTTAAACTTGAGGCGGGACACAAATGGCCAGGTTGTGAACTACATGTAGAATTGCACCCATAGGGCCTTGCTTCTGCAGCCACAGGGTAAGTGGTTCCTGCCAACACTATGGGAGCTTGCAAGAGTACTGAGCCTGAGATGAGACAATAGCTCCAGTTGGTTCCTTGATTTTAACTTGCTCAGAGCCTGAACTGAGGACCTTGCTAACTCATGCCTGGCCTCCTGATCCATGCACACTATGAGATAATGTCTGATTTCCTCCACTACTAAATGTGTGGTAATTTGTCACACAACAGTAGCGAAATATCACAATAGTGTCTTACAATAACTAGTATTCTAAAAAAATAATTGGTGATTGCAACAACTCAATTTCTCTGCAGAGTATGGATGAAAACTGTGAATATCCATAGTGCTAACATAACTGAGCAAAGAGAAGATAATAGAAGACAATAGGGAATTGTAGGACGTGTGCAGAATTGAGGGGTGAACTCTAATTCAGCAACTGGCAATGATGTTAAATGTAGCCACATCTTACGTTTCTTTAAAAACAACCAAAAAACTCTAGGTTTTTCTGTGTGTGTGTTCATAACATGAAATCAGTTGGCAATAACATGCTCCATCCTCTGCAAAAAGGAAAAAAAAAAGAAACAAAGAAAAAGAAAAAAAAAATCCGTGTGGACCAAAAAAAGAAGTCAACAGGACAGTGTTTTGTAACCTGTGGCATAAAGTTTAAGAATAAGTACATTTGCTTAAGTTCTCCTTTTAAAGATAATCTTTGTGATTACATATTTGTCCATATGTAAACCCTTGTTCTTTTTGTCTCATTCACTCATTTTCCCCCACCCTGCATTCATTTATTTACAAAAGAAATACTCACTGAGCATCTGTTATGGGACAGACACTATTCAATGCATAATGTACAAAGAAAACAAAAATATCCCAGCCCACGTGAGGTTTATTTCTCCCAATACCATACATGGAAAAGATAATTAAAATATATACAATGTAAATGTTGATAAGACCTGTAAGGGGAGAAAAAGTAAAGAAATTACAGAGAATGCAAGATTAGAAATGGGTGGTGGGGTGGAGAAAGACTGTTTCATGTGCATGTACTTTATTCCAGGTGGTTTCCTATGTGCTAGACCAACAGAGTAAAGAGGATACAGTGCTCTTTCTCAAAGAGCTTGTTATTTGGTGACATTGATGTACAGGTAATCAGACTATGTTCTAATAAGTATTTGTGATGCGTGACAGGACACAGCAAAGGACAGGGTATTAAGCAAACATGCAGGAATGCAAAAAGTGGACTCTGAGAGTTCCTAAAATGTGTGTAAGCTTTCAAATGTTTGCTAGGAATTTTAATTAAATAACCTCTAAGTATCTTTTGACCCTCTGAGCCTCTGTGATTTAAATTCAAGGAAAATATTTTCAAATTCTGTATGAGAATGCAACCTGTCAAACTTGAGATCTCCATAACATCCCAGGAATCTTTTGGAAAGTAGTTTTCCCCATAAACTTTCATATGAAGTCATGCCTAGAAAGACATTTGATATGTGGAAAACATGGAGAGAGTTTGGTTCTGAACTTTGCAACATTTCCAGAGGCACAACAATCCTAAAATTTCAATTTTCAGAGTCCCTAGAAGACAAAGGTGACCTTAGATGTTTCAGATATGTTCTCCTGATGTAAGGAGTCTTTAAGCTGTGGTAGGGAGGAGATGGAAAGGATCTAGACTTGGTGGAGTAAATTATCACTGCAGGGAGGACAAGGTCACCCCAGAGAGGAAACTGCTGTATCCAGGATGGCAGTAGAACAGGTTTTAAGTACTAGTGAAATTCAATAAAGAAGGCACAAAGTTTGCCAGAGTGACTTAAACAGGTCAGTTTACAGAGAGTTCTACTAAAATTAAGTTTGCAAAGATAAATTCATTGTTTTTCTCCTTGGAAATCAAGGGCTGTGTATCTTGATGACAGTGACCCATGAAGCCGTCTAAGAAGGAAAAAGGGAAGCCTGGGAGCCGCCCAAGCTCTTTTGCCCCAGGTTGGCTTCTCAGTATCAGTGGAGCTACACAAAGTGGCTACTTTCTCCACTGTAGCAAGAGAAGCCCAGCCATGGAATGGCAAAGCTTGAAAGCATTCTTTCCTACCTCCACGCATTCCTGAGAAACCTCTCGAAAGAGTTCAAGAAAATTCAGTTAATTCAAATCCGAGTAACAAAAATGGAACCTACTTTCAGCAGAGATAGAATTACATGGACGATTACATTAGAATTCGGGGAGAAAAAATACAAAGTGTTTGTCCCCCTATACACCGCTTTCAAACTTTTAAGGATTCTCTTTCAAAGATGGTCCTTGCTGGAAACCAGAGTGGATATTTTCAACCACAGTGTTTAGCAGTAAATGAATTACAAATTAGGTGACTTTGGTAATCACAAAATTCTCTTTGTTAGAGATAGTTTATAGTAAATTGTGACCATGTTAAAAGTTTTCATGTGTTTGTTTCCTGATTTAGCAGTATTGTGTACACTTTCAAAACCACTTTCTGTATCTTCTAGAAATGTATGAAAGGTTTCCTGACTCCAAAAACAAAGAGGAAATGACTAGTCTGTTAAAAGAAAAAACAGAAGGTTGAATTAAATTGCTTTTCTAAAGGACAGCACAAAGTAATTACGTAGTAAGGGGTTAAGATCTGGAGCAAATTTAGCAGGGTATAGTAGTTAAATGTTGCCCTCTAAAACCTAAAATATTGGGGGATTAAGATAAAAGTAAGCCATTCATTATCAATAATGGGTCATTTTTTAGAAATATATTAATGCTTTTTTTAAGCTATTACTTGTGTGCAACTGTTAAATTTTTTCTCTGTTGAAAAATCAGTGCGAAGGATGGTCAGTAGAAATAGGCTATCTCCTTCTTCTCTTTCTGTAATTTTCCACAGTGAAACTTTGAATACTGTTGCAACTCTCTTTTCCCTGGAGTTGGGGAAAAGTACTAATGAAATAGTACAGTTGGATTGACTTCACCAGTTAACTTGGTAAAATTGCCAGTTGATCTTGGTCATTGAATTGACTAATTAGTCAGCCAGTATCTTCTTACAAGTTGAAACTTTTTACTGTGAAGAGATCAAAACTGTCTTTCCTTCATGTGATCCCAGTTCCTATTAGTAAAATGCATTCAATTCATATCCCTTCTCTTTATCAGGCATATATCCACCTTTCTAATCTTTCCTCCCAGGAATAGGACCCTCATGGTGGTAAAGACTGTGGTCCAAATGATTTTTTTTTCTCTTTGTTGAATTTGCTGCACGGTGGATAATCAGAACTGCATCCTTGTGATTTTGCACAGAGGAGTCTCACTGTATGACCATTATTCCCATGTCATTTGGATATCATGTTAACACTCACTGTAGAAGTCCACCTGCTTCTCTTTTTCCTTCAAACATGAGGTATTGTGTATTATGTGGCTTCCTTGGGTGACCTCACATTATCGAGCAACTACTAATTCTCTTAGCACAGTTGTCTTTCGTGTGGCATATTAGCCCCTTGAACACCAAATGGAGGCCAAGGAAGATCAAACTACCAGTTGGTACTTACTAGTTTGTTTTCATCTTTAACTTTGTCTTTGCTGTTACTCCATCACTGCTGGATGCATGGAGTCCCAGCTTTTATGTTCCTGTACTCTTCCCTCACCTATCTGGATGTCTTTGAGTACTTTAATCACCTCGTTTTATTTCCAAAGTCTCTCCATGCCGGTATAGCATTTCCTCTTTTGCTTTGCTTTTGGAAATGTCCTGTGCATTCGTCTCCCTTTTCTGCTACCCTGTGTTTTAGTGCACACAGAGATCAACTAATCCAGACCTGATGGTGAAAAGATTGCAAAGAAAAAAAAAAAAAAAAAAAAACAACTAATTTTCTAACACATCCAGGTTCAGTATTTCAACAAGATTCCCCAAGTCAGCTTCAAATTGTCACTTGAAATTAACCCACCTCAAGATTATTATACTCGAATAATCCATTATTCTTTTCTTATTGCAGTAGTTTGCACTGCTCAACTCCTGAATTTAATGGTAAGGGATTGAAATGGAGCAGAAACACACAAAATAGAAGACAAATTCAAAATGCCTTTATAATCCATTGTGTAGTCATGGGATAATAGTTATTAGCCATGTTTTCTCTTAAATTCGATTTACTTCTCTTGAGTCATTCATCTTAATCAACCCAGTTTAAATAATTACCAGATAATATCTGAGCAGCCTCAATAACTCAGGATTTAGAAAGGCAATACAGAATTTATTAAGAATGACAATTATGATTAGGTAATAAATGACATACAATTTACTAATGACTAACAAAGACCCACATTAATAAATGTCAAGTCAAAATTTTATATGTGCAGCTATGCTAATAACATTAAAATCCTTAAACACTGTAAGATTGCTGAAAGTCTTTGGTAAGGGTGGATATAAATATTGGTTTAGTGAGGATCCTTTCCTTTTGTTGTTCTGAGTTGCAGTATTTATCAATCTTTTGAACCCCTGGTGTTCAAATTTCATATATTGATTAATATTTGTTATTTCTTTGTATTAACACTTTGACTAACAATTATATAGCATACTAATCTATTCCTCATTTAGACAGAGTTCATACTCTAAGTAAACTATGTTCAATTGCTAATTTTCTAGAATGAAAAGTGTTCTTTTCCTTCTAGTTAATATGTAATTCTTTTCATTCAATGCAGAATAAAAATGAAATTGGATGACTTTAAATAAGTCCAAAACCTGAAAATTACTAACCACAGCTGCCTTTTACTGTAGGTTATGTGTCCACTCTGCTCACATACAATTGTTCAAATAAACCACAGTGACTAACTGGTGTAGCCTGGATCTCTGTCTTTTTATGTATCTCTGGCCTATTCTTTAAAAGGGATCCCACTGCAGACAATCTTTTGGGCCTTACAAGCTTGCAGTAAAGCAGTATTTAATATTCCTTCTGACTTCAGAAGCTGAGTTAAATTGTTTAGATTGTTTGCCTGCATTCTGACATAAATGCCTACTTTAACTTGGCAAATATCTAACGTTTGGCATACTGTCATTATTATACTTGTTGGTCTAAAGAAGTAATTTGAGTTTATATGGCAGTGACAGTTAATATTTGAAGCTTTCAATTAATCAGATATATATTGCATACTAGATGGAACTATAATTCAGGTTTGTATTCATTCAACTCTTTTGGTGCCATATACAATGCACGGAATGGAATTCAAATATTTTCTTTGAATTTATATTTAAACTCACAAAGAATATAGTGCGTAGTTACCAATTTCAGAAAAAAAAATGACAAGTTTGTGTTTGAGATTATTTTTTTTTTTGTTTAAAATTCAAAAATTTATTTTTATTTAAATTATTTCCATGTTTTTCAAATGACAGAAGATACAGCAGATGTAAAACACAGAAGCAGTAATAATTAAAACATATATGTGCTAACATGCATTTATATATCAGTTTTTAAAATTAAATTATGATAGTGTCACATCTAAAACTGAATACCTGGCAGTTTCTGGAACACTTATTTAAATTAGTAGCTGTCTGCTGAATATTCTGTGCTAAATAAATGTTCCACAAGTAAAAATAGTCCCAAATCATCTTTTTGTTGGTCATTAATTATCATTAACACATTTATTTATTAGGGGGACAGGATCACCTAAAACAACTTAGAAGTATTCCAAAGCTAGTGACAGCTAGTAATGACTCAATATTAACATCGTGCCCTGAAAATTATTCATTCAACTTATATTTGAGTAGAGGAACAGTTTTAAAATGTGATTCTTATTTTCAAGAGTGCATTTAAATTAATCCAAGATGTTGTGGCAATGGAAATTCCTAAGGAGTTGAGAAATGATTGGAAGTGCACCTGACAGTGTGAATTGCCTTGAAGACCAATTTATGTACAAAGACTTTCAAAGATTCATCAAATTTATATCTATCCAACTAAGCTTCACATAATTTCTTATTATAGGATTACTTTAAATCAAATCTTTAAACCAAACTGCATAGTTTGTGAGATCCACATATAAAAATTTAAAGAGATTATTTTCTAAATTTTATTATTCTCTATTATGCAGCAGTTTACTGGTTACCTTGAAATGACAGAAATTCTGCAGCAAAATGATTCTTGCATAAACTGGAATGCTAAAACATTTTGGGGAATAAAAGAATTCCTATAAATGTTTAAATAAAAATTTTATTGTTACAGAACATTTTGCCCATATTAACATCTGTTCCTGTTTGGGGAGATTTTCTTCTTGGCAAGGTAGGACTGTATCTATCCAATGGTTCTCAACCAGTCCCAGAATGCATGGAGAGCTGCTCAAAGAGCTCATCACTCTGCACCTGTTCAGGCTGCACAGCCCAATTTTGAACTGCAGAGTGAAAGCAGAAAAACACACACAAGGTGCTGTAACTCTGCAAAAAAAGAATCATATTATGTGTCCCTTGTTGTCAGAATTCATGAGTGCCCCACATAATGTGATAGTAAAAAGAAAAATCTTTGGATTTATCATTACTGTCTTTAAAACTTTAGGACCATATAGTGCTGTTAGAATCTTCTAAAGTGAACCTTCAAGTGTAATTAATTATTAACTGAAGTTAAATGCTTCATACACCATATTTTCTACTTATTCAAATCAGTCATGTTATGACAGACTAGCCCATCTATCTGCAGGAGAGTGCTGGTTGCTTCCACTAACTCAACAACTTCTTGTAAGTCACTTAACTTTAGATTCCCGATCAGTTTTGTTTCCATCGTTAATACTGAGGCCTTCTGGAATCAAGGACAGAATTTGAATCAGAATTCAGGAATCCAGAGGGACCTTATTTATTAGTAGCTCTGTCCTGGGAGACAGCACATAAAAGGCTAATTGGGCTCAAAGTCTGAGGAAACAAAGTTCCACTCTTATAAAGTGCAGATTTACACAATTCCATGGATTCTCAAAGGATGCCTTGGACCTAAAAAAGTCTCTACCTAAAACATTCTCCTTTTCCATATCACTCTTCTTATTCACATAGTATGAAGAAGCCACTGTTTTATTTATTTTCTTGAAAATATTTTATTTTGAAAAAGTATAAAGATTTAGGAAAAAAAACAGAGTTTGTTTTATTTGAGAAAGAATTTGGCTCCTACGACCCTATTTAAACTGCCAATCTTTGGGAAATAAACAGCAGTTGCAAATAATACAGTGAATTCAGATATTCACAAACAGGGCCAATAAAATACAAATTTAAAAAATGAAATCACTCATTAGGTTTCTCTAGTTTCCAAAATATCTTAGAATATCTTTAATTCTATTTAAGCAGAAAACTGATGTAACCCGTAGGAAAAGCCAGCAAGAGTTACAGAAATCTGAATATTGCTGCTGCCAAGATTTACTTTTAATAAAATTAGCTGAAGGCTAAGTTTTAAGAAATTCCCATTACACAACCTTGAAACTTGGAAATCGATGATGGTGTTGGTTTTGAGCCCATGTGTCTCTCAGAAATGAAGTGATTTGTTACTTGGGATAGCTAATCTTCTGCCAATAAAAGCAGTCCTGGTGTTGGTGATGGGGGTCTAGGTACCACTAAAAAATATATATCATTGGGAGATCATGTCTTTCAGTAGATGGAAAATATAAATCATGCTACGAGAGAAGCTTTATAGTTCTTGTACCCAGCCCAAAACACTGTGACTGTGCATTACCCCTTCTAATCTATACTTCTTGGTATTTTGGGTTGTCACTATTACTATTGAATAAATGAAGTAATGCTAGACAACACATATTTTAATGAGCACATATAGTAACAAAAATAATTGCATAAAATATGTTTAATTGTAGTTGATTTTTTTAACAAATAAAATACTTATAAATATTTCTTATATTACATTTGGGTCAAGGAGTTGGTTTAACCTATAACTATAAAAGTATTTCTTGTGATCTCCATGCCCTTGGTCTCTAGCGTTCACTCAAATCTTGTTTACATCATACTGTGAGCTGAGGGCAATTTTGTGCAAATATGAAACTAGCATTATATTCTTTTCCAACATACCCCAAATTTTTCAATAGATAATTATTGCAAAAAAGACCTCCAATTTGAATTATTGTTCCCTTTTAGTATCTTGAAACAAAAATATCTACCAGGGTAGCAGTCTGTGATTTATAAAACATTTTTGGGTGAATTATTGTCAAATAGTTGTCAAATTTTGTCAAATTATTGTCAAATTTATAAAACATTTTCGGGTGCTTCATGTCAAAATTAGACATGAAGCAGGCAGTATAAGAATTATATAATCATTTAAATAAAAATCAATAATTGAGGACACCAGGTCGCACAATTACTATATGAAATGCATTGGTATTCCTTTTTTAAAAAAGATTTTATCCTTAAGTATCTCTACACTCAACTGAGTCACTCATGTGTCCACATCAGTGTAAGTTTTTTAATGAGTACTTAAAGGGTCCGTTTATGTATGAATTTATTGGAAGAAGAATAAGAGAAATTTCTGGCGTGTTAGGTTAAAATGGGATTGAGTAGAGAACATGTCATCTGTCTCAGATTGTAGACATGGATGAAACTGTGTCCCTCTCATAATTTTAAGGGATGTTCCATTTCCCTGAGAAAAAATTCCAAGCAGCACTCTTTAATGGATAAGAGACCTTTGCCAACACTTGTGTCATAGAGCATCAAATGGCCTCACAGAGGAACAAGGAAAATCATCAAAGATACCCAGGAAAGGTGATAACAATCACCGAACTTAATGGTGCACAGTGGCAAAAGATGGGGCAGAGGTGTTAAATAGCATTAGAGGAAAGAAACCAAATCAAAAAACCAGGTAGCTGAGTAGACTTTTTATAAGCTAGCACTAAGGCACACTTTAATCCAAAATTTCACAATTCATTTGGAGTCCTGCTTCCTTCTCATTCTTTGTTTCTCTGAGTTTTGGGTCCAGTCTGAGGCTGTACTCCATATGATAGCAAAAATGGTGGTGTGAATTTTAGTCCTTAAAACACCCATGTCATTCTGTCCTTAGGACAATTCCTACCTTCTCAGAAAATGGTTGAAATTTACTATGATTCAACTAGATAAGGTCAGATGCCTACTCCAGAATAATGCAGTGTTCTCAGAAAAACGGACAATTCTGATCAGCATTAACTTAAGTAAAGGCCTTCACTCCTTGAACTAGGTGTGGAGTAACTTTTCTGGAAGATGTTTAGTTCCTAAAGTGGGTTTGTCAGGGGGTCGCCAAGGAGGCAAAGAGGGTTAATTATTGTTAAGAGGGCAACCATCAGTTATCTACTATATTATCTTGTATGTGTTGTAAAAATGAAGTGAAATAATGCATGTAGAGTCATTTTCACAATGTGTGGTCACTATTAACCAATTATTTTTCAGTGACAATGATGTGATATTCTTAGGATATGAATATATAATATAGAAATGCATTTAGGCAACTAAACCTACTTCTAGGTAACTTGGGAGTTGAATATTGGCATCTGATTCTGACCTCCTTCCTAACTTAACATAAAAAACACCGATTTTATGTGAAAATAAGAGCTATGATACATATCTGTGCTGGAAGTTAGAAAATGTTAGTATACACGTCAACAACTTAGAAAACTATCTGCCAAGGAAAATTATCCGAAAGAAGAGCCAAACTGATCTGCAGTTATTCTCAAATGCCTTCTAAGAGGTACACAGAAATAACAAGATTCTACACTAACCCTTTTCTGAAGTGAGAAAGTAGTAGAAGCCATTGGGCGCTATTAAGTTATGGAATACACATGTACAGAGCACTGAAATCGATGTCATAGCGAACAAGGATATTGTGTCTCATCTTTACCACACAAAGGGGGTAAATAAAATAGTACCAGTTGTTAACAGCTGCACAAAACTTTAAATAGTTCTTCATCATAAAAACAATCATTCTACCTTGGACATCCCTGGAAAGACTTCTCTCCTTATCCCTCTTATCTGGTCCCCTCAATGGGCAAAATTAAACTACTCTATATTTTAATATTTTCTGTATTCCTTACCTAGTCCTGAATGATTTGTACAGCAGTCAAATCACTAATAAACTTCATTTCAATTTTATTTTGTTTTCAACATTTATTTATTTTTGAGAGACAAAGTGTGAGCAGGGAAGGGGCAGAGAGAGAGGGCGACACAGAATTCAAAGCAGGTTCCAGGCTCTGAGCTGTCAGCACAGAGCCGGATGCGGGTCCCTAACCCACAAACTGTGAGATCATGACCTGAGCCGAAATGGGACGCTTATCTGACTGAGCCACCCAGGTGCCCCATTTTAATTTTAAATACTGATCAAGCAGAGGATTTTCTCTGAAAGGATAAATAAAATAAAGAATCAGACACATGAAAACATTGTTTCAAAAAAAACCCAAAAAAACCCAAAACCCAAAAACCAGAAACCTCCGAAGTAAATCAGGAGTTGAATTAATGCAAAAATTAAGATGTTTAGGAAAGTTTTATAATTTTTATTATCAAAAATTTAAGGTGTGCCTGGGTGGCTCAATCAGTTACGTGTCCAACTTCGGTTCAGGTTGTGATCTCACAGTTCGTGGGTTCCAGCCCCACATCAGGCTCTGTGCTGTCAGCAGAGAGCCCACTTCAGGTTCTCTCTCCTGCTGTCTTTCCGCCCATCCCCTACTCACATTCTCTCTGTCAAAAATAAATATTTAAAAAATTAAAACAACTTCTCATAAAATCAGAGAATATCATAGGAATTTGAAAATATGATCAATGCATTAAACAAATTGGCATGGTGAATACTTAGTGTAATAACGAAAGCAAAGAATTGAAGTTGCAAATTATTGTTAAGAATTTTTTTTGAACGAAGTGGTATTTTAAAATGAATGAAATAAGACAAAGAGTGGCACAGCAAAGCTAAATTCTGTATAATAGTAGTTTAGAAGGAAGTAGATTACAAGAATTGAAAAAAACTATAAAAGGAGCATTTATGATGTGGAAGCAAATAAACTGAACTTGTAATTTCAAATAAAATAAAAATCCCACAAAAAGTAGGGCGAATGGGACTCCAGAATTTTGAAAATCTGGTTGTAATGTTTAAATTTCAAAGACAAAGAATAATACAGTTTGATATGGAAGAGGAAATGGTTCATAAAGAGGAAAAAACATATGAATATGTGAGCAAACAGAGGATCAGACTGTCAAATCAGAGTCATACAGATCAGTTCTTACCCAGGATTATACTTTACTAATAACATGAAAGGCAAACAAAGAGGTTCAGATACAGCTGGGAGTTTTTTTTAATGTTTATTTATTTATTTTGAGAAAGAGTGGCAAAGAGAGGCAGTGGGGGAGGGACAGAGAGAGAGGAAGAGAGAGAATCCCAAGCAGGCTTTGCACTGTCAGCCCAGAGCCTGATGTGGGGCTCGATCTTACAAACTGTGAGATGATGACCTGAGCCAAAACCTGGCTCAACCGACTGAGCCACCCAGGCGCTCTGAATGTTTCCATTTTATACCAAGATGGCTTATGATTTTATATAGAGCCGCCTGGGTGGCTCAGTCGTTTGAGTGTCCAACTTCAGCTCAGGTCATGATCTCACAGTTTGTGAGTTTGAGTCCCGCGTTGGGCTCTGTGCTGACAGCTCAGAGCCTGGAGCCTGCTTCGAATTCTGTGTCTCCCTCTCCCCCATTCACACTCTGTCTCTCTCTTTCTCTCTCAAAAATAAACATAAAAAAATTTAAAGATTTTATATAATATTTTCAGAAAACCATGTATACCTAAATCCTTGGATTTTAGCTGTGTTATACTATAAGGAATCCTAGGCCAAGGATATTTGGCTAAGAGTTTTGATAAATAAGGACTCTTCTACTTTCAAGACAATATTAAGAGTCTCTTTAGGATGACTTTCAGTTAGCAATTTGCAAGGAAATTAGACCAGGTCACCTGTCTCTTTCCCTAGGAGCATTTCCCCAGTATTCAGGTCAGCGATGAATCATGGTCTAGCTGCTTTAACTCTTTTTTTCCCATTTGTATTCCTTTCAGTTTAATATCCCCTTGCTATATATATTTTTAAGTTTTTAAAAAATATTTGTCTTACAAAATTTTCTCCAAAATCTTTTTACCAAGTAATATGCAAAAGGACCACTGGGATTTGAATTTTCCAGTGAGAAATGGCAGTCCCCCCTACAGCCAGGGTAATGTGACTCCATACCTTCTACCTTCCCTCTAATTCAGACTTTCCAGCTCAGCAGATGTACAATTTGCTACAAAGCTAATAATAACATTACATTCACTAGAAATTGCTCTTGGTCCCTACTCCCAGTCATCTAACTTTATTTTGACAAATAGAGAATCCTAGAACTGTCATAATAGAGGGATTCACAATTAGCCTTAATGAGGCCAGATGAGGTAAACTTATGACCCAGCCTAAAGTATCTCTGGAATATACACTGTCAAAAATAAAGTTACTGATACGATGTTTCAGGGCTTCAATTTACTTGGAATGCTTATTTAATCTCAGGCTTGGGAACACTAGATTAGGAAAACAAAAGAAAAAGCGTGTTGAAGAGGTAAAAAGTTACACAGTTAGGCAATTGCATTCTCCACCAACCAGATTTTAGAAATCTTCCTTCCTTTCATAATTCAATTTGAAGGCCCACTAATTTAACTAAAATATCCCAGCTTTTTATAAATTTATGTATATAACTGAAGTACAGTTGACACACCATGTTATGATAGTTTCAGATATACAATATAGTGATTCAACAGGTCTGTATACGTTATGCTATGCTCAGGCGACACTATTTTAATACTGTTGACTGTGTTTCCTATTCTGCACCTTTTATCCTTGTGACTTATTCATTCCATAACTGAAACCTATACTTTCGACTCCCTTTCACCCATTTTGCCTATCCCCTATCCCCTTCCCAATGGCTACCATCTGTTTTTCTTTGTATTTATGGGTTTGTTTCTACTTTCCTTTGTGTTTTTACAGCTTTTTAAAGTAACAAGTATTTGCATTTTTCATTCTGTTTTCAATGAGGTCACTATTCTAGGGACAGTAAGATAGTTGTGAATTATTCACCTTGATTGATGTATGTTGATCAAAAGAAATTCATCCAGGTAGGCCAAATTGATAGAGTTTGCTAAAGACCTTAAATTGCATTCTTCAAGGCTGGTTTTGTTACAGCATAGGGGTAGTGTAGAATTAGGCATCATTCTGGTTAATACCTACATGAGGCTAGGAGAGAAGTCTCACGCAATCCATTTGACATCTATGCCCTGGAGAATTTTGCTTACAGCTGTTTTCAAGTGATGCCTTTCCTGTGTAGATGGGGCACAGTTCTTTGGCACAGTGACCCTGTAGTTTGATTTTGTCCTTGGGTTTCTGTCATCTCAGTCCATCAGACACAAAGTCTAATTACTGACACAACTAGAACCAGGCAACCATCTTTGGGATATAACCAAGGCATCTGATTTAGCCTTATAATCGTTTTTGAGTCTTCAACTATGTTTTGGTTTTGGTTTTTGGTTTTTGGTATTCTTTTTTTTTTTTTTTGGTGGTCATCTACATAAACTACTTCAAATTTCCACAAAAATTACATTCATTCTGAGCCTATTTGTCTAATTATACGTAAGTGCTATTGGCTATATCCTAAGATTCTGTGCATATTATTATAATGCATTGAGAATGGGAGACACATATAAATATATAGAGATCAATAGTTGAATTAATGCAAAAGTTAAGATGTTTAGGAAAGTTTTGAAATTTTTATTATGAAAAATTATGTATATATACATATATTCCATCATCAAGCTGATTTCCAAACATTGAAGTGTCCCTTAATCCAGAAAGTCTCATCACTGAGTCAGGTGGCCAGCTTTGCCTTGGTGGAGATAGAATCTGGGGCTCTGACGGACAGTCATGGGAGCAAAAGATCTTTGGAACCTTCTCTCCTTCACTTCTTGGGCAGTGAATCAGCCTCCTCCTGAACACAGTAAACTCCCCTTGAATTCTGTTCCCTTAATTGTGTTCTTTGACATAATCCAGTTTACGAGTGGGCTTTTACCCCACTGCTCCCTCTTGTTTACTACTAGAAGGCTGTTTTCCCCAAACTATTGAATGTAGCTTATGATTTCCACTTTTATTTCACTCTCAGTAGGAGGCAAGATATTAGCTTTTCATTCAGGCCTTTTCAGGTTCTATGGCTTTAATTGAAGCAATAAATTTAGCACCTTATTTGAGAATTATCTGTTATAAATCAGGATCCTCATAATTGGATTTGAGTTCGTTCAGACTAGGATATAGAGAGTGAATTTGCTAAGGTGTTTGAGGAGTTTGGAGCATGGCTGGGGCTGCTCCCTTCACCAATCAAACTTTGATAATAAGCTGTCAAACTTTTAATAGAAAAACTATATATATTTACTTTTTTCACTCCATTTTTAAAAACTAAATAAACAAAACCACCCAGCTGATCAGGCTGTCATTTCCTCACAGGCCTTTTCAAGTCTCCCCTACAGCCTCCCTTTCTTTTGTAAGGTGTGGAATTTCCCCCCTAATTATGTAGTTCTTTTACCTTTAATACCTTCTCCTGAATATTCCCCTTCCTTCCCAAGTGCAAGTTTATACAAGGCACCCAAGATCAAGAGCCCACCCTATCACCACATCTAGAAACATCCTTGTCAATGGCATTGCATTCATTTGTTTTGAAGTGCCAGGGTGGGTCAGTTGGTTGACCATCTGATTCTTGATTTCAGCTCAGGTCATGATCCCAGGGTCGTGGGATAGTGGGATAGAGCCCTGCATCAACCACTGTGCTGGGCTCTGTGCCAATCATGGAGCCTGCTTAAGATTCTCTCTCTCTCTCTCTCTCTCTCTCTCTCTCTCTCTCTCTCTCTCTCTCTTTCTCTCTCCCTCCCTCTCTCCCTCTCTCTGTCTGCTCCCATCTTCCCCATTCTATCACTCTCTAAAATAAATAAATACATAAATAAATTAATTAAGTTTGTCTCTGTGGCTATCATAAAGACAGTAGGAAGTCACTTATATGGTTAACATTTTGACTACTTAGGAAGGATTCCATTTATATGTTGGGAAGGGTAGGACCGTTACCCTTCTCAGGGTGGATGTGCCCAGTAGCATTTATCTACTGCTGCAGATTAGATGGAATATGCCTGGAAACTCCTGTCCATAAATATGTGCAATCTATTGAGTATCTGTATCAACTCACATAAATCCCTTTCACTCAGTAGAATAAAAAATTAGTGATGTGCCTTCTGAATATTAATTCTAAGAATATGTGCCTATATAACTCACCCGGTTTCTGTTGATATTGTTTCATAAAACAATCCAGCTATTTAAAAGAATACTCTCTTTGGCCTCCAGATATCTGTATATTCTTACAGATAATAGAAGACCTTAATTGAGTTACCTTGTAAGTGAATATCACATTTCTTCACTGCCATAAGGCTTCTTAAGCCAACGGCTTAAGAAAGCTTTTCAGGGATAGGTAAACTAGTCTTACATACAGAGTTTTCTCTTCATTTCATTTATTCTTTCAAATTTTTAGACTGAACGAAGGCTGTTAGCAATGACCAAGGAAGAGAAATTCTGCTATCCTTCTTTCAGTCTTATATTAATAATTATTTAACTACTGGATCTCTTTTCTCCAAATTCCACTGGTAAGACTCCCCACAATTTACCCCATCATTTCCCTCATACAAAGGATGGGTATGTAATAATTCTGTCATCAAAGTCTCATTATGTTTTTTTCCCTCACCTTTTCTTCTAAAAAGTACCCTATTATGATTTATGAGCCTGTAAAGCAATCCTATTCATAATGCCAGTGAAAGGTAACACAAAAATTGAATTGTCAGATCAGACTCACACAAATCAGAGACATTACCCAGCATTAAATGTTACTAATAATATGAAATACACAATCATGCAAGAAGAAAAGGCAAAGATGGGAGAAATCTGCACATTCTGCATAGTTCCTTGGTACTTGTTTCACATTGGACACATTCCCTCTGGCCTAATGGGATAGATGAGGTCACTAAGTGTAGTTTCTGGGTCACTTCACCCAAAAGTAAGAGCTTAGGTTTTGAAGCATCTTTGTTTTATATTCAGATGATTCTAGGGATTGTGTGACATTTTCCAGGGAATCATGATTCATAAATCTGTAGATTTGAGATTTGTTTACTATAAAAAATCCTAAAGCATGATAATTCCTCTAAGACTAATCCATAGATACTACTCTTACAGTAAATATCAGAAGTTTATTTACCAAAAGATCAAAATGTAAGAATACTTGCAAGGAGATAAAACCAAGCCATCAACCAACCTCCTTTTTCCCAGGACAACTTTCCCCAACAAACTCTATAACTCTAAAATCTAAAAGTTAACAGGAAACAATGTCAGAAACTTGACGGAAAATGAGTTTGATCTAAGACTCCTAAATCTAATGATATGTGTTAAATGTATAAGAAAAATAATGTATATGCAGCTCTAGCTAATTAAAGAAAATACTTCACATGAAAGTCTTATTTTTTTTGAAAATCTGATTTTTTAACAAAAATATTCACCCAGATTTTTAAAGAAACATTATGCATATGTCTCCATTTTCTACTTAAACTCTTACATATATATATATTTTTAATTTGATTCCTTTTGAGTTTATTCTGGTGTATGCCGGTTGTATCGATCCAATTTTAACTTTTTCCACATAACTTCCTGCTTCCCAGATATCTTTTATGAAGTCATCTTAATTCCAGGATTTCAGATACTCTTTTAAAAATATAAGTCCCCATTATAGGTTGATTCTATTTCTGGATCCCTATTCTAGTTCATTGGTCTTAATGTTCATCAGGAACCAATACCAAAACATTCTTGTTATGATGGGGCATGTTAGTTTTCTGGGGCTGCTGTAACATAGTATCACAAACTGGATGGCTTAAATAAACAGAAATAAATATGTCACAATTTTGAGGCTGGAAAGTCCAAGATCAAGGTGCTGGCTGATTCAGTTCCTGCTGAGAGCTCTCTTTATGGCTTATAGGTAGCCACCTCCTTGCTATGTTCTCACAGACTCCTTTCTCTGTTCATTCAGGAGAGACAGATTAGCAGATAGACAGGGAACATTCAGGAGAAAGGGAGTTTTCTGGTATTTCTTCTTATAAGGACACTACTCCTGTCAGATAAAGGCCTTATCCATATGATCTCATTTAAACTTAATTACTTTCATAAATTCTCTATCTCTAATATAGTCACATTGGGCGTTAGGACTCCAAGATATGATTATGTGGGAACACAAACATTTTGTATATAACATGGGGTTTTATCATATGTATATATTTTATTATCTAGTGGAATCTCTCCCAGCTCCTTACTATAGCATATCATTTTTAGGATTGTTCTTACTATTTATTCTTATGTCTTTTCTTATATGAATACTATAATCAATTTCTCTCATCCACACACACAAACACAAGACTATGTAATATGAAGTAAGTTTAACATAATAAGATATTTCACATATGTGTATATATTGATATTTACATTTATATATATGTGTGTTTGTATACCTGTAATGGGGGAAAAAAAGACACACTTGTTTTCCAGGAAATTTGAACATTTACAAAAGCTACATTAACCTATATTAAATCATTTGTTAAAAGTCACAATATACCATAAAGTAAATCTAATTAAATGCAGTATATGATCAAAATAGAAAAAAAAAAGTGTACATTTATTTGGAAGAATAATGGATTTCCCAATTAGACACTTTAGGTCAAAGGCAAAATGAAAATAGATGGAAAATGATTTTTAAATGTTAATGAATATAATATATACTGGAATTTGAGACACAGTAAAGTTAGAGAGTGAAAGAGGACTTCAGTTACCTACATTTTGACCTCAGTCTGTACTTTCTAATTGATTAAGTTCTTCTTTCCAGCTTATCTCTTACCTCAAGCAAAAGACCCTGAAAGCAAAGTATCCCCAGGTGGAAACTGAAACTACCCCCTCCACCAATAATCACTACCCCGATTCAGCAAGACCCCATGTAATTGAACCAAAGACAATGATCAACCTGACCTTTCCTGCCCACCTAAATGTACCCACTGACTTTTGTCCTACATTTTTCTCATATAAACCTAGAGGTATTTTCAGCATTTTGGAGACAGTCTGTGAAACACTAATCCACTGTCTTCCTGGTGTTGGCCTTATTGAAATAAATTCCTTTATTGCTTCATCACTGTTAATTTCTCTGCCTTTGGATTTTGACAGTGGTGGGTGGCTAAAACTGGTCTGTAGGGGACTCCTGAGCCAGGTGTTTTTGCACTCCTGCACCCTGGCTACAAGAATAGTGTTAAATATTTATATAAACAAACCATAGGCCCCAAATGGTGTCACCTAAGGCCCTATGTCCATAAACCAAGACTTAAACCTAACCTAACTGCAGTTTCAACTCTCTAAGGTATGAATCCTTTAACCAATCACCATTGACATTTCCTAGTCAGCACTAGGAAATTTATTGATAGACCCTTTCTCTTCCCTGTAAGAGGGTGATGTTGATAAATAAATAAATAAATAAATAAATAAATAAATAATTCTTCATTAATATTTTCTCTTTTTTTTCACTCACTCGTTACTTTTTTTTTTTAAATTTTTTTTTTCAACGTTTATTTATTTTTGGGACAGAGAGAGACAGAGCATGAATGGGGGAGGGGCAGAGAGAGAGGGAGACACAGAATCGGAAACAGGCTCCAGGCTCTGAGCCATCAGCCCAGAGCCTGACTCGGGGCTCGAACTCACGGACCGCGAGATCGTGACCTGGCTGAAGTCGGACGCTTCACCGACTGCGCCACCCAGGCGCCCCACACTTGTTACTTTTAAAAACCTTTCCTTTTCTGTAGTACTTTGGACTTCCCCTATGCTTGCTAGATGGGATGCTGCCTAATTCATAAATCAATTAATAAAGCCATTTAGGGGCACCTGGGTGGCTCAGTCAGTTCTAAGTGTCCAACTTCGGCTCAGGTCATGATCTCATGTTTTGTGGGTTTGAGCCCCACATTGGACTCTGTGGTGACAGCTCGGAGCTTGGAACTTGCTTCAGATTCTGTGTCTCCTTTTCTCTCTGCCCCTCTCCCACTTGTGCTTTCTCTCTGTCTCTGTCTCTTGCTCTCTCTCTCAAAAATAAATAAACATTAAAAAAACAAAAAATAAAGCCACTTAGATCTTTAAAATTCACTCTGTTGAATTTTTATTACTTAACAATATAAACATAATGAAAAAAATAGAAAGTAAATGAGTTAAGAAAGAACTTCAAAAAATATATAAAACTTCAACAAAGCAAACCAAAAGAAAGCACAAATAGGGAATAATATAAAAATTAAAAAAATCAACAATCCAAAACCATCCATAAAATGGAGGTGCTAAATGAATAAAAATAATAAATATGTACCCCCAAATAAAATTCAGAAACCATTCAATAGCCTAAAGAAGGAAAAATAAGAATTATAAATATAAGAAATCATACTACCGTGCTATAAAACTAGAAATCAACCACAAAAAATAAACCTAGAAAGAGCACAAATACATGGAGGTCAAATAACATGCTACTTACTAAACAATGAGTGGGTCAACCAAGAAATCAAAGAAGAAATCAGAAAACACATGGAGACAAATGAAAACACAATGGTTAAATCTTTGGGATGCAGCAAAAGGTTTATGGCAACACAAACCTACCTAAAGAGTTAAGAAAAATCTCAAACAACCTAACCTTACACCTAAAGGAGCTGGAAAAAAGATAAACAAAACTCAAAGCCAGTAGAAGGAAGGAAATAATAAGGATTTGAGCAGAAATAAGTAAGATGGAAACTAAAAACAAACAAAAACAAAACAAAACAAAAAACCCAAACAGATCAAATGAAACCAGGAATTGGTTCTTTGAAAAGATCAATAAAATTGATAAACCTTTATACAGACTCACATATTCATACAAAATAAATAAATAAATAAATAAATAAATAAATAAATAAAAGAGTGAAGAGAGAGGCGTGGGGAAAGGAAGACTCGAAATGAAAGAAAAATAACAACTGACACCACAGATACAAAAGATTATGAGAATATTTTGAAAAACTGTGTGCCAACAAATTGGACAATGTAGGAGAAATGGATAAATTCCAGGAACTATATAACCTCCCAAAATTGAGTCAGGAAGAAATAGAAAATTTGAACTGACTGATTACCAGCAATGAAGCTGAATCAGTAATCAAAAAAAAAAAAAAAAAAATCCCAAAAAACAAGTGTTGGGACTCTATGGCTTCACAGGTGAATTCTGTCAGACATTTAAAGAAGAGTTAATACCTCTTCTTTTCAAAATGTTCCAAAAAATAGGAAAATAATGAAAATTCCCAAATTCATTCTATTAGGCCAGCATTACCATGGTACCAAAACCAAATAAAGACACCACTAAAAAAGAGAACTATAGGCCAATATCCCTGATGTACATAGTGCAAAAATCCTCAACAAAGTACTAGCAAACTAAATCCAACAATGCATAAAAAAAAAAAAAAAAGAAAAAAACATTCACCATGATCAAGTGGGATTTATTCCTGGGATGCAAGGGTGGTTCAGTATTTACAAATCAAGCAATGTGATACATCACATCAATAAGAGAAAGTATAAAAACCATATGATCATTTCTATAGATGCAGAAAAAGCATTTGGCAGAGTACAACATCCATTCATGATAAAAACTCCCAACAAAGTAACTTTAGAGGGCACATACCTCAACATAATAAATGCCATAAAGGAAAACCCATAGCTAACATCATACTCAGTGGTGAAAAACTGAGAGTTTTCCTCTAAGGTCAGAAGCAAGACAAGGATGCCCAGTCTTACCACTTTTATTCAACATAATACTCAATTCCTACCCATAGCAATCAGACAAAAGAATAAAAAACATCCAAATTGGTAAGGAAGAATTAAAACTTTCACTATTTGTAAATGACATGATACTATATGCAGAAAACCCTAAAGACTAAACCAAAAACAAACTACAACTGATAAATGAATTCCGTAAGGTTGCAAAATACAAAATCAACATACAGAAATAAATTGCATTCCTATACGTTAATAATGAAGCAGCAGAAAGAGAAGTTAAAACAATCTCATTTACAATTGCATCAAAAATAAAAAAAAAATGCCTAAGAATAAACTTAACCAAAGAAGTGAAACACCTATACTCTGAACATTATAAAACATTGGTGAAATAAATTGAAAACAATACAAACAAATGGAAAAATATTCCATGCTCATGGATTAGAAGAAAAAATATTGCTAAAATGTCCATGCTACCCAAAGCAATCTACAGATTTCATGCAATCCCTATCAAAACATGAATAACATTTTTTCACAGAACTAGAACTATCAATTCTAAAATTTGTATGGAACCACAAAAGACCCTAAAAGCAATCTTGAAAATGAAGGCCAAAACTGGAGGTATCACAATTCCAGATTTCAGGATATTCTACAAAGCTGTAGCAATCCAAGATAAATAGTACTGGCACAAAAATAGACACATAGATCAATGGAACGGAATAGAAAGCCCAGAAATAAACCTACCATTATATGGTCAATTAATCTCAGACAAAAGAGGGCAAGAATACACAATGGGGAAAAGTCTTCAACAAGTGTTGTTGGGAAAACTGGACAGCTACATGCAAAAGAATGAAATGGAACACTTTCTTACACCCATACATAAGGGTAAACTCAAAATATATTAAAGACCTAAATGTGAGATCTGAAATCATAAAAAATCCTGGAAGATGGCCTAGGCAGTAATTTCTCTGCATTGGCCATAACAACACTTTTCTAGATATATCTCCTGGGGCAAGGGAAACAAAAGCAAAAATAGACTATTGAGAATACTCAAAATAAAAATCTTCTGCATGGCAAAAGAAACAATCAGCAAAGCTAAAAGACAATGTATTGTGTGGGAGAAGATACTCGCAAATACATATCCAATAAACGGTTAGTATCCAAAATATATAAAGAACTTACACAACTTAATAACAAAAAAAAAATAGTCCAATTAAAAATAGGGCAGAAGGCATGAGCAGACATTTGTACAAAGAAAACATACAGATGGCCAACAAGTACGTAATAAGATGTTGAACATTACTCATCATCGGGGAAATGCAGGTCAAAACCGTGATGAGATATTACCTCATACCTGGCAGAATGGCTAAAATCAAAACACAAAGAACAAGTTTTGGTGAGGATGTGGAGAAAAAGGAACGCTCATGTACTGTTTGTGGGAATACAAATTGGTGCAGCCATTGTGGAAGACAGTATTTCAGTATTAAAATAGTATGAAAACAATATAAAAAATTAAAAATAGAACTACCATATGATCAAATAATTCTATTTCTGGGTATTTACCCAAAGTGTATGGAAACACTAATATAAAAGATGCATGCACCCATACATTATTGCAGCATTATTTACAATAGCTAAAATATGGAACATTACTCAGCCATAAAAACAAATAAAGTCTTGCCATTTGTAAAAACATGGATGGATCTAGAGACTATAATGCTAAGTGAAATAAATCAGGGAAAGACAAATATCATATAATTTCACTCATATGCAGAATTTAAGAAACAAACGAGTAACAGAAAGTGGGGCTGTCTCTCTGATTTTAGGGGGCAGGATGGTCCTGCCCAGTTCTACAAAGTTGGGATTACTTTTGCAAGAACTGAAGGGACAGGGCCACCCACAGAGTCATGGAGATGACTCTGTTACTGCAGTAGGACAGGGCAGAATACTGAACTAAAGAGGATTATTTGCAAGCCATAAACTCATGAAATTTGCCTTGCTAGGACTTGAACTTGCTTGCTATCCATCACCTCTTCCTCTTTGAATGGGAAGATCTATCTTATGCCTGTTCATCATTGTATTTTGGAAGCATGTAACCTGTTTAGTTTTGTAACCAAACCAAATGTGAGTTTGCTCCTTGGTGAGTCACAGATAGAAATTACACCAAGTGGAATTGTCATGCAAAGGAAACTTTTAAATAAGGAAATCACAGGGAATAACCTCCAAAGCTGTGACTCTCTGAGTAAGGGTGGATGGCTTCTTTCATTTAGAGTTAGGATAAATATTTAGATAAGGGAGGCTTGTTATCATCTGTAGAGATGGGAGTAAGGTTGCACCTTGGGGATACATGCCTATACATACATTGTGTGTTATGTAAATGAGCCTTATGCTTCTCCTTGGCTGAAGACTTTAGTATTATAATGAAGTAAAGGTAACTAACTGTTGGTCACTCTGTGGGTCACTCCATGGTCCATCTGCACAAGTCTGAATCAAGGGTTGAGTTCAAACTGGTCTGGATGGTGTGGCCAGTGGAACTCTTTGTCATGGCAGTCATTACTGCTTGATGGGTAGGGAAAGACACCAGAGTCCTCTCCATGTTCATGCACCTAGGAAAGGTCATATGAAGACACAGAAGGAGGCCATCTGCCACCAAGGAGGAGAGCTCTCACTAGAAACCAAATTGGTTGGTACCTTGATCTTGGACTTCCTAATAGTCTCCAGGACTTTGAATAATAAGTTTCTAATGTTTAAGCCAACTAGTTTTTGATATTTATTATGAAAGCCCAAGTAGACTAAGACAATAGGTTTCATAGTCCCAAGAATCTTCTCCTCTGGTATCTGAGAAACCTGTGACTAGGTGTATTATTACAGCAATGGTGAAGAGTAGAACTATTCAAGAAAAGCAGTCACTGCAGGGAAATTTGGGGCAGCCCTGGATACTGCTGGGAATTGTTACTTACATTACTAGCTAACATTTACAAGAGCTGTCACTGTTAGTTTCACAAGCTGCCAGGAACTTCTGTCTCTAGGAGGGTTTGACAGCTGATGGAGACACTGGTGTTAGGGCCTCGCCTTTGAGGGTGCATCAGGAAGTGTTTCTGTCAAGAGTGACTGTATCTGCCAAGAGGCACTGCAGTCAAGTAAAGCCCTTAGGACAAAGCAGATCCTGTTCTTTCACTTTTAGAGAGAAAGTGACTGGTGGTGAAGGTATTAAAAACCTTTTACATGATAAAAAGCTGAAGGACTAGAGAATGTTTAACTTAGAAAAGTTAACATTCTGGTGATGTGAGAAGTCCATTCAAATATCTGAAACCATCCATCATGGAGTAGTGTTCTATAGTTTAAGATATAAGATTGGAATGTATGGGTGGAAGCTTCAGGAAGTCAAATACTGGCTTAGTATAAAAATTTTTTTTTTCTTTACTTGTAGAACTGTCCAAAGATGTAATTGAACTACAGTGACTTGTTTTTTTAACTTGTGAATTAGAAAAAAAAATGGTAGATTTCCAGAAGAGTTGCAAAAATATACGAGTTCCACATATTCTTCGCCATTAACAACTTCTGTAACCATAGTATAATGATCTAAACTAAGACTAAAACTAATAACAAGAACAACAATGATAATATTGATAGAATATTATGAACTAAGCTATAGACTTTATTTGGATTTCACTTGCTTTTTCCACTGAAGGCTTTTTTCTTTTTCAGGATCTAATTTCAGATCTCACATTACATTTTGTTTTCACGACTCAATGACTTGTAATATCTAATGAGGCCTTGCTGTATTATTACTGAAGTGATGAATTAATGCCTATATTAATTAATATAATGCCTATATTGTTAGCTGCATTTATTATAATAATTTTATATTAATTAATTGTGACTATTTTGTAATAAGGCAAGTTCAAATTTATTTGGATACATCAGTTTGGAATTTTGACTGAATGGCACAGTAAAATTATTACAAATGATATTGGCAAGAATGTACTTATGTAGAGTTCTCCAAGATGCTCTTTGATAACACTCTAGTGATTAAAATACATAGTAATAATATGAAAGTACTGATGCACAAAATTATGCAGGAGTCTAAGTACAAACTTCTGGATATTGTATTTAAATATTAATTTCATGTATCTTAATGGTTATAAAATATTTCACCACTTTTACTTAAACAGCTGGTCAGGCTCACTGTATCTTATTTATGTATTTAAGTGTGATATAAATAGGTGGAGGGGCGCCTGGGTGGCGCAGTCGGTTAAGCGTCCGACTTCAGCCAGGTCACGATCTTGCGGTCCGTGAGTTCGAGCCCCGCGTCAGGCTCTGGGCTGATGGTTCAGAGCCTGGAGCCTGTTTCCCATTCTGTGTCTCCCTCTCTCTCTGCCCCTCCCCCGTTCATGCTCTGTCTCTCTCTCTGTCCCAAAAATAAATAAACGTTGAAAAAAAAAATTAAAAAAAAATAAATAGGTGGAGAAAGTTGATAATATGATAAGCTGAATATATTAAAAAAATTCTTTATCCATTAGTGGTTATTCTAAAACTTTTCTGCCTGAGAACTTGTGTTGTTGAGACTATAGACCCAAACCTCATTGCCTTTGAATCCGTAACCTTGTTAGGTGGATGAAACTATATGGGCAGCCTAACAATATGTATTTTTTAAATATTTATGTGCTTTCTTGGTTTGGCTAAAAAGAAATCGGGGCTCTAGAAAGAATATTAAGATGAAATCATTATTAAACAGTATGGCATACACCTAAGAAATACGAAATTTGTACAGTATCCCTCCAAAGTGTTAATGCCTGTTTGAATTGAGAATGCTAGGTTTGGATTTTTTTTTAATATAAATTATTGTCAAGTTAGCTAATATACAGTATATACAGTTTGCTCTTGGCTTCGCGGGTAGATTTCCATGATTAATTGCTTACATACATCACCCCATGCTCATCCCAACAAGTGCCCTCCTCAGTGCCCATCACCCATTTCTCCCTCTTCACCCCCACCCCCCATCAATCCTCAGTTTGTTCTCTGTGTTTAAGAGTCTCTTGTGGTTTGCCTCACTCTCTGTTTGAAACTATTTTTCCCCTTCCCCTCCCTCATGGTCTTCTGTTAAGTTTCTAAATTCTTCATATGAGTGAAAACAGGATATCTGTCTTTCTCTGACTGTCTTATTTCACTTAGCATAATACCCTCCTCACTCTCTTTTACCTAAAAGTATGTTGAATGGTGCAGTGCTTTTATGACCAAGAAGCAAACTAGTTATGTAGGATGGAAATTTTGAACAATTCAGAGTAGTTACTTTTCCCATTATATATGTATATATTATAATATAATATATATATAATATACAAATAAAAGATTTATATATATATATATATAGAGAGAGAGAGAGAGAGAGAGAGAGAGTATTTAGGAAAGTCTGTTCTCTCCTAAAGTTTCTTGTCTTTTTTTAAATTTACATATTCTGGTTCAACATACATCTGTAAGGTATTTCGTTGGTGACAGTTTCATCAATCAAAGCAAAAGAACCTCAATATGATGCTGAAACTCAGAGTCAGAGCCATGTACTCACGTGTTCCTGTCCATGTAAAAAGCTGTCTTCCAGGGATTATACTTTGATGAGTCTTTGTTTTGTCTAATTAACTTCTCTTATAACTGTGACATTGGAGGAGAATTAGCTAAAAGTTGTTGAGTTAAAAGAAACAGATAATAATGTAGTTTTATCTCATTGAGATATGTGTAACTTTTAAAACACAGTCTGACTGTTGGGTTTTACCAAATGAATCTTATTCAAAAGGGAGATATAGTTGACCCATACATGACACTCTACTGACTGGGTCTTACACGAATATGTTCCTGTGGAAGTTAAGCTTCCAGTTTTGTTATATAAGAATCTTGGGAGAATTAGAATAAAAATCCACATTCTGAGATTTCTTTGTCATGTAATATGACCTTATTATGAGAGAATTTACTTAATTGCTATAAAAAATGTTCAAATAAACCTGTTCTCTAGAGGGACATTAAGGAGTAAGATGAACTCTTTGTATCCTTTCGTACAAACCCCCCCCGATTTTGAGAGTTACGGTGTTTTCATGATCAGTAACAGAAATCGTTCTTATGACAGATCCATTTACTTACTTTCTCATTACCTATTGCTCCCACTGTGTAATTTACTCCTTATATATCATGCTTTACTTCTTACCAAAAGCTCTTATTTGCTTCTATTTTGTTGGCAGTGGAATTGGAGTTAGGTGCTTTTTCCCCAAAATTGGCGCTCTGAAACCACTCCTTAAAATCTTCCACATGCCTTTTTTTTAAATGTGAAATTTATTGTCAAATTGGTTTCCACACAACACCCAGTGCTCATCCCAACAGGTGCCCTCCTCAATGCCCATCACCCACTTTTCCTTCCCTCCCACCCCCCTGAAATCTTCCACATTCTTGGGGCACCTAGGTGGCTCAGTCGGTTCAGTGTCCCAACTTCGGCTCAGGTCATGATCTCATGGTTTGTGGATTTGAGCCCCTCGTCGGACTCCATGCTGACAGCTCAGAACCTGGAGCCTGCTTCGGATTCTGTGTCTCCCTCTCTCTCTGCCCCTCCCCTACTTGTGCTCTGTCTCTCTGTCTCTCAAATAAATAAGAATTAAATTTTTTTTTTAGAAAAAGTCTTCCACATTCTTCTTTTGTATGTCTTCTGCGCATATTCTGAGCCTGCTTTTGTCCTTCAATAAAATATCTGGATAATCCTGATTATAGAGCTCTCTATGATTAGTGCTGGAATATAATACTATCTTCCTCTCTGATTTTATTTATTAAGACACTATTTTTTTCCAGTAAGAAACTAGGAGATGTTTTATCATTCAGTTCCATGAATGTATCCTCTCTCCATTCCACTGTCCTTGTTCTTCTCTATACTTCCATAATTTTGCTATGCTCTTTGCAATACCTCTTGTATTGGAGCTCCACAAATAACCCTCATTTTGAAGATTTGTTAGTAGGACTCGCAAGACTCTGTATATAATTATACTAACTACTAAGGTTCATCACAGTGACATAGTAGGAGTATATAGTCAGATGATAATGGAAAAAGGCATGGTTGAATTCTAGAGGAATTTGTGTTCAGGCTGTTTTATGCTCTCACCCTCCTATGAGTGCTCACAGAGAGTATTATTCTTCAAGCAATGAAAATGCGCCAACATGTATGTGATGTTTCTAAAGGGAAGCCCATTAGAGACTCAAGGTTTATTATTGGTAGGTAGTCACATAGGCACCTTCTACCTAAAATTTATCAAAATTCCAGACTTCCAGATTAACAGCGAGTATTGAGTATAAATCTTTTGCACAGTCTAGGCATGATGAAACATTATCATTTAACCCTCTCAAAATCCCAGTTCTGAGCTTTTGATCCAAAGAACAACCTTCCAAGCAATCTCAAACCTAGTATGTTTACTCTCTTCTGTGTACTCTCAAACTTATTTTCTATTATAATTGTTTTGTCGAATCCATTTTCTACAAGGCAGAAAAATGGTTTCCTAGCCATGAATTAAATTATGGTCTTAAATCCTTGAAGTCATTCCAAAGATCCCTTGTAGGGATGTTTTGTAGATAAGATCAGATGTAGAAGATCAGTTTGGTAGCATCCTTCTCAGGAAATTATTTTGATGTATCCAGGTATTTTTTTGCCACTTACACTATGATCATTTTTCAGCTCATACATCCTCTACCATTGTTGGAGGTGTTTTAAAAAAATATGTCCATACCTGTGTGTGTGTGTGTGTGTGTGTGTGTATTTTTCCGTTTAGCACAGAGTTGACAGACATTCCGTAAAGAGTCAGATAACCAATATTTTAAGCATGGCAGGCAATGCAGTCTGTGACAATCATTCAACTTTGTCATTTTAGCAGGAAAGCAACCATAGACAACAGGTAAAGGACTGGGAATGTGTGTTCCAATAAAACTTTATTTACAAAAGCAGCTGACGAGTTAGATTTAGACCACTGGCAAAGTTTATTGACCCCCAATTTAATGCAGATGAACTTAATCACTTACATTACTAAACCAAAATCTCTATACATATATACTATTTTCAGAATTATTCCAGACTCAGATGTGTTTTATTTTAAGGAGTTATAACTAGAAAGGAAAGAAGGTGGTAGGATATAAGAGGTATTTTTATACAAACCTCCTCTGTCACACTAAATTTTTGTGTTACAGTTTGAGGGAAAACTTTTTGCTATGTGGATAGAGATGTTTGGTTTAAATGCTCAATTCCCTCTCATCTTATAGGAGTGGAGTAATAGATATTTGGGCTTAATGAGATTTTTGTTATTACATGAATGGCACAGTGTGAACAAAGTAAGTGTAAGAGAACCCAGATAGTTGTCTATTACCAAAGAAAGACACAGGGCATTCAAGAATAAGGATCCAGGGAAATTGTTCTCACTGCCACTTGAGCTACCAGTGGTTTTTCCATTTTGGCTGCACATTATAATTGTCCAGAAATTATGAAAATTTTTAATTAATTCACCTAGAAATAAAAGATGATATTCACCAAAGATAATATCTTAGCATCTTTTAAGGTACTATCAAGATGCAAAATTAGAATTGGTAAATTGTGATGTACAATGACATATTTCTACAATTCATACATAAGATAGCTAACTATATATGAAACAATACAAATTAATCACCACACCAGAATATTAAGAGAAATACAGATTTCTGATTCCCATTCTGGTTCACATTTAATAGAGTGATGTGAAATAGATTCTGAGATAGAGATATGTTTGTGTTTTCTTAAACAGGCCATTGGCGGGGAATGAAAGAGGGATTGAGAATGATTGCACATATGGTTCTGGAAATATTTGTAGAGTAAAATAAATGGACAAATGATGATGCTAAAACCGAAATACAACAAGTGTGTCAATATTGTGGACTGGTAAACAGTCTATTTGCTTGTATCTAAACAACTCTCCTGGTAGAGTAGGCCACATTAACTATTTAGATATTTATATATATTTAAAATAATACCTGTAGTAAAGGTACAGTGAAACTAAGTAATCATGAACCCAGAATTCCATATTCACTTTCTGTATCCTAGAATTTGCAGTCAGATAGTTAGCAATCACTTAGGCTCGCTCTGTCATTTCAGGACCTCACAGTTTACACAATTGATGCTTTGAGCCTGCTGAGAACAATCTTGAGAGACTTTACCATATATATTTAGCATCTAGGTTAGCAGTCTAGAAATGTAAGGTCTAACCAGTGTTACTAATAAGATAAATTCCTGCTCTGTTTGTATTTAAATACTGAGAAGTTTTAGTGTTCCTTATATTCAAGAAATTGGTTATATATCTCTTCAGTTAAACAATCTTCCACCCCAAAGTGCCTATTTATTATTATTATAAAGTATTACTGTTACAAAGTAAAGGAAACAATATCAAGTTTCTTGCTAAGCAAGAACTTAAGAAGGCAGCAAATGACAGGGAAGTAATAATTTAAATAAGTTGATTAAATATATGTACATCATTCTGCTTTGGCAGAGACAGGAAGGGGAATAAGAGTACAGAAAAATAATGGCATAAAACTATCATTTGCGGGGGGAGGTGCCTAGGTGTCTCAGTCGTTTAAGCATTCAACTCTTGATCTCAGGTCAGGTCATGATCTCATGGTTCCTGAGTTCGGGCCTCGCATTGGGCTGTGTGCTAATGATATGGAGCCTGCTTGGGATTATCTCTCTTCTTCTCTTTCTGCCTTCTCCCCGCCTTGTTTGCACTCTCTGTCTCTCTGAAAACAAAGAATTATCATAGGATTTCACTCATACATGGAATTCAAGAAACTTAACAGATAAACAGATAACAGATAAACAGATAAACAGATAACAGATAAACATAGAAGGAAAAATAAGATAAAAACAAAAAAGGGAGGCAAACCACAAGAGACTGTTAAATACAGAAGACAAACCGAGGTTGATGGGGGTGGAGGGGTGAGGGGATGGGCATTAAGGAGGGCACGTGTTGGGATGAGCACTGGATGTTATATGTAAGTGATGAATCACTGGGTTCTACTTCTGAAGCCAAGACTGCGCTGTATGTTAACTAACTTGAGAATAAAAAAAAAAAAAATAGACTATTGTTCAGCCATACATACATACATACATACATACATAAAATAACTTAATCATTTTGGAACGGTTTACTCCTAAACTAATTGCACTGATTCTGCATTTGCCCAACCCGCGTGTGGAAAACAGTCTTCTTTGGATTGCTTACACTGCACAAAAATGGAGAAGAGAAGAAAGTTTTGTTCAGAAATGAATACAGAAATAAACCCCTTGAGGTAAATAAAGGTTCATCTGTCGTATAGTTCTTTATAAGGAAATCTTTAAAAAGGTTAAGGAAGAAGAGGAAGTGGGAGGAGGAATAGAAAGAGGAGACAGACACGGAAGAGAATGGTCTGAGTTCGTAAATATTTGGAGTAAGAACAGGATAACCAGAGTCAATCCAAAGAAACGAAAGTGGAAACAAAGTGGAAGCTATTCTGATGCTATTTTGAAGGGTTCTGGATCTATAATTTCATGTACCAGAATGTGTTGTCTGTCAGAAGTCTTAACTCGGCATTCTCTAGAAGGAAGAAGGATAGTAAAGTTACTAATAGAACATGTTATTGAAATGAGATTAAACCAGATTGTTCTGTTGGCCCTTACTAGATTTCTATCTTCCGTTGATGTTACTTACATAACTGTAAAGCCTCAGTTTCCATCCTGGTGAAAGGAGAGCAGCAACTTTTAATTTATTAAAATTTTCATTTATTAAATTTGTAATTTATAAACTGAGAAGATTGAATCAGATCATGCATATAAAATACTGTTTAATTTTTCATATTATTTACCGCTGCTTCTGTCGTCTTACTCCAGTGTGACTTTAGTAAAGTCACAGGATTCACCATGTGGTTATTTCTCAGAACCCATAGTCACTAAATCTAAGCAAAGGAGTGTGAGATGTATTTTGTCAAAGCAAAATGGCTTTCCAAAAACCACTGTCACTGTGTACACTTACAAATTTTGTTTCTTGGTTATGCTTCTTGATGTAAGTAATTCTTGGAACATTGCCATATTAGTGACAACAATGTGGTTTACCAGAGTGATGCCATCTCCGTAAGGGAACCTATCGGTTTCTGATGGGGTCAGCAGAAGAATCTGTTTTTTACCCTATAAGCAATGTGTAGGCTTAGCATAATGAGATGAGATTTTATGAGAATATTTTCTCTCAAGAACAGATTTCCTGGTGACAGGAACAGCAGATTCCACAAATTTCCCCAAGTTTAACAGGAGCTATGCTTTGAAATTATATGGAAATATGATATTGATTTTATGGTTGATGAGAGGGACTAGAAGTTCTACTATTTTAGAAAATATGAATGTAATAAATCATTCAATTTAGTGTGACCATTTTTCTTTACCTCACACTTTTGTGGTTCTGTGCTTTGTAAAACCTGTGTTCAGTTATGTCTCATTCCTTTGTTTACCTTATTTTTAAACCTTATCTAGAGGGTGATGTTGTGCTCATTGATTCTATATAATATAGAGATACAGAGAAGGTAAAAGGATGTTTTAATGTTAGTGTTGTTTTAAATAAGGTCACATCTTCGCAATCATTTTGAATGATATTTAGGATCCCCTGTTCTGAAAGTTATTAGAAACCCTTTTATATTGCCTTTAGGATATTAAGGAATAGAAAAGGAGATAGCTTTTCATGGGCATTATCATAGACTGAATGTTTGTGTGCCCCCCAAAATTCATATTTTGAATTTTGAAGCCCTAATTCGCAACATGATGGTATTAGGAGATGGTGCCTCTGGGAATAGGTGTGAGAGAGCTCTTTCCCTCTGATATGTGAGTACACATGGCAAAGACTTCTGTCTGCAGATCCAGAGTGCTCTCACCAGGAACCAGACTTCCCGGCCTCCAGAACTGTGAGAAATAAATGTCTGTTGTTTAGGCCAACCAGTCCTTGGTGTTTTGTTATAATAGTCTGAGCTAAGACAATTATATAATAATTGTGAACCTTAAAACAAACAAGCAAACAAAAAAACCTGAATCACAGGAACTTCCTCTGTTGGCACATTGAAATATTTAATTTTTAAACAATGGGAAACCTGCTTGTTTCTTACCTCCTTAATCTTTCTCAGCAATATAAACCAAAGGAAAACTAAAGTCAAAACTTCAAATGCCTATGGAGTATTTAAGTAAAATCTTATCACTTAATGTTGATAATTAAATCAAATGGAGTATACCTATGGATGAAGTGAGACCATGGGCTAATAGGACTTTTTTAGCAAGGGTATCATTTGGGTATGACTTTTATTCCTTATATGTCAAATTCAAGCTTCAAAATTTAAGCATATATAGCTTTCAAATTAAAGTGTATATTTAAAGAGATGTATATATGTGTGTATATATATATATATGCATAATTATAGTTATGTACATATACAAATATATATTCAATAACCTGGAATATAATAAGTATCAAAAATCAGAACTGCTTTAGCATGAAGTGACTGTAGCAAGATATTAAAAATATCTATACCCATATTTATGACCTAGATAAATAAGCAACTGAAAAGATTAAGAAATTTGAAAAAAATAAGTAATTACTAAGATTCCAAAGGGGGGATCTTTTTAAACTAGATTAGAAATTAGTAAATAAGTAGAAAAATCACCTTTTAAAGTGTAATTTGTAGTTATTTCAATAATTATTGAAGTGTCTTTAACTAAATAAGAGAGCAGAAACTCTGGAAAGCTAAATTTCCTTCAAAGATATTAACTTGAAATGAGTATGAAAGATTTTTATTTCTATAATAACTTAAAGACCGTTTTGCCAATGCAAAAAGAAAAAAAAAGAGACTTTAAATGCAGCTTAAGCACAAAGATACACTCCAGGCTACTGAGAAAAGTCTACTTAATTTTATTGACTTTTTTCCTTCAGTTTAAATTCCCTAGTCCCCATGGTCTTTTATCATTTTTATTCAGAGGTGAATATGAGGTCAAAATTCAATTTTACTATATCTTTTATATTATCATTTATAATCATATCATGGAATATTGAATATCATTATCTACCCATTGAAAGTTTTAACCCAAGAATCCAGCTTAGAATATTCTCTAGAAGAAATTGAAGTTCCCATTTATTTTACACAGCTTGTATATTTTTAAGCATATGCAATAATTTCTGAGGGAGAAATACAGTAACTTCAGCAGTATTTACTGTTATTAAACTATGAGTGGGTTTTAAAAAGCTTAGCTGACTTTTGACTTACATTTCTTAAAAATACATAACTGTTGTAGAATGCTGGAGATAACTCTTCCTATGCATACATTGTGCCACATTCCACAAAAGGTTGTATGCTATTTCAAAAAAAAAAAAAAACAAAAAAACAAAAAAACAAAACAAAAAAAACAACCCAAAACTTTTTTTCAAAAGGTCATGTATGAAGGCATAAAAGATTTAAGAGAGGCCACTCCCTTACCACTTGAGTCAGTTCTGGATTTAAGGATTGGCAAAAATAAGCATTCTGATGCACACGTAAAATATGCAGAAAATGAGTTTTACCTTAGTTATTTGTAGGTGTCAGCCTAAGGAATATTCGTGAACACACATTCCTGTGTCTCCCTACCACATACCCTTATGAGCAGTCACTCTCCCACTGGTTGCCAGCATGAGTAGAGTGGAGTCTGTAATCTCAGGGTAAGACTAAGCTTTTCAGATTCTTGTAGTCCAGCCACATTTCTGAGTAATTCTGGTATATACTTTTTAATATAAATGTTTTCAAAAACTTCTTTGTGATGAGCTGTTTTACCCACATGTAGCATCATAGGTCCTGGTTTGAGATAACTTCTTATGCAATCAGTGCCATGTCACTGCATTATCTAGTTATCATACACAGCCGGTCACACCACAAGTAGATAATGTAAGCTTTAATAATTAGGAAGGATGGATAATGAGACAATACGGGAAAAAATCATTTTTGAGTAAAAGTCCATTCAAAGCACGAGATAGACTGATGGATATTATCATTGATTAAATTATATATCACATTCAGTGTAGAATCAAAGAATATCCACAATTATCTCAGAAGTCTTTGAAAAAAATCTTGCTCCTTTCTAATGATTTATCTCTGTGGGAATGGATTTTTTTAAAGCCATTCCACCAAAATAACATGGTATATAACATTGAAGGCAGAAGCAGATACAAGAATCCACCTGTCTATAATGAAGGGAGACATTAATGTAAATGAAGCCATTCCTCTCACAATTTTTTTGTACTGGAAATGTGTCTGAAATTAAAAAAAGGTTTTTTTTTTTTTTTTAAAGTGTACTCTTTTTTTTTTTAATTTTTTTTTTCAACGTTTATTTATTTTTGGGACAGAGAGAGACAGAGCATGAACAGGGGAGGGGCAGAGAGAGAGGGAGACAAAGAATCAGAAACAGGCTCCAGGCTCTGAGCCGTCAGCCCAGAGCCTGACGCGGGGCTCGAACTCACGGATCGCGAGATCGTGACCTGGCTGAAGTCGGACGCTTAACCAACTGCGCCACCCAGGCGCCCCTAAAAAAAGGTTATTGATGTTAACACATGCTTGGCTTATCACAGTTATTTTTAAATAAATAATCAATCTCCATTTTAATTTCAGGTATGGTAATATTACTAAAAAAATTTCACATCATCATAATCTCTGGGTTCTCAATTGTTTTTAAGAGTATAAAATATTTCTGAGAAGAAAATTTGAGAACCACTGCCTTATAATTAAAACCTTTCCAATTAGAAAACAAAGATGGTGTCTGTTTTAGATGGTGTCTTTAGTAACATAGGCTGGAATTTTACAATGTTCCTTACTGTTTTTGTTTGTTTGTTTGTTTTTGTTTTTTAAATCTCTTCCATTTGATCTTTTGAGGCTTGCCTTAATTTTAGGGGGGACAATCTACTTTTTTTAACCTCTCTTCCTAATTATGCCAATGCAACTTCTATCTCTGGTATCTTACCATCTCTTCCTTGATATATTGTAGTTTACCTTTTAAAAGTGTTTGTATAGGACACAGCTTCATTATGACGTTTGTGTAATGATGGCATATTTGTTGACAATATTAATGCACCCAAAAGCAATATTATTTTTCTTGGTAAGAATGCTTCATATTTCACAGTTTTTTAAGTTCCTTTTTATTTTTGAATTTATATTGTTTATTTTTAACATTAATATTTATAGAAGACATTTTTCCCTGAACCAACTATTAAAAAAAAAAAGTTTGTGTTGTGGAGGGCAGGAGGGGGAGGGTAGAGTGATATTCTTGACTAATTAGGAAATTCCTTTAAAAATTTTTTTTAAATCTTTATTTATTTTTGAGAGAGAGAGAGAGAGAGAGATTTCGAGAGAGAGGGACAGAGAGATGGAGACAGAATCTGAAGCAGGCTCCAGGCTCTGAGCTCTGAGCTGTGAGCTATCAGCATAGAGCCTGACTCAGGGTTCAAACCCAGGAGCAGTGAGATCATGACTGTGAGCTGACTGAGACACCCAGCCACCCCAGGAAATTCCTTTTTTTTAAAAAAATAATAAGTCTAATGTTTATTTCTTAAGAACAAGTTGACTTCATGAGCTCCTTTTTAAAACAATGCAGCTTCTCTTTAGTGCCATGAGACACTCTTATTCTGCAAGTATGAATTTTCTGTATGATCACTTGTTTCAAAATACTTTTGATTCAAGTGAGTGTCATCTGCTTAGAATCTCTATTTCTATATTTGTGAAGAAAGAGCTTTATGATTTGCAGTACGATCCAAAGAAGAAATTCACTGTGATTTTCGAAAAGTATCAATTGTGGTGTTTTTTGAAGTATAATATTCTTACACATGCCTATTTTCTACCCCCAAAAATGCTATACTTGCACTTGAGGTATGTTTTTCAATGGTCATGTTATATTTAATTCATAGATTTATGTGGAAAAGCCAATAGATGAAATCCATTTATGTATACAGTATGTATATGTATCTCAATTTGTTGTTTCAGATTTTTCTATAGAATGAAATATCGTTTTGAATTGCACTTTTGATTTCAACGCTCACAAGTGTTTTATGTCAAAATTTTATTTTAAGTGTATTTCTGGCATTTGAACTTGTTTTATATTTATCTATTATTTTTGTTCAAGTAAATGTATGTCAAATGTTATGACGCACAATACAAAATATGTTTTCTGAGATTTGTTTTTAGATTTGACGTGACGTCAACCTTTTGTACTCCCTTGCTAACAGATATTCTATTTTATATTTAAATATAGTAACCTCTTGGGGCGCCTGGGTGGCTTAGTCGGTTAAGCGTCCGACTTCAGCCAGGTCACGATCTTGCGGTCCGGGAGTTTGAGCCCCGCGTCAGGCTCTGGGCTGATGGCTCAGAGCCTGGAGCCTGTTTCCGATTCTGTGTCTCCCTCTCTCTCTGCCCCTCCCCCGTTCATGCTCTGTCTCTCTCTGTCCCAAAATAAATAAACGTTGAAAAAAAAAATATAGTAACCTCTTACATATTATTTAAAATATGTATATATACATATATATATATATATACACATAGACAAATGTGTTTTATGTGCATATATCTATATCTGTTTCTTTTATACATCAGTGTATATATATGTATTGATTTTATAAACAAGACTTTAGATTTTCTTTTTTTTTTAAATTTTTTTTTTTTTAACGTTTATTTATTCTTGGGACAGAGAGAGACAGAGCATGAACGGGGGAGGGGCAGAGAGAGAGGGAGACACAGAATCGGAAACAGGCTCCAGGCTCCGAGCCATCCGCCCAGAGCCTGACGCGGGGCTCGAACTCACGGACCGCGAGATCGTGACCTGGCTGAAGTCGGCCGCTTAACCGACTGCGCCACCCAGGCGCCCCAAGACTTTAGATTTTCTACATAAATATATCTTACTATCTATTTATCCTAATATTTTTGTATATTTATTTATACCTTAATGGACTACTGGTTATGTTTGTGCTTTTCACTTATGTTGAAAATTTTATAAATTCAAAGAAAATGAAGAATTATATAATAGAAATTAGTGGAGCTTAAACTTACTCATTGGTGTTATATAGATATTTGAATCATAAAAATAAATATTTCTTAGTTATTTGGCATTTTCTTCTTCGTGAGCTTGCCAATCGTAGCTATGCTTTTGGGAAAATACTCCCATTTCTTTATTTTTCTAACATAAAACATGCAGATACCACACCTACACCTTTTCTTTCATTTAAAATTCTTGTCTTATTCGATACGACTGCAAAACTGCATCACCCTCTGACTTTTTAATCTTTAGATGGCCTTAATGATGGTTCCTTGTGATTTCCTGTCAGATATAGAATATGTTTGGTCAATTCTTAAATAATTATGTTTCAAAGTTGTGTATGTAATGTCCATGTCAGATACAAATAACACTGTCCTCCAATAAGTGGCGTCTGTGACTGCTCAAGAAACCATTAACTTGGTTAGATAACATGTTCTGCCTCCTGCCATCTTGAAGGTCATGCTGATTTTATTGATCTGGTTTGCTATTTCTTCCCATTAACTTTTCTCTTAAAGGCAATTGCACTGAAGAAGAAGCAGTATTCACTGACAGCTTTCAGCCCCATGTCACCCATGGAGATCTTTACTTCTCTGTGGTGTTTTCGTGGTTTAGGTTGTTAATGAGCTGTCTTCTGCAGGCTGATTGTCAGTTCATAATACTATGCTGATTCGGCAAAGCCATCCCTAATCTCCTTCTGTGTGCACTTGTAAGGAATGGTTATCAGTTTTCTAGAGTTTCTTTGTTAATAATATCTGAAGGAGTTGTTATGATGCCCTTGGCTTATTGGACTAGAAAGTTTCTTTAGACAAAGTAAGAAATGAGCAATCTATCATGGCCTTCTGAATATCTTGTTGCCTTTTTGTACATAAGTATATAAAAATAATTGATTAAATTCAGTCTTACCCTGTACTTTTCTAAACTTTTATGGTGAAGAAAAACAGTCTGCTATTGTATTCATGTAATATTCAAGCAATGAGTAGCTAACATAGCACATAGAAATATGCTTTTATTTTTATTTTTTTTTTTTTAATTTTTTTTTCAACGTTTATTTATTTTTTTTGGGACAGAGAGAGACAGAGCATGAACGGGGGAGGGGCAGAGAGAGAGGGAGACACAGAATCGGAAACAGGCTCCAGGCTCCGAGCCATCAGCCCAGAGCCCAACGCGGGGCTCGAACTCACAGACCGCGAGATCGTGACCTGGCTGAAGTCGGACGCTTAACCGACTGCGCCACCCAGGCGCCCCAGAAATATACTTTTAAAAGTTAACGCCAGGCTCTGCAAAGATCTTTGAGGAAAGTTCATATACAGATGCTCTGCTGATTAGAGCCAGTTATCTTTTACACTCTGGTATGCATTCAAGGCAAGAAATGGTAACTCTTTAAATGTATTGACATTTTATTGCAAATTTGATTGTATACTTGTGTGAATGTGTTAATTTTGACATTTTGAAATGTGACATTTCAATAATTTAAAAATATGTTCTGTTGGAGCGCCTGAGTGGCTCAGTCGGTGAAGTGTTGGACTCTTGATTTCAGCTTAGGTCATGATCTCACAGTCGGTGTGTTCGAGCCCCGGGTTGGGCTCTACACTGACAGTGTAAAGCCTGCTTGGGATTCTCTATCCCTCCCTCCCTTGCTTCTCTCCTGCTCACTCTCTCTGTCTCTCTCTCAAAATAAATAAACTTTAAACAAAGTTTAAAAAGGGTGTAAAGGGGCGCCTGGATGGCGCAGTCGGTTAAGCGTCCGACTTCAGCCAGGTCACGATCTCGCAGTCCGGGAGTTCGAGCCCCGCGTCAGGCTCTGGGCTGATGGCTCGGAGCCTGGAGCCTGTTTCCAATTCTGTATCTCCCTCTCTCTCTGCCCCTCCCCCGTTCATGCTCTGTCTCTCTCTGTCGCAAAAATAAATAAACGTTGAAAAAAAAAATTTAAAAAAAAAAAAAAAAAAGGGTGTAAAAAATGTTATATTAATGCCCCATAAAAAACTGAAATGCTGACATAAATTAGTGAAGGTTTTTATAGGCTATGTACCTATCAGTTGGCTTTGGTTAGATGATTCTAGTGAATATTCCTGATGTACTACCTACATTCCCTTTACCTAAAGTTGTAACCATCTGCAAGGTGCAGGTAATGGCTTAAGTTTGTAAGCTTATACAAGGAATTGTCCTTGGCTGAGAGAAGCCATCTGGAAAGATATCCACCCCAACTCTTAGAGTCTGTTATATACTTTTTTTGACTAGGCAAAAAAGTCTAGGCTTTTGTAAATAAAATAAAGAATGAAATGTATTCTATTTTGTAAGGTTAACATTAGGAAGTGTATGTATATGGCATCAGCATCTGATTTCTACTATAAATACATTTATTTTATTTTATAGAAACCTGATTATCTGAATACATTTTCTTTAACTGACATTTTTAAACATTTTTTAAAATTTTAATTCCAGTATAGTTAACATTCAGTGTTATATTGGTTTCAGACATACAGTGTACTGATTCAACAATTTTATACAATACTTATCATGGTAAGTAAACTCTTTAATTCCCATTAGCTATTTCACTGATCCCTCCACCCATCTAGCCTCTGGTAACCATCAGTTTGTTTACAGATATTTTTGTTTTTGTTTTTGTTTTTGTTTAATTTGGATCCAAGTTAGTTAACACATAGTGTCATAATTATTTCAGCAATAGGATTTAGTGATTCATCACTTACATATAACATCCAGTGCTCATCCCAACAAGTATCCTCCTTAATGCCTCTCCCCTTTAGCAGTTTCCCAACCCAACACCCTACCAGCAACCTTCAGTTTGTTTTCTGTATTTAAGAGTCTCTTATAGTTTGTCTCCCTCTCTGTTTTTATATTACTTTTGCTCTCCTTCCCTTATGTTTATCTGTCTTGTATCTTAAATTCCATATGAATAAAATCATATGATATTTGTCTTTCTCTGACTGAAATCATATGATATTTGTCTTTCTCTGACTGACTTATTTTATTTAGCATAATACCCTGTAGTTCCAGCCACATTATTGTAAATGGCAAGATTTCATTCTTTTTGACTGCTGAGTAATATTTCAGTGTGTGTGTGTGTGTGTGTGTGTGTGTGTGTGTGTGTGTATAACCTCTTCTTTATCCATTCATCAGTTGATGGACATTTGGGCTCTTTCTATACTTTGGCTATTGTTGATAGTGCTGCTATAAACATTGAGATCCATGTGCCTCTTTGAAAAAGCACACCTATATCCTTTGGATAAATACCTAGTAGTGCAATTGCTGGGTCATAGGGTAGTTCTATGTTTAATTTTTTGAGGAACCCCCATACTGTTTTCTGGAGTGGCTGCACCAGTTTCAAGAGGGAGAGAGAGAGAGAGAAGAGAGAGAGGGAAAGCGAGATCCTCTCTCTCCGCATTCTCACCAACATCTGTCATTGCCTGAGTTGTTAATTTTAGTCATTCTGACAGGTGTGAGGTGGTATCTCATTGTGCTTTTGATTTGTATCTCCCTGATGATGAGCCATGTTGAGCATTTTTTCGTGTGTCTGTTAGCCATATGGATTTCTTCTTTACAAAAGTGTCTATTCATGTCTTTTGCCCATTTCTTCATTGGGTTATTTGTTTTTTGGGTGTTGAGTTTGATAAATTCTTTATAGATATTGGAAACTAACCCTTTATCTGATATGTCATTTGTAAATATCTTCTCCCATCCTGTCAGTTGCCTTTTAGTTTTGTTGGTTGTTTCCTTCACCATGGAGAAGCATTTTATCTTGATGAGGTCCCAGTAGTTCATTTTTGCTTTTGTTTCCTTTGCCTCCTAAGAAATGTCAAGTAAGAAGTTGCTGTGGCCAACGTCAAAGAGGTTGTTGCTTGTTTTGTCCTCTAGGATTTTGATGGCTCCATGTCTTACATTTAGATCTTTCATCCATTTTGAGTTTATTTTTGTGTATGGTGTAAGAAAATCGTCTAGGCTCATTTTTCTGCATGTCGCTGTCCAGTTCTCCCAACACCATTTGCTGAAGAGACTCTCTCTTCTTCCATCGGATATTCTTTCCCACTTTGTCAAAGATTAGTTGGCCGTATGTTTGTGGGTCAATTTCTGGGTTCTCTACTCTGTTTCATTGATCTATGTGTCTGTTTTTGTGCCAATATCATACTGTCTTGATACTACAGCTTCCAAATACAGTTTGAAGTCCGGAATTGTGATGCTTCCAGCTTTGGTTTACTTTTTCAGGATTGCTTTGGCTATTCGGGTCTATTATGGTTCAATTCAAATTTTAGGATTGTTTGTTCTAGCTCTGTGAAGAATGCTGGTGTTATTTTGATAGGGATTGCACTGAATATGTAGATTGCTTTGGGTAGTATCGACATTTTAACGATATTTTTTCTTCCAATCCATGAGCAAAGAATATTCATCCATTTTTTTTGGTGTATTTCTTCAGTTTCTTTCATTAGCTTTCTATAGTTTTCAGTGTATAGATTTTCCACCTTTTTGGTTAGGTTTATTCCTAGGTATTTTATGGTGCAATTGTAAATGGGATTGATTCCTTGATTTTTCTTTGTGCAACTTAATTATGGGTGTATAGAAATTTAACGAATTTCTGTGCATTGGTGTTATATCCTGGAGCTTTGCTGAATTTATGGATCAGTTCTAGCAGTTTTTTGGTGGAATCTTTTGGATTTTCCATTTAGAGTATAATGTGAAAGTTTGACTTCATATTCACCAATTTGGATGCCATTTATTTCTTTGTATTGGCTAATTGCTGAGGCTAGAACTTTCAATACAGTGTTGAATAACTGGCAAGAGTGGACATCCCTGTTGTGTTCCTGACCTAAGGGGGAAAACTCTCAGTTTTTCCCCATTGAGGATGATATTAGTGGTGGATCTTTTACATATGGCTTTTAAGATCTTGAGGTATGATCCTTCTATCCCTAATTTCTTGAGAGTTTTTATCAAGAAGGGATGCTGTGTTTTGGCAAATGTTTTCTCTACATTTATTGAGAAGATCATGTGGTTCTTATCCTTTCTTTTATTAATATGATGTATCGCATTGATTGATTCGCAGATACTGAACCAGCCCTGTATCCCAGGAATAAATCCCACTTGATCATGGTGAATAATTCTTTTAATATATTATTGGATTCAGTTTGCTAGTATCTAGTTGAGAATTTTTGCCCCATGTTCATCAAGGAAATTGGTCTGTAGTTCTTTTTACTGGAGTCTTCCTCTGGTTTTGGAATCAAGGTAATGTTGGTCTCATAGAAAGAGTTTGGAAGTTTTCCTTCCATTTATATTTTTGGAACAGCTTTTAAAGACTAATTATTAACTCTTCTTTAAATGTTTGGTAGAATTCCCCTGGAAAGCCATCTGGCCCTGGATTCTTGTTTGTTGGGTTATTTTTGATTACTGATTCAATTTCATTACTGGTTATGAGTCTGTTCATTTTTTCTATATCTTCCTGTTTCAGTTTTATTAGTTTACATGTTTTTAGGAATTTTTCCATTTCTCCCTGATTGACCAATTTGTTGGCATATGATTGCTCATAATATTCTCTTATTATTGTTTGCATTTCTGCAGTGTTGGTTGTGATCTCTCCTCTTTCATTCTTGATTTTATTTATTTGGGTCCTTTCCTTTTTCTTTTTGATCAGTCTGGGTAGGGGTTTATCAGTTTGGTTAATTCTTTCAAAGAACCAGCTCCTGTTTTTATTGAAGTTGATATCTGTTTTTTGATTTTGATATCATTGATTTCTGCTCTAATCTTTATTATTTCCCTTCTGCTGATTTTGGGATTTATTTGATTTTCTTTTTCTTGCTTTTCAGGTGTAAAATTAGGTTGTGTATTTGAGATCTTTCAAAATAGGAGAGCTAAAGAGTTTCCCAGACAAACCAAAACTAAAGGAGTTCATGACCACTAAACCAGCCCTGCAAGAAACTTAAAAGGAAACTCTTTGAATGGAGAAAAGATAACAAAGCAAAAAGGACCCAAAGCAAAAAAGACTAGAAAGGACCAGACAACATCACCAGAAACACCAACTCTACAAGCACCACAGTGGCACTAAATTTATATCTTTCAGTACTCACTCTAAATGTCAATGGACTAAAAACTCCAATCAAAGACACAGGATATCAGAATGGATAAAAAATTTTAAAAAACCAAGATCATCTATATGCTGCTTACAAGAGACTCATTTTAGACTTAAAGACACCTTCATATTGAAAGTAAGGGGATGGAGAGTTTTATCTCAATGAACTTGTGTTTCAAAACCCTACATTTCAGAGACCCCAGAGGCTTGGACCTATGCTCTCTGGGTGAGGGTCTCACTGAACAATATGTGGGTACCAGCTTGCCCCAGAAAACGTGGAGCAATTGCACAATGGCAGAAGTTCAGAGATTATGCTAAATCACAACACACAGCCAGCCCCAGGTTTTACCATACTCGGGCATCTTTGTGCCAATACCAGCATACGTAGCTGCTCTCCAGGGTCATCTGGGACCTTTGCCTGAGGGGAAGCCGTATGGCCTCTACCAAAGGTACTCCAAGCAGGAGAACTGCTTCTCCCCATGTGGCACATGGACCCCTCAGACCCTGCTGCCTGCTCTTAGGGATTTGCCCTACTTCTTCACCAGGGCACTGCCAGGCACTGAGCTCCAGAACCTCAGACTCCCTGTTCCAGTGTTTATAGAATCCTGGTGTTATTGAAACCCTCTCCTTTCTTCCTGTCAGTGGTTTTGGGGAAAAGTTTTCTTGTTGAGTCCCTGTGTTTTCGCTGCTTCTTTCTCTCCAGATACTTTCAGGGGAGTGCTTTTCTTGCACAATCCCAATGTGCTGCATTCTCCCCCTTTCTCTTTCTCCGTCGTCTCTCCACCAAAACAGCTCCCTACCCTTTCCCCCAGTTTTTCTCCCCCCCCATTTCCCCTCTCCATACCGCATACATGCCAAGTTCTGTGGCTCAAGTTATGCAGATTGTCGTGGTAAGCCTCAGATCAATTTCCTAAATGTTCAAAATGGTTTGGTGCTGATCTAGCTGTGTTTCAGGGATGAGAAAAGCTCAGGGTCTCCATGCTGTTCTGCCATCTTAACTCTTCCTCTTTTGAGTGAATACATTTTAATCTAAAGTCTGTGAAAGTCTCCCTATAGAATATCTAATTAACTGGTATTTGGAAACCCCAATATTGACAGAATTAGCTTATTAAAAACAGATGCATGACTATAGGCATTATAAGATAGTGGGTGCTTGAATTGGGAATTGTCTTCCCTCATCAGACTAGGGGAATTTTCTCAGCCCTAAGGAGATTCTTATAAGAATCATTTTGATGAACTATTAAAGTCTGAAGAGGATGTTTTCAACTAGATATTTCTCTGTATTTTTCCCCATATGCTGAAAACTTCAAAGAAGTTATCCATGTGTTTCCATATAATTTACTTTTATTTTTTTCACAGTGACTATTTCTGTCTTAATTATATCCTGAAAGATAGAGGTGTTATTTTTTACTTGTTCCTAATTATTAGACATTTTTTTAAATTTTGCTTTCTTCTTTATTTCCCAGAATAGATTGAACAATCCACATGTTGGGAAAATTAGTATTTTTGAAGATGTGTCATTTGTGGAATGCATTACACAATGTGTCAAACAAGTAGTTTCCTATCAAACAATTCTGTATATCACATGTCCTACTATTTTGTTCAAGATTTTTGGTATCAAATTGATATCTTGTGTTATTGGGTTGCTGTCTAATTGTCCCTCATGTGCTTCCAGTTATTGTATATTGATTTCCATGTGTATGGTGCAAGGTTTAACCTGCCCAGAACAGTTATCTTTGCCACAAATAAGGAGAGAGACATTATTTTTCTACGTTCGTATGTATTATCTTTGCCACAAATAAGGGGAGAGGCATTTTCTTCTGTGTTCATACCTAAGCTTTTCTTCTAGGCTATGTTCATATCTTCATGATAGAGCCACTTTAATAAGAGTAAGCCCTTTCCCTCTCGGTGAACAAACCCAAGTTCGTGTGCTCCAAGAAAGAAGGGATAGCCACTCATAAGGGAATTTGTTTTCTAGGATATATGCTTGTTCATGGCTATCACGAAATTTTGTGGCTGATGGAATTTAAAAAAAATATTGGCAATCCCAATGTATGGGTTGTGTGATCACTTTGGGGGAAAGAAACAACAACAATTCACATAAATTTAGTATTAATAAATCTCTCATACATAACTACAATATAAATGTGGTTAGTAATGCTTCATTTTTCTCTTGGTATGACTCAGCTGAATAATGAAGGAGTATACACTCTCTTTGTTAAAGACCATTGAACATACATTCCTGATAATTCACAAATTATCCAAGATTTTACTCATTTTGTTGGAAAGGGAAGGGCAATGTCATACCAGATTAAGGAGCAGGATTCTATGTTTGGAATGATAAATCATAAAGGAAATTAAAATCTATATTGCATGGTATCGTCTATCTCTGGCTTACATGTGGCAAAAAATGGTGGTAAAATGCTATCTAGACCACACTACTAATGAAAGGCAAAAGTATTTACTGATAGAAATATTATATGTATTAGGAAATAAGGTGGAAATAACCAAGAGAATGTTTCTACTCAAAACATTCAGTTGTGAGGCAAATTCATTTAAAGGAAACACTGGAATATGGATATAGAATTAAAAAAATGTCAGACCCAAATGTCCTGACTCATTCTTGGTTAAAAGGAAAAGAAACCACAGGTCACAAATTTCTTTTGCATGTGATGGCAAAGTTGGGAGGAAAAAATGTTTACATAATACTGTGAACATAAAAAGTGTCAGAATAATTATTATGCTTGGTTGCACAAGTAAGAGAGAAGGTTAAAAGGATGATTACATAAGGATAACTTCAAGTGAGATTAATTTTTGGAATTGAATCTATATATGTTCTGTAATAATGGCCATGAAATTGCCTTTAAGCCATTTATTCCAATAAAAAATAATAATAATAAAGCTTTCATGTTATATTCTGCAGTTAGGTACAAAAAAAATGTGTGGAAAGATTCCATGGAAAGCAGCCATTACCTGTAAGGGTAAAATTAACTTCACTGTTTAATTCCAAATTTCCTGTAGTCACAGTGTTTGCAACAATGCCTGTTAGAGGGAATTTAGTTGAATCAAACATAGAACATCTCTGCTGTTGATTGATGACTTACTAAACATAAACTTACATTGATTACATTGATAACAATTATACATTTTCTTATTCTAAACACAAAACATTTAGTCACTGGCTTAAGTGTATCTTTAAAATTAAAAGAAAATAAATTGATGCTGACTAGATACACACAGCATCATAGTGAGGAATTTCTCTTCTATAGTTTGCTAAATAACTTATGAGTAGATGATAAATTTTTATTATTAGCATTTTTTGCTTCAACTAAGAGAAGCATATGTTTTATCTCCTTTAATCTGTCAAAATGTTTGTTTTTATATGGAATCCCCCTTTCATGATAAACTTGCCTTGATATTGATGGTCATGTATTCAATGCATTGTTTGTATATTTGACCTAATATTGAAAAGAAAGATATAGAAGGGATTATGTTCATAATTGAGATTGGCCTATGCCTTTCCTTTGCAGTGGTGTTTTGTTCAGTTTGGTAAAAACATCACTTGGGTCTCATATAAGTTGGGTAGACTTCCTACTCTAGACTCTTGGTGAGAAATAAGAAAATATATGTTTCATGAAAGATTGTTAGAACTTGCCTATAAAATTGTTGGATTTAGTGCAATTTGGGTGGATTTTTCCCTCAGGGCATGTGCTGTGGGTTGAATAGTGTGCCCCCAAATTCATGTCCAACCACGACCTCAGAAGGTGTCCTTGTTTGGAAATAGGGTCTTTTACAGATGTAATTTTACAGATGTAATTAATTAAGATGAGGTCATATTGGATAAGTATCGGTCCTAAATCCAATGTCATTGATGTCCTTATAATGAAAAGAACTTCGCAAACATTAGTTTTATAAGCTTCTTAGATAACCCACTGTATCCCAATTTGTTTTCACAAATGCTAAAATGAAATTGTATAGTATTCATAAAAATAAGGTCATTCACATAAATTTAAAACGTGTCTTTTCCTTAAAATGTTATCTTCATATAAGAACACTGATTCTTTATGTTAACATTTGAGACACATGGCTTAGACAAATTTTAAAGCAAACCAAAAACATTGTATTGATAAATTTTATGTGTTTGGTAGACAAGACCTTATAATATGTGGAAGCTATGGGAGAAAATGTTAAAAGTGATTAGTAGTGGAAAAGTTGTGAAACTGGTCAAGAAAGTAAGCTATTCCTAAGTATATTTTTTCATAATTTCTCCCAAAGATTATCATATCAGTACTTTAAATTTTGATGTCTCCTATCCAGTTTCCTGAAACCATGGACTGCACAATTATACCACTACTAAGAACATTAAGAAAATAAAATACAATGGATTAAATTCAGATTTCTCTTGTGTTGAATGACATCTTTACTAGTGGCTTAAATTATTGCAACCCTAAAATGAGTCAAAAAACTTTAAACATATTGGAGACAGACACAATTTCATTAATAGGTTTAATTATTAATTAACTTCATTAACAGGTTTTGATTTATAAAGTTTAGAGCTAAAACAATAAAAGTTACCAAGTAAAAACCAATAATTTTCTTCTAGTCTTTTCAAACATTTTCTAAGAAGTTTTTATAATCTGCTCAGTGGAAAACATCATGTGAAGTCTTTATTATATAAAGTTTTCTTTAACTCAAATTTTAGACTTATCTTGGAATATAGATGAATTTCTGTTAAAAGTTAGATTGGGAAAATCAATCAATTTCATATATGCTACCAAGCAGTCATTAAATTGAAACCCATCTATCTTCCATCTTATTCTGGTATCTTAAAGTGACATTTCTTTGAACAATTTCTTTTCTTCTAGCAATTTTAGTTAATATTTCCCCCTTGACTACTTTTAGTTTCCGTCTTTGAAACTTTATTATTGTTAGTTTGCAATTCTTCATTCTGTGTTTATTTCAACTAACTTTTAGAATCGTTTTGGACTAATATTCCAAATAATACTTGGAGAAAAAAAAGAACATAACACTACAATACAACAAAACAAAAACATATCTCAGTAAAGGTTTCTATGTCCTAGCAGTACTATTCATCTTTTCAAAACAACACTCTATTGAGAACTCATTCTCTTGAGGGAGCACTTGTAAAGAATTTTTGCAACTCACAAGCTAAGTTCCAATATTTTATTTTATAGCAAGAAATAAGGTTACGAAAAGTCCAAGTCAACTTGTATCAGCGAGTAAACTACTGTGATGTGTAAAACATGGCAAGCCAGACTTCCTCATCTAAAACTTTTTGTGTAATAAGAAAGTAAAACCAGATCTAAGTATCTGAGTATTTTTATCTAAGCACAGAACCAATTATAGCATTTTGAGGTTATGAGAATCTTTTGCCTCTTTATTTATTTTTTAAAAGAAAAATATTATTTTTAGAGGAAAGCTCAACATTCTTTGTTTTGTACTTTTTAAAATCATTTTAAATTTGATATTTTTCTTCCAAAGGTAGTATTTTTAGTTACATATGGATACATGTAGAGATGTATTATTATAGTGTGAAGGGATCATAGAGATCATAGAATTCACATCAGGCATACATTACATGTGAATGTGAAGCACATTAATCAAGAAAAATATAGTTGTCTAAAGTGTCTCAGGTATCTCTGCCGGTATGTACGTTACTGTCTCTCTGTTCCTCTACTCATTCAATATCAAACTCGTGCCCTCTCAACCTTTTATCCAATACATATTATAATACCCAATACATATTATAATAAATTTGCTAGGAGTTCATAATTAAACAAGACAGTCTTACATCATCATGGAGCATCCAACCTAATGAAAAGAAAACATATTAATGTTAAAAAATAAGTAATATATAGTATAATGATAAGTAAAATTTAAAAAAAATTAATAAAACATGGTGATGATTAGGGAGGGGGGTGTGGAGAGATTTAAAGAGATGTTCAGGAAGGATTTTCTGAGAGCTGAAACATGAATGATGACAGGGAACAACCATGCAAAATGTGGGTGTAAGAGAATGAGTAGAGACAGGAAACACAGGTGAGAACTGGTTTACCTTAGGGGTCACGTAGAAGCTAATGTGTTGTATTCAGAATGAGGAAAACAGATGGTGTTAAAGGCAGATTTTGCACTGTAGTGGGGGTTTCTGGATGGTCTGAGGCAGAAAGGATGAGTCGGTATCAACTTTTTTGCGTTATGTAAAAATGGATCCTATCAGGTCAAATATGTTATCAAGGGGCAGTTCACACACATATTCATGATGAGGTAGCCTTTGACTGGAGTGACAGTTGTGGACATCAAGGGAAGTGATCCAATATAGGCTAGATTTTGGAAGTAGGAAAGAAAGAACTTTCTGTAAGTTTAAATACATCAAGTTAGGAAATAAAGAGCCACAAATTCAACCCCCTTCCTAGATACCTGGGTAGCTTCACCTCCGTCAGGTTGTATAAAGCGCTATGAAGATAGAGGTGCTGATACACAACGTTACTAAGTAGGTGGCTGATCTAATGTTTAGCTCTTGAGCAGTTGGCACCCAAGCTCAGAATGTCCCCATCATATATGGCAGGTCATTAGAATGCTAGCAAAATTCACCATAGTCACATATCTGTTATGAAAAATGTAGAATATCAATGCGACAGGAAGGTTTTATGGGAGAACAGTCCGACTGTGCCCATGTGGTAAGAACCTTCTTTGTGCTTCTGTCCTATTATTCCATTGGAGACCAGATAAAGGAATGAAATGAAAATGTTTCCTGCCTTGATACTGTCCAACTGTCCAAGTGGGTTGATGAACTGAGATGGGGACACTAGGGGGATCATGATCTTTGTAGGAAGGATTCTATCGTTAAGTTTACTTTTTAAAAATTATTTTAAAGCTTGAAATAACTCTACAGATTATCTAGTCACCTCACTCGTGATGAAAGTAAGAAATATGACTCAGAAACATGAAATGACAACTTGTCCAAGGTTGTGTGACAAGTTACGACTGCAGCGGAGACTAGGATGCAGAATAGCCATCCGTTCAGCTTCTTTCCACTGACAGCACAATGCATTTCAGTTTACCACTTATCTGCCAAGAAAATATATTAGTTAATAAGTGCTTAGAATCCAACTTCCTGGAAAACATCATGGTATGCCTTTCTTGTGTACACTTATGTTTAATTCAAATCGCAAAATGCCCTTGGAATGTAAATGAGTGTGTGCTTCTCAGGTTAAGTGGTAACATTGTGACAAAGAATAATTTAAAATGTAAGCAGTTTTATTAGTTATTATGCACAGTGTAGAACAGAGATACCATCTTGTGGGTATAAACGTTTTATCTTTTCTCTAAGTGGAAAAATGCCTTGGCATTCTAGGGACCAGCACAATGAAACATACCTAGAGTTTGGAGACAATTAATTATACCTTGGCTCAGCCTATGAAAACCCACACAATGCCTTCCACTTCACTGAGCCTCAGTTTCCTTTTTGTGAGTTACGAATAGGATAAAAGGGTGTTATTATAAAAATTAAACAAGATAGCTCCTAAGAGAATGTCTAGGGCATAATATGCATTCATTAAATGTTAGATTTAACCAATATTAGAATATAAGGTGGCTTATCACTGTTTTCATTCAAAAACAGTTGCTCCTTGAAGGAATCTTAAAATGCTACCTGTATCTTCCCAGGCATAACTACTCATATGGTCTCTCTTACAGATATCATTGCATGCCTTTTCAGAAATGTGATTATTCACATTTGAATCACTGGGAGGAACTATTAAAAAATGTAAGAGATGCTAGGGAATACTTTTAATGATTGTTCAGCAGAAGTTTTCCTTGGGGAAAGTGTAATCATTAAAACTCCCAGGTATTTTATTATCATCTCATGCAATTCCCTGAATAACCATATCCCTTGTTAATCCACTAATTTATTCTGAGGCTTGTCCTACTGACTAATGTCCCCAGATGTCTTTTGACTGAGGAGAAATACTGTCAATTATGGAGTTTCTTTTGACCTTTGACCTTTCTATTTTCTACCTAGTGTTGATTATTAATATTGGGATGATATTTATTATGCAGAAGGTATTTTTATTGGAGTGAACCACTAGATAAAAATTAGTGTGGAAGAAATACTTTCCTACACTCAGTATGTGGTTTCATGAAGGAGTAGTAGTTCTGGACAAATCTAGAATATTATTTTATTAACCTGGAGATCTAACTACAAACACAGAGCTTCCGACTTTATGTCCCCAAGATTCCTATAGAGTTGGCATGGGTAGTGCTCAGGACTAAATATTTGAGAAATAGGAATTTCTGACAGAAGTTTTATTTTCCAAAATGCAAAGCCACTTCACACTGCATACAAATGTAATGAAAATGCATATGTCTGAATAACATGTAGCAGTAACCTTGGATTGTGAGTAACTTGTTCTGTGAGTGTTCCTCAAGAGGAGCAAACGTGTAATAAATTTTAACTTGATAAACGAGTGATGTCTTGCAATACAAGTAGTACGTGATGCTGAATGTCACATGATCACAACTAAGCCAATGCTGCTTCTCTCTCTCTCCCTGTGGGATTGTGGGTGATCATCTCCCATGCTCGGATGCTCAGTCTCAGGCTGCAGTATTTAGCAGAAATCAGTGATTTTCAGAACGTTGGAAGGTGCCCACAACTGGCATCCAACTGTTGCATCATGAGCGACAGCAAGAGGTTATGGAAGAGATCTCATCTGCAGAGGAGGAAGAGAAAAAGGTGTGGAATCCCTCACTTCAAATGATATTAGGGAGATGTGTAAAATGTTGGAAACAGCACAAAATTTTGCAGAAAAACACCACCCAGCTAAGGCTGTAGCAGTGCGAGCAATGAATCTGTTTAACCACAATGCAATGTCACATCTCCATGAAATCCTCAAAAGGAGGCAAAAGCAAGTGTGATTGGATAAGTTCCTTGTTAATGTTGCATGAAAAGAAAGAGATTCCATTGATTAATAGAAAGCAGTGATTCTGTTAGTGATCGTGAAAGTTGTCCTGCACAGTAACCCTCCTCTCTCTTGTCTCCCTCACACCAGTCATAAAGTGTTTCAAAGTCAAGTGCAAGTTAGTTTGTTTTTCTTTATAGTTTGTATTTTCTTTATTATTTTGTATTATATTACAAAGTTCTAATCATTTTTACATAATATTTTCAGGTTGTAGAACAAATTATTTGAGTTTCCATTTCTTATGGGGAAATTTGCTTTGATATACAAGTGCTTTGGATTACAAGCATATTTCCAGAAAGAATTATGCTTGCAAACTAACCAAGGTTTTACTGTTTATGTGAATTATAAGAAATTTAGTGACTACATGTACCTTATTTTATTTATCTGTCTCTTCATTTAATATATTTTACAAATATTTATGGACACCTTTCACCTTTCAGGTTATTTCTAGATACTGGGAATAGAATGAAAGAAAAAAGAAAAGACAGTTGCTGATAAAACATAGCATAAGATCTAGTAAGGAATGTATATTAATTAATCAAAGAATCACACAAATAAATAGAAAATTAAAAGTCATTTATAAAGTGCTAAATAGAAAGGCCCTTGGTGTTATGAACTGCATTATGAAGCAAATTATAGTTAGGTCAACAAAAGATCACCTAATGAAATAATGGAGGTAAGATTTAAGACAGAAGGGGTGCCTGGGTAGCTCAGTTGGCTAAGTGTCCAACTCTTGATTTTGGCTCAGGTCATGATCTCATGGTTCTTGAGCCCACATCAGGCTCTGGGCTGACAGTGTGCAACCTTCTTGGGATTCTCTCTTTCTTTCTCTGCCCCTCCCCCACTCGTGGATTTATTCTCTCTCAAAATAAATAGTTTAAACAATAAAATAAAATTGAAGACAAAACAGAAGTAACATGGCAAATGGAGGAATGAATGAGAAATTGCTAGTCTGAGAGACGAGTGTTTTGGAAAAGCCCTGTGCTAGAATGAATATGAAGTATACAAGGTAATAATAAAATCAATGTAGTATATCTGGGGCACCAAGGTCAAGATGGGAATATTTTTGCATGAAGTTAGGTAGGGAGGATTAGAATACCTAATCTTGTTTTCTATTTTGATACATTTTGCTTTTTATCTAAGGACAAAAGATACTAAGATATTTTAAGCAGAGGGCAGTGTGATCAGATCTGAATTTTGATGAGTGGATTCTATTTGACAGAGGAAATAGCTTAGTTAGGGCCAACCTTGTATATACTGGGATAGACTGATTTATCCCACTACATAGGCACAATATTTCATACCAAGATTTATGGTAGCTGGAAATTGCCAGATAGGAGAGGAAGAAAAGCTAATAGATTCAATGGATATAAATGACCAAGAAATGTTGATAGCTTGAATAAAAATGGAAGAGACAGGGAAATGTTGAATTTGGTTCCTGGGTTCTCAAGTTTAAATATTTATGATGATGCCATGTCTCAAGATAGGGGACCCCCACAAGAGTACAAAAACATGGAAAGGGGAGTTCAAGAGTTTTATTTCAAACTTGTTAGTTTTAAGGTGAATTGAGACTTCAAAGGAAGGTGCCATAGAAAAATAGAGATACAGAGGTATAAAGCTCAGATGACAGAGTTTGCTAGAAGCATTAAAGTAAAATAAATCTGATAAAAGTGATAATTGAATTCACTGACATACTGTTGTTTATTGTGGAAAAAAAATGACATAAGGAGATTCATGTTCTACACACAAGATTTGATGGAACCCAAAAAGGATAAGAAAAAAAGAGGGCACTAGAGAGAGGTAGTCAGTGACGTAAGAAAAGAGAGTGAACTCAAAGAATCCAAGAAAGGTGAAGGTTTCAAGAACAGAGTGGCCAGGAGTACAAACCGCTATAGGATTCACTGTCACATAAGTCACCATTGATCTGAGCAAAGTATATTTTGGGGGAGTAGGAGGAGGCAGTCCCAATTATAGTGAAGTAATTAGTGAGTGATAAAAAATAGATACAACTTTCATCAAGGGTTTGAAGAACGTGGCTACATAGTTGAATATAGGGACATATGATTGCTGCCTAAGATGGAAGTTTAAATTATGTTTGCTTGGGTTTTTTCCCCCCTGTGGAAAAAGAAAAATAAATCTTGAGCATCTACTAAAATATAAAAAGAGAAAAAGAAATACATTAATTTGGTTTGAGAAATAGAGGTAGGAAAAAAAAAACAACCAAAGTGCAGCCTTGCAATAAAAATAGAAGATGTTAATATTACATGAAAAACAAAATGTCCAGCAAGAAAGAGTCCTAGTAAATGCAGGTAAACCGGGAGAGCTGTTGCAGTAAAATAATGAGTGTGGAAATGGTTAGATTACAATAAGAAAATGATAAGAAATAGACATGGGATTTTTTTTCTTTACTATGTTTCCTTATTTTCTTTACTATATTTCAGCAAGTTTACAAATTAGAGAGTTACATATTCAGCCTGAAAAAGGGGAAGGGAGACTACTTTGAAGTCCATGCCGCATAGCCAGATTACTTTGTATTTTTCCTTATGTCAGCAAGTTAACCACCTCCAGGTCCTCTTCCCCATAAATACCTGAAGACAATTCAATTGACTTACTCTCCTCTTTCAAGCCCAATTCTCTCCTCCTGGAGGAGAAAAGGTTTTACTCATCTTATGGTAGTATTTTTAATTGTAATAAACAAGTCTCCCTTATGAAAGAAACACAATTTTAACCTTTAAAATTGTAAAAAAAAAAAAAAAAAAAACAAAACAAAACAAAACAACAACAACAACAAACCTTTCAGATTCTCTGGAAGGTAAAGGTTCAGAAATTATGAATCTATTACTTCTTTACTTGATACAGAAAATTACTTTCAAAGCATCACAATGTAATTTCATTCCACAAAGTAACTATTTTTTTCTTTAATTTTCTTTTCTTCTTATTCCGCATATTTTTTGCGTTTTTAATTTTCCTAATCTCATTTCCTCTCTGCTCTAACCTGCTTTCTCAAATCATCCTTTAATTTATATAATACTGGTAAACTTTTAGGAACTACTTTTATGAGTTACTGATTATTATAAAAAATAATCATGGGGAGCCTGGGTGGCTTAGTTGGTTAAGCATTGGAGTTTTGATTTCGCCTCAGGTCTGATCTTACGGTTTGTGGGTTCAAGCCCTGCATTGGGCTCTGCGCTGACAGTGTGGAGCCTGCTTGGGATCCTCTCTACCTGCCTTTCTCTCTGCCCCTCACCTACTCATGCTCTCTCACTCTCACTTTCTCAAAATAAATAAGTAAACTTAAAAAGATGTCCTCTTGCTATTAAAAAAACCCTAATTACTATTTTTAAAGTCATGCATGATTAGATGAGTTAAAATCAGGTACTACACAAGATATGAATTGAATATTAAAAAGACTACTTTTCTTCTGTTATGAGATGTAACAAGGTGCTCATTTTACTACTCATGTTCTAGAAAAGTACAATTTACACGTACAAATATATATATATGTACATTCACATACATATTTTTATATATAAATATATAAGTAGTTTTTACATAAAGTGTTCAATTTACGGGCTTAGAATTCACAAACAGTACTGTAGTGGATATTTTATTGAATGCTTTACTGAAGGATTACAGGTATTCTATTATATTTTATTCCTGATAACATTCTTGAAGTGTGCTCTGCCTGAAAGTAGCATAGGCACTGCTACTTCTTTTGATTATCATGAGTAGGGCATACTTTCTTCATGTATTTACTTTTAACCTTTATGTGTTTTTATATTTAAGGTAGGTTCCTTGTAGAAATACATAGAATTGGGTCATGTTTTCTGATTCATTTTGACAGTCTCTTTTAATTGATATATTAAGACATTGACGCTAAAAGTGAGTATTGATGGGTTTAATATCAACCACATTTGTTAGGGTTTAATATCAACCACATTTGTTAGGGTTTAATATCAACCATATTTGTTACTGTTTTCTATTTGTTGCCATTATTCTTTCTTCCTAGTTTTTTATTTCACCTTTTTTCTATTTATTGTGCTTTAGAATGAGTGTTTTTATATGATGCTATATTCTTTGCTTTTTCACGATATCAGTTATATATTTTTAAACTTTTCTTTAATGGCTCCCCTAGAATTTTCAATATACATTTACAGCTAATCCAAGTGCACTTTTAAATTGCACTCTATTACTTCACACGGAGTGTACCTTATAATAACAAAACGTTCTAATTCCTTCCTCCCATCACTTTCATTACTTTTGTGATTCATTTCACTTATAAATAAGCATGTGTTTGTATATGTATGTATATATATGTACATACAAATATTTTGTTGGTATTATTTTTAACAATTTAAAATACATGCTGGAAAATATGCAATATATATCTCCAACCCAGATTTCTCTTTTGAGGGCCAAATGTTGCTATATTTTGAACAAACTGCTATTAGATCAATTCAGATAAAGAATATGAAAAGTTTTTATTTTACCTCTACTTAAATTTTTTGATGCCCTTCCTTTCTTCATGTAGATCTTAGTTCCAAACTATTATTTTCCTTCTCTCTAAAGAACTTCTAACATTTTTTGTAAGGCAGGTCCACTGACAAGATTTCCTTCAATTTTTGTTTGTCTAATAGTCTTTTTCTTTACTTTAGATGGATAATTTTACACACTGCAGAATTCTGGGTTGGAGTTCTTTTTCTTTCAGCACATTAAATATTTCACTTCACTCTCTTCTTGCTTTCATGGTTTTGGGGAGAAATAGATACAACTCTTTTTCCTCCGTAAGTAAGGTGCTTTTTACCCCCCTCTAGTTTTCCTTCAGGATTTTTTTTTTATCTTTGATATTTTGAAATTTGAAAATGATGCTCCTATGTGTAGTTTTTTTTTTTTTTTTTCTTTGTTTGTTTTGAATTTATCCTGTTTGGTATTCTCTGAGCTTGGTGGATCTGTGGTTTGGTGTGTGACATTAGTTTGGAGATATTCTCAGTCACTGTTTTTTCCAAAATACTTCTTGTCTTCCTTTTCTCTCTTTCTTCTGTTTTTGGTCTCCCCACTGTACAAATGCTACATTTGTTGTTGCCACACAATCCTTGGATACTGTGTTCAGTTTTTATTTTTCATTATGTTCTCTTTACTTTTTGGTACTTAAGGATTCTATTGATATATTCTCCAGGTCAGAGATTCTTTCCAGAGCTGTGTTCAGTCTAGTGAAGAAAAAACAAAAAAACAAAAAACCAAAAAAACCTATTGAAGGCATTCTTTATTTCTGTTATAATGTTTTTGATCTCTAGCATATCTTTGTGCCTTTTTTTTTATTTTTAGCATTTCCATCACTCTGCTTACATTGTCCATCTGTTCTTTCAGTGCTGTCCCTTTTAGAGCCCTTAGCACATAAATCATAGCTGCTTTAAGTAGCCTGTCCGATAACCTAACATCCTGCCATGTTGGTTCTGATGCTTGCTCTGTGTCTTCAAGTTGAATTTTTTGCCTTTTAGTAATATTTGTATTTTTTTCTTGATAACCAGATCTGATGCACCATGTAAAGGGAACTGCTTTAAGTAAGCCTTTGGGAATTTGCAGTGAGGCATGGTGGGAGGGGAAGCATTCTGTAGTCCTGTGATTAGGGCTCACTTTTTCAGTGAGCCTGTGCCTCTGGACTGTGAACTTCATAAGTGTTTTTTTAATTTTTCTTCCACCTTAGGTTATACAGGGTGGCTAGCATGGGCTGAAGTTAGGTGGTTCCCTTTTATGTGGAAGACCATAGGTGACTAGTGTCAATTATTTCCTTTCTCCAAGGTAAATTAGGCTCTGATAATACCCCAGTAGGTTAGAGTTCTGGTTAACTAGTTTCTCCTGAGAGCAGGCTTCTGTAAGAACAGAGTACTCTGATATACTTCAAAATCCTTAGTAATCAAGAGGCGACATTTCGCCAATATTTTCCCTGGGAATATGGTTGAGCCTTTGGAAATTAATCTCAGAAAAGTGTGTGACCACCCATGACTGGATCCTTCTGGAGTTCTTAACTCTCAGACTTGTCCACCCTGAATCTTTAGCAATTCATTAATTACAGTTAAGGTTTTCCTACTCTGGCACTGCTAAACATGAGTTTATACCACTGTCTGCAACTCTAAATCATCATCCACCAAATGGATCATTCTAGCATCTCTCCTTGCTTATCTGTAAATTTCCAGCATAACAGAGAGAAACTGAGCTCCTAATTATTCAGTTATCAGCATACATGTGTAGTAGTATCAGAAATATTAGCCCCTACTCCATGGGAAGCAACCAGAATGCCATATTGATGGGTAGTTTCTTTTGTCTTTAGTCCTCAAAACTCCATTCATTTCCAAAATTAGTTATATCAGCACCTTTTTCTTTTTCAGACATTTGTCATACAGGTAGATTCACTGGTCAAAGTCTATTTTTCCTCATATCTTTCAAGTTCCTAAATTATTTTTTTAGAAAATTCTTGTCCATTAAGTTTCATTCTTTATGCTGTGTTTGACGTATCCGTAATGCCATATAGGCACCATTAAATAATAATAATAGTTCACCACCATCAAAATCCCCTGTGCTTTCTGTTGAGACCTTCCTTTTTAACCCTCAAACCACTGGCAGCCACTGAACTTTTTACTCTGGCACTAATTTTCCTTTTCCAAATGACATTTAATTGGAAACATACAGTATGTAGCCTTTTAAAACTGGCTTATTTTACTTAGAAGATTTTTCCAAGTCTTTCCATGAGTTGATAGCTCATTTCCTCTTACCATTAAAAATATCCAGCTGTATGGATATGCTGTATTTTTATTTATCCATGATATGTTGAAGGACATCTTAGTTGCTTTGAATGAATCTGCTAGAAACATTTATGTGCATTGTTTTTGTAGAAATAAATTTGCAATTCACTTGGGTAAATACCTAGAAGCATAATTGCCGATTGCATAGTAAGACTATTTTCATAAGCAACTGCCGAGTTGTCTTCCAAAATGGCTAAAGATTCTGCAGTTTTGCATTCTCACAGCAATGAGAGAGTGTTCATGCCATTTGATATCTTTGCCAGCATTTGGTGGTGTCAGATTTACTGAGTTTTCTTTTTAGTATTGCAGATATTCTAATAGATATACAACAACATCTCATTGTTTTATTTTGCAATTCCCTACTGATAAATTACTTTGAGTACTGTTTTGTTTGTATATGTTCTTTGTTCGGGTCTTTTGCCCATTTTTTTTTTTTTAAATTAGATTTTTATTCTTTTCGCAGTGAGTTTAAAAGTCCTTACATGTTTTGGATACAAATCACTTATCAGATATCTTTTTTTCAAATTTTCTCCTATGTGTGGTTTGCTTTTCATTCTGTTGATAGTGTTTTTCACAGAGTGAAAGATTTTAAATTACTAAAGTCCAGGGTTTTTTTTTTTATTTTAAATAAATCATGATGTATCTAAAAACTCACTGGGAAACCTAAGAGCAATTAGGTTTTCTCCTATGTTTTGTTCCAGAAGTTTGGTCAATTTTGCATTTTGCATTTAGGTCTGTGATCCATTTTGAGTTAATCTTTGTGAGATTTGTGAATTCCTTGTCAAGATTAACTGTTTTGCATTTGCATGTCCAGTATTTTTCCTAACAGTTTGATGAATATACTGTTTTTTTTCCATTGAATTGTCTTTGTGCCTTGGCCAAAAACTGGTAGACTGTATCTGTATGAATTTATTTGTAGGTGCTCTAGAAAATGGTTATTTTCCATTCATATAGCTGGTGTTTTGTTTTGTTTTGTTTTTGCCAATACCACAGCATCTTTGTTATTGTTTTGCAGTAAATCTTGATATTAGCTAGTGTCAGTCCTCCAAATTTGTTGTTTTTTTTTGTCATTGTCATGGTGACTGTTCAGTGTCTTTTGCCTTTCCATACAAACTTTAGAGTAAGTTTCTATCATGAACCTCAAAACACATTGAGACTCATTACCTGGTTCTAAATTACTTCAAAATTTTTAAGTATTTCTTACAGCAGCACCTCACTCTCATTACCAAGATCTTTATTAATATTCTAGGTCTGCCATTAACAAAACACCACAATCTGAGTGATGTTAAACAGAAATTTATTTATTCTTTCATAGTTTAGTAACCTAGAAGTCCAAAATAAAGTTGTTGGAAGGTCCCATTCTCTCTCTGAAGGTTGTTATTCTTCCATGCATTTTTCTAGCTTCTTATTGTTACTAGAAACCATTGGCATTTTTTGGTTTGTAGATGCAGCTCTCCAGTGTCTTCCTCCACTGTCACGTGGCATTATCTCCAAGTGTGTCTGTGTTCAACTTTTCCTCTTCTTGTAAAGATACCAAGCGTTGGATTAGGATTGACCCACCATAATCTAGTATGACCTCAATTAACGCAATTATACCCACAAAGACCCTATTTACAAAGGAGGTCATACTCAAGTACCACAGTTAGAAATTCAACATATCTTTTTAGCTATACAATTCAACTTATAACATTGCATAATAGGAACAGATGTAAATAAGTCTTTCATGTGAGATTTTATGTCATAGGGTTAACATTGGGCAGTTTTTAAGACTTACTGTAGCATTAAATGGAAGAGGCCTCATGATTCTCAGGTGTTCTTGTTTTTTGTCTTCTCAGGTGTCTCTTGTTTTCCCTAAGCCCACCTTCCCCCGCCCCCTATTTAAAGAGTATTTATTTTTTTTTAATTTTTTATTTAAATTCCAGTTTAGTTAACATACAGTAAACATTAGTTTCAGGTGTACTATATATACGTGTGTGTGTGTGTGTGTGTGTGTGTGTGTGTGTGTGTGTGTGTGTTGAGCTTTGTGGCTCTTTCGGCCGTAATCCTCTGTTCGCATACTTGAGCCTTGGATGCAGGGGTAAAGAGTTGGAGAGAAAAATGATTTGGTTTCAGCATCTTAGTGAGGCTGTGTTTCCGGACTGCAACCTTTAAAAGTGTTTCCTTATTCTCTGTGTTCCCACAGGTTAAAAAGGAAGGCTGGAAGGAGCTGGAGTCAAGGAAATGCCCTTCCACCAAGTGAAATGTCTTTTTCACTGGAAGGCATTTGCTAAGGAGAACACTCTCAGCATACTTCAGAATGGTTACTTTCCTCTCTTCCTGCCAGAGATACGAGGTGAGGTTTCTTTTTAATATACCTTTATTTTTGAGGAACTAGTGGGGTTCTTAGAGGTAAACCCCACAAAAATAATGGGGTTCTCCTAAGACCAAAAACTCTAGGAGATTCACACTCACTGTGTTTCACACACATTCTCCAGCAATTTGTCAAAATTATCTTTTATATGTTTCTACCAGCTTATGACCCCAGGAACTTCGACTCCAGGTAAGCTTTCTCTGTGATGTTGTGAATTTGCCAGTCTCTCCAGATTTCAAAGTGTCAGTTTGGTCTGTGATCTCTTTTCTCTGATGGATCCAAGAAAATTTATTGATTCTTAGTTTGGAAATCTTTCTTGTGGTAAGGATGGTATTGAAGACTTCCAAGCTTTTTCATGTCAGTGTTGAAACTAGAATCCCGTTGCTTTCAATGTTTGAAAGATAGTTTCATCATTTTTAAGATTCTTGTTTGGTTCTTTACTCACCGTGACCCTGCCTTTTACCACCATTGTTTCCACTGAACAGTCAGATATTTGGGTTTCTTTTGTATGAGTAGCTTTACTGTGGCTCCTTTTAAAATTTGTTGTCTTTGGTTCTTCACCATCCTTACTATTAATGTATCTGGATGATATGTTGACTTAAGATTTTTCTGCTTCTATCACTGTTACATTGATTGAGTTTTAATATTGTTCTACATCGATATGTTTGGTATGAAAATAATTTGGCTTTGATTTATCTTTTTATATATTATTGGATTTGATTTTCATATATGTTTTACATGTGTGCATCTATGTTCAGGAAATAACATTCCCTTCTTGTATTGTCCTCATTAGGGTTTTGTACTGAGGTTGGTTACCCTGGCCTCGTGAAAGATCAGGAAATGTTTTCTCTATTCCTATTAAGAATTAATGTAAATTTGTTATTCATTAAATGTTTCACATGTTTTGCCAATGAAGCTATAAATTTGTGCAGGTTGTTTTGGGGTTGGGATGATCTTTAACAATAGATTAATTAGTGTGAATCAGACTAAATCTATAATCTTCAGTCTTATTTAGTTATGCTATTGAGGAATTTGTTTTTTATTTGATCCAATTTTATATGTATTAGGGTAAAGCTCTCCTTACATACCAAGTTATTTTTTAATGCATCTCTGTTCTCTAGAATATAGCATTTTATCCTGCTATGTGACTATATGATTTGTATTTTCTCACTTATTTCTTTATTAATCTTTCCCGGGATGTTATTAAAAAAACATTTTCCTTTGTTGATTTTCTCCATTGTAATGATACCAGTCCATTAATTGTGTGTTGCCTTTTATTATTTTGTTCCTAATACATTTTGTGTTAGTTTGATTTGGCTTTCCCATAAAGTCTCGATGTGAAGAATAAATCATATAACTTCTGACATCACTTTTCTTATATAGAGATTTAACTATCAACTTCCGTCTGAGCTTTTAGGTTCAGGTACATGTTTTGAAATCTATTATTGTCTTTTTTTCTTATTTTATGGATTTTCTTGACTCATGTATTATTAAGAATTCTGTGTTTTAGTTACAAGTGGTGTGGAGCAGGTATTTTCAGACTTGGCTCTTTCTAAAATAATGGCCAAAACTCCACAGGTCACAGAACCAGTGTGAGTGTTTTGCCTGCTGCTATTTCTATCTCAATTATGCAGTTCAGTGTGGGAAATAACCATCAGCTATATGTATGAAATCACCATGTGCTGCACTTGAGCTGTAGTTTCATGATTTCTCCTAGCCTAATTACAGCTAGATTCCATTCAGATGCCACTGCTCACACATACATCCATGTTCCATGTTGTCCCTCATGAGAAAATATCAATAATTCGCTTATAGTCCAAAGGTTTTTATCACTGTACATACTATCAACAATTGAGTCCTTATCGTCACTTTAAGAGAGAGAGAGGGAGAGAGAGACAGAGAGAGAGAGAGAGAGAGAGAGAGAGAGAGAGAGAGAGAGAAGTCCTATTCTAAAATACCATTCTGAAGGTCTTTCTAGGGCCAACCTTGGTACCAGGTGCATTAGTTTTGATTTCTCCAACAACACAGAGCTTGACATAGAACTTGAGTGCATATATTTTAATGCAAAAAATTATCTGAGGAAGAAGACAAGTAAACTGGGGAAGAGTAAGAAAATAGAGAAATAAAATAAATAAAAAAGCTATTGACCTCATTTCTTCTTTAGTTAACTGGGGCATGATTCTGCTGAGATCATTTGGGGAGTTGTATGAGAATACCTAAAAAGTATTAACATTACAGATAGAGGGAAGCATATCTCTATTGGTTCATTTTTCTCATTGGTCAGGGGTCCTAGTATGGAGCACAATTTCCTTATAAAGTTGGATTTTTAAATGTTCAAGAACCCAGTGTGTTGCTATAAATTCAGATTCCACAGTGTTACAGAAGGTGTGGCATAGAAATGTAGAATCACATGATGGCATTGAAGCAAGGTTCTGCCATTGTCTATCTGCAAGATTAGTTACCATAGCATCGTTAAGATCAAATGTGGGCTAAGAGAATTTCAGGTGATACACAAGACAGGTCTCATACAATAGTGTATTCTAACTCTTAAAGTTGTAAGTACCCAAAGAATGTTTCAAAAATAGAAAAAAAGAAGTAAGTATGCCAAGTAGATAAATTCTCTTCTCTAGGTTATGTTTAATATTTATTACATTTTCTAGAAAGAAATACTAAAATGTAACAGTTTTGGTCACCTTTTGTGTCACTATAACTAAACTATAGTTTCCAGTTTTTCAATCAAACACAAATATGTGTTTGGTATTATAATGTGTTAAGGTAGTTTGTAGATGTGACTAAATCATATTAGCTGACTTTAAAGGAAACTTAATCCTTGATAATGTGGACCTGATTCAATCAGTTGAAAGGCCTTGTTAGCAGAGCTGAGACTTATCTGAAGAGGCATAACTTCTGCCTCTTGATAGCAGCTTTAGTTCAAACCTAAGAATTCTAGCTAGCCTTTCTATATGCCTTGCCCTAGGGACTTCATACTTGTATAGGTAGGACACACAATTGTGTTAACCAGGTATTTATAGGATTACCTTAATATATATCTTCTGCTAGTTCTCTTTCTCTGAACATTCTCTGATACTGACTTTGTTACCAAAAGTGGTTCTAGAGAAAAGAATTTTAAGAATGTGATTTTTGGATTGGTTCTGTGTCTTCTAAAATTTGTTCTTTAGTCAGATTACATACAAAGCCACTAAAGACTTTATTTTCAAGAGTGAAGAGAACACTGGTGTTTCACAAAATGATATGGCAATATCCATGAGAAAAATACATCATATATTATTTTTTTAATGTTTATCTATTTATTTATTCTGAGAGAGTGTGTGCTCCTGTGTGCATGAGTGAGGGAAAGGGGCAGAGAGAAAAAGGGAGAAAGAGAATCCCAGTAGTCTCCATACTGTCAGCACTAAGCCTGACATGGGGCTTGATCTCATGGTCAAGACATGGGTGCTTAACCAACTTAGTCACCCAGTATCCCTCATTGTATATTCTTTAAAAATATCCATATAGTTGTTGAGATTCTGTTCACTAAATATATACTTAGAACATTCAAACTAAAAGCTTATGGGATTGGCTAGTTACTCATAACTGAGCTGTAAAAAAAAAAATGAGGAAAGGATGGGACAATCTCACAGCTTCAGATTAGCAGTTTAAGTTCCACATAAATGATCTTAAGTCTTCTATATCTGCTCCCAAATAAAGTCTATGCCCTGGAGACTCAGGGCCAAACTTTCTGAAAGTCATTTTTTGTGAGTGGTTAAATTACAACTCAAATTGAGTTTCCAAATTAGTAAAATTTCTGTTAAAGCTATGACATGTATGGGGGGGGGGTGTAAAAATGGCATCCTGAAAATTGGAATGGGAACATATAGATAAATGTTGATAAATCTAGGGACTTTGACACTTAGATTCTACCAACTCTTCTTTGCCTGTAAGCCTGTAGAAATAACTCTTCTAGGGGCATCTGGGTGGTCGGTCGGTCAAGGGTCCAACTTCAGCTCAGGTCACAATCTCACAGTTCGTGGGTTCCAGCACTGCGTGGGGCTCTGCACTGACCGCTTAGAGCCTGGAGTCTGCTTCAGATTCTGTGTCTTTCCCTTTCTCTGCTGTTCGCCCACTTGTGCTCTCTGTCTCTCAAAAATAAATAAACACTTAAAAGAAAAAATAGCTGACTATGAAGTTTAGCACTTCTTTGCCTAAATAAGTGGTCTCCACTGAATTAGTTGCCATGCATGGAACTGCTAATCCTCTTTAGGTCCTACCTCCATTACATTTCTTGTTTCTAGACCAATAACATGCCCCATATGGCCACAAAGGGTAAAAAACAAAGCTTGACCCACAGAGAATTCTTCATTACACCAACAGAATTACATATTTTTCCCTAATTTATCCTAAAAGAAATCTGAGGAATATGTATGGAAAATGATCAAAAGGGTTTCGGATCATAGTAGAAGGAATATAAACTTGGGTCAAGATGAACTTATTGATTTGTGCCCACTAAACAGATTCCAGATTCAATGTTTTAGCTTGAAGATTTAGAAAAGGCTGTAAGTCGTTTGCGTGGTTTCCTGAAACATGGACCCAAAATAAGTATTGAAATACCATAAATTTCCTAGCCTATAGAGAAAAATAGCAAAGCTTAGGGAGGTTGGATTATTAGAGTGTAATTACCTTACAAGAATTTTTCATCTACCCCAGTGAGATCCAGAGGACATACCTTTCACCACACTGTGAGGGAAGCCCCACCATACTTGAGGAGCTCTGGGGTTTCACTCTTCTTTGTAGGTCATAAGTTACAGTAAGAATTGCTACCCTTGAACTAGAATCCCTAAATTCACTGGATGTAATTGGATCCTGGAGCAAAAGGACAAACTGGTGACATTTAATCACCAAAGACAAGGAAGGTGGGTTTACCATAATGGACAACTGAGGCAATGCATTGACTAGTTAATCATAATATCCCCAGAAGAGAAATAGGACAGTCTATCAAATATTTATTTGATCTGTGTAAGCAAAGGAGTTCAGGATTGAATGAGCAGAATTCTTATTTTAATTGCCTAAACAGAGTCATGGCTCTTACATTAGTTCTCAAACTGGAGGCAATTTACAAGATATAGAACCCTTTGAAGGAAAAAGAGTCTGGGTCCCCTTGAACAAGAACCCTGCTAAACTCTCAATTAGTACTGCTAATGTATCTCTGACTTTTCCGTAGGCACTATACAAAGTTAGTGTGACTGTGCAATAGGGAGAGAGAAATAATCATAATCCTCTGAGATTGCTAGACATTGGCTGTGAACTGGTAATAATTCCTAGAAATCAAAACATCTGTTGGAGCCCATGAGTCCCTGTAATGATTTTTGGAAGTTAGGTGATCAATGGAATTTTAACTTAAGTCTGTCTCACAGTGGGCCCAGTGGAACTCTGAACCCATTCTGTCTTTATTTTTCCAGTTCTAAAATGTATAATTGGGGAGAAAAACATATTCAGCAACTATCAAAATATCCACATTGGTACCCTGAACTGTGGAGTGAGGACTTTTATATTACAAAAGACCAAATAGGAGCCACTACAACACCTCAACTGACAGAAATATTAAACAAAAGGCAAGGTGACATTCCTGGAGTGATTGCAGAGGTTAGAGGCACCACTGAGGACTTAGAAGATGCAGGGGTTGGGACTCCCTCCGTATGCCATTCAGTTGCCTGTTTGGCTTGTGAAGAAAGTAGATGTGGACAATGACCATACTCCTAAAATTAATTGGTTGGTGACTCCAATTGTAACTGCTATTTCAGATGAAGTTTTATCGCTTTATCACATCAGCAGATACCTTGGTACCTGGTATGCATCTATAATCAGTCAAATGTTTTTGTCAGTGTTACCATTGTTTGTTCATTTCTTTCACTTGGCACGGCCAGTAATTCTCCTTCACTGTACTACCTCACGGGTATATCAACTCCATGGCTTCATGGCATAATTTAGTCTTCAGAGAACTCGATCATCTTTCCCTTCCATAGGATATCATATTGATTCATTACATTGATGAACTTATGCTGATTATACCTCAGGTTCAAGAATAACAACTATACTAGACATACCGATAGGAAATTTGCATGTCAGAGGTTAGATAATCTAAAAACAGAAGAGCCTTATACCTCAGGGGAATTTCTAATGCTCCAGTGGTATGAATATACTTTCTAAGGTAAAAGATAAATTGTCACATCTGTCTGCTTCTAGACAAAACAAGGTACAATGTCCAGTGGGATTATTTGAGTTTTAGAGGCAACATATTTCTCATTTTGGTGTTAATTTGGCCCAAGAAGCCCCCAAACTTCTATTTTTAAGTAGGACTCCAAACAAGAGAAGGCTTCACAACAGGTCTAGAATGTTGTGTAAGATACTTTCCCACTGAGCCTCATGATCCACCAGATCCAGTGCTATTTAAACTACCAATGAGAGATAGTCATACTGTTCGGAACCCTTGGAAGGTCCCTGTAGATGAATCACTGTGCTGACTCTTAGGAGCGCTAAGAGTGTTTCTCTTTTTGAGAAACAGCTTGGGCTTGCTACTCTACTAACCTATATGGGTAACTACTCTCCTTTTGAAAAACAGTTTGGGCTTGCTACTGGAACTTAGTAAGGGCTGAAGGCTTACCCATGGGCCATTACTCACCAAACTTTAGCTGCTCATTATCAACTGGGTGTCATTTGACTCAACCATAATGTTGAGTGTTCCCAGCAGCACTCCATTATCAAATAAAAGTGATATGAGATCAGCCTCTTGCTTTCATGGTCAGCTTAAGAATAAGATAGGGACACACATTTTTATGGCCCTCAGTCCTACATTACTTTCTCTCTCCTAATCTTTATCTGTGAACTCATGGGGATTCCATTATAACTAGTGGACTGAGAAAGGGAAAGCTTTAGCCTGGCTTATAAATGCTTCTGCAAAACATATAGGCACCACCCAAAGTAGACAACTGGAGCACCATGGCTCCTTTCTAGGATAGCTCTGAAGGACAGAGATAAAATCCTCTCAGTAAGCAAAACCTCAAATGGTAAACCTGGCTGTTCATTTAGCCTGGAAGGATAAGTAGTCGGAAGAAGTGGTCTGTATGGGTTGTGACCAGTGGTTTGGCTGGATGGCCAGGGACTGGGAAGACACATTCGTGGGAGATTGGTATCAAGAAGCTCTGGGGAGGGTGTATTTGGATAGTTCTTTATGAACAGAAATCAATGTGAAGATAAGTGTGTGCCATGTGAATTGTCACCAAAGTGTGACCCTAGCAAGGGAGGGTTTTAACAAGCAAGTGTGTAGGATGACTCATTCTGAACAAGTCCAACCTTGCTCTAGCCACTGCTGAATGACTAATCTACCAGCAGCAAAGAACAACACTAAGACTACAATGTGACCTTCATTCCCGGTATGACCCTCATTCCCAGCTGGTGGTCAACCAGCTACCTGGTGGTTGATTACTTACATTGGAATGTTTTTATCATAGCAGGGGTACCCCTTTGTAGTTCCTCTGGAATAGTTACTCTGGATATGTATTTTCCTTCTCTGAATGCAAAAACATACACTTGTAGATTTATACAGTGCCCAATCTGCCTTCATGGTATCCCACATAGCATTTCTCCTGATCAAATAAGTCATTTTGCAATAAATGAAGTATGACAGTGGGCTCATGCTCATGTAATTCATCTGTCTTATCATGTTTCCCATGATCCTGAAGCACTTGACTAGATAGAAGAATAGAATGGCCCTTTGAAGACAGTCACAGCACCAACTGGGTGGCAGTGCCTTGTAGGACTGGGAAGTGATTTCCAGGAAGCTGTCTATGCTCCACATCAGTCTCCGGGATATAGTGTTGTTATTCCCATTGCCAAAAATTGCAGGTCCAGGAATCAGTGTGTGGAAATGGAAGAAGCCCCACTTATGACCCACTGGCAAAATATTTACTTGTCATTCCTCCGTTAGGCTCTGTGGGTCTAGAAGTGTCAGAGGGAGAAATGCTTCTTACATGAGAGACAATAATGATTCCACTTAAGTTGAAATTTAACTATCACTCGGCCAATTGGATTTCTCATGCCTCTAACTCAACAGTCAATAAAAAATGTTATTGGGGCACCTGGGTGGCTCTGTTGGTTGCATGTCCGACCTCAGCCCAGGTTATGATCTCGCAGTTCATGAGTTCAAACCCTGCATAGGTCTCCCTGCTCTCAGCACAGAGGCCCCCTTGAGATCCTCTGTCCCTCTTTCTCTCAGCCCCTCCCCCTCCTACGCTCTCTCTGTCAAAAATAAATGAACATTAAAAAATAAGTTCAGACTTACAACCACACAGACCCAGCCTGTTCTTTTAAAAAAAAAAGGGGGGGGGTGGCGCCAGGGTGGCTCAGTCAGTTAAGCGTTCAACTTTAGCTCAGGTCACGATCTCACAGTCCGTGAGTTCGAGCCCCGCGTCAGGCTCTGTGCTGACAGCTCAGAGCCTGGAGCCTGCTTTGGATTCTGTGTCTCCCTCTCTCTGCCCCTCCCCTGCTCATGCTATGTCTCTCTCTGTCTCAAAAATCAATAAAAAAATTCTTTTAAAAGTTAAAAAAAGTTATTGTACTAAATGGGATGATTTTTTTTTTCATTGATTATCGAAGGGAAATTGTGTAATTACCATAAAGTGGAGATGAAGAAAGTTATGCCTGGAATACAGAAGAGTCCTTAGGGATCTCTTACCATGTCCTGGGATTAAAGTCCATGACAAACTTCAGCAATCTAATTTATGCAGAACTGCTAAAGATCCATACTCTTCAGCTTAAGGTTTGGTTCACCACCACACCACCACCCCTCCCCACCACCAGTGCAGTGATCCATCAGCCAAAGACTTTGCATCCTTCTCTGAGGAAAGAGCATGTGTTTAGTTGTATGTGGGGTAGTTTGTATCCCATATGTTGTTGGTATGCTTGTTTAGATATCAATTATGGATCAAGGAGATGAGGTGCCAGTGTGAGAAGAGGTAGACTATGATGGTCAATTTCATGTGTCAACTTGGCAAGGCTGGAGTCCCCAGTTCTTCATACACTAATCTAAGTGGTGCTTGGGAAGGTATTTCATAAAGATGATGATGAAGTCGAGGTGAGTTGACTTTAAGTGATATTATTGTAGATAATTTGGATAGGCCTGATTTCACCTTTGAAAGGCCTTAAGAATTGAACTGAGGCTTCTCTGAAAAAGAGAAAAAAATGTGCCTGTTGACTGCAGCTTTACCTGATGCCAGGGACTCCCAGTTTACCATTCCTGACATTACCTACAATGTCAGACATCCATAGCCAGTTCTAACAATCACATAAGGCAATTTTTTCCTTTGCAATAAATCATAGTATATATCGCCTAATGGTTTTGTTCCCCTGGATGATCCCTGAATGATACATATTTTGACACCCGAATTGATACAGTATCTGAGTAGTATGCAGAAGGAAAGTAATCCAGTTTATTGTTTTAGCACATAGGCTGATTAAAAACACAGACTGACAATTTTAGAGCAGGATTTCCCTTCACACACTGAAATTTAAAGCAACAGGTTAAGGGCTCCTGAGTGGCTCAGTTGGGTGAGAGGCTGACTTCGGCTCAGGTCATGATCTCGCTTGAGTTTGAGCCTCATGTCAGGCTCTGTGCTGACAGCTGGGAGCCTGGAGCCTGCTTCAGATTCTGTGTCTCCTTCTCTGCCCCTCCTCTGCTTGCGCTTTGTCTCACTGTCCCTCTGTCTTTCTGTCTCTCTCTCTCAAAAATAAATACACATTAAAAAAAAAATTTTAAACAATGCATTATAGTAGCTTCCTTAAAGACATGACACGGAACATAACCTACAATTTCTAATAAGCAAAAGGAACGGCAAATGAAATATATTTGATTCTTTTTAATATATTTACTGTCATTAAATGATTCAAGCTGATATTTCTGTTTTCAAAGCAGCTGTTCCCTTTGATGTTCAGGTATGTGTTTAATCCCTTAAATTACCAAAATCTTTATAATAATCAGTTTTCCCTGTATTTTCAAGTAGTTTCCATTTTAAAGAAAGTCTTACCTGATTGCACATTAATATTTAAATGATGTAAAATGCATGAAAGAAATTTAGAAGCAGGCTTTTAGCATGTTAGATATGTTGGAACTGATGGGAAATATTTATAATTAATACATTGTTATGCATTTATTCATGTCATTGTCTTAGTTATATTTAGTCATAGAATTGATAATGATAATGAACAGTAACCTCTGGTAGAAAAATGTTTAAATGTTCAGTTATATGCTATGCTGTTTAATACATCTTTACTTGGCGGGGGAGGAGATTATTTTAATATATGTAATACAGATGTAATCTCCTCCCCCCCCCACCAAGTAAAGAAATAAATTTACCAATGTTCTTTTGTAAAGTAAATTCAATGATTAAATATTTAATACAAATATACCTATACCTATATTCACTGTGGCTTTACTTCTAAAAATGAGCTGTTTATCTCTTCTGCTAAAAGATGTTGGGAGATAGGCTTATGTCATTCATTACTAAGGAACATTGTAAAAGGGTATATATGAAAGATAGTTTATAACCTGTCTCTATCACTGTATTTAGATGACCAGTGACATTTTGTGTGTCCCATCTTTTAGTTCATATTGAGACTCATCTTTTCTGTAGTGTAATGTGAACCACTCATTCCTTTGATTCACAGAGTAATAAACAAATGATGAACATTTTCTTCTTCCTTTTCCTCTTCCTTTTCCTTTTCCTTTTCATATTGGTTTATGGATTCTTTTCGGTCTGCTCTTTTATACTGTGTTCTCAAATAAATCTTAATGCCAACTCCATTTTGATTCCATTAGTTTGGTCCCAAATTTGCCTAGTAAATATGCTTTTTTTTTTTAAGACTGCATTTCATTAGAAAGTTGACACATTGACTTCCTAGAATGAAATTGCTCTTGACCATGGAGTTTAGGATCTTTAATATTCGATCAAGTGTCATCTTATCCCACTCAAACTTGTACACATGTTATAGAAGGATCCAGTGGCAAAGGTAAAACAACAGATTTTATCTGTTGATTGAACCTATTAAGTGAAACAAGTAGCTATTTAGTATGTATTGCGATTTCCTCAAGATACATACTCATATATAAAAATGTATATTAAATACAATTAGCTTTCCTGGAGATTACTTTTAAAACTTTTTTTTTTACCTGACTGGGAATTTAAATTTATATTTTTATGTCAATATGGAGGAAAATTATCTTAATTTTTGAATTACATAATTTTAAGACACTTTCTAGTCAATATCAAAAGTAAAACCTTTTTTAGTTTTATGTATTAGTTCTCTCCTAATCCTCTGCAATATTTATAAAAGTTATACCAGGCTAACCTGACAAATAGAATGTGACAGATAATGGAGTTGAAGTTTAGAGAACATGTTTTACTTTCTTAAGGCCTCAAACCTAATTAATGGTAAAAACATAATTTATATATATTTTTTTCTGACACCCTGGAACAAATTCTTATGTATTATTGGACTTTTTCTAAGTATAAACATAAAAAAAATAGTTTACAAACTGATATCTCAAACAACTATAAAAGGTAACTGATGACTGGGAATAAGTAAGGGAAGGAAGGAAGGAAAGAAAGGAAAGAGGGAATGGGTCCTGTTCTCTCTGGCTTCCCCATGTCAGTGGTGTTGGGAAAACTGAATATCCACATGAAAAATAATAGAGTTTGACCCTTACACCGCCCCCCCCACACACAAAATCAAAGACTTAAGTATAAGATCTAAACTCTTAGAAGAAAACATATGGGAAAATTCTGATGCCATTGGACTTGACAGTGATTCCTTGAATATGACACCAAAAGCACAGGTAAGAAAAGAACAATAAATATATTGGATTATATGAAAATTAAAACTTTTGTGCCTCAAAGACACTATTAACAGAGTAAAAGGGGAACCCATTAAATGAGAGAGGTTTGCAAGTCTTATATCTGATGAGGGGTTAATATCTAGTACATGCAAAAATACCCCTATGCAACTTAGCAGCAAAAAGTAAAACCTAATTAGAAAAAATGTGCAAAAGACTTGAATAGACATTTTCCAAGGGTGATATGCAAATGGACAGTAGCATATAAAAAGATACTTAACATTAATTATTATACATGCAAATTTCTCCAAATGATAATGATCTGCCACCTCATACTCGTTAGGGAAATTGAGGGGTGGGAGGGGGGATTGAATGAATAGTAAAATGGTATTTTCTATCTCCATAGTTTTTCCTTTTCCAGAACATCATTCAGTTGGAATCAGGCAGTATGTAGCCTTTTTAAACTGGGTTATTTTACTTAATAGCATGCATTTAAGATTCTCCCGTGTCTTTTCATGACTTGATTGTTCATTTCTTTTTAGCACTGAATAACATCTCATTGTTTGGATGTAAGACTGTTTATCCATTAACCTACTAAAGGGAATCTTGGTTTCTTCCAGGTTTGGGCAATTATGAATAAAAATGCTATAAATACCTGTGTTTAGGTTTTTTTGTGGACCTTAGTTTGCCACACATTTTGGCAAATACCAAGGAGGACAATTGCTGGATTGGTATAGTAAGGGTGTGTCTAGTTTTGCAAGAAACTGATTTCTAAAGTGATTGTATCATTTTACTTTCCCATTAATGAATGAGGGTTCCAGTTGCTATATATGAGCCATAACCAACATTCAGTTATCTCATTGTTTTATAGCATTGCCTTGAAGAATTGAGGTTATATGTAGAAGCATCAAATCGGTGGCCAAGCTTAGCTCATACTCCCTTCTTTGCATTTTCTAGGGGCAGTGAAAGGGAGTATCTTGTTCCTTCATCTTCTGTATTAATCCATGAAACACTTTCATTAAGAAATGCAAAAAACGGGAAGAATGTTCGGATATTATTCAGATAAAAGTAAATGAATAGAAACATAAATAAATGTAAATAAAGCACTGAACGTTATAAGATCAGAGTAGTAGATGATCTATTTATCTCTCTCTCTTCTTAACTTTAAAAATGGTGACATTATTATTAGTGCCTCTGCAAAGGGCTGTTGTAAGAATACCTGACCAGTGGCCCAATGACCATTTTTCTGTGGTATAAATGTCACAGTTATTATACTCTGTTTTTAAATATAAATTTAATTTTGCAAGATAGATATAGTTAGTTCTGTTCATAGATAAAGAATCTGAGGCTTCAAAAGTCAATGTTCTCCTGAGGTTTCATTACTAGAAAATACCAGAAATTTATTTTTTCCCTGGAGTAAGAAGAGGTATTAAATCATTTTGTGAATTTTCAGAAGTGTTAAAATTTAGGTCTTTATAATACTCTAATATAAAGCTATATTGTTAGATATTAATTATTAACATACTTGTCCTCTACCCCACTAAATTTTGAGCACCTACAGGTTTAAAACAAGACATACTTCAATTACTCTTTAAATCCTAGAGTCCTTAGCATGGAGCTCAATTTATAGTGTTCAATATATATGGGTCCTATTGATGGACTGATTGATTGTTTGAGTCCATGAAGGGGCTTATAAATTCCAATTATTACGGAATAGTAACAAAAGGTGATATGTTAACTGAATATTATGCATCTAACTTGTTCCATTGGAGAATAGTGTCTGCTTCAGTATATATATTGTCATGATGAACTACATATGTAAATGAACATGTTTTATATGTATATGTATATCATATACTACACGTGTGTATATATAACATATATATGCACATTGTATATGTGATAAATACTTCAATATAAAATGTAGAATGAATATTGTTTTACAGAGACAAGAAAGAAATGTTTGTAGCAATTGTGTCTGTTATAGAGCTTATATCTCACAATCCTGCTGAGTCCCTAGTTCTAAAAGAATGTCTTTCCTGCTGAGAGCAGTGCTTGGTACATGCATGGCTGGGCTTTTTGAATAGTGTTGCATCCTGTAGCAGTGAGTCATGGAGGTGCTGAGAGGCCTCGATTCTCATTGATTTGAGTGGCCACATGGGAAAATAGCTTCAATTTATTATTTTATCATTATTTATCCAGTCCCAGATTATTTTATGAGTTCATATCACTAAAAACAAATAAAATTTTCTATTATTTTGCTATTAAAAGTAAAAACATTTTACATATACTATAGCTGATAGTTTGTGATTATTCTTAAAAGAAAGAAGCTAACGATGCTTTTTCTTTTTTTTTTTAGACTTTTGCAGATTTTGAGAATCAAGGCAATTCTCATGTGCTTTTTGAGAATCAAGGCAATCCTCATATATTTTATTTTTCCTTGCAGAAATTTTTACGTTGAGATACAGTAAGATAAATCCATTGCTTAGATTTTTTTTTCTTGGAGAAAGAAAAATATGAAGGTGATGATAGATTGATGTTGGGTTTTAGAAGTATTTTTTTTTATGATTGATTTCTCTTTAAGAGAATTGTTACGGGTTTGTCATGCATTTATTGGTTCTTAATAGAGAAGATATTTTTTTACTGACAAAAATTATGAACAGAATTTTCAGTTGATTTCTAGGAAAGGTCATTTAGAAATAAATATTGACTTATTTTTCTTTGTTAATATCAATAATTTTGGTAATAAGAATTTAATTATAGAAGGATGAATGGTATGACCACTTACCAAATGTAATTACATGTCTGTTTTTCCCAACTGCCACACTAAGAATTAGTGACTAATAAGATGTATCTGAAAGATTTAGTGGGCATTTAGAGTCCACTTAGTTCCTCCATAGTGAATGTCTTTAAATCTCCAGTGTGCTCTTTTCTTAACACTTGGTAACCTGGCGTCTGTTTTTAACTTATCCTACAGTATCACCTGTACTTAATTCCTCAGTTTTCATCCCCTTTAACTTCAATATTTGATGCTCAGTTTTTATCCCAGCTAATACTATGCCATCTTCTGTATTAATGTATTCTGTAGTTTTTCTAAATCTCACTGTCACACTCTGTGTTTCCTTTAGTTGTATCTTTATTTTGCATTTATTGATACATGAGACATTTCTGTCTTGCATCAAAGTGCTTATGTTTCTTGAATCTTCATTTTAAATTTGACTCCACATTTCTAGCTAATATAACTCATGCCTTCTTGGATGCCACCCAACTATCTCAAATGCAATGTATATAAAATTAAATTATTTCACCCCTCCCATCTCTACAACAAGAATAGGTCCTTTTGTATATTTTACCTCTTCTGAAAATCCACAGAATAATTCTCTTTGCTCTGTTTTTCTAGAAAAAAAGGGACTGCGTTTGTGTGTTTTCCTTTCTTTGTGCCTTCTAAATGGGATATATATTAATTTACAGTGTATGAAATAATTTCACATATACTTTTTTCAGCTGATATTCCTACCAAAAGCAACCTGTATTTTATAGCAAGATTAAATGGCTTTACTAAAAAAGTCTGTATATGTATAAATAAGGATCTCATTACCTGTTTATTTAAATCTTTACTTTGTGAAAAGACAAAGTACAATTGGATTTAGTTTGGATAAAAAAAAAATAGTTTGGATTACCAAATATTCCCCACCCATAGAGAAAGTTTAGATAAGTTAAATGATTATATTTTGTTTGAGCCAGAGAGATCAGGAAACTACAAAGCAGAGTTGAGGAGAAAGAAGAAGGGCAGAATGCCTATATGCTTCAGTGCAGGCAAATAAAAGAGAGGATTGAAAGATAGTTCTCTTCCTTTTTGTCTTGCATTTAGGTAGAAGGGGGCCAGTGTTTCTTCCTTCATCTGGGGGAACTGATGTAAAGACCCCAACAAGTCCAGTAGAATGCTCTCCTTGTGAGAACTCTTTCTTGGCAGTCTTTGGAAATGTATGTTTTTCTCTGAATCTTATAGTCTGAGGAAAATTGTTTAGGAACATGGGAAATGTAATTCTCTTATGATAATTAGATTTTTGACAATCAACAGAGATATTACTGATTCACAGGTATCTACCGATACCAAATCAAAATCAGGACCCTTGATCATTTCTGAGACTCAGAGCAAGACCAGACGGGAAAGAAGTGGTCATGGTCTAATCAATGAGTCCCGCTTGTAGTTGTCGCCATGTTATGAGTGTTTGTTTGTGGACCCAGCTATTGTACAAAGGTGAATCACTTTTCAAAGAAAATATGTATATTAATATGCCTATATACACGGTACACATTATACAAATCTTACGAGTGATGTTCCAAAGTATAACCTGTTTTGGGAGCAGTTGTGCTCTAACTTCAGCAGTTTACAAGGTAATTGGAAGGTCATGTTTATTTGAATACTACCCAATAACTTTTGCTGGCATTTCTCAGTGCATCAGTGCTCATTATGGGCTCATTATGGGCTGCAGTCCATTGAATATAATAATAAACTTAATATTTCTTATGCTTTAAGTAATGTGTAGTTATCTGTAATTATGAGTAACAAGTATCAAACATATTAGATATAGTTCAAGAATGATTCCTGGTTCTAGAATTTTATTGAATTCCAGAGAATTCTGTTTTCTCAATTCTGAATCCTGAAGATTAATATTTGTTGGTAAATGAGAAATATTCTGAGTAGGTTATAATGTTTGGAGTTCGACATGGAGATTGACTCTGTAAATATGGATTATATTTCTGTAGTTTAGAAAACCTCAACAAAATCTGGAATCAAGCACAGAAAGTTTAATAATTCCAGTCCTAATTCCAGAATTTCTATTTTTCTTTAATGTAGCTATATCATTCTACCCATTCTTCTTTTCAAGTGCTTTAGAATTTTTCCCTTTTACATCTGATGAAGACTTCATCATGCTACCACATAGTAACCTGCCTCACCTTTGCAAGTCTCTACTTTCTCTAGTCAGTGCTAGGCTGTCTTCCTAAATGAACGTTTTCTCTATATCCCCCCGCCTTTTAAATGATAATCTTAGTCTTCTGGTATTAAAAAAATGGAGAGAACCCCCATGGCCTTTGAAAAATGACTATTTCCCTTTTGTCTTTCAAATCTCATAAGATACCTCTTATGGCCCACGATAATTTGAAACAATGCAAAGAAGAGAATGCCAGGAAATGGAGTTCTGGCTTAATTAGGTTTATGCTATTCAAAAACTACCACAATCAAACATTATCAACTTGGTATCTGTGCATACTGCTTTCAATCAGATTTAATATGTATTGCAAATAAATATATTCGCAAAATCATTCTTCTCCCTAACAAAATATCTGTTCATAGAGCTAAGAACACAGCAACCTTCTCTCCAAGTAGGATGGAGAGCACTTTTGTTTTTTACCCATCTTCAGTGAGTTCCGCCCCCCCCCCCCCACCCCGCACTTCTAGTTGAGTAGAATTTCTTCTTCAATTAGAATTAGAATGTGACAGGAAAGGAGAGAATTAAGATTAATATATAGACAAATTATTTACTTCATAACAAGTAGGAAATACTCATGCCTATTACATTATTGAATTCTAAATTCAGTCACATAATTGTAGCTAGTTGTAAATCTCTATTGAGTGAGCTCATATTAATAAACTCAATGTGATCCAGTATGGGGAAGAATTCTCTGAGCTTGCACCAATGGGTTAAGGCTTAGGGCTTAGGGCAGAAAGCCGCCACAGGGTGAAAAAGCCCAGCATAGAACAAAGCATAGAAGAGAAAGCTGCTTCCACAGGACAAAATTGTCCAAGAACAGGTAGATGAACAGGTAGAGGCAGAAAGCTGCCACAGCACGGTGAAAGTGCCCACAGCTAATTAGTATTTTGAAAAGCAGTTATTTCAGAGGAAGTTGTCATATATTTTTTTCAGGCAAGGGAAGATTAATCTCATTGAGGGTATAATGAGATGTTTCCACAAGTGAAGGAGGATTAGAAAAATGTAGAATTTAAGTTCCTTGGTTTTATTGAAATTTATCTATAGATGCATTCTGATTTTCGAAGTCCTGTTCCTACAAAAAGTGACACTCGAAATTCTGGAATTTCTTTTGTCTTATAATTCAGTCATAAGCAGGATTAGATCTGGGGCTTTGTTTTCAGAATTCTTAACCTTGCAGCTAGGAGTTTCTTTTAGAGCATTTATAAGCAAGACCTCAGTAAAGTCATGAGCTCATCTTTTTACTCTGAGTTCTCTTGTATATTTGGAAGCAGTTGTCTAACTCAATTATATTCTTTATTTCCACTGTATTATTTATGGCAGCAAATAATTTATCACCTAATAATCTTCATAGACACTTGATTATAGGTATCTACAAGTGACACATCATTGTTTTGGCACTTTCCATGTTTTTTCATATATCGCGAACTACTAGCACTGTCTTTATCACTGGAAATACTGTCATTAATGCCTTGAAATATAGTCCTATAAGAGAAATCATTGCCGATGAAGTGTACCAAATGATCTCTTTCTAAGGTTTTGTTCTACTGGAAACACTCCCTGTACAAAATTGTGCATCAGAAAGTTAGAGAAGAACTCACTAGAGAGTATGGATAAAAGCATTTATTATAGACAGCAGAGGGGATATTTAAAAAGATTGAGATGGCTGCTCCCATATCTGGAACTAGATTCTAAAGTTTGTAGGGCCTTCTGTAAGGAAAGATAAACAGGAAGTAGGAAAAACAAGAAAAGGGGTAAACCAGGTGGGTATGCTCGTACACACAAGAAGACCTGGAACCGTCCTCAGTCTCTAAATACCTGGATGTCTTCACCTTCAATGACAGGGTTCCACAGGAGAGGATAATGCCATTTATCATGAAGCAAATCGTACATCTGATGATTGTCCAGGAGTTGGACACCTGTAAGGAAGAAATCTATCAGGAACTAGGGATGTTTTGGGTCTGCTTGCTGCCTCATATCAACAGCGATTGCCCAATTATGCAATAAATAATTTCTGCACTAACTCTTTGACTATAAAAAGAATGAGTCTGCTGCTTCACGTCCATCTTCAATATCACAAAGAAAATATCTGCGTTTCACAATAATGGCATACTAAGCAGGAAAGAGAAATCTGGGAAATTTAGTCCCAACCTAGCTGAGTTGTCCCAATAAAAATCCACAATACCACACAAAATATTTAAAACCAGTGTACTAGTGTTGGGTATTCACTGTAGATAAAAATCATAGTGTTGAAATAGTGTCCCAGATACTACCTGTTTTTATCTGGATTTGAGCCTTTAATTATGGGGAGTTTGGGGCCCTGAGGCATGGAAGAACACTCATGGGAGGGTTGGGACAGTGGCTATTAAATAACCTGTGAATGAGTATTTCAGATTTTAATCACTTTTATCAATGTACAGTTGTAACAGTTCAACAAATACTTGAAGGATGAATGAACATTCATATGGTCTTGATATTTAGTAGAAGTGTCCTTGTATCTTCCAACTTCCTTCCTCTTTTTAAACTCTTAGTTTAATGGACTGGTTCTAATAACACTTAACATTTATTTTAAATAAATTTACATCTGGTTATGGTGAATATATATTTCAAAGATTCTCCAGGTTACAGATTTAATGAGAATTATTTGAACATATTTTTAGTTTACTTAATATATTTCAAATACAGGCATAGATTTAACCTATCAGGAAGATGATCCAAGGATCTGAAAATATAAAGTGTCTTAATTTTTGTGTGTGTGCATATGGAATAAGCTAATATGTTAAAATTTTTGTTTTTCATTTTATGCAAATTACTATTTGCATAGTTATTTTGTGAAAGCTTAAAAAATCAGTATTCCTTGTTACATATCAGAATAAATTCTACATTTGCAAATTTTATATGAAGATTAAAATTGTAATTTCATCACTTATATATGAATAATTTTACATTTATAATCTCACAAAATAATTATATAAACTCAATTATTTCCCTTATTCAAAAATATTCTAATCCAATGTTTCTTTTAATTTAATTTTTTATAATAGTAACTTAAAAATATTGTTTTTTTCTAAATTCTAAGTTTTATATTTACACTATATGAAATTGAAAGATATAAAACTTTCTCAAGAGGAAACTAAAGACTATTTGACCCTTAAATCTCATTTTCTTCCTAAAACTCTAGAGAACCCAGTTCATTATTTCTTCAATTCTAATACTAATAGTATTTTTCTGAGTGTATAAAATCTCCATTAATACGTAAACTTGATTTCCATTTTTATAATATATTTTGGCTTTAGCCCATCTGCTTTTAATATATGCAGTAAACCTAAATGACAGGAAAAAACTTTAAATGTGATCCATTACATTAGTTATAATTAGTATTCTCTGATCATTATAGTATATTTTAAATAATTCAATATTAAAAAATAAAATTGATTTATTTGTAAATACTTTTAGGCAATACAAAAAGGTGTGTGTGTGTTGGGTGAGGGCTGTGTATGGAAAGCCATCTAGGAACCCAATCACTCTGTCACTTGAAGTGAGAAAAATTGGGATTGATATGTTTGGTTTTTTTCCTAATATATGTTGCCTTTCCATGTTCACTGATAATGTTGATGTAACAGAAGTAATAGAGTACTTAATATTTCCCAATTTCTATGGATTTTGCATACTTGCATACTTATTAATTTTTATTGTAGGTCTTTTGTACTTTCATGACAGTATGTCATCTGTTCATTCATTGAATACTGGCTGCGTGGTGGTGAATAATCTTCCAGGCAAGATAGCTGTTATTTAGAGTTATTTATTCTTGAAAAGGGAGAAATTCTGCAGTTACGTGCCATCAGCATCCAGTACTTGCAACAGTTCTCGGACAGGTGCCTCAGCCTTGTAAAGGGATCTGGACATGACCACTCAGGCATTTACCCTTGGTGTTGTTGCTCATATTCATTTACTCTTCACATTAACTACTCCATTTGGGCAGAGCTTCACCCAGGTTATTTTAAGTCACCACTTGCAGAAGAAACTTATGAGAGATGAGTTAGGGAGACAATCTGGTATGCTCTGCCACAGTGGAATTTGGGATCAAAATTATATATTACTTCTGTATCATTCATTCAAGTTCACCCCACCTGCCCCCTCAGGTATATTTCTCTGGTTGAAGAGGCTTTCTTGGAGGCGTGATCCAGGACCTTCTCCTGATGGTCTTATGGCTATTTATTTTAAATACTGTAAATAGAAGTACCAAGAGATACACAAGTGTATCCAGTGGAATCCCAAATCTATTTATGACTGTCTCTATTAATTTACAACTACTCCCCTTTCTCATGATAATCAGATTCAGTTACTCTTGCTAATAGGGGAATGCTTTTCTTTGCCTTTGCTGGACTCACATTAGAAATCAACTTGACAAGGCAAAGCAACACCATTAAATTTAAACTCTTAAAATGTATCTTGGTGGAAATAAGCCTTTCTGGAACCCAGACTCTTGTAAGAAATCTACATTTGTAGGAATTAGGAATCAGACATTTTCAAATGTGTCATTGGCAGTAATGGAGAATAGGGCTTGCTTCCACCCCTCCGTTCCTAGAGTCATGTATTTAACCTACCAAAGCCAGAACACATATACTGACTCTTGGTTAAAAGTATATTCTCCATTGTGACGTATGTTATGTCAGTGGTGTCAACATCAAAATGTCACCTAATTCTATCTCAAGAATTTCAGTGTTCTAATAGGCCAGAAGTTTCTGCAGAGGGAGTGAGTGTTACAATCCCTGCATCTTCTGATTGTGTTTATTGCTATATTATTGTAAGAGGTGGGTCTGTTACAAGGTACGCTACCTGGGATTAGATACTCTATGATCCCTTGGGAAGTACCACTGGCTGAAGTATTCTCTGCAGAAAAGGCAAACCAATATCTGTAATATGGGTCTCTTCTGATCAGAATGAAGCATTGACTGACGTTATCACCTTATAAGTAAGTGGCTGTCTTCTCAAGGGATGACCCTATTCTTGTATCTCTAAAATTATTTGATCCACCATTTTTTTTCCTGAAAAATGGTTTGGTTTTTTGATTTATTACTTTGGTGGAGAGGAACTGGTTTTCAATTCTTCAATTTGGACTTTCCTACCATGATAAATATTTACAGATCAAAGAATCAGTGTAATGTTTCTGCCAACTTCTAAGCATGTACATTTCATTTATAGATTTAGATATTGAGAGAATAACTAATTGAGCTGAGGAATGTCACCCAAACCAAGGAATTGCCCACTTCTCAGGTCAACTCACATGTGGTGATGGAATGATACAGGGTTAAAACAGTTGTTAGGGACAGAATTATGTACCCTCAAATTTCATGTTAAAGCCCTAATCCCCAATGTAACTATTTGGAGATAAAGCTTATAAAAGGGTAATGAAGGTTAAATGAGATCATTAGGATGGGGCCCTAATCCAACAGAACTGGTGTTTTTATGAGAGCAATATCAGGGATGTGCATGCACGGAGAAAGGGCCATGTGAGGATACAGGTGGGGCCCTCTGCAACAAAGAGAGGCCTCAAGAAAAAACAAACCTTCCAACATCTTGATTTAAGTTAAGCCTCCAGAAATTTGAGGAAACAAATCTGTGTTGTTAAACTGTTCAGTCTGTGGTTTTTTTTTATGGCAGCCCTCACTGACAAATACAGCTTCTCAGTACTCTTTATCTATCTATCTATCTATCTATCTATCTATCTATCTATCTATAGATATATCTAGATATATATAGATATCTATCTATCTATCTATATAGATATTTAATGTTTATTGTTGAGAGAGAGACAGAACATGAATGGAGGAGGGAAAGAGAGAGAAGGGGAGACACAGAATCCAAAGCAGGCTCCAGGCTCTGAGCTATCAGCACAGAACCAGATTCAGGGCTCAAACTCATGAGCCCTGAGATCATGACCTGAGCAGAAGCCAGACGCTTAACCGACTACGCCCCCCAGGTGCCCCAGAGCTCAGTACTCTTGCTCCAACTTTGGGTCACTGTGAAGGGTCAGCTCAGCTTCAGAGATCCCCACAGGATCAGTTGAGGCCTGTGACTGCATTATTGTTTACATCCTTCTGTGCTAGGTAAATAGCTAGTAGGGCAATTGCTAGATGGTAAGGTAGTTCTGTTTTAAACTTTTTTGAACATAAGGAACATAAATTCTGTATTTTGGATACTAACCTTTATATCAGATATGTCATCCGCAAATAATCTTCTCCTATTCCATAGGTTGTCTTTTAGTTTTGTTAATTGTTTCCTTCACTGTACAGAGATTTTTATTTTGATGGGAAGCCCCAATAGTTTATTTTTGCTTTTGTTTCCCTTGCCTCAGGAGACTCATCTAGAAAGAAGTTGCTATGTCCGGTGTCAAAGAGGTTACTGCCTGTGTTCTCCTCCAGGATTTTAATGGTTACCTGTCTTGCATTTGGGTCTTCCCTTCAGTTTGAATTTCTTTTTATGGTATAAGAAAATGGTCCAGTTTCATTCTTCCGCATGTTGCTGTCCAGTTTTCCCAACTTTCTTGCTTTGTCTCAGATTAGTGTACCATACAGTTGTGGGTTCGTTTCTGGATTTTCTATTCTATTCTATTGATCTATGTGTCTGTGTTTGTGCCAGTATATACTGTCTTGATTACTGCAGTTTTGTAGTATAACTTGAAGTCTAGAATTGGGATGCCTCCAGCTTTGCTTTTCTTATTGAAATTTGCTTTGGCTATTCAGGGTCTTTTGTTGTTCCATACAAATTTTAGGATTGTTTGTTCTAGATCTGTGAAAAATGCTGGGGATTTGCATTAAATGTATAGATTGCTTTGGGTAGTATAGACAAACAATGTTTGTTCTTCCAATCCATGAATATGGAATGCTTTTCCTTTTCTTTATGTGCTCTTCAATTTCTTCCATAAGTGTTCTACAGTTTTCAGAGTACAGATCTTTCACCTCTTTGGTTAGGTTAATTCCTCAGTATCTTATGTTTTTTGGTACAATTGTAAATGGGATTTATTCCTTGATTTCTCTTTCCATAACTTCATTATTGGTGTATAAAAATGCAACAGATTTCTGTATGTTGATTTTGTATACTGTGCCTTTCCTGAATTTGTGTATCAGTTCTAGCAATGTTTTTTGGTGGAGTCTCTTGGGTTTCCTTATAGAGTATCCTGTACCTACAAATAGTGAGAGTTTGAGTTCTTCCTTGTTGATTTGGATACTTTTTATATCTTTTTGTTGTCCGATTGCTGTGGCTCAGACTTCCAATTCTATGGTGGAGTGGACATCCCTGTCTTCTTCTTGGCTATAGAGCTAAAGCTCTGTTTTTCCCCATTGAGGATGATATTAGCTGTGGGTTTAATGTATATGGCCTTTAATTATGTTGAGGTATGTTCCCTCTAACCCTGCTTTGTTGAGTTACCATAAATGGATGTTCTACTTTGTCAGATGCTTTTTCTGCATCTATTGAATTGATCATATAATTCTTATTTTTATTAATGTGGTATATCATGTTGATTAATTTGTGAATATTGAGCTACCCTGGCAACCCAGGAATAAATCCCACTTGATCATGGTGAACAATTCTTTTAATGTATTGTTGGATTCGGTTTGTTCGTATTTTGTTGAGAAGTTTTGCATCCATGTTCATTGGGGATGTTGCCCCATAGCTTTCTTTTTTAGTGTAGTATTTATCTGGTTTCAGTATCAGTGTAATGCTGGATTCATAGAATTCATTTAGAAGTTTTCCCTCCTTTTCTGTTTTTTGAATAGTTTGAAAAGCATATGTGTTGACTCTTCTTTAAATATTTGGTAGAATTCCCCTTCGAAGCCATTGAGTCCTGGACTTAATTTTTGATTACTATTTTAGTTTCTTTGCTGGTTGTCAGTCTGTTCAAAATTTCTATCTCTTCCTGTTTCAGGTTTGGTGGTTTATATGTTTTTCAGAATTTATCCATTTCTTCCAGGTTGTCCCATTTGTTGGTATATGGTTTTTCATAATATTCTCTCGATTTCTTGTATTTCTTTGGTGTTGGTTGTTATTTCTGCTCTCTCACTTGTGATTTTATTTGGGTCCTTTCTCTTTTCTTTTGGTAAATCTGACTTTTTATCAATTTCATTAATTTTTTTCAAAGAATCAGCTCCTGGTTCATTGATCTGTTCTATTATTTTTTGTATTTTAGTTTCTATATCATTTGTGTGTTCTAATCACTATTATTTCCTTCCTTCAGCTGGCTTTAGGCTTCATTTTTTTTTCTAGGCTCCCTTAGGTATAAGGTTAGATTTTTTATTTGAGATTTTTCTTGCTTCTTGAGGTTGACTTATATCGCTATATACTTCCCTGTTACAACTGCTTTTGCTGTATTCCAAAGGTTTTAGACTATTATGTTTTCATTTTCATGTATGTATGTATTTATTTATTTATTTATTTATCTATTTATTTATTTATTTTAGTTTCTTCTTTGATTTCATAGTTGACCCATTCATTGCCTAATAGCATTTAATCTCCATGTATTTGTGATCTTTCCAATTTTTTTTCTTGTGCTTGACTTCAAGTTTCATAGTATTGTGGTCAGATGAGTGGTATGATCTCAATCTTTTTGTAATTGTTGAGGCCTGATTTGTTTCCTAGTGTGTGATATACTCTGGAGAATATACCGTGAGCACAGAAATAATTCTTAATTAAAAAAATAAATGATTTTGTGCTATTTGCTACATTATTCACTGGGTGTACACACACAGACGCACACACACACACACACACACACACTCAAGAAATCTTCCTCTTTACAGTAAGCAATGTCAAATGCCCATCTGAGCACCCAAACTTTAATGACACCTTTTTGCCTGACAGTTTTTTCCAGGGTGATCTTGACACCCTAACTTCTCTTCCGTTTCTCCTTTACTGTGACCAGGAGGTCGAACTCCCTAAAGATATTTTCATTTTCTAACTGTATATAATGTTTATTAAATGTTGTCTTTAAGATTATATGCTTGGATCCCTTTGCGCAGGCTCTCTGACTGCAAGAGAGAATATATTTCTCTCCTATATGTGGTCTCATAGAACTCTAAACATAAGTCTGTTGCAGCCCTTACTCTTTTTTAAAAGTTTTTTTAAAGGTTTTATTTATTTTTGAGAAAGAGAGGGAGAGTGGAGGGGCAGAGAGAAGAGAGAGAGAGAATTACAAGCAGGCTCCATACTGTCAGCGCAGAGCCTAATGCGGGATTCAGTCACACAGAACCATGAGATCATGACCTGAGCTGAAATCAAGAGTCAGATGCTTAAAAAATTGAGCCACCCAGGCACCCCACTACTTTTATCATAATGATTTCTATGTCCTTTCTTACTCCTAGGCATATCACTTACTGTATCACTACCTGAAGTATCTCCCTGTTTGCTTCTTCTCATCCCAGTCCTTCATTTTCAGTATCACACCATAGAGAGTAACTGGAATCACTGAATGTCTTGACAGATGTGAGTGGAAATATGAATTTAGCAGCTATGTAAATGTGAGACTCAACATAAAGCTCGGATGCAGGAACTCTGTATTCATATCCTAGAACCCATGGTACGACAGAAATGATGATGGAGGGGGTTTCCTAAAATTCTCTGATACAAAGTGGTCCTATTTACCTTTAAATTATCTCCAGATTCTCATATCCAAAAGGTTGCCACTACCGCAGAGTGGGGAGTGGCACAGGTTATAAAATACATCATGTTTATTTATTTATTTATTTTTATTTCCAGAATTGCACAGTCTATCTTTTTGAAGTTATACCTATCTTTATTATTTAGGCTATTCTGGGGTTAGAATGAACTGTGTGAAACTATTTAGAAGTTTCAAATTAAAGTAACATCTCCTTGTCTGTAGTGTGATGAATGCTGTAGCACATTCTAAATTTTTTTTCAAATTGATATAAATCTGTATAACTGGATTTCTTAGTGTAAAATATGTACCATCTTTGTCTCCTCTCTACATTAACTGTTTCTAGTTAAGAGGACATATAAGCTTTTTATTTCTTAGCAACAAAGAGTCCTATTAATATAATTAAAATGATAATTTAATGTTGTAAATCTTGACTAAGCCAATTTAATGACCTATTTTACAGTTTCTAAAGGAAATCAGTCCCTTTGACTAATCAAATGTTAGCAGATCCAAGTGTTTGTTGTATCAACTATGTGTAACCAGTTACCTAAAACTGCTAAGTAAGCACTTTCAAGAATATCCAAGTACATCATCTCAAGAAACTCCTGTATCCAACCCTTTCACAAATGACAGCACACAAGTCCTGTACTGTATGCTAATTCCAAAAGATGCAGATGAAAGGAAAGAGTCACTATACTAACGAACTATTCATTCTTTCATAGCCCCATTGTGGCAATCTCTCCTCTTACTTTATTGGATGCATTATATTCTTCAAAAGAAATATTGAGAGGCGCAGGAAGATGGCGGCGTAGGAGGACGCTGGGCTCACCGCGCGTCCTGCTGATCACTTAGATTCCACCTACACCTGCCTAAATAACCCAGAAAACCGCCAGAGGATTAGCAGAACGGAGTCACCGGACCCAAGTGCCGACGAGAGGCCCACGGAAGAGGGTAGGAAGGGCGGCGAGGCGGTGCGCGCTCCACGGACTGGCGGGAGGGAGCCGGGGCGGAGGGGCGGCTCGCCAGCCAAGCAGAGCCCTCGAGTCCAGCTTGCAAAAGCGGAGGGGCCTGACGGACTGTGTTCCAACAGCAAGCGCGACTTAGCGTCTGGGAGGTCATAAGTTAACAGCTCTGCTCGGAAAGCGGGAAGGCTGGAGGACAAAGGGAGGGTGAGCTGCGGAGCCCCCGGACGACAGAGCTCAGTTTGGCGGGGAACAAAGGCGCTCGCCAGCGCCATCTCCCCCGCCCATCCCCCAGCCAAAATCCCAAAGGGAACCGGTTCCGGCCAGGGAAATTGCTCCCTCCGCGCAAACACCCAACTCTGTGCTTCTGCGGAGCCAAACCTCCGGCAGCGGATCTGACTCCCTCCGGCTGCCACAGGGCCCCTCCTGAAGTGGATCACCTAAAGAGAAGCGAGCTAAGCCTGCCCCCCCTCCCGCCGTGCACCTTGCCTTCCCACCCCAGCTAATATGCCAGATCCCCAGCATCACAAGCCTGGCAGTGTGCAAGTAGCCCAGACGGGCCACGCCACCCCACAGTGAATCCCACCCCTAGGAGAGGGGAAGAGAAGGCACACACCAGTCTGACTGTGGCCCCAGCGGTGGGCTGGGGGCAGACATCAGGACTGACTGCGGCCCCGCCCACCAACTCCAGTTATACACCACAGCACAGGGGAAGTGCCCTGCAGGTCCTCACCACACCAGGGACTATCCAAAATGACCAAGCGGAAGAATTCCCCTCAGAAGAATCTCCAGGAAATAACAACAGCTAATGAGCTGATCAAAAAGGATTTAAATAATATAACAGAAAGTGAATTTAGAATAATAGTCATAAAATTAATCGCTGGGCTGGAAAACAGTATACAGGACAGCAGAGAATCTCTTGCTACAGAGATCAAGGGACTAAGGAACAGTCACGAGGAGCTGAAAAACGCTTTAAAGGAAATGCAAAACAAAATGCAAACCACCACAGCTCGGATGGAAGAGGCAGAGGAGAGAATAGGTGAACTAGAAGATAAAGTTATGGAAAAAGAGGAAGCTGAGAAAAAGAGAGATAAAAAAATCCAGGAGTATGAGGGGAAAATTAGAGAACTAAGTGATACACTAAAAAGAAATAATATACGCATAATTGGTATCCCAGAGGAGGAAGAGAGAGGGAAAGGTGCTGAAGGGGTACTTGAAGAAATAATAGCTGAGAACTTCCCTGAACTGGGGAAGGAAAAAGGCATTGAAATCCAAGAGGCACAGAGAACTCCCTTCAGACGTAACTTGAATCGATCTTCTGCACGACATATCATAGTGAAACTGGCAAAATACAAGGATAAGGAGAAAATTCTGAAAGCAGCAAGGGGTAAACGTGCCCTCACATATAAAGGGAGACCTATAAGACTCGTGACTGATCTCTCTTTTGAAACTTGGCAGGCCAGAAAGAATTGGCACGAGATTTTCAGGGTGTTAGACAGCAAAAATATGCAGCCGAGAATCCTTTATCCAGCAAGTCTGTCATTTAGAATAGAAGGAGAGATAAAGGTCTTCCCAAACAAACAAAAACTGAAGGAATTTGTCACCACTAAACCAGCCCTACAAGAGATCCTAAGGGGGACCCTGTGAGACAAAGTACCAGAGACATCACTACAAGCATAAAACATACAGACATCACAATGACTCTAAACCCGTATCTTTCTATAATAACACTGAACGTAAACGGATTAAATGCGCCAACCAAAAGACATAGGGTATCAGAATGGATAAAAAAACAAGACCCATCTATTTGCTGTCTACAAGAGACTCATTTTAGACCTGAGGACACCTTTAGATTCAGAGTGAGGGGATGGAGAACTATTTATCATGCTACTGGAAGCCTAAAGAAAGCTGGAGTAGCCATACTTCTATCAGACAAACTAGACTTTAAATTAAAGGCTGTAACAAGAGATGAAGAAGGACATTATATAATAGTTACAGGGTCTATCCATCAGGAAGAGCTAACAATTATAAATGTCTATGCGCCGAATACCGGAGCCCCCAAGTATATAAAACAATTACTCATAAACAGAAGCAACCTTATTGATAAGAATGTGGTAATTGCAGGGGACTTTAACACCCCACTTACAGAAATGGATAGATCATCTAGACACACAGTCAATAAAGAAACAAGGGCCCTGAATGAGACATTGGATCAGATGGACTTGACAGATATATTTAGAACTCTGCATCCCAAAGCAACAGAATATACTTTCTTCTCGAGTGCCCATGGAACATTCTCCAAGATAGATCATATACTGGGTCACAAAACAGCCCTCCATAAGTTTACAAGAATTGAAATTATACCATGCATACTTTCAGACCACAATGCTATGAAGCTTGAAATCAACCACAGGAAAAAGTCTGGAAAACCTCCAAAAGCGTGGAGGTTAAAGAACACCCTACTAACAAATGAGTGGGTCAACCAGGCAATTAGAGAAGAAATCAAAAAATATATGGAAACAAACGAAAATGAAAATACAACAATCCAAACGCTTTGGGACGCAGCGAAGGCAGTCCTGAGAGGAAAATACATTGCAATCCAGGCCTATCTCAAGAAACAAGAAAAATCCCAAATACAAAATCTAACAGCACACCTAAAGGAAATAGAAGCAGAACAGCAAAGGCAGCCTAAACCCAGCAGAAGAAGAGAAATAATAAAGATCAGAGCAGAAATAAACAATATAGAATCTAAAAAAACTGTAGAGCAGATCAACGAAACCAAGAGTTGGTTTTTTGAAAAAATAAACAAAATTGACAAACCTCTAGCCAGGCTTCTCAAAAAGAAAAGGGAGATGACCCAAATAGATAAAATCATGAATGAAAATGGAATTATTACAACCAATCCCTCAGAGATACAAACAATTATCAGGGAATACTATGAAAAATTATATGCCAACAAATTGGACAACCTGGAAGAAATGGACAAATTCCTGAACACCCACACTCTTCCAAAACTCAATCAGGAGGAAATAGAAAGCTTGAACAGACCCATAACCAGCGAAGAAATTGAATCGAAAATCTCCCAACAAATAAGAGTCCAGGACCAGATGGCTTCCCAGGGGAGTTCTACCAGACATTTAAAGCAGAGATAATACCTATCCTTCTCAAGCTATTCCAAGAAATAGAAAGGGAAGGAAAACTTCCAGACTCATTCTATGAAGCCAGTATTACTTTGATTCCTAAACCAGACAGAGACCCAGTAAAAAAAGAGAACTACAGGCCAATATCCCTGATGAATATGGATGCAAAAATTCTCAATAAGATACTAGCAAATCGAATTCAACAGCATATAAAAAGAATTATTCACCATGATCAAGTGGGATTCATTCCTGGGATGCAGGGCTGGTTCAACATTCGCAAATCAATCAACGTGATACATCACATTAACAAAAAAAAAGAGAAGAACCATATGATCCTGTCAATCGATGCAGAAAAGGCCTTTGACAAAATCCAGCACCCTTTCTTAATAAAAACCCTTGAGAAAGTCGGGATAGAAGGAACATACTTAAAGATCATAAAAGCCATTTATGAAAAGCCCACAGCTAACATCATCCTCAACGGGGAAAAACTGAGAGCTTTTTCCCTGAGATCAGGAACACGACAGGGATGCCCACTCTCACCGCTGTTGTTTAACATAGTGCTGGAAGTTCTAGCATCAGCAATCAGACAACAAAAGGAAATCAAAGGCATCAAAATTGGCAAAGATGAAGTCAAGCTTTCGCTTTTTGCAGATGACATGATATTATACATGGAAAATCCGATAGACTCCACCAAAAGTCTGCTAGAACTGATACATGAATTCAGCAAAGTTGCAGGATACAAAATCAATGTCCAGAAATCAGTTGCATTCTTATACACTAACAATGAAGCCACAGAAAGACAAATAAAGAAAATGATCCCATTCACAATTGCACCAAGAAGCATAAAATACCTAGGAATAAATCTAACCAAAGATGTAAAGGATCTGTATGCTGAAAACTATAGAAAGCTTATGAAGGTAATTGAAGAAGACTTAAAGAAATGGAAAGACATTCCCTGCTCATGGATTGGAAAAATAAATATTGTCAAAATGTCAATACTACCCAAAGCTATCTACACATTCAATGCAATCCCAATCAAAATTGCACCAGCATTCTTCTCGAAATTAGAACAAGCAATCCTAAAATTCATATGGAACCACAAAAGGCCCCGAATAGCCAAAGGAATTTTGAAGAAGAAGACCAAAGCAGGAGGCATCACAATCCCAGACTTTAGCCTCTACTACAAAGCTGTCATCATCAAGACAGCATGGTATTGGCACAAAAACAGACACACAGACCAATGGAATAGAATAGAAACCCCAGAACTAGACCCACAAACGTATGGCCAACTCATCTTTGACAAAGCAGGAAAGAACATCCAATGGAAAAAAGACAGCCTCTTTAACAAATGGTGCTGGGAGAACTGGACAGCAACATGCAGAAGGTTGAAACTAGACCACTTTCTCACACCATTTACAAAAATAAACTCAAAATGGATAAAGGACCTAAATGTGAGACAGGAAACCATCAAAACCTTAGAGGAGAAAGCAGGAAAAGATCTCTCTGACCTCAGCCGTAGCAATCTCTTACTCGACACATCCCCAAAGGCAAGGGAATTAAAAGCAAAAGTGAATTACTGGGACCTTATGAAGATAAAAAGCTTCTGCACAGCAAAGGAAACAACCAACAAAACTAAAAGGCAACCAACGGAATGGGAAAAGATATTTGCAAATGACCTATCGGACAAAGGGCTAGTATCTAAAATCTATAAAGAGCTCACCAAACTCCACACCCGAAAAACAAATAACCCAGTGAAGAAATGGGCAGAAAACATGAATAGACACTTCTCTAAAGAAGACATCCAGATGGCCAACAGGTACATGAAAAGAGGTTCAGCGTCGCTCCTTATCAGGGAAATACAAATCAAAACCACACTCAGGTATCACCTCACGCCAGTCAGAGTGGCCAAAATGAACAAATCAGGAGACTATAGATGCTGGAGAGGATGTGGAGAAACGGGAACCCTCTTGCACTGTTGGTGGGAATGCAAATTGGTGCAGCCGCTCTGGAAAGCAGTGTGGAGGTTCCTCAGAAAATTAAAAATAGACCTACCCTATGACCCAGCAATAGCACTGCTAGGAATTTATCCAAGGGATACAGGAGTACTGATGCATAGGGGCACTTGTACCCCAATGTTCATAGCAGCACTCTCAACAATAGCCAAATTATGGAAAGAGCCTAAATGTCCATCAACTGATGAATGGATAAAGAAATTGTGGTATATATACATAATGGAGTACTATGTGGCAATGAGAAAAAATGAAATATGGCCCTTTGTAGCAACGTGGATGGAACTGGAGAGTGTAATGCTAAGTGAAATAAGCCATACAGAGAAAGACAGATACCATATGGTTTCACTCTTATGTGGATCCGGAGAAACTTAACAGGAACCCATGGGGGAGGGGAAGGAAAAAAAAAAAAAAAAGAGGTTAGAGTGGGAGAGAGCCAAAGCATAAGAGACTGTTAAAAACTGAGAACAAACTGAGGGTTGATGGGGGGTTGGAGGGAGGGGAGGGTGGGTGATGGGTATTGAGGAGGGCACCTTTTGGGATGAGCACTGGGTGTTGTATGGAAACCAATTTGTCAATAAATTTCATAAAAAAAAAAAAAAAAAAAAGAAAGAAATATTGATAACATCTACTCAGTGGTAACTCAGACCATGAATCCTAGGGAATTTTCCACATCAAGCAGCATAAAAATTAAGATCTTCTGAAGTTACCTATGTAGTTTTATCAAAAGAAAAGGTGAACTTTATAGGTACATACTAGATGCTATGGACACACTAATTTGAGGGGTAATTACTTCTTTAGGACACAGTTGTGAACTTATTTTCTGTTGGGAATATTTAGAAGTAGATGTAGAAAATTTACTCTTAAATAATATAAAAATTTAAAATCTGTTCAGGAATTAAGTATTCACCTGTTTTTTCCCCAATAGCTATGCTATATTGTATTTATATATTAACACAGTACAATATTATATATTATACTGTAGGGATGCACTAAAATGTGAGCCAAAAAAACCAAAACAGCAACAACAACAAAAAAAACAGTACTACTGCAGGCATCTTGAATCATTTGAAGCCATGTTTTTAGAAGTTGGAGTTCTGAGAAATTATCTAATGGTAAGATTCTTCCCAAGTTATTCTTTTCAGAAAATATTTGAGAACATTAGGAAAAGAACATAAAAATCGTATCATTGATGTAGATTTTTTAATAGAAATTTTTCAAGTGTACAAAGTAAATGTATTCACACAAAGACATTGTGATGATATAGTTTACCAAGATCAGAAATAAAGGTGCTGTAAATACTTTATCATTATTTGTGGGTACATGGAAAACCCAAAAATGGAGAGGAGTCCAATGATGAATAATGAAGGTAGGTATGTTAAGAAGGGAAATATTAGGCCATCAATTTTATTCTTTTAAATAATGTCAGTGTTCTAAAATACATGTTTGCCCTTATTTATTAATATCAATTTTAGGAAATGATTTTATTTTTATAACTGCATTTATTTCTTGTATCTTTTTGACAAACAGAAATTGTAACTTAGAACCAAGTGCCTCAGCTAAACTCCCACGGAGAGTAGATTACAGGTTGCCATCCTCTTTGATATTCATATTCTAAGACGCTCAAGAAAGATAAGCCCTGGAATGTAAAACTGGCAAGAGCCTCATTTATATATATTTAAAAAAATAAACACATCTCTCAAAGATATAGAGAAATGATTTGCAAACACAAGTGTTTTCTTTTTCTGTGCTTTTCTTTCTCTTTGCTTTTTTTTTTGTTTGTTTGTTTTTTGGAGTGGGGAGGCTAAAAGAAAAGATAGTTGTCTTTCTCTTTTGGGATTGGGGAAATCTGAAATTTATTATTTTTAGATTAGTATTTACCTTTCTGATGTGTCTGCCGTTTGTTTCTATTTGATAGTAACGCTACAATTCTTGTCATTATCATCATTACTAGTTCTTGTTTTCTCTGGGTAATTAAAGAAAAATCTGACTATATAAGTAGCTAGTAAGTCTCCAATAGAGTGCAAAGCAAAACAATTATTGGAATTACAACAGGATGAATTTTAATGTATTTTTTTAATTTTGTAATGTTTATTTTATTTTTGAGAGAGAGAGACTGAGCATGAGCAAGGAAGGGGCAGGGAGAGAGGGAGACACAGAATCTGAAGCAGGTTCCAGGCTCTGAGCTGTCAGCACAGAATCCGATGTGGGGCTTGAACTCATGAACCACAAGATCATGACCTGAGCTGAAGTCGGACGCTCAACCAACTGAGTCACCCAGTTGCCCCCAAAATTTTAAAAATTAAGTACAGGGCATCTGGGTAGCTCAGTCAGTTAAGTATCTGACTGCTAGTTTTGGCTCAGATTATGATCTCACAGTTCCCCATGTTGGGCTCTGTACTGATAGCGTGGAACCTGCTGGGGATTCTCTGTCTCCCCTTCTCTCTGCCCCTCCCATGCTCATGCCATCTCTGTCTCTCTCAAAATAAATAAATAAACTTAAAAAATGAAAAATAAAAATTAAGTACAATATTTGCCTTGGGGGAATTACCCTTAAATATATTGATAATGAATGGTTAAAGCAGATTGTTGATTAGCAGTGCAATAAAATTTTTCTTTATCATACATTAATTACACAAACTGTCATTATGTCCTATGCTTGACCCTGGAGCTTGATAATCTAAATTTTTATCTAAGCGTTTTTCTTATAAAGCTCACTGCATTTCTCTTGAGTTTTTGTTAATCACATAAGTTACTTTATATTTACACACTAATCTAGGTGCGTCAGTAAGTACTCAGTTTTCCCCAAATAATTTTTCTCAGATGTGAAACACAATGACACTCATTGCCATTATTCAGTTTCAAAGTCTTATTATGAGGCACTCAGCGAATATCGATTGTAATTCCAGTGTTAATTTACATAGCTTTAAGTGTTTTAAGTCATTAAGACAAATACAACATATGGGCCAATTTTCACATTGGTCAAAATGTATAGCTATATTGATGTCAGTTAGGTCTCAGTTAGGTCAGTTAGGTCAGTTAGATGTGAATAATAGACATCTACCTTTGTTTATCTACTTGTACTCTTCCTGGAGAGAACCTCCTCATTGTTAACTGACATTGGATCTGTCCTTTGCAGCTTCTGTCCATAAATGCTAAATTGTTTGTCTTCTAATGAGAAGTTTTTCTTTTCTTCAACATCTTTCTGTATTTCTTGATGTGGTCGTAGGCTCAGTACCCTAGTTGTTCCCTTTTATATGCATAGGAATCATTACTGGGACTATGGGGGGAAAATAGTGCAATAGGTTTATGTTTATCTTCTAGTAAAAAATCCTTAAACTAATTGAAGAAGCCATCACTGAAGTAGGAAAGCAAAGTAAAATATGAGAATACTAGCAAGTTCTCTGGAATACCTCCTTTCGTTTGAGTTCAATACCAGTATCAGTTACTGGGGAAGACTTGGTTTTCAAGTGCTTGTGGAGGCCACAGTTCAGTCCTCCTTCTATGCTGGCATCTCATGGGATGCATTATTCTTGCTGGATATTCATGTCACTTTATAGCTTTCTGACTGCTCAGCAGCACCTGAAAGGCTCCCTCTCAGCATGGGGAGAGCCCATCTTTCCTCTGGAATACTGTTACGTAGATGAAATCCCCTGATAGATAAAGGTGACGGATTTCTTCATGTGGGTCCATCCAGGTCCTTTTGACTTTGCCTCTGGTTTCTTAGGAAGAGAGATACAGTGTTTAAATATGAAAACGATTATAAGAAGATTCAATTAAATTTAGCACAGGACAGATTCTCAGACCCAAATTTATAGGCCTGTCAAACATAAGCCCAAAAGAAGAGGCACCATCCCTGCAAGCAGGATTACTGTAGTTCTTAATAAAACTAATAGTAAATCTCTAGGCCATTTTGTTAAATTGGGTTTTTTGTACTTGCAGTTGTTGTTTTTGAGTTTGGTTCATCCATTCCATTTGTCCAAAGAAGTGAAGATCAGGAAATATGAAAATAACTAATAGGAATCTGTAAAACTTTCATAAATTTCTAGATTACAGTAGGAATAATCCTCCAATTTGATTCAGTATGCTCCGATACCCCAAAGTAGGAGTTTTGTGTATTCCATAATTAAGCCACATTTCCTCCTTTGTACAGGCAGTGATTCTGTGAAATGCAGCTACCAGCAGGTAACTTCTAAAGTTGATGGGCAACTTCCTGAAAATACCTTAGGAGTAGACTATAAAAAATTCTGACATATAGAATGTTTCTTAATATGTTTTGAATACTTTTATCTTTTTGGTAGGTACACTAAGAGACTAGGTACTCAGATGCTTGTATAGGCAACACAACAATTTTAACCAAGCAAATAAAGACTGTGGTGTAGAAATTATTTCATCAGATAATTCCTATTACTCATTGAATTATTTTTATCCTCTTTCTGTAAGTCCATTTGTTCATTTCCTTTTGTGACTTATTTTTTACATAAATGAAAATTTTTATTGTGTTAAAAGTGGGGCTTCTAAGTTTGGAGTCTGCCATATTTTGAAGTTTTTCTGTTTTTTTAAGTTTGTCAGCAAAATTATTGCCTTTAGAAATGTTTTTCTGCCTATGTGAGCTCTACATTGCATTACTGATATCTAAGCAGGCAGTTAGTTATAAAGCCTCTCACAAATCAGTGATGAATTTTCTGTGCGACATTTTAGTTCTCATCAAAGTCAAAAATCCCCTATTTTTTCTAAATGTTCCCTGTTGCATGACAGACACCAAACACTCCCAACACACACAAACTCACTGTGTATGTCTGTATAATAATCTTTAAATTGTAAACCAACAATTTTAGTTCCTGTAACTGCCACAAATTCAGCTACTTGTACCTACTTAATTTCAGACAAAATACAAGCTTTCAGTATTTCAAGGGAAATAACCACAGCATTGGATAACTTAAGTTGGCAATTGTTGTCCCAAGGATGTGACTCATAAGTAAATACTGCCATATTCCTGTTCCAAATACAGATATATCAGATAGATCCAGTGAGGGACTAGTGCCTTCTATTAGCATGGTACAGTCATGATCCTCTATTTGATCAGCATCTGGTTAAAACACCAAACAAAACAACAACAATGAAAAATGCAGCAAGCTTTAGGGAACTGTGTCTCCCAAGTAGATATCAGTATTAGAAAATAATGCTCGGGGCAAATGGGTATCTTATTCGGTGAAGCAACTGACTTTTGATCTTGGCTCAGGTCATGATCTCACATTTCATGAAATGGAGCCCCATGTTGGCATCAGACTCTGCGCTGACAGCACGGAGCCTGCTTGGGATTCTCTCCTCTTTTCTCCCTCCCATACGTGCACACGTGCTCTCTCAGTCTCTCTCTCTCAAAAATAAACATTAAAAAAAAGAGAAAATAATGCTCATTCGTAGCTAGTCTGATAGTGCACTGACAAATGCTGGGTCCTGTGCACTTGTAAGGTAGCAGCTTTCCAATAACCCATGGGTAGGGCTAGAGCTCTTTACAAGTGTGGCTTGTTGGACTGCTTGGGGCATCCAGGCATTCCCAGTGTCACCTCTTTCAGAAGAAGGAAGAAATATACCATTGATCTCTAGTCCACATCCAAATTTCAGTTAAAATTTCACTAGCAGCACCTTTATTTTCATGACAAAAAAAAAGGTTTTTCAAAATCTTGAATTTCTAAGCTAAGAGAGAGACAATAGCAAGTTTAAGTTGTTCAAAATCTCTGCATTTCCTAGGAACTATCCTAGGATCTGGAGAATTACCTTGCAGTTACTGTGTCAGTGGTTTTGCTGCTTCTGCAAAAGCTGGGATCCACTGTCTATGATATCCTACTAGTCCCCATATTGTCTATTTGGGTTTTTGTTTAATTGCTTTTTTTTTAAATTAGGCTATCACATTTGCAAGCTCGTAGATTATAACATTGACTGTGTTAATTACCTGACTCCTGGATTGTAATACTTGCTGCCTTTAACAGATGTCGTAAATATTTTACTTCACTTTGGCAATATTGTAATGTCTAGTGAGGCCTTATGCCCCTGTGAAGCAAGAAATTGTAGCCAAATTTGAAGTATATGTTTTGCATTATTATTTCATTTCTCAGGGTATCAGCAGATCGTATACGTAGTAAATAAGTCATGGATCCCTCTTGTGGGACAAATTTCTATAAGTCTCCTTATAAAGGACTAGATAAAATAAGAAGAGTACTGAAATCTTGTGGGATACTGTGCCATAAATACTGAACTCCTTCCTAAACAAAAGCCAGTAAGACTTTGAATCATCCACACACTGGACCAGATGGATTTGTTAAATACTTGCAGAAAATTTCATCCTAAAGCAGCAGAATACACATTTTTCTCAAGTGCACACGGAACATTGTCCAGAATAGATCACATACTGGTTCACAAATCAGACCTCAACAAGTACAAAACGATAAATATCATACCATGCATATGAAACTTGAAATCAACCATATGAAAAAATTTGGAAAGTCCACAAATACTTGGAGATTAAAGAATATCCTACACAATAATGAATGGGTTAACCAGGAAATTAAAGAGGAGATTAAAAAAGTACATGGAAGCCAATGAAAATGAAAACACGAAAGTCTAAACCTTTGGGATGTAGCAAAGGGGTAATAAGAGGAAAGTATATAGCAATCCAGACCTTCTTAAAGAAGGAAGAAATGTCTCAAATACACAACCTAATCTTACACTTAAGGGAGCTGTAAACAGAATACCAAATAAAGCCCAAAACCAGCCGAAGAAGGGAAATAATAAAGAAACCAATGATCTGAAAAAAAAAAAAAAAAAAAAAAAAAAAAAAAAAAAACAAACAAAAAAAAAAAAACAGAAGAGATCAACAAAAGTAGGAGCTGATTCTTTGAAAAAATTAATAAAATTGATAAACCCCTAACCAGATTTATCAAAAAGAAAAAGGACCCAAATAAAATCACCAGTGAAAGAGGAGAGATCATAACCACCACCACAAAAATGCAAACAATAATAAGAGAATATTATAAGCAATTATATACCAATACATTGGGAAATCTGGAAGAAATGGATAAATTCCTAGAAACACACAAACTACCAAAACTGAACAGGAAGAAATAGAAAATTGAAAAGACTCATAACCAGTAAAGAAATTGAATCAGTAATCAAAATTTCCCAACAATCAAGAGTCCAGAACCAGGTAGCTTTCCAGGGGGAATTCTACCAAACATTTAAAGAAGAGTTATACCTATTCTTTTGAAGCTGTTACAAAAAAAAAAAAAAAAAAAAAAAAAAAAAAGAAGGAAGACTTCCAAACTCCTTCTACAAGGCCAGCATTACCTTGATTCCAAAACCAGGCAAAGACTCCTATAAAAAGGAGAATTACAGACCAATCTCTCTGATGAACATGGATGTAAAAATCCTCAACAAGATACTAGCAAACTGGATCCAACAATGCATTAAAAGAATTATTTGCTACAATAAAGTGGGATTTAGTCCTGGGGTGCAGGGCTGGTTCAATATCTGCAAATCAATCAATGTGATACATCATATTAATAAAAGAAATGATAAGAACCACATGATCCTCTCAATAGATGCATAGAAAACATTTGACAAAATACTGTATTCTTGATAAAAACCTTCAAGAAAGTAGGGATAGAAGGAATATACCTCAGTATCATAAAGGCCATATACAAAAACCCATGGATAATATCATCCTCAATGGGAAAAAAATGAAAGCATTCCCACTAAGGTCACAAACACGACTGGGATGTCCAGTCTCACCACTGCTGTTCAGCATAGTACTGGAAATCCTTACCTCATCAATCACACAACTAAAAGAAATAAAAGGCATTCAAATTGGCAAGGAAGAAGTCAAACTTTTACTCTTTGCAGACAGCATGATCCTATGTAGAAAATCTGAAAGACTCCACCAAAAAGCTGCTAGAACTGAGATAGGAATCCAGCAAATTCTCACGATATAAAACCAATATACAATCAGCTGCACTTCTATACACTAAAAATGAAGCAGTGGAAAGAGAAATCAAGGAATCAATCCCATTTACAATTGTACCAAAACCAATAAAATACATAGTAATAACTATAACTGAAGAGGTAAAAGATCTCTATGCTGCAAACCATAGAAAGCTTATGAACGAAATTGAAGAAGATACAGAGAAATGGAAAAATATTCCATGCTCCTGGATTCGAAGAGAAGATATTGTTAAAATGTCAATATTATTCGAAGCAATCTATACATTCAGGGCAATCCCTATCAAAATAACACCAGCATTCTTCATAGAGCTAGAACAGACAATTCTAAAATTTTTATGGAGCTAGAAAAGACCCTAAATAGCTAAAATAATGTCGAAAAAGAAAACTAAAAGTGGAGACATCACAATTCCAGACTTTAACCTATATTACAAATCTGTAATCATCAAGACAGTATGGTTCTGGCACAAAGGCAGACACATAGATCAGCGGAACAGAATAGAAAACCAAGAAATGGACCCACAAACATATGGGCAACTAATCTTTGACAAAGCAGGAAAGAATATCCAATGAAAAAAGACAGTCTATTCAGAAAATGGTGTTGGGGCATCTGGAAGCTACATGCAAAAGAATGAATGTAGATCACTTTCTTACACCATACACAAAAATAAACTCAAAATGGGTGAAAGACCTAAATGTAAGACAGGAAACCATCAAAATCCTAGAGGAGAACACAGGCAGCAACCTCATTGACTTCCACTGTAGAAACTTCTTACTAGGAATGTCTCTGGAGGCAAGGGAAACAAAAGCAAAAATGAACTGGGACCTCATCAAGATAAAAAGGTTCAGCACAGGAGAACCTGGGTGGCTCAGTTGGTTAAGTGTCCAACTCTTGCTTTTAGCTCAGGTCATGATCTTATGATTTGTGGGTTCGAGCCCCACATCAGGCCCTGTGCTTGAGTGTGGAACATGCTTGGGGTTCTCTCTCTCCCTCTCTCTCTGCCTTCTCCATGCTCAGTGTCTCTCTCTCAAAATAGCTACACTTAAAAAACTAAACATTCTTATAAAAATAAAAGGTTCAATACAGCTAAGGAAACAATCAACAAAATGAAAAGTCAACCGACAGAAAGGGAGAAGATATTTGCAAATGACATATCTAGTGAAGGGTTAGTATCCAAAAATCTGTAAGGAATTTATTAAACTCAACACCCCAAAAACAAATAATCCAGTGAAGAAATGGGCAGAAGATATGAACAGACACTTTCCAAAGAAGACCACCAGATGGCTAACAGGCACATGAAAAGATGCCTAAATACACTCATTATCAGGGAACTACAAATCAAAACCACAATGAGATACCACCTCAAACCTGTCAGAATGGCTAAAATTAACAACTCAAGAAACAGCAGATGTTGGTGAGGAGATGGAAAAAGAGGAACTCTTTTGCACTGTTGCTGTGAATGCAAGCTGGTATAGCTACTCTGGAGAACAGTATGGAGGCTCCTCAAAAAATTTTAAAATAGAGCTACCCTATGACTCAGCAATTGCACTACTGGTATTTATTCAAAAGATACAAAAATGCTGTTTCAAAGGGGCACATGCACCCCAATGTTTACAGCAACGTTATCAACAATAACCAAATAATGGAAAGAGCCCAAATGTCCTAGATTGATGAGTGGATAAAGAAGATGTGGTATATATACACAATGGAATATTGGTGATCAAAAATAAAAAAAAAAATCTTGCCATTTGTAACAACATGGATGGAACTAGAGTGTATTATGCTAAGTGAAATAAGTCAGAGAAAGACAAATGTAAGATTTCACTCATGTGGAATTTAAGAAACAAAACAGATGAACATAGGGGAAGAGATGGAATAATAAGATAAAAAGAGGGAGACAAACCATAAGAGAGTCTTAAATACAGAGAACAAACTGAGGGGTATTGGTTGGGGGTTGGGCTAAATGGGTAATAGGCAATAAGGAGGGCACTTGTTGGGATAGGCACTGGGTATTAAATATAAGTAATATGAATCACTAAATTCTACTCCTGAAACCGTTATTACACTATTTGTTAACTAACTTTAAAAAACAAAACAAAACAAAAAAACATGGTGAGACATCCACTAGAGGAATAGGGAAAAATAGAAAGCTGAATATAGATCAACTACACAGAAAAAGTTTATAGATGATGGTACCAAAATCAGAATAGTTACAAGGTTAGGAACTACAGTAGTTACTAGAACGACACATTTATTTACTAAGATCTTGAAAAAATCCATATAGTAGTGAAATGGTGACAATCTTAATCAAATTTACCTCCCTTCTTCACTGGAAGTGTGAGAGAATTACAGAGTAACTTCCATTTTAACTTCTTGTTTTCTAGTTATTTTATAACTATTTTGCTGTTTCTAATTGAACACTTGAGAAAGGATATTATTTTACACATGGCCATGGCTAATCATTTTACTTAGCTATTTTTAATAGTTTTATATATCAAATTAAACCAATATCATTATGCTTCAGGGCCCAAAGTAATATTGATTTCCATTCATTCAGGACATTTTTCCCAACATAGTGTGACACTATATACCATACCATGTTTGTTTATACCACTCTATACCATACCATGTTTCTTTCAGAAAGGACAAAATAACCACGTTAGATGCCTTCCTCCCTAAGCCCCAGGGAACTCCTTAGGCATTCCATCTGGAGTACAGAATATGGATGGAGGTCTTTGTATAGCAAATATCTCCCCAATTGGTTTATGGATGAATCAGGAGAAAGAATGCATGTTCCTCTGTTAGAGGAAACTATTTCTATGAAAACTACAGAAAAAAAAAAAAAAAAAAAGGAAAAGTAACAAAGGAAAAAAAAAAGTAGAAACCTGATTCAAAATACCAACTAATTTTGATTTATCATCATGCCAAAGGCAAAAAATTTTTATGAAACAAATAACCCCAATACTTACCAGAAAAGGCAAGGATAGGGTAGCATAAAAAATATTGAAACATATTTCACCATTTCCTACCCCTGAGATTCCCTCAATCCATCAACCTAAGCCATTTGACAATTATTTTCTGGCTGAGAGTTTTATCCTTCTGGGATTTCCTGAATATTTGTTCTTGCCATTTCTGCATTTGCCAGAGTCTCTTTCTACTATCCATCTTCCAGTGTCCTGGCCTCTTGCAATAATGATATGCGGTGTTTGTTTCTTCTTTTTCTGCCTTCAGAGGATATCAGACTAAGGATTATATTGAATAAATAGTTCTAACTCAGCAGTTAATGCTGTGTTTTTGTTTTTATTTCCACTTGTCTCTGTTGTCCTTAAACTGAGTAGCTGCTGCTAATATTTGAGTAATAGTCTGTCTTTGCTCCCCTACCACCTTTTCACTAACTTGAATGTGAATAGTTGTCATGAGAGCACAGGGGAAGAAGAAAAAAAAAAAAAAACTTTAGTAATATTATCAGGTGAATAAAGCAGGTGAATTACCTAGGAGGCCTGGGGAGCCTCTCAATGGCATCAGCTCCATTGGCAATTGGAATAGGAAGGGCTGATTTCCTTCCTATTAAGGTGAAAACAATGTAGAATTTATGGTGTTGAGTTTTTCTCGGTGTTAGTATTTTTCTACCTAATAGTTCTGTTTACCTTTTTCCAAGTGTCTAGTGTAACTACTGTCCAACTGATGCCTTCATGTAGGGCACAGTATTTTATCCAAGTTCTCAATTATTATCTGATCGCATCTCTTTTATTTCTGCTTCATCGATATGTGATGCATTGATGTCGCAAAGGATTTTTGTAGATGAAATTGGGCTAATATATGAAATGAACTCAGAGCTAGGGCATGAGATTCATAAATTTATGTCCCCAACTAAGCAAGTAATTCATTACCAGGTAAAGATATTGTGCACCCATCCCCCTTTGCAGAGAGCTCCAGAAATGAAAAAAAACAAAAACAAAAACAAAACAGAACAAAAACAAAAAACAAAAAAACAAGAACACATTCATCTAAAAGGTCATTCTTCCTTCTTCTTAGAAGTTGATCTGAGGAATGTACAGAAGTAACAGATGCAGCAGGATGAAAGAGAGTGGGGGCAGTAGGAAAAGGAGGAGAGTTCTGTAAAGAAAAAAATAATTTTAATTCTCACCTTTCTATTTTTCTCAAGATTTTCTCCTGGCTATTTAATTTTTAACTTTGCTATAGGAATGATATACATCACACAGATACCTGCAGTCTATTTATTTTAGACAAATTCCATCTACGGACTCCCATAAATACCTTATTTCATCCAAATCAGAGGCACCATCCTCAGGTTGCTGCAAAACTAGATTCATGTATGTTTACCTATTCCAAATGTGACAGAAATATATTCCCATTTTTGAGAAAGAGGCATTTCTGGCTTAATATGTTTTTCTACCATCAAAACTAATGGCGGTCTTGACTGGTTTTAAGAACCTATATTACCAATACTTACTTGACCATAAAATCTTGATTTTGGAGAGTGTGTTTTGTCTGGTTCCTATTTCAAAAAGCACAGAGCCAAAAGGGAGACTTTTTATAAGTCTCTTGCCTGATTTGTTATAATGCCAAAAGACCCTCAGCGGGCCCGCCCAAGTTGGGAAACTGTCAGACCAGTTCCATCCTCATTGGCGAATTGTTGAAGAAATATAATTAAAAATAAAATACCCTGCCAACCCAATAAACCTACCCCAAAATAAAAGAACAAAATAATCTTTATCACTGAATAAGCATTAAGCCAGACTGTAATGTGTAGCACAGGTAATTTGCTGAAGAGATTATGAAGACCAAAAGAAATCTCACCCTATTAGATAGCCAGACAGACACAATCAATTACATACATGCCATTTTTTATTCAAAGGAACTATAATACTTCATATGTCTTTGCAACAAGCAGAAGTTACTACTTGGAATCAAGTGCCTAGGCTAACCTTCCATTGGAGTGCCACTCTACTTGATGTTCACATTTAGAATAGAGTTCTCAAAGATCCCCAAGAAAGACACCCATAGAATTCATAAGTGGGAAAAGACTCTTTCGGCTTTTAAAAATATTTAAATATATCTCAGAGATACAGTTTAAAAATACTGTTTCTCTAAGAAAATGCTGAAAGAAAAGTATACGGAGGCTATCTTTCTCTTTGGGCACTAGGAAAAAATTGAAGATTTTTGGTTTGTGTTTTACACTGCAATATACATATTTGACATAGCTACAGCTAGTGAAACTTTTTTATGCATAAATATGTGCAATATATGATTAGGTTAGTGATTTCAGTAATGGAAAAAATTATCTGATTTCTGATGATTTTATGGCTATGTTCTTGTAAGTTTAAAATAGTATATCATCTTAGTTAAGTTTATTATATAAAAATTAAAATAGTGGTTAATAAAACTACTTGTCAAATTCTGATACATATTTATTATTTCATTTACTCCTACATTAGTCCTATCATCTTCTAAAGTTTATAGATAAGGAAATTGGGATTGCTGAAATTAAATAGTGAATACATTAAAACATTCTTTCAGGGGTAGATAATTGATATTACAGGTAAGAGTGACAAATATGCAATTATAATTCCTTAATGTCCATAGATATCCTCCACTCCCTAGTCTTTACTGCCATGATTTATTACTGAGAGTAGTTGAATTGTTTAAAAAAAAAGAACTGAGTCACTATCATTTTGTGGTTAATCTTGAATAGATAGATGGTAAATCAGTTTCAATTATTTTCCTGGCTCTCCTATGCTATTACTCTAGAAAATTTATTTAAATTACCTTAGATTGACTAATTTTGGCTACAAATAGGTTAAACAATGTCTGCATCTCAGAATACACTTGATATATATTAAAATATGTTAATGTTCCTGAAACATTTTAAATGCTCAATAAATGTCGGTTTCCTCCCACTTAATATTTAATCAATACCACCTACCCCCATACCCGACCAGTCTCATTTCAAGGTAGTCATCAGATTAGATTTTCAAGTCAGGTAACCTTCTATTCATAAGGTTATCTTTCTTTTATTCAACAAAATTTAAGTTTATTTATTTATTTTGAGGCAGAGAGAGAAAGAAGGTGGGGAAGGGGCAGTGAAAGAGGGAGAGAGAGTGAATCCCAAGCAGGCTCCACACTGACAGTGCAGAGCCCAATGCAGGGCTCAAACTCACGAACTACTAGATCATGACCTGAGCTGAAATCAAGAAAGAGTCAGGTGCTTAACCGACTGAGCCACCCAGGCACCCCTCTCTTCTATTCAAAATATAGCAGTAATACTACCTATTTGGGGGCCTGAAGGTGTTTTTTCCATATAAGAAGGCAGGTCAAATAACATATTCTCATTTGATTCGTCCAGAAGCACAAAATCTTTGATATTTTTGTAAAGTATAAAGAATACACATTTAAGGTTTTTTTTTTTCTTTACTCTTTCAGGGTAGAGTTATCTAAGTTATTTTCTGTGTTATTATAGTTGAACAATCCTATGTGAATGAATAAACTAGGAATTTCTTTAGTTGTCTGAGGAAAAAGCTGAATTAACCATGGCCCCTCTTTTTCCTGCAACACCTTTTTGTTGATCAGTTCATCACTGACGTGATGCTTTATGTTTCATGATATTCTCATGGTCCTCATGGTGAAGGAATCAAACTTCTTCCACTAAATGCTTCACCATGGATGTATAGACTCTCAACTTTATGGTACAACATGACAGTTAAAATTTAATTTCAGCCATTTCTTCTTTTTGGCAAAAAAAAAATGTTGGAAGGGACAAAGACGTGTCAAAGGGCACAAGCTGGTTATCTATAAGGAGGTTTTCTGGCATCAGCTGCATGCCACTTCTAGTTACACATATATTTGGTACAAATTTAGACACATATGCATGCCTCAGGAAAAAAGGAAATGAGGTGTAAATCTTACTCAGAGAAAAAATATACCATAAGGAGTTCTATGAAGACAGACAGAACCGATATCTGGCGACAAGTTGGCATATCTGCCTCAAAAATGATATTAATTTGTTCTTGAAATGACGTTCTATCCAGTACTTTATATGACCACTTCTTTATTATTCATTAGTATACTTATGGCTTTGTTAGAAAACTCCTCATGTCAAACCATTTACCTTTATCATTCACCTCTTTTTTTTTAAAGTTTATTCACTTATTTTGAGAGAGACAGAGCAAGCAAACAGGAGCAGAGAGAAAGGGAGAGAGAGAATCCCAAGGAGGCTCCCGCTTCTCAGGGCAGAACCTGATGTGGGGCTCCATCTTACCAACCCTGAGATCATGACCTGAGCTGCAGTTGAGTCAGAAGCTCCACCGACTGAACCACCCAGGTGCCCCTGTCATTCATCTCTTACCCTATCTTAATTATTTGCAGAATATGAATAACAGACTCATATTTTCCAAATGGTTATTCAATGATTCATTCATTTTGTTTGTTTTTTGTCCCTTCTCAGAAGAATGCAGGCTTTCTGGGGAGAGAATACTGTCTGTCTTGTTCAGAGATGCATTTCAAGATCTTCAAATAGTGCTTGGCATATAATAGGCATCAGATAAACACAAGTAGTTGGGATACATGCGTATAAAGTCAATTATTTCTAAGTATTTTTAAACACCTCAGACTCCATAAAAACGAACTCCTACCTATTTTATCCCTTAACCACCTCAAGTATTTTGGGAATACATTCCATTAGAAATTATAAATATATTTCTATTATATGATGAGAAATTTAATGGTTTTGCACACTCCTACCTTTGAAATAAGTGGAAACAATACAGACAAAAGAAACCATGAAAAATTATATAATTGCCGTGAAAACAATTTTATTGTCAGAATATTAATTCACACACAAGAGAAAATGATACTTTGAGGATACGTAATGCATTTTTTCATCAAGCTCAGAAACTGCTCCATTTCAGCATAAAGACAACATAAGCTTAAATTTAGTTGTAGCTAATAGAGCATTTTGCACAACATTAAGGCTGCAAATGCTTTTAAGAATTTTGATGCTGTAGTACTTTTAAGCAACTGTGATGCAATTAATTTCTACTGGGCATGGGCAATAGGCACCATTCAGGCACTTACACAGAAAATATAGAAATTGTTAACAAAGTAAATTAGAATTGAAAGAAACCTGTAGTAAAGGAAAGTCATTTTGGTTTGCATGATTCCACAGCACAACTTCTCTTGATTCATTTCCAAACTGATAAAAGTAGAGAGAAAACCTTACACAAGACCTACAAACCAGGTTTTTTTAATCAAATTCCAATGGTTGTAACTAACCCAGCATCCTATCTGTAGACATTATTTTCTTGAAATTTGGTGATTTCATGATTCTGTGGCCAACTTTAGAGATTATTATACTGTGTAAATTACCTCCTTGATGTAAACTATTTTCTTTCTTTAAGCCTGCATTTTTCTTATTTTAGTTGGTGTACATCATTTTTTTTATTTTTATTTTTTTATTTTTTTATTTTTTTTTAAATTTTTTTAACGTTTATTTATTTTTGAGACAGAGAGAGACAGAGCATGAACAGGGGAGGGTCAGAGAGAGAGGGAGACACAGAATCTGAAACAGGCTCCAGGCTCTGAGCTGTCAGCACAGAGCCCGACGCGGGGCTCGAACTCACGGATTGCGAGATCGTGACCTGAGCCGAAGTCGGCCGCTTAACCGACTGAGCCACCCAGGCGCCCCTACATCATTTTTTTTAGATTCAAGATGAGAGGGATAATGTCCCTGCCCCTGTTTCTTCAACTTTGGTAATTCCTTTATAGATTATTGACATACTACCCAATTTCCATCAGTGTCTCACTTGTCTTTTAAAGTAATGCTATCCTCTGGTCCATATAGCCTATTTTTTAACTTTTGAATCTTCATATGAAATACGTGTTGCCATACTGTTTGATTTTTATTTTTCCTAATTAGAGTTGGAGGTCTTGAAACATTCAAGGGTATATTTAAAATATTTCAGAATAAACTGCTTCAGGTTTTAAAGGGTTCAGTACTTGAGAAAAATGTGAATTTACTAGTTCAGTTGTCAGCACCTTTTTCCATTACATAATTTTTAAAAATACGATATATAATAGTAACTCTGTCCGAATTAGGGATTCTTTGTGCCATTTTAAAGTGGGTGGTTTCTTAAAAATGACAAAGCCTAGTGGGAAACATTTCAAACTATGGAAAGCAGCTTCTCTGGTATGTTTTGTTACAGGGCACTTCGGATCATTTGCCTGGCTCTATCTCTTTGGTCACTTCCTCTAAACAAATTGGATTTCCTCGAGGAGCTTGGCCTGTGTGCAGCTGATAAGTAGTGCGGCCGGCTGTACTCGTATTGGTATTCCTCCTAGAACTTTGACTTGTTTCTTTTCATCCAATTTTCTGGTTGTTATAGTTTGCACTGATGTTTTTCCTCTTCTGCCTCTCCTTTCCCTTTCACTCAAATACAATTTCTTGTCCTTTTCTGTGCTTAAATAATAAGTTGCTTTGTCAAGCAGTACTAATATGCTGTCTCTAGTCACATTCCTTGGAGTGACTCATCCTGTACAAAGGCATTTTGTGTTGCTTGCCTCCAAAAATATAGGTAAATAACTATAAAATCTGCAGGAACGTGGATTAGAGTTTAACATAGATGCAATGAAAAAAAGCCACATTAACTCCATAAGATTTTTTTGCATTTCTGCATTCAGTAAATTAAACTTGTATTTGAGGTTACAAAAATCATAAGAGATTAATGTTCTCCAGTTCTTGGATCTATAAATTAGGAGGAACCGTGTGTGATTGTAATAAACAACAACCAAAAAGCTCTCCAAAGAAAAGTGCATAAAAATGAGCATGCTGGCAAGTCTTATCTATGGCTTGTCCTTTATATTAATGAAGTCCCTAGGATGAAGAAGGTAGAATGTTTGGAATTGGCAATTCTGGTTATTATTTGACATATTTATTTGAATTAATAAGCATAGAAACAATTTCCATCAAAGGATTTAAAATAGTAATTATAAACATTGCGTTATTCAGCATAATGCTGGGATTGATGAGGGTAAGTAAAGGTTACATGTAAACCTTTCATAATGTTTAGAATCAACTCCATAGGTCAAATAAATTTGCATTAAAATGTGTAATAAATAATTTAATACCAAAATACAGTCAAAACAGTAAAAAGGCCAAAGCTTCTCCTTTGTATATGTGAATCAATCTACTGCAAGAGTGTGATAGTGACTGAGTCAGTTCTATGCAAAGTACTTTCAATCCAGAATAGAATTAGCTTAAAAACCACAATATTGTGCATTTCAAATAATGAAAATATACACAGCAATGAATCACAGGATAAAAATATATTTTGTTTGTTTTATGTGTTTATTTTAGATTATCTAAAGACAGGCCACATATACTAGCAGAGATTGTTTAAATAGTTTAATCAACCAGAACCAAAATATCTTACTTTTAAACTAGGCAATTTTCCAAAGACTATAATGCCAGTGAAATATTGGTGTGTCAACTCTACTTTTTCCTACAGGGTAACGTTTTCGTAAGCCTGATAAATTGTATCATTAAAGAAATTGACCTAGATAATTATTTTCTGGCTCTTTTTTATGCTACTTTCTCTGCTATGGTACATAGATGGCAAAATTTAAAATTTAGTTAACCTCATAATATTTAAAAAGCAAATACAGATTTAATTCAATTTGTTCCTTCTAAGCAATTTTCATTACATACTCACTGTAATTCTTTGCACTAATATTAGAAAGAGCAATCTAGAATAAAACATACTGATGCTTGTCCAAATGCTTTTCAGGCTTTGAGAATTGTAGTTTATCATTTTGAGTGTTAAAACGCTAAGAGATTATAAAAAGGAAAAATAGAAACAAAAGACTAAACAAATAAGCAACAATAAAGGAAACGCTGATTTTTTAAAAAATGAGATATATTGGGGCATGTGGGTTGGTCAGTTGGTTAAGTGTCTGACATCAGCTCAGGTCCTCATCTCACAGTTCGTGGTTTCGAGCCCCATGTTGGACTCTGTGGTGACAGCTCATACATAGCCTGGCACCTGCTTTGGATTCTGTCTCTCCTCTCTCTGTCCCTCCCACTCAGGCTCTGTCTTGATCAAAAATAAATCAACATTAAAAAATATTTAAAAATTGAGATATAATTGACACATACCATTATATAAATTTAAGGTATACGTCATGTTGATTTTTTTAAAAAGCTTTTTTGAGAGACAGAGCATGTGCACACATGTGCACAGGGGGTGGAGGAATGGGGCAGAGAGACAGCGTAAGAGAGAATTCCAAGCAGACTCTGTGTTGTCATCAGGGATCCCAGTCTGGGGCTCAATGCCAGGAATCCTGAGATCATGACCTGAGCCAAAATCAAGAGTCAGAGGCTTAACTGACTGAGCCACCCAGGTGCCCCCATGTTGATTTCTGTGGTGGGAACAATTAAGATCTAGTCTGTTAGCAACTTTGAAGTTTATAATATAGTATTATTATCTATAATCACTATGGTTTGCATTAGATCCTCAGGACTTCATTATCTATTGTTTGCAAGTTCGTATCCTTAAACGACAGCCTCCCAATTCCTCCACTCCCCAGCCCCTAATGACCACCATTCTACCCTGTTTCTATGAGTTCTGCTCTGCTTGAGTTAGATTCCACGTATCAGTGAGAACATACAGTAATTGTCTTTCTCTGTCTCACTTATCTCACTTAACATAATGCCCCTGGTCCATCCACATTGTCACAAATGGCAAGATTCTTTTTTTTTTCCCTCATGGAAGAATAATATTGCATTGTGTGTGTGTGTGTGTGTGTGTGTGTGTGTGTGTGTGTGTACAGCACATCTTTATCCACTAACCCACTGATAGATACTTGAAGTTGTTTCTGTATCTTGGCAATTGTGAATACTACTACATTAAACACAGGAGTGCATGGGTCTTTCAATATCATGAGAGAACTCTGATTTTTAAACAAGTTCTTTTATTTTTTTTTTAAGTGTATTTATTTGGGGTGGGAGGGGGAGAGAGAGAAGAAGAGAAAATCCCGGGCAGGCTCTGCACTTTTAGCACAGAGCCCAACGTGGGGCTCAAACTCACACACAAACTGTGAGATCATGACCTGAGCCAAAATCCAGATTTGGAGCCTCAACTAACTGAGCCACCCAGGTGTGCCTAAACAGGTTCTTTTAAATGATTAGGTAGTTGGAAAATGCCATATTCTTAAGGGAGCAAATAAACTAAATGTCTGCTTATACTACATCAAAGATTAAACTATTTGTGTACAATCTACCTATATAAATGTTGTATTAGCTTTTACTTTTTGAGCCTACCAATTTAAATTTTTACCCCAAATCTATAACACAACTATATATAACAGATCACTGAGACTACTTGAAATTTATTTTCAGTCATCAAAATGTATTAAGTACCTACTTTATGTCACATGATATGCCAGCCTTTAGTGATAAAGCAGTGTGTAAGATTTTTTTCCCTAACTCATTTAATTTTCTGTTCAGTGCTGGGGACACAATATTTCTGTTTTCCAAAAATGAAGTTAAAACTACAGTAAATAAAATGATAACCTATGGAAGCACCAAAAAAGTGGAACTAGGCTCATTTGAAATAACAAGTGATACTAAATCTGAGGCTGTGAGGTGCAGGAAAAGGATTGAATGATCAGTCACAATATAGAGAGAGGATGTGCAAAGTCCCTGCAGCAACAAAGACCATCAGAAAAAGGGATCAAAGAAAGCAGCTAGAGATTAATGAATGAGGCAGAGTTCCATGAAATTAAGTTGAGATGAAGCAAGAGACTTTCTGCTAGGCATGTTGAAATTCATTCTACATTTAATAGGAATAGAGTGGTATTAAGCGAGAGAGCAACAAGAATAAATTTGCTTTTTAAAAATATCACTCTTGCTGTCATTTGGAGAAGGGAGCAGAGGTGACAAGTTTAATGGCAATGAGGAGATCATTTAGGAGTGTATTTAAAGGGTCCAGATGAGAGATGATGGTATTGTGTTAGAAAGCAGAAAATACCTGCCCAGATGGGCAGCTTAAATATTGTTATATTGTAAAATTTATGCAATCCACATATTACACTTTAGTCATGTCTTTTTAAAACAGTATATACTATTGTTTTCTATTATACTAAAAATAAATATACTTTGCACAAATAGATTGTTATGACAATCTTTAATGTAAACATATTTTGAAAATTGAATTATATTTTATGTAAGCCAGAAGATCTAGTATATGAAGAATATATATTTAAGGATATATGTGTGTGTGTATATATGCACATATATATACATATATACTTAAAATGTACATATTAGTCTTAGTCTATCAGTGTAAGTCTTACATATATATTCTCTTTTATATATATTTTACACAATTTATGTAACATGCATTTTAATAAGTTTTTTAAATTTTTTTTTAAATTTTTTTTTTGAGAGAGAGAGAGTGTGAGCAGGGGAGGGGCAGAGAGAGAGACACACACAGCATTCGATGCAGGCTCCAGGCTTAAAAATATTATTATATTTATAAAGATGTAATGGAATTATATAAAGTTAAATTAATGATAGATATGATTCATACAGTAAATTCCAGATTTTAATTTCTTAATTTTACCTTTTCCATACAAGTATTATGTATAATAACTTACAATATTAAAGTATTTGATTATTCATCTGTCAATGTTTAAAACAAATTTGGCCATTTATCTTTTTACCTGGTGTTAGAGTCTCCTTTTTCAATGATATAGTTCAATTTTTTAACTTCAGAAAATTTTGTTTTGAATCAAGTTTTGATTCTTTGTTTTCTCCAAATGTTTCTGTGTGGGTGCAGATGTTTTTGGGATAGGAAATATTAAATTCTCTTTCCTTTCACAGAAAGTTTGAATTCTTCATAGATGCTTAAGCCTAAAGTTTTATGGCAGGTGAAAATTTAAATATAGTTCAGGTTTAATAATGTCACATAACCTCCTTCCTCTTCTCTAATACTGAATCACTATGAAAGGGCTCTAATTTGACCAAGTCATCACGAAATCTCCAGGAAGGACAATAGTGTGGCATTTGGGGGTTTTGATTATACTTCATTAATTTTACCCAGTTACTACCATATGGTAGTAAGAGGATCTTTTCAGTGCAGTAATACAAAATGTGATGCTAAGAGGTCTATAACACAAATAAAGAATATTCTATTTTCTAAGTAGTTCACTCTCAAAAATTTAAGAATTTACTGTGGAATTTCCATGATTGGATGCTGCTTTACTGCCATCTGGCTTCATATACAATTAGCAGTGGAAAATTTGAAGGAGCAACCATACCTTTTTGAGTATGCATTGGACTATTTTGAATAATGCAAGCCAAATTTCCTCTGTAAGACCCTCTAAATATTTGAAGAAGGGTATCGATGTTTTTAACTTTCATGTGCCTTCACTGAGTCATTGGATATGAATACTGTTAGTCTCTCTCTAAGAAATATTTTATATTCCTTTATATTTAGTATTCATTTGTAATTTAAGCTTATCCTTTTAAAAATATGATATATAAAATTGTCTACAACACTCCAGAATCAATCAGCATACGACACAATATAGCGTGTTCATTAATATTTATCTTCGGAACTCTACTGAGCAATCTAAAACTTGTTAATAATTGTATCACTTACATTTAAAAATTGGCTTATAATTAGTATGGAAAGATAAGTAAAATGATTCTTCTTTAAAATGTATTTAAATATTAATGTTTTTACATAATCAATACGTATAAGCATTTTAAAAATTTGTTTCTCAAAGCTCACTCTCTCTTCTCTTTGTTTCTCTCTCTTCCTGTGTGTGTCACTCTCCCTCTCTGTCCCTGTACACACACTCAAATACATGAATTTTTAATTACCAAAAGGATTGTCTTACAGTAGTATAACCAAATTATCAAGAACTGAGTCTTGACAATACATTATCAGTCAATAAACCTAACTTTTCTTGATAATGAATTGGAATTCTTTTATTTAAAAAAATGGTTTAAATTATATTTTTATTTGGCACTATTTAAATGATGCAAATATAAGCTTGTTCACAATTAAATTTCCCCTTGGTAAATATAAACATGGGGATTTAAGTGAGTAGAACTGTAAGGAATATGAAAATTAATTAATACTGGAAAAAGGAACAAAACTTTGCTATTCTGTATGTTCATGAGCAGAATAGGTGTAATTCTTACTTTATATTATCAACTAAATTTTTACCTTAAGAATAAGTTGAAGTACCACAACCTTATATAAAGTCCATTTTTCCCCCAAGACAATATGATTAATATGACAAATATTGTATATGACTTGTCTTATTTTTCATTCTTCTTCTTTCTTTGGTTAGCTCTACTATAGCTGTCTTTCTCAACATGCCAGTGAAAGAGTTCTTACTAAGGGCACCAGCACTGAAATCTTACACAACATTAATCCCATGTTTTCATCCTAATTTGCCGCTTAGCAGGATTTGACTGCATTCCATCCTCAATTTCTTTTTTTTTTTTTTTTTTTTTTTTTAAATTTTTTTTTTCAACGTTTATTTATTTTTGGGACAGAGAGAGACAGAGCATGAATGGGGGAGGGGCAGAGAGAGAGGGAGACACAGAATCGGAAACAGGCTCCAGGCTCTGAGCCATCAGCCCAGAGCCTGACGCGGGGCTCGAACTCCCGGACCGCTAGATCGTGACCTGGCTGAAGTCGGACGCTTAACCGACTGCGCCACCCAGGCGCCCCCCATCCTCAATTTCTTGAAAAACTTCCAATCCCAGGCATCAATGACAATAGAATATCTTGATTATTTGCTTTATTCCCCAACTACAGCTGAGGCTTTCCTTCTAGGCCTCAAAATACTAGACTGCTTTAGGGCGTCAGCTGGGCTTTTTTTTTTTTTTTTCTATAATGTCATCCATCCTTAAGGCTTTGAAATATCCTATATTCTGGTGATTTGCAGATTGAGAGCAACAATCTTGATATCTCCTAGGAGTTACATACTTATATGTCCATATTTCCAGGTTACTTAGAATCTTCTTTTGGAAATGTAATAGTTACCTGTATTTTACATGCATGAAGTAGGATACTTGAACTTCTCTCTTCCGCTTCCTTTCTGATGAAATGGATCTGTTGATCGATTTTCGTGTTATAGAATCAGCATTCTATTACAGCATAAAAATTACCCTGGATGTATCTGTTCATGTACTGCCTTCAGAAAATTCATTTTCTTGGTTCTATCTCCAAAATATTTCCCAAATGAGCTTAGTCCCCTCTGTCTCCACTAATCCTATTTATTATACATCCATTTTCTCCTACTTAGAGTAATACAAGAGCCTAACAATTAGTTGGATTTGGATTGCTGTTTTAAATAGATTCAATCATGTCAACCACCTGATTAAAATTACCCAAAGGGTTTCTACTGGAATTTGAACAAATCCAACCTTCCTGTCATGGTTTAAAAATCTGATACCTGCCTCCTCCTGCAGTAACATCTCTGTAACCTTCCTTACCGTGTTGTAGCTACATTAGCATTCTTCTTCCTTCTGGTTATGTCTGCTTTCTTCCCATCTCTCGGTCTTTGTTTCTGCTGTTTCCTCTGAATGGGAATGTATTTCCCTAGCATGTGTATGTGACTGGTTCTTTCTCATCATTAAGCCCTAAGTTCAGATGTTACCTCATTACCCTGATCATTCTATTTAAGGTAACTTCCCAGTCACCAGTTTTCTCATGCTAATTTATCACCATATTGATCACTCTCTGAAGTATCACATTTATTTTGTGTGTAATTCATTTTCTGTATCCCTGACTTTCAGACTCATACTGGAAAAAGAAGCTCCATGGTAGGCAAAGCCTTCTTTGTCTTGCTCAGTTATATACCTCCAGTGCTTACTACGTTGATTGACACAATCGAAAATTATGGGTAAATATTTTCCCCAGTAAATATTGGTGAAATGTCAGCCAGTTAGGCCGAATAACAGATGAACAACTTAATTTCTCAGAAATAAGAATAAGTTGCAACTTTATAAAATGGTATTATATTACTTAAACTTTTTAAAAATTATGTACTTATTGGGGCACCTGGGTGGCTCAGTTGGTTAGGCGTCCAGCTTCGGCTCAGGTCATGATCTCAGGGCTTGTGAGTTCAAGCCTGGTGATGGGCTCTGTGCTGACAGCTCAGAGCCTGGAGCCTGCTACAGATTCTGTGTCTCCCTCTCTCTCTGCCCCTTCCTTACTCATGCTCTGTCTCTCTGTCTCTTTCTCTCAAAAAATAAACATTAAATTTTTTTTTTAAAAAATGTGCTTATTAGCTTAATGACTTTCTTGTGCCAGACATTAGTGATACGGTTTACCTCAGTTGACCCCATGACATTGACTTTGTGAGGAAGATGATACTGTCTTTATTTAATGTCTCAGGGAGTAGTTACAGAGAATTTAACTCATTTGTGGATATACTCCTATTAAGTTATGCATCAGTTATGGACTGAACTTTGTCCTTTGATATAGAATGTTCACTAATAAAAAAACTCACAAGGCTTTCAAAATGCTATTTTGTGTCAATGTCATCATTAACTATAGTCACTGTTTAATTTTGGGGGAAGTCTTCTGTGGTGGCAGGCTTATGGCTTTTCCACATTGTAAAAATATGACACATTATAAGGAAAACAAAATACATTTTTAAAATAATGAAATGTGAAATAGCCTTCATCTGTGTCTTTATTTTTATAACAGTCACTACTCAAGAAGCTATTATAGATGGTATCAAGCTCATACTTCATTTTGACATGTTAACATTATAAGTATTGATATAGAAATAAATATGTCATGAAAACAATAAGCCACATTCTAAAGAACTATACATTTAACCTATTTAACTAAAAACAGAAGAAACTTATCATAAAATAGCCAGTTACTATTCAGGTTGAGAAGGGATCATATCCCTTACAAAATCGTTACCATTAAAACTTAAAAAAATACATTTTGAGCATTGATATTAACATTATTAACAGCAAAAATATCTAATTCTGTTGATTATTCAATTTTAAGTTAATTACTTGACAAATCTAAGTTAAACAATTTAAGAATTTTAAAATATAAATATAACTTTGTTTTGAGTCTAAAATTTTTATGATATCCATCATATTCTAGAAAAAATACTCTGCTCACCATTACGCTTTGCATTATGCAGCGTTTCAAGTTCTTACTCTTCAAAGCCTCCTTCCTGCGTGGGGCCATGGCAGCCACGATGCTGACCTGGACCCAAGGTTCCTTCAGTGGCTGCTGTCCCCTGTATGGCACGGTCACCCTGAATGGCTCCTCCCTGGCCTTATTGTAATCCTCGGCCCCATTCCTCTGCTACTTTGCGGCTGGGGTCTCTGGCCTCCTGCTCCCACCCCCCCTCCCCACTGTCTCCTGCTTCTGCTCTTCTGGGTCTACAGCAACTGCATCGAAGACTCCCTCAGAAGCCCCTTAGGACTCCGCATTGCACTGGCCATCCTAGCTATAGCCATCTTCCTGGCCTTAGTGGCTGTATCCTTCCATTTGGCACTCATTCTCTGCAAATCTGTCATGTCCCTGAACATTACGATTAGCTACTCTGAAGCCCAGAATTCCACGGACGTCCCCTGAAACTGCTCTGCAGTTTTGCTCCAATCCACACAATGTTGATACCTCTTCTTAGGTGAATCTTGTATTGTGGTGCATGGTTTTGGTGCTGCAGATGGTGCACTGGAAGTCTGAAGCCACCCCTTACCAGCCTGTAGAGCGGGGGACCCTGAATGGAGCTCTGAGACAGATGCTTTCCTTGGGCTACTTCTTTCCCATTCTTGAGAGTAACCAAAGAATGCTTCCTGCAGCCAAAGACTCTGCCCAAGTGCCTGCAATCCTCTTGCCCCCACATGGCCCTGTTTATTCTAGGCACCGTTTTCCCCTCCATGAGGGAAACATGATGGTAGGCCCCTTCCACCTCTTCCTGTAGCTGTTTTTGTAAAAAATACTACATTACTTTCTTCAACAAACAAACAAAACATCCCCCAAAACATATTTGAGATTAAAATTACAAATAAATAATTATAAGAGAAATAAATGCAAAACATAAGCAGGCATGATGTTCTAAGGAAATAAATTTGCATGCAAGCTTGTGCCCGTGAACATGACGATAGAAATGTACATTTAAAATATTTATTTAAGGAATTTAAATATCGTTATAACACTGTGGTTCCCAAATGCATTAAAGTTACTTTTTATCAGCCCCTCCCCCCAAGCCTCAGTGAACTTAAAAGGTGTCCAGGGTATTCTAAATTTTCCAAGGGTATAGAGACATGTGTCAAACATCTAAGCTAATAAATTAAGTCGTTCAGGTTTAACTGCTTATTAAATTAAATAAACCATGTCCTTAATACAAAACAGAGCATGTTAAGTTTTGTGTTTCTTTTAATACTAAAGATGGTCTGAAAATCTTACCCACTAAAAGGCATGAACTTAAAATATTTAAGAAACTCTAACTTGCTTGTCATTAGAGATAGTTTTCAAAATCTGTTAATATAGCATAAAATTATAGAAGTAATAATATAGTCTCATTTTCAGGAATTCAAATAATATCAAAACATAAAAGAAGTAAAGCATGCCACCATGCTTCCCTTCACATTTCCCAACACATTCCTTTACAGAAAGTTAAGTACTGTGTATATATTAGCCCATGACTCATTAACCAGCAACAAGTATTTATCTAAGGCTTAACAAGGCACTGTTGCTAGAAAAGAAAGCATATAAAATAGATACAGCAGCAGCTATTATGAAGCCTGTATTTTGGTTCATCAGGTGGAATTTTGATGTTTATCTTCCCATTCTTTTTCTTTAAATTTTTTAAAATGTTTATTTATCTTTGAGAGAGAGAGAGCGAGTGAGCGAGAGAGAGCAGGGAAGGAGCAGAGAGAGAGGGAGACACAGAATCTGAAACAGGCTCCAGGCTCCGAGCTGTCAGGACAGAGTCCGATGTGGGGCACGAACTCACAAACTGTGAGATCATGACCTGGGCCAAAGTTGGACGACCAACCAACTGAGCCACCCAGGCACCCCTCTTTTTCTTTTTAAAACATTTGTGTAAGTGTATAGCTACAGGCATTTTTTTCCCATATAAATAGGATTTTTTTTTCTCTTTAAGTGTCTCCTCTTTTCTCTTTCTTTCTTTCTTTCTTTCTTTCCTTCCTTTTCTTTCTTTCTTTCTTTCTTTCTTTCTTGCTTGCTTGCTTGCTTGCTTTCTTTCTTTCTTTCCTTCTTTTCTTCTCCTTTCTTTCTTTCTTTCTTTCTTTCTCTCTTTCTCTCTTTCTCTCTTTCTCTCTTTCTCTCTTTCTCCCTCCCTCCTTCCCCCCCCCCCCGGGAGATAATCTCTTAATGTGAATAACACAGGCTGGAGGCTGCCTTGATTGGTTTTCAGGTTAACCGTTCACTAGTTCTGCAACCTTAAGCAAGACCCGGAAAGATGTCTCAGTGACTTAGTTTTCTCATCTGTAAAAGAAGGGTTATAATTTTATCTACACTGCATAGTCATTGTGATGATGTACGTGTAATACACTTGGGGTGGATATAATAATCCTCCATATGGAGAAAGAACCCAATAAAATTAGCTGTGATAGTATTGTTACCAAGTACTTAGCCCTATGCCTTTGTGAGTCTTCCTTGCCAGGGATATTTCCACATAAAGTTACTTTATATGCAACTTTCTTTAACAACTTGGTAGTATTTCATAAAATAATGACTCATTATTTTATTCTTTTTTAAAGTTGTTTGTGACTGCTGGGGTGGAATAATCTTATCCTCTCAAAGGTCCTTCTAGCTGGACTAAGAATCAAATTGACATGAGGCAGTTGAACAGCAGAGAATCACATCCCATAGCATATTCACTGGGGAATCCACACAGACTTAGAAATTCCAAAGACAGGCAAAATGAGATATATATGCCTTCCTCAACTAAGGAGAAGGGGACAGGAGTCTAGGACTGCAGGGAAAGGAATGCAACTTCACAGGGAGATGAGAAGAGCAGGTGTTTGGCAGTTAGATGTTTGTCCTGCCATTACAGATGGGTCATTCAGATAATATCTATCTCTGTTAATAACTCTTATTCTGGGACGCCCCCCCTTCCCAAATTCTGTACTTCTGTGTGGTTATGGGAGGGACAAAAATTTGTCTTGAGCACCCAGAATCCTTAAGCGTCTTCAGATCAAAATAACTCACATGTCACAGTGGCATATTCTGGGGAGAGGGAGTGCTGTCCTGAACCCTTTCATGACATTTGATAGAAAATCAATGATGGGGCGCCTGGGTGGCTCACTTGGTTAAGCATCCGACTTCACTCAGGTCATGATCTCACAGTCCATGAGTTCAAGCCCCGCGTCGGGCTCTGTGCAACAGCTCAGAGCCTGGAGCCTGTTTCAGATTCTGTGTCTCCCTCTCTCTCTGCCCCTCCCCTGCTCATGCTCTGTCTCTCTCTGTCTCAAAAATAAATAAAAATATTAAAAAAATCAATGCAACGTTGAACATCTTCACAAATTTTTCTACAAATGTGCATGAGTTATTAGGACTAGTGCAATATGCCGTGTAGGAATTTTGATAACCATGATGTAATTAATTCCAAATGAACATTTTAACAATTTCTATTCCTAGTGGCAAAATGTGAATGTTTGCTTGCTTTTCCTGCATCATTTTATTATTAAAGTTCCAGAGTTGTAGTATTTTTGTAGCCTTGTAGTTTTTTTTTTTTCCTTAAGGAATGGTTACAAATTTTAATTTGTAAAAGCTGTTTTAGAGACTTTCTGTATCAACATATTCTTCCACCCTTTTTCATCTCCATTTCTGCTGCTTACCTGGCCTACTGCCCATCCATAAGGGTTTAGCTGATTTATTTAACACAAACATGTATTTCACAATTTCAAGAGCTCGTATTGGCTTCATTTCTTATCTTTACTGGAGGTAGTTGTAATTTATTATTGGATAAAATTTGTACATTTATTTGTTAATTTGTAAAATTTCAATTTTATTCATGGTAAATTGAGTGGAAAATGATTTATAATCCTATTTTTCATTACAGAAAGTTGAGTGTTGTTGGGGTTAAGGAGAATTTTTGGGAAAATTGCTTTTAGTTCTCTTTCAGGAGAACCTTCTCAATCACAGAACAGATAATTTCTTAAATTTCTGCCACAGGGATCTTGAGAAAATCATCTGGAATATTATGTGAAAGGGTTAATATCTATTATGAAATGAGTTTAGTTAAGCACTTATTATTAGGCAAATCAGGATACAGACATGTAAATTCAAAGTATAATTATGCATATTTGAAGCACTTTATCATATTTCAAATCATTTTACCTTTTAGCGTTCGAACATCTATATTATAAATTGTGACTTCTTTTTTATTTCCCCCTTTTCTTTTTGGGCTGTACAAATTATTGCAGTGAGAGTACTCACCAAATATTCTTTTTTTTTTTCACTACATTTTTTTGTCTTCCTTGTACTTTGGCAAAGTCATATTTCTTATATTGGCCAGTAGCTCTGAATGATAATGATGTAGGTCACTTGAAGAGGACATAGGGAAAAGGAAACATTTGGTTCTCCCTTTGTCTTTCCCTGTTGCAGCAAGTGAGGCATCCCACGTGGTCCAAATGTTGTTATGACAAGGTGGTAGAATCCTTGTCAGCCTGGATCCCAGGGTGCTTTGAGAACAGAGCCCCTGCTATAGACATCTTTACATTGCCTGTCACTATAGCATATCCTTTTCTACCCTAATACATAGTCCACACTTTTAAAACATAAAACCTTAACTTTTTAGAGACAGGTTAAATTGTAAAGGTGGTTCTTCCTCGGAAAAGGTCAATTCCATTGTTAAATTATTCAGCATCCACATAGAATATTGGCTGTAGTGAGTGCTACCCAAGGAATTATGAATAACTTAATACACATGTTTACACATGTTTCGTTGTAAGATAATAACACATTATATTTATGTAGTTATATGATGAAACTCAAAAGTACCAAGTTTGGTTATCATCAAAAAATTTGTGGCTTTAAATTTAAGTACTAATGTCTGCTGATTAGTGCATGCAGAGTTTTATACTTGCCAAATCTGTAAATTGTAGCTTTATGTAAATAAGGGCTTGGACAATCTGCAGAATAAAAGAAATTCCCTTAAAAGCTGACTCTCGTCATTTTAAAGTGTAATAAAATCTTAATCAGAATCTCTGGATATAGTGTTCTAGTTGAATTAAATGCTTTCTTTCCTCAGAAAGCATAGTATATACAATGACATTTGATGTCTCTTTGTGGTTTTTTAACCATGGGAAAAGGAAGATTAGTTTAAGTCTATTTTGTTTATTCAGATCAACCACAATTATTCAGTTATAGGTGCAAGGATAGGGTCAAGGAAAGGATTGGTAAAACAATCACAATAAAATTGAGGTTGCGATCTTTGTGACCCTAGGTTGATGGAATTTAGCTGCATACTATACATGTTTAAGCACAATTATAATCTATGCTACTATAAGAAATTAAGGAATACTAAAGTTGTATGTTAGGCCTCTACAGAGAGACGACTCTATGAAATATCATAGTGTCAAAGGTAAGTTGTGAGCCTAAAAGACAGAATTTGTAGGGATATATTGAAAACTTGTCGTAGAATGTAAGTTTATTATGAAATGATTTTAATTTTTTTTTTGTTTTTACTATTTTGTTTTTTAATAAAGCCCTAAGGACAGACCTTGTGGTAATGCTCCTTTGCACTACTGGTCTTAGAATATGCATAGGAAATGCTCCTGGAATGGCAATTAATGTATTTTTATGTATGTATTTTATTATGTATTTATCAGGTATTTATCATGTATTTTAATTATAGTATTATATAAACTCATATCCAAAGACATACCGTCTATTAGAACAACTGCATACCTGTTATATTTGCTTACATTATTTTATTGGCAACGTAGGTGATTTATACTTTCATATAAATGTTATTATTGGTAATAGATTATTAATCTAGTTCATTGAAAAGTTTGAACTGAGTAAATGTTTACAAGGTTTATAAAATAAAAATAAATAAATAGCCTGTTAAGTTGACTCTTGTTGTTACAATGCCAGAATTAGATTCAATTATTGTAACCCTGTACAAGAGCACGTAATCAAGCTGAGGAAAAGACACATTTTTTTTTTTGTATTTATAAAGCCAGAAAACTTTGGGGTTTTTTTGGTTAACTTTTAATTTTTTTAAATTTGCATGCAAATTAGTTAGCATGTAGTGCAACAATGATTTTGGGAGTAGATTCCCTAATGCCCCTTATCCATTTAGCCCATCCCCCTTCCCACAACCCCTCCAGTAACCCGGTTTGTTCTCCATATTTATGAGTTTCTTATGTTTTGTCCCCCTCCCTGTTTTTATATTATTTTTGTTTCCCTTCCCTTATGTTCATCTGTTTTGTCTCTGGAAGTCCTCATATGAGTGAAGTCATATGATTTTTGTCTTTCTCTGACTAATTTCACTTAGCATAATACCCTCTAGTTCCATTCACGTGGTTGCAAATGGCAAGATTTCATTCTTTTTGATTGCTGAGTAATCCTCCATTGTGTGTGCCGAGAAATCCTCCATTGTGTGTGTGTATACACACACACACACACACACACACACACACACACACACACCACATCTTCTTTATCCATTCATCCATCGATGGACATTTGGGCTCTTTCCATACCTTGGCTATTGTTGATAGTGCTGCTATAAACATGGGAGTGCATGTGTGCCTTCAAAACAGCATACCTGTATCCCTTGGATAAATACCTAGTAGTGCGATTGCTGAGTTGTAGGGTAGTTCTATTTTTAGTTTTTTGAGGAAACTCCATTCTGGAAAACTTTAGGTTTTTTAGTATATCATTTGGGATTTCTAGAAATTTAAAAATACCTATACATTGCATTTTATTGATAGAAAAAACAAACTCTTTTATTAGTTGTTTGGAACACTGAATTTTCCTTTTCTTATATACTAATTTATTCATCAATTTATATATATATTTGAGGAATATTTATTGGTCCTTTGGCAAAATATAGAACAGAAGTAACAGAAAATAATCTGTGTTTTTCTTTTATTTCTTTTCTATGGAGAATATTTTAAGAATACTATGGTTGAGGGGCGCCTGGGTGGCGCAGTCGGTTAAGCGTCCGACTTCAGCCAGGTCACGATCTCGCGGTCCGTGAGTTCGAGCCCCGCGTCGGGCTCTGGGCTGATGACTCAGAGCCTGGAGCCTGTTTCCGATTCTGTGTCTCCCTCTCTCTCTGCCCCTCCCCCGTTCATGCTCTGTATCTCTCTGTCCCCAAAATAAATAAACGTTGAAAAAAAAAATTAAAAAAAAAAGAATACTATGGTTGATAAATTTTATGTGGATTATGTTAATCATAATTCCAGATCATAAAATATACATCAAAGTCACCTTCAAGGTGGGTCTGTTATAGTATTGATGGAAAAATGGCATCCGATATAATTAAAATATAAGTAGGCATCCATTATGTAAGAGGATATGGAAGCATATTTGTATGTATTGAGCTACATGTAGCAGAAGATAGAATAAAATGCTCCCAGATGGAGATAGAACTTTCTTAGTCCCCCACATTCCCCATGAATGACAATCACCATCAATACCATAGGTGTGCAGTGGGGAAAAAATATATCTTCCCTTTATCAGGTATCTCTGTAGCCTCCTGGCTGTCGGGGATATTCTGGCTTTGGGTCCACCTGTTCCCCAGGTAAAAGTAACTTGAACAAGACAATCCAGCACTCTTTTCATAAGATTGAATGACTCACAGGTCAATTTCCTTTTGTTTAATTCTCTCAGAGCTGAAACTTTAGTCCTATTCTAAACAACTTACTAGTGTAAAATAAAATAAAATACCAAATATATAATTTATATCAGTAATATGGTTATAATGTAATTTTATTAGAAGGCATTATTTGTGAGATTTGGCATATTGCTACCTTTCTTATCTGTGTGTGTGTTTGTACACACACAAGCATGAATTCTGTCAGAGGTTTCTGAACATCCATGCATGTTAATTGCACATATATACTTGTGTTTCATTTAAATAGGATACCATCCATATATAGAATAATTCACTTTTTCACTACTATCAAAACATGAAATCACTTTCACAAATTTCAGATTACCAAATTTTGATTTAAAATAATTGTAGAATATCATATGCATAGTTTAAATACTATACATAATATAATATTTTACAGTTATAATGTTGAGAAGTGAAAACAATTGTGTCCTATTTGAAATTGAAGAAAAATCATCATTCACCCTCTTTTTATAGTTACTTTAACAGTACCAAATCCAAAATGATATCTTGCAAATCAATCAGAAAATGACATAGAATTTGACCTTATAGAAAATGATGTAGAATTCAAAAGGAGTAAGATCATGAAAATCTATAATATTTTTCCTATTATTATTATAGAAATTGCCATTTTCTTCCATCACATCATATATTTTGACTGGATTTGTATTGGAAAACCCTTATATTTTGACATTAAAAATTTAACCATAAGTATGATTTTTGTTAGATATTAAAATAACATAGAGCACCTGTCCAGTTATTTTTTTCATACAGTTGTGTAATATACTTACCAGTAGATAGCATAAAGAAAATTATTCTGTAGAAACTAAACCAAAATTAGGTTATTAAAGTTTCGTTTTCTGAAGAACAACTCCACCAGATAAACATTATAGAGAATACAAAGGCTTTATTTTCTTTCCTTATTTTAAGGTAGGTGTTACTTTATAGTTTTTCACTGATAATAGAATATGATAGGTTTTGGATATAGTGCTTGAAATACCAATACATGTCTAAAGAAATAAGGATAAAAGCATTATTATCATAGTCTTTCAAAAATAACAAAATTCACTGAACATTTTAAAGCTTCCTTAAACAAACATATGACATAACTGTACCTACCTGTCCATCAGTGGGGACCATGACCTGCTGCAATTTATCCAATTAGATACATTCCAGAGGTAATGGTATTCTTGAATCATTTCATTAGCTTTCAAGCAGTACTCATGAGAAGAATAATATGGAATCAAGAAGAGCTGAAAAATGTCTCTTTTCTTCTTTCACCATTCATCTCTGTGGGCAGGCATCAATATCTATTACATTATCAGTGTGAATGCTTGCTACAGATACAGTAGGATGCCTGATTTCCATTTTTCCTCAACTTACCTCAGTTCCAAAGTTCCTCATCTCCAGGGAAGTACGGTTACTTCCCACTGAGTACTCTTTCAGGCCCTCATCTGACTTGAATTTCTGCCATAAAAGCATAGTCATTATTCAGTGAATTAAGGCATGCCTGTGAGCAACCCATTCTCATTCTGGCCAGTAGATTTTCGTCTTAAGGGGAAGACAAGCAATGCCTTTAGATTCTCACTCCATGAAATTTCTTCTCACCATGGGTGACTGTGATTGAGTGGCCATTATACATCTCTGATCACATTTGTATTCATCTTAGGTTATTTTGTCTTCTATAAAAAGTAATCCAAATATAAGAGTATCTTTGAAATTCATACTTAAAATCAATTCAAATTATGTTCATTAAAGAGCCGTAACATCATTGAAGCAAACCATATATTGTGGATATAGTAGTTGGCTATACTTCCTTCAATATGGTGAAAACCTCTGAACAAAATAATTGTGGAGGTAAAAGTTACTTTCCTCGATATTGAATTGTCAGAATAGTATATCACAGGTTTTAACGAAAATAGCAACAATTGCACAATTTTCTCATATTTGGTAATTTGTTTTCTAAATTATTTGTGATAATAAAATATTGTCAAATAATACAGTCATAATTGGCTCTTGCCAAATTACAAAAATTAAGGATAAGACTAATGACCTGGATTATTTTATTTTCTCTTTTTCTTGCACTGGTTACAATAAAACGAGATTGTTTTCAAAGAATTCTAATCCATCTTCTATTGTTCAACTGAAAATTTAAGATCACTCTAAAACTACTAGAAAATATCTGTTTCATGACTCTCCAAGTATTTAAAAAGGAACATATGTTGGATTCATTATTTTTTTAAATTTATAGTCATTCTATAAATGTTTTACTTATCTTTTAGGTAAACAAAAGAACAAGCTAAATATGCATAAGCATACTAATTAGGTCAAATAACCGGCACCTGATAAGTGAAGGTCTGCCTATATTGAAAGCAAGTAAGTGGTCCAGGCACATAATAGGTGATTACTACATAATTAGTACGTTTGAGTTATTCGTATTGTACTTATTTCACACAAAGGACAACCATTAGATATATAACAATACTGTAAAGCCATGGCTGATTTTTTTACGCACGAACAGACTTTTGCATCCATATTTCTACTGGGAATTTATAAATTCCCAACTTGAATCCTTTTTTTTTTTTTAGTTAGTATCCCTAATGAAAGGCTGATTATTTTTTATCTTTCTCTAAAGCAACATTGGCATTCTATCAGAGAATAAGATCAGAGAACTTGTTGAAGAGTGAATACTGGGTTCAGTGATAAAGGTAAGAGACCCCCCCCCCAATCTTGCTATTTATAAGCATGGACAAGCGCATACTGCCATCTCTTAGAAACTACAGACAACACTACAAACGTAACACATTTTGGAGGTATGCAAACATATGTGAAGATATTGCAGAGTTTGAGTGATTGTATTTCATGCTCTATACATTGGAGGGCCTTTCTTCTAGGTCTTTTCTCCCAGTGGTTTAGACTCTTACTGGCTCTATTCAATTCTGTTTTTCATTTTCCAGTCATAGCTTATTTGAATCTTCTCTGTCCAGATAAATCTTGATTGGATTCTAAGTCTATCATGGGACTTAATCCACAGACCATTCAATGCCCTTTACCATTCTACCTCTGAAATCTGACTACGTATACTATTTGTAGATCTGGGAGTGTTGCCTGGAAGACTCAAGTTGAGTCTCACCAGGAAGCTGAAGTAACATCTATATTCTGAATCTAGAATACTTTCGAGAGTGTAATCTCTAATGACTGAACATGTATTTCTTTATACTCTCAGTAAACCTTCCAGTTCTTTTAGCTTTCTTATGCCTTTCATTCATTTAACTTTTATTTATTCATTTAAAAAAATAGTTGCTAAACCCTCCACTGTGTCATGAAAATGTCTATAACACTATGCATACATTAATATAGTTATGGTGTCAATCTCCATGTTTTTTATAATTTGGAGTGGCACACAGATAACAGACACTAAGCATGAGTATCATGGCTTTTAGAAAATACATGCTTTCAGGGTGCCTTGGTGGCTCAGTCAGTTAAACATCTGATTCTTGATTTTGGGTCAGGTCATGATCTCATGGTTCCTGAGATCAAGCCTTGTATTGGACTTTGCACTGATAGTGAGGACTTTGCACTGCTTGGGATTCTCTCTCCCTCTCTCTCTGCCCCTCCCTCTCTGCCCCTCCCTCTCCTTCTCTCTCTCTCTCTTTCTCAAAATAAACAAAGACAAACAAGAAGATGTATGTTCTAATTTTCAAGTTTCCTTTACTATTTGGGTCAAAAAGAAAATGATTTTAACATTTGCAGAGGAAGTAAACCTAAGCTCACAGTTTGGATTTCTCACCACTGGAATTCCCTAGCTAGTATGAGATACTCCTTCTCTTACTTTGGATTGCTGAATAATCTAAACTACTAGTGTGTACTCCTTATCCATTAACACATTTCTGTATTAATACTTAATTCAACAAACATCACATTTCTACTTCAGGCAAGGCACTATTTTACGTCCTGGTGATAAAATGTGAATATAAAAGATCCCATAACCCTTGTCTTCATGGAGTTTAAAGCTGTTAAAAAGCCAAGTGACTTATTTTAAACCATATTTTTATTAAATAGACTGTATTAATTAGGTAAATTTCTCTGCAAACCTAATGAAAGAATTAGTGTTAGGGCTTCTGAGACTCTCTTGGAGGTCAGACTGAAACTGAACATTTGTCATCCCAATGAAATATTTTTTTCTAGATACAGAGTCTTTTTCTATGTAAAATGGTAATTTTCTCAGTAAACATATTTCTGAACAGACTTGCTGAATGTTAGATACCTGAGTTGATGGTTTCAAAATATTTATTCATGCGAATCTTTCTGCAAAATCACAACACAAAGGAGACCAGCATTTCTGCCTATTTAAGGAGCTGAAACAGTTCTTTAGAGTCATATAACAAGAATGAATCTTTACTGGAGAGGAAGTCTTGCATTCAAGCAGACTTTTGGGATAATGAGTTGGATGCCAGAATACACTGAGTAGCTTTAAAAGTCACCTGCAGCCATTTCACAGACTTTTATGCCTTTTAGATTTGCCCCAAATTTATTGTATTTTTATATTTTTGGCTTATTTCTTCAACGAAAATAACAAAAGTGCAGTTAACTGGTTATAAAGAAGTCTTTGAAATACTTTTAATTGACATTTTTGTAATGTCTAAAACATTCCTGTATGGTAAATTCGATACTTAAGAGAAAAGATGAAGTCCGTTTTTTTCTTTCTTCCCTAATATTCATTGTCCCATTATTTCCATTTAAAGCACCCTGTTAAAATTTACTAGGCATATGACCACCCAAAGTAAAGTACATTTCTCATCCTTCTTTGCCACAAGGTTTGTCCTTATGATAATCTCAGTCCCAAGGTGGTCTTCTAAACTATTGAAAAGTGCCTTTAAACTGAGGGGAATTCTTTCTCCATTCTAATGTACCTTCTGGAAGTTTGTAAAACACAATCAACACATTTAACTGAAGTGTCTAAGTCTTTCAAACAAGATAGAAAATAGAGGGAGAATTGGTCCCTGGCGTTCAAAAAAAATTCATGCTGACCCCAAGCTGCCCATACATATGTGAGAGAGAAACTTTGATCTTTTTGAATGCACTGTTATTTTATGTTTGCTGTCGCCTTCAGCCTGACCTAATAACACTAATGTAGTCTCCATACTAGAAGTTATAGTGCATATTTATCACTTAATCCATATTAATGCGCTTGACCTTTGGAAGAAATAAAGTAAAAACTTATTATTATTGTTGTAAGTTGGGTTCCCCAGAAAAAACTTAGATGATGATTCTTGTGCAATGGGTTTGTAAAGAATTTGCTTCCAAAAAGAAAAAAAAAAAGAAAAAGAAAGAACAACATATAGGATAGTGGGAGAAACAGGTCAAGAGAGAAAGATACCAATAACACATGTGACTTTAGGCAAGGTCCCAGTTTCAGTGTGGTCATGCAGCAGCAGAACACTGCTGTGTAATTTATCCTCAGAATTTGGCCCAACTCCAGACAAGGGAGCTGGGCTTTCCTGCTCCAGCAATAGTCAGTCGTTGGAGACTGAGAATGTGGACTAGACTCTCAGGTACTTCGGAACCTCTGTTCTTGTGAACAAATGATTCCCAGAGTTCAAGGGCAGTTGTAGGAGAGTCTAGGTGCCAGACTCAGAAGTGAGTACATCAAAGCTTTAAAGATGGTTGTCCAGAAGTACTGAGAGACCTAGAGAAATACAGTGCTACAGTTAACACTGAGGAACAGAGTCCAGAAATCGTTTCACTAAACATAGTTGCCATATTTTTTGGCTTTACTATAATCTAATTAAAAATCCAAATCCATTCACAGAGAACAATACAAGTGAAAAGCAAAACCTAAAGAAAATTTTTAAGTACAGAAGTGGGTCTCAACCCTTCATATTTTGAAAGGCTGAATTTGGCATTGTACTTAGATCAAAGAGGCAAGTACTCTCATTGAATGGTTGTAATAACAGCAAGATAAGTCAAGCTAATCTAAGCTATAATCCATCATTCTGCATTTTGACTTAATTTTTCCATTTGCCATTCTAACATTGCCCATTTCTTTCAGAAAAGTCAAAGGCAGCTATACAAATATAATTTTTTTTTAATGTAAGGTATTTAATTAACAGAATTCTTTGACTTAGCAAAACTAAATGCATCCCTTTAGGTAAGGAATTGCCCAAAATGTACCAAACAAATAGCAAACACATAAAGAGTTGTGAATAATCATACAATTTTGGAATGCAGGTAGTGACTACTAAATTCTGTAATAGAGTCTTAATGCATCTAGGAGTATATCACCATGGGAAGTTACAAATGAAAAAAATCAGTCTAAAATGGTAGCATGGAGATAATATACATATATACAAATACAAAATGTTTTTATTAAGTCTGAATCCTATACAAATCAATGTATAAAATTTTTGTAGGAAGAAATAAGACACTTTTACTCCCATTCTACATTTTTTTTTTATTTCAAGAGGAAAAATTCTAAAATAAGGACTCTTAAGAACCTAGAATAAGTTGTTGTCTTATTGGTAACAGAGATTTTTTTGTTTATTTATTTTTGAGAGAGAGAGGAGGTGGAGGAGCAAAGAGAGAGGGAGACAGATGACCCCAAGCGGGCTCCTCGCTGTCAACGCAGAGCCCGATGTGAGGCTCGAACTCATGAATCATGAGATCATGACCTGAGCAGACGTCAGACACTTAACTGACTTAGCCACCCAGGTGCCCCTAGCAACACGGATTTAGTATCTATTTCATCTAATATTTTATGAATCAATGTTAAAATTAGCTATAATTGCATGATTTTATTTGTATTTATTGACATTAAAGTTCTAGAAAATATTAAAATATCAGGGGATATAACAAAACCCACAATTAAAAATTATTTTCTACTTCATCTAAAACTAGTACTGAAAGAGCAAATATAATATTAGTATATTTTTCTTCTGAGTTTTGTTTCCAAACCCATTTGAACTCAGCTTCTCAAAAAAGTTAACAAATAACAGATCTCCTGGAATGATTCATGTATTTGTCTACATTTTAAATGATAGATCTTCCTTAAATCAGATGGATGATTTTGATAGATCGTCCTTAAATCAGATGAATGATTATTGATTGAAGTCCTATTTCTCCATGAAAAGCATAAATCTGAAATAATGATGTTCATTGTACTTTAGAAGAGAAGTTGCAAAACAGAAATCCACTTAACGTTTTAAAGATCTATAAAGAAAATTGAGATCATTTTAATCTTTATTAACTTTTTAATATTCCAAGTTTTCTTTCATTTTGAAGTGTCAAGTGAAGTCAATATAAGAGTCAAATACAGTGCTATCCACCTGGGAAAAGGCTTTACTCCTCTGAGTATTGGTTACCTTGTTTGTAAAAATAAAAAAAAAAATAGGTAACCACTATATCAAGTGTTTTTGAAGGTTATATGAGATAATGAATATAATGACCTGTGAAAGAATGTAGAGTAAGTGGTAGAAGCCTTTAAAAAGTGCATAACAAATTCTAATATTTGGACATTTGCCTATTTTTGCTATTTATGGCTGGCTTAGGATTTAAATGTTTTATTCAAACAAGGCAAAAGCCAACAGTTCTCAAATAAATGGCTTCTTTGTCTTATATTTGGAATTTTGCCAAATACACTTCAAAACCTTCTCTTCTTGATAATTGACATTTAAAATTTTACAACAAGGAATGAATTAATTAGTTGAAGGCAAATTAGGTCACCAAGGTTACAGAATTATTTCCCATCACTTTTTTAAAACTTCATATCTGGATGAGATTTTGATTCAACTCATGATTATAATGCAAAATGTCAAGATTTAAAATAAACATATCTTTAATTCATTTCAAATTCTGTTGATCTCTGTTCTTTTATCAACAAAGTGTGTTGAATTATCCAGTGAAAGGTAAAATGATAAAAATTGGAAAGTAAATAGTCTTGGGATAATAGCTCCAAGTTTTTGTTGAGCCTATTTTTCCTTTCAATTCAACCATATTCTAAGAGAGAGAAAAAATTGAGAGGAAGAATAGGAAAATATTCGTAAGAAGTTCAAAGGGTCTATAGTGTCTTTGAGGTCTTTTTGTTGGAAAATCCCATTTTAAGCACCCATATTACAGACGACCTATGTTTATAAAAATAGTTTATAATATGCATTTTAAGAATATATTTTTCTGTGTGGCACAAATTCAATTTTTATTTATAAATTCTTTCCCTTTTTTCTTTAGTGATATTCCATTTGTTCTAATATTACAAAAGCTATGCTGTTTTTTTTAAGTTGATAAAGTCTTTGGTGTTATATTTTCTTGAATAAAACTTCTCAGTATCTTTATATGATATATTCGAAGAAAGTTTATTGTGTCCAGATTAGGTGTTTCTTACCTGTGAAAAACAGAATAAATCTATATGCATTATCCAAATATGTCTGCATGTTTTATCTATTCACCATAGGATTTTTTGTTATTTTAAATATTTCCAACCTTGCACCCCATATGGAGTTTAATATCATGTAATACATGTAATACCATGAGACAAACAATATAAAATCACTTTATTTTTTTTAGCTTTTTAATGTTTATTAGAGAGAGAGAGAGAGAGAGAGAGAGAGAGAGAGAGAGAGAGAGGGAATGAGCAGATGAGGGGCAGAGAGAGATGGGGACAGAGGATCCAAAGCAGGCTCTGTGCTGACATCAATGAGCCTGATGTGGGGCTCAAACTCACGAACCACAAAATCATGATGTGAGCCAAAGTCAGACGCTCAACCAAATGAGCCACCCAGGTGACCATTAATCAGTTTTTTAGTTTTTATTTATTTTTATTTTTTACAATCAATATTTTAAATCAACACGATTTGTTCATTTTTTCAAAGCACATTTTAATTCATCTTGTATTTACATACGTCAGAGCTGAATTCATCAGACTTCATGCATATATTTTTAAACCACCCCTATTTAAAACGGCATTTATTTATTTATTTATTTATTTTTTTAATTTTTTTTTTTCAACGTTTATTTATTTTTGGGACAGAGAGAGACAGAGCATGAACGGGGGAGGGGCAGAGAGAGAGGGAGACACAGAATCGGAAACAGGCTCCAGGCTCTGAGCCATCAGCCCAGAGCCCGACGCGGGGCTCGAACCCACGGACCGCGAGATCGTGACCTGGCTGAAGTCAGACGCTTAACCGACTGCGCCACCCAGGCGCCCCAAAACGGCATTTAATAATTTAAATATCTAGCTGCTGATTCAGAGTATGCTTTTCTAATTCATAATATTTTTTTTTTTTGGTCATTTATTTCTTACAAATGAGCCTAAGTTTTCCTGCTCAAAGCTCATTATTCTTGTAGTTCACCTGCCATGTTACCTCAGGGAATTTTCTCTATTTCAAATATATTCTCTACCCAATGTTACTTTTCACCGGAATGAGGATTTTCTGTGTTAACAGAAGCAGTGGCTTCCTGATTCTAACTGTTCTATAAAGCTAAGCAAATCCCTGATTTTGTTGTAACTGGACTTATAGCTTCTGTTTTCTGAGGACTTGATCATTACACCTCTGTGAACATACAGATGATTCTGAATGGGATGTTACAGAAAATTTGGTTTATCACCATGAAAATGTGACTTTAAGGACTAATGTCTAGTTTAAGGATATCGTAGTCCAAACAAACCCGTTCATGACTGTTGTGTACATGCTGATACAGTAGCATTAGTTCAGGGACATTTACTTCCAGCTGACTTTGCAATTTTGACAAGTTCTAAATTTTCAAATAAAACAAAGAAGGTGGTAGGAATGGGCCTGTTTCCAGACTCAAACTGTGAATGATTTTTAAACACTCTAGACTACTTAAACTTGTAATGAATACTGGGTTTATGTGAGTAGGGAAAATGTAGAGAGAGATATCTTAAAGTGACCCCTCTCCATCCATAGTACTAACACGTGCACTGCAAATCCTGTGCCTGGTGTCATGGCAGACAAAGTAAAAAGTCAGCTTTCCTTCGCAGAGTTTATAGAGAAATAGGCAAGCAATTACAAGATAGTGAAAATAAATGGCTTAGATTGGAGAAGGATAGTGTCCTAACTCCAGTAGAAGTTATGGTTCTGAATTCAGAATTAGCAGAGTGGGTTATTAAAAAATCAACTTGTTACCTATATACATAGGTAGCACACACCTATTTTCATTGCATTGTGTGGGGCTGTTCTGGCCATCACCATGTACTGGGCCACGGGAAAAGGCGAGCTCTATCACTTGAATTTTTCTCTGATGGAGGAGCCAACTACCATTTAGATGAAAAAAAAAAAAAAGCTGGCTTGGGTATGTTTGGTAGTTTCCCCAAAGTAGCTGGCTCATCATCTAGCCATAGCATTTAAACATTATTTTTCACGTGTTTCAGTGGCTCAAATAATTCCTGCCTCAAACTGAAAGGGTTGTTGGCTAAGGTGTACAGTTGAAAAAGACAGCTAGGAAATGCCTGTTAGATTCACACATTAATTGAAAGAAGGGCTGACCAGCTATCCAATAACCGTTAATATGTGACCATGAATTAGTTTCCACCTTAATATAATGAATAACATGCCATGGAAAGGAAAGTGTATGCACACTGTCGGCTAAAGCAGTATGTTGTGAGGAAATAATGGGGCAAGGGAAATGGAAAAAAAGGTTGAGAGGGTAGGGAAGTGGTAAGGGGATTCCGGGACCCTAAAATGAGAGTGTCAAAGAGGGGGAAATAAAGAATCAACATTTGGGAGTAACTGCTGTAAACAAACTTCATCTGGTCCTTTTTGAAACTAGTACATGATTTACTGTAAATGTAGGTGAGGTGAAAAGAAATGAAGAGATCAGAAATTACAGTTTTATATTTATCTAAAATAACATTGATTATTTGTGGAAATGACAAAAATGGCTTTAATATATTATTTGCAGTAAATGAAAAAGAATGTCTTCTGCTAGGAATCTTGAGGTGTATTGTGTCATTCCAGAGTAATGCAGTTGATAAGATTGCTTACAGTCTCTCCTGAAGTACGTCTGCATCATGAATGGTGAAAGCTGTCACCTTACTTTAAAATAAAAAAGCTACAGGGGTGCCTAGGTGGCTTAGTCAGTTAAGCATCCGACTTCAGCTCGGGTCTTGATCTCGTGGCTTGTGAGTTTGAGCCCTGCATCAGACTCTGTGCTAACAGCTCAGAGCCAGGAGCCTGCTTCATATTCTGTGTGTCTTCCTCTCTCTGCCCCTCCCATGCTCATGTTCTGTCTCTCTCTGTCTGTCAATAATAAATGTTTAAAAAAATTAGAAATAAAATAAAAATAAAATAGAAAAGCTACAAAAGAAAAAAAATAAATACATTTATTTAAAATCCAGATTCTTCTTTGCCACTGGAATATGTATGCTGATATTTACAGCCTGAATCATTCTGCATGTATTTCTTGAAATGTTAAATTAATAAACACTATATCTCTGTGTGTATGTATATGTATGTATGTATGTATGTATGTATGTATGTGTATGTTATATCACAGAATGATCTTCCAGAGCTCATGAATTTTCTCTAAAGAATTGATCTGAAAGGATCTTTTTCCCCACAGTGAGAGCCAATCCCAATTTATGTCAGATACTCAGCTGAAACATGGATGTGCAGGAAGGGTAAGGGACATGGTGACTGTTCTCTACAGTCCTCCAGCATCAAGACAGATCACTTGAATTTTACCAAGTTGGCTTACTATAAAAGCAGCTTCACAGAATACGGTGTTTTTTGCTCTTAATTCTTGTAGATGATTGATGTAAAATGAATTTTAAAAATTTTGCATTTAAATATGTTCTCAAACACTCTCCCAGTTATATTTACCATATATAATTTTTGATTCCATTTCATCATTTGTAAATATGTGACTAGTAACAATGGCTTTGTACCAATTAAATGAAAGATAGCATATAAAGGCCTTAGAAAAAGAGGAATGTGTTAAGCATTCAGTATACTTTAACCATTATTAATATCATTGTGATATATATTTTCTTGATTATTTTAAACATGTGGCTTTTGTTAATAACACCTTATTTGTGTTCGGTGGGTAATGTGAAGGATATTATTCTTCTAAATATTAAATATATTTAAATTGAGTTCTTTTAAGACTGCCCTTTAATCTTTCATACACTAGGTATGAATTCTTACATTCTTGGGAGTGACTGCTTTTTATGTTTTTTTCAACTTTCTCCCTGTGCGTGTGTGTGTCCGTGTTTTTGGCTAAGTTTATCTTTCCTGGATATTACCTTTCCTGGGAGGTGACTGGCACATCCCTTGGAGCAGTGGCTTATATTTAGCCTGTGTGTGTGTGTGTGTGTGTGTGTGTGCGCTAATTTGTCCTGATCTTAAAATATTCTCCTGCCTTGAATCAATTATTACATTAGATCAGCATGGTGAGGAATAGATGACATTTTTCCCCCTGCAAACATGGCTAAGGTTGAAAGAGTTAGTTTGGTTCCTATTGTGCATAATCCTTCCTTGATTTGCAACAGGGAGCCCAGAGTGGGCTCTCAATAGAACTCTGAGGCATTGGCCCTAGCTCCTATCTAACAATGGCTTTCGAACCACAGCTCCTAATGTCTGCTTTGAGGTCTGCACAAGCATCCATTTTGTAATTTTATTTCTCCTACATTCAGTGTTACAGATTTGGTCTTCATTTTGTTCTGGAGATTTCTCTCTGTTACTTTTATATTTGGGAATGTATTTTGAAGTATTTTTTCAATATACACCACCCATGTTAAAGTACTTTGAGCAGTAAGTAGGTATATATTCAAATGTGCTCAGTCTTCTACTTTGACCTTGAAGTTGATAGCTATGATGCCTTTTGTTTTTTAAACCAAGTGTATGGAGGATTGGAATAGCTTATGACTGGCAAATTAGAAGGACAATTAGGATGGTTATTTAAGGAATTGTACAATCTAAAATTTTTTGACTGCTTTGAAGTGTTAGTTTAATGTCAAGAAATGGACAAAACTGAACTTAAAAGAACCAAGCAACGTTATTGTTTTCTAGTGCTCTGTGGCTAATCAATTTATTATGTACTACATCCTGATAAGAGGATAATAGTAACACTAATTCTGGTAATAAAAACACCTGACACTTAAGAGCACTGATTAGGTGATAAATCTGAAGCAATCAGAAGCGTATTTATATCCTTGAATTCTCACATCCATTATTGTGGGGAGTTAACTACTATTATCCCCATTCCACAGACAGAGGAACTGAGTGAAGAAAGTGAAGTAAATTTGCCTGGGGTCACATAGTCATATGTTGAGTATTCAGGATTCAAACCCAGGCAGCTTGGATTCAAAATTGATGATTTTATCCTCTATGCTATAACTTATTTTAATATTGAATCACATTGATAATAATGCTGATTTATTACATACATTGACAAAAGTTACCAAGAGTCCTGCTTCCGGGATTCAGAAGACATGGCTGCATTCTTCACAGTTTCAAGTGTCATTGTCATATGCTCTGTCAAAAGCTCTAAGAATGAAACTGGCACTACTTTTAATTAAAATGACTGATAGGCTACATGGGTTATTTCTGCATAATCACTACATGAATTATATTTTAATTTTTGTAGAACTTTGTAAATACAAAAAAACATACAAATAGTATTGATCTCTTGGAAAAATATTTCCGTTGAACAACAGACCAGATAATGGAAATATTAGCAGGAAGAGGTACTGTTTATCAGAGGCTGCTTGGGGCAATTTTTAGCCTTTTCTATAGATAAATGGCATGAAACACACCCAGTTGTCAGATTGCCATTCTGTGGTGAATATTCTGACTGTGAGAGTTTTCAAAGTGTAAGACCAACCATGGTAACATTTAGATGGGGGCGTTACTGTCCACCAGAGGAGGTTAGCATCCTTTTTGTTTGCTTGACATAAATCTTTGTACAACAACAAATGAGCCTCTCTTCCTGCTGTTTTTCAAATTCAAGCTTTGTTCCTTTTTGCTATTTCTGAGGCAGATGTGTCACAAGAGGGGGTGGGAAGAGAGAGGGTGAGAACTTAGAAAACATTCTTAGAGTGACGATTGCTCACCCAGAGACAGACACCACAACCAAATTGCATCAGTAACTCAAGTAATCTTGACTTTTTAATTAGATTCATAAGTCAAGAAAATGGGGCATAGTGCTAAAACACAGCTTAAAACACCACTCTAATTAAATATCATTTTAATGGAATTCTTTTTGAATATTAATAGTGAAATGGAACTTTTCTTGTATTACATATTTTACCTGACATGTATGTACACATATATATGCTAACGTATATACATATGATTATAAATAAGTAGAATATTTTATCTGACACACACAGAAAATGGGAGCAGTGTTCCATAAATTCATTTTATACTTGACTACTTGCTTATATTCTCTTATTTATAGTAATTTCACTTGATTCTGAAAATCATTCCTTTATACAATTGTATCAGTGGTGATTAGCCACAGTTTCCCTGTTCTTCCCAATTGTTACATTTCTAATTTCTAAACTGATATTTCTAATTGCTGATAAATAACCAGCACAGTAGTTAGTTCCTACTATTGTTTTGGCTTTGGCTTTAGAGGATGTGTCTCAGGTGTTTCATTGTTTCTCTGTTGTGTGTGATGTTGACTTTCGGGCTGAGATGTGTATCATCTCATTAAGGTGGTTCCTGTTGATTTGCGAATCTTTATCCGGCACATGTGTTGAATTTTGTCAAATGCTTTTTCATCATTTGTGAAGAAAATATGTTTTTCATTAGGTTTATTAATATGATGAGTGATTATTATTTATTTTCCATCATGGAACTTTTTTTACATTTCTGGTACAAACTAGTTTGGTCATGTTTGACCAGTCTGCTAAATTCTGTTTGCTAATAGATTAAGAATTTTGCATTTGTATCAATAACTGAGGTCCGTATGCAGTATTTGAGTGGGGTAATCTTTGTTAGGGTTTAATAAAAATGTTATGTAATTCAAACTAGTTTTAAAGTTTTCTTTCTTTCTCTGTTTTGGAACAATTAATACAGTATAAGAATTGTCATATTTTTATTTTTATTTTTTTAATATGAAATTTATTGTCAAATTGGATTCCATACAACACCCAGTGCTCATCCCAAAAGGTGCCCTCCTCAATACCCATCACCCACCCTCCCCTTCCTCCCAACCCCCATCAACCCTCAGTTTGTTTTCAGTTTTTAAGAGTTTCTTATGCTTTGGCTCCCTCCCTCTCTAACTTCTTTATTTTTTCTTCCCCTCCCCCATGGACTTCTGTTGTTTCTCAGGATCCACATAAGAGTGAAGACATGTGGTATCTGTCTTTCTCTGTATGACTTATTTCACTTAGCATAACACTCTCCAGTTCCATCCATGTTGCTACAAAAGGCCATATTTCGTTCTTTCTCATTGCCACGTAGTATTCCACTGTGTATATAAACCACAATTTCTTTATCCATTCATCAGTTGATGGACGTTTAGGCTCTTTTCCATAATTTGGCTATTGTTGAAAGTGGAATTGTCATATCTTTAAAGGTTTCTTTGAATTTACCAGGGAGAAAGCATCTAAACTTGGGCCCATCTGAGGGTTAGTTAGTTCTATGAAAAATTCTCCGTCATTGTAAATGAGCTTGTTTTGAGATTTTTTTTGACTATACAGACACATTTTTCTAGAAATTTAACCATTTTTTACAATTTAAAAATATATAGAGAGAAGTAAATTTTCATCTTTTTTTTTTTTTTTGCTAGTTGTTTGGTGATTATTCTTATCTTTAAAAAGATAAGGGTTAGGGGTTAGGGTTAGGTTATCAGATTATCCTTTATTTTATCTGCATATTTTAAAAATACATAACTTTTAAATTTTTATTAGTGCTAATTGTCTTTTTTTAAATTTTGGAATAATTTTAGATTTAACAGGAAAGTTACAAAAAAATTACCTGGGGCGCCTGAGTGGCTCAATCGGTTGAGTGTCCGACTTTGGCTCAGGTCATGATCTCACAGTTCGTGGATTCGAGCCCCGCATCGGGCTCTGTGCTGACCGCGTGCTCAGAGCCTGGAGCCTGCTTCAGTTCTGTGTCTCCTTCTCTCTCTGCCCCTCCTCCTCTCACACTTTGTCTCACTCTGTTTCTCAAAAATAAATGTAAAAAAAAACTAAAAAAAAGTAATTACAAAAAATTCCCTCATAGTCTTCATCAAGTTTCCATCGTTACTGTCTCACATTATCATAGTCCATTTGTCAAAAAAACATTGTTACATCACTAATAACTGAACTGTAGATTTTATTTGGATTTCATCAGGTTTTCTATTAGTGTTCTCTTTCAGTCATGGGACCCAATCCAGGGTACCACACTGTATTTAGTTTTGATATTACTTGTTTTTTTTGTTTTTATATGTATTTTTAAATTTCAATATAGGTAACACAAATTTGCATTAGTTTCAGACATACAACATAATGATTTGTCTTCTCTATATGTTATGCTCACCACAGTGTAAATACTGTGTGTCACCATACAATGCTATTACAATATTTTTGGCCATATTCCCCATGGTGTGCCTTTTATTCCCAGGACTTATTAATTCCATAACTGGGTGTCTATATACCCCATTTTGCCCACCCCTCACTCCTTCCTCTCTGGCAACCATCAGTTTGTTCTCTGTATGTTTAGGTCTGATTCTGCAAATTGTTTATTTATTCATTTTTTTTTTAGTTTTAGATTCTTCAAATGAGTGAAATCATATGGTATTTGTCTTTCTCTGACTGACTTATTTCACTTAGCATAATACCCTCCAGGTCTATCCATGTTGTTGCAAATGGTAAGACCTCATTCTTTTTTATGGCTGCATAATATTAGTGCTAACTTTCTTGTTTTTAAAAATTATATATTGGGGCGCCTGGGTGGCGCAGTCGGTTAAGCGTCCGACTTCAGCCAGGTCACGATCTCGCGGTCCGTGAGTTCGAGCCCCGCGTCAGGCTCTGGGCTGATGGCTCAGAGCCTGGAGCCTGTCTCCGATTCTGTGTCTCCCTCTCTCTCTGCCCCTCCCCCGTTCATGCTCTGTCTCTCTCTGTCCCAAAAATAAATAAACGTTGAAAAAAAAATTTAAAAAAAAAATTATATAATACAAAAAAGTCACCTTTGTTTTCCTTATAATGAATTTAAAACCTATATATAATTGAGTGACAGTTATTTTGATTTTTGTTTTATAGTAATGTTATGTTTTATTTCTATAAACAGCCACCTAAATATATAAAACAATGTACATATAATAAAATATCACTATATATAGTATCCGTACTCTGCTAAATACTGTATACTATAGAGTATAGCTACTACATATAGTTATATATGGTTATGTGTAGTCACATATTATGTATGTGTATAGATATATAGTGATATATATGCGTATCTATAGATATATATTTGCAGTTAATTCAGTGGAAGCTTGGGATGCACATATACTTCACATCCAAAAAAAAAAAACAAACCCAAACAAACAAACAAAAACATACTCTTCACCCTTCTGAGAGATACTCTATAAAACTTTGGAATATTCTGCCTGATAAGAATCTTTGAAGTGTGTCTGTATACCTATGTGTTTAGGCCATTTGGGTATGCCAGACAACTTGCAATAATGATGATATTGATGATGAATGTTTGGTTTTGTTCACTTGTGGTCTTGCGCTGTGCTCTATCAGTTAGACATCTGGACACAGAAGAAGGAGAGATCTGTACTCAGAGTAGTTGATTTCAGTCATGTGGGAGCCCCATGCCCACATGACTAACCCCAACAAAAACCCTAGCCACTATGCCTCAGGTGAGCATCCCTGATTACCAGTGCTGTGTCATTGATGAATTAAGTGCTACCTACATGACTCCATAGGGCAAGGACAACTGAATTCCGATGACTGATTTCTCCTTAAGCCCCAAGGACCTTTTGCCTTTGCTGATTTTAATTGTATACATATCCTTCAGTATATATCCTGACATATATTATATTTATATGGTTTGTTTTCTATTAACTTTTTTTCTTTATTCTCTCCCATTGCCTTTCACAATTCACTTTTAATCAAAACTCTTATTTTTCTTTGTATTTACTTTCATATTTTGAAAAATATTATTTAATATATTTTTTAATTTAAATCCAAGTGAGTTAACATATAGTGTAATAATGATTTTAGGAGTAGAATTTGAGTTAACATATAGTGTAATAATGGTTTTAGGAGTAGAATTTAATGATTCATCACTTACATACATCACCCAGTAGTCATCCTGGCAAGTGCCCTCCTTGATGCCCATCAGCCATTTAGCCCATCCCCCCACCCAATACCCCTCCAGCAACCCTCAGTTTGTTCTCTTTATTTAAGAGTCTCTTATGGTTTGTTTTCTTCTCTGTTTTAATCTTGTTTTTCCCAACTTTCTCCTATGTTCATGTTTTATTTCTTAAATTCCACATATGAGTGAAGTCATTAGATATTTATCTTTCTCTGACTGACTTATTTCACTCAGCATAATACTTTCTAGTTCCATCCACATTGTTGCAAATGGAAAGATTTCATTCTTTTTGATGGCTGAGTAATATTCCATTCTGTATATGTATATGTGTGTGTGTATACACACACCATATCTTCTTTATCCATTCATGAGTCAATGGACATCTGGGCTTTTTCCATAATTTGGCTATGGTTGATAATGCTGCTATAAATATGGGGGTTATGTGCCCCTTCAAATCAGCATCTTTGTATCCTTTGGATAAATACCTAGTAGTGCAATTGCTGGGCCATAGGGTAGCTCTATTTTTAATTTTTTGAGGAACCTCTGTACGGATGTCCAGAAATGCTGCAACAGTTTGTATTCCCACCAGCAAAGCATTCCCCTTTCTCCGCATCCTCGCCAACATCTGTTGTTTCCTGAGTTGTTAGTTTTAGCCATTCTAACAGGTGTGAGATGGTATCTCATTGTGGTTTTGATTTGTATCTCCCTGATGATGAGTGATGTGGAGCATCTTTTCATGGGTCTGTTAGCCATCTGGATGCCTTCTTTGGAAAAGTAACTGTCAATGTTCATGTCACCTTCATACTTTTAAATATACTTATCACCTACTTCATTTGCCATATTTACATGATTGTTTATGGCTTCCAACTATTATAATAAAGCAACAAGCAAGCTTATTTTATGGTCTTCTTTCTGTTTCTCTTCTTTTTTTTCCTTGCATCATTTTGGTATTGGCTAAAACACACCCACACACACCCACTCACTCCCCCTCCCACACACACTGTATTTTGTCGCTCTTACACCACATTGGTTTTCATCTTAGCTCTGCAATTAGATGTATCAATACTTATGTCTGGTGTTTTGGTACAGCTTCACACATTATGTTTATTGGGAGATAGATAATCTTGAAAATGTTTCCTCAAAAAGGTCATGGGAACAATATTTCTTGGAATGTTGTTTTTTTAATTACTGAATTTATATTTGAATATAGACTGTGTTTAAAAATTCTCATTTTCCACTTTTTCCCACTAAATATCTTGTGGATATTGCTAATTTTTATTTGATTTCATTGTTTTTATAGAAAATTTGATAGCCTAGATTTTTTTCTACTTAAAACAAATTAGGAAACTTTACTTGACTCTTGAAGGACTTTTTTTTTTAGATTTAATTTTCATAAACTTAAATTAATTAAGATATGCTTAATGTGGACAATTGCTTTTGGCTCATATTGATCTTATTGAATGTATATGTCTCATATGCTTATGACTGACATCCCGGAAGTGGGGAAATAAAACAACAACAACATCAAAATAAACAAAAATGTACAACGTAATTTGAAAAAAATGGTCTGACACTATTAAGGAAGTCAGGCTATTCTAAATCTGTACTATTCATGTTAGATTTCTTATGTATATCCTGGAAACTTGGCATTCCATGCTAATTTTACTTTTTTCTTTTAAACTTTTTCTTCCATTTTCATCTTCCTTCTACTGCCTCCTTTTCTTTTGTAACCAACACATCGTGTTCATCTTCTTTTTTATCCCCCCTCATATTTAACATGATTTTTACAAAATTTCCTAGACAATATTTGGCTATATTATGCTAGGGAAAGGCAATGAGACATTTATTATTGTGTTGAGAGAGAGTTATTTTCTTTTGGTTCACAGACAGAGATATACTAGTTTCCTGAGGTAGTGTGTACTGTTTACAATGGGAATGAAAGCTACAGACTCTTTAAGAGATGTTGATACTAAAGTTGGAGCCCATGTGTGTAGAAATTACATTTTAGGGGTGCCTGGGTGGCTCAGTCATCAAGTGTCTGACTCTTGATTTTGGGCCAGGTCTTGATCTCACAGTTTGTGAGTCCGAACCCCATGTGGGGCTCTGCACTGGCAGCGTGGAGCCTGCTTGGGATTCTCCCTCTCTCTCGGTCCCTCCCCTGCTCGCACTTAGTCTTTCCCAAAAATAAATAAATTTTAAAAAACCTTAAAAAGAAATTACATTAAAACTTTTAAAAAATGTTTCATTATTTATTTTTGCATGAGAGAGACAGAGTGTGAGCAGGGGAGGGGCAGAGAGACAGACACAGAATCAGAAGCAGGCTCTAGGCTCTGAGCTGTTGGCACAGAGCCCGAAGCAGGGCTCGAACTCATGAACCGTGAGATCATGACCTGAGCTGAAGTCAGAGGCTCAACCGACTGAGCCACCCAGGCACCCCGAGAAATTATATTTTAAATAGATGAGACATAAACCTCTTTAGAATAGTTGCCAGTATTACTAATAACAACAAAACAAATTTCATTGAGACTAGCAAGCTGAAACTATAATTTAAAAAAAAAGTCATTTATGAATAGAACAATTTATGTATATTTGTATTTAAAAATGTTAGATTTTTTTCAAATAATTATTGAGAAATGGTTGAATAAAAATGAATAAAAGTGTTTAAATGTTTCGGTAGTGTTTCAATAACTTTCAAAACTTATTATAAAGCTTATAACTGTTCTCTGCCACACAATTTGATGTATTTGTAGACATGCCTACTTGCTACCCATGTTTTGACACTAACATTAACTGCAGTTGACCCGTAGTAATACTGAATTCTGCTGTGTCTTTACCCTGATAAATCTGACTGAAGAGTATTTGCATTTTAATCCTATGAAGTGATTATTGAAATTTTGTTTTGTCACAATGAAAACACAAGTGTGAAGAAATAATATACTTTCATTGAAATAATGAATAATATGTAAAGGATACTTCCATGCCAAGTAATTACATGATATCATGCACTAGGAACAGAGGTTTTATAGTATTCCAAATAGGAAAAGGCAGTGATACAATATGCTTATTACACAATGGCCATCCAAATAAAAATGAGCTGAGTATACCGTCTTTACAAAGTCGACAGACTTAGTACACTGATTCCCTGTTTGCACATACCCACTTGTAATATTATATTCATACAAGAGTCTTGATAAATAAGGGCATCTGGGTGGCCTTGTTGGTTAAGCATCTGACTCTCAGTTTCAGCTCAGGTCATGATCCCATGGCTCGTGAGTTTGAGTTCTGCATTGGGCTCTGAGCTGACAGTGCAGAGCCTGCTTGGCATTCTCTCTCTCTCTCTCTCTCTCTTTCTCTCTCTTCCTTTCTCTTCCCTCCCCTGCTTGTGTGTGTGCTCTCTCAAAATAAATAAATAAGCTTAAAAAAAGAGTCTTGATAAATTTTTTGTGGTTGGTACTATTTACCTGGCTTGTGATAGAAAACCAGTAGTAAGTGACTTAAGCAAAAGTGGAAGCTTAGTGGTTCATGAATCAAAAAGTTCCAGAGGTAGCTCTGATGGCCAACATGTTAGATTATGGAAGCAGTAAATGTCATCAAGACATTGTGTTTTATATCCTTTAGCTTTGCTTTCAGGTGTGTTGGCTTCAGTATCGGGGTAAACGAAGCCCACATTGTAGAAAAGATTGCTACTTGTTTTGCCAGAAAAAGGAAAATAGTATGATGCCAGTATTTCCATTCAAAATCAGTAGTCTGACTCTAATTTGGCCAAGCTGATTTACCAGACCATGCCTAAACCATGATCTCCATTCCCAGATGGAAGAATTCATGTAATGGGAACACGTAGATACTATGCCCAATGCTGGAATAAAATGATAGAATCAGATCAGCTTGAATCACCTGAACCAGGGATAGAAAAATGTTTTACCAAAAATAAAGATACTGTAAGAAGAACGGGTAGCACATGCCTTAGGCCAAAATAATATATTCATTACATTTTCATGAAGAAATGCTCATGGATAAATAATTTTTTTCTTTAGTACAACATTCTGGATATTAAATAGATTGCCTGTTCAAAACTTAGCAAACACATGGTTGTATTAACTTATTGTTAAAATTTTTTTTTGAAGTATAGTTGACATATATTATTGTCAAGTGTACAATACAGCAATTAACCAATTCTGTACATTATTCAGTGCTTACCATGATAAATGTAGTCACCAGCTGTCACCATGTAGCATTATTAAAATACTACTGACTATGCTATATTTTTCATGCCGGTGACTTATTTTATAGCTGGAAGTTTGTGCCTATTAATTCTTTTTACGTATTTCATGCATCTGCCGCAACCCTCTCCCCTCTGGCAACCACCAGTTTCTTCCTTGTATTTATGATTTTCTTTCTAATTTGATCACTTGTTTTGTTTTTTAGGTTTCACATGTAAGTGAAATCACCTGGCATTTTTCTTTCTCTGACTTTATGTAGCTTTATACCCTCTAGGTCCATCTATGTTGTTGCAAATGGCAAGATCTCATTATATTTTATGGCTGAGTAAAATTCTAGTATGTAATACACCACACACACACACACACACACACACACACACACACACACACCTTTATCCATTCATCTATTGATGGACACTTAGGTAGCTTCCATATCTTGGCTATTGTAAGGAATGCTGTAATAAACATAGGGATGCATATGTCTTTTAAAATTAGTGATTTTATTTTCTTTTGGAAAATACCTACTAGTGGGATTACTGCATTGTATGGTATTTCTATCATTAATTTTTTTTTTTCAACGTTTATTTATTTTTGGGACAGAGAGAGACAGAGCATGAACGGGGGAGGGGCAGAGAGAGAGGGAGACACAGAATCGGAAGCAGGCTCCAGGCTCTGAGCCATCAGCCCAGAGCCTGATGCGGGGCTCGAACTCACGGACCGCGAGATCGTGACCTGGCTGAAGTCGGACGCTTAACCGACTGCGCCACCCAGGCGCCCCTATCATTAATTTTTTTGAGGAACTTTCATACTGTTTTCTTCATTGGTTGCACCAATTTACATTCCCATCAATAGTGCATGAAGGTTCCCTTTCTCCACATCCTCTCCAACATTTGTTATTTTCTTGAGTTTTTGACTTTAGCCATTCTAACAGGTGTAAGTTGATATTGTGGTTTTCTTTTAAAATTATTTATTTATTTATTTTTTTATTTATTAGAGAGGAGAGAGCGAGAGAGCATGTGAGTGGGAGAGAAAGGCAAAGGAAGAGATAGGATCCCAAACAGTCTCTATGCCCATCACAGAGCCTTATGTGGGGCTTGATCACATGACCCTGGGTCCATGACCTAAGCTGAAATCAAGAGTCAGATACTGAATCAACTGAACCATACAGGTGACCCAGTATTGGGGTTTTGATTTGCATTTCCCTGATTATTAGTGATGAAGAGCATCTTTTCATGTGCCTGTTGGCCATTTGTATGTGTTCTTTAAAAAAATGTCTATTTAGGTCTTCTGCGCATTTTTAATCAGATTATTATTATTTATTTATTTTTTATTTTTTATTTTCTGGTGTTGACTTTATAACTTCTTTATATATTATGGCTATTAACCCTTTATTAGTTATCTTTAAAAATATCTTCCATTTAATAGGTTGCCTTTCATTTTGTTGATGATTTCTTTCACTGTGCAAAAGCTTTTTATTTTGGTTAATAGTTAATTTTTGTTTTTGTTTTCTTTGCCTCAGGAGATATATCTCGAAAAATGTTACTAAGGCCAATGTCAAAGAGATTACTGCCAATATTTCTTTAAGGTGATTTCTGGTTTCAGGTCTCACATTTAGGTGTTTAATCCATTTTGAGTTTATTTTTGTGGGTGGTATAAGAAAGTGGTCCATTTTCATTCTTTTGCCTGCACCTGTCCAGTTTTCCGAACAACATTTATTGAAGACTCTTCTACCCATTTTATATTCTTGCCTCCTTTGCCATAGATTAATTGACTGTGTAAATGTGGGTTTATTTTTGGGCTCTCTATCCTGTTCCCTAGATCTATATGTCTATTTTTGTGCCAGTACCACACTGTTTTGATTACTATAGCTTTGTAGTACATCTTGAAATCTGGGATTGTGATATCAGTAGCTCTGTTCTTCTTTCTCAAGGTCAGTTGGCTATTCAGGGTCTTTTGTGGTTCCATGAAAATTTTAGAATTATATTTTCTAGATCTGTGAATAATACTATTGGTATTTTAATAGGGATCGCATTGAATCTGTAGATCACTTTGTGTAGTATGGACATTTTGATAATATTCATTACTCTAATTCATGAGCATGGTATAGCTTCAATAATGGACATATTTATTATTTTGCAATGATAATGTTGATTAATGTTATTGTTCACTACCCTCAAAGTAAAATAAAATAATCAAGTAAATATAGAAAATACAAATGCGTATATATTTTTTGAGAGAGAGAGACAGTAAGAGCAGGGGAGAGGGACAGAGGGAAAGAGAAAATCTTAAGCAGGCTCCATGCTCAGGACAGAGCCCAGTGTGGGGCTTGATCCCACAACCCTGGTGTCATGTCCTGAGCTAAAATCAACAGTCAAACCCTCAACTGACTGAGCTGTCCATGTGCCCTGGTATTTTTTTCTTTCTATTAAACCCAGATTAGAGAATTGAGCTAAGCAAGAAACTACAATTTATAATATGGAAATATATAAATATAAATAGATTTAACAAGTTTAATTTTGGAGTGCCTGATGGCTCAGTCAGTTGGATTCCGACTTTGGCTCAGGTCATGGGTTTGAGCCTCGCATCAGGCTCTGTGCTGACAGCTAAGAGCATGGAACCTACTTCAGATCCTGTGTCTCCCTCTCTCTCTGACCCTCCCCTGCTCACACTCTGTCTCTCAAAAATGAATAAAGGTTAAAAAAATTTAAAACAACCGTGTGGATTAAAAAAATTAAAAAATAAGTTTAATTTAATTTTATGTAATATATAAATTGATTTTTGAATAAAAATTAAAATAGGATTTTAAGAACAGGTTATGTTAATGAATATATAATTTAGTGATTTTTAAAAAATCATGTTAATATGAGGAAATAAGAATTTTACTTCCTATTTAAAGGGTATCCTGATATTATTAAAGTGTGAGATATGTATGTGGCACATTACACAAATGTCCATAAATTCATATTACCCTTCTGTGTATACCCTTTGAATATGACTTTGATGTTCTTGCTTTCTACAAATAAGACTTATTTCTCTACTACCTTGAATCTTAGCTTACCTTATGATTTACTTTTTTCAGCAGAATGCCACAGGATTGATGGTATACTACTTTTGAAAATAATCCTTAAGAGATCCTGCCTCTTTGGCTCTCATCCACTTGTTCCATGGCTCCTGAGAGGGCTATGAAAATAAGTCCCATATAGTTTCTGTGAGGATGAGAGACCGTGTGCAGTAAGAGGCTTAGTAAAAGCATATATCTTTATAATGGACTATTATTCAGTTATGAGAAATAAGGTAATCCTTCCATTAGTGACAACATAGATGCACTTAAAGGCATTATGCTAAGTGAAATGTCAGAGAAAGACAAATATTATATGAAATCACTTATATGTAGAACTGAAAAAAGCCAAACTCGTAGAAACAGAGAATAGAATGATGGTTACCAGGAACTGGGGTAGGGTGGGGATGGGGAGATGTTGATCAAAGAGTACAAACTTCCAGTTAGAAGATGAATACGTTCTGGGGATCTAATGCGCAGCTTTGGGATTATAGCTAACGCTAATGTATTGTATACATGAAAGTTGTTAAGAAAGTTAATCTTAAATGTTCTCACCACACACACACACACACACACACACAAATGGTAATTATGTGACATGATGACATTGCTAACTCATTGTAAGTCATTTTGCAATACATAAGTGTATCAAATCAGCATGCTGTATAATTTAAACTTATGCAATGTTTTATGTTGATTATATAGTAATAAATCTAGGAAAAAAGTCACCACTAAATACTAGACATGTGACTGAGTCCATCTTACATGATATACCACCAGAAGAAGGCAACTTCACTGGGTATTAGGCCAAAGCAAGGAGAAGTATCTTTGAGTTGAGCACAGGGTAGCCAGCATGTCTGACTCACAGGACTGTGAAGCTGGGGGCAGTAAGATACACAACTATAGATAACTCACACACTCTTGGTTTAGAAGTGAGTGAGATTTTGTCAAAATATTCTTTTGAAAAGTTATTGTGCAGTAATATGTAAATAAATAATGAAAGGTGTAAAGGATTTGAAATGCAAAGTTTCTTTTTTAAAGGTTAGAGTGAGACATGAGGTTTTATAAAACTACTTGTAAATTGTTATGATTTACAAACAACTACATACATGTTTGGTATATTAGGTTAAATTGATACACTATTTTCTGCCTTATCTTTATCTGTTTAATATACTATAATAAAATACTTAAATAGATTTTCTTCCCATCCATTATTCTTTCATTCATATGTAATTATCAGTATATTTTCAACTATCAAGTAGAATACAAGTTTACTGAGTAATGATTGGCAGGGCCTAAAATAAAATGTTGGAGGAAAAAGATTGACAGCTTTAAATAGTAGAAGAGTGTGCAAATTAATTCCACAGGCTGATAAACTTCATTAACATGTGGTTTCCTTTAAGTAGATTTGCAAAGAGAAAGCTTATTGATACGGTCGAGAAGGTATAAGGGGATGTCTAAGATCCTTTTGGCTTTAAGGATTAATTTGTGATTAAAAATATCTAATAAAGTGATAGTTCCTAAGTTCTCACAAAATCAAACTATCTTTAAAATGTGTGGTCTGAGCCACAAATGTTGCTTTTGAGTACAAAAAATTTAGCTGATAATACAGGGACTGTTTGATACACTGGGAATCAATATATCTTTGTAATATTCTATGAACATAGGGAAAAACAGAATTTTTAAAAAGTTTATTTATTTTGAGAAAGAGAGAGAGGGCAAGTGCACAGGGGAGGGGCAGAGAGAGAGGGAGAGAGAGAGTATCCCAAGCAGGCTCTACACTGTCAGCGCAGAGTCCGACAAGGGCCTCGAACCCATGAACCATGAGATCATGACCTGAGCATAAACCAACAGTTGGATGCTTAACTGACTGAGCCGCCCAGGTGCCCCAGATTTTTTATATAAGCAAATCCTAGCATATTTTGAACAGTATTTCTCAAACCCTGGATCAAAAAAGTATACTGGTGTCACAACCAGATATTAAAGAAATAAATAAAATGGAATAGAACAAAATAGAATAAGCTGTGCAGATTATCATTAACGTCTTGCTCCACATTTACTGCATATGCATCTATGTGTGTGTGATTGTGCTATAAATTGTAATATAAAATGTCTTTCTTACTGTGGATTGCTGTCAAAAGTTGAAAGTACACTGATTTAGGTGCATGTTTTCTCATGCCCATGAAACCAACACAAAAATGATTTTTATATTTGGGAAAATAGAACATTACAATGGGCCCCATAAAGTGGAACTTGTACAAGCTATGTTTTCTGAACATGAGATTGGAAAGTAATAACAAAAATATCATCCCAACCTTGTATTTACCCACAAATGCTTTTTCCAACTCATCCAATGATTTCTGAATTTGAAAATTAATATCTTAAAAGTGAATGAATAAGAGAAAAATAACTGTAAGTTTACAAAATTGAAACTCTAACTGATTAAAATATGTAGGGTATTGCTAAAGTCTAAATCAGACAAAATAAAGAGCATCCAGTATTTAAGTGTAATAAAATATAAAAAATGAAAAAAATAATAAATGGAAGTATTTAACTCAACCAGTTAAAAAATAGCAAGTCAAGGAAAATGTATGAAGTAGTTAATGAAGCTAAAACTGGATATTTAAATGCAAAAAAAAAATGGGAGAACTGATTCATTTTGGAAAAAAAAGAAACTTTAAGAATCTCCTAAAAATCAATCAACCTCTGGTTATCCAGGGGAATCACTAGGCATCCCAAATGTTACTTCTGATCATTTCAAATGAGAAGAGTGAAAGGAATGATTCCCTACCCTTGAATAAAAATTGAACATAGACACATTATCAGATTTCATTCTCACAACGGCATTTTAGGAAAACTAATCAAACATTGTCATCCCCAAATTATAGTGAAGAAAGCAGAAGATAGTATTCAGAGATGTTAGGTAATATCAAGGAGTCTACTAAACTTCTAATAATCCTGGCAACATGAAGACAAATCGTATTTAGTTTAAATGTATTCCTTCTAAAAATTTCATACAATGAAATAATCATCACAATCATAATAATCTTGTCTGCCACTTGTAATTTTCAGTCAGTCTTCTTTTATTTATAGTAAAAGTATTAATTATTTGGAACCGCTTCAAGATGTTATGTTTATAAAAATATCAAATCAATCATGTAAGATAATATGATTCTTTGGGCTGTAATTTTAGTGTGTCATTTTTTATTATACTTTAAAAGCTTTTATGAATAAATATACTTGTTAAATATCATTGAAAGCACTTCATTTTTAGATGAGGAAATGAGACCTTTTAGTATATATAAATACTAACTTATATATAGAATTTTTATAGGTTACAAAAGCACTTACAAATATTAGCATTTTTATCCCTCCATATGACTTGTGTAAGAGTGATTTTTTTTGTTATTTTAGAGAGAGAGTACGAACAAGCAAGGGAGGGGGGGAAGAGGGAAAGAGAGAGAATCTTAAGCAGGCTCCACACTCAGTGTGGAGCCCAACATGGGGCTCAGTCTCATGACCCTGGGATCATGACCTGAGCTGAAATCAAGAGTCAGATGCTCAACCTACTGAACCACTTGTGCGCCTCTGTAAAAGATTAACTTTTTTATAAGATCATGGAGCTACAAAACTCCAAGGCTCAGAACTCCAAATACAAGGCTTCTAACTCCTATCTCTGAATGCAACAACAGTAGGATATGAATTCTTTACTGCATTCACATGAATAGGAATCCAGTTGTTTACCATCTGTATACCATCCAATTGTATAATATCTGTTTTTTGTACCTAATATCTTTGAAAGCATCTGAAAATGTATGGAAAGCAAATGAATTTGAGATGAGGGAGAAAATCATTTTTAAAAGGGTCACATTTAAATAAAGAAAAGAGTCACATTGGGTTTTACTGCAGTAATGAGTTATTAGTATCATTAAAAGAACCTCCTTATATGTCTTTCAAAATTTAATTCACACAGTTCCAAAATTCAATTGCTATCATGATTGAATATGTAAAAAGGAAAATAATTAGCCTGATGAGCCATTTTCAAAATTAGAAAGAAGAGGGCTGCCTGGGTGGTTCAGTAGGTCAAGAGTCAAGAGTGTCTGACTCTTTGATTTTGGCTAAGATCAGGCTCTGTGCTGAAAGCTTGATGCCTGCTTGGGATTCTCTCTCTGCCCCTCCCCTGTGCTTGCTCTCTCTCTCTCTCTTAAAATAAATATTTAGAAAATTGAAAATAAGAAAAATCTTATATCCATACACTGAGAAAAATAAACTAATGGTGTCATGATAACATTTAAGTAACTGAGCCTAGAATTATTATTCAGAAATAAAGTGTCAAAATTTTCTGAACTTCTTGGTATGGTTTCACTTTCCCTATTAAAAAAATGTTTATTTTTGAGAGAGACAGACCATGGCAGGGTGGAGGGGGGATGGGGGTTGGGGGGACGGGAAGGAGCAGAGAGAGGGGGACACAGAATATGAAGCAGGCTCCAAGCTGCCAGCTGAAATTCAAACCCCCAAACCATGAGATCATGACCTGAGCTGAAGTCAGCAGCACTTAACTGTCTGAGCCCTCATTTTTCCTATTTAAAAAGAGTTGATGAGAATGGTGTTTCATCTGTAATTTGTACCTTGGTCTAGAAAAAAGCTTTAGTTCACATCTGTTTTAGGATTACTCATAATAATAATCACTGATGGATAAATATTTAAATTTATTGTTATTAAAGACACAAAACTGAATTTCCCAATTTACTTGAGTGTTAAGGTCTTATAATGGAAGGTGAAACCAAATTTTATTATTGTTACTCTCATAGTAGATTACTAAATAGTTATATTTTCTAATCTTTTATTTTCCTATAATGTTTTTATGCAATTTTAAATGCATTCTTGATGTCTTGGTAACATAATAATTGTGCCTGCTGAGAAAATAAACTAAAACCTAAAATATATTAAATATTTTCTCATGAAAATGAATGGCCCAGGGGCGCCTGGGTGGCGCAGTCGGTTAAGCGTCCGACTTCAGCCAGGTCACGATCTCGCGGTCCGCGAGTTCGAGCCCCGCGTCAGGCTCTGGGCTGACGGCTCGGAGCCTGGAGCCTGTTTCCGATTCTGTGTCTCCCTCTCTCTCTGCCCCTCCCCCGTTCATGCTCTGTCTCTCTCTGTCCCAAAAATAAATAAACGTTGAAAAAAAAAATTAAAAAAAAAAAAAAGAAATAAAAAAAAAAAAAAAAAAAAAAAAAAAAAAGAAAATGAATGGCCTGTAATTTCTTCCTTTTGAAACTAGGAAGTTTTATGTAAAACTTAAGTAAGTAGTTTACTTAAATGAGTAGTTCCCAGACTTCCTAAAATGAAGAATTATTACTACCAATTTTACCAGAAAACTCAGAATGGAATTTTGGTATAAATTATGAAAGAATTTATTTTCTATATTTTATTAGTTAAAATATACATATTTTATTAAGTTTTAGAGCAGATCAAAATCTGATCTATATAGTCATATACAGTCAAAATCTAATGTAATTAACATCTGTTTATCTTGTAGAACATTATCTTAGTTAAAAGTGTGATTTTCATAGAATTATGTCTTTCCCTTCTCCAGTATAACTTTATAAGACAGAAATTCTCAACTTTCAAAATTAAGTAGTTCTGTGATAGGACTGATATGAGTATATAACAAATTCCCAGATGCACGGAAGACTGTGTAGGTAGGTTCTAAGTTTCGCCTGTTTAACACCAAAATAAAAGAGAAGGAAAGAAAAAAATAATAATAAAAGAAAAGAGAAAAACAAACACAAAAACTCTCTCTAAGTTTCCTCTCTAAGTTAGTTTGCTAATAGCTGGAAAATGGAACAAGATTCTAAGCATTTGAGATATTTATACTAATGGACATAATTATATGATCATCTCAATGAAAAACCTGCGAAGATATGGTAGAGATATTTCTATTTTCATAGACCAGGCAGGTTCTTAGTTGTCAGTTAGAAGGCACTCACATAAGAAGACAAGTGCAAAATATTTAGCCAGAATCTCAAAAGTCAAAATAGTTTTAGAAAAACTCAAATGTAACAAATCTGAAATTTGAACCTCCAGGTGTTTTCTTTCAAGTAAAGAAAAGATTTATTTCACACTGAAGAGTATTATTGTAAGCCTGTGAAATCTATCCTTCTTTGGTGAAAATCACCTTAAATGCGTTACTTTTCTTTGAATCAGTATTGTTTAGAGAACACGGGAATAGTCAATGTTCCTTGCCTTAGTGTTTTCAAGAATCAATTATATTCTGTATTCTATAGCTTTTATTTTTCACAGGAAGACATAAATGTGTATGTATATATATGTATGTATATGTATGTATATGTATATGTATGCATGCATGTATATAATAATGATTATGGCAATATATTTCTGATTTGCTTTTCTTAACCAAAAGCTTCAATGTTCACTGGACATTCCTAACATTCTCAGTTAGCTCTAGGAATAGCCATGCAGTAATGCTATATACAGACTCTTCAGTTGTAAGCCTGGATTAATTTAATAATGACATTTTAATTTGAAATATATATTTAATGGAAATAAGTGTAATGAATTAATAGACTTCCATAGGAGTGAAATTATTGCTTCTTATTCGTAAAATGTTTTTAAACTTTCAACATTTAAATAAAATGTTGGGGCTAAATCATATATTTACTAAAAGAATCCTTATAGCCTTCCTGAACAATGTGATATAGTAATAGTGTTCGTGTGTCAGCTATGCTGTCAAACCTCAAATGTTATAGTGACATAGTTGTGAATATCCAAATAATAAAACATTTAACAAGTAAAGTTTCCACTAATTTCCTTAAAAATATTCATATTTTATTTAAATAATATTCAAATATCAAACTCACGTGGATATAATACCATATGGTTTAATTATTAAACAACACAGCATTAATCAAATGTGATTTAATCATAATACATTCCTCTCAATATTTGATCAACAGGATGGCTTGGCAGAGGTAAGCCAGACATCTCTGACCCTTCTTCATTCTTACTAATCTTACTAATCATGTTTATTATTATAACTGGATAGTCTGAATTTCTTGTTATTGAGCTCTTTACAAAAGTTAGTGGGTAGAATGTGTCATTGCATGAAAGTCCTGTAAACTCACAAATATTGTTACTGGAATATAGCCTCTAAAGGAGAATGAAATCAGCATCCTGTATCTCCTCTCTCTGTGTGTACTAAAGCTAATGGAGGGTGAAATTTGTTTCTTTAGATAATTTTCAGTGAGCTGATTACCATCATCAATTTTATCCTCATGATTCTAATTTTTACTTCCTGTTCTTTCTTTATACCCTTACATTTCTCACTGCATGTCTCAGTCACATAATGCTCTATATCAAAGGGAATCAAAAATGGAATTAAAATTATGGATACCTTAAAGTAATACAGTGCTGCTGATTTTTTTTTTCTATTTTTCATGTGGGTCAAGGATAAGCTAAGCTACTCCTCATTTTGAAAGCTGCAGTTACTTATAGTTTATTGTTACAAATTTAATATAGAGAAAAAAAGTGACAATTAACTAAAACCTAAACAAATCGTATTTCATTTGACAGTGGTTTTTGAAAAAAACTTGAAGCATGTTTGTAGCAAGTTTCCTGAAGTTATTCTTCTTACAGAATATTTGTCATTATTAGTTTTAATAGTAGGAGATCTCTTTAGGAATATTGACTTATAAACCCATTGAAGAGGGACAGAGAAGAACATTTCCAATCTCTGTGTCTGGGTATGTGTTTCAAAATGAAAAAACAAACAAACAAACAAACAAACAAACAAAAATAGCAGCTACAAACGATAAAGGACTTAATGGCACAAAGTATTCACACTAAAATGTTTGGATGCAATTTTGCTGCTTAATAATGCTCAGTTGGATTTCTTCTTACTTCTAACAATGCAAATACTTCTAAGCCTTCATTAAATTTTTTCTCAATACCAATTTTCATGACATGGATTATCACATAGCCGTCACTTCAGCATATGTCTTGAAAGAATAAATAAGTAAAAGTAAGTGAGGAATGGGAAGAAAAAAATTAAAAGCTTATCTAGTGGCTACTCATTAATGTGCCAGGTATCGTTCTAAATATCTTATATGTAATCTTATATGTATTTTATCATTTAATAATTTAATCATTTTATCATTTAATCTTCTTATCAGTTTTCTACTATATTATTCTCATGTTACTATTGAGGGCACTGGGGAGGCAGAACTTTAACTCCGTTGAAATCACAGAGGAAGTAAGAAACAGAGTCTAAGTTCACACTTTTAACAGTAATTCAGTAATGCATTACTTTACTTTTTTTTTTTAATTGCAGTATGTTTAAATACAGCTATATTAATTTCAGGTGTGCAGTATACATATTCAACAATAACATCCTCACTAAGGCATTATTAGAATGAAGGACTTTGGAAATTCAGATTGGAATTGGAAATATGTCAGTCTTTTGTTTATTCCTGATAGATGAATCTAAAAAGACATGTTATCTAAACATTTAAGAATTCATTTTTCACATATTCACAACACTGAAAATATAAAAATTTTCTTCTTCATATTAGATTAGGATGTTGTATAATTTGTTCTCATATTCCAAGAATAGGGTTATCCATTACAATTACTAGATGCTAGAGAGTATTTTACTACCCTAAAAGAAGATTAATTACTTTGGTTCTAAGTGTGGTATGAAACAATTGAGACCCATTAGTAATATTTGCCTGTGGTAGTATTTCAAAAATTTTCTAGTATGTTAATATTAAAAATATTAAAATGTAGGTAGGCAGGTTTGTTTTCTCAGGAGAAAAAAAATCTTCTCAATTTCAAAAAAGGTCTTAAAATATACTGCATGTGTTTTATGTCACATTTTAAAACCCATCTAGTAAATAATAAAAATTGCACTGGGGATATCTTGTTGTTAACCTAGACTTGCACTTCCTGTGAAGTGCATTTGCAAGATGCAAAATGAGCATTCCACAAGGTACGAATGGATTTCCAAACATTGCAAATTCATTTTAGTTTTAGTAATACTGAGGAATAAATGACTTAAATAACTTATTCATGAAGTTTATGGAATTGTGATACACTGAGTTATTATATACATAGAAATGTGAAATTTAGAATAGGTACCATTTAGAATACATGAAATGTATTGGTCACTGCAAATTACTTCCAAAACCATCTGTATGTTTATGGGCTCTATTAAAGTCCAAAAGACTTTGAATATACACTATTTTAATAATAGATATTGCACAATAAATAAACTCAGATGTTTATTCAATATAATTTTTTTGATTTACACTGGTAGTAGTGAGCTAGAGAACTATATACTCTCACAAAAAAAACATGAACAAAAACTCTGATTTGTAATGTTTGCCAATTTACACAATTTATATAATCTCTTCACAGTGGGTTTCAAGCTATTATGACATCACTGAAAATGGAGTCATGAGGAGATTCACCATCACCTTTTTCTTAGCCCTGTTTGGGCCATCTCAGGCACACCACTGGTAATGCTCATGCGCTTGTATGAAACACAGCAGGGAACATGAAAACCACCATAAGCTATACTGCCAGAGAGACTGGAAAAGTTGCCAATTGTTTGAACAAGGCATTGTGGGTAACTGCTGCCTGACATTTATATTGATTAACAATCCTTTCATAAGTTACCATCATGATTTAATTGGAGATTATTCCGTCTATTCACAAACACAAATATTCTCCTTGTGGTCCACACTTTAAAACAAATACTTTCATATCATCTGTTTAATTTATCTTTTTAATTTGAAATATATTTGACATATAACATTGTATAAATTTAAGGTGTACAACATGTTAATTTTTTTACATTATGTGCTATATAATGTGTCATTGTGGCGATAACACCTTTATTATATTTAATAACAATCATTTTCTTAGTCATTGGAATAACTAAGTTGTAGTCTCTTAGCAAGTTTGTTGATTATAATATTGTTGTCAGTATTCACTGTGCCATGTAAAGGACCTCTAAGGCTTATTTATTATTCATTGTAAGTTTGTGCTCTTCAGTGATATCTGTCCTCTCCCCTAATTGCCATTGCCTCATAATCACCATTTTATTCTGTTTTTATGACTTGGGCTTTTTGAAATTTCACATATAAGTGACATCATACAGTACATGCCTTCTCTGTTGACTTAACTTAATTAGCATAAAGTGCCAAGGTCTGTCCATATTGTTGCGAATGATAGAATTTCCTCCTTTCTTATGGCTAAACAGTATTCCATTGTGTGTGTGTGTGTATGTGTGTGTGTGTGTGTGTGTGTATGTGTATATATATATGTGTGTATGTGTGTGTATACATATATATTCTTTATCCATTCACCTGTTGAGGAACACTTAGTTTATTTCTGTATCTTGGCTATTATGAATAATACTGTAGTAAACACGGGAGTGCATGTATCTCTTTGAGATCCTGATTTAATTTCCTTTGGATATATACCCAGACATGGTTTGCTGGATCATATGGTAGATCTATTTTTAACTTTTTGAGAATCTCCACATCATTTTCATAGGAGGTAAATCAGTTTGCATTAATGATATTGGAAAAACTAGATAAACGTGCAGAACAGTGACATTAGACCCTGTCTTACAACACTCACAAAAATGAGCTCAAAATGAATCAAAGACAAATATAAGGCCTGATACTATAAAATTTCTAGAAGACAATGTAGGGAAGAAAGTCCTCAGTGTTGATCTGGGCAGTAATTTTTTGACTATGACACCAAAAGCACAAACAACAAAAGCAAAAATCAACAGTGTAACAACATCAAATTTTAAAGATCATGCACAGAAAAGAAACAACAAAATTAAAAGGCAACCTACAGAATGGAAGAAAATTTTTGCAAACCAGATATCAGACAAAAGCTTACTATCCAAAAGAATATAATTATCTTTGAAATGGAAGTATGTCTAGGCACTTATAGAAGGGAAAAATGACTAGATACACTTGGAACTGTACTGTTGGGCAAAAAGAAAACAATTATAATCCTGTTGAAGTCAACTGAATTGTTATTCACTTCTTTATTTTAATTTTTAAAGAGATTTTGTTGTGAGGCTAGTTTGAATAATTTTTAGGCTGCTGGGTATTTATATTAATAATAGATTGAACAGAAATCACAATTATCTAGCAGTGAGTAAAGAGGATTAACAAATCTGGGAGTGTGTGTTAAAGTTTCTGCATGCCAAAAATGTTTTTTTTTAAGTTTATTTTTTATTTATTTGAGAGAGAGAGAGAGAGAGCACAGGGAAGGGGCAGAGAGAGAGAATCCCAAGCAAGCTCTGCACTGACAGCATGGAGCCCCACACAGGGCTCGAACTCATGAACCGTGAGATCATGACCTGAGCCGAAATCAAAAGTCACGAGGCTTAACTGACTGAGCCACCCAGGCGCTACCCAAAAAGTCTTTTTTTAGTGAAATCTTTCAAGAATTTACTCCTTGAAAAGAGTAATGGCAAAAGACATTTTGCATCCACAAAGGATCCCTGTTTGTTTTTTATTAACAAAACAATCTAAACATTTGGTGTTTTCCTATAAAAATTGAGAAATAAAGATATAGGATTAATATAAATGTTATGAACTAAAAACCAAACAAAAATGCCAACTTTTTACATTTATATCTTCATCTGTTCTTCATTTCATATAGTTCCTTAGCTGAGGAAAAATAAGTTAAGTGATTATTGTGGGACTAAATCTACTCTCACAGTTGATGGAGGAGTTTACCATTATCAGTCACCAGTGGTTAGTATTACACCACAGTTTGAAAAATTCTTCATTAGGAGAATACGTTCAGGAATTTCAAGCTCTATTTTGTTTGTTAGTTGGTTATATATTAAAAGAAGAAAGCTACATGACTCAAGCAGATGGATAGAAAAATCTCTATTAGCAGACTGTTGTTCAGAATGGATTTTACATCAGTTCATTAAGGCCCTTCTTGGTTCATTTCCATGATTCAGCTTAATTTGTGTGCTTGACACAAACCCTTTGAAATAGAGAGTGCACATTCTATTTAATGGGTGTTAGGGCAGAAAGAAGGGACAACACATATTTAAACTCTGTACTGTCTTCCACTGGAAGACCTAGGAAAAGCTATTTAATGATCAATACTTATTTTAGTTCACATTATGCATTATTTCTTTATTTAAAAATTTTTTTTAATATTTGTTTTTTGAGAGGGAGAAAGACACACACACACACAGAGATAGGGATGAGTGGGGGAGGGACTGAGAGAGATAGAGACACAGAATCCAAAACAGCCTCCAGGCTCTGAGCTGTCAACACAGAGCCTGATGCAGGGCTGGAACTCACAAACCGCAAGATCATGACCTGAGCTGAAGTCAGATGTTTAACCGATGGAGCCACCCAGGCACCCCTATTTGTTCAGTTTTAAAAAATCTTTATTTTTAAGAGGGAGAGAGAGAGAGAGATCTAACAGAGACAGAGCAGGGGAGGGGAAGAGAAAGAGGGAGACACAGAATCCAAAGCAGGGTCCAGGCTCTGAGGTGTCAGCACAGAGCCTGATGCGGGGCTCAAACTCACGAGCTGTGAGATCATAACTTGAGCCAAAGTCTGACGCTCAACTGACTGAGCCACCTAGGGACCCCCACATGATGCATTATTAAAGAGTTTCTAGGGGGCCTGGGTGGCTCAGTCGGTTAAGCGGCCAACTTCGGCTCGGGTCATGATTTCGCGGTCTGCAAGTTTGAGCCCCATGTCGGGCTCTGTGCTGACAGCTCAGAGCCTGGAGCCTGTTTCATATTATGTGTCTCCTTCTCTCTGACCCTCCCCCATTCGTGCTCTGTTTCTGTCTCAAAAATAAATAAACGTTAAAAAAAATTAAAAAAAAGAGTTACTACATGTCAGATTTTTACTAGCCATGGGGATACAAAAATAAACAGGGAGAAACTTCTTCAATGAGACATAGAAATAATAAGGAAATAAATATAAAATCATCAGGTTAAAAAGAAAAGCCAGATGAAGGAATAGAGTATACAGGGGTGACTCTTTTACATTGGTGGGTCTAAAACAGACATGAATAAAATAAATAAGCCACATAGATATATTGAGATACATATTTCAGAGAAAATGGCAAGTGTAAAGGATTTGTGTTGACAGTTTACATGGTGTGTACAAGGAGTGGAATGAGGGAGTATCAGGATATGAGGATGGAAAAGTTGCCATTAGTCAGAGCTGTTTTTAATTGAATTCTAAGTGGGAGAGCTAAGGAATCATTGGAGATTTGGCTGAGAGAGTGTCAAAATAAGATTATATTCAAAATAAGTGAATGGGGAACAGCATGGAAGTTTTTTTGTTTCCCACGTCCATGAAATACAGCCAGACCAACACTAAACTATTCTACACACCTAGAAAACTGATTGGAGGATTAACACAACAATCTGCACAACCTGAACCACAGAAGTCAGCAGGAGTTCACCCCAAAAGAAAGAGCATGAAGAAACGACAGCCAGTTATTTAACCAACACAGATACAAGCAAGATGTTTGAACCAGAACTTAGAATCACGATAATAAGAATACTAGCTGGAGTCAAAAATAGATTAGAATCCCTTTCTGCAGAGATAAAAAAAAAAGTAAAAACTAGTCAGGATGAAATAAAAAACGCTATAACTGAGCTGCAATCATGGATGAATGCTGCAGCAGGATGGATGGGTGAGGCAGAACAGAAAATCAACGATATAGAAGACAAACTTATAGAGAATAACGAAGCAGGAAAAAAGAGGGAGATTAAGGCAAAAGAGCACGATTTAAGAATTAGAGAAATGAGTGACTCATTAAAAAAGAACAACATCAGAATCATAAGGGTCACAGAAGAGGAAGAGAGAGAAATAGGGGTAGAAGGGTTATGTGAGCAAATCATAGCGGAAAACTTTCCTAACCTGGGGAAAGACACAGACATCAAAATCCAGAAAGCACAGAGGACCCCCATTAGACTCAACAAAAACCGACCATCAACAAGCCATATCATAGTCAAATTCACAACATACTCAGGCAAGGAGAGACTCATGAAAGCAACAAAGAAAAAAAAGTCCCTAACCTACAAGGGAAGACAGATCAGGTTTGCAGCAGACCTATCCACAGAAACTTGGCTGGCCAGAAAGGAGTGGTGGGATATATTCAGTGTGCTGAATCAGAAAAATATGCAGCCAAGAATTATTTATCCAGCAAGGCTGTCATTCAAAATAGAGGGAGAGATAAAAAGTTTCCCAGACAAACAAAAATTAAAAGAGTTTGTGACCACTAAACCAGCACTGCAAGAAATTTTAAGGGGAACTCTCTGAGGGGAGAAAAGATTAAATCAATCAATTAATCAACCAATCAATCAATACCAAAAGCAACAAAGACTAGAAATGACTAGAGAACAACACCAGAAGCTCCAACTCTACAAGCAACATAATGGCAATAAATTCATATCTTTCAGTACTCACTCTAAACATCAATGGACTAAATGCTCCAATCAAAAGACATAGGGTAACGGAATGGATAAGAAAACAAGATCCAGGGGCGCCTGGGTGGCGCAGTCGGTTAAGCGTCCGACTTTGGCCAGGTCACGATCTCGCGGTCCGTGAGTTCGAGCCCCGCGTCAGGCTCTGGGCTGATGGCTCAGAGCCTGGAGCCTGTTTCCGATTCTGTGTCTCCCTCTCTCTCTGCCCCTCCCCCATCCATGCTCTGTCTCTCTCTGTCCCAAAAATAAATGAACGTTGAAAAAAAAATAAAAAAAAAAAAAAAAGAAAACAAGATCCATCTATATGCTGTATACAAGAGACCCACTTTAGACCTAAAGACACCTTCAAATAGAAAATAAAGGGATGGGGAACCATGTATCATTCTAATGCTCAACAAAAGAAGGCCACAGTAGGCATACTTAGAAAATCTAGACTTTAAAATAAAGACTGTATCAAGAGATAAAGAAGGGCATCATATCATAATTAAGGGGTCTATCCACCAAGAAGACCTAACAATTGTAAACATTTATGCACCAAATGTGATAGCACCCAAATATATAAATCAATTAATCACAACCATAAAGAAACTCATCGATAGTATTACCATAGTAGTAGGAGACTTCAACACCCCACTCACAGCAATGCACATATCATCTAATCAAAAAATCAACAAGGAAACTGGCTTTGAATGATACATTGGACCAGGTGAACTTAATAGATATATTCAGAACATTTCATCCTAAAGCAGCAGAATATGCATTCTTCTCCAGTGCACATGGATCGTTCTCCAGAATAGACCATATACTGGGACACAAATCAGCCCTAAGTAAGTACAAAAAGATCGAGATCATACCGTGCATATTTTCAGACCACAACGCTATGAAACTCGAAATCAACCACAAGAAAAAATTTGGAAGGGTAACAAATACTTGGAGACTGAAGAACATCCTACTAAAGAATGAATGGGCTAACCAAGCAGTTAAAGAAGAAGTTAAAAAGTATATGGAAGTCAATGAAAATGATAGCACCACAACCCAAAACCTCTGGGACACAGCAAAGGTGGTCATAAAAGGAAAGTATATAGCAATCCATGCCTTTCTAAAGAAGGAAGAAAGATCTCAGATACACAACCTAACCTTACACCTTAAAGAGCTGGAAAAAGAACAGCAAATAAAACCCCAAACTAGCAGAAAGCAGGAAATAATAAAGATTAGAGCAGAAATTAATGCTATCAACCCCCCCCCCAAAAAAAAAAAACAGAACAGATCAATGAAACCAGAATCTGGTTCTTTGAAAGAATTAACAAAATTGATAAACCATTAGCCAGTTTGATCAAAAAGAAAAAGGAAAGGACCCAAATAAATAAAATCAAGAATGAAAGAGGAGAGGTCACAACCAACACAGCAGAAATAAAACAATAATAAGAGAATATTATGAGCAATTATATGCCAATAAAAAGGGCAATCTGGAAGAAACGAACAAATTCCTAGAAACATATAAACTATCAAAACTTAAATAGGAAGAAATAGAAACTTTGAACAGACCCATAACCAGTAAGGAAATCAAGTTAGTAATTAAAAAAATCTGCCAAAAAATAAGAGTCCAGGGCCAAATGGCTTTCCAGGGGAATTCTACCAAACATTTAAGGAAGAGTTAACACCTATTTTCTTGAAGCTGTTCAAAAAAAATAGAAATGGAAGGAACACTTCCAAACTCTTTCTCTGAAGCCAGCATTACCTTGATTCTAAAACCAGACGGAGACCCCACTAAAAAGGAGAATTATAGACCAATTTCCCTGATGAACATGGATGCAAAAATCCTCAACAAGATATTAGCCACCTGGCTCCAACAACACATTACAAAAATTATTCACCATGTCCAAGTGGGATTTATACCTGGGATGCAGGCCTGGTTCAATATCCACAAAACAATCAATATAATTCATCACATCAATAAAAGAAAGGACAAGAATTATATGATCCTCTCAATAGATGCATAGAAAACATTTGACAAAATACAGCATCCTTTCTTGATAAAAACCCTCAAGAAAGTAGGGATCATACCTCGAGATCATAAACGCCATATATGAATGAACCAACGCTAATATCATCCTCAATGGGGAAAAACTGAGAGCTTTCCCCCTAAGGTCAGGAACAAGACAGGGAGGTCCACTCTCACCACTGTTATTCAACATAGTATTGAAAGTCTTAGCCTTTGCATCAGACCACACAAAGAAATAAAAGGCATCCAGATCGGCCAGGAGCAGGTCAAACTTTCACTCTTCACAGATGATATGATACTGTATATGGAAAATCCAAAAGGTCTAAAAAATTGCTAAAATTGATTCATGAATTCAGCAAAGTTGCAGGATATAAAATGAACGCACAGAAATTGGTTGCATTCCAATACACCAACAATGAAGCGACAGAAACAAATCGATCCCATTTACTGCTGCACACATACACACACACACAAAAAAACATAAAATACCTAGGAATAAATTCCAAGGAATTGATCCCGTTTACAGTTGCACACACACACACACACACACACACACACACACACAAAATAAAATACCTAGGAATAAATCTAAACAAAGAGGTGAAAAACCTATATGCTGAAAATTATAGAAAGCTTATGAAAAAAATTGAAGAAAACACAAAAAAATGGAAAAAGATTCCATGCTCCTGGATAGGAAGAACAAATATTGTTAAAATGTCGATACTACCCAAAGCAATCTACATATTCAATGCAATCTCTATCAAAATAACACCAGCATTCTTCACAGAGCTAGAACAAATAATCCTAAAATTTGTATGGAACCAGAAAAGACCCCGAATAGCCAAAGCAATCTTGAAAAAGAAAAACAAAGCTGGAGGCATCACAATCCCAGACTTCAAACTGTACCACAGAGCTGTAATAATCAAGACAGTATGGTACTGCCACAAGAACAGACATATAGATCAATGGAACAGAATAGAGACCCAGAAATGGACCCACAAACATATGGCCACTAATCTGTGACAAAGCAGGAAAGAATATCCAGTGGAACAAAGACAGTCTCTTCAGCAAGTGGTGCTGGAAAACTGGACAGCGACATGCCGAAGAATGAACCTGGACCACTTTCTTACACCATACACAAAAATAAACTCAAAATGGATGACGGACCTAAATGTAAGACAGGAAGCCATCAAAATATTCGTGGAGAAAGCAGGCAAAAACCTCTTTGATCTTGGCCGCAACAACTTCTTACTCAACACGTCTCCAGAGGAAGGGATACAAAAGCAAAAATGAACTACTGGGACCTCATCAAAATAAAAAGCTTCTGCACAGTGAAAGAAACAAACAGCAAAACTAGAAGGCAACCAACAGAATGGGAGAAGACAATTGCAAATGACATATCAGATAAAGGGTTAGTATTCAAAATCTATAAAGAACTTATCAAACTCAACACTCAAAAAAAAAAAAAAATCCAGTGAAGAAATGGGCAAATGACATGAATAGACACTTCTCCAAAGAAGACATCCAGATGGCCAACTGACATATGAAAAAATGCCCAACATCACTCATCAGGGAAATACAAATCAAAACCACAATGAGATACCACCTTACACCTGTCAGAATGGCTAACATTAACAACTCGGGCAACAACAGATGTTGGTGAGGATGTGGAGAAAGAGGATCCCTTTTACATTGTTGGTGGGAATGCAAGCTGGTGCAGCCACTCTGGAAAACAGTATGGAGGTTCTTAAAAAAACTAAAAATAGAACTACCCTATGACCCAGCAATTGCACTACTAGGCATTTATCCACCGGACAGAGATGTGCTGTTTCGAAGGGACACATGCACCCCCATGTTTATATCAGCACTCTCAAAAATAGCCAAAGTATGGAAAGAACCCAAATTTCCATTAATGGATGAACGGATAAAGAATATGTGGTATATATATATATACACACACACACACACACACACACACACATACATACATACAGTGGAGTATTACTCGGCAATCAAAAAGAATGAAATCTTGCCATTTGCAACTATGTGGATGAAGCTGGAGGGTATTATGCTAAGTGAAATTAGTCAGTCATTGAATGACAAAAATCATATGACTTCACTCATATGAGGACTTTAAGGGACAAAACAGACGAACATAAGTGAAGGGAAACAAAAATAATATAAAAACAGGGACATGGACAAAACATAAGAGACTCATAAATATGGAGAACAGAGGATTACTGGAGGTGTTGTGGGAGGGGGGATTGGCTAAATGGGTAAGGGGCATTAAGGAATGTACTCCTTGAATCATCGTTGCACTATATGCTAACTAATTTGGATGTAAATTAAAAAAAAATTAAAAATTAAATAAAAAAATAAGTGGATGTTAAATAAGAATAGAATGTGGTTTAGGAAGCAAGTAGATAGTGAGAAGCAGGAAACTGGTCCAGTGGACCAGGCAAGGGGGTGTGGCAATGATGGATGTTATGAACAGTATTTGAAAGCAGAGCCATCAGAACTTCCACACATTCTGGAATATGAGAAAATTGAGAAGCCATGGTTTTGCCACTTTTTTTTGGCCTGATTATCTATATGTATGGTTCATTTTACAGAGACAGAGAACCTAAAGTGAGCTGTGTCTTAATGGTAGAGTGAATTACCAACTGTTTTCTTAAGTAGGGATGGACTGAATAAGGACAGTGTTTTAATTTCCTCATAGTTAAAATATGACTAAGCAGGGTATGCTACAAATTCCTAGGCAGAGATAATCAAAGCAGTCTGTGGTAAGACATTATGTAATATAATATAAATCACACTGGTCTTAACAGTATTCAGAACGTGAGTATGCATGTGCACACACACACAAATATCAAGTCTGTTTTTCACTGGACCCTCTGTGAGGGGTCTTTAGTCACTTACTCCTAACATCCATATGGAGAATTGAAGGACTTAATCACTATTGCTATATGTGATTTAACTCTTTTAAAGAGACAAATTGTGATAAATTACAATAATCAAAATAATTCTGTGGTTATTTGTTATTGATCAGTTTACTGCTATCTCTGATTTACTTTATTGTCTTAGAACTCATAAATGTTCTTACATGTTCTTAAAAGGAAAGGATAGATTTTTCCTACACAGTGAAGAGAATAATCAACAAAACTAAAAGGCAATCATCAAAATGGGAGAAGATATTGTCCAGTGATATATCAGATAAAGGGTTACTTTCCAAAATATATAAAGAACTTATCAAGCTCAACACCCCCCCCAAAAAAAAAAACAAAGAATTCAGTTAAGAAATGGGAAGAAGACATGAATACACATTTTTCCAAAGAAGACATACAGATGGTGAACAGACACATAAAAAGATGCCCAACATCACTCATCGTCAGAGAAATACAAATCAAAACTACAATGAGGTATCACCTCACACCTGTTAGAAGGGCTAAAATTAACAACACAGGAAACAACAGATATTGGTGAGGATGCAGAGAAAGGGGAACCCTCTTAACACTTTTGGTAGGAATGCAAACTGGGGCAGCCACTCTGGAAAACTGTATGGAGATTTTCTCAAAAAGTTAAAAATAGAACTACCCCATGATACAGTAATTGCATTACCAAATATTTACCCAAAGGATACAAAAATACTAATTCGAAGCAGCACATGCACCCCAATGCTTATAGTGACGCTGTCAACAATAGCCAAATTATGTAAAGAGCTCAAATGTCCTATGACTGATGAATGGATAAATACACACACACACACACACACACACACACACACACACACACACACTGGAATATTACTCAACCATCAAAAGAATGAATACTTGCCATCTGCAATTACGTGGGTGAAGCTAGAGGGTATTATGCTAAACGAAGTCAAATACCATATGATTTCACTCATGTGGAATTTAAGAAACAAAACAGATGAACAGGGGAAAGGGGAGATAAAGAGAAAGGGAAGCAAACAATAAGAGACTGTGAACTATAGGGAACAGACTGAAGGTTGCTGGAAGGGAAGTGGGCTGGAGATGGGCTAAATGAGTGACGTGTATTAAGGAGGGCATTTGTTGAGATGAGCACTGAGTGTTGCATATAAGTGAGGAATCACTAAATTCTACTCCTGAAACCAATATTACACTAAATGTCAACTAGAATTTACATAAAAACTTGAAACAATAGCGACTTTCAACCACTGAGACTAACTCTATCATAATCAGTAAAAAATTTCCATGAGTAATTGTGATTACTGAATATCAGTGAGAAGCCCCGCTCTTCTGAAAGGAATTACTTAACCTGTACACTTCTTATCACCCATATGTAAGACAAAAAAGACTTTTTTTCAGATAGACAGTATTTTAAAACATATATCCTTCATTGGCAATTAATAAACTCAGGTTTTTGTTTCTGATACTGAATGGTAGCCTCTTTCTTCAATAATTGAAGTTTCTATCAAGATTACTTTGAAGACTTTCACTTGGAAGCATTCTGTAGGAACGTTGGACTTGCAGATATGATCACTCGACACCTTGGCCCAAATTCAGTTTTTTTACTGCCTGATAAATGTTTCAATAGTAATCTCAGATCTGAATTTATTTAACTGAGCTGTCTTTATTTTGTTACTTTAGGGTTTTTAAACAAATAGTTTTTGACCTTTAGAAAAGGCAAAAATAAATAAATTAAACATAAAAAAACAAACTACTGAAACAGTAAATGATCATTGTGAACAGTTTTGGGAGTCTTCCTTAAGGATAGATTGTAAAATAATTAAAATTGGGGGAGAGGGGAAAGATTAATTAAGAGGAAACTTCAAAAAAGAGAATTCAGGAATATTTCAAGCAGTACTGTAGGGTATACCCAGTATCCAAAGTAAGGAAACTTTGTTCTCTTTTTCATAAATGTACTCAGAAATGAAAAGGAGACTCAGTTGGAAAATTATATTAGAATAGGTAATTGCTAAGTGAGAAGATCTTCATCAAGTAGCTCAATTTTTAATAAACACTAAAAGGTAAAACAAAAGTATCAAAATTGAAAGAAATTTGACATTTTAAATAAAATTACCTACTGTTCTCTGAAAGAATGCTGGATTGATTTATCTGCTGTCCTCTAAGAATTAGAAATCTCTGGATATGGACACCTATAGAGATTACAAGCAGACACCTGTAGAGATTACAAGAAGAAAGGTCATTGACAAACCTAATGTTCACTATTAAGAAACAGGAAGACAGATGTTTAAAAATCTGTAAAATAAGTCACTCTGTAGGAGATCTTAGTCTTAGCCCCTAAGAATTTTGTATACTTCCTCTAAATTCCCAAAGGAAATTTTCCATAAAAATAGATGCACAAAATGCAGCTTTCTGATTGACATGGTTGCTATTCTATCCTACCATTATAATGTCAGTATCAGATCTCCTGAAATGCTAAAACCACTGGTGGAGTGAAGATGTTTGTCAGTGTTAAGTTTTTCATATATCCCTGACTGTATTCAAGACCATTATTGAAAAATACTCCTTTATTCTTTCTGACACAAATAACGGTTTAATAGTTTAGGTAGGTTTAATAGTTTACAAATGGAGCTGCCAGATAAAATGTCCTGAAGGAAGACTGTTAACAGAGGTTCAGATTTTTTGTGTCCCCACAAATTCAAATTAACCTTGATATTCATATCTATACATTGTGAATATCTGGAAAATTAACCAATAAGTAAATATGAATTCCTCAAGGACCCCTCAAGGATCCCTTGCTTATCATAACCTATCTCTTTATCCAAGAGCTAAAATATATTCTTGCCTCAGCACCATTGCTTGCTGAGATAAAGTAAGGAGATCATCTTCAGATTATATAAAATGATTTGTATGTCATTTATATTTATATATTATAGGTATCACATATATATACATATACATATATATAAATATACAGGTATCACATCAGTTCTTAAAAACATGAAATTTTTCACCTTGACCAGATCATCATGCAGAAGAGGCTGCTTTAACAAAAGCCCTTACTTAAAGGGCATCTTATGAAACAGCAAAACAAATCTAGAGAGGAATTCAGATATCTTAATATAGATGAATGGTATCCCAGTTTGAAAAGAAAATACTGGCAATGATCAGGTTGTAAAATCCATGGGAAATGCACCTGGAAAAGCCTGGTAGCATCAGATAATTTCATGGATATTTTCTAAAATTCTCATGAGACAAACTTTAACAACAAGAATAGATTTGATATGATATTAAAGAAATACCACTAGGGAAATTTTTCTAAGTTAACAGATGATATGGCTAGTTCATGCATCAATTATATCTAATATAATTCTGAAAATAATGATAGAGGTGGAACATGGAAATTGCCCAGAGGGACACTTTCAGCATGTCCAAATGGATTTTATACAATGACTTTCTCTGTATTGTGCAAGTGATTATATAATATTTATTATGTTTTTATTTTATGGATAACTTACCTATAGACATCTAAAAGTAATTCTTATGCTTTTTATTTTTCTTTGTCTCAAGGTATCTAAGAGTCGGTCATTATAAATTTGGGATAGGCTCTTGGTGAATATTTTTCTCTATCTATGTTCATGAAGATGACTGTGTCCAAAGAATTGTCACCAAGGGTTAGGAACTTCTTCATTTTATATTGGCAAATTAAGGGACAAATAATCATCCTATATCCACCTGGTAAAAGATCATTTAGAGAACAGAGTTTAGGCCAGGAGGCCTAATAATGTGCCCTTCTAAGTACTCCCCTTTGAATCTGAATCTCCCAGGTACAGAGAGCATTGCTACCCTGAATTATTCACCCAATTATAGGAAGGGAAAAATAGAAAAGATGAAAAAGAGAATGACCAGGCTTAAGTTAATGGAAAGTATACTTATATATGTATGTATGTATATATATGTATACACATGCATATATAAGTATACTTTCCATTAAACATACTTTCCATAGTCCTAAGCATATTTTGGCTTTTAATTTATTAGACAAACTACTTTCTGAGAGCAGCTAAAATGAGGATAAAAAGAACGGTGGAATGTTCCCCCTAAAATCCTTAAGTGTTCCTCCTTTCCATACATTCCCGAGCTAATTCTTTTATTTTAACATTTGATGATGGATTTTATTTTAACATTTAACAGTCAACTCCATATTCTGCATAACAGCATATTGCAGGGTTAATCCTAGAAACAAGCTTGATCTGTTAAAATATAGCCGTTCTGTCAAGAACAGAAGTTTTAGCATTATTTTGAATGTTGACTTATTTTTTTAGAGAGAGAGACACAGAATGGGAGTGGGGGAAGGGCAGAGAGAGAGGGAGATACAGAAGCTGAAGCAGGCTCCAGGCTCTGCACTGTCAGCACAAAGCCCAATATGCAGCTTGAACCCACGAACTATGAGATTATGACCTGAGCCAAAGTCAGACGCTTAACTGACTAAGCTACGCATGCACCCCAGAAGTTTTAGCATTTTTAACATTGCTTGCAGACCTTTGAAATTGGCAGAAAAAATTATACTGAAACTGTATTTTAGAAAAAAGAAAACATTTAGTAACCTGAGGAAATGTTCGCCATATATATTATGTGACATAAGGTATTATAGAAAAATATGTGTATAGTAAGTAAATAGGATTTAAAGTGTGTGCATGTGTATATGTATATGTAGGCCTAGAAAAATAACTAATAATAAATATCAAAACTTCAGTAGTAAATATCCCTGGAAGATAGTAATATAGTTGGCTTTTATTATATTATATATTTCTCTGGATTGCAGTTCCTCCATGACTAGCATATATTGTTTTATAAGTAGAAAATGTAAATAAATGTTATTTAAATATAAGTGTAAAATATGTCATAACGATTCTGAAGTATTTCAGGTTTATAAATTAATACATTTCTTATTTTCAACATTAAAGAACTTATAAAATATTTAATATTTTACGTATTCTACAGCACAAGCAATTTTCAGTTATAGCAAGTGTTTCTTTTATAGTGGAAAATAAAATAGAGGAAGATTTATGCAGTTTTGCAGCAACTTAAATTCTAAAAGAGCAAAATGGAATATATTACCAGTTTATAGTCAGCCAAACTTTAAAACGTATTGTTTAAAAGCTTTATTTTACTCACTTTGTTGTTGAACAGAAATATATATATATATATATATACACACATATATATATACAAATATATGTATACATTTATATTTATATTTATATGTATGGAGTGTTTTACCTTCCTAAGTGATAGACTGAGGAAATATCCGCAGAGTAAAAATTTCTTGTATTAGGAAAGCCTTAAGATTAAAGTCAACTTAATATTTTTGAATGAAAATAAAAATTAGTATGCATGAATATTTCAACAGTATTAGAATATATAATTAAATATAAAAATAAACATTAAAAATTGATCTTTGTTTCTAAATGGCATGATATATATTTTACTAATTTCAAGTATTATCAAATTAATATAAGTTTATAGATTACATAATGACTTGGAAATGTTATCTCCAAATATTTTTCTTTTTTTTTTTATTTTTTTTTTTCAACGTTTTTTTATTTTTGGGACAGAGAGAGACAGAGCATGAACGGGGGAGGGGCAGAGAGAGAGGGAGACACAGAATCAGAAACAGGCTCCAGGCTCTGAGCCATCAGCCCAGAGCCTGACGCGGGGCTCGAACTCACGGACCGCGAGATCGTGACCTGGCTGAAGTTGGACGCTTAACCGACTGCGCCACCCAGGCGCCCCTCTAAATATTTTTCTAAAATACAAATTATTACGGGTGCCTGGGTGGCTCAGTCGGTTGGGCGTCTGACTTAGATTCAGGTCATGATCTCACAGGTTGTGGGTTCAAACCCCACATTGGGTGCTGTGCTGACAGCTCAGAGCTTGGAGCCTGCTTCGGAATCTGTGTCTTCCTCTCTCTGCCCCTTCTCTGCTCGTGTTCTGTCTCTCTCTCTCTCTCTCTCAAAAGTAAACATTGAAAAAAATTAAATACAAATTATTAGTTTTGTGAGAGGAGTTTCAAAATGTGGGTTTTAGATATTTATCTATGTTGTGTGGGTGTAAAACTGAGAGGGAGAAAAAGAGAGCAGCTGGAGAGGTACAGAAAGAAGAAATAATTGTGTGTGTGTGTGTGTGTGTGTGTGTGTGTGTATGTGTGTGTGTGATGGAGAGAGTGGTGATTCTTGTCCAGTGAGTGTGACTGTGCCTGAGTATGAATAAACATGAGTGTTGTGTGCGTGGAAGGCTAAGTGAGAGGGTAGATATGGATATGAATGTGTTATTAACTCCACTGTTTTGTAAAAATTAAATGTGTGGCTAAGTATGAGACACACCTCCTCTTTGAGATTCAAAATATATGCTAATATGAGAGGGTCTTATTAAGTGAATTTGTTTAAAGTTTAGTCCAAACTTACTTGAACAAGGGATATTGGTCTGCATGCAATACCTATCATCATCCTACTGTAGAGGAGCATACTTTTGGGAAACATGGGTACTTGAGTAGGATGTTATATCCATTAGCTGCAAAATATTATTTTCAATTACTCTATTCTGAACAATTTTGTTGAATCAAGATAAAGACTGTAAGTAGTTCTCAGAACAGAAGATTCCCTTTAATGTATATGTTGCTTGTACCAAGTGGAATTCCTGTACTTCTCTGTGAGGCACATTTATGTTTTCCCTGCAAGTCTCACTTCAATTATATAGAACTTCTGACATCTCTGATACTTGTTGGAATCCTTGCGTATCAGCTATCCTGTGATCCCAATATGCCTGTATATTTTTCTAACGTTATCTGTACCATATCCACTGGCATGCGTAGTTACATAGTTCTATGCATATTGATATAATTGTATAGAGCATAATACTTTCCTTGAAGCAGGAACTCATTCTTGTCATGTTTGTATCCCCAGCCACTGAGTATACTGTCTGGAAAACACAAGGCATACAAAATGTGTTTTGAGTGAATGATGAATGAGTGAGCATTTTTCCACAAAACTGCTTACATGGACAGAAAGACTTTATTTTTCACTAAGGTTTCCAAAAAATGAAACTTTGAGTTTTAGTAATTTCAAAATTAAAAAAAAAACACTAGTTGTCACAATATGCCCATATCATAAATCAGAAGAGTCAACATTCAATCATAAACTTTGGGATAGTAGATATAATCTTGGATAGAGGCAAATAAGACAAATAATGAATTCCAAGGTGTCGGGTAAGATTGCATTCATTCTAAGCAGAAACTTTACAGTCATAGAGAGAACAGCTAATTGAATCTTTGCCAAAAGGGTTGGATTCTATTAATGATTTAGTAACTTATTTGCTTTATACTGTGAGCAAATTTTTTATCTCTCACACTTTCATTTTTCCTGTCTGTTAAAACAAGTAAAATATCAGTGCCTACTACATAAGTTCGATCTGTGTGAAATAAATGTATGTGTATGTGCCACTTTTTATAGTTGTGTTGCATGTAAACCATTTTTATTTCTATGTTTTATTTAACTGTATTTTATTTCTTCAATTTTAAGTTTCTATTAATAAACATAATATTGCAAAGAATGGAGGGAAATTCTTCAACATGAAAAAGAATATCTACAAAAAAATCTACAACTAATATCATGCTTAATGATAAGAAACTAGAAGCTTTCTCTCTGTGATCATGAACAAAGCAAGAATATTCCTCTCACCTCTCCTTTCAACATTGTACTCTAGAAGTTCTAATTAATGCAGTAAAACAATAAAAATAAATAAAAGCTATACAGATTGGTGAGGAAGAAATGAAATTGTTTTTGTTTGCAGATTGCATGACATAGGAGAAAAACCAGATGACTTTGAGAATGGTGATTGCCTTATTACATAAAACAGCAAAGAAATGATACACGACAGAAATAATTGATAAGGTGGACTTCACAAAATTCTTAAGTGTCTATTCTGTAAAAGAGGATGCCAATAAAATTAGAAAAAAAAAGCCACAGAATATATTGACAAAAGACACATCAGATCAAGGACTGTTATCCAAAATATGCAAAGAACCCTTAAAACCCAACAATAAGAAAACAACCTTATCAAAATATGGACCAGAGACCTTAACAGGTGATATTCAGGTGATGTTGTACCTCACGTGTCATCAGGAAAAAGCAAAGCAGTGAGCTACCCCTGTCCACCTGTTAGAATGCCCCAAATCTGGAACACTGACACCAAATCCTAGTGAGAGTGTGAAGCAACAGGAACTCTAATTACTGGTGGGGATGCAAAATGGTGCAGGCACTTTAGAAAATATTTTGGCAAATTTCTTATAAAACTAAACATACTCTTACCATATGATACAGCAGTTGCATTCCTTGGTATTTACCCAATGGGGTTGAGAACTTATATCCAAATAAAAACTGCGCTTGGATGTTTATAGTAGCTTTTCTCATAATTGCCCCAAATCAGAAGCAACCAAGATGACCTTTAGCAGGTGAACAGATAAGCAATAGTAGTATATTCAGACAATGGAATATTATTCAGCACCAGAAAGAAATGGGCTTTCAAGCCCTAAAAAAGACATGGAAGAATTTTGAATGCCTGTTACTGAGTGAAATAATCCAAGCTGGAAAGACTACATATATTTGATTCCAACTATATGACACTCTGGAAAAGGCAAAATTACCAGTGTTGGGTTGGGGCAAGGGAGAGGGATGAATAGGGGAAACACAGAGGATTTTTAGGACAGTGAAAATCTCTTTATGACGCTATAATGATGGATATATGTCATTATATATTTGACCAAATTCATAAAATGTACAACATCAAGAGTGAACATTAATGCAAATTATCAACTTTGGTTATATTATGTCAATGTAGGTTCATTAATTGTAATAGATGTATTGCTCTGTTCAGTATTATTGGTAATGAGGTCGTCTATACATGTGTAGACCAGGAGATATATAGGCAATATCTGTACCTTCCCCACAATTTTTCTGTGAAGCTGTTCTAAAAACATAATACCACAAATGTGTGGTAGTAAGTGTTTTCCAATTTCTAGATATGATTTATAGGCTCAATGATATGGGACCAAGTGTGTTGCTGATCACTGCATCTTTATAGTCTCCAAACACCAGTTATTACTGAGCATTATTAAGAAGTGTAAGTGAGGGTCAAAAAGATTTTCCTTTTTCACTATGTGCTGATGTAGCTTTGAATAAGAACATATTTATGAAAATGGATTAATGAGACTTATTGAAGCTTGGAAACATATCTTCTGGGAAGTTCCTTTGACTCAAATTTTAGTTTTGATATTTCTCAGAGTGTAATCTTAATCACTAAGTAGTTACTCATATTAACCTCACAGAGATAATTTAGGTCCAAAATTAGAAACTATTTTGGGCAACTTCTTTATAAAGAATATATAGTATGTTTGTAAACTCATAATGCCAATTACAAAAGGTGTGGGGTGAGTTCTGTGAATTCTGACTAAATATCAGGATTTTCTGAGAGGAATAAAAGGATTTGTTTAGAGTCTATACAAACATGGACTATATATACATATTCTATTCATAGAATATTAGGTGCAACTATAATAGCATGTTATATAACACTCAATATATGGGAACCTTATGACTCTATGACCTTATGATTCAAGGAGACATGAGTTAAACTATAAGTTTGTATAGCTTGGCCATATGAAGAGGTTGCTAATCCGTATTGCATTAGTCAAAGAAATATGTTTTGTTTTTGCCCTTAGCCTTGGCATTGAGATCTTCAGTACAAAGCGTGTCCTTTAACCTTCTAATCTGATTACCTTCTTGTTTTTCACAACAAAGCATACACTCACTAAGAAAATAGACATTTTGTGTAAAATAGCTTACTTATGGATTTCCTACCTATACTTAATTTAACTAAAATATTTGAATATTATTATGAACACGATCCTTCATTCTACAGAACTAGTTTTTTTTTTCCCTTTTAATTTCTTATTTAAAAAAAAAACCAAATCACCTCTCCACTCCCCACCCCCTTGTCCCACCCCACCACACACAAAGAGCATAACAAAATCTGAAAACACTTGGGATAGAAGAGAGTATGTTACAGCTGGAAGTTTGTTGAAACTGTGTACTGGGGCAGATAAAACTTCCTATTGCTTGAAAGAATGCAATAGCTTATGTGAAAAGACAGAACCATAAAATATACTTGATGACAACTTTCAAGTTAGCAATTGCAAGAGGTACACATTCTATTAGAATTCTCATCGGTGGAGGAAGCTTATTGCAGAATTAACAGAACATCTTCAATCAGAGCTTTAGTTTGGGCTTTTTAAGTAAATATGATTATATCAACACTCTTCAGACACAGATATATTGATACAGATACGTATTGACGTACTGATATTTGAGGTGTGGGTATTGCTTAGGATATCTTGGTTCCAAATATATAGAAGCAAAAATGTCTTACATGGAAAATGATGAAGTGGTAAACATAATATCTTAGGCATTAAACTTGAGGGTTTGTCCTTAAGCCATTAATTAATGGCAGACTAAGATACATTCTCTCATCTTGACACTCTATGCTTGGGTGTCCTCTCTCTTGACAGGTGGAATGGGTTTGATTATACATTGAAATCAATATGGAATTCATTTGCTTATGGAGGACTGCTACCACTTTTAACTTCTGTTTCTCTTTCTCTTTTCTCTGTCAGAAGGTTAGGGAGATTTGAAAGGAATTTGGTCAATCAGGTCAAACCTCCAGCTGAGAAAATCACTGATTGTGTGACTTTCCTAAACAGATGCCTGTCTCAGGCCCTGTCAGTGCTGCTGTGTTTGGAACACTTCTGAGCATGTTGTGTATGCAGATCTTTTTCAACCATGAGAAGCTCAGTGTTGTTTTTACTTGGCAAATTCTCTTCTCCTCCGCACAGAGTACATGGGAACATGATACATATTCATACTGGACTAGTTTCGGTGCCTGAGTGGCTGCGGTACTGTGTTAATGGAGAGCCCAAAGAGCTGTAGATTGAGCAGCGTTCATCACAGCAGCAAGTTCAAGGTTGCTTTTTTCTTTCCTTTTGCCTACCTGATGTTGTTGTGAAAGCTCTGTATGGTATAGTCAGCATGATCAAACATCTTTTCTCCTTGGAGAGAAAAACTTGGAGGGACTTCATAACTCATCTATACTTTCTGATTAATCACCATTTCATAGGTGGCAAATGCCCTCAACATGACCGTATCTTCAGTGGTTGATCTAGAGGCATGCAGTCTCATCGTGCTCCTCCCATTTTGCATCCTCCTTCCTCAGAATGTGATTTAGTTATTATTACTAATTAACCTCTGAAATGCCCAATGGTGATGTCTTCAAAAAGAGGCCAACTGGGGCGCCTGGGTGGCTTAGTCAGTTAAGCGTCTGACTTGGGCTCAGGTCATGATCTCGTGGTCCGTGAGTTCAAGCCCCGCATCGGGCTCTGTGCTGACCGCTCAGAGCCTGGAACCTGTTTCGGATTCTGTGTCTCCCTCTGTCTCTAACCCTCCCCCGTTCATGCTCTGTCTCTCTCTGTCTCAAAAATAAATAAACATTAAAAAAATTTTTTAAAATAAAATAAATAAAAAGAGGCCAACAAGCAAATTTCTCTAAAAATTACATTTGAGAGGATCTGAGAAGAAATCTTAATTTCATAAAAACATACCAAGGAATTTATACAGTTGGATAAAATTTGAGTTACTCCTTAATTATGGGCAGTAAATTTCATCTGTTACTCACCATAACAGATGAAAAGACTTGAAGTAGTTTTTTAGTACAGTAGAAGATAGGTATGCTTAAAAATATAACAGGAAAATGAAAATACTTTGAGTATTTAAGGTTAATATTCTGAATTGAGAGTAACATTAAATTTTATATTATTACTGACTTTATTGTTGTTTTGGAGTCTGTAAATACCCATATAACTAAACAAAATGATCAGTTTTGTATTATTTGATTCCCAGTGCAGTAAAAAACAAATACCATAAGGAGAGTGACAATTATGTTAACTCTTCCATAAATCTAGGTTACTCAAGATTTAAACCACTGTAGGGAAAAACCACTACAAACATATTAAGGCTCAAGGAGAACAAATCCCAAGGGTTAGTTCCCACTAGGAAGAATAAAAATGTGCAGTGGGTTCTGGGAAGTTCAATTATAGCAACAGACAACAAGAGGTTTTCAGCCAATTTGAACCTAATTCAGTATGTTCTGGAGGAAAAAGGCAGTTGCACAGATAACATCAGTTTGAAACTGAAAGTTGTTGCCTTAGGAGAGACACTAACAAATGGGCTTTATCATTTGAGCTCCAAGGAAAGAAAGAGGATAGTGATAAAGAGAGAAACAAAGAAAGGGAGAAAATTATGTTCTATCATGCTCATATTCTACAGTTAATACAGTAAGTGTGAACTACTTGGATAATTTAATGAGCAATTGATATGTTTCAATTATTACAAATGAAAAGCAATAAAAATAAATCAAAGGCATTAGAAAAAGTCTCAGGAATATCACAAAATAATAAAAATAAAGTAAGATATGTATTCTAAAACAATGAAGTAAGTGTCTGCTAATCAGTATCATGGCAGTTCCTTGTTCAGTTGTATTTATGTTCATATCCTATGTGTTGCGTGTCTCTGCTATGTCTCCTTTTCCTAAAATTGCCCCAGATTTGTGATTGTAGACATACAGGTTCCGAAGCAATATATAATAAAAAAAGAAAGAAAGAAAGATACTCTATCAGAGCAAATATAAAAAAAAATAGTGGGATGCTGCAGAAAAATGAAATTTTAATATTTATCATGCCATAAGCTCCAAATAGTTTTAACTTTTCCAAATATGCCTTAAATGATATCAATATTATGAAAAAAATACCACTTTTTAATTGTTTGTTAAGTTGAATATTTTACTTTTTTGACCAACAAAAAAAGGCAGTTTCAGAAGATTTATTCTAATACCATTTTAGTAATTCTATTCTACACAATGAGATGAGTAAGTACATAGCAGTTTCTAATCTTTGAGCTGTTGTTTCAATGTTTTTGAAATAAGTTCACTAGTATGCATGGACATCTCTAATACCTAGAGAAATCTTAGAAACTTCTTAGGTACACATATTGATAAATATCTGCCTTGATCTAAAACTATATGTTCACCTGCTTGAAAAACATAAAAAGATTTGCCGTTTCAAAGAAATGATAAAACATGTTGTATTTTCTGAGAAAAAAGTCAGAGTATTTATAAAAAGTTATTACAATAAAAATATTATATGGATTAATAAGATTTTTCACTATATATATTTAAATGCCCTATCTTCCATGAAAATAAGACCATATCCTTAATTAAAATGATATTTCTGAATTATAAAGTTTTAAAATGTAAAACAGTGTTTATCAACAGGGACACAGGAAAATTACAATTCAATTTTCATACTTCTATAGAAAGCCTAGGGAAAAGTAACCTTCCATATCATGTTACCCTTCTGAATATATTACATGAAACCATGATCACAAAGTCTCATATCATTAGTTACTTTAGGGCAGAAGCTTTTTCTTATGCTTAACCCCTGCTGCCTAGCACAGTAAATCCTATTAGTTATTGGTAACTGTCAAAACAAAATAATGGATATTTCCAGTATCCAAAGAAATAGCCTGGATTTTTTAACTTTTATGTGATAAAATATGAAAACTTCATACTTTGAGGAAGTTTCACTCCTACTCTATAGGATATAGAAAGCCACTGTGAATTATTGCTCCTTTCTAACCAATAAGAAAATCCAGATAATCTACAATATCATAAATTACATTGAACTTCAGCCAAATGAAGTCACAACAAAATCAAGTAAACTAAATCCCAAAGGGACAAATTACTCAGAGGAGAGTTAGAACATACAGACTGCTTTATCTTTGGCAGAGAGTGAGAGGGAGAATAAAATCAGTTAAGGCAAAAACAGCTAATGTTTAAATAAAGTCCAAAAGGTCAAATGTGATCAATTTAGGGCAAGGATTCTCAATTCAGGGGAATGGTGCCCTTCAAGGGACATTGGGCAATGTCTGAACACATCTTTAGTTATCACAACTGTTGTGGGGTGTGAGGGCACGCCCTTGTGTAATCACTTCGCACTCCCCCTTGAGTGTGGGTGGGACTTTTGACTTGTTTCTAACAAAAACTATGGCAAAGGTGATCTGATGTCACTCCCCTGATTGTGTTTCATCCCATAAGACTGAATATTATCCATGGAGTGAAGGTCTTTTTCTCTACCTTGCTGGCTTTAAAGAAGCAAGCCTCTGTGATGTAAACAGCATATCAATGGGGCCATGTAGCTGGGAACTGTAGGTGGTCTCTGAAACCTGAGGGTCTCACAAATTGTAAGGGACTAAGTCTGTCAATAGCTATGTGAGCTTGGAAGAGAACCCTGAGCACCAGCCAACATCTTGACTGCTTCCTTCTGAGACTCTGAGCAGAGGACCCAGCTAAGCATACCTAGATTTCTGACCCACAGAAACTGAGACAGTAAACTTATGTATTAGTTTAAGCTCCAACATTTATCATGATTTGTTATGCAGTAATAGAAAAGTAATATAGAGTACTACTGGCATCTAGTGGGTAGAGATCAGGGACTTTGTTAAACATCCTAAAATGCACAGGATTGCCCACTACAACAAAGAATTATCTGGCTCCATGTGTCAATAATGCCAAGATTTAAAAAATGTGGACCAGGACAAAATCCACTCCCACAGCACCACCTCTGCCTTACAGATACTTTCTTGTAGTGAGGAGCTACGAGAATGGAACAGATGACAGCTGCTTTCCCTATACCCTTCATTTTGAATCAAAAACCTTAAACTGACGGGGAAGGGGCAGCAAACCCTTACTAGCCTTTGGCCATAAAAAATTCTCTGCTTCAGGGAGAAGGGCAAAAACAAAAATATATGAGAGATACAGAAAATATGCCTTCCCCCAGGACTCAGGCACTGCTCATGGGAGAGGCTTACAGTGAGAGAGGTGGGTACAAAATCCTCGGGCTCCAGATTCTGCCCCAATTCAAAGGCGAAATCTTTTAATACCAGGAAGGGACAAAAAGCTCTCTCCTGCCCAGAAGCCATCACAGAAAACAGGCAGTTGCTTGAGAGGAAGATGTGGAAGACATTGTCCACTGCCCAAGTTCAGAGGATCTAAGATTGAGGTTTGTGGTAAGCTGTATAATAGCCCCACAAAGGTATCCACATCCTAATTCCAGGAACCTGTGACTATCTTACTGGCAAAAGAGACCTTTCGATGGCAAGATTATTCTGGATTATCCCAATTGAGTCCAATGTAATGGCAAATGTCTGGAGGAGGGAGACAGGAGGGTTGAAGTAGGACAGGTGATATTTTGATGGAAGTAGAACCAAGGAAGGGCCTACAAGCCAAGGAATGCAGATGTCTCCAGATGCTAGCAAATACAAGCAAATGAATTCTTCCCTAAAGACTCCAGAAAGAGCCGGCCCCACTGACCCCTTACTTCAGCTCAGCAATATGAAGTTTAGACTCTAAAACTCCAGAATTGCAATAAAAAATGTGCAATGTTTGGGGGGCACTAAGCTTGGTATAATGTGTTATATCAACATAGGAAACTAAAACAGAGTTGGAGCAGAAGATCCCAGGGGCTCCTTGGTGGCTCAGTCATTTAAGCATCCAACTCTTGGTTTCAGCTCATGTCATGATCTCATGGTTCCTGAGATTGAACCCCGCATCAGGCTCTGCACTGACAGCACAGAGCCTGCTTGGGATTCTGTCTCTCTCCCTCTCTCTTTGCCCCTCCCCTGCCCTCTCTCTCTCTCTCTCTTTCTCTCTCTCTCAAAATAAACTGAAGAGAAGAAGAAGAAGAAGAAGAAGAAGAAGAAGAAGAAGAAGAAGAAAAGAAGAAGAAGAAGAAGAAGAAGAAGAAGAAGAAGAAGAAGAAGAAGAAGAAGAAGAAGAGAGGGGAGGAGGGGGAGAGGGGGAGGAGGAGGAGGAGGAGGAGGAGGAGGAGGAGGAGGAGGAGGAAGAGAGCCAAGAAACTTCACCTGCCCCATCACAAGAGTAGTAGGGAGTAGACTTTTTGTGACAGAAGTATTTCAGAGACTGTTAAGAGTTGAAGCCGGAGAACACTAAGTAAAACACCAGCCCCAGGCTCCACACTAACCATTAGGTAACAACAGGAAGGAAGTTCATGGGTATTATGATTCCTACATCTTTGCATGTATAAACATCCCTGGACTGGGAGCATGACTGTTGGGTTGCAGTTCCTTTCATCTAGTAAGCAATAAATATTATTCAGGAGACAAGCTTAGTAAACAAAATCTCTCTGTCCTCTTTTCTTTATTGAGTTAAAATGATTTTTAATGTTGAAATTCAGTCTCTCCACATCATTGCTCATATTGAAATAATCTTGGATTTATTTCCAAAATTTTATTGTAATGTCAATATACTCAACCCCAAGTATTTAGAGTATCTATAAATACTATAAAGTAATCAGCTTCAGCAAGATAAAAATATGATTGAGACATGAAATTATCTTTCCTAAATGCCAAAAGTAGAAAAGAAGGACAGTTGATTATTTAATTTATTTGCCTATGGATTTTACAAGCATCTTTATAGTATATAAATTCTAAATTCATATTTCCCTTTCATTATAATATACATTTCAAATATTGTTTTAGAAAGAAATCCTTTTCTTGTGTATTTACTTCTCTGGAGTTAATGTTAGAATTTCTTTTAAGTTTTAACGCATTAAATTATTTTGCAAAAAAATTTCTCTGGGAAATTGATCTTTGAATTTACTGTTTTTTTTTATGTATCTTACTATTTTTCTTCATTTGCTTCATTGATATGTTGTTAATTTGTAAGCAAAAAGCGTTGATGCTATGTAGTTTTAACTATTAATATAATTTAGCTCAACTCTTGCATTGTGCAGAAAATGAAAAATAGAAACCAAAATAATAAAGTGGTTTGCCCTTTATTATATAGCTGGTCAGCAAATGAGTCTACATTTCTTGCTCACAGTCATCTTTTTTCTGCAGCATCATGTTGCTGTAATTTAGCATTTTATTTATTTTTTTAGTGTTTATTTTGAGAGAGAGAGAGAGAAAGAATTCACATTCACAAGTGGGGTAAAGACAGAGAGAGAGGGAGAGAGAGAATCTCAAGCAGGCTCCAGCTGTTAGCACAGAGCCCGACATGGGGCTTGGACGCACAAACTGAGATCATGACCTGAGCTGAAATCAAAAGTTGGAGGCTTAGCTGATTGAGCCAGCCAGGTGCCAATAATTTAGAATTTTAATTCTGTAATTATGGTGAAGTCATTTTAGGTGTTAAAACTTCTAAATATGTATTTTTATATCATCCAATCCATAATGAAGGTACCTATTTGATGGCTACTCTAAGTGTAGTTACCCAGATACTCTGAATTTATAGCACAACACACATGAAATCCATAAACTTCAGTATTGCAACAATAGATGGAGAAAACTTTAATTCAGAAGAAAATATGTAGCAGAATGGTATAGAAATGTAGAATGGTTGGCTTGCAATATTATAACACAGGAAATCATTTTATAAGCACATTTTCCCAGTGTAACACTTAAAAAAAATTGGTTATTTATAGTAAGTGTTTAACAGAATCCTGCTGTGAGAACATGAACCATTGATATTATTTATATTCATTCTGGCTATTCATGCTGTCTTACAATTAGCTTGTACATGGGTTTAAAATTGTTGCAATAATTGAACTGAGAGTAGGAGTTCACGGAGTCCTTCATGATCATGAAAAAGCTTTATCTGTAATCCCAATTATAGGGTGATGACATCATTGAGATAATGAAAAATAAGTCACTACTAAAGATACATAATGATAATTCTGATTAAAAACAAATGTGCCCAATAAAAATTTTGAAAGATTGCTTTATCTTCATTAAAGCATCTTTGCATTGAGTGGCAATGTTTTGTTTATTGTGGGAATTTCAGTGATTAAATAGTCACTTGGATTTGTGTTATTTACAGTGTTAGTAACTGTTAACAATTCAAATGATTTAATAAATCTCAAAATCTGCTATGGTTTGGATGATCAATGGTAAGCCCATTATCCCTTAATCAAATCTGATTCTGGGCATAATAACAATTAAAATGTAAGTGCTATTAATTTCTTTAAAGCAATTGCTATTTTAGAGGTCTCTTTAACAATGAAACAAGTCATCATTCAGTGTTTTTATAAGAAGAGAGTTTTAAATTCTGTTTTGAGAAGAAGAAATCAAGTGAGCTTATGTAATAGGTAACAATTGTTATATTTGACTAAAGAAATGCATTGTTTTTGGCTCAAGGCCTCTAGAAAAGGAAGGTTTTTTGAATCGTGTGTGTGTGTGTGTGTGTGTGTGTGTGTGTGTGTGTGTGTGTGCGCACGTGTGTATTTAAGAACTGACGGGCTTTCTGCTCCTACTCATCAAGCCTGTGTGCCTTTCTCCAAAATTCAACAGTCCATACATAAGTGCATGTTAGCACAACTACAAAAATAAAAGCATTAAAATAGTGATTGTCGTACATGCATTATTATATTTTAATAATTTTCTTATGAGTGACACCTATACCAATTTATATGGCTGAAATAAAAATGATGATGAATGGAAATTGAATGAAACTAAAGTTATTACCCAAATATCTTAAAAGATAAATAAACAATATTTAGAAAATCTGTAGCTTAAAAATAATAAAGTTCATGAACTCACATTTGAGGTCATTAAGAAAATATGATGGTAGAAAAATAAAATTTCCATTATGATTAGTCTATTCTTTCTCTAGTATTACAACTTTATGTTTAGGGTTAGAGGTGTGTGTGTGTGTGTGTGTGTGTGTGTGTGTATTTATGTAACATTATAAATGTATATTATGTAGCACTTATATGTGTATATTATAAATATTATTTTAATAGACTGATACTCAGTAGGGCTGGTATGGGAGCCTTAGAAGTATAGTTAGCAGAAAGGAGAGCATGAAGAAGGGAACTGAGTTCAGAATTCCCAGGACTAGCATACTGAATGTTTTCTTAATCCTTATAGTCCAACATGACTAACAAATCCAACTTAATTTGGGTAAGGTAAATAAACCCACACACACACACACACACACACACACACACACACACAGAGTTTCTCAGTTTCGGTCTCAGCACTAATAATATTTTGTTTCAGATAATTATAGATAGATATAGATATATATGTTGTATATATTTCATTAAATAGAAAGATAAATGAAATTTTAATATAAATGATCTTTGGATAGTAAGGTTACAACCATTTTTTCCAAATGTTTCTTTCTATTTGCCCTCAAGTTTATTATACTGAATATTTGTCACTTTCATAATAGTATATTTAATAACTTTGGATGTGTTTGCATATCTTTTCATATATATTTATACACAATATCTGAATATTTTTATTTACAGTTAGAGTGATGTGAAATCTTTTAATCTTACTCTTATTTTATTGTAGTGGTATAAAACTGAAGATTCAACTAATAAAGGCAAATTTTAAAAATCATGCTAGTGAAGAGTATTTCCATATCAGTGTTAATATTTTTTAAATGTTTATTTATTTTTGAGAGAGAGCAAGCGTGCGTGCAAGCGTTGGGGGTGTGGTCATGCAGAGAAATGGAGTGAGAGAGGGAGAGAGAGAGAGAGAGAGAGAATCCCAAGCAGGCTCCATGCTGTGAGCACAGAGTCCCAAGCGGGGCTCACACTCACAAACTGTGAGATTCTGACCTGAGTGTAAACCCAGAGTAAAATGCTTAACCGACTGAGACAGTGTTAATATTTTTACTGAAGCATGTGCGCGCGCACACACACACATTAGTTACATTGAATAAAAGATGTCCATATTGTGCATTGCAATATTCAGAATTAAACTATTTAAGAAAGTTTACAATTACTAAAAAGTAGATTTTTTATAGATGAATTAATGTTTTGTATTACCTTACATTGCCTGTATTGTTTTGAATCCAAATTGATTGATTTAAATAATGTACATTCTAACTTGAATATTGCGAGGTGATAATTTGTTTTTTCTAACTTCAGCACTGACACCATTTACTTTGATGTTTTTACAATAATTGGAAATAAAACATGTACATTCAAAAATAAATTAAAAATAAAAAACATTTTATTGCCAAAAATAGTAAATAGATTAATTGTGTATCTTTAATTTGACAGATAATGAAATAGTATCCAGCTTTCCCATATCAGTGAAAAATGAGTACATTCATTGCAATTTCTTTTGACATTGGGAAGTTCTGTCTAACACTTGAGGCTCATTGACTCTGCTCCAGGCATTGTTCTTAGTGCTTTCATTTATTAAGTTCTTTAGTTCCCTTTACCTCTCTAGGAGGTAGGACTATTCTTATCTCCATTCTACAAATAGGAAAACTGTGCCATAGGCACTAACGTTAGTCATTGGAGTCATTTGGTCATTCAGACCAGATAGTTCTATTCCAGACTGGATGTTTTTAGTAAGTGCAGTTGTATTTTAATATTCAATTGTATGTTAATATTCAATAAATGTTTCCAGTGTGTCTCCAGTTTTTAAAAGTAAATTCAAGGAACTTTTAGATACACTCATAATGTTGTATTTGTTTAAACTGATATTAGGCTATTCAGTATGTGATTATTATTTTGCCTTTGGCAAAATATCAAAGTATAGGAATCTATCTTTGATGATTAGCTTTATCCATATTCAAAGAAATTTTGGATCTTTCATGTTCAACATAAACTTTTGATGCAAGATCTATGTTCTTGGACGTGACTCTGCCTGTTTTCCCGCATAGCCTGGCCTCTCCCTATATCTTTCTTGATAAACTAACCCACATCCCACATCTTGCCTAAAATTTGGCCTAAATTTTGGCCAAAATCCCAGAAGCTAGTCTTGCCCTCCTCCACTGTTTTATGTTTTCATTGATCCATTTTCTGCACTAACTTGCAAAGTTAACAGGTTAAAGTAACATGCTCTTGAACAATCTTACCATTTAGAGTTCAGTTGACCTGTATATTTGACTTTTTTTAAAAATAGTGGGCCTAATGATATTCACCATACCTATTCATATGAGTTGTAGCTCATATCAGGATTTACCTATAATAGTCCTTTGACATATGTGAGTTGCTAATCACTTTAAATGATTACTTTGAACTAACTTAACTTTTAATACCTTGTCAATATTATGAACATGTACATTTTTCGTATGTCCTAGTTCCTGGTTAAAGCCCCTCAACATTAATTGTCTTCATGTTACCTGACACCTATTATTGCCATGATGTTTTGACTTCGCTAAGAAGGTAATAACTTACTTGTGATATTTTGAGGGCTAAGAAAGACCTGCTGAGTTGAATTTGGAAAAAACAGAATTGTTTTACAACAATTTGTAAAAAAATATTACTGGATCTAATTTCAAAAATGAGCCCACCGTGTGATAGAGCACTTACAATTTTTCTTAGATAGAATAATTACATGTTTATTATAATATATGTATGCTATATATAATATATGGAGTATAATATGTATACACACATTAATATGTATATATACACAATACATTCACATGCATGGCTTACTGATATAAACTTTTCATCTGGCATCATTGCTAAAGAGCTGAAAATTTATTTTTTTTTTTAATTTTTTTTCAACGTTTTTTTTTTATTTATTTTTGGGACAGAGAGAAACAGAGCATGAACGGGGGAGGGGCAGAGAGAGAGGGAGACACAGAATCCGAAACAGGCTCCAGGCTCTGAGCCATCAGCCCAGAGCCTGACGCGGGGCTCGAACTCACGGACCGCGAGATCGTGACCTGGCTGAAGTCGGACGCTTAACTGCCTGCGCCACCCAGGCGCCCCAAGAGCTGAAAATTTATTAAAATCAGTAAGAATCTTTTACATTTTCTAAGTAAATATTATAATCTGTGAAAATAATTATGTTGTTCCTTTCAAATTCTTAAAACATTTAATTGTTTTTCTTGCTTTATTGAGCCAGGTGGAATATCCACAACGGTGCTGAACATAAATCATTGTAGGTAACATATTTTTCCTCTATCAAAGAGAAAAAAATTCATTATTTTATCATTAAATATAGTTTGCCATGGGTTATCAGATTAAAATACCCTTATATTTTGGGGTGCCTGGATGGCTCAGTCGGTTAAGAATCCAACTCTTGATTTGGGTGTAGGTCATGATCTCTCAGTTCACGGTTCGTAGGTAGGTAGGTTCTAGACCCACCTCTGCGCTATCAGTGCCTCTGCCCCTCCCCTGCTTGTGCTCTTTCTCTCTCAAAATAAATAAATAAACTTAAAGGAAATAAAGTAACTTATATTTCTCATTTGCTTGAAAAAACTTATGATAAGTAGACTTGATTTTTGTAAGTTACTTTTTGTATATCTCTTGAGATAGTCATGTGATTTATGTCCTTGTGTTATCATGGTGGATATTAATTGATTAATCAATATCAATTCCTCTACAGCTAGATGGTGGTGTATTATCTTTGAACATACTGGTGATTCACTTCGTTAATGTTTTGTTAATGATTTTTGTTTCAATGCCTGAGAGTAGAAAAGGCCTGTAACATTTATGTCAAGATGACCTTATAATTTGTGATGAAGAGTGTTTTCTCATTTTCTAATCTCCAACAATTTTTATAAGACAGTATTTCTTTTTCTTAAATGTTTAGAATCTACCACTGAACCACTGAGCTGTCAATTTCTTTGTGGAGAAGATTTCAATTTACTTAATAGATAAGCAATTTAAATTTTCTTTTTTTTGATCTGTTTAAAAAATTTCATTTTTCCAGAAAAAGTTTCATTCCAACTATTTTTTTCAAATATATTTCCCAATGTTTGTCAAACTGAACTCATTTTATTTTCAATGTTAAAAATATGAAAGAGCTGTTCTCTTAATTTATGACATTGATCCTTGGTGCCACTTGTTAATTACTTTAAATGTTAATCTGTTTAATTAACAATTTGTTATTTTTATTTTTTTATTCCCTAAAGAAAATATTATTTTTCCTTTTTTCCTGATACTGTCTTTTTTCAATTTTATGCATTTTTTACATGCTGTAGGACCGCACTGTTTTTTTTTAAATATGAAATTTATTGTCAAATTGGTTTCCATACAACACCCAGTGCTCATCCCAACAGGTGCCCTCCTCAATGCCCATCAGCCACCCTCCCCTCCCTCCCACCACCCATCAACCCTCAGTTTATTCTCAGTTTTTAAGAGTCTATTATGGTTTGGCTCCCTATAGATGCTGTAGAGGATGTGGAGAAACGGGAACCCTCTTGCACTGTTGGTGGGAATGCAAACTGTTGCAGCCACTCTGGAAAACAGTGTGGAGGTTCATCAAAAAATTAAAAATAGATCTACCCTATGCATTTCTTTTTTATGTATTTTACTTTTAGAGAGAGAGAGAGATAGAGCGCATGCATGAGCAGGGTAGAAGCAGAAGGGGGGGGGAGAGAGAGAGAGAGAGAGAGAGAGAGAATTCCAAGCAGGCTCTATGCTCAGTGCAGACCCTCATATGGGACTCGATCCCTTGACCCTGGGATCACGACCTGAGCTGAAATCAACCTACTGAGCCACACTGATGCCCTTTATGCATTTATTTCTAATTTTTATTATGTCACCTTTGAACCATGTATGATTTGAAAGAAATGCTTTAATTTTGGAATATATTTTTATTTTCTACTTATATTATTGTTCTAATATAATCTTATTATGAATAGAGATCTTATTAACTCGAACTTCATTTCTTTGAAAACTATTGAGATTTGCTTTATCCCCTGCAGGTGGCCAATTTAGTTATTGTTCCACTTGAATGAGTATTGTTCAGTCGATGGGTTTTAGTGGAATATATCTTGATTTGTTGTATATGTTGGCAAAATATCCACTATCCTTCCTATCTGCCTATACCGTTAATTTCTAAGAGATGTCTGTGAAACTTTATCATGATTATGCATTTGTCTATTGTTATAACTCCATCAGCCTTTGCTTCATATATTTTAAGGATATGCTATTAGGGGCAAACAAATTTGTACAATTAATCTTCCAGGATTATAAATCTCAATTATGTTTCTGAAATGGCCTCCTTTTTAATGGTATTTTTTTCTGTCTGTCAAGTATTGATGTAACTACACAATTTTTATTAGTGTTTACATGGTATTTCTTTTCACATCATTTTTTATCTCAAACTTTTTGGATTCTTATATAAAAGAAATATTTTAAGCTACATGTATATAGGCTTATTTTTTTATCAATCTGACAATCTTTGTTCATATTTTGAACAGTTTATGACTGAATATTTATTATCTATGGTTTAAATATAGCATCCTATGGCTTGTTGTTGTTTTTATTTGGCCCTCTAGTTATATGATCTCATATTTCTCCATCTGTGCATGCAATTCAGTTGATTATATTTTATTATTCCACTTTGAATTATTAGTTTGGGTACAAGAAAGACTACAATTCTGATCTTTCTATCCTGCCAACATTGCATTAAAGTTTGTGACTGTGTGTGTGTGTGTGTGTGTGTGTGTGTGTGTGTTTGTTTGTGTGAATGTGTATGTATATGTTTTAGAAAAAATGAGTTGTGTAGTATTAGGCTGACCAATAGAGTCTCCTAATGCATTTTAGAGAGTCTAAAATGAAAAAAATGTTTCGTTATTTTCTCTGAAGTTCTAGGGAATTAGACACCCTTCATGTGCTTCCTGTCCCATTAGATGATTGGAGCCTTAGGTTGAGAATATTAGATGAGAGCTGTAACAATGACAAAGCTGAAAAAATCCTAACGAATGTCAGCATGCCTTTCATACCAAAATGAAAGGTTTGGAAAATATAATACCTTCCTACAGGTCTAAAATTTTTGTTTATATGATTTATACCAGTGTTTCTCAAAGAGTGTCCCTGCATCATCTGGGGCCTTTTTAGAAATACAAATTATTACTCACTCCCCCAACCAACTAAAGCAGGAATATTGTGGTAGAGACTAGTAATCTATGTGTTAGCAAGCTCACCCGGTGATTCTGATACCCTCTAAAGTTTGAGAACCACTGACTTAGAGATTTGGCTGCATCAGCAATATGTATAGACCTACAACTAGAAACCCATTAAAAAAAAAAGATGTATGAATGGTGTCCATGTGGAAGAGGTGTCAGTTTACCAACCATTGGAAACCAGGATAGAAGAAATCAAGTCTAGTATTTTTGTTCCTTACATACTTTGTTGTTTTGCGTAAATCCCCACTTTGGAATAACTCCAGAAGTCAAAAGACTCAATTGGCTTAGTCTAATTTATAAATAGGCTGAAATTCTTTAGAGTTATCTAGAGTAGTTGAATAGACCTTTGGTTTGAAAGAGGAGGCTAACAGCAGATGACACCATTCAATGAAGACATTTAAGGTTGGTCAGTCTTTCTGTATTGAAATATATGTAATGTCTACAAAATCAGTGTTACTGATCTGTTAAACATGGAAGTTTCCTTGAAAACTGGAGCCATGGTTTATTTGCATTTTTAACCAGTAACTTAAACAGTATCCGTCATAAAGAAAATATGCAGAAATTCAACTTAAAAAAAAATTAATGGCTTCAGTGTTTTTATTAGGTACTATTATAAGAAAAATTCCTGGGTGAAAACATTAATGGTACCTTCTCTTATAAAATATTTACACCCACTGAGAAACCCATCATTGATCAGCTGTATATTTTTAAAAGACCACAGTGCTGAAGTGTGGGAAATGGAACATAGGCCAATATTTGAATGAAAATAGAAAGATAGGAAAGAATTACAATAAATTCACTTAGAATATTACAGCTTGGATATAGAAATCTTGTTTAAAATCTATCTAAAATTGACAGAATTAGTAAATAATATTGACAGAATATAGTGGGGATTGCAAGTTGAATTAAATAATAATATTAACTCCTATGTTTATAACTTGGAAACTTGATGGATGTTTGTTGGTATCTTTTTAGATAGAATATACAGAAGAGGAAGTAAATTTGGAGTTGGAATGATGGAGTGATGGAATGATGGAAATTTGCAGTTGGAATTTGGACTTGGAATGTCCTGAGGTTTCTTAGGAAATCAAGTGGAAATGTTTCACAGCTGAACCTCAATAAAATCCAACATTCAGATGCCAAGTAAAGAAAGATGATCCGAATAAGAAGTGACAAATAGTATAAATAGGAGGAGTTTTCACTAGGTGCAGGGGACTAATATAGACAGAAGTCATATTAAGAGGCAAATATTTGAACACTAAAAGACAGCTTAGGAGAAGTAGACACTAAGTGTATAGACCCCTGTTTCATGAAAGTTGCTTGTAAAGGAAAAATAAAATGGCAGCAGGAGAGGTAAATTATACACACACACACATACATACACACACACACACACACACACACACACACACACACCACAATGGGAGCATTTATGGATACAGGAAACAGAAAGGATCACCAATAGTCAATAGTTAAATAAATTTTTGGGCATCTAAATCACACAGTGAGCAAAGTGATGAAATTATAAAAAATCAAAGCAAAAATCATTGTTTGCAAAATAAAAATAAAGAAGATTATAATGGCTTTAAAACTTCAAAAGCTGTTTATAAAAAAAAAAAAAATCCAGAGCCTAAGGGGAAAACAAGAATAGGTACAAACACTCAAAATTAGACATGAAAGGGGAATAATACTCCCTGAAAGAGGAAATTAAAAGTACTATAAAAGCACTTTACAAATTCTTATGCAAGTTAATTTTAATCTCATTGAAAGAGATGATTTCCTGCAAAAAGGTAAATCATAAAAACATATCTCAGGAGGGATCCAAAATATCAACGAATCTTAGCGGTGGAAGAATTTGGGACAAAATCAAAGTACTTTTTCCAGGCCTTCATCCAAAGGGATACATTCAGCTATATTCATGGATAAAGTATATCAATCTCCCAGGAAAAGGAAAAACATTTCTGATACTTATATAAACTATACCAAAACATAGTCTTCTTCTTGTGCACATCTTGCAAACAGAGGTGCTCCCAACCTTTTGTGTAAGACTAACTTCTCAAGATTGTGTAGAGGATAGCCTGGGAAGCCGCAGTGTCTACCTCCAGGACTGGGTGATTCTATTTGCTGTCCAGTATGATCAAGATGATATGTCTCTGAGGCAAAGGTTGGGTAGATGGTGTGTATCCCCTAGTAAAAGACTGAAGTGTCCTAAGCTTGGGTTCCTCAGCTGCCATGCAAACCCCTTGTGTGAGCAACATCCCTCTGTCCCTCCCACCCCCACCCCAACCATGGACTTCAGGAGGTAATATGAAAGAACATGACCATGGGGCTCATGCCGTTTGCTCTGCTGTAGCAGGGTTCTTTTCATCTGATCCAGGAGATGTGTGCCCTTCTTTGTAGCATTTATACCATAGTAGGCTAATTTGTTAGCTTGCAAATGGAGCAAAATCTCAAACCCTTCATAGTACTTTCCATTTATGTGTTTTCCTTTATCTGGAAACTTTAGGTTTTTGTCTCTATCCCTGGCAACACCATAAACTCACTTTACCTGGTACTTACCCTTCAGACCTCATCTGACATCTTATGTATGGGCTAAATGACCACTTATATGCTCATAGAGCATTTGAATATTGTGTACTAGAGTTTATTGTGGTAGATTGTTATCTGTATTACCAGTTATATTTTTGTTAGCATCAAGTTGAAAATTATATCTGTTTGCTTTAGTTTCATAGGTGACATCTAACATACTATCTATTAAAAGTGAACTATATCCAAAGAACTTTGAACTGATCTAAGTCCCCAGAGCTCTGATACACTAGGTGTTTAATAAATTATATCTGTTCTTATCAATAATGGTGTAACTAGCATAAACATCCTTTTGTTTTACTTTCTGTGTTTAATTGGCTGAGAGAAAATGTTTTGGTTTATTAGTTCTTCTGAATTTGTTTTTCCTGATTGTCTAGATTTGTTTTTCTTTCATCTTCAAAGATGATTTTTTTAAAAGTATATGTATGTTTGGGATGGACAGTGCTTGGATACTCCTGAAGGTTGAAGGTCTCCTTTTGTTTATTCCCTTTGTTACCAGTATTTTATAACATGTCAGCAATCACTAATTGAATAAATAAGCTAAATTTTTAAAAAAGGTTTCTTAGAGTTAGATAAAAATGGTAGTTTGTAAAATTAATTATTAACAAATAAAAATATGGAAACTTTATGGTAATATTTTAATTATGAAGATAGTGTAAATAATTATTGCATTTGTAATATCAAATAAGATACAGAGTTTATAGAAAATATTAATAAAAGGGTAAAAAAGTGGGCTTCACTTAGAAAATTTTTGTTAATTTTCTTTTCTATAGTTCCTTCACTTGACCTTTTTTCCCCACTCTTCATGATCTTTAATGAGAATACACTGATAACTAAGTTTAGTACTTTAAATAAGGGCACAAGCAGAATTCAAAAGAAGATACTCTTGAATAGCTTACCTTAAGTAAATGAAAGCTTGAGAATATCAATAAAAACCAAATATCAGTTATATGTTAACTTAGACAAAATGCTTTTTCAGGTGGAAATGTTATTTTAAAGTCCATAGGCACAGTGCAGAGTTTATCTTAAAAATCATAATTGTGGTGTCGATAATCACAATTTACGGGTATATTAGAGAATTACCAAAAAGAAATCACAAAGTCCCATAGCTCCAGTTGTAAGTAAGTCATAGGAGAAAGAATATTACTGAAGAGATAGATGGGAAAAAGGAAAATAAAATAAAATATATCAGCACAGATTTCTCTGATGTTAATGAACTCACATGATATTACAAAAATGCTTTTCAGTTTAGCATCCCCAGGAAGATTATGTGTGAAATCTAAATATAGTCCTTGAATGATAATGAATAGGTGATTTTATAGTGCAGGAAGAATACTTTCCTAGAATTCCAAAAGGACGTTTTCACATTTCCTTTGCCTTAATGATTCTAAAATGTTATGTACTCTTACACCGTACAGAGAAAGTGCTGGCCACAGGAAAAGATTGAGTGCTTTAGCTCTTTTCGAACAAAAGCTTTGACTCTTTGTGTGTTCTGAGAAGCCTGTTCTTACAAGCTCCAAATTATGGGCCTCAATGGTGTAGGCATTTCTATCCCTACTATTTCCTTTTAGTTTTCTTGATTGTTGAACAATGGTACCTGCATCTTGTGACCAGGGTTTACAGGGTTTTTCTTTGTTTCTAAGTAGATGTCGATAACTATCCCTCCTTTCACTTAGTTTTTTTTTAGGGAAAATCAACAGTAAAAATAAAACCAGGTATACCAAATAGGTAAGAATATATTTTGTCCTCATATTTCAAAATTTATGTTCTACTAGTAAGGAATATTTTAAATTCAAGTTTTTCGTTCATCTTAAAGGCTGATAATAATTTTTACTTTCTCTTTATGTTTGTAGAACATTCGTTCTTTCACTGAAAAACCCACATATATAGAATATTAAAGAATCTAAATATGTCAACCTTTAACTCTGAAATTTCTGGATATTCATTGTAAAAGTACCTAATCAAAGCCAAAATTTTAAAAAGTGGCAATGTTTTCAGGGTATTGGTGATAGAAGTCTTACGACTCATTTTTCTTTTCCAAAATAACAGTAATTTGTTCAAAAGTGCAGTAAGGTGCTCGAAGGACCTCACTTCACACAATATGTGTGTGGCTCACCCAAAGGAAAATCAATGTAGACACATCAACTCAGACAGGCTGTTATCAACATGTTACAGAACCTAAAATCAACCTGAAAGATAACCTCTCCAAACCCAGAGAAAAACACACTCAAATTTCCCCGTCATTCTCTCTCAATGGAGACAGAGGTAGAGAATGTGTCTTTGAAACTATATGGTCTCCTATGAATCATTTCAAAAATTGGATTTCCTATTGGAAGTAACATTTAAGAATGAGACAAAGCTTTGGACTGCATTATTTGACATAATATGACACATTCAGATATTTTATTGTTAGTGTGATCTAATTTCAGAGACATAGTCATTACTAATTTATCACGCCTGATGCTGATGCTGATGTAAAGGGACCCAAACACATAGGGAGCATTCAGTTTGTCTATTTTAATTTAATACTGTATGAACTATTTTAATATTATTTAAAGAAATTTGGCTATGATTTTTTTCTGTTTCAAATGTTTCAGAAAATTTATTTAATAATAACTATATCCAAGCAGACTAGGCAATTATTAGTCTCATCTTAGGAAATTAAGGGAACCAGAATTTAAAGACGTCAACTAACTTATTCAAGTTCACATAGATAATAAGTGACAGTATTCTACCATGCAAAGGTTGTTGACATTCTTGTGGTCTTAGAGAATTGTAATCTCATGGAGCATACCTTTCTAGGTGGATTAGGTATTAGTGGTTTAGAAATAGATACATGGAAGGGTATAAAAACCTGCTTTGAACATTAGTTCTTCTAAGTTACTTTAAAAATGTGTGTTCGTATAGTTCTGAGTATTTTTCTTATCATAAGTAATGCTTAAGCACATAGTTTTCAGGGTTTTTTTTTTTTTAATCTTCTTATTGTTTTACAGAAATCTTGTAGAACAACTATGAAGTTTTCTGTCATGCCCTGCCTTTGAAAATGCAGAAGCAAACAGATTTCCTTGGGTGGAGGGAAAATGAGAGAATCAAGGTTTTCCATGAGTTAATCACATAGATTTCTGTGTTCTCATCCTAAAAATTTTATGGGTGGTATTCTACAGGAAAAAAAAATGTAGCCAGAGAGGCAACATTATGAAACAAAAGCTTAACTTTAGGGTTAGACCACCCAGCCTATTAGAGCCATTAGCTTTTAACAGGAGCTTAACTAGGATGAAGTAGACATTTGGTAATAGGAAACATATTTGTGTTTGCACTTGTGTGTGTATTCAATATCCACAGTGTTTACACAAAGAAATGATTTTAAAGACGTAGGAAGCATTGACACAATTACTTTTTTTTATCAAAGTGATTGGGATAAAGAGGAGAAAAAGACAAGTCTTAATCTAATACATATATAAAAGAGAATCAAGTTTTTCCCATTGTTACCAGAATATTTCTCTGGCAGTAGGTGGGCCATAAAAATTATTTATGACAGAAATTCAAGAATGCCTTATTAAATCATGAAACAAATATATACCAATTGTTTGTTATAAGTACACAATTACACGAACGAATAAGTCTCACCTTCAAAGAGCTCAAAAATTCAGTTGTTCTAGTGAGGGAGATGGCATTTGAAATGAGCTTGGAATGTTCAGTAGAATTTCCATAAATGGCAAAATTGGAGAAGGTCCTCTCACACAAGTGAAATGAGCCAACAGAAGAACAATGCATGGCAAGTGGTTCTGTATTTTTGTCACACAGGTGACAAGGTTTCCTTCTCAGTCCCTATAAGGGCACCTTTCTGTGTATCCTCTGGAAATAGCATAATTAAGAATTTTGCACACTATGTGTCTCCAGATCATCATCCGTAGGTAGCTATTTTCTACCACACATTGGGCCATTTTATGTATACTAAAGATGGCTGTCAGATAGCTACAGACATTTGACAGACATGCAAATACTTTCACTTACCCATACCTGAACCAAAAATATACTGGGATCCACTAGACATTAACAATGAACTAATGAATACATTTTAAAGGAGTGAATCACACAGTAGAATAATGAATACACGTAGATGTCAGGAGTAGGAAAATATTCATGTCTGTAGTGCTTTTAGTATAGATTCCTCATTTATTATTATTATTATTATTATTATTATTGTTATTATTTTGCACTACAAGACCTCAGTCCCTAGGCCTTTTGAGATCCTTGGCTTCCATGGATGTGCTCTAGGCTTTAAGAGGTTATTCCAAAGAGCATAGCTATCTTCCTCCTTCTCTCCCCTGGTCTTCACACTTCCTTAAATCCTTTCTTTTGGTCTTCCCTTTCTATTACTGCCCCTCTGTCACTGCAACACAGAAATACACTCTCAAGGACCACTTTTCCTATGGAACAAATAAGTCCAGATTCCTTCTTTTTTTGTTTTATAAAATAAATGGTGTCAGATATGACAAATTTACAGTTTCTTTTTTTCCTCTATTCACACTTGGGGATGAATTTAGAGAAGAAATAGAAAAAAAAATAAGGAAAAATTATAATGGAAATGAAGATGATGTTTTCTATTCTGGGATTTGGGAGGTTTCCCACTTAAGAATCTAAGTTCTTTTAGAGTTCAATGATTGATGATTTAACAAACACCATTTTTTCTCTTATATGTGTGTTCTTTTCATTCTATACTTATTCTATTATCAATATTCTACTCCTATTGTATAAACTAATTTTTGCCTTCTTATCACTAAGTCAGGAATAATGTCTGTGGGTATTATGGCATGTCTCTAAACCCAAGATTACTGTCATCATCTTGGAGGTGGGAAAAGAATTTTATGTGAAACATCATCGTAGATGCATTGATGTACTGAAAAGTGATCTAGGATTGGGGAGTACCTTATGGATCATATAACCGGAAACCTTCATGTAAAATAAAAATAGCTTCCATATATCTGTGAATATTGTACAATTGGAAGGACCCAGATTTCTGATTCATGCACTTGGTATTTACAGATAACAAATACAGACCATTTTGATGCAAAATTTCTGGGGTCGAAATTTGACCCTTTCTGTTTATAGTCATATTATCCAAGAATTTCTCTTACCTACTTGAAATACCAAATATCCAGTATCTTATATCCTTAAAAGTATTTAAATTTCAGGAAAACAAATGACTGTGTGTTTGCAATAAAGATGTTATGTTAGGTTTTATGTATTTAGATTATTACAACAACCAGTCAGGTAAAATAACATCTGTTTTGAATGAAGAAGACACCCAGCTGTAGTCATGATAAAATAGACGATGGAAATTCTGACTTAAAAGCACAAATTAATTAAAACAGTAGACTGAACCACTACAAAAGTTCAATAAAATACAAATATTTCATTTAACGACTATATATTGAGCATCTATTTGTTCCAAGCTCTTTTTAGCAGTGCTTGGGATACAGTGTTGTGTATTATTGTATCAGTGAATTTGGTGTATAGACATAGACAAAAGAAACAGACATCTTCTTTCATGGAATTTGTAGAATAGTGAATGAGTACATAAAATTAAACCTAATAAATCAGTTAATAATATATAAGTAGGTGATACATGCTATGGAAATTAATAAACGAGGTAATGAGGATCAAGGATAGTTGGTGTGGAGATAAGTTTTCAGTTTTATGCAGAATGATTAGAGTTGGCTTTATTTGAAGATAATATTTGAGTCCTGAATGGACAAAAATAAGAGGCATGTGCACACCTTTGGGAAAAAATTCAAGGGAGAAGAAATATCTAATTGCCTTTAGATAGAAGTTTGCCTGGGCTCCCTCAATAAGCTACTGGGCATAGTGTGGCTGGAGGAGAGTTAGCCAGGGAGGCAGTAGTCCAACATATTGAAGGGGTAATAAGTACACCAGATCTAGTATGACATTATGAGAACTTTGATCAGAGATCCAGAGGCTGTTGTTTGAATAGAAGAACTGTTTTCTTGAAGAAGGACAACTTAATACCACTTAAATGTATTAAAGAAACAAGCAAATAAAACAACAACAAGATTTTTCCACAGAGGGACCTTCAGCTATTTACTAGGGTAATTCTGAAGAAAAATAATAATTATTATATTATATACTTAATAATAGTTTTTAAGAGGGATATAGAGAATCTGCACTAAAAATAACACTAGGCAACTCCAAACCCTATCAGATCCCTTCAGTTAAAATAGGAACAAATAGATGATGGGTATGCAGTGGTGTTTGAGTCACATTCACCTTATAGTGGGTCTTGTGGGTCCATGGAGTCATTTGGAAAACCAATCATTTCACCGTTACCTAGGGAGGGAATTGTAAATCATATTAGGACAATGATCAACATTAAAGTTTCGGGGTGGGAGACCCTATGATATCTGACTTCATCCACATGTCAGGCTCCTACACAGACAAGATAGACTGTGATATATGTGGGCACAGTATCATAAACGTAGCTACGTGATAACTTCAGCTGGGCAGCTTGTGTTGGAAGTGGTATCTTTACTAGAACAAATCTACTTAGCATATGATTATTAATCTGACAAATGCATTCTTTTAATCATGAGGATTATATCAATCATGGGGATTAAAAATAGTTCACTTTTATGTGCAAAGGACCGCAGCATACATTTGTGATCATGCCATGAAATGACATTAATTCTCCTGCTCTCTCTCAGCACATAAAATAGGTCTTAAAATTTTGACATTCTGTACAATACCCACACTCTTCAGTATAATGATGCCACCATGCTAATTAGAATTAGCAAACAGAATGTAGCAATTATAAAAAAAAAAATTCCTATTAAGATACATGCTTGTGAAGGTGGAAGGAAAAAAAAGAAAAAAAAATTCTTCTGACCTGGTAAAATATTTTAGAGTATCAATGATTTGGGCCATTCTGTAACATTTCCTCTAAGAAAAACTTAGAAATGTATGGCTAACACTAAGAAAGTGGCTCTGTACTGGTGAATGAATGTATGCCGTTGTTGGGAATACTGTCTACAATTTTGTTTTTCCTTCTGATGAAAGGTTGCCAAAGCAAATGACAACAACAACAACAACAACAACAACAACAACTCTCTTAAAGGTAGCAACTAGCTACCACCCACCCTACCACTTAGGCTACCTGAGGTTCCCTGAGCCGTTAGTGCCAGACATATTTGTGTTGTATGAAACGACAGTGCTAAAGTCTCTGGTAAGGCAGTATATAAAAGAGTTTCAAGGAAGATATAAGGGAGAGAAAGGTCATGTTTTTATTTTGACAGAGAAATAATCCCCATTTCGAAAATATTACCTGGTTTGTTCCTGGGCCTTAATAGAAACTGAGTGCTTGAGGGGCGCCTGGGTGGCTCAGTCGGTTAAGCATCCGACTTCGGCTCAGGTCACGATCTCGCGGTCCATGAGTTTGAGCCCCGCATCAGGCTCTGTGCTGACAGCTCAGAGCCTGGAGCCTGTTTCTGATTCTGTGTCTCCCTCTCTCTCTGACCCTCCCCCGTTCATGCTGTCTCTCCCTGTCTCAAAAATAAATAAATGTTACAAAAAAATTAAAAAGAAAAAAAGAAACTAAGTGCTTGACTACAGGACACCTGAAGTTGTCCATGATGAGCAGGGAGTTATCAGATCCCCTGAGTCATAATGTCAGGAAAGTACAGCAGCAATCTGTCTCACGAAATGAAACAGTAAAGATCAGACTTAACCAGATAAGTTGGCTCAATTAAATTATATGATCAGGGCTATGGTCAGAATATCTGTATCCCCATTATTTATATATGGAAATCCTGACCCCCAAGGTGATGATGTGGGGACTTTGGGAAGTGGTTAGGTCCTGAGGGTATAGCCCTTGTGAATGAAATTAGTGCTTTTATCATAGAAACCCCAGAGAGCTCCCTCACCCTTTTTACCAGCAAGAACACAGCAATGTATGGACAAGGAACACGCTCTCACCAGACACTGAATCTGCCAGCATTGTGATTCTGGACTTCCCAGACTTCAGAACTGTGACAAATATATTGCTACCGTCTATAAGCCATCTGATTTATGGCAAGTTGGGTATCTCAGACTTCTGTGGCATTTCTCTCTGCTGTATCGATACCTCTTCCTCACAAACCTGTAGCTTCATGAGGGTTCTACATGATCAACTGAAGGAGGAGGAAAAATTGTACGTCTTGTTGAGAAAGTTCAAAATAACACATTGAGGCTAATGGTAAATAGACTGCTATTACATTAAAAAATCTTTAAGGGGCGCCTGGGTGGCGCAGTCGGTTAAGCGTCCGACTTCAGCCAGGTCACGATCTCGCGGTCCGTGAGTTCGAGCCCCGCGTCGGGCTCTGGGCTGATGGCTCAGAGCCTGGAGCCTGTTTCCGATTCTGTGTCTCCCTCTCTCTCTGCCCCTCCCCCGTTCATGCTCTGTCTCTCTCTGTCCCAAAAATAAATAAACGTGGAAAAAAAAATTAAAAAAAAAATCTTTAAGATGTGGCATAAAATTCATGTTGTGTGCAAGGGACTGCAGTATTCACTTTGTGTGGAACAAGAAATTGCCTATGATAAGGACAGACAAAACTCAGGGTGACAAATGACACAGCTGCATGGCCAAAAGGCAGAAGGAGAATGACTGGGTGTTTTGAGACCAGGAAATTGTGGGAGAAGCATGCCTGTAAGAACACATGAATGGAAACAAAGCAAGTGCATTTTAATGTTTCAGGGTATTACCTCTTAGAGAGTATTTGCCACAGAGAAACACTCAAAAACCAAATGAAAGCATGATTTAGTCTTCGGAGAGCAGCTACTCTCTAACCTTGATGTTCTTTCCCTGGGAACATGGGACAAGATGGAGACTCTTCATGGGCCTCACCGTATGATGGGCTCCTCCTCCCACACACCTCTAGGTACTGCCTCTGGTTAAATGTCAGTCTACCCATTACAGTTCTCCTGTTCTTCAATCATGCCATGTGGGATTACATTTTAAATTAATTACCTTCATGAAAATACCATGGTTATTCAAGCTAAGATAAATAAAAAAGACTGTAGATGGTACAAATACTGAGAGTGAAGATTATAGAGTCAGTTTGGAAAATGTGACATTTGAGGTGACTATCAGCCATGCAAGGTTTATGTTCCATAAGCCATCAGAGTTAGAAATATCTAAGATGAAGCTGTACATTTGGTTGGCATCATAATATAGGCTATTTAAATCCATGAGATCAATGGACCATATTATTTTCAGCAGTGAAGGGGCCTCAGGTTTGATCCCTTGGGACTCCAACATACAAATGTTTGGCAAAAGAGGAGGGAATGGCAAAGGATACAGAGAAAGAAAGTACATTAAGGTGAAATTAAAACCAGGAGAGCATGTTGTCCTGGAAGTGAAGAGAAGAAATACAGGGACAATCTTTATCTATACCAAATACTATTGACTGGTTAGGTAATGAGGGGACTGGAAAATTGCACATGAAAGGAAGTGACTTGCTGAGCACTCTCAGAAGAAAAGCCTGAGTAGAGTGGTTGGAGTGGAGAATGAGAAGAGAAGAATTAAAATCTGGGAATTCAGAGCATTTTGTTATAAAGGGAAGAGGAGAACGAGGGCGTGTCTGGTGGAAGAAGAGGAGATAAGTGATGTTTTTCAATGTGGGAGAGTTAACAGGATGTTCGTGGGCTGACAGGAATTATCTTAAAGAGAAAAATCAATGTGTAGGAGTAAATGGGATAATAGCTCAAGTAACAACCTTGAGTTTTGAGCAGGGCCTTCCTTTGACTCAGGGCAGATGATCTGGAGAGGTGTAGATAGTAGCTGGATTTGGCTTTCAGCCACTTGATATTCCTTTAATTTGCTGTTGCTTTTATTATTTCGCTCTGGGGAAATATGCATTAAATTACCAAATATACTTGGTTTAAACACATACACACAAACTTAGATGTATCTTTTTAATTTTGGGGAGTATTAATTTTGCAAATGATGCCAACATTCCTTTATATTTTGATAGTATATTCATTATTTTAAGTGCTTTCAATATAAGAGATAAATAGATTTGTATGTGTTTGTGTACATAATATATACACATATATAGATACAGGTATGCAATATGGGTATATCTGTATGATTAAAACTGAGAATTATTAACAAAAATAAAACATACTATAAAATGTGGGAAAATTCAGCTCATCTTTTCTTATGTCTTCAAATGTGATTAACATGTAATCTGTTGAAAGATATAGATAAAACCTCAAGAATGATATAGATTTAATTGACTTCTAATTGCTAAGTTAACACATTAGAACAGTTTTACTGCTATGATTTTCAGCACTTGAAAAAATTGTTCCATTATTTATATCTGAATACTCATCAGTTAGGATTAAGACTTTCTGCAGTTTTAAGAAAGAAACTATGATTTCAAATATAATTTGATACTTAAGAATGAGAAAGAACTGAGTAAACCGCCATGTTGCTTTAAGAAATTATGTTCTGTCTTAGTAATGACTGTCAAGGAACCGTATTTGCTGAAGCTAAATGTGGTAGCACCATATTTATATAGTATAATTGGGAGACGAGTTGTCCAGGTTACTAAAGTTATATTTCTAAGTGTCAAATTATACCATCTAAGTACAAATAGAGACCTTTGTGTTCATTTTATCTAGACCTCTAAATATTGAAATTAAGAAACTGAGTTTCCGAGAGGTTTACTGTCCTGCCTGTAGGTCTAGGTGAGTATTTAACACAGGTGTTATAGTTTTAAGTTTCAGGTTTATTTGATGTTAATTTGCTTAAATATTTTAAATCTTCTGTTGGAGGCAGAATAATAAGATGGTCCCCCAGATATGTATTTGCCTCTTGAGAATGGGCGAGACCCATAAAAATGATGGAATGTCGTTCCAGTGATAAGGTTAGTTTATTTGATAAAGATGAGAGGGTCTTGCAAATATAATTAAGATCCCGGACCGGTTGATTTATACTTACTCAAATAGGACATTATCCTGGATAGAATAGGAAGCTTATATGGGGAGAATACAGCCTACCCGACTCCTTCACCACAGTCTAGTGAGAGCCCAAGAAGAGGACACAGTTCAGCTATGCCAGACTGACTCCTGATCCATGAGAACAATGAGATAATAAATTTGTGTTGTCTTAACCTGCCACATTTATTTTTTTAAAAAATTGTATGTCTTGGGGCGCCTGGGTGGCGCAGTCGGTTAAGCGTCCGACTTCAGCCAGGTCACGATCTCGCGGTCCGTGAGTTCGAGCCCCGCGTCGGGCTCTGGGCTGATGGCTCGGAGCCTGGAGCCTGTTTCCGATTCTGTGTCTCCCTCTCTCTCTGCCCCTCCCCCGTTCATGCTCTGTCTCTCTCTGTCCCAAAAAAATAAATAAACGTTGAAAAAAAAAATAAAAAAAAAATTGTATGTCTTATGAAGTTAAGCTAGGAGAAATAAGTACTTATAAAATTGTCAATTACAAAATTATGAATAAATGATATATTGATTTCACTTTTAAAATATATTTTTGTTAAATTAGCTTGCATTTCACAGCTTTAGTTCAAATGATTTTGTCAGAATCAAGTGAGACAGGGAACTAGATCTCAGACATGAATAATCTGTTCTTCCTCCCTCCCTCCCTTCTTTCCTTCCTTCCTTCCTTCCTTCCTTCCTTCCTTCCTTCCTGCCAAATTCCCCAATATGTTCTTTATACATATTCCCCAACCCACTCTCTAGTCCAGTATTCAAATTAAGAATTCAAAAGTTGCAATTAGGTAGTTTCTTTCTGTTTAAATTCTTATAAGGAGTGACTGCTGAATTTTTCAGATGTTTTTAGTTGTATATTTATATAATCTTTTTTTCTCCTTTAATAATTGATGCAGTGAAGTATATTGATAGATTTCCTAGTTTTGAATGATCCTTGGATTTCTAAAATAACCCTTATTGCTTATTCTTTTAGCATATTGTTGGAATACATGTGCTATTATATTTAGATGTTTGCTTCTATGATCAATTATACAATTTGGAGTTTTGTGTTCATGCACATACACAAGCATGTGCTATTTAGTTAGGTCTTGTTACATTATATGCTGGCTTTGTAAAATAAATTGGTGAATTTCCCATATTTCCCTGTGGACTAGTATAGAAAAGATGTGTTCTTTTCAAGTTAGCTCATCTGTGAAGCCTATTTTAAATGATAGATGCTCAATAGCCATTAATTGTTTTAACTGTTGGTCTATTCAAGTTGACTTCGATGAAAAATCTTAAACTATGTTTGTATGTGTGAAGCTTAGAAGAAGAAACCAAATCTGGAAATCAAACCAGAGAAGAAAAATATTGTGCCAAAATAAAGGCTTTGAGTTAAAGTAGATTTTCTTCAGACCATTATAAACAAAGAGATTGACTAACAGAAATCTAAATAAGAATCTAGCCAGCACACACATGACTATGTGGCCTGAGTTGAGTATCCTCCAGGAAGGTATTATTAATGTGAATTTACCAAATGAACTATGGTTGCTTAAAAAGAGCAGAGAGAAAGCTTTGTACAGAGCATTTCTTTGTGAAGTGGTCAAACATAAATTCTATAAGTTAAGAAAAAATATACTCAGTAAACTTAATGTACCTACAAGGTTAAGGGTTACCGTTTCTCTTTAACATTCCCGCTTTTTGATTGTGTATGTGTGAGTGTGTGGGTGTGTGTGTGCGTTTAGAAGTAAACACAAAACACTAAAAGGGCCACAACAGATGTGTAATTATTACAAGGGGATGAGTTCATTGAGAAGGCTTGCCTACTAATCATTTTGGTGTTGAAATCAACATATGAAATCAATATTCCAGTAGAGGCATAATTTGTTGTTTTGAAGATTTAATGAGAGTTTTATTGGATGAAAAGGGAATGGCAGAGGTCTAAGATAGCAAGGTCAAAGTTTAGACTTGGAAAATCAAGTAGATTTTGAGTAGATTATAAAGCCTTTGCTAAAGAATTTGTGTTAATTCTAAACAACTTCTACCCTGTGTTTTATAAGATGACCTGATAAGGCTACTAGATAATAATGTCCGAGAAGATGAGTAGATAAATGTTGGAGCTGATATGTATAGAAGAATGAGAAAAGAAAAGAAAAGAAAAAAGAAAAGACAAAGAGAAAGAAAGAAAGAGAAAAAGAGAGAGAGAGAGTGGCATTTAGGCTGGGAAACAAAAGTGATCCATGATCTAGCTTGCTAGGGAATGACCAGTAATCTAGATTTCAGTGCAAACCAAAGATCCATTGGAACCATTTGTGTGTGTGTGTGTGTGTGTGTGTGTGTGTGTGTGTGTAAAAATCATGCCATATTTTATTCTGCTGAGGATAGTGTGACTACAGCAAGTGTATTAGGGAGCTGCATTTCTTTATATGAGGCAATTAGCTGCATCATTGTTCTATAATCCATCCATTTTTTTGTAGGTCAAAAATAAGGGAAAGATTTTGATTCTCCAAATCCCAGGGAAATTTTCAGGAAAGCATTCTACATTGAAATGGCAGTGGTCTGTGTTTCTGATACTAAATTTGTACCCTGTGTCATTGCAAGTGAACTATAAAAACATTAAAATGCCAACAATTCCCCTTTTCTCAGTCATATTAGCATGGTGTCATCAATGCAATATCATTTACAGTGGTGAGGTGTATATTATTTGGGGAAGAGAAACAAATCAGTATCTGTGAAAAAAAGAAACTAAAAAGACACTTTAATTCTTGCCTGATGAAAGCGATCTTCTGTGCTTTTCTATTTGTTGATATAAACTAGAGATTGATAGCATTTGTTCTATAAGGGACCAGAGAGTAAGTATTTGAAATTTTGTGAGCCATGAAGACTCTATTGCACATACTTGAGTCTACCAATGCAATATCAGAGCAATTATGGGTAATATGTAAATGAATAGATTTTGCTGTGTTCCTATATAATTTTGTTTACAAAACAGATAGCAGGTCAGATTGCCCCACAGCTATAGTTTGCAGGCCCCTGAATTGATTGACCTTAAAAAAAAAGCCAGCATTTATTTGGGAATAGCAGAGGAATTGCAATTAAGGATAAACATATTAGGGTGAATCATAGGCAAGTCTGGAGAGTGGAGGAAAGGGGCTTGTTCTTACAGGGGAAAGGAAGAAGCTGGGCGAGGCTGTTTTGCTGAGTTCTTGTTGGCTGGGCTGTGGCTGGGCAAGGAGAAATTCTTCCTTCCTCCTGCTGGGATATGTAAAGTAAGCTTCTTCCTGTTGAGGAGTAGGAAGTATACTTCCTATAGCAAGTGGTATTGTGTGAGAGCTCCCCCTTGAGTGTTCCTGTCTCCTTTTTAAAAGAGGTTTCCTTTATTTTCACACCTGGTATAGAGAAACCTCCACTGACCAGATTAATAATATTATTCCAACTTCCAGGGATTATATTAGTTTGCTCTAGTAAAGAGAATGTGTTCAGGACTACATCTTCAGTGGAAAACATGACTTGATTAAGTTAATACTTGCAGTGTTATTCTCGTCCTGTCACTTAAAACTTTTATCTAGTCAAAAGGAGAATGAAAAGGGATGTGTAAAGAATCAAATCACTTATATTTTCCGTATCTTGTACTGTGGCATGGTTGATATTAAATTTATTCAGTACAAGGTTAAACATAGGCACTAAATCAAATCAAAATGGATAGAGGCAATTAGTGCACTGTATAATCTATACCAAAGGAATACCAGCTGTGCTGGTGACATACCTATAATAGAGGTAGAAGTGTGTTACAGGTATGACATGTGATATTACACATTTCTACCGTGAGGTTTCTTACATGATTAAAGTTGCCTTTCTGAAGGAGAATCTTCCAGCTAGCGTGCCACAATACTCTGGTTTGCTGTAGCTGTGTAATAATGTCCTGTGATATTGATCCCCTTAACCCATGGAGTAGCAGAGTCTTTAGAAGCCAGTACTCCCAGCTTGTTATCTATGGCTACAAGAACTTTTATTCTTTCCACTTGAAATGCCATAACAATTTTGTCATCTTCTGTGGATATAACATGACGTAATTTGGGCCCTTGGCTGCCCTCAGGGAATGAGTAAATATACATAGATTGATTTAGGGCAACTTAGGTTAAGATGAGGTCTTCAGTAATCACTCCATTTATTACCTGATAAGGCTTTATTTAGCCTAGTGGATTAATGTCACATGCTAGAACTGGGGTTAATTTGGAGTCATTTACTTAGTTAGTGAGTGACGGTTTCCTTTGGGGAAGGATCAGGTCAGTGTTTCCTGTCAATATGCACAATGCAATAGAAAAAATCCTTAGGAGACTCACCTGACCTTTTTTTCAGAGTGCTTCAATTTTTTGCGTAGGTATGAAACTGGACAGGGTCGTGATTTTTAGAGTTTGTGGCTTATTTGGTGACCCAGATATTTTCAATTATAAAATCTGAGTTTTACCAGTTACTTGGTTGCCTGTGGTTTAGTTACCTAGCTGCCTGTTGATTTCATCTTGGGAGCCATATAATTTCAGTCAGATCTGCATTTTATTTTTTTTTTTTTTTTTCATTTTTTTTTTTTTTTTTTTTTATGAAGTTTATTGACAAATTGGTTTCCATACAACACCCAGTGCTCATCCCAAAAGGTGCCCTCCTCAATACCCATCACCCACCCGCCCCTCCCTCCCACCCCCCATCAACCCTCAGTTTGTTCTCAGTTTTTAACAGTCTCTTATGCTTTGGCTCTCTCCCACTCTAACGTCCTTTTTTTTTTTTTTTTTTTTTTTTTCCTTCCCCTCCCCCATGGGTTCCTGTTAAGTTTCTCAGGATCCACATAAGAGTGAAACCATATGGTATCTGTCTTTCTCTGTATGGCTTATTTCACTTAGCATCACACTCTCCAGTTCCATCCACGTTGCTACAAAAGGCCATATTTCATTTTTTCTCATTGCCACGTAGTATTCCATTGTGTATATAAACCACAATTTCTTTATCCATTCATCAGTTGATGGACATTTAGGCTCTTTCCATAATTTGGCTATTGTTGAGAGTGCTGCTATGAACATTGGGGTACAAGTGCCCCTATGCATCAGTACTCCTGTATCCCTTGGATAAATTCCTAGCAGTGCTATTGCTGGGTCATAGGGTAGGTCTATTTTTAATTTTCTGAGGAACCTCCACACTGCTTTCCAGAGCGGCTGCACCAATTTGCATTCCCACCAACAGTGCAAGAGGGTTCCCGTTTCTCCACATCCTCTCCAGCATCTATAGTCTCCTGATTTGTTCATTTTGGCCACTCTGACTGGCGTGAGGTGATACCTGAGTGTGGTTTTGATTTGTATTTCCCTGATAAGGAGCGACGCTGAACATCTTTTCATGTGCCTGTTGGCCATCTGGATGTCTTCTTTAGAGAAATGTCTATTCATGTTTTCTGCCCATTTCTTCACTGGGTTATTTGTTTTTCGGGTGTGGAGTTTGGTGAGCTCTTTATAGATTTTAGATACTAGCCCTTTGTCCGATATGTCATTTGCAAATATCTTTTCCCATTCCGTTGGTTGCCTTTTAGTTTTGTTGGTTGTTTCCTTTGCTGTGCAGAAGCTTTTTATCTTCATAAGGTCCCAGTAATTCACTTTTGCTTTTAATTCCCTTGCCTTTGGGGATGTGTCAAGTAAGAGATTGCTACGGCTGAGGTCAGAGAGGTCTTTTCCTGCTTTCTCCTCTAAGGTTCTGATGGTTTCCTGTCTCACATTTAGGTCCTTTATCCATTTTGAGTTTATTTTTGTAAATGGTGTGAGAAAGTGGTCTAGTTTCAACCTTCTGCATGTTGCTGTCCAGTTCTCCCAGCACCATTTGTTAAAGAGGCTGTCTTTTTTCCATTGGATGTTCTTTCCTGCTTTGTCAAAGATGAGTTGGCCATATGTTTGTGGGTCTAGTTCTGGGGTTTCTATTCTATTCCATTGGTCTGTGTGTCTGTTTTTGTGCCAATACCATGCTGTCTTGATGATGACAGCTTTGTAGTAGAGGCTGAAGTCTGGGATTGTGATGCCTCCTGCTTTGGTCTTCTTCTTCAAAATTCCTTTGGCTATTCGGGGCCTTTTGTGGTTCCATATGAATTTTAGGATTGCTTGTTCTAGTTTCGAGAAGAATGCTGGTGCAATTTTGATTGGGATTGCATTGAATGTGTAGATAGCTTTGGGTAGTATTGACATTTTGACAATATTTATTTTTCCAATCCATGAGCAGGGAATGTCTTTCCATTTCTTTAAATCTTCTTCAATTGCCTTCATAAGCTTTCTATAGTTTTCAGCATACAGATCCTTTACATCTTTGGTTAGATTTATTCCTAGGTATTTTATGCTTCTTGGTGCAATTGTAAATGGGATCAGTTTCTTTATTTGTCTTTCTGTTGCTTCATTGTTAGTGTATAAGAATGCAACTGATTTCTGTACATTGATTTTGTATCCTGCAACTTTGCTGAATTCATGTATCAGTTCTAGCAGACTTTTGGTGGAGTCTATCGGATTTTCCATGTATAATATCATGTCATCTGCAAAAAGCGAAAGCTTGACTTCATCTTTGCCAATTTTGATGCCTTTGATTTCCTTTTGTTGTCTGATTGCTGATGCTAGAACTTCCAGCACTATGTTAAACAACAACGGTGAGAGTGGGCATCCCTGTCGTGTTCCTGATCTCAGGGAAAAAGCTCTCAGTTTTTCCCCGTTGAGGATGATGTTAGCTGTGGGCTTTTCATAAATGGCTTTTATGATCTTTAAGTATGTTCCTTCTATCCCGACTTTCTCAAGGGTTTTTATTAAGAAAAGGTGCTGGATTTTGTCAAAGGCCTTTTCTGCATCGATTGACAGGATCATATGGTTCTTCTCTTTTTTTTTGTTAATGTGATGTATCACGTTGATTGATTTGCGAATGTTGAACCAGCCCTGCATCCCAGGAATGAATCCCACTTGATCATGGTGAATAATTCTTTTTATATGCTGTTGAATTCGATTTGCTAGTATCTTATTGAGAATTTTTGCATCCATATTCATCAGGGATATTGGCCTGTAGTTCTCTTTTTTTACTGGGTCTCTGTCTGGTTTAGGAATCAAAGTAATACTGGCTTCATAGAATGAGTCTGGAAGTTTTCCTTCCCTTTCTATTTCTTGGAATAGCTTGAGAAGGATAGGTATTATCTCTGCTTTAAACGTCTGGTAGAACTCCCCTGGGAAGCCATCTGGTCCTGGACTCTTATTTGTTGGGAGATTTTTGATAACCGATTCAATTTCTTCGCTGGTTATGGGTCTGTTCAAGCTTTCTATTTCCTCCTGATTGAGTTTTGGAAGAGTGTGGGTGTTTAGGAATTTGTCCATTTCTTCCAGGTTGTCCAATTTGTTGGCATATAATTTTTCATAGTATTCCCTGATAATTGTTTGTATCTCTGAGGGATTGGTTGTAATAATTCCATTTTCATTCATGATTTTATCTATTTGGGTCATCTCCCTTTTCTTTTTGAGAAGCCTGGCTAGAGGTTTGTCAATTTTGTTTATTTTTTCAAAAAACCAACTCTTGGTTTCGTTGATCTGCTCTACAGTTTTTTTAGATTCTATATTGTTTATTTCTGCTCTGATCTTTATTATTTCTCTTCTTCTGCTGGGTTTAGGCTGCCTTTGCTGTTCTGCTTCTATTTCCTTTAGGTGTGCTGTTAGATTTTGTATTTGGGATTTTTCTTGTTTCTTGAGATAGGCCTGGATTGCAATGTATTTTCCTCTCAGGACTGCCTTCGCTGCGTCCCAAAGCGTTTGGATTGTTGTATTTTCATTTTCGTTTGTTTCCATATATTTTTTGATTTCTTCTCTAATTGCCTGGTTGACCCACTCATTCGTTAGTAGGGTGTTCTTTAACCTCCATGCTTTTGGAGGTTTTCCAGACTTTTTCCTGTGGTTGATTTCAAGCTTCATAGCATTGTGGTCTGAAAGTATGCATGGTATAATTTCAATTCTTGTAAACTTATGAAGGGCTGTTTTGTGACCCAGTATATGATCTATCTTGGAGAATGTTCCATGTGCACTCGAGAAGAAAGTATATTCTGTTGCTTTGGGATGCAGAGTTCTAAATATATCTGTCAAGTCCATCTGATCCAGTGTCTCATTCAGGGCCCTTGTTTCTTTATTGACTGTGTGTCTAGATGATCTATCCATTTCTGTAAGTGGGGTGTTAAAGTCCCCTGCAATTACCACATTCTTATCAATAAGGTTGCTTCTGTTTATGAGTAATTGTTTTATATATTTGGGGGCTCCGGTATTCGGCGCATAGACATTTATAATTGTTAGCTCTTCCTGATGGATAGACCCTGTAACTATTATATAATGTCCTTCTTCATCTCTTGTTACAGCCTTTAATTTAAAGTCTAGTTTGTCTGATATAAGTATGGCTACTCCAGCTTTCTTCTGGCTTCCAGTAGCATGATAAATAGTTCTCCATCCCCTCACTCTGAATCTAAAGGTGTCCTCAGGTCTAAAATGAGTCTCTTGTAGACAGCAAATAGATGGGTCTTGTTTTTTTATCCATTCTGATACCCTATGTCTTTTGGTTGGCGCATTTAGTCCGTTTACATTCAGTGTTATTATAGAAAGATACGGGTTTAGAGTCATTGTGATGTCTGTATGTTTTATGCTTGTAGTGATGTCTCTGGTACTTTGTCTCACAGGGTCCCCCTTAGGATCTCTTGTAGGGCTGGTTTAGTGGTGACAAATTCCTTCAGTTTTTGTTTGTTTGGGAAGACCTTTATCTCTCCTTCTATTCTAAATGACAGACTTGCTGGATAAAGGATTCTGGGCTGCATATTTTTGCTATCTAGCACCCTGAAAATCTCGTGCCAATTCTTTCTGGCCTGCCAAGTTTCAAAAGAGAGATCAGTCACGAGTCTTATAGGTCTCCCTTTATATGTGAGGGCACGTTTACCCCTTGCTGCTTTCAGAATTTTCTCTTTATCCTTGTATTTTGCCAGTTTCACTATGATATGTCGTGCAGAAGATCGATTCAAGTTACGTCTGAAGGGAGTTCTCTGTGCCTCTTGGATTTCAATGCCTTTTTCCTTCCCCAGTTCAGGGAAGTTCTCAGCTATTATTTCTTCAAGTACCCCTTCAGCACCTTTCCCTCTCTCTTCCTCCTCTGGGATACCAATTATGCGTATATTATTTGTTTTTAGTGTATCACTTAGTTCTCTAATTTTCCCCTCATACTCCTGGATTTTTTTATCTCTCTTTTTCTCAGCTTCCTCTTTTTCCATAACTTTATCTTCTAGTTCACCTATTCTCTCCTCTGCCTCTTCCATCCGAGCCGTGGTGGTTTGCATTTTGTTTTCCATTTCCTTTAAAGCGTTTTTCAGCTCCTCGTGACTGTTCCTTAGTCCCCTGATGTCTGTAGCAAGAGATTCTCTGCTGTCCTGTATGCTGTTTTCCAGCCCAGCGATTAATTTTATGACTATTATTCTAAATTCACTTTCTGTTATATTATTTAAATCCTTTTTGATCAGCTCATTAGCTGTTGTTATTTCCTGGAGATTCTTCTGAGGGGAATTCTTCCGCTTGGTCATTTTGGATAGTCCCTGGTGTGGTGAGGGCCTGCAGGGCACTTCCCCTGTGCTGTGGTGTATAACTGGAGTTGGTGGGCGGGGCCGCAGTCCGACCTGATGTCTGCCCCCAGCCCACCGCTGGGGCCACAGTCAGACTGGTGTGTGCCTTCTCTTCCCCTCTCCTAGGGGCGGGATTCACTGTGGGGTGGCGTGGCCCGTCTGGGCTACTTGCACACTGCCAGGCTTGTGATGCTGGGGATCTGGCGTATTAGCTGGGGTGGGAAGGCAAGGTGCACGGCGGGAGGGGGGGCAGGCTTAGCTCGCTTCTCCTTAGGTGATCCACTTCAGGAGGGGCCCTGTGGCAGCCGGAGGGAGTCAAATCGCTGCCGGAGGTTTGGCTCCGCAGAAGCACAGAGTTGGGTGTTCGCGCGGAGCGAGCAATTTCCCTGGCCGGAGCCGGTTCCCTTTGGGATTTTGGCTGGGGGATGGGCGGGGGAGATGGCGCTGGCTAGCGCCTTTGTTCCCGGCCAAACTGAGCTCTGTCGTCCGGGGGCTCCGCAGCTCACCCTCCCTTTGTCCTCCAGCCTTCCCGCTTTCCGAGCAGAGCTGTTAACTTATGACCTCCCAGACGCTAAGTCGCGCTTGCTGTCTGAACACAGTCCGTCAGGCCCCTCCGCTTTTGCAAGCCGGACTCGGGGGCTCTGCTTGGCCGGCGAGCCGCCCCTCCGCCCCGGCTCCCTCCCGCCAGTCCGTGGAGCGCGCACCACCTCGCCGCCCTTCCTACCCTCTTCCGTGGGCCTCTCGTCTGCACTTGGGTCCGGTGACTCTGTTCTGCTAATCCTCTGGCGGTTTTCTGGGTTATTTAGGCAGGTGTAGGTGGAATCTAAGTGATCAGCAGGACGCGCGGTGAGCCCCCAGATCTGCATTTTAGACTACTCTGATGGTCTGTCTGCTCTTCTGTCTTTCATAATTACCATGATATTTTGATTTTCATGGTTCCAACTAGCAACTGTTTGTGCTAACTCTGTGTTTCTACTCTGGCTGCTAGGAATATGGACTCAATTTTAATTTCTCTCCCACTACCATCCCACATTCAGCAAGCATAACTATACACATATTTGTTAAGCAATTGAATACCTCTGTCAGCAATTTCTGATGACAAGAATAAAATGCCCTCCCAGAGATGTCCACGGCCTGATCTCTAGAACCTGTGACTGTTACCTTACATGGTAGAAGGGACTTTGTAGATGTTACTATATTAAGCATTAATAATGTCCCCATCTTAATGGATTATGTTTATTTTGATGGGGCAAACATAACCACTTGAGTCCTAAAGGCAGAAATCCTTTTTCAGCTGTGGAGAGTGACAGAAGAATGATCAGAGATATACATGCTGTTGACTTTGAAAATGGAAGATCAAGCCCAGTAAGATATCTGACTTCTACAGAAATATGACATAATAAGTCTGTGTTGTTTTAAGCCAAAATTTGTGCTATTCCATTAACAATAGAAAATCCATATGTAAAAGAAGTATCTGGGATCTTTCAAACAGTTAAAAAAGACAGAGGTGTATTTGTTTAAGATATATTTTAGTTACGATTTAATATTTCCACCTTCTATAGGTTTTGTATTTCTCCTCCACACCATGACAAGTTTTTCTCTTTTCATGACCACCTGCATGGCCATTTGATGTTTGTGTGAAGCACGCATAAGACAAGCTAAGACCAAGGCCTGACTGAAGTGACTGGTAAAGATACATTAAAACAACTATCGTTGCATTAGACAATTTATTGTTTACATAGACAATGAAAAGAAAAATAAGCCTAAGGTGCCAGCTGCCCAAGTTGCTTGTCCCATACAAAAAGCGATGACACGAGAAAAAGAGTTTGAAAGACTAGACGGGAGTTGCTGGATACCCCATCACTAAGGAGCCCATTCTAGACTGCAGCCAGGTGGTTTTATATTCTGAAGCTTTATTCTGAGGGGGGTGTGACAGAGAGCCCCACACCACATCAGAATCTGGGATGTGGTGAAAAATGGTTCACGTTAGTCTCACAGATGATATACAGAGGGATATGTGACATGGTTTTCCAGTTGCTCCTCACAGGCCTTCTGTCCTCTCCTGTCGTGGGAGGATCACAAGGCATTTTACCAAGACTCAAACTGTGGGTTCAAGCCTTTGTGTGGTCTGTGTGGATATGTGTGAGGCAACAAGAGAAGGCAGAGCTATTATTCTACATTCTAAAATTAGAGGAGGAAGATCTTGTTTCATTGAGGTTGCCAACGTTAAGATTGGATCGTGTAAGTCTGGAAATGCTGGCAGTAATGAATAAGATTTCTGTAGAATAAAACCAACAAAGTAAAAGTAGCAAGGCCAAGAAAAGGAGAAACAGAGCTCCATCAAATTTATAAAATTGGTCATTCTAAAGATATTATAACTATTAGAACTTCTAGCAGGAATAGCCACAATCCTTTATATGTAGCTAATTTTAGTTATGTGTCTTCCTCTTACACTTGAAAATTATTATATTAATATATAAAGTTAACATTATATGAGGTGATTGTAACCTTATTGATTACTACATAAAAGATACGCTAATTGCTTATAACTTTGAAGTCGTATAATTTCTATCATACTTTTAATTAGTGACATGGAAGTATTTATCCATTCCGAGTCATCTTTGTAGTATAGTTTGAAGCTATAGTCTATGATTTTGTTTTATTATTATTATTTTTTTTTTCAACGTTTATTTATTTTTGGGACAGAGAGAGACAGAGCGTGAACGGGGGAGGGGCAGAGAGAGAGGGAGACACAGAATCAGAAACAGGCTCCAGGCTCCGAGCCATCAGCCCAGAGCCTGACGCGGGGCTCGAACTCATGGACCGCGAGATCGTGACCTGGCTGAAGTCGGACGCTTAACCGACTGCGCCACCCAGACGCCCCTATTATTATTATTTTTTAATGTTTACTTAGTTTTGAGAGAGAGACAGATAGAGCATGAGTGGGAAAAGGGCAGGGAGAGAAGGAGACACAGAATCTGAAGTAGACACCAGGCTCAGAGCTGTGAGCAAGCACAGAGCCAGATGCAGAGCTTGAACTCATGAGTCGTGACATCATGACCTGAACTGAAGTCGGACACGTAAACGACTGAGACACCCAGGAGCCCCTGTAGTCTGTGATCTTAGACGTGTGATGGTGTACTCGTACCTTGGATTAAATCCTTACCTTTGAAAAGACTCAAAATGTGTCTTTAACCACAACTTTATTGGAATGATGATGTTATTGAGAGCAGTTCAAAATGTTGTGGGTACAGTGCTCTTTGAAATACCACTTAAGAGAGTATTGTGTAAACAGTGTGGACAACTCCATTACCCATGTAGCCTCATGTGTAGACTACATGTAAAATGCTTATGAATAAGAGCTGCAACATTACTTTAAATGTATCCTTGGAAATGATGATTCAAATTGTTTAGATAATCATTTATGAGACTCAGATTGGACCTATGAAAACCCTTGCAAGGCTGTATGTTGGGAAGTATAATAGGACCTATTAGTTTTTATTCCCACAATGACAAGAAAACTGGAAGGCACTGGAAAAGCTGGAAGAAAAAAAAAAAACATTTAAACATATGTGTGTGAGGACATCAGAGAGCTTTAAAGTTTGCAGATTCAAGATATGGATAATTGAATTTTTTACTGAAATTTTTAATTTTTAATTCTCTTGTTTTCAACCTGTATTTTTGCCACTTTCTTAATAATGGTTTGTTTGCTTTTTGTCTTGTTTGGTAATGAATATTTTTAAATTTTAGCTACATCATTGGCTCCTGTGCCTGCGTAGGCAGTAGAACTTTAGTACCTAGCCCTTAGTGTCAACATACAGATCTGAGTTTTCTGTCTTCTGCCCTATCAACCCCAAATAGTTCTCCTTAATTTTTTTTTTCAATTTATATTTCATGCCTGTATTTTTTCCTTTAATTTTCTCAGGATTGCACTTTTTTTCAGGACATGATTTAATCAGAATTTCTATGTGTTTGTGCCAAAAGTATTGCCCATCCTTAACACTCCATTCTTCCACGTGTAAGCAGTCAACCACTAAACTGTATGTGTACATTGGAAAGAATGTTCTCCACTGAAATGGCAGCACAGAGGCCTCTGAAATGAGATGATAGCACAGTAATCTAGAAGTCAGTATATCGGATTGCATATTCAAAATATTAATATAGGGGCGCCTGGGTGGCGCAGTCGGTTAAGCATCCGACTTCAGCCAGGTCACGATCTCGCGGTCCGTGAGTTCGAGCCCGGCGTCGGGCTCTGGGCTGATGGCTCAGAGCCTGGAGCCTGTTTCCGATTCTGTGTCTCCCTCTCTTTCTGCCCCTCCCCCTGTTCACGCGTGGTCTCTCTCTGTCCCAAAAATAAATAAACGTTGAAAAAAAAATTTAAAAAAAATATTAATATACATTTCAATTTTGTTGTGAGAATTTGGCAATATCTGTTGTTCATAGTTAAATACATAAGACCATGTATTTAATGTCTAAATGTTTTTCCCACAGCTCTGGGGAAAACAAAGGCAACTATCCCAAAGATTTTTTTCTCGTAAGCTGACAAAATGTATAATCTTTGGACGAAAGTCTACTCTTTATGTCCTTAAATTAAGAATATTGTCAGAGTAAGAAGAATTATCTCTCTACATGTGGTGGTGGTTTATCTATTCATCTAACATTTCATTCTTGTTCTTGTCACGCATAAGCATGCATGGTTAGGTCTGACACTGATATCTGCAGTGGTAACAGTAAAAGAGATTACAAGGGCCCAATACTCTGATTTGGAAGGTATTTAGGGATTCATAGATAATTCCCTCATTTGATTTGCTTCAATTTTATAGGTTTTTGTTTTAGTTTTTCCCAGAAGGTCATGATCAGACAAGGGTTAAAGTTTCTTCTATTTCAGCAAGGAAAGTATGTGGAAATTTTCGCTTTGTTTGGAAAATCAGTCAGTAGGAGATATCAGATGATCAAGGGTGATTAATTATCATTTATAGTGACTTGCGTCATGGGTTATAGAGAAGTAGGATTTAGGACTCTCAGAGAGTTTGTTTGAATCCATCTCTGTCCTTTTTATTGAGACATTTCTCAAGTTCTCTTTGACCTGCAAACAACGGCCCTTTCCCATTTGCAAAGGTAGAGCAGATAGGCCCTTCTAGATATCTGGATATAATGCTAGCTGTTACACTATTGTTTGACGTACTTGTCTGCAGTCCTTTTGCAGCAATTCAAACCACTGCTGTTATATATTTCCTTTGTACTTGTATGAGACGTTGCTGGTCCTTTAGAGCTTACAGAATGTTAGTGAGCAAATTGTACCTGGGAAGCGCCTGAAAATAGTGTGAAGTTAGAGCTGTCAGGAAAATAAGACACTAGGTGAAGTGAGACTCTGAGAACTTTTACAAAGTGATTTGTCATGTACACTTTGACCACTCAACATTGTTTATTTCTAATGATGACAGCATGTGTTTTTCCATGTTGATATTATTAGTGCTAATAACAACATTAAAAAAAACATAAAAAAATGTGTCTGTTTCCTTCTCAATTTGTGGAGCAGAAGCCAGTATATAAGAGAGGAACATAGAGTTCTAAATATAATGATTATTTTTGAGATATCTGTAAAATATTACAAGTTTCTATCAATTAGTGTTGATTTTATTATAGATTTATTTGTTTAAATAGTTACAACATAATTTCCTTTCAAATGTTAATATGTCATTTTTCATCATCAGTAAGTGAAGAGTAAAACTAAAAATGAAAAAATCAACATGGAAATAGCAAAATAAAAAATATTGAGAACCAAACAAAGAATTATGTTGGACAAAATTTACGTGAAAAAATCTCAATAATTCCATTTCCTTATTTAAGAATATTTTGCATAATATTAAATAAAATACTGTATTCTTAAAATGATATATATAATATTAAAAAATTTTTTTAATGTTTATTCATTTTTGAGAGACAGAGAAAGACAGCACGAGCAGGGGAGGGGCAAAGAGAGAGGGAGACACAGAATCCAAATCAGGCTCCAGGCTCTAAACTATCAGCACAGAGTCCGACGTGGGGCTTGAACTCACAGACTGTGAGGTAATGATCTGAGCCGAAGTTGGTCACTTAACAGACTGAGCCACCCAGGCGTCCCTAATGTTACTTTTAAAAGTAAATTTTAAATTATTTAAAATTGGGAAAATATGTTAAGTATTACTTGCCAAATAGAATTAAAATTAATATACCACTTGTGTATTTTCATCACTTGTACCTAAGTTTTACATAGTACCACACTCTTTGTTGTATAGTTAAAATTATGTTTTCACAATCTCAAAATTTTGTGACTACTGAATTTCATTTTTGTTCATGACCTGGTTTTTTAGGTTTTATTATACATTTTTCAAATTTGTGGGGTGGGTTTTCTTCAATATGCATGAGAAATGTTATTGTCCCCTTCTAAATGACCTACAGAGCTAATTCTACATTTGTACTACAAGTAAAAGTATTTTGGTAAAATGAGTAAATGGATAGGTTGTCTCTTATTTCATTATAAGTATGTAAGGTTTACCTATGTCGGGGAAGACCATAAACATGATAGGTTATTACAATGTAAAGCTTATCAATGTAGAAAACTCTAACAAAACACAGCAGAAATACAGTGAATTCTTAGGACAACACAGGATGAGAGAAACACTGCTGCCCCCAACTGCCTGAATGAAGATGGCCGGTGCCAGTGCCTCATGGTAACAGAAAGTCACTGTGCTGCTCCTCCTTGTTTTGTAGTATGCAGGATAATTTAAATACATAATTACTTATCATTGTCTGGGTGGTGACTTTTTAAGTCTTATTGTACTAAAGTCCTAAAAAAAATTGGGATTATCTACTTTTTTCCTGGGAAAGTTTAAAGGAAAGGCCATCATCTTATTTTGAATTTACCAGGACTATATTTACCCACAACTATAGTTTTGAAAAAGAATGGAAGAATTAAAGGCAGAGCTCAGATCCAATCTCAGCTTCATCTTTGACCCTCTGAAGATTGTGCAACTAGCAGAGACTTTTTTTTTATTTAATTCTACATCACAACTTTATTTTGACTATAATATGGTTATAGCATGATTGTTAGAGCAATCATTCTTCATAAGTAAGCATCAATGGAAGTTTTCCCCATCTTAATCTCCAACATAAATATGAGTAGTCATAATCTAGCAACTTTAGGGATACAGGCTTTTTATAGTAACTTCAAAGAAGAGATCCATTATGAAATATTAATAGCTCAATAAAATTTTATGAGTCTCCTTTAACTACAAACATTGAGTTGGTTGCTAGTATTGTCCCATATCAGGATTCTTTCACTTGGAATAAAAGAAATTTCATTTAGGGGCGTCTGGGTGGCTCAGTCGGTTAAGTGTCCGACTTCGGCTCAGGTCATGATCTCGCGGTCCGTGGGTTCGAGCCCCGCATCGGGCTCTGTGCTGACAGCTCAGAGCCTGGAGCCTGTTTCGGATTCTGTGTCTCCCTCTCTCTCTGCCCCTCCCCCGTTCATGCCCTGTCTTTCTCTGTCTCAAAAATAAAATAAAAACGTTAAAAAAAATTTAAAAAAAATAAAATAAAAAAAAAAGAAATTTCATTTAAAAAGTTAATCAGAATAAGCGCCATAAAATAAAAATTAAGGAAGGGTATAGATTTTAGTTCTGAACCTAAATGTAATTTGGTTCATTGTGTAATTTGGACATTGTGTAAACCTTGTGTAATTTGGACATTGAGTAAACTACCCTGAGATGCTATTTCTAAACTTTCAGTTTGGCAATTGAAATTGAAAATTTATAATACAATTTGTTGATAAGGCTATGGGGAAAAGGAACTTTCATTCATTGTCAGTCGAAGTCCAAAATAGTACAAATTATGTGGAGGAAAAGTTGGAAACATCTGAAGAAAATTATGTGTATGCATTTAATCTATGAACGCACAATCTGTAGCGAAATACTTCTATAAATAAGAAACAAGATGTACAAAGTTATTTACTATAGCATTATTCCGACACTTGGAAACAGCCTAATTGTAGCATGATTGGATGGGTATATGTTGAGGGATTAGTGAAGATACTAAAACCTCTCTAAATGTTTTATTTTTATTTAATTTAACATAGAGAAATATTTTACATATTAAAATATAAACTTGCATTAAAAGGAAATATTCATATGTAAGAAATGAATCACTGGGTTCTACTCCTAAAGCCAAGAGTACACTGTATATTAACTAACTTGAATTTAAATTAAAGAAAGGGAAGGATTTTAAATTGAATTGAATGCAATGAAATGAAATGAAAAGGAAACCAAATAAACTGAAATGTACATCAAACTAAAAATATAACCCCATTAAAAATTGATTATTTTAGGTAATTTAGAACATGGTATTCTGACTCTACAGTCTTCATATAACCTAAGTTCAAAAATTCCTTCTACTTTTTAGCTTTATTTATATTAGTAATATTTATATTGCAATCTTGAACTTTCTATAAAATATACAAATGGATATGTATTTTAATATATAAATTTGTCTTACATTATTATTGTCATTTTTCTTATAGTGAATATGCAAATATAAAATGAAATTAATTACAACAAAGTCCAGTGATTTGAATTGCACATTACTATCAACTCATATTCCAGCCCTCTTACACTGAAAAAGCCTAAAAGCAATGACACTCCAGAAATAATTATAGAGCTAGCACCCAGATCTTTGTGTTTTAATACCATTGTCTTTAAATACCATTGTGTTTTAACACCATTTGTGTTTAATTACTATTACCTAGTACAAAGAGTCATATATCCCTGGGGACATGACTGGTGCTAAGTCTGAGCAGAAAAAAATACAAGGCAAATCTGAATCCAGAATGGAGACAAACAAACAACATAAAGCAAAACAAAAAAGAAGTCATTGAATAACATCAAAAGGACACAGGAGCAGGTTTAAAGAGGCTCCCGCATTACACATTTGGTATATTTTGAGCATCAAGAATAATTAATGTAATTCACTTTAACACACTGAAATGGAAAAAAAAATCCATGAGCCCAGAGGGTTATGATTTACAGAATAATAGATACTATAAATGTAAATAGAAGAAAAAACCTGGAAATCACCATTTCAGAACCCTCATAAATAATCATAAATTCAGGCAAGGTTCATATGTTTGGTAAAAATTATGAGTAGAAAGTGCCTTGAGGGACAGCTGATTTTATGTTGTCAGATTATGACTGTATGTTTTAATGACTAATTAAAGATGGAAAATGGATGTTTACAATGAATATATCTAGCACTCATTAACTTTTAAATGTGGTGATTCATCTCTAAGGTTAAGACAGATCGGCTCTTAGTGTCTTCTTATATAACATTTATGAAGTACCATAAATCTTTACTTTTGAAGAGTTCTGACCAGCAGTTTATCCTGAATATAGCCAAGACTCTAAATTTAACTTAGATTTGCAGGGAATAGAAGAACACATTAAATGACACAATGAGAAGAACAGTCAAATACAGAGCCTATTATTATCTTCTACATAAAAACTGACTTGAGTTTCCCATAAAATTAGTGTTTGGGGAGGGAAAAAAAAAAAAAAACAATGTTAAAAGTGACCTAAAAAAAAAAAAAAAAAGGAAGGAAAAAGCTTGACTAGATCTCAGTTTGAAAAAACACAAAACCTATAAATTATTTTGGGAAACATTTGAATATGAACTATGTATTAAATTCTAATTTGGGATTGCTCGTAATTATCTTAGAAAGATAATGTTTTTGTTGCTCTGTAAAAGAATACCGTAAACATATATTCAGAGAGAGAAAGCATGCAAGAGTACAATTAGATGCAATATTATTATCAAACTTTTGTATGTTTTAGAATTTTAAAATCAAAAAATTAAAAAAATATATTCTATCAGAAATTTAATTTGGAATTTATAATTTTAATTTTTCTGCAGATATGAAATTTAGGCCAACAGGACCAAATTCCAGTTGGCACGGTGGTGAAAGGCCATATCTAGCTACAGTAAAACTGACATGATATCCTAATCCTGAAATTTTTTGATACAGTAGAGTATAATATAAAAAAAAATTGTATTATATTTTCTCTGTTCTTTACAACTCACTATGAGAAAAACTATTTTAGGCTCTACTTCTGTCCATCTTAGAGATACAAATAAGTGGAGAAATTAATACTAGGCACAACAGATCTGTGGGAAAAGGTAAGTAATTCAAACAATACCAAATTTTTTTCTGATATTTATATGGTTCAAAGGTGAAATATGGACAAATAATAAGATTGTAAGATTAATAAATTAATAAATATTGCAATACTTGATGAATGTTTTCAACAGCTCAGTCCTTTTAGTTTTTTTCAAAATCAAATGAAAAATTAATCTCAAAGACTTAATTGTCATAATATTATATAATCATTTAAAAGCCTTGTTCATATAGTAAACTATCAACAATGCTGCCCTGAAATGCACATGATAAGAAAAGATATAGTATATTTCACTTCCATTTCCAAGGAGAACCTATAATATCATCACATTACTCTACTGGTATTAGATTGGATGGACAAGTTAACTTGAGATATTGAGTGCATTTTTATTGTACAACTGTGATATTCGGACAACAAATTACATCATGGAATGATGGGTCAGGGTGATTTTAAACTACTCTTTTTACATAATTTAGTATTTAAATGTCATAAAGGTAAGGACAGCTATCATATGTCTAAACCCCAATTAGATTTCTCTGCTTTTGTGGTTTAGAATTATTTTCCTCAATCCAAGTCCAAATCTGTTCTGACAGAGAATGTCATCGACTCTGTTTCAGTATAGTAAATCAATGTCAAAGGAATTGTTTTATTCCTTTTTCAATATCTAACATTGTTTAAATATAGCGTATAGATTTCATAGTTTCTCTTTCTCCAGATACTTCTTCCCTTTTGAATGCAAATAGTTCCCTTTTCTGACAGTATTTGGCTTCAGTAACTGATTGAATTTAGCTTACTAGTATAAAGGAATAAAATATTACCTGGCATGCATGAAAAAATCCATTTATAAAAACTAAAATGGTTTTAACAAGTATAATATATTGTTATCCTCTGCCATTTCAGATTAGAATCCATTTTTAGAGTATAAATCATTCAACTTTTACTTGTTTCTCTAAGTATAATCATCGAAGGGGGTTTAAAAGATCCCATTGTTTTCCCCATTTGCTCCTACTTATCCTTTCCTCCCAAGATGGAAAAGCTTAATGGAATTGGGTCAGAGCCCAAGACTCTAAAAAGAATGTTTTACCTAGCAGGTGGTACATAATAGATGACATATATGTGTGTGATAAAAATAAACATCAGATAATTTTAATATATCAAAAAAATGGAGAAGTCTGTTTTTGACAATGACAGAAACTCTTACACCAAGTCAATGTGCCCCATCTCTCAGTACATTAATTGAAATATATATACTCATAAAAAAATATACATATTATAATGATAAAAGGCATTGGAAAGCTGCCAAGACAGACTGATATTGAGTAATTTAGACCCCAGAGAAGAAAATAAAAGCACAGAGAAGAGAGGCTGATATATAATAATTTTCATCTTGAACTATTTGCCATATATGAAGCTATCTGCGAAAAGAAGCCAAGAAGTCATGCTAAAAGAAGTTGAAATTTGAGAGCAGGTATTTTGTTGTTTGTTTTGTTTTGTTTTGTTTCTCACTAATTTAACAACATTGATGAATCAAAATCAGTTCAGAACATTGCACAAAAAGGTGATTTATGTGCTTAATAAAGTCATCCATTGCTTGGATATTTCTTCATGGAAAGATAGCTTGCACACAGCTGAAAATGTTGTTGGGGAACATTCTTTAGCTGACAGTCCATTCAGGATTGCCTCGGCTGCACAAAACCACCTCTAGGCCCACTTGCAAAGACTGATCAAGGACTGCTAGACTGATCAGTCTAATGTGAAAGAACTCTTGACGGGATATTTCTGCCTCTTTTGGAGTTCACTGACACAGATGGGTCTTCCTCAAAGCTCAAGATCTCCTTTCAGCTAATCCTCCCCCACTGCCCTGCACATTTGTTGATGCTAATGGTAATTATTAACAAACACCCTATGTACTGGACTCTGTCCCAGCATCTGCACTCCAGAAAAAACAAACTGTGACAGTTGGGATTTGGAGCTGCATCACCTGCTGCTTGTCTTACAGTTAAGATTAGTGGTAGATATAACACAGATAACTGGGCACAGGGTGACAAGCCAGCATTGATACCTTTCACCAGTAGTGAATTAAGATGACTTATCCGTGGAATGAAAGATACTAGCTGGTGCAATGTATCTTCAGAAGTTTGAGATGTTGATAAGGGAAAATAGTATCAGGAAAAATGATAGAATGGCCAGTCTAAACTTTATTAAGACTTCAGAAAAAAAAATAGCAAGTCATTCATAGTGGTAGATATGAAAATGATACACGTGGGGCATCCAGAGAGAATTTTTCATGATTCTCTTTTTCATATAGTCTCATCTTTTGTAGTAGCAGTGGACAAAGAAAGCTAAGGGATGGGTGTAATATTTAATCATTTGTGTAGCAAATCTCCAGCCCCTCAAGGAGGCTCAAACACTGATGAATATCTCTAAAAGTCACAGATATTATTGGATACTTTCTCTATTAGTATGTACATGAGGCATAGAATACTACAAACACCACTGCTTTTAAACTTTGGATTGGATATTAGTAAGGCAAAAGGAAAATAAACAGAAATATTTGAGAGTAATAAGTAAAAATTGCAATATAATTAGATAAAATAAGTATATCTTTTAAAAACTACAAGATATTTTTATGTGAATTTAGAATTTGCTGTATACAAGGCTGATATACAAAATTTGGTTGTATTTATTTATACCAGTAGCTAACATAAATTTAAATCTAAAAAGAGTGCAATAATAGTCATATTAAGAACACATACATACAAATAAGCCAAAAATATAGTAATAACTCTTGTATAAGAATTTAAACCCTGGGGCGCCTGGGTGGCGCAGTCGGTTAAGCGTCCGACTTCAGCCAGGTCACGATCTCGCGGCCCGTGAGTTCGAGCCCCGCGTCAGGCTCTGGGCTGATGGCTCGGAGCCTGGAGCCTGTTTCTGATTCTGTGTCTCCCTCTCTCTCTGCCCCTCCCCCGTTCATGCTCTGTCTCTCTCTGTCCCAAAAATAAATAAACGTTGAAAAAAAAAATTTAAAAAAAAAGAATTTAAACCCTGAAAAAATATATTAAAAACCTGTACTTCTATATTAAAAACTATAAAACATTATTAAGGGATGTTGTACAAATGAACAAATGTAAAAAATATGTATTTTACCATTTACAACGGTATCAAAAACATCAGAGACTTGTTATAAATTTAATAAAAATAAATGCACCACTACTTACTTGAAAATTATACAATGACAGAAAATTATATAATGACAGAAAGAGGTCCACAGCAAACATAGGAATGTATCATGTTCATCTATTGGGAAACTCAATGAGATACTTACTTTCAATGAAACTATAAGCTTAATCATAATCATTGTTAAAACTGACGAGCTGATTCTAAAATTCATATGGAAATACCCAGTGCCAAAAATAGCCAAGGAAATCTTGTGGGAAACAACAACTATGTTTGAAGATTTACTTAACTACATTAACCATTTACTTAGCCATATCTTGCAAAATGTCAAAATCTAGAATAACTGAAAAAATGTGTCACTGATGTATAGATGGGCTAATAGACCAATGAAATGGAATACTGTTTGAGAAACAATCTCAATCACCTTAGTATTGTAGAGGAATTGGTAACAGAGAGAAGATAGAGGGTAATAAAATGAGGTTGCCATAACAATTGAGCATACTAAATCTGGAGCACAGGTGAAATTAAATTTACTCAGAAGGAAAGATTTCTTTGGGTGCTTGAGAGATGAACAAGAATTGAATGGGTTTCTTATATGATGGTTTCTAATTTCTCTATTAAATTGGAGGGAGGAGTCCGATGGACTGAACTAGTTGATACTTCAATAAAAAACAAATATCGTCAATAAACAGCAAAGTTATATTTGTCATTAGTGCTATCTATCCATGGCTGTTTAATGGTCTGTTGGGAGGTCTGTTCACTGTACACACTTAGGAACTAAGCCTGACTGATCTGCCATCATCTAGAATGCTGTTCAGGTCTGTGCACCAGCAGAAGTATCTGGACGGTCTCAAACCACCAATGAAACAGACTGGTCCATGTTTTATTCATACTTTATTCATACTTCATCATGGTGTACTATCATAACCATTCATACTTTAATGGTTATATAGATCTACCCTAGAGTCAGTCCTATTTTGTGCCTGGAACAAGGTACAACCACAAATATGTGACTAACACTAGTGATGGCCACAAGGAAGGATTTTAGGGATTTATAATTGCTGCAGAGAATGGAAGAGCTACCCAGAAACAACAGTGTTAGGGCCGGCAACGGCATTGTACCTAACGTGGATCTATAGGGACAGTTGTCTTCATAAACGGGTTATATTGCCCGTCACCTCTGAACAGCATGGTGAAAGAACAGAGAAAGAATTTACTTAAAAGTGTGCAGAGGAATGATTGGAAATTATAGCAAATGACACTTTTTCCTTGGGTCTTGGAAAGGGAAGATTATGGTGAAAGAACGTTTATTTTATTTTTATAGAAGCATTAGGGGTGTTAAGTTTGGTAGGGTATGGAAGAAAGTGAATGTGGAGATGGCTCTAGGGACAAGGAAATCATTTGAGTAGTTCTGAAACTGCCCAAACAAGCCATCACTCATATGACAAATTAGTCTTCACATCCTGAGAAATATATGACTAAGGATGAAAGCTAACAACATGAATTGAGAATTCTACTGGGTTCTAATGTTAAGTTCTTCAAACCTAATCCTAAACAGAGTTTCTAGATCTCTGTGTTTCCTCTGTAATTCCCCATCATTCTAAGCTCAGTCTGTGGCCTACACCCTTTCATTAGTTCCTGTATTTACCCTTTCAGTACAATTAGTTCTGTCACAGGATAGACTTTCTACTTAGATTTTTTAGAAATTGTTACTTCTATTTCGCCAATGGCTCTTACTGATACTTCAGCTTTGAGTTTTGATCACTGAGTGGGATCTTGAAACCATTGGTGGACATTATTAGGTTTCCTTCTGTGAGAGTTGATCTGTCTTACTGATTTTCACATACATTTACATTTTCCAAAACTATGCCTGTTGCTAGTTTGCCGTCTGTGTGCTTCTCACCTGAATATTCTGAGGCTTTTCCCCATGACATCAAATCATGTCCCCGCTTCTGAACAGATTCCTGAATTATACTTTAGACTTCTATCTAACTTGCTACGTTTAGTTTCCCACTTTCTGTGGTCAGCTTCTCAAGCTGTGCCCTTTCCTCCATTATCTGTCAAATTCAATCCCAGTACTTTATTACAGCACATTGACTTCTTTTATCAGAGACTCAAATGTTTTTCACATAAGGTCTTTCAAAGAAAATGGGCATTCAATATGTATATTTGAAAACAAAACAAAACAAAACAAACAACATTTTATGCCTACAAGCAAATTCCCAACTATAAATAAGAGAGATATCCTTAATATACCTCAATGATGATAGGAAGGAAAGTTTATGCAAGGCCAATTGTCCAACAGGAACTAATAAGATATTTAGGAAAAAATATAGAGATATTGTATGATAGTTTTGCTTTAAATACTGGTTTTATTTTTTCTAAAATAGTATTTTCAATATTTTTTTCAGAGTATTTTCTATCCTAAATTAACAGTATAATGTCAAATATAAATTATCGTGGTTTTGTTTGTTTTTCTCGGTGCTAGCAAATCATAGTATATTTTAAATTTAAATTTTATTTTCTAAATTTTCTTACAGATGTGTAGGCCTAACTGGTCATTAGAATATTATGATAATGGATTTGGGAATAATACGAAAACATAACCAAATTACTTGTATGTGATTTGATGTTTCAAAAAGACTATAGTTCACAAAATACTCTGCTACTGTTAAAATGATCATGTTTAAGAATTAAAAGGGACTTCAATATGTAAATGATATAAGTACCATTTGTTTAGTCCACTAGTTTTTAATACTGTATTTCTTGATCCTTTTTTAAACTTGAGAAGTTACATTTTAGCTGTTACCATGAACACAAAAATATATAACATTTTATATCATCTTACTTTGATTTCTAAATCACAATTCATAGAAAATGCAGTTTTGGGGCATTGTCCTGAAAGATAATCTTCTGAGAGTATCAAGTGATTGGCACACCAAAATCATTGGTCATTTCTAAGCTAGGGATAAGTAAGGGAAAATAATTTAAAATATGTATAAACTTATTTACAGTCCTCTAAATCACTATTTTTCAACTAATTATATACAGTAATCAATATTTATAAATAATTCATTCTTATGAAGTGTCTAGTATATATTTTAGTGTTACCAAGCATAATAGTGTCATGTGGAGAAGGTCTCTATTAATAATTTATTTCAAATCACACCACAATAAGTGTGTATCTAGAGAAAATATCCTGTCTTCATGTTGAGTGAAATGATGTGATTTCTGGGTGTATCTAAGTATATTTTGCTACTTAATATTTAAATATAACATGCTTATGATTTCAAGGTTGATTTTATATGTACCATATAATTCTGTTATCAATATATCTGTCTCTTTTCAGGAGGTAAAATCATTAATGTGGATCCATATGTATTAATGAAAAAGCTTCAGGATCTATTTTTACATTTTGAAAAATATTGAGATACTGATGCATTTTGTTGAGAAAATGATAGTTTTTACTGAGGGGAGAAACAAAAGCAAACTACAAATCCCTATCTCTGAATTTATGGTTTTAAAAATTCATAGACATTGGAATTGAAAAGAACCCACTTGTTAATGATTTTCTTGAAGAAGTGCATTAGAAAGAAGTGAAGGATATATGTTTTTAATTATTTGTATTTGTACAATTAAAATATGAGTAGTTAATTAAATGTACTTCCAATTTTTGTAGCATTTTAATTCCTAGTTATTTAGGGATACAAAATGCAATGTCCAATTTTTCCTAAAAAAATAACAAGTTATACACAGGTAACTTCATGGAAGAATATAAAAGATTATTTATTAGGATGACATTTACCCACAAATAAAATTTCTTACATGATTTTCTTTTTCAAAAAAAAGATTTAATGAGAAATATTCCTTTCTAAATACTGTGATAGAAGTCAATCAATATGTCTAGCACCTGCAGCCCACTGCTTTGCCAATAATTCTTCCATTTGATTCTCTTGAAAAGCATTTTTCTTCAATAATCCTACATGAAGATAACTCTATTATTCTCATTTACTGAATGACTTCTTTTTTTTTAATGTTTATTTTGTGAGAGAGAGGATGAACAGGGAAGGGGCAGACAGAGAGGGAGGGAGAAAATCTTAAGCAGGCTCCATGTTCATTGCAGCCTCCACTTGGGGCTCGATCCCATGAACCTGACCTGAGCCAGTTTTAAGAGTCAGACGCTTACCCAACTGAGCCACCCAGGGGGGCCCTGAATGACCTCTTCTATTCTGGTTTCCTGACTACAGAGTACATAAGGAGAAATTGAACATGCAGAAATACACCTTGTATAATAGAGTTTTGTCAGTCAACACCTGTGAAACATGGTTAAGTATTTATTAAATGATTTCTCTCTATCAAGAAATATTTTCTACTTTTTATCGCTTCAGAGGATATGAGCTTTTGACCAATAATTATTATGCTTTTTGCTCTAAGTCATTAAGTTTCCTTTAAATACAAATAAATATTACGCCATGTACTTACAAAATAAGTATGTCGTTAGAAAAACTTGTCAGTTTCTCAAACTATACCTGCACACTTTCTCAGTATAAAACTATGCCGTTCTTTCATCACCATCTGATTATTATAAAAACAATTGGTACATTAAAATAAACTTGACAACATGTTTTATATAGAGATCTAGAAAAAGTAAATGCTCTAACCTATATTTTCAAGCAGTGTTTTTTAATATATTGAACTATTTAATTAAAAATAGACACCAAATGGGGCGCCTGGGTGGCGCAGTCGGTTAAGCGTCCGACTTCAGCCAGGTCACGATCTCGCCGTCCGTGAGTTCGAGCCCCGCGTCAGGCTCTGGGCTGATGGCTCGGAGCCTGGAGCCTGTTTCCGATTCTGTGTCTCCCTCTCTCTCTGCCCCTCCCCCGTTCATGCTCTGTCTCTCTTTGTCCCAAAAATAAATAAACGTTGAAAAAAAAAATTAAAAAAAAAATAAAAATAGACACCAAAAAAAATAGACAACAAAATGTACCTTGCTTAATTTTATTGCCCTATCAAAATATTAGTTTCTAAGATGTGAAAATAATTTAAATAACCTGAATACCTAAAAAATTACCTAGGGGTGCCTAGATGGCTCAGTCGGTTAAGCATCTGATTTCCTCTGGGGTCATGATCTCACTGTTGCTGCGTTCGAGCCCCGCATCAGGCTCTGCACTAACAGTGTGGAGCCTGCTTGGGATTGTCTGTCTACCTCTCTCTCGTTCTCTCACTTTTTCTCTCAAAATAAATAAATAAACATAAAGAAAATTACCTAAACTATCCACACAAATGTGATAGTAATGAAAGAGAAGGAGCTATCACAACTTGAGAAAACAAAAGAACATTTAACATTTAGGGACATACTTTTTTTTTTTTTTTGTCATTTTCATTATTGATATCTTTAATTTTAAATTCTTTTTTTTTTTTATGAAATTTATTGACAAATTGGTTTCCATACAACACCCAGTGCTCATCCCAAAAGGTGCCCTCCTCAATACCCATCACCCACCCTCCCCTCCCTCCCACCCCCCATCAACCCTCAGTTTGTTCTCAGTTTTTAACAGTCTCTAATGCTTTGGCTCTCTCCCACTCTAACCTCTTTTTTTTTTTTTTTTCCTTCCCCTCCCCCATGGGTTCCTGTTAAGTTTCTCAGGATCCACATAAGAGTGAAACCATATGGTATCTGTCTTTCTCTGTATGGCTTATTTCACTTAGCATTACACTCTCCAGTTCCATCCACGTTGCTACAAAGGGCCATATTTCATTTTTTCTCATTGCCACATAGTATTCCATTGTGTATATAAACCACAATTTCTTTTTTTTTTTTTATGAAATTTATTGACAAATTGGTTTCCATACAACACCCAGTGCTCATCCCAAAAGGTGCCCTCCTCAATACCCATCACCCACCCGCCCCTCCCTCCCACCCCCCATCAACCCTCAGTTTGTTCTCAGTTTTTAACAGTCTCTTATGCTTTGGCTCTCTCCCACTCTAACCTCTTTTTTTTCTTTTTTTCCTTCCCCTCCCCCATGGGTTCCTGTTAAGTTTCTCAGGATCCACATAAGAGTGAAACCATATGGTATCTGTCTTTCTCTGTATGGCTTATTTCACTTAGCATTACACTCTCCAGTTCCATCCACGTTGCTACAAAGGGCCATATTTCATTTTTTCTCATTGCCACATAGTATTCCATTGTGTATATAAACCACAATTTCTTTATCCATTCATCAGTTGATGGACATTTAGGCTCTTTCCATAATTTGGCTATTGTTGAGAGTGCTGCTATGAACATTGGGGTACAAGTGCCCCTATGCATCAGTACTCCTGTATCCCTTGGATAAATTCCTAGCAGTGCTATTGCTGGGTCATAGGGTAGGTCTATTTTTAATTTTCTGAGGAACCTCCACACTGCTTTCCAGAGCGGCTGCACCAATTTGCATTCCCACCAACAGTGCAAGAGGGTTCCCGTTTCTCCACATCCTCTCCAGCATCTATAGTCTCCTGATTTGTTCATTTTGGCCACTCTGACTGGCGTGAGGTGATACCTGAGTGTGGTTTTGATTTGTATTTCCCTGATAAGGAGCGACGCTGAACATCTTTTCATGTGCCTGTTGGCCATCTGGATGTCTTTTAAGTTTACCAAGATCTTGGATAAGGTTTACCTCTCATGCTCAAAATATCTAAAACTTTTGGTAGTGTTCATAAATACATTGATAATTAAAGGAAACATTCACAGCTCTATCAAGGGAATGCAGTGTACAAGACACCTCTGTGAGAAACATGAAAAACAAAACACATTTGAAAAGAAAAATAAGTGAGTTAAGAAATGTTACTTAAATCAGATTTATTTTCTATACTGAAGTATATTTCTTTTGCATTAAATCTATTAAGTATAATATCAGTCAAGGCATTCTATAGGATATCTGCAACATCTCCTTCAGAAGAAGATATATCCTTTCTCAGAAAAATATCCTTTCTTTCACATTATGAAATCAGCCTTGATATCATTGTAGGTAGGCCCTAAGAGGAGGGATATACTCCTCAGGAGTACCGTCTCTGGTCTACTTGTTCAATGATGGCTCTCAATAGCTAGAAAACTGCATGGCATATAGTAGATTCCCAATGAATTCTTTTGATTTGTATGTGTAAGTACAAGAAATCTCAGAGAAGCAGAAATATTACAAAAGACTTGTATCTATCCCATGAAATATCCATGTGAGAGATAAAGTTTTACAATCTAAATATAAATTGTTGCAAATACTTAACAAAGTTCACATATTGAATAAAATTGGAAAAAATAAATATAATTTTTGAGTAAGTGTGGCATAACTGTTTCATATAAAAGAGGTGAGAGAGGGTAACATAAATTGCAACCTCTCATTGGTACCATCCAAATAAAAACAAAATAAATGGAATGAGTAAGTAAAAGTGTTTTTTAAATTGGAAAACAGTAAATTATAAGTTAGTTTTAAAATACGCTATTTACTGAGATAACAGAATTGAACATTTCTCTTTTGAATTTTAATAGTTACCTTTATTTAAGTCTCATGCATCCTATGTAAAGACATGTGATATGTAACCATACATGGGGAAATACATTTCATTCAACACTGGCAACAAGAGTGTGTGGTTTACTAGCAATACTTTAGCAAAACAGTGAAGAAAAATTTGTCCTTACTGGAATGTTTACCTTGCTCTCAAATTGTTCTCTATAGTAGTCTTGAGAAAGTTATAACTTGTGATTTAGAGATAGCCTACAAGAACATTATTAAAAGTTTAACTCCTCTACAGAAAGGGTTGAGGCTTAACTCCTCTACGGAAAGGTTGAGGCTTTCACTTGTAAATAAACAGTAGACACATTTTGACAAGTCAGCCTATCAGTTTCTTTAAAATAAACTATGCCAGTGCCCCTATGCATCACTCTCAACAATAGCCAAATTATGGAAAGAGCCTAAATGTCCATCAACTGATGAATGGATAAAGAAATTGTGGTTTATATACACAATGGAATACTACGTGGCAATGAGAAAAAATGAAATATGGCCTTTTGTAGCAACGTGGATGGAACTGGAGAGTGTGATGCTAAGTGAAATAAGCCATACAGAGAAAGACAGATACCATATGGTTTCACTCTTATGTGGATCCTGAGAAACTTAACAGGAACCCATGGGGGAGGGGAAGGTAAAAAAAAAAAAAAAAAAAGGACGTTAGAGTGGGAGAGAGCCAAAGCATAAGAGACTGTTAAAAACTGAGAACAAACTGAGGGTTGATGGGGGGTGGGAGGGAGGGGCGGGTGGGTGATGGGTATTGAGGAGGGCACCTTTTGGGATGAGCACTGGGTGTTGTATGGAAACCAATTTGTCAATAAACTTCATATAAAAAAAAATGAGAAAAAAAAAATAAAATAAACTATGCCAATGTCCATTTCCTCAATCTTTTTTTAAAAAAAACACATTTTTAGAGCACTTTTAAGTTCAGAGTACAATTGAGGTGGTGATAGAAATTTCTTTTATATCCCCTATCACCGCACATACATAGCATCCCCCCTTACCAACATCCCTCGTGAATCATACGGTGTTCCAGCCTTTACAGATGGGCTTATTTCACTCAGCAATATGCATGTAAGTTTCAGCCATGTCTTTTCTTGGCTTAAGAGCTCATTTATTTCTTTGTGTCATCTTCAGTTTCTTCATCCGTGTGTTATAGTTTTCAAAGTACAGGTCTTTTACCTTGGTTAGGGCTATTCCTATGTATGTTATTGTTTTTGATGCACTAAGTGGGATTGATTCTTTAATTTCTCTTTCTGCTGCTTCATTATTGGTGTATAGAAATGCAATAGATTTCTGTACATTGATTTTGCATCCTGTGACTTTATTTGTCTACAGTTCTAGCAGGTCTTTTGGGTATTCTACATAGAGTATCATGTCATCTGCAAAGAGTGAAAAATTGACTGCCAATTTGGATGCCTTTTATTTCTTTTTGTTGTCTGATTGCTGAGACTAGGACTTCCAGTATTATGTTAAATCACAATGATAAGAGTGGACATCCCTGAAATGTCCTGATCATAGAGGAATTTCAGTTTTTCCTCATTGAGGATGATATTAGCTGTGTGGGTTTCTCATTGATGACCTTTATGTTATTAAGATATGTTCCTTCTATCACTACTTTGTTGAGTTTTTTATCAAGGATTAATGGTCAGATGTTTTTTTTTTTTTTTTCTACATCTGTTGAGAGGATCATATGGTTCTTATCCTTTTATTTACTAATGTGGTATATCACATTGATTGATTTGTGAAGTTGAACCACCCTTGCAACTTAGAAATAAATCCCACTTGATTGTGGTGAATGATTTTTTTTTACATTTATTTATTTTTGAGAAACAGAATGAGACAAAGCATGAGCGGGGGAGGGGCAGAGAGAGAAGGAGACACAGAATCTGAAGCAGGCTCCAGGCTCTGAGTAAGTGGTCAGCACAGAGCCTGATGCAGGGCTTGAACGCACAAACTGTGAGATCATGACCTGAGTCTAAGTCGGATGCTCAACTGACTGAGCCACCCAGGTGCCCCTGATGTTTTTAAATATATTGTTGGATTTTGTTTACTAGTATTTTATTGTGAATTTTTGCATCCATGTTCATTGAGGGTATTGGCCTGTAGTTCTCTTTTTTAGTAGAGTCTTTATCTGGTTTGCTGTCAGGGTAATGGTGGCCTCATAGAATGGATTTTGAGAGGCGCCTGAGTGGCTCAGCGGTTAAGCGTCCAACTTCGGCTCAGGTCATGATCTCACAGTTCGTGAGTTCAAGCCCCGCGTTGGGCTCTGGGCTGACAGCTCAGGGCCTGGAGCCCCCTTCGGATTCTGTGTCTCCCTCTGTCTGCCCCTCCGCTGCTTGCACTCTGTCTCTCGCGTTGTCTCAAAAATAAATAAACATTAAAAAAAAAAAAGAACAGATTTTGAAGTTTTCCTTCCTTTTTTTTTATTTTTGGGGTAGTTTCAGAAGAATAGGTATTAACTCTAAAAGTTGGTAGAATTAGGGGTTCCTGGGTGGCTCAGTTGGTTAAGGGTCAAACTTCGGCTCAGGTCATGATTGCATAATTCGTGGGGTCAAGCCCTGTGTAGGGCTCTGTGCTGACAGCTCAGAGCCTGGAGCCTGCTTCAGATTCTCTGTCTCCCTCTTTCTCTGCCCCTCCCCCACTCATGCTCTGTCTCTCTTTGTCTCAAAAATAAATAAAACTTTAAAAATTATGTTGGTAGAATAAAAAGTTGGTAGAATTCACCTGTGAAGTCATCTGGCCCTGGATTTTGTTTGTGGGGAGTGTTTTAATTACTCATTCAATTTCTTTGCTGGTTATCAGTATGTTCGAGTTTTCTATTTCTTCCTGTTTCAGTTTTGGTAGTTTCTATGTTTCTAGAATTTGTCCATTTCTTCCAGGTTGTCCAATTTGTTGCCATGTAGTTTTTCATAATATTCTCATATAATTGTTTGTATTTCTGTGGAGTTGTTTGTTTTTTAACCTCTCTCATTTGTGATTTTATTTATTTGGGTCCTTTTTCATAAGTCTGGCTAGACTTATGAACTTTTACTAAATTTTTGAAGAACCAGACCCTGGTTTCATTGATCTGTTCCATTGTTTTTAGTTTCTATGTAATTTAATGGATTGGAAGAAAAAATATTGTCAAAATACTACCCAAAGTTAATGCAATCCCTATCAAAATACCACCATTTTGCACAGACCTTGAACAAGCAGTCCTGAAACTTGTGTGGAACTACAAAAGATCCTAAATAGTTAAAGCAATCCTGAAAAAGAGAGGCAAAGCTGGAGGTATCACAATTCCAGACTTCAAGTTGTATTACAAAGCTGTACTCATTAAGACGGTATGGTACAGACACAAAAATAGACACATAGACCAATAGAACAGAACAGAAAACCCATACATGAACCCACAACAAATAGTCTATTGATCTTCAGGAAAGCAGGAAAGCATATCCAATGGAAAAAATACAATCTCTTCAACAAACGGTGTTTGGAAAACTGGAGAACTGCCTGCAGAACAATGAAACTGGACCACTGTCTTTCACTGAACACAAAAATAAATTCAAAATGGATGAAAGACCTAACTGTGAAACAGGAAACCATCAAAATCCTAGAGGAGAACATAGGCAGTAACCTCTTTGAAATCAGCCGTAACAACTTCCTTCTTGGCATGTCTCTAAAGGCAAGGGAAACAAAAAGCAAAAATAAACTATTGAGACTTCATCAAAATAAAAACACTTCTGCACAATGAAGGAAAGTATCAACAAAACTAAAAGGCAGCCTATAGAATGAGAGAAGATATTTGCAAATAGCATATCTGATATAAGGTTAGTATTCAAAATATATAAAGAAATTATCAAATTAAGGAGTACCAGGTATTGTATGGAAGTGTTGAATCACTCTATTGTACGCCTCAAACTAATATCACACTGTATGTTAAATAACTGGAATTTTGGGGCGCCTGGGTGGCGCAGTCGGTTAAGCGTCCGACTTCAGCCAGGTCACGATCTCGCGGTCCGTGAGTTCGAGCCCCGCATCAGGCTCTGGGATGATGGCTCGGAGCCTGGAGCCTGTTTCCGATTCTGTGTCTTCCTCTCTCTCTCTGCCCCTCCCCCGTTCATGCTCTGTCTCTCTCTGTCCCAAAAATAAATAAACGTTGAAAAAAAAATTTTTTTAAAATAAAATAAAAAAAAAATAACTGGAATTTAAATAAAACCTTTAAAAAAAGATCACTTATTTTTAGTGCTGATAACATTCCATTGTTTGGATATACCACAGTTTATCCATTCACCTACTAAGGACATCTTGATCACTTCCAAGTTTTGGCAATTATGAAAAGCTGCAATAATCTACGTGTAGGTTTTTGTGTGGACATGTTTTCAACTTCTTTTTGGTAAATACTAGAGACTATGATTGTGGGATCAGGTGGTAAAAGTAGGCTTGATTTTATAAGAAACTGCCAAACTATCTTCCAAAATTACTGTACCATCTTGCACTCCCACCAGTAATGGATTAGAGTGCTTGTTGCTCCTTAGCATCACCAACATGTGTTCTTGTCAGTGTTCCTGATTTTGGCATTTCAGTAGGAGTTTAGTGGTATCTCATTGTTTTGGTTTGCATTTCCCTGATGACATCTGATGTGGAACACTTTTTCATATGCTCATTAGCCATCTGTATATCTCTTTTGGTAAGCTGTCTGTTCAGGTATTTGACTCACTTTTTAATCAGGTTGTGTCTTATTGTTGAGTTTTAAGAGAACTTTTTTGTATATTTTTTATAACAATCCTTTATCAAATGTGTCTTTTGAAAATATTTTCACCCTAAGGATTGTCTTCTAATTCTCTTGATAATTACCTTTTGCACAGTAGAGGTTTTAAATTTTCACGAAGTTCAGCTTATGTATTATTACTTTCATAACCCATGCTTTTGGGATATTACCTAGAAGAGCATCATCATACCCAAGATCATCAAGGTTTTCTCTTGTGTTTTCTCCTAGGTGTTGTATACTTTTGCATTTTACATCTAGGTCCATGATCAATTTCTGGTTAATTTTTGTGAATAATGTAAGGTCTGGGTCTAAATTATTTTTTTTAATTTTTTAAAGAAGTGGTCTATATTTTTTATTTAATTTTTAATATTTTTTAAAAAAGGGTGGATGTCTCCTTGTTCCAGCACTATTTGTTGAAGATACTATCTTTGCTATATTATATTGTCTTTGGTCCTTTGTCAAATATCAGTTGATTATATTTAGGTAGGTATATTTATGGGCTCTCTATTCTATTTTGTTGATCTATTTGTCTCTTCTTTTGCCAATACAACACTATCTTGATGACTGTGGCTTATTAGTAAGTCTTGAATTCATGTAGTATCTTTCCTACAACTTTGTTCTTCTCCTATTTTGGCAATTCTAAGTTTTCCCTCTCCATTACACATTCATTTTTGTACATTCACAAAATAACTTCCTGGGATTTTCATTGAGATTTCATTCAATCTGTAGGTCATTGGGAAGAAACAACATCTTGACAATATTTAATCTTCCTATCTGCAAATATAGAATATGTCTCCATTTATTTAATCCTTCTTTGATTTTTCTCAATAGAATTACATGTAGTTTTCTTCATATACATCTTGTATATATTTTGTTACATTTTTCCCTTAACATTTTTGAGGGGTGCTATTGTAAATGTTATTATACTTTTAATTTAAAAAATTTTTAATGTTTATTTATTTTTGAGAGAGAGACAGCATGAGGAAGGGAGGAGCAGAGAGAGAGGGAGACACAGAATCTGAAGCAGGCTCCAGGCTCCAAGCTATCAGCATAGAGTCCAACATGGGTCTCGAACCCACAAACCGCTAGATCATGAGCAGAACCAAAGTTGTACACTTAACCAGCTGAGCCACCCAGGCACCCCTATTTTTAATTTTAAACTTTAGTACTCATTGCTGTTGGATAGGAAAACAATTGACTTTTTTATATTAACCTTGTGTTTTGGAACTTCGCTATAATCACTACATCCAATGAGATTTGTTGTTGCTGTTTATTTTTCTAGTTTTTCTACACACATAATCATGTCTTCAAGCAAAGACAGTTTTATGTCTTCCTTCCCAATTTGTATACTTTTTATTTGTTCTTTCCATTTCACATTAGCGAGGACTTCCAATGCAAAGTTGAAAATGAGTGGTGAGAGAGATCATCCTTGTCTCCTACCAAATCTTAGTGGGAGAGCTGTGAATTTCTCACCATTAAGTATGATATTAGCGGTATGGTTTCTTTAGTCTTTACGAAGCTGGGTTAAGTTTCCCTCTGTTACTAGTTTGTTGAATGTGTTTATCGTCTTTGAATTCTCAAATGCCTTTTCTGTATCTACTGACATGATCATGTTTTTTTGTTGTTGTTGTTGATATCATACATTAATTGTGTATGTTGCAACTGGCTGGCGTATCTTGGATAAATCTTACTTTGTCATGGTGTATAATTTTTTATACATTGTTGGATTAGATTTGCTAATATTTTGTTTAGATTTTACATCTGTATTCATGTGGGGTATTGATCTAGTAGTTTTCTTTTAGTACCTGTCTTGTTTTTGGTAACGGGGTAATGGTGGCCTCATAGAATTAGTTAGGAAGGAAGTATCCCTCTACTTCTATCCTCTGAAAGAAATTGTAGAGAATTGGGATCATTTGTTCCTTAAATGCTTGGTAGAATTCCCGGTGTGCTCATTGAGGCCTGATGCTTTCTGTTAGCAAACGTTATTAACTATTGATTCAATTTCTTTTAATAGATATAGGCTATTCAGAATGCTTGTTCTTGTGTGGATTTTTCTAGATTGAGTCTTTCATTGCAGTGGCCCATTTCATTTAGATGATCAAATTTGTGAGCATAGGGTTGGCCATAGTATCTGTTTATTATTGTTTTATTGTCGATGAGATCTGTGGTTATGTTTCATCGTCCATTTCTGATATTAATGTTTTTGGCCTCACTTTTTTTTTTCTTAGTTAGCCTGGATAGAGGCTTACCAATTATATTGATTTTGTTGAAAGGACCAGCTTTTGGTTTCCTTGATTTTCTCTATCAATTTTCAAATCAGTGATTTCTGCACTAAATCTTACTATTTATTTTTTGTGCTTATTTTGGATTTAATTTGATATTTTTCTGTTTTACTAACTTGAAAACACTGATGATTAATTTTAGATTTTTCTTAGTTTTTAATATATGCATTCAATGCTTTGAATGTTTTTCTAAGCACTGTGTTTACTGCATCCTCCCCAAATTAAGTTGGGGTTTCATTTTTACTGAGTTCAAGATATTTTTTTAAGTTTCTCTTCAGATTTCTATTTTGACCCATATTTTATTTAAAAGTGTATGGCTTAATTTCTACATATTTTGGAATTTTCTAGTTGTCTTTCTGTTACTGATTTCTAGTTTAATTTTTTATTATTGTTTGTTTCAAGTTTTTACTTAAATTCTAGTTAGTTTACATATAGTGTGATATTGGTTTCAGGAGTAGAATTTAGTGATTCATCCCTTACATATAACCCCTGGTGCTCATAACAAGTGCCCTCCTTAATACCTATCACCCGTTTAGTCCATCCTTTGCCCACCTCCCCTCCATTAACCCTCAGGTTCTTCTGTGTACTTAGTAGCATCATATGGTTTGCCTCCCTCCTCTTCTTTTTCCCCCTTCGCCTGTGTTAATTTTTTTGTTCCATGTGAACTCTAGAAGTATATGTATTCTGCTGTTGTCAGATGAAATAGTCTTCTGCAAATGTCAATTAAATTCATTTGATTCGTGTTGTTGTTGAGTTCAAATATGTGTCTACTGATTCTGCTGCTTTGTCCATTTCTGACAGAGGAGTGTTGCAATCTTCAACTATGAAAGTCGATTCAACTATTTTTCTTTGCAAATCTTCTTGTTGTTACATTGCTTAGTTTGAATCTCTGATGCTAGGTGTATACACATTAAAAATTGATGTCTTTTTGAAGAGTTGGCCCTTTATCATTATTTAATACCCTTGTTTACCCCTGATAACTCTCTGTGCTTTGAAGTCCACTCTTTCTGAAATTTATAATATATTTACTTTGCATCTGTATATTTCTTTACATTTAAAGTAGAGATATCAGTTGGTTCTTAGTATAATTCCTGTATACCCATATCTCTTAAATTGTGGCTGGCCAATGACTTGCATGGTAATCTTGGGGGTGCTCATTTCAAATGCAAATTCACATAGGAATAGATGGAGAACATCTACAGAATGTTGGGGGTGAAGACCAATTACTTGCATTTTAAACAAGAACACCAAGTGATTATGATACACAATACAATTTGGTAATCAAAGCTGTAAAGACAGGTTTTTACATATTTTTTATGTAGGCATTCACTTACACAAGAATTAAAAACATATTAATACTTTCTTAGCCAGATTTTTTAACAGATCATTCAGTTATTTATGGAAATGAACAGGCTCTGTGGCTTCAGGATTGAAGTGATACCTCCCCTTAAAGAAGTTTTGATGGAAATGCTCAGATTTTAATTAATAGATTATTTTGGGTAACAGTGACCTCAAAAGTTTTTTTTTTACCTACATTCTCCCTTGTGAAGAAAAGCATTTACTGGGAAGGTTTCTTTCAACTATTGAGAAATAAATTTTCCAAATCTTCAAGTGTTTATTCTCTTCTTGAATTCTAGTTAATTTTGATCTTCAATTTTATGGTAATGTGCTTTGCTCATGTTGTGTGAAAATCGTATATGTCTGTTAATAATTTCTAAACACATGATGGCATTGACTAAACTCATGGCACTGTGTTGCTGCGTAGGTGTTATAATTCTCCATCATATAAGTTATATTTTTCTATTAAATTTGTACCACTGGGGGCGCCTGGGTGGCGCAGTCGGTTAAGCGTCCGACTTCAGCCAGGTCACGATCTCACGCTCCGTGAGTTCGAGCCCCGCGTCAGGCTCTGGGCTGATGGCTCAGAGCCTGGAGCCTGCTTCCGATTCTGTGTCTCCCTCTCTCTCTCTGCCCCTCCCCCGTTCATGCTCTGTCTCTCTCTGTCCCAAAAAATAAATAAACGTTGAAAAAAAAATAAATTTGTACCACTGTATCATATTACAAAATTCCAATTTTGTCTTTTTAATTTTTACCATACAAGTAGGTATTTAGTTGTGTGTGTGTGTGTGTGTGTGTGTGTGTGTGTGTCTGTAAAGCCTCTCAATAGGGTTACCATAAGTGATTTGCTACTTCCTTTGTGTCATGGATACCTTGCCAGCATTACTCTTTTCCTTGACTGATTTTCCTTACGAGCTTCCTTCTTGATTCATGTGCTATCTGAATGTATATCCCGAGCCCCTTTTTGATATCTGCTTCATAATATGTTGGCCTCTCAGACTTATGCTACTGTAAAACTAGGGGAATCATCTTAACAACTGAAAGGTTATACTCTGAACACAGTGTCTCAGACAACAGTTGTCTTGAATTCCCACTGCTGCTGCTTCTTTACCAATTCTTTTCAGAGCAGGCTGTCAGCCAAACATGGCTTGTGTGTGATGAAACTTCATGGATATGTGTCAGATGTTGGACAATCTGACATTCATATAATATTTTTCAATATTGTGAAAGTCTATCCTCACATGTCTCTGACATACTTAATGAACTTATCACATTTCAGGCATTATATATATTTTTTATAACGTGCAGAATTGACAGGTTCAAGGGGCTATAGTAGCAGATATAAAATGAGCTGTTTACAAAAAAAATGTTACTTATATAGATAATTATAGGACCAGTGTTTACTTTTATGCTATACTTATAATACAATGTGTGTCTTAGCTAAAACCATATATGAACTGAGTAACATTCTCTAAATGTCAGTAAAAAAAAATTAATGTTAAAGGAAATTGTATGAGCTCTTTATATCTACATAATAGCATATCTGTATTATGTAATAACTACCTGTAAAAAAAATGACATATCAAAATGAAACAAATAAACAAAACCCAGAAACTTGGTTATCTTATCTCATGGTGGGAGCATTTCTCAAATTTGTAGCAAAACAATGAATTGAGGAACCAAAGTCCTGATATCAGTACTACTCAGTTTTAAATTTTGTAATTTTATTTTAGATTAAATTTCTATTTTTCAGTCATTGAACCAAAGCAGTACATAGAATTCCACAATCCCTATTGTCTTAATACCAATGCTTCATTGTTGATGACCTGAACTGTACAATAAGACTATAAAGTGTGGGCCCTCCAAGGCCAACTTATCCTTTGCTGTTTTTGAAAGATAGATGGTTACAGGGGGAAAAAAAGCAACGATCCCAGATGAAAGACTAGAACTAAGGTTTTATGTTTGTTTTTGGTTGGGGGTGTAGTTGTGGGCCAGATCTTGGATCTTGAGGTAGTGGAGCATAAATAATCACATTTTTAGATTTTTTTTTAAAGTCTGTTTGTTCTTTGTCAAGTTTCTATGGAATAAGAGCTACCGATTATTTTCACCTTTCAGTTCCACAAATCCTGTTGTCAATAGAAAATCCTCCTGAATTTTTGGAAAAAGTCACCATCACATCCCAATTTTTGCTGCCTAGTTTTTCTGGTGTATGTATCATTTTATAGGCAATTCTTGGTTGATTGATTCAGTGACTGTGTAGTCTTTCACTTTGCAGATTCAAGTCTCCCTGTCCCTGACTCTCTTGCTACTTTCCCCCCTCTCTTTTCCTCTTTTCCTCCCTCTCTTCCTTCCTTCCCTTTAAGTTTAGTGTGTGTGTGTGTGTGTGTGTGTGTGTGTGTGTGTGTGTGTGTTGGGGGGAGCAGGAAGCTGGTTGATTGTTCCAGGATATAATCCAGGATCGTACATTGTATTTAACTGCCAGGTCTCTGGTTTTCTTTATTCTGAAACAGTGCTACACCTCTCTTTGTGTTTCTTACGACTGACAATTTTTTTGTTAAATTCAGAAATATTTTATTAAGTTATACCTTAATACATGTTTTGTGCTATCACTTTGTCTATGATCCGTTTTTATCCTTATTTTTTACATTTCTATTTTTATTGTTATAATTAATTGTATTTAATTTTTTGTCTCTTTTACTTTAGTATTTATATCAAAAGGATTTTATTGAGGTATTTTCATTATTTTTAGAGTTCTGTAATCTTAGCTTATATACCTTCCTATTGTTCAATCATCTTATACTGATCACTGCTGTATTTTTTCATATATTCCTTCTTTTTCTTAATTCTTTTTAGTTTTAAAATATTGGCCAGACTTTTTAGGTCTTGTTGTGAATATGTCTTTCTATTAGTTCTTTCTTATTTATTTGACTTTAAAATTTTTGCAGTTCTAATTTTCACTGATTTGGCAATACTTTCTGTTTCCCAAGTTTATATCACATGATTTTCCTGTAGGAGGAGCAGATCAGAATAAATTTTCCAGTTTCATGATCCCAGAGCTCCCTCTTCTGTTATTCCTAAGAAGTTATTATGAATATGGCATTCTATATTCTTAGATCAGTTTCCTCTGCTTCCTCTCACACATTTTGCTTCACATCTCTATCTCCCCAGTTGTTCTATTCATGTATAATTTGGATTCTATTTTGAGCAGATTCTACTCAGTCCAAGGGGTCTTTGTCCAGGAAGAGAAATAGATTTTGTTAACTTACAAATTCACAGGCTCCGGACAACTTGATTCCCTGCAACTTTTCTACACTCCCCCTTGTATTCATCTTAATGCTTGTAACACCCCTCATGATTTAATTTCCTCACCTCTAGTGGACCCACCACCCTTTCCTTTCGGTAGTGTTTGACAAGTCTGTAGTTCTTCGGTTTTTATTTCTCCCACATAGTTATTGGTCTTTCACATTGGCCTTGTAGCTATTGGTGCTTAATTATATTCCTTCCTGTTTGACAAATTGGTCAGGAAACCTTTTTACCTAGATGTAAATGTTTTTTTTTTTTTTTTTTTTTTTTTTTTTTACCTAGATGTGTCAATGGTTTATTGGTTTTGCTATCCTGGTTGTCCAGTCTCATGTGAGACTTTGGGGACAAATGGAGAGGGAGAGGAAAACTATATTGCTCCCATCACTGTCTCTATATCTCTTGTTTTATTTTTAGCCAACTCTAGCTGGTTTCATTCCTTCAAACTACTAAATATGCTTTTGTCAGAATATCCAATGACATGCGCTATTTACTATGGTTAAATTTTGTATTAGACACTCTTTAAACACTTTTATTATGTGCCTGTTATGCACACATTTTGTGTTTTCCAAGAAATAAAATATATCAAAGGTTTAATTCACTAATGAGGAAACCACCAGGATAATAAAACAATGTTCAAAGAACATTTGGAAAATTGAGTATTTATAGGCATCAAAGAAAGAATATTGGCAGAAAATCACAAGGTTAGGAGCAAGTCTATAATATTCTCAGGAAATAATAGTCCTAAATATACAGAGGTGTTTTTTTAAACTATGCAGCTGGAATCTCTAATGAACAGAAAGCTCCATTTTCACATATACCTTCAAAGAGTAAACAGAAGCACATCCCTAGGGAATTAAATACTCCTTGGATTCACCTGCTAGACAAGGCTACAGCATGACACTGAAGTCTCAGTCAACCTTGTGTTTTTTTTTTTTTTTTGGTCTTATCTTCCAGTTACTGAAATATTTCTAACAATAAGCACTCTTTTATGCACATTGCAATGTTATAGACACTGAGGCATACGGAGACTGAATAACTTGCCAAAGATCACGTTCTAGAAGGGGTCAGACCCCATGGTTAAACCCACACAGTGTGGCTTCAGAGACATTTCTCTTAATAACTACACTCTGCTTATTATCTTATAGCAATAAGACAGCATTACTGAATAAGTGAAGTCAGGATAAGATGAGGGAACCAACAAACCTGAAAAATTTAGTGGTTAAAGAGTAACAAGTTTATTTTTTTTCCCCATGTAACTGTTTAGACAGATGATGTTGATTTCAAAGTCATTCAGTTTTGTTGCCTATCTAGTTACCTGGAAGGAGAGAAAGGCATAGGGGACCATGTCTGCATATATGTGAGGGTTGTTTTTATGCCAAAGTATGTATCTTAACTATTTCATCAGATGAAAATTAGTGATATGACCTTATCTAACTTCAGATACCAGAGTTGTTACAGTTTAGCTCTATGTCCAGAGTGAGACATGGTGGTAGGTATTAACAGCTCTTAATCTAGATTATGCTTGCACATCTAGATTAAAACTCATTGTTTAGCTTAATATGTTAAGATATTTCTAAGTTTTGACCGTTTAGGTTCCTTCTGAATTTTATTATTCTACACATGCTTCAAAGAATATCTATAGAACTAATTCTTTGAACACATTCTTAAAAATGTTTTTGTATAAGGTTTTTTAAACATCAATATTGTTAGGCAATAGAGTGTACACATTTATATTTTACATTTTGTCAAATTATATTCTTAACTATTTTTTTAACTTTATTTATTTATTTTGATAGAGAAAGCACATGAGCAGGGGAGGGGCAAAGAGAAGGAGAGAGAGAATTCCAAGCAGGCTCCACACTGTCAGCACAGAGCCTGACATGGGGCTCGATCTCATGAGCCAAGGGATCATGACCTGAGTTGAAATTAAGAGTCGGAAGCTTAACTGACTGAGCCACGCAGGTGCCCCTATATTATTACTATTTAAGCAAGAGTTATTAAAATCATTTCCACAAATATCAGTATACATGTCCCTGGTGAATTTCCTTAGCAGTTCTAGTTTTTTCTCTCTCCTTGTATCCACAATCTTTGCCATATGTAACTTTGCTGTATATGGGATATTTTATTTTCCAAAGATGTCCATCTACAATAATGTCTTCCATCGTCCATACTCTGGTACAATGTGATTTTGCCATCAGAAAGTGAAATCTGGGGCTCCTGAGTGGCTCAGTTGGTTAAACGTCCAACTTCAGCTCAGGTCATGATCTCACAGCTTGTGGGTTCAAGCCCTGCATCGGACTCTGTGCTGACAGTCAGAGCCTGGAGCCTGCTTCAGATTCTATGTCTCCCTTTTTCTCTCTGCTCCTCTCTTGTTCGCACTCTTGTCTCTCTTAAAAATAAATAAACATTAAAATAATAATAATAAATAAAATTTATAAAAGAAAGTGAAGTCTAATACTGCTCCCAATGAATTGAGTGTGGTTTTATAATTTGCTTGTAATTAATAGAATGTGGTGGGATATATATACATATATACATATATATATATACATATATATATATATATATATATATGCTGCACAATGTCCAAGACTCAGTCAGAAAGTTCATGCAACTTCTGCATGGATCTCTTTGCATGCTTTCTCTGGATGAAGACATCACCATGTAGAAATCTGTCTATTCCAGGACCATCATGCAGGACTGGTCATATCTGGGCATTCTGATGTCATAGGAGAACAAAATTTCATCGATTTTAGCCCAAATGCCCGACAGGTTAAAGTAGCCAACTTCGACCCTCTGGACAAAGCTATCTACTAGCTGATAATCACTGAGTGACCACATTTCCATTTGCATGGAAAGCAAGAGTAATAATCAAACTAACCTAGAGTTGAGACAGTAAGAATCCATGATGGATAATAAAATGCTTTTTTTGTTAAGCCATTATGATTGAGGCTAGTTTGTTATGCATCAGTGGTAACTGAAACACAACATCCTCTCAGTTTGAGTCCGTTTAACCTGTTTGATCAATGTGTGGTTAGTAGACATAACACTATAGGATGTTTGACAGTGCTTTCATATTTCTGCTTGTTTCCTGATCTTCTGTCATCACCATTAGAAGGATATGGCCAGGCTAGCCCATTGTTTTCAGCAGGTTAATGTGTTCAGCAGAAACACAGACAGCAGAGTTGATCTAAAGATCAAGAAACGATCCCCACCTAGAATATAGTCTCAATCAAGGAACAGACCACACAAGAGAGCCCAGCATCCTACAGATCCTGGAGCAAGCCCCCCAGAATCAGCTGAGGCAGCCAGGATCACCTCAACTCCAGCCAATGCACCGATATGTTTTTTTAATCAAAAAATAGCTGAGTAATATACACATACTCCAATAAAATTTCTCACAAAACAAACAACTAATTAGGGTCAAAGAGTATGCTGTTATTTTTTTATATTTCATATACTCCTTTGAGCATAATAAAAACCATTAAAATTTACGTAACTGAATTTAGTGTCTTATATTGCTGTGTATTCAATCTTAAGCATCTAAATTTTTCCAGTTTTAACAGCAAGTTAATACATATGTTTAGTTATGCCCTTGGTTTTATTCAAACAATAGAAATACATGTTTCTGAATGTAGTTAAATGATATTTAGGGTGTACAGACATCATTGGCTAATTACTCTTGATAATGTAGAGCAAAAGAAGTCAGCAAAAACTGCAATCCAATCAGCATACTGTGTAAAGAAATGTTAAAATTCACTGTCATTTGCAAAAGATTGTCATGATAAATAGAATCTAAATACTTACAGCTTGTATGTAAGAAATATTCCATTTGGAGAGACAGAAGTTAGAACTAAAAGATTTTGATTTGATTTTTACTATGGACAAGATAGGAATAATTTTGGCAAGTTATATAGTATTTATTTTCTTACTACCTTCTAATAATGCCTTTTCTACCATGGATACTTGGTGTGTGTGTGTGTGTGTGTGTGTGTGTGTGTGTGTGTGTGATGAAGATGAATGAGTAAAGGCAGTAAAGCAGACATACATCTTTCATTGAAGTAAAACAGACATAATTAAGGAAAGTGATAATTTGATTGAGAAGCCGGTTCTCTTCAGTGATGAAGGTTTTGCATGTCATTTGTCTTCCAAGATTGGTATGTCATACATTTATTGAAAATAAGGAGTCCCAGGATCTGTCACTTTATAATGACACCCTACAATTAACGAAGAAATCTTGACACAAAGTGAGAGCTAGCTATTGAAGTCACCTTTATCCATATATTATGTGAGGTAGGCATCTCCCTCCTTTTTTTTTGTCTGGTTCCACTCAGCCTCAGCCGGAACATTCTTAAAAGCTGCGTAAGGGGGATATTTTTTTCCTTCTTCGGCAGATACATCTTGTGAAGACATAAAGAGCTAGTAGTGTAGCATCTTCAAACCTAGCACAATGAATCTTACTACCACAATGAATATTACCACGAAGTCTGTGTTCTTATTGTCCAATCCTTCAAAGTTTCAAATATTCAAGAGAATTGATAAGGTTTTTTAGCATAAACTACAAGTCCAGTGGCATCAATCAACATGCACCTACTGCAGTCACGAACCAAGTGTTCACACCAGTCTACAGACCACAAGATAATATAAATATGTATTGCAGAATAGACAGACTAGACATGAATATGTGTAATTAAAGTTTTTTTTAAAAAGCAAAGACTGGGGCGCCTGGGTGGCGCAGTCGGTTAAGCGTCCGACTTCAGCCAGGTCACGATCTCGCGGTCCGTGAGTTCGAGCCCCAAGTCAGGCTCTGGGCTGATGGCTCAGAGCCTGGAGCCTGTTTCCGATTCTGTCTCTCTCTCTCTCTCTCTGCCCCTCCCCCGTTCATGCTCTGTCTCTCTCTGTCCCAAAAAAATAAACGTTGAAAAAAAATAAAATTTTAAAAAGCAAAGACTTAGTAGTTTCGACTTTGCCATGATTCCAGTAATTTTTTGTTAGTGTTTCAAAATCCACTTAGGATAACTGAAACAAAATTTAGAGATTGTTTTAATATATTTGGGCTGCTATAATAAAATACCATAGTCAGGTATGCTGGAGTGCCTCAGTCGGTTGAGCGTCCCACTCTCGGGTCATGATCTCTCAGTGTGGGAGTTTGAGCCCCGCATCAGGCTCTGTGCTGATGGCGCAAAACCTGCTTGGGATTCCCTTTCTCCTTCTCTCTCTGCCCCTCCCCTGCTTTGCTCTCTCGCTCTCCCAAAATAAATACATAAACTTAAAAAATAATAATAATAAAATAAAATACCATAGTCTGGATGGCTTATAACAACAAATTTATTTCTCACTGCCCCAGAGGCTGGAAAGTCCAAGATCAGAGGATCTGATTTGGTTCATAGAGGGAACCTTCTCAGTGTGACTTCACATGGGGCCTCTCTTCCAAAGGCACTAATGTCATTCCTAATGACCTAATGATATAATGACCCCCAAAAGGTCCCACTTTCTTTGTGTTAAGAGCATGCACTATTTACAATAGCAACTATTGTAACTATTGTAACTATGTATTGTTGCTATACAATAGCAACTATTACATGCTAAGTTAATTTCCTTCCAGTCCTTGATTTCCATCCTTCTACTCGTATCTCTGCATTTGTAAATCATTAACTTGATTACAAAATGTTTCAGAGCTTTTCTGACACTGGTATCATAAAGGGAAATTTCTTTAGTTTGCTGTTTTAGAATAGATTTATTAGGGAGTTCTGCTTCCCTGGAGAATCTACCTTTAACGGTACCAGGACTGTAACTGCAGTTTCTCCAAAGTTGTTTCCTCAGCTTATTAACATTTAATATAGGGGTATTTATATTAAGTTTATAATGAATGTGAATTTTATAGCAATATTTAGCACTATATTCTCTATTTTTGTAATATTTCCTAGATTGTTTTAAATATTCAGTCATTTTGGGGGACCCAATGCCTTACATCATATTTCTTTTCTTTTTTTTTTTTAATTTTTTTTCAACGTTTTTTATTTATTTTGGGGACAGAGAGAGACAGAGCATGAACGGGGGAGGGGCAGAGAGAGAGGGAGACACAGAATCGGAAACAGGCTCCAGGCTCCGAGCCATCAGCCCAGAGCCCGACGCGGGGCTCGAACTCACGGACCGCGAGATCGTGACCTGGCTGAAGTCGGACGCTTAACCGACTGCGCCATCCAGGCGCCCCTAATCATATTTCTGATAATGAGACTATCCATTATAAAAAAAAAAAAAAAAAAAAAAAAACAATGCAAAACAAACAAACATAGAAACAAACAAACAAAAGAACTCTGCCCAAGTTATTCAGATGTTTAGCCAGAGTTTATATCTAGATTTCTGTTCCATTTCCTTCCTGTTTCTTACTTCAGGAAAAAAAAAAATGTAGACAGAGAAACAGAGAAATTTGATAAGAAAACAAAACAAAGCTGAAAGCCTTAGATTTTATATTAAGACACACTTCCTGACTTTTACCTAATTCCTTTGAATTTTTCTTTATATAGATGTATTCATCAGCACTATGTGTGTCTGTGCTTGATTCTTTTTCACTACCATCTATTTCAATAGCATGGCTTTGAAGACTAACATGATTTTTCCCCCTTTCATCAACCTACCACATATTATATAATGGTAATGTTTGCCCTAATCTTAGTATACTATAGGTTAAAATAAGTGATTTTGTTTGTTTTTTCATTTTGTTTTGTTTTGGGGGGATTTTGTGTATGTTTGTTTTTTGCTTTAACAGGTAAGACTGAGCCCATGTATTTAAACATACACTACTAGAATGACCTCAGAGTTATCTGTTTGATTTTTCAGCATCAGGCATCATTTAAAGAAAAATATTTGAGTATTTTGTAGCTAAACTGGTTTTGATTTCTAGATTTGATGCAATCTTAAAACCATTTAGTGTTTTCCCATCATTTGACCGTTGTGTAATTTATACTGAAAGACTTATTTTCAAATTAGAGGCCAAATGTTTTTCTACATTATTTTCTCAAGTAGAAATTTGGATTCTGACTCATTTGCTTTGAGATGGATAAATCATTATATATAGAACCATGACAGATGTCATCTATTGGGCCCAGAGTATAGTTCAAACACACAAGCTATATTGCCAGCAAATATATATAATGATGATTAGTTGAATTTTACAGACATCTTTATTATCAGAAGGCAAACATCAGTCATTGAATTTTTTACTCTACTTTTCATTCACTAAATTATAATAAAATAATCATTAAAAGGCATAAATATTCTGTATATAATTATAGTTCCCTTAAAAAGTAAGTAGGTATATCTTAAGATGCAAATAATTTGACTATTTTTTAATATATGCTTTGATTTAATCTTCACTGCCCTGCATCCAGAATTGTACAATTGTGGAAACATCTGCATTTGAAAAATTTATTATTTTTCCACAAGTCAACACTATTTAAAACAGAAATATTTTGCATATTGTATATTCAACTAAACAAGCTATCATTCTGTGCTTCCTTGACACTCATCACAAAATGAAACCATTTGTTTCCTTAAAATCAAACAATCATTGTAATTGCAGACTCGTTTATGACTATCTTCATCAAAACTGTGAGTATATTAATTTTTGAGTGCATAAGCAACTTTTCACAAAGTGATTACATTGTTTAAAATATAATGAGCAGAAATGGCATTTCAACAGATAATAAACCTTGTTTTTTCCTCTCAAAACAAAAATAATGCTTTCTGATTCTCATTATAGATATGGAATTGTCTATACAAAAGAAGTAGGAATCTTTTTTTTTTCTTTACGTGCATACTTCATCACTTTAGTTCCATAAACTTGAGCTCACTTTTGAGGGTACTGGTATTTGCATACCTTTTGGAACTGAAACTTTTTAACTGCCTGCTTATTATGTATACATTGAAAAAATTGTTCAATTACTTAAGCCTTGTTCATATCAAGGGATTTTGCTATAATGATAATCACATTGGCTTTTATAAATTACCAACTCCTATAATATATAAAATGTCATATTTATAGGGCACTGCACCTCGGTGACCCTATTTGAGACAAGAAAAAAAAACTGAAGTTCAGGAACTCAATTAATAAATGTGAGATCCACGATTTGAATATACACCAACTGTAAACTAACCTGTTCCACTAAATCACACTCCTCTCATCATCTCTATCAATGGAGGTTATGGAATGAACTGATATTGTAGAATGGCAGATGTAACAACTACAACAACCACAATAATTATTCATTCTTGTTGTATATTGGGCACCTTAAATTAACAAACTGCATATCAATGCTACAACTGTAAAAATGATAAAAAAAAGAAATAACATAGCAAAAGTAAGCCTGCCCAAGGCATTTTTTAAATAAAAGAACATTGGGTTCTACTATCCACAGAGTTCAAATCAATTCTCCATACAGTAAATTTAATTACCTAAAATGCTATAGGGGGTATGAGAAATCTTGGTTAATTATTATATTTTCTAGAGAATACAGGGATTAGTTATTTGAAAAGTCTTGGAGCATAATAAAATTAGCTCAGTGCCAAACATATTATTTCTTCAAAGAGTCAGAAAGTACACTGGAGTCTTGCAGTTCCTCGAAGTTATCATTATAAACATGAATTATCACAATTGAGCGTGTATAAGTTTGAGCAGACTAAGAGAATTGAGGGAGGTAAAATTCTAAATGAACTGACTTCTGTGGAAGATAGTTGAGTTAATCACTAGGCCTGGGGGGTACTATTTAACACATTTCTGTTGCAATGTTAAGTTAAAGAAGACCTCAGCAACCCGTTAAAGAGTAGTTTTCTAAGTATAAAAAATACTGTTAAGGCATACTTGGAAACTGGAAACCTAAAGCCATTATTATGACATCCACTCCCATTGGGTCAGGATAAACTATGCACCAATATTATTATTTTACAAATAAACCCTTATACAATTATACACTGAAAAAATGTAAGTATATTATATCTTGTACTATTGAAGCCTGTTATATTTAGGATATATCTTTGTCTCTGTTTCTGTCTCTATCTCTAAATCTATATATATTATACATAGATATCTATCTCTATACCTAGATCTAGATTGTCTCTAGATTATCTTTCATTTTACTCTCCACATTCATGTATATAAATATACAGATACAGATATATCAGTATATGTATATATTAGATATACATATAATTTCCATCATAGAAATAGTTGTTACTTAGTAAACCATCAGTCCAGATAAGTGATTTGCTAGATTTTGTGAAGGTAGTAAAAGAACTGGAAATTAAAAGCCAGTCTTTCTTAGCCTATTTGACACATGCCTGAAAACGTTTCATTATATAAATTCATTATTTATATTTTATATATACATATATATAAACACACACAGGGCAATCTATTTTTCCATTTGCTATTAAAAGCATCAATTCGTAATATTTAAACACAAATTCAGATATGAAAAGAGAAAAGAATGGTAGTAATGACTGATATTTATTGACTTTTTTCCACGATTACTTTATATGCATGAAACTAATTTAAATTTCATAGCAACCTTTCAGGTAGGCACAATAACTCCCAACCTGTTTTCCTAGTGGAGGTAACTGAGATAGAGGGAACTGGAGTACCATCCTACGGGTGCATCTTCCACAGGAATAGAGGGGAAAATTGTAAATAAAAATAGTTACACTAATGGAAGGCAAAAAATTTTGAAGAAAGAAACTAAAAAGCAGATTTAATCAAAGTCAATATCTTTTGCTTGTCTGGTTCATATTCATTTCATTCCTCAACTCTCCATGCACAAAAGACAGCACACCTTTCTCTCCCCTTCTCAGAATGCCTGTTGCTTGCCCACCTGGCTCTGGTGGCCTCTTGATTTAGGTTTTACATTCCGGTCCTGGCAAAGTAAAGCTTGCTTTGGAGACTGGAACTTGAGCCTACAAATTTGTGAACCATTTTCTGCTTCGGTATTTATTTGAAAAGGGAAAAATTGCCTTTGTCAAAGAGGTGATGGGGAGAAAAATATACTGGAATCACACAGATAAACACTGTGAGATACGATATGGGCGTATTAGACACTCTAATTTTCCCTTTGCTATTAGCCATAATGCTTATATTTCTCATCATTTTTATCTCCATCATTTTTTCTGCATTGGGAAAACATCACAAATGCAATTTTCCCTAGAGTCAGTTCTACTCTTTAATATGCTAAAAGCTATTGAAATCCTGCTTTTACATTTACAGTTTATTTTAAATCATTTTTTAAAATCTCATCTCCCTTTTCACTTGATCTTCCTTTAAAAAAATGCTTAGCCATTTGTCTCTAATTTTTGGCTCCTGTTTTAAAGATACATTTTCTGATCTGTGATAATACTAAAAACAATGGCTAACATTTACTTTGAAATCACCATTTACCAGACACTATGCTGAATGAGGGGTTTATTTCATGATTATTTCATATATGGCACCAGAAGATTTAGTAAGTTGGCTGAAGTCATACTCCAGAATTGTAGAGTGATTCAACCTAGGTCATCTGAGTAGAGTCCATGATTTTAACCACGGTGGACAACTGTACAATGATGACTTTATAATAATCGGTTCTTGTAAATATTCATTTCCGAATGTCTGCATTCCTGTGATGAATTTTTACAATTTTGCTTGCCTGGTTTTGTTTTATGTTTATCTCTCTGAAGGAAGACACTTTTTCTCAAAACTGTTTCTCTTTCTCTGTATCCTGTAACTCATCCCTGTTCCTTCTTTTTAAGCCCTCTCTCTCTCTAGAACTCAATGCATTGCAGAACTGTGATGGGTGTTTTGTTGCATTTGTTGATTGGATCATCTTAAAGTTGCATAATGAAACTTTCTGTTTTGCACCATTTTTAGAAATACTTATTTTCAGCCTGAACCAATGCATCCAGGAAGAAATGCAGTTCTGCTTTATGTGAAAATGAAAATAATTTTTTGTATTTGAGTAGATATATGAATATTTCAGTATACAAAATAACTACTAATGTTTGTTAAAAAGAAGTTTCTAATAGCCACATAAAATGGCTTTGCCCTTAATAAGTGTGGTACTGTATTTTGTACATATTTCTACATATAATTATTGAATTCTGTCGGTATTATATTCCTTAAGAAAAAATATTTTTATTATCTAAAGAGATTCAGGACTTTCATATAACTCCATACATTTATTTTTTATTTTTTTTAACGTTTATTTATTTTTGAGACAGAGAGAGACAGAGCATGAATGGGGGAGGGTCAGAGAGAGAGGGAGACACAGAATCCGAAACAGGCTCCAGGCTCTGAGCTGTCAGCACAGAGCCCGACGCGGGGCTCGAACTCACGGACCGCACGGACCGCGAGATCATGACCTGAGCCGAAGTCGGACGCTTAACCGACTGAGCCACCCAGGCGCCCCTAACTCCATACATTTAAACTTCAATAAGTGCATGTTGAATTTAGTGCTTTTAATGAAAATATCTTGAATTTAATTTTATTTAGAAAATTGACTTATTACCATTATTGTATGATGGTCAGTGACCCTTGTATTTAAATTTATTCCTTTATTTGAAAAACAGCCTGCACATTTTGGGCAAAATATTTTGTAGAGTATTTTTTTAGAAGATACAGTTTTAATAGATGAATAAACAAGAAAGACTATGTGACTTTATTTTTCTATGTAATAGGTAAGTTTACTTTCAAAAGTTTATTACAGGATGTATTACCTTGATGAGAATTAACCAAGTGTGTTTGAAGAGAAAATACACAAACTATGCTTACTTACCTTTATTGAACAACTAGAAATTAATCCGGCCTTCATTATTTCAAGAATAGTTACTGAACATGTACACTGCACCTGAGATTATTTAAGTGCTGGAGACCCAGAGTATGGTGGAGATATGGCAGGGATGTAAACATTTTTATGCTAAATGTGAATCTAAAACTATGTATATATGGTATGTATATATTTCTGTCTGGTAAAACACACATGACATAATATAGCGATTTTTATGTGTACAGTTCAGTGGCATGAATACGTTCATATTTTTGTGCAACCATCACCACCATCCATCTCTAGAACTCTTTTCATCTTGTCCCATTAAACAAAACTGTCCCATTGACCAAAATTGCTTCTTCTTCTTCTCCCTAGCCCTTGGAAATCACCATTCTACTTTCTGTCTCTATAATTTTGGCCACTCTAAGTACTTCGTGTAAGTGCAATCATACAATATATATCTTCTGATGACTGGCGTATTTCACTTAGCATGGTATCTGCAAGCTTCATCCACGTTGTAGCATATGTGAGAACTGTCTTCCTTTTTAAGGATAAATAGTATTCGATTGCATGTATATGCCAGATATTGCTTACCCCTTCAACTATTGTTTCACACCTGGGTTGCTACCACACTTTAGCTATTGTGACTAATACTGCTATTAACATGAGCATGAAGATATCTCTTCAAGACCGTAATTTCAGTTATTTTGAATATATACTGAGAAATAGTATCATGGGATCATTTGCTAATTCAATTTTTAATTTTTTGAAGAATTGCCCTACTATTTTCCACAGCAAATTGCTATTTTATATTCCCACCAACAGTGTACAAGGATTCTAATTTCTTCACACCCTGGGAACTTTCTGTTATTGTTTCATTGCTATTTTCTTTTCCTTCCTTCCTTCCTTCCTTCCTTCCTTCCTTCCTTCCTTCTTTCCTTCCTTCTTTTCTTTTCCTTTCATTCTTCTTTTTTCTTTTTTTCTTTCTTTCTTTCTTTCTTTCTTTCTTTTTTTTTTTTTTTTTTTTTTTGATAGTAGTCTTCCTAATGGATTGTGTAGGTTGTATCTGTGCCAAAGATAATTCTGAATTGTAACTTTAAAGGTTTTTTGGATCTTTTATGAGCCTTCCTCCTCTGCTGAGCATGTGTGGTGATTTTCCAATTTCCTCCATATATGTGATTACTTCTATAAGCCCTACTCTTCAATACCTGGTCCCCAATTTGGAAAAATGAAGAAAGGATGGGAGAAAGGTGTGAGCCCTTTAAATTCTCTGGAAGTCCTGTTAGCCAGTGCCTGTGGGAGGGGCTTGCAACAATAGGGCAATGTGTAAGAACAATGGCCAACTGCCACTTTTGTGTACCTCTGTGATCAAAAGCAGCAGGTAGTAGTCAGAATAAAGATCTTTAGGGATTCCTGGGTTGCTCAGTTCATGATCTCACAGTTTGTGAGTTCGAGGCCCTGTATTGGGCTCTGTGCTGGCAGCTCAGATCATGGAGCCTACTTTGGTGTCTGTGTCTCCCTCTCTACCCCTCCACTCCCCTGCTCATGCTCTGTCTCTCAAAAAATAAATAAATATTAAAAAATTAAAAAAAAGATCTTCAATATTTGGAGGACAGAGTCCTTTTTGCCACTCAGGCTCATGCAAGCTGTGGCCGTCTGCTCTAGGAACACTTGCACAGCTGATTCCATGGGGCTGAGAAGTAAGGAATGATTAGCTGCTACTCTGCTAAGAGCTGAAATTGACCACAATTTACAATGCAGTCCTTCTTTGGGAGATGCAAACCTTCCATAGACTCCAGAGATGCAACATAGACATCAGACAGAATCTGTCAGTGCAATTATTGTCCAGGTGTGAAGACAGATTTCTGGTACTTCCTACTCCACCATCTTTCCAAAACCTCTACATTTGTTATATATTTATCTATGCAATGATTAATAATCTTTGAAGGTGACTTCTCAAGGACCTGCATTTCAAAATAAAGCATGTTTTCATTCAAGTATATAGAATTTCTATCTTGAATGAATCAAATATCTTTTATTGATTTAAAACTGTATCTTTGTGATTAACTTCTTGAGATCAAATTACTAAAGTGACTTAAGTATAAAACTGCATAGATTATTAATGACTATGATTCCAGAAAAACTCAAAATATTCTTGGGAAAAATAACATTAAATGCTAGTCATTTTCTAAATTAATAAAAAGTGGGGCTCCTGGGTGGCTCAGTTGGTTAAGAATCTGACTTTTGGTTTTGGCTCAGGTCATGATCTCACTATTCATGAGATTGAGCCCCATGTCAGGCTCTGTACTGTCAGTGCAAAGCCTGCTTGGGATTCTCTCTCTCTCCCTCTCAATTTCTCTCTCTCTCTCTCTCTCACACACACACACACACAAAATAAATAAACTTTAAAAAAAATGAATTAAAAGCTATGTGAATTTGTACATATATATATATATATACACACACACATATATATATATATATATATTTAACATTTACTTATTTTTGAGAGAGAGAGGGAGAGATAGAAAGAGAGACAGAGTCCGAGTGTGAGCCAGGAAGGGCAGAGAGAGAAGGAGACACAGAATCCAAAGCAGGCTCTAGGCTCTGAGCTGTCAGCACAGAGCCCGATGCGGGGCTCAAACTCATGAACCCTGAACTCATGAACCGCGAGATCATGATCTGAGCCAAAATCCGACGCTTAACTGAGTGAGCCACCCAGGCGCCCCCCAAACTGTCTGTTTTAAGTGAGTTGCTAGCTTAGAAATAATTGAGTTTTACAAAAAATTGAGATAAAACATGGTAATTTAACATAAAAATTAATGAAATAGCTATCCATTTCAACCAGTTTATACTGAATAGAAAAGCCTACTGGTTTATACTGGCATAATATGTATTATTGCAATTCAACTTAAAAATTAGAAAAATTTTAAAAGGTAGTATTTCTTGAAAGCCATTAAAAAACACAAGAGATAAAATAATCACACTTATATAATTAATAAATTTTAATTTAAAAATTAAAATTGTATTGAGGTGCCTTGGTGGCTCAGTCGGTTAAGCCTCCAACTTTGGTTCAGGTCATGATCTCACAGTTTGTGGGTTTGAGCCTCACATCAGGCTCTGTGGTGACAGCTCAGAGCCTGGAGCCTGCTTTGGATTCTGTGTCTCCCTGTCTCTCTGCCCTTCCCCTGATCACACTCTGTCTCTCTCTCTCTCAAAAAATAAACATTAAAATTTTTGTATTAAAAAAATTGAAATTGTATTCATCTTTAGTTGTATCTGAAAATATAATTAATACAATTTGAAAAGATGAGAAAAAATATTGATTTTTAAGAGAAAGTAATCTCGTAGATTCTTAGTATTAAGAACAACGGCATATTTAAATTGCATCAACCCTATAACAGTGTTATTTTGTAATGATGAACGCCCTTATTAAACATTTGAGAATCACATCTTGTTGAAGGATTTTTTCTTCTCCTTGGTTTACAGTAAGACATATTGCAAATTAAAGGAGATATTTGATAATATACTTTCAGAAGAATTATCAGATAAATAACATACAATTCAGCTAAATATCAAACATTCTCTTTTTAATTTCATGTCTCCCTTGACCCAGGTTGCAAAATAACTTGGTCTAGACAGAAGGCCTGGCTCACTCTTGGCACAGAATTTAAAAAAAAAATTTTTTTTATATTTTACTTATTTATTTATTTTAATGTTTATTTATTTTTGAAAGAGAGAGACAGAGACAGAGTGTGAGCCAAGAAGGGGCAGAGAGAGAAAGGGAGACACAGAATCCAAAGCAGGCTCCAGGCTCCGAGCTGTCAGCACAGAGCCCGATGTGGGGCTGGAAACCACGAACCGTGAGGTCATGACCTGAGCCGAAGTCTGACGCTCAACTCACTGAGCCACCCAGGCACCCCAATGTTTTACTGATTTTTGAGAGCAAGAGAGACAGAGCATGAGTGGGGGAGGGGCAGAGACAGGGTGGGGGAGATGCAGAATCCAGAACAGGCTCTAGTCACTGAGCTGTCAGCACAGAGCCCGAGGCGGGGCTTGAACTCACAGACTGTGAGATCATGACCTAAGCCAAAGTCAGACATTCTACCAGCTGAGCCACCCAGGTGCCTCTTGCCTCAGAATTTTTGTACTGGGTGTTCTCTCTTCCTTCTCTCTCACTTCCACTGTGTACATGGTGCTGCCTGCTTCTGTCTGTTCAGTTGTCTCCTCCTTCATTAGGCCTGTCTGACAAAACCATTTAGAAGTGTATGTCATACCTCATATCTTAGCTCCCTAATTAGCCTCAAATTTTAATCACCCTATAAGCATCATCTAATTTATTATTTGTGTATTTACTACATTTGTCAATTTTATTGCTTATGTCTTAGAAGGGCTCCTACTATGTCTCAAGCTTCCTAGAACAATGTCTGAATTATAGTCAAAAAGTATTTAAAATATCTCATTCAGAAAAATATTTACTAAATATGTTTAACAAATCTTGTGTGAATTAATTTATATATACATTGCAAAATACTAATGTTGGACTTGTTCATTTCATGCCTTGGGTATCATTTTATTTTAAATTATGTATTAGGTAATGTAAAAAGACATGGATATAATACTAGGTTGTTATAAAATAAAGTAAAAAAAAAATTTTAATGTATGTTCCCTATTCAGTTATCTATAATAATTCAAAAGATATCACAACTATTATCTGAAACTTGAAATAAACAAAAATGCTCTTTTAGTGAGATATGAAGCTTGATTTCCTATTTCCTAACCTATTTTAGAGCTCTGTAGGGACAGAGGTTAACTTGAAGATCTCTAGTAGAGAGGCAAATAATTTCTGCCTAGTGTAACAGATAACCCTAAAAGTTTTTCTCCTGTAAAGCAAAAGAGATACCATTTTTGTATTTAACCCAAATATCTTAACCTAACATTTTTTGTTAAATGTATTTTTTTTAGGTATTAGGTATTTAGGTTTTATTGTATTTGTATATTTGTTTGTTGAGAATATATTTATGTGTATTCTCAGGATCTTCTTAAGTTTGTCATAACAGCATATTTTCCTTCCTTTAAATAATGAGCTAAATAAAATCTTTAATGTATATTTAGTTTTATAAACATGTATGAACATGTGTAAACATTTTGACATACATAATGCTTAATTTAATACTTGTATATAATTAAAATATTAAACCCCCAAATTAGTACTTGATCAAAGAAGAGCAATATGAATAATCCATAGAATATTTTTAAATGTCTTTGAGGACTCAGTGTGGTGTGATGAAACATATTGCAATAGACACTATTTTGTGAGGATTCAGAAATGTGTTTCTTTGTTATTCTTGTCAAAAGCAGAGCCTTGTTCATTTCTCTATCCTACTCAATCATAATATATGTACTTTTAGCAGATTCACCCATGTTTTCTTTTTTTTCCCCCTTAGAGATTATAAACTACTCTAGGGGCACCTGGGTGGCTCAGCTGGTTAAGCATCCGGCTCTTGATTTTGCTTAGGTCATGATCTAACGTTTGTGAGTTTGACTCCATTGTCAGGCTCTGCATGGTCAGTGCTGAGCCTGTTTGGAATTCTCTCCCTCCCTCTCTTTCTTCCCCTCACCTGCACATTCATTTCCCACCCCCTCAAAAACAACAACAACAACAACAAAAAGACTATAAACTACTCTAGTTAGTGTATCTTGCCAGCCTAATTTGGACACAAAACTCTTGAGTACATTACACAGTAGGGCTTTAACCAATATGCGTAGATATCCATCAATCATGTTACCTTGCGTTTTTATCAGTAAAAGAGAAATGTTAAAAACATGCAAAAAATTCCTTGAGATTTTCAGAACTAAGAACAATATTAATAACTCTGAGTTATTATAAGGATACTTGATACACTGTTAAGCATATATATATGCTTTAGTAATTTCCATGAAGTCATTATATGTAATCTAATGATTAATGGCTTACCTGAAAAGAGATTTTTGAATATATTATCCATGTTCCTGATTTTTTTAAGTCAATTATGTAGCACATGATTTAACTTATACCTTGGATGTCTTGCAGTCATCATTATAAATTTTATTACTGTACTGTGAGTGAGAAATATGCTTTGGAAATAATATATTGTATGGGCTATATTCTCTGACATTGAAACATAATTCTGTGGTTTTGAATTTATAAGCTTCCAGTTTTTATTATCTTTGTTTTCTTTATGTCAGACTTCCAGTTATTAAATCTTACTATTACTTCTATAGGTGTTTTCCTAAATCTTTCTCTTTTCTAATTCTCCTTGTTAATAAAGGGTAATACGTGGAAAATACACAGTGAAACTTCTTAACATTAGAAATGCCATAAAAATAAGGTCTTGTTTACCCTTAATTCAGTATTTGATGAACACAAGGAGTGGGACTTGGTTATTCATATTTTAATACCTATCTTAGGTGCCATTAGTTTATTTCTGCAAATACCTTTGTTTCCAAAGATGATTTTATAAATATAATTTTGTTGGCGACTGACTTTCTCATTGCTGATGAATAATATATATTTTACATAGAAACAAAATAAAATCATGTTAATTTAAATAACACTAATTCTCCAATAAAAATATAGAGAGGCTGAATGAATAAAAACAAGAGTCAACTCTATGTGATGTACAGGAGACTTACTTTAGTTTCAAGGACACACATAGTCTAACAGTGAAGAAATGGAAAAATATCTGTGTGCAAAAATAAAGCAAAAGAGAACAGGGGTATCTATAATTATATCAGACAAAATAGACTTTAAGTCAAAACCTCTGACAAAAGAAGAAGATCGTTATAAAATGATAAAGTAGTCAATTCATCAAGAGGACATAACAATTGTCAATATATATGTACCTAGCATTAGAGCACCTAAATATACTAAATGTACTAAATATACAAATATTAATAGATCTGAAGGTAATAATAGACAACAATATAATAATAGTAGTAGACTTCAATACCCAACTGTTCAATAATGAATGGTCATCCAAACAGAAAATCAATACAAAACAAAATGAAGCAAAACAACAACAAAAACACTAGACTTGAACTATACTTTAGAACAAATGGGCCTAAGAGATATATACAGAACATTTCACCCAACAGTAGCAAAATATACATTCTTATCAATCACACATGGAATATTCTCCATGATAAATCATATTAGGTCACAAAATAAGTCTTAGAAAACTTGAATATTGAAATCATACCAAGTATATTTTCCTATTACAGTGGTATGAAACAAGATATTAATGACTGGAAGAAAACTGGAAAATTCACAAATATGTGGAAATTAAACAAGACACCCTGAACAACCAATGGGTAAAAGATGAGGTCAAAGGAAAATAAAATATATCTTGAAACAAAAGAGATTAGGAGACAGAATATATAAAAATTAATGAGATTCAGCAAAGCAGTGTCAGCAAGAAATTTTTAGGGATAAATGCCTATATTAAAATAAAAGAAAGATCTCAAATAAACACCTGAATTATGTACCTCAAGGAAATAGAAAAACAATAACTAAGCACAAAATTAGCAGAAAGAAAGTCATAGTAAAGAAATTGAAAAACTTGTAGCTAGACTTACCATAGGAAAAAATACAACTCAACTAAAATTACAAATGAAAGAGGAGACACTGCAATTGATACCACAGATACAAACGATCATAAAAAATTACTATGAACAATTATATGCCAACAAGTTGGGTAACCTAAAAGAAATGGGTACATTTCTACAAGCTACCAAGTCTGAATCATGAAGAAATAGAAAATCTCAAATAACAAATAAGAAGTAAGGAGATTTAGTTGGTAATCAAGAACCTACCAACAACATAAAAATTAAGACTAGATGGCTTCATGTGTGAATTCAACCAAGCATTAAAAAATATAATAATTCAATTCTTCTCAAATTCTTCTGAAAAAGTGAATAAGAGGCAACACTTTCAAATTTATTTTACAAGACCAGAATTACCCTGATACCAAAACCAGAAAAGGATACTATAAGAAAACTACAGGCCAATATCGCTGATGAATACAGATGCAAAAATTCTGAACATAATACTAGCAAGCAGAATTCAACAGCACATTAAAAGAACCATATGCCACAATCAAGTGAGATTTATCCCTGGGACTCAAGGATAGTTCAGCATATCCAAATCAATAAATGTGATAAATTTCATTAATGGAATGAAAGAAAAACCATGTGATCATCTTAGTAAACACATAAAAAGTATCGGATAAAATTCAACATCTTTTCATGAGAAAAACTCTCAATAGTTGGATATAGAAGGAACATATCCCAGTGTAGTAAAAACCAGATATGACAAGCCCTCATACTCAAGTATGAAAGGTTGAAAGCTTTGCCTCTAACATCAAGGAAAAGATAAGGTTGCTCTCCAGTCCTATTCAACAATTCTGCAAATCATAACCAGAGCAATGAGGCAGGACAGAAATAAAAGCCATCCACATATCAAAGGAAAAAGTATAAATGTGTGTTTGTTGATGACATGATCTTGTATATAGAAAATCCTAAAATCTCCGCCAAAAACTGTTAGAAGTAGTAAACAAATTTGGAAGTTTTAGGATACAAAATCAATATCCAGAAATCAGTTACATTTCCATATACTAAACAATAAATGATCTGAAAAAGAAATAAAGGAAATATTCTCCAAAGTGAATGCTGTACATTTCTAGATAATCATTGGTACAATATAATGGTGATTTTATCAAAAATTATTAAATATGTAAAATGTAATATTTGAGCTCAATAGAGAAAATTAAAGTTATATAAGAAAAGAAGTTACATCATTTTATTGTTATTTTAGCTTTATTCCAAAAACTTCTAAAAAGGAAGAGCTCACTCATGATTATGAACTTTTTTGGGGTTAACAACCTGCATTCATATTTGTTTATAGTTAAAGGGACATCCATAGTTTAGGGACTTGTATTTTGATGTATCCATTAGAATACAATAGAGATTTTATGTCAAGTTTCTAAACTTTTAGCATTTAAACTTTATTTTTTTATATAGTTTGTGAAATTTTTTGAATGTTTATTGAAAATAGTAAAAGTACCTACATGTAAGAAATTCAATAAGAAATCAACAGATTTCATGTATCTACATGATGAAATGTGTAATCATTAAATGACTTATAATTTTATTTTTCCTTTCTTTTTATTTAAAAATAAAAGTTTTTATTTAAATGCCAGTAAGTTAACATACAGTGTAGTATTTGTTTCAGGTGTACCATGTAGTGATTCAGTTTAAGCATCTTGGAAATAATCTGTGGATGTCACTTAAAGGACAATAACGTTTTTTCTAACATATGGCATAGATTTTATTTTACTAACTAGGGGACACCATTCTTCTAGTTCCCTAGAACAGCCTTATTTCCCCCAATTATAAATATGTATTTCCTGATTATGTATAATATGTTATATATACATAATATTATACATTTATAATAGTAAGCATATACCTACATGTACACTGATAATTAATCTGTTATTAATGTGAATTTTAAAGGCTCTGTGTGCATTCATCAGTTTATTTGGGATTTAAGATTTTAAGGAAAATTTGTACCTAAAGGTTTAAGTTTATGGGCATGTCTATGTAGGCCCCATATTTCTTAATAGACAAATGCACTAGTTAAATTCAAAAGTTAATATTGTATGTTTTAAAACAGAAAGCCAAACAGATGTTCCAGAATATCCATATGCTTGGTGTAATTAAAATGAAACAGCTGGATTATTAACAGAATGCATTTTTTTAATTGAAATGGCTGGAGGTTTTGAAGTAACAACATCATATTTTAAAATGACATGATTTGCTATTAGCAGCATGAAAACCTTAGCTTCTTTTCCAGTTATAAGTTAAAATCTGTTACAACATAAATTATAATCTGTGTACCTAATACGACTACCAAATTCATTATTATCAGCATTTCTAATGACTGTTTTAAATAGCAAAATTTTGAAATTTTAAAAATAAATGTTTATGTATAACATGTCTTCAAAAGTTTACTTTTAGGGGCACCGGGGTGGCTCAGTCAGATAAGCCTCTGACCCTTGGTTTCAGCTCAGGTCATGATATCACGGTTCGTGAGTTCAAGTCCTTTGTTGGGCTCTGTGCTGGCAGCATGGAACCTGCTTGGTATTCTCTCTCTCCCTCGTTCTCTGCCTCTTCCCATTTGCACACTTGCTGTCCCTCTCTCTCAAAATAATGAATAAATAAACTTAAAAAATAATAAACAGGGGCGCCTGGGTGGCGCAGTCGGTTAAGCGTCCGACTTCAGCCAGGTCACGATCTCGCGGTCCGTGAGTTCGAGCCCCGCATCGGGCTCTGGGCTGATGGCTCAGAGCCTGGAGCCTGTTTCCGATTCTGTGTCTCCCTCTCTCTCTGCCCCTCCCCCGTTCATGCTCTGTCTCTCTCTGTCCCAAAAATAAATAAAAACGTTGAAAAAAAAATTAAAAAAAAAATAAACATAAAATAATAATGAAAAATAAAATGCTTAATAAAAAATAATAAAAATAAATGTTTACTTCTAGAGTAACTTTCCCAGAGATTCTCCATAAATTGTAACCATACAACCCTACCAATCTGAAAGTCAGCATTGATGCAATGCTACCATTAATTTCACAGACCTTATTTAAATTTTCCAGCTGTCCCCAAAATATCTTTTTTACGCCATACAAGATTCTCTCCAGGAATATGTACTGCATTAGATTATCATGTTTAATCAGTATGTGTAAGATGCACATCAGATTTAAAGTCTTCGGATGAGGGGCGCCTGGGTGGCGCAGTCGGTTAAGCGTCCGACTTCAGCCAGGTCACGATCTCGCGGTCCGGGAGTTCGAGCCCCGCGTCAGGCTCTGGGCTGATGGCTCAGAGCCTGGAGTCTGTTTCCGATTCTGTGTCTCCCTCTCTCTCTGCCCCTCCCCCGTTCATGCTCTGTCTCTCTCTGTCCCAAAAAAATAAATAAACATTGAAAAAAAAAATAAATAAAGTCTTCGGATGAAAACAAGAATGCAAAATATCTCATAGTAAATTTTATATTGGTTACATAATGAAATGCTAGTATCTTAGATATGTTAGGTTAAATGAAACATAGTATTACAATTTAAAGAGGTTTACTTCTAATTAATTTTAAATTAACAATTATATTCAAATTTATTAAAGAGGCAGGCATATATCTCAAAAGGAGAAAATATATATACATATGTCAAAAGAAAAAATTTCATTTGTGTCCTAAACCATGTACCTAAATGCATCATATACAATTTAACTTCCCAAATAGATTAGATTACTCTTCATTAACATTCTCTCCCATCTCTTATCTTTTTGGGAAAATAATACTTCAACGCCATTTTAATTAGGCTTTGGCTGCAAAGTGGGCAGATTGTTTATCCTGAGAGCTCGCCTGTGGCTAAGCCACATGACTTGCTTTGACAAATGAGATATTATCCAGTGTGATATATGCAGATGTTTCTATTGTGATTTTATTGTAAAGGTCATCCACATATGCTTTTACTGTCACTGAAAAGAGGCTTTTACTGCTTCTTGGCCCCTGTTGTTACACAGTGATAGCCAGCCTGCAGTAAGGGGTCAAACTGGGTCATTGGCTAGAAGCAGAGTCCTCAAGCTGATCTTTCTTTAGATTCGTTCATCTGCAGTATATCTGAAGACTCATGAGTGTGAGAAGAGAGAGGTTAGTATTGAATGCCAATTAGTTTAGATCATTTTTTGTGCAGCACTTTTTTTCTCTTTCAATACCTTTTGTGCCTCTGTAGTAATCCATTATCATGGTTTTAGATGTAGAAAGTAATGACAAGTTAGTTGTAGCTATTAATATGAACTGTGGATTTGCCTCCTTAGGGCCTGTCTTCTAAGTCAATATGGAACAAATTGGAAAATACATGATACAGAACAGGGATTTTATCAGCTACCTTATCCAGATGTCCATAAAAAGATCCATGAAGATCATTCTCTCGGTCAACATTTGATTTTTTTTAGTCTATACAAAAATATCTGTAATTTATAAAAATAAAAAATCCCCACAATCACCAATTCTTTAAAATTTGGTCAAGGCTCAATTGGGGGAAGAAACTTAGCTCGTAATTTGACCTGACTTATTCTGAAGATCTGGCATGATAACAAAGGAATTATATAATAGGCAGGGACTACAAAGAGTAATTGGCTATTACTGTGTAATTTGAGAACTTCTGGCAAATTCTTCAGTGGAATAGATTAGCTCATAACTAGTGGTATAATATCTTGAGGACTCTGCTTGTCTATACAGAAACATTGTAACAGAACATATTGAAGTAAGATATTGTATAAATTTCCTGGCCATAGGAGATGTAGTTGCAAAACCTTCATTTTCCATCCTCATCTGCTTAAATAATTAAAGGTCTTACTGAAAGCAATGCCCCACATAGCGCAAAAAGGCTGTCTCTCTCAACTAATATAGAGAAGAATTATATAGAGAATTATATAGAATTATATAGAGAAGTAGATAGTGAATGAGAGGAGGAAAGTGGAATTGTTTAAATCCAGAAGATCAAAGCTGCCAATCTCCTCTGACTTCTATACAGATGAATTGCCCTCTTAATCTGTTGATATACCCATTGTTTTTAAGTATAACTAGCAAACAAAGCATGTATATAATTAACCAGCAAGAGCAGAAACAAAGAAGAGAGAGTGAGGAGAGCAAGATTGAAATAAATGGACATTTTTAAATATGAAAGAGAATGGAGCTATTTTATATTAGCATATGTGTAAATTTCAATTAATAAAAATAAAAAATAAGATACATGTTGAATGACTAGTGGTAAATTGTTCCTTACATAATGTCTTTAGCACATAGAAGCCTTACAACCAAAAACACTCTAGAGGAATCAGAAACTACATTTCTAGAATATGAATTATCATTGTGAGGACATGGTCCTTCTAGGAGTATATGGGTGTGTGTGTGTGCGTGCGTGTGTGTGTGTGTGTGCGTGTGTGTGTGTGTGTGTGTGTGGTGTGGTGTGGTGTGGTGTGTTTATGAAGCACTATTATAAATCTAGGATTGGTTGGTAGACCAACACAGAGATATTGCCTCCTTTAAAACTAGATTGTTTAGCTTGGAAGGTCAGTACTTCCAGATGGAGTTTAAGATATGTGTCCAGGGACTAGAAACAAAACTTCTGTAATCATTCTACTCACCTTTTAGGTGTGAGTATGGCTTTGCAGAAGAGCAAACATCAAAGGGGAGCATGTGTCCTGAAGATCCTTCTGTATTTCAATCTTTGCCTTGACTTTGGGTATAAATTTTGGCTAAGTACCTTACTACTACCTAAGGTGTGGAGTATGTTCTTTTATAATTAGATAAAAGTAGCTCTTCTACAATATGAATAGATGATGTGCTTTCTTTGAGAAGCGTTGGTATTCTTTTGGAATATTGTGCAAATGCTGTTTGTGTTTAACCAGGCATATGTGTATGCACCTCGCATTTATGTATGTGTATGTTTAATTTAAAAATACCTGCTTGATGACAAGAAAGAATAAGAACTTTGATCTTCATTTCACACTAGACATGGAAGTCAGGGTACCAGATACTGGGCTGCTATAGCCCCATTATAGCTGCTTCCTGAAATCTTCTGGGATATTATACAGCTGTTGCTTTCTGTCATCCTTGTACCTTCAACCTTGGGTTAGTAGAACTAGCTGTTGTGACAAGCCAAATAGTGTTGTGTGCTATCCTTTGTAGTTTTCCTATCCCACCCCACACCATTGTATGGAATTGACTTATTAAGCTTTCCTGAAATTACCCAATTAAAACATGGACCCTGAATGATAATTCTACCTAGAATAAATGCATTAATGTCATTTTTACTTTTTTTATTTATGAAACTCGGAAACCATTTAAACCAAAGCAAGAAAAAGTAGAGCTTTTTGTATGTGAGATATATATCTATATATATAGATAGAGATAGAGATATATATCTGCAATGATGGAAATGTTTTATATCTGTACTTTCTGGTATGGTAGCCAGTGCCCACATAAGGCTATTGAGCACATGAAATGTAGCTAGTATGACTAAGGAAACTGAAGTTTCACTTAATCCACTGTTAATTAACTTAAATTTAAAGATTTAAAGTAAAAAAGTTACTTCTGTCACTTTTTTAGACAGTATAGCTTTAAAGTCTTTCTGACTTAGTAATGTTTGCAGCATGGGTATCTGAAGAATTCCACCCTTTTTAACAGTTGATGTTATTGGAGTTGTTTTGCTAGGTGGATTTTCTTATGTTATTAATTGGATAATAACATTTCATAATCCATTTGAAAAATCAGCATGGCAAGGTGTGTCATTAAATACATTAAATACATATGTATGTAAGTATATACATAAATATAATTATATATGTATACAAACATATAATATATAATTCTATAAAAATTTTAACAGAAATACCATTTTTAGAAGTAGCAATCTATGCATGAAAATAATTAAAAATACAAAAAATGAGCGCAAACAGCTTTTTAATTATTTTTTAATTGAGATATACTTGACCTATAACATTGTATTAGTTTCAGGTGTACAACATAATTTTATATTTGTATATATCAGAGAATGATCACCGCAATAAATCTAGTTAACATCCATCACCACACATTTACAATTTTTTTCTTGTGATGAGAACTTTAAAAAAAATGTTTTAATGTTTATTTACTTTTGTGAGAGAGAAAGACGGAGCACAAGCAGAGGAGAAGCAGAGAGAGAGGGAGACACAGAATCTGAAGCAGGCTCTAGGCTCTGAGCTGTCAGCACAGAGACCGAGGTGGGGCTCAAACCCAGGAACTGCAAGATCATGACCTCAGCCGAAGTCGGACGAATTAATATATTCATTCATGAAAATATACAGTGTTTATCATAGTATTATAATGGCTATGAAATAATACAGAATATATATATATGTATATGTATATATCTTAATACTAAGTGAGAGAAATACAAAAAAGAACCATCATGTTAAACTAACACGCTTATTAGAAAATGCCAAAAAGCTATCAGTCAATCCATGTGTACACACACCAATCCATTCGTTCTTTGACTCATCTAATTATTTACTGTCTACTCTACATCAACAAAATGAGTTAGAATTTTGCAATCAAGGGAAAAAAGACAGTCCTAGTTTAAAATTCTTAAGTAAATACAAGGTATAATATTGAAGTACACACGTATACACACATATAAATATATAATTTAGTGACATGATGGAAACTTTATAATAGCAAGTTATTCATGGGAGGTAATAAAGGTATAAAAAAGCTAGACTATGATAGATTTTACTATTGCTCATTAGTGTTTCTTATTATTCAGACATTTTCTTCCCTCGGGACTAGGCTGGGCAAAGCAGTTATCTTGCTGAATTTGATCGTGACTATAGTTTGATGACTTTTGTGACAAATAAATAAGCTTCTATCTTATTTAAGCCACTGTGTTTACTTTTCCTATATTTTTAAGAAAGCCTTATTAGCATATATTCTAGTTAATAAAACATACAGTAACGATAGGAATGGGGGAAAAAAGGAAAATGAGGTCATAGGCAGCCAATGATTTTAGGGGAGAAAAGTAAATATGAGATAATATTTTCATAAGACCAATAGCAAATGGAGAAGGAGCATGTGCATAGAAATCTAGGTTTATTAAAAATGCACTCACAGTTGGTTACTACTGATTACAACATTTGAATTAAAGATGTTAACAGGCCAATTAGTGTTTTAACAAGATTTGTGCTAAGACTACTGCTATATTTAACTTCTATGAAAAACATTTGAGTTGGGAAAGTTAAGGAACTGAATAGAATTAATGATTCAAAATTAATTAATTTATACATTACATGTAGAGTGATAAAAAACGAAGAAGAGAGAATGAGACTGTGAGCAACATACCATCACTTGGTGATGTGGGGGAAAAATATATGACAACGTAAAAATATTATTTGGAAAAGTTTGTGCATTCTTAAAAATGTATTCCATTTTAATCAAATGGTTCACTGGATTGAGCAAAATAAAAATTCTCTGCTGGGGATAGCCTCAGAGGAAGCAGAATCCTCAGGGGACCTATCTGAGCATTCGTGATAATTCTAAAATTTTTCCCTTGAGCAAAGGAGAGCATTGTACCATGAACAAAGAGAGATAGATAATGGTAGAAACAGAATTGGGGTCAGTGTATATCATGAGTTCTTCATTAGCCATACTAATTTTGAGATACCTTTTGGTACTCAAATAAATTGGTCAATTACACAATTAAAAATATGATTTAAAAGAAACAAACTTGTATGCATTCAACCATATGCAGGATGTCAGGAATCCTACCAAAAAAAAAAAAAAAAGTAAATGCTTATTTATCAATGAAACATACGATACAGGTTTTCTGGGTTTTATGTTATATCCTGATTCAAAGAACTGATTTTTTTTAATGTTTATTTATTTATTTTCAGAGAGAGAGAGAGAGAGAGAGAGAGAGAGAGACCATGAGTAGGGGGAGGGAGAGAGAGAAAGAATCCCAAGTAGGCTCTGTGTTGTCATGAGATCTGACCTGAGCCAAAATCGAGTCTGTCATTCAACCAACTGAGCCACTCAGGTGCCCCCTGAATTTTCTAAAAGCATACCAATATGTTTTTGATCAAAGTTCATCATCAAATGGGTATTTAAGAACATTAAGAGATTATTATTTATTTTGTTGGCAATTTATTATGTTTATGTGAAGAGAATACTTTAGAAACATATATGGAAGTAATAGTGAAAGAATATGATGTCTGTGATTTTTCTTTAAATTTTTTTTAACATTCATTTTTTTTAAATTTTTTTAACGTTTATTTGTTTTTGAGACAGAGACAGAGCATGAACAGGGGAGGGTCAGAGAGAGGGAGAGAGGGAGACACAGAATCTGAAGCAGTCTCCAGGCTCCAGGCTCCAGGCTCTGAGCTGTCAGCACAGAGCCTGACATAGGGCTAGAACCCACAGACAGCAAGATCATGACCTGAGCCAAAGTTGGACGCTTAACTGACTGAGCCACCCAGGTGCCCCAGTGTGAGTTTTCTTTAAAATACTCTGAGTGGAGAAAGAAAGGTGGAAGAATAGAAGATTGACAATTATTGAAGATGTGTTATTAAAGATGCATGTAGGTTCATTATATCATTCTCTCTACCTTTGTGTACACATAAAATACTTTGAATAAAGTTAACATTCATGTGTGAATAAATATTTTTTAAAATGAGAATCTTTAAAGCGTTTCCTAAATCCTATTTCTATTATATTTTCTCATAAAGTTGTATACTACATTGACATATGAAATGCTTAAAATTCTTTAAATGATAGTATTCCTCTGAACAAAATCAAACACGTAAATACATTTTTTTATTGTTGTTGTTGTTGTTGTTGTTGTCCCAGTATGAGCTTGACTTCTCAAAACTTTATTCTGGATGGTTTGACCTTTGTAATTACATGATTGATTAAAACAATATAAATATACTTCAAAATTGGGTAAATAGCTATCAGACATAAAAGGGCTTTTAAAATCAAGTTCTTAATGAGCTAAAGTTGATTGTATTTTTCATAATTAATGAACGTTTACTTGGATATATTTCATATGTTGTGAGAGAATTTAGCAGCAATTCTGTTTCAACGTTTTTTTCTGTTTCTATAGATCTAAAAGTTTAGTGATTTTGTTCAGTTAAATAAGGACATAGAGAATATCATTCAGATATTGGAATTACTTGTGAGTTGTAAGAAAAAAATTACAGTTTTCTCTCATCTACAACTATGTTTAATGATCCATTTGCTGACAATTGATTTTATTCCCTCTTCAAATGTGTAAAAAGCAAAGAATAGAAAATTGACTTAAAAGTGGAATTGCTACAGAGTCTTTAGAATTATTGAACATCATAGCACCAGTATCAGTCTCAGTCACCTTTTGTTGTATATCCTAGAAAGCGTTGGAGGGTTTTGTTTGTTTGTTTTGTTTTAATCCCAGGACACTACATAATAATAAAGTTAAGGATCGCTGGGAGGTTTGCCTTTTTTTTTCCCCTGTAAAATGGGAATATGATAGTTTTGAAAGGAAAATGGGAATGGGAAATCTGCATCTTCTCAAAAAAATGATTTCATGCAGATTGATTTTTTTTAACTTTATTTTTTATTTTTTTTAAATTTACATCCAAATTAGCATATAGTGAAGCAATGATTTCAGGAGTAGATTCTTTAATGCCCCTTACCCATTTAGCCCATACCCCCCCACAACCCCTCCAGCAACCCTCAGATTGTTCTCCATATTTATGAGTCTCTTCTGTTTTGTCCCCCTCCCTGTTTTTATATTATTTTTGTTTCCCTTCCCTTATGTTCATCTGCTTTGTCTCTTAAAGTCCTCATAAGAGTGAAGTCATATGATTTTTGTCTTTCTCTGACTGACTAATTTCACTTAGCATAATACCCTCCAGTTCCATCCACATAGTTGCAAATGACAAGATTTCATTCTTTTTGATTGCTGAGTAATACTCCACTGTGTGTGTGTGTGTGTGTGTGTGTGTGTGTGTGTGGTGTGTGTGTACATATATATGTGTGTGTATATATATACATATATATACACCACATCTTCTTTATCCCTTCATCCATTAATGGAAATTTGGGCTCTTTCCATACTTTGGCTATTTTTGATAGTGCTGCTATAAACATGGGGGTGCATATTCAAAACAGCTCATCTCTACCCCATGGATAAATGCCTAGTAGTGCAATTGCTGGGTTGTAGGGTAGTTCTATTTTTAGTTTTTTGAGGAACCTCCATACTGTTTTCCAGAGTGGCTGCACCAGCTTGCATTCCCACCAACAATGCAAGAGAGATCCTCTTTCTCTGCATCCTCGCCAACATCTGTTGTTGCCTGAGTTGTTAATGTTAGCCATTCTGACAGGTGTAAGGTATCTCATTGTGGTTTTGATTTGTGTTTCCCTGATGATGAGTGATGTTGAACATTTTTTCATGTGTCGGTTGGCCTTCTGGATGTCTTCTTTGGAGAAGTGTCTATTCATGTCTTTTGCCCATTTCTTCACTGGATTATTTGTTTTTTTGGGTGTTGAGTTTGATAAGTTCTTTGTAGATTTTGGATACTAACCCTTTATCTGATATGTCATTTGCAAATATCTTCTCCCATTCTGTCGGTTGCCTTTTAGTTTTGCTGATCGTTTCCTTCGCTGTGCAGAAGCTTTTTATTTTGATGAGGTCCCAGTAGTTCATTTTTGCTTTTGTATCCCTTGCCTCCGGAGACGTGTTGAGTAAGAAGTTGCTGTGGGCAAGATCAAAGAGGTTTTTGCCTGCTTTCTCCTCGAGGATTTGATGGCTTCCTGTCTTACATTGAGGTCTTTCATCCATTTTGAGCTTATTTTTGTGTGTGGTGTAACAAAGTGGTCCAGGTTCATTCTTCTGCATGTCACTGTCCATTTTTCCCAGCACCACTTGCTGAAGAGACTGTCTTTGTTCCATTGGATATTCTTTCCTGCTTTTCACAGATGAGTTGGCCATAGGTTTGTGGGTTCATTTCTGGGTTCTCTATTCTATTCCATTGATCTGAGTGTCTGTTCTTGTGCCAGTACCATACCGTCTTGACAATTACAGATTTGTAGTATAGCTTGAAGTCTGGGATTGTGATGCCTCCTGCTTTGTTTTTCTTTTTCAAGATTGCTTTGGCTATTCTGGGTATTTTCTGATTCCAGAAAAATTTTAGGATTGTTTATTCTAGCTCTGTGAAGAATGCTGGTGTTACTTTGGTAGGGATTGCGTTGAATATATAGATTGCTTTGGGCAGTATTGACATTTCAACAATATTTGTTCTTCCTATCCAGGAGCATGGAATCTTTTTCCATTTCTTTCTGTCTTCATGCAGATTGATTTTAAGAGAAGCCTTCATATATGAAGTCATTGAAACTGCCTACATCCAGATTCCTCTTGAAGGATTTTTAAATTTTGTTTTAATGTTTATTTACATTTGAGAGAGAGAGAGGGAGGGAGAGAGAAAGAGAGAAGAGGTGAGGTGGGGGAGAGGCAGAGAGAGACAGAGACAGAATCTGAAGCAGGCTCCAGGCTCTGAGCTTTCAGCACAGAGCCCAACGCTTGGCTCAAACTCAAGAGCTGTAAGATCATGACCTGAGCTGAGCTTAACCGACTGAGCCACCCAGATGCCCCTTGAAGGATTTTTATATAAAGCCACATGAGCCATTTCTCTTGTTTTAATATTCCTCCTCCAAAAGATTGAGGGAATAGGCTCTCACAAATGGCATTATGCTCACTGTACCAGCTCTGCAGTTCTTAATCCTCCCTACCCCAGTTGTCTGTCATCACTTAGATTCTGTTCTACACACTTACTAATCTGTCCTAATTGTCTACCTTTCCCCTTCCTCTAAGACCTTCTGTTGTGTACTGCCTCTAACCAACAAGCTGTCATCAGCCATGTCCCTTCATATATCCTCAGCTGTTCGCTGGACATTCCCCTCACACCCTCCCCTGACTGAAATCTGACAGTTCCCTGAGGACATGATCTTCATGGCAGGTTTCCCGACGGGAAGCTATTTATATTATTTATATTTATATTTATATTTATATTTATATTTATATTTATATCTATATCTACATTCCCTGGCACTTCACTTGTGTTACAGGCTATGTTAAAGTGAGGTAGATGCTCTCTATTTTCCTATTTTAGCTTCTAAATAGTTCCTCATTACCCCATTAAAAAGACTTAGTATCTTGTAACATATATATTTGTCAACCCGCACCTCATTGCCTCCCTGCATGGTTTTGAATTAGCATGTGGCATGCGTGAGGAAATCGCCTCTGGAGAGGAAATGCTGGCTGGGTCTGCAGTGTCAGGAGCTATGCCATAGACTTTGCTTCGAGGCATCAGGAGATACTGGCAGGCACTGCAGCTCCAACCTCCAACATGCCATCTTCTCTATTGGAGTTGTAAGCCAATCTCTGGCCTTGCCTCTGCGGCTTGGAATGGAAATAGGTAGTAGTCACGCGACCTTCATAAAACCAGCTCCACTGACGGCTTCCTGGAGTTGGTCAGACTCACCTTGGCTTCTCCATCACTAGCAGTGGTGCTTTCCCTGGTTCGAATATGGAGATCCATCTCTAAATCCAAAGCATGGTTTATGCAAATATGCCTCAAGCCGCTTTTGGCCTTTCTGAGTTGCCTCAGAAATTTTACTTCCTCTCTTCATATTTCGTTCTTTCAAATATATATAATCTGATGTGAGGCACAAAAACCTGGCTATGAACATTCTCCCTCACATAAAGCACTAGACTGTCATTTAACAAATTAATATTTATCAACCTATCTATTAATGATAGATATTGAGAAGAGAAAGATAGAGGTAACAACAAAGTTTCTAGCTCCTGCAAATGCAGATAAATATTCCACCTAAAGACTGCAGACCATTGGGAAGACCCTAAAATGAAGACATTATTGCAGGTCTAATATGCTGTACATATTACACAGAAAGTACAGAGGAGTTATATTGGGAACATACAGCTAGGGAATTCACCTAGTTTAAGAAATTAAGGATTATTAAAATTACTTATAAATTTAGGTTGAAATATAAATATGAGTGGGAGAAAGATTAAGGGATGAGGGGAGGTGGTTGAAACAAAGAACAATATACAAAAACATTCTGAATTGACTGACAGCTCAGTAGTTCACCAATCTATAAAAAAAATTCTGTATTCTGGGTAAGCTAGCCACAGAAATTTGTTTGGGAGACTATATGTTAAGTAACTACTACATATGCAGTATAAAAGTATTTCATCATTTTCTTCAGAAAAAATTCATTGAAGTAGGTATCAGGGTCATGTTCAAATAAACTTATTAATGATAAATGTCTCTCTTGCTTTTAATATATAATTAATTTCACGTATATTCTTATTTTTCCAAACTTTTCTTATAAATCACAAGGTGAAAATAATCCATTTTATAGAACCCACAGTTAAAAATGTAAGAAATGGAGTGGCGCCTCATTTGGTTAAGCATCCAACTCTTGATTTCGGCTCAGGTCATGATCTCATGGTTCATGGGATCAAGCCCCAAGTCAGGTTCCAAGCTGACATGTGAAGCCTGCTTGGGATTCTCTCCCTCCTCTCTCTCTGTCCCTTTCCCTGCTTGTGTGCGTGCTCTCTCTCTCTCCCTATAAATAAACAAACAAACAAACAAACAAACAAACATTAAAAAAAAAAGGCTAGGAGAAATGGAACAAATAAATGTTATTTTAATCCTTAGTGGCAGTTGGGCATTCTTAAAGATGGCTTTTATCTCAAAATAAAGCACATAGGAGTCTGGAGCAGTGAATTTAAATAAAACAGAGGGCAACATCCACACACTGGTGATTAACTGGAAGCAAAAACTCTATTGATTATATTGTTGTAAGTCATTTGCTTTAATCACGACTTTTAAGACTCTTAGTTTCTACTTGAATATGAACACGTAGGCATAATGTTATGAAGATAAATTACAAATTTTGAAAACTACTACATTCTTACACAAGAATAGAAAGGAATAAAATGCATTAGTGAAGAGAAAATTAAACAAAAGAAACTTGTCTTTCAAAACATAGGCAAAATTCAAATGCACAAGTGCAAAGAAATAGTCCTGAGTTATCAGAAACAAGATGAATAGAGAGGAAAAAGTTCCATCAAAACACATTTGAAGTGATATTCCTTTTTTGTAAGATATTCTACAAAATTGGCAATTAGCAACTCTTGTTTATTGTGCAACTGCAAGTCTATTTTAGTCTTGTTTGGAAGAAAGCCCAAAACTGGAATTGCATAGTTAAGATCCTTTAAAAGAAAAGTAAGATATTTTGATAACCTTGAAAAAGCATATGTTATGCTTCAGATGACTGGATTAAATGGCTTTTTATTTAAAGGGCTTATGAAAACAAAAATAAATGTTCCACAAAGTAACAGCCAAAAGGCAGACAGGGAACATTGGTATCTCAAGAAAGAATTATGTAACACAATTATGTCTTGCAATCTGCATGGAACATTTTCTTAATTTTCACATGTAAACTCAATGTTTACAAAGACAGTGAGAGCACATTTAGATGAGTAACGCATGACTGAATGTCTGTTAAGTGCCTATGAAGTATATTTTTCTAAAGTACAGGCTAAGCCCATGATGCCTGTTTTGTCTCCCTGGGTTGTTCTTAACAAATTTTCCTACTCTGAAAATCTACTAGAGTCAGAGAAAAAGTATGTCACAATGTGTGTGCTTTTCATTTTGGCTAGAGAAAAAATGTTTTATAGCTTATTATCACGTGTTGTAGCCCCATCTTATTCATATTGCTTTTAAGAGGCTGTTATTTTTATTTAACAACAACCACAAAAAATAACTTGGAAACATAGAACATGTACGTGACATTGCCTGGTATTTTTAGTTATGTTTGGATTCAATTCACCTATTATCTTGTTCCTCAAGTTAAACAAATGCAAATTTCACTGAAGACGATATTACCAAAATGCAGTAGGCTGCAGTTTGCTTACACCCAAGAGCAAGGAGAAAATAGTTTTAAAGGTAACTGAGTATGTATGTGTTTATCTAGTGTTATTACTTGGGGGATATAGCCAGCTTTATTTCACATGTAGGAATATTCACCTATCAAGATGTAGTCATTGAAGTAGATGTCCTTTTTTACCCTAGCAACATCTATGCCATTTTGCCACTCATCTCCCCCTGCTGCACCCCATTTTTTCTGATGCTCTAGTTTTATTTATTATTATTATAATTATTATTTAGTGCAGAGTTTTAGTCTCAAATTAATAATAATGTATTCTCTTACTGGAAATTTTAAAAAATTCCAAAAACTCTTAAAAGGGGGAAAAAAAGCAGTGGGGGGCGGGGGGTGCACCTGGGTGGCTCAGTTGCTTAAGTGGCCAACCTTGGCTCAGGTCATGATCCTGCCGCTCATGAATTTGAGCCCCACATCAGGCTCTGTGCTGACAGTTCAGAGCCTGGAGCCTGCTTCAGATTCTGTGTCTCCATCTCTCTCTCAAAAATAAACATTAAAAAAATTTTAAGAAAAAAAAAAAAGGAAAAGGTACTTTTAATAGCTATCCCTAGAGGGGCGCCTGGGTGGCGCAGTCGGTTAAGCGTCCGACTTCAGCCAGGTCACGATCTCGCAGTCCGTGAGTTCGAGCCCCGCATCGGGCTCTGGGCTGATGGCTCAGAGCCTAGAGCCTGTTTCCGATTCTGTGTCTCCCTCTCTCTCTGCCCCTCCCCCGTTCATGCTCTGTCTCTCTCTGTCCCAAAAATAAATAAACTTTGAAAAAAAAAAATAGCTATCCCTAGAAGATAAATATTCCTAATCTCGGTAGACTTTTTTCAGTTTCAAAAAATAACTCGAACAAATCTTAAATGTACAGCTCCATGAATTTTTCCAAAGTAAACTTATCCTTGAATCACATCTTCATCAAGACATACATTACCAACATTCAAATTCCCCCTTCACCTCATGCTAATGATTAATACATCTGAGAACAACCAATGTTTTGACTTCTAAATCTGAATTTTCCAACTTTGAACTTTCTATAAATGGAATCATGTTCCATGTTCATTTCTGTGCTTGGCATCTGGCTTATTTCAGTATCATTATCTTTATTATTATTATTATCTGAATACACTGCAATCAATAAATAAGTTGCTTTAACATTTACCTCTTATAAATTATGTGGCTAGAAACATGCTTGTGTATGTCTTGTTGGTAATACATAGACCTTTCTTTTGGAGAATTATGTGATGAATGAATGTGATTTGTGTATGCTTAGTTTTTTAATATACTGCCAGATAATTTTCCAAAGCAGTTGTCCCAACTTAGGCTGTCACCAGTGTAAGAGAGTTCCAGTTGTTTTATACCTTGACTAGTACTCAGCATTACCTATTATCTACATGTTAGTATCTGTCTCTTTTAATGTAGCCATTTTGGTAGGTATGTGTAGTGTCTATGTTTTCAACCTATGTATTTTTGTTCTTCTTGAAGACTTATTGTGTAGCTATGTGTTTACATGGTTATTTACCCAGCATTATTTATTAAAAATGTCTTAATTTACCCACTGTCCTTTAAAGAGATTTTGTCAAATTAAGAATCCTTAGGCCTATTTAATATATCATTTCTTTGGTCTATATTCATGTCTTGAACCAATACCAAAAAGACTTAATTATTGAAGCTTTATAGTAATTCTTGGCATCTTGTAGCTTGGGTCCTGAAGTGAAAACTGTTTCAACGATTTTGGTCCTTTGCATTTCTATGAATTTTTAGTAAGTTTCTCAATTGCTATTAAAGGAAAAACTGCTATATTTTTTTATTGGATGCTAGACATTTGTATGAGAAAATTTTGGAAGCTATAAATCCCATTACTCCCCACAGAAAGGATTCACCTCATCTCTGCACAGATCACTTAGAAATAATCAGGAATTGGGGTGCCTGGGTGGCTCAGTCAGTCAAGCATCTGACATCGGCTCAGGTTATGATCTTGGGGTTCGTGGATTTGAGCCCTGCATTGGCTCTGCTCTGACAGCTCAGAGCCTGGAGACTTCTTGAGATTCTGGGTCTTCCCTCTCTGCCCCTTCCCCACTTATGCTCTGACTCTCTCAAAAGTAAATAAACATTAAAAATTTTTTTTAAAGAAGAAATAATCAGGAACCATACCTAATCAAGGCAGATTTGTAGACTAAGTATACCTCAGTCATCTTCTGATTTACCCTAATCCTTAGATATAGTTGTCGTTTCAACTTGGAGCCTAGTATTGATATTTACAGTTTGTTCTTGACTGACACAGAACTCAGATTTTGCATTACCTTGGTGCTATAAGGATACTAAAAATAACAAAATCTTCACTGACAGTTAAAACCATTACTTGGAAAAAGAGAGTATACTCTGGAGGTCTGTGTACCTCTTTTCTGTCTGGAATTTTGGTCTCTAATATCCCGACTGCTTTTATAATCCTAAAATGAAGTTTTTCTGGCCCCAAGTCCATGAGATTGTCTAAAGCAGTGCTTTCACTTCTATTAACACCACTATGCCAAGCTTCTTAGATTTTGCCCCAAGCCAAGTGCCAGCAAATACTCAGATAAGAAGAGCAGGTGCAGAAAGTTGAGCTTGACTAACATAAATGAGCCATTCTTTTCACATCTGGTCCTTCAAATCCTGGCTGCCTCAGACGATCTCATAGATCTTTAAACCGAAGATTGTTTGTTCTTTATGTTCATGTTTAATCTGCTTTTCTAATTCTCATTGGGATTATTTTTTGGCTACAAATTATTCAACAATAGCAAATATGAAAAATGTCTCATTTTAAAATGGAATATTTAATTTGCAAACTTTGGAAGACAATATAGTAAGTGGCAAGTGATCTTTTGCAGATTTCACCAATAAAAATTCAGTGTATATGTTACTGAGGTCCTTTGATATTTCTTTTACTCTTAAATTTTTAAAAGTACAATATATGTTTTTGATTCCCTCTCTGCTCCATGAATATGCATCTTCCAAACTGCTTTTCTGATTTGTTTTAGGTTTAACAATTTTAGTTTTATTTTACTAATATTTTTACTGCTTCATTTGTAATTTTTTACTTCTGGGGTTCTGGTTATTTGTAGATTTATTCCAGCTATGAATTATATATACCTAACATTGTCTCTCCTATCATCTTTATCTTTTCCTTTTGTCTGCAGTTTTGAAATTATTTTTTAAGATTATTTATTTCTTTTGAGAGAGAGAGAGAGAGAACCAGCAGGAGAGGGGGGCAAAGAGAAAGGGGACAGAGGATCTGAAGCAGGCTCCCTGCTGACAGCAGAGAGCCTGGAGTGGGGCTCGACCTCATGAACCATGAGATTATGACCTGAGCCAAAGTCAAATGCTTAACCAACTGAGCCACCCAGGCATCCCCAAACTGGAGCTCCCCTTTTCTCTGCATTTTTTAAAATATTGTTTCTCAGTTTTTATTTATTTATTTTGAGATAGAGAGAGAGAGAGAGAATGAGAGACAGGGGGGCAGAGAGAGAGAATGAGAGACAGGGGGGCAGAGGGGGGGGGCAGAGAGAGAGAGAGAATCCCAAGAAGCCTCCACACTGTCCACTTAAAACCCTATGCGGGCCTTGAAGTCATAAACCGTGAGATCGTGTCTAGAGCCTATACCAACAGTCGGAGGCTTAGCCCACAGAGCCACCCAGGAGCTCTTTCTCTGCATTTTAAAAGTATATTTCTCATTTGGTTCATAGGTTAAACTCTACTTACCTATTTTTTCCAAGATGGGAATTTTGTTATTAATTGTGTCTAGTCAGTGTTATTTTTATAGCATTTTATATTTTATTTTCATGGGTTTATTTTTCTCATGGTTCACTAGTTTTTGTTTTGTTTTTTAGAAAACATTTAATTTGCAAAGCAGATCCTTTTTAACAGTCTTTGAATTTCTGCAATAAATATATCCTATAAATTTTCTTTGTAAGTTTATGTTAAAATTTTTCATTCTACTGAATTTTCCAATGACATATTTTAGGTTTATTTTCTTTTATTATTCTTATAACAAAAAGTATATCCATACATATATTTTCTTTTATTTTCTTGCTATCTTTCTGAGTCCACGCAAAGTCTCTTGACATTTTTAAATGATGGGCAGAAGACATGAATAGACACTTTTCTAAAGAAGACATCCGGATGGCCAACAGGCACATGAAAAGATGCTCAACGTCAGAATGCTAAAATGAACAAATAAAGAGGCTATAGATGCTGGAGAGGATGTGGAGAAACGGGAACCCTCTTGCACTGTTGGTGGGAATGCAAACTGGTGCATCCACTGTGGAAAACAGTGTGGAGGTTCCCCCCAATATCAAAAATAGACCTACCCTATGACACAGCAGTAGTACTGCTAGGAATTTACCCAAGGGATATAGGAGTGCTAATATATAGGATCACTTGTACCCCAATGTTTATAGCAGCACTTTCAACAATAGCCAAACTATGGAAAGAGCCTAAATGCCCATCAACTGATCAATGGATAAAGAAATTGTGGTTTATATACACAATGGAATACTACTTGGCAATGAGAAAGAATGAAATATGGCTTTTTGTAGCAATGTGGATGGAACTAGAGAGTGTTATGCTAAGTGAAATAAGTCAGGCAGAGAAAGACAGATATCATATGTCTTCACTCATATGTGGATCCTGAAAAACTTTACAGAAATCTATGGGGGAGGAGAAGGGGGAAAAAAGTTACAGAGAGGGAAGGAGGCAAACCACAAGAGACTCTTAAATATTGAGAAAAAACTGAGGGTTGATGGGAAGTGGGGGAGAGGGGAAAGTGGGTGATGGTCATTGAGGAGGGTACCTGTTGGGATGAACACTGGGTTTTGTATGGAAACCAACTTGACAATAAATTATATTTAATATAAACAAAATAAATAAATAAATAAATAAATAAATACATGAAGTAGATGCCTAATCTAAAATTATTTTCTAGCTAGTGTAAAACTATTTGTATGTGGGTGGTGAGTGTGTGTGAGAGAGAGATGATCTAAACATGTTAAAATTCATCAATAGGTAGATAGTGTGAAAACAACCACAGTAATTCAATTTTTATTATTTCTTATTTTTTTAATTATTTTTTTATTTTTTAAGTTTCTTTCTTTATTTTTCTTAATATATGAAATTTATTGTCAAATTGGTTTCCATACAACACCCAGTGCTCATCCCAAAAGATGTCCTCTTCAATATCCATCACCTACCCTCCTCTCCCTCCCACTCCCCATCAACCCTCAGTTTGTTCTCAGTTTTTAAGAGTCTCTTATGCTTTGGCTCTCTCCCACTCTAACCTCTTTTTTTTTTCCTTCCCTTCCCCCATGGGTTTCTGTTAAGTTTCTCAGTATCCACATAAGAGTGAAAACATATGGTATCTGTCTTTCTCTGTATGGCTTATTTCACTTAGCATCACACTCTCCAGTTCCATCCCCGTTGCTACAAAGGGCCATATTTCATTCTTTCTCATTGCCACGTAGTACTCCATTGTGTATATAAAGCACAGTTTCTTTATCCATTGATCAGTTGATGGACATTTAGGCTCTTTCCACAATTTGGCTATTGTTGAGAGTGCTGCTATAAACATTGGGGTACAAGTGCCTGTATGCAGCAGTACTCCTGTATCACTTGGGTAAATTCCTAGCAGTGCTATTGCTGGGTTATAGGGTAGGTCTATTTTTAATTTTTTGAGGAACCTCCACACTGTTTTCCAGAGTGGCTGTACCAGTTTGCATTCCCACCAACAGTGCAAGAGGGTTCCCATTTCTCCACATCCTCTCCAGCATCTATAGTCTCTTTATTTGTTCATTCTGGCCACTCTGACTGGCGTGAGGTGATATCTGAGTGTGGTTTTGATTTGTATTTCCTTGATGAGGAGCAATGTTGAGCATCTTTTCATGTGCCTGTTGGCCATCTGGATGTCTTCGTTAGAGAAGTGTCTATTCATGTCTTCTGCCATTTCTTCACTGGATTATTTGTTTTTCGGGTGTGGAGTTTGGTGAGTTCTTCATAGATTTTGGATACTAGCCCTTTGTCCGATATGTCATTTGCAAATATCTTTTCCCATTCCGTTGGTTGCCTTTTAGTTTTGTTGATTGTTTCCTTTGCTGTGCAGCTTTTTATCTTCATGAGGTCCCAATAGTTCATTTTTGCTTTGAATTCCCTTGCCTTTGGCATGTGTCAAGTAAGAAATTGCTGCGGCTGAGGTCAGAGATGTCTTTTCCTGCTTTCTCCTCTAGGGTTTTGATGGTTTCCTGTCTCATATTCAGGTCTTTATCTATTTTGAGTTTATCTTTGTGAATGGTGTAAGAAAGTGGACCGGTTTAATTCTTCTGCCTATTGCTGTCCAGTTCTCCCAGCACCATTTGTTAAAGAGACTGTCTTTTTTCCATTAGAAAGTATTTCCTGCTTTGTCAAAGATTAGTTGGCCATACTTTTATGGGTCTAGTTCTGGGGTTTCTGTTCTATTCCATTGGTCTATGTGTCTGTTTTTGTGCCAATACCATGCTGTCTTGATGATTACAGCTTTGTAGTAGAGGCTAAAGTCTGGGACTGTGATGACTCCTGCTTTGGTCTTCTTCTTCAAAATTACTTTGGCTATTCGGGGCCTTTTGTGGTTCCATATGAATTTTAGGATTGCTTGTTCTAGCTTTGAGAAGAATGCTGGTGCAATTTTGATTGGGATTGCATTGAATGTGTAGATAGCTTTGGGTAGTATTGACATTTTGACAATATTTATTCTTCCAACCCATGAGCACGGAATGTTTTTCCATTTGCTTCTATCTTCTTCAGTTTCCTTCATAAGCTTTCTATAGTTTTCAGCATACAGATCTTTTACATCTTTGGTTAGATTTATTCCTAGATATTTTATGCTTCTTGGTGCAATTGTGAATGGGATCAGTTTCTTTATTTGTCTTTCTGTTGCTTCCTTGTTAGTGTATAAGAATGCAACTGATTTCTGGACATTGATTTTGTATCCTGCAACTTTGCTGAATTCATGTATCAGTTCTAGCAGACTTTTGGTGGAGTCTATCGGATTTTCCATGTATAATATCATGTCATCTGCAAAAAGAGAAAGCTTGACTTCATCTTTGCCAATTTTGATGCCTTTGATTTCCTTTTGTTGTCTGATTGCTGATGCTAGAACTTCCAGCACTATGTTAAACAACAGCGGTGAGAATGGACATCCCTGTTGTGTTCCTGATCTCAGGGGAAAAGCTCTTAGCTTTTCCCCATTGAGGATGATGTTAGCTGTGGGCTTTTCATAAATGGCTTTTATGATCTTTAAGTATGTTCCTTCTATCCTGACTTTCTCAAGGGTTTTTATTAAGAAAGGATGCTGAATTTTGTCCAATACTTTTTCTGCATTAATTGACAGGATCATATGGTTCTTATCTTTTCTTTTATTAATGTCATGTATCACATTGATTTGTGAATGTTGAACCAGCCCTGCATCCCAGGAATGAATCCCACTTGATCATGGTGAATAATTCGTTTTGTATGCTGTTGAATTCAATTTGCTAGTATCTTATTGAGAATTTTTGAATCCATATTCATCAGGGATATTGGCCTGTAGTTCTCTTTTTTTACTGGGTCTCTGTCTGGTTTAGGAATCAAAGTAATACTGGCTTCATAGAATGAGTCTGGAAGTTTTCCTTCCCTTTCTATTTTTTGGAAATGTTTGAGGAGGATAGGTATTATCTCTGCTTTAAATGTCTGGTAGAATTCCCAGGGAAGCCATCTGGTCCTGGACTCTTATTTGTTGGGAGATTTTTGATAACTGATTCAATTTCTTTGCTGGCTATGGGTCCATTCAAGCTTTCTATTTCTTACAGTTTGAGTTTTGGAAGTGTGTGGGTGTTTAGAAATTTTTCCATTTCTTCCAGATTGTCCAGTTTGTTGGCATATAGTTTTTCATAGTATTCCCTGATAATTGCTTGTATATCTGAGGGATTGGTTGTAATAATTCCATTTCCATTCATGATTTTATCTATTTGGGTCATCTCCCTTTTCTTTTTGAGAAGCCTGGCTAGAGGTTTGTCAATTTTGTTTATTTTTTCAAAAAACCAACTCTTGGTTTCGTTGATCTGCTCTACAGTTTTTTTAGATTCTATATTGTTTATTTCTGCTCTGATCTTTATTATTTGTCTTCTGCTGGGTTTAGGGTGTCTTTGCTGTTGTGCTTCTATTTCCTTTAGGTGTGCTGTTAGATTTTGTATTTGGGATGTTTCTTGTTTCTTGAGATAGACCTGGATTGCAATGTATTTTCCTCTCAGGACTGCCTTCGCTGCATCCTAAAGCGTTTGGATTGTTGTATTTTCATTTTCGTTTGTTTCCATATGTTTTTAAATTTCTTCTTTAATTGCCTGGTTGATCCATTCATTCTTTAGTAGGGTGTTCTTTAACCTCCTTGCTTTTGGAGGTTTTCCAGACTTTTTTCTGTGGTCGATTTCAAGCTTCATAGCATTGTGGTCTGAAAGTATGCATGGTATAATTTCAATTCTTGTAAACTTATGAAGGGCTGTTTTGTGACCCAGTATATGATCTATCTTGGAGAATGTTCCATGTGCACTCGAGAAGAAAGTATATTCTGTTGCTTTGGGATGCAGAGTTCTAAATATATCTGTCAAGTCCATCTGATCCAATGTATCATTCAGGGCCCTTGTTTCTTTATTGACCGTGTGTCTAGATGATCTATCCATTGTTGTAAGTGGAGTGTTAAAGTCTCCTGCAATTACCACATTCTTGTCAATAAGTTTGCTTATGTTTGTCAGTAATTATTTTATATATTTGGGGTCTCCCGTATTCGGCACATAGACACTTATAATTGTCAGTTCTTCTTGATGAATAGACCCTGTAATTATTATATAATGCCCTTCTTCATCTCTTGTTACAGCCTTTAATTTAAAGTCTAGTTTGTCTAATGTGAGTATGGCTTCTCCATCTTTCTTTTGTCTTCCAGTAGCACGATAAATAGTTCTCCATCCCCTCATTTTCAATCTGAAAGTATCCTCAGGTCTAAAATGAGTCTCTTGTAGACAGCAAATAGATGGGTCTTGTTTTTTTTATCCATTCTGATACCCTGTGTCTTTTGGTTGGCACATTTAGTCCATTTACATTCAGTGTTATTATAGAAAGATATGGGTTTAGAGTCATTGTGATGTCTGTAGGTTTCATGCTTGTAGCGATGTCTCTTGTACTTTGTCTCACAGGATCCCCCTTAGGATCTCTTGTAGGGCTGGTTTAGTGGTGACGAATTCCTTCAGTTTTTGTTTGTTTGGGAAGACCTTTATCTCTCCTTCTATTCTATATGACAGACTTGCTGGATAGAGGATTCTCGGCTGCATATTTTTCTGTTTATCACATTGAGGATTTCCTGCCATTCCTTTCTGGCCTGACAAGTTTCAGTAGAGAGATCCGTCATTAGTCTTACCGGTCTCCCTTTATATGTTAGAGCATATGTTTATCCCTAGCAGCTTATAGAATTTTTTCTTTATCCTTGTATTTTGCCAGTTTCACTATGATATGTCGTACAGAAGATCGATTCAAGTTACATCTGAAGGGAGTTCTCTGTGCCTCTTGGATTTCAGTGTCTTTTTCCTTCCGCAGATCCGGGAAGTTCTCAGTTATTATTTCTTCAAGAACACCTTCAGCACCTTTCCCTCTCTCTTCCTCTTCTGCAATACCAATTATGCGTATATTATTTCTCTTTAGTGCATCACTTAGTTCTCTAATTTTCCCCTCATACTCCTGGATTTTTTTTCTCTCTTTTTCTCAGCTTCTTCTTTTTCCATAATTTTATCTTCTAGTTCACCCATTCTCTCCTCTGCCTCTTCAATCCGAGCTGTGGTCGTCTCCATTATTTTACAACTCATTAATAGCATTTTTTAGCTCCTCCTGGCTGTTTAGTCCCTTGATCTCTGTAGCAATAGATTCTCTGCTGTCCTTTATACTGTTTTCAAGCCCAACGATTAATTTTATGACTATTATTCTAAATTCACTTCCTGTTACATTGTTTAAATCATTTTTGATCAGTTCGTTAGCTGTCTTTATTTCCTGGAGGTTTTTCTGAGGGGAATTCTTCCATTTCATCATTTTGGATAGTCCCTGGAGTGGTGCAGACTGCAGGGCACTTCCCCTGTGCTATCTTGAATAACTTGCGTTGGTGGGCGGGGCCGCAGTCCGTCCTGATGTCTGCCCCCAGCCCACCGCTGGGGCCACAGTCAGACTGGCGTGTGCCTTCTCTTCCCCTCTCCTCGGGGTGGGATTCACTGTGGGGTGGCGTGGCCCGTCTGGGCTACTTGCACACTGCCAGGCTTGTGGTGCTGGGGATCTGGCGTATTAGCTGGGGTGGATCAGCAAGGTGTACAGGGGCGGGAGGGGCAGGCTCAGCTTGCTTTTCCTTCGGAGATCCACTTCAGGAGGGGCCCTGCAGCACTGGGAGGGAGACAGACCTGTCGCCGGAGGGGTGGCTCCGCAGAAGCACAGCGTTGGGTGTTTGCTCAGTGCAAGCAAGTTCCCTGACAGTAACTGGTTCCCTTTGGGATTTTGGCTGAGGGATGGGTGAGGGAGATGGTGTTGGCAAGTGCCTTTGTTTCCAGCCAAGCTGCACTCTATTGTCCAGGGCTCAACAACTCTCCCTCCTGTTGTCCTCCAGCCCTCCCGCTCTCAGAGCAGAGCTGTTAACTTATAACCTTCCAGATGTTAAGTCCCGCTTACTGCTTGAACACACTCCGTCAGGCCCCTCTGCTTTTGCCAGCCAGACTCAGGGGCTCTGCTTTACAGGCGGGCCGCCCCTCCACCCTGGCTCCCTCCCACCAGTCCGTGTAGTGTGCACCGCCTCTCCGCCCTTCCTACCCTCTTCTATGGACCTCTAGTCTAGGCTTGGCTCCGGAGAATCCATTCTGCTAGTCTTCTGGTGGTTTCCTGGGTTATCTAGGCAGGTGTAGGTGGAATCTAAGTGATCAACAGGACGCGGTAAGCCCAGTGTCCTCCTACGCTGCCATCTTCCACTAATTCAATTTTTAAATCACTTTATTGAGTTATGCTTAACATGTAAGAAGCTGTATGTATTTAATGTATGCAATTAGATGAGTTTGAGGATAAATATACATGCATGAAACCATCAACGTTATAGACCTATAAATCATCTCCTAAAGTTTCATCCTTCCCCTTGATATTATTATTATTATTATTATTATTATTATTATATTTAATTATAACACCATAATATCTACCTTTTTAGCAAATGTTAAGTGTACAATAATTATTGCTAACTATAAGCACTATATAGAAGATCTACAGAATTATTTATTTTGCATAAGTATAACTTTGTATTCTTTGATCCTCACCTCCCCCATTTCCCCCTATTTGGCAACCACCTTTCTACCCTCTGCTTCTATGAGTTTGACTATATTAGATTACACATGTAAGTGAGAACATTTGGTATTTGTCATTCTGTGTCTGGCTTATTTCACTGGACATAATATCCTCTGGGCTTATTCATATTGTTGCAAATGACAATATTTCCTTCTTTTTTAAGGCTAAGTAATATCCCATTGTGTTTATATACCACAAATTATTTATGTGTTCATCAAGGTAGATTTAGATTGCTTCCATATCTTGGATATTGTGAATATAGCTGAAATGAACATGGGAATGTAGGTATCTCTTTGAGATCCTAATTTCAATTTCTTTGTGATTTTTAATATGTTAAAATATAAGAAAATGTAACTGGTAAATTGTACTTTTTTTTACTTTAACTATAGTTCAATATAGTTATGTTAGTACTATGGTTATTTTAGCTGTACATTTTATTTTAGTTATAATAAAAATCTTTAAAACTATGGAGTTAAAAGATATGAACTCCAAGTATTATATAACCAGGGGCCTCTTTACATTAAATTATTATGCATATGTTTCAATAAATAAGATTTGTAATTTATAAGAATTTATAGTCACTGCAAGGTATAAATTTTTCATTTTCCTATAATTAAATGATTATTTAAATTATCCATGTAAACATCAAAGTTTGAAGGTGATACAGTGAAATTATATCTTTTTTACTACCAGATAAAATTCCAGCATTCATAGATCAAATATTTGGAAGAAATGGGAATAGAAATCATATCTGTAAGCATGTAATTTTTACTTTCATTTTTAAAATTACAAGACTTAACTAGAAATAAAGAAGATTAAATTAGACCAACTAAATGCCAGTGAAAGATAAATGATTGAGGAAAGTGATAAAGGTCCTGGAAGAACATGTTGTGTGTCAACAGTTTACTCTTACCTTAGATTATAACTTCAACTCTTACAAATCAAGAGACAGTTTAATCTTCAGGTTTAGAGTCTGGCTAATCTCCTTGTATTCCTTCTTATTTTTATTCCTTCTTCATTACAAGCATGCATTTTTCTCTCATACTCTAAGTTACAGATAAGCCTTCAGGACTGTAGACTTGTCTTGTCACCCCAATAGAGCCTTGTTTACTCTGAGCAATGGAGGTGTCTCATCTATAAGGATTCCTTTGGCCCCCAAAACATACATTGTTAATTGGAAAAATGGTGATCATAGTGATTTACTTTCTTTATTATTAAGGATACATAATAGCAGCAATTCTAAGAAATAATTTACTTGTCAATCACTGGAGATAAAGGAAAAAAAAACTATTAGCTTAAATTGATAGAGACTGAGAGAGACTGACAGAGAGAGACAGAGAGGTAGAGAAAGGAAAAGAATGGCAAGATAGCTAACAAGTGCAGAATAAAGAAGGGAGAAAAGTAAGAAGAAATTAAAAGGCATATTTCAAATAAAAATATACTAGTGCATCCGAAATTTAAAATTTAATCTGAGTCTTCATGAAGAATGAAAAGAAAAAATATTTTCCTACATCTTTATGCCAGTTTTATGAAGTATTTTTAATTTTGAGCTCAATTGTCAGTGAAGACTATTTTTTAAGTGATATATCAATCAAAAAATACAAGTAAACTATATGGAAAACTATTCAATTATTATTTTGGTGAACTTTAAAAACCACTGTTAGTATTTTTTTCTTTTTATTTTATAAGATTTTAATGTATAAATTACTTCTTGTCATTTATTATAGATTATCATGCTAAAATAGTTCATGATTAAATACAGGTCTTGTAGATGTAATCAAACATAATTTTAATGTTAAAGCCATGCACTAAATTGTCTTCCAAGTTTGTATAAATAGGTTTATTTAACTTTTTCAGACATTATCATTTAAAATGTGTGTGTTTGGATTAATTTGTCTATGTGGAATGAGATACAAGATTAAATTATTGGTAGTTGCAATATTTAATCACCAAAGTGGTTTTGCTATTTGCTGGAATCATTAAGAACCAGGTAGATTTGTGCGTAAGTAATATACTAAATTTAATAGGTTGGTGAAAATAATATTTTGATGTGTATTTTAGCACACAGAAATGAGTTTAACTTAAATTAATCTAAAAATGCTATTTGCAAGTTACTAACATATAAATCAGCAATAAAGGGTTTAGATATAAAATGTTTTTATATCTCATTTCTAAACATGGAGCTAAATTTTCAATAATTTTTCTGATTTAAATCAGTGTACAAGAATAGATGTAAATTCTTTCATTAGTCCAACATATATATTATTTTGTGTTCTATAAGTTAGCTTTTCATGCATAACAGTTGTTTGACCCCAAACTTTTTCTCCCAAATGTAATGTTTATAACAACAGTCATTTATTTAGTTATGAGTTTGTGGATTGTCAATTTGGCTGGACTTGGCCAAGAATGTTTTCTGGTGTTTTGGAATGAAGTACATTGGTGTGTTGGTACTCAGTTGTCTGTCAATAACATAACCATCTATCAACAGAGCATCAGATGGATGAAAAAGACTTGCACAGGCTTAATGACATGATGGTAGAAAGGTTTCAAATGCAGTAAGACAAATGCCTTTCAAAGCCCTGTTTGCTTTATGTCCACTTTTCCTTTGTCTGTGGTGCTTGCCATGGCCAAACTCAGAGTTAGTATATAAGAGTAATATCAAAGGGCAAAGATATAAAGAAAGGAATAACTTATGGCCCGTTTTTCATTTTACCATAGCTGCTGTATCTTACTTGAAAGTCTTCTTGTATACCCAGTACCCTCAATTTGAACAAAAGTGTGTTCTCCTCGGAGGCATCTAAATCTACTTTCCAAAATTTGACTCATGTTCTGACCAATAACAATGGCAATCCTGGATCATACTTAACCTCTCCAAAGAGTAGTCATGTGTAAAAGACAACTTGATCCTATAACAAAGTGTTATATTTTAAAGTATAGGTCAGTAATTGTATGTGAGAATATACACTGCTACATACAAATTAACTAATCAGAGCACAGCTTTTCAATGTTTAAATCAGAATAAGCTTCCCTATAAAAAGCAGCACTTTGGGGGCACCTGGGTGGCTTAGTCGGTTAAGCGTCTGACTTCAGCTCAGGTCATGATCTTGCGGTTTGTGGCTTTGGGCCCCGTGCTGGGCTCTGTGCTGACAGCTTGGAGTCTGGAGCCTGCCTCGGATTCTGTGTCTCCCCTCTCTCTGCCCCTCCCCTGCTCATGCTCTGTCTCTTTCTGTCTCTCAATAATAAATACACATTAAAAAAACTAAAATAAAAAGCAGCACTTTTGTGACATTTTAATATTCCTCTCCTTCTTCACCTTCTCTTTCAACAAAATCCACACCAACCTCCTCAATCCTTCTTAAGAGCAGCCATATCCTCATGGGCCTCAGAATGCTTTCCTGTGTCCATGCCTTCACCACATAACAGGCACACTTGGCATATATTAGGTCAAACTTGTGGTCTGGGCGAACCCAGGCTTCAGCAATGGCTGTGGTGTTGCTCAGCATACACACAGCTTGCCAGGTACCAGGTACCAGGTACCACAGTGGGAGGCTGGCAATTAATGCCAACTTTGAAGTCTGTGGAGCACCAGTCCACAAACTGGATGGTATCCTTGGTCTTAATGGTGGCAATGGCAACACTGTCATTCTTTGGTCACCGTGTTGCCATGGTACAACAGATAGCAAGCCGTGTATTTACTGTGACGAAAGTCACATTTCGCCATCTGGTTGGCTGGCTCAAGGCATGCATAGGTGATCTATGCTACAGAAAGCTGTTCATGGTAGGTTTGTAAGCAGAGACGTCAGGAGCATATGAGGCTAGAGGGAAGTGGATTCAAGGATAGGGCACCAGGCTAGTCTGGAATTCTGTCATATCAACATTTAAGGCTCCATGAAATCTGAAGGAAGCAGTGATGGGGGACACAATTTAATCTATTAACCTATTGAAGTTAGTGTATGTTGCACCTGTCTCACTGAAGAAGGTGTTGAAGAAGTCATCTCCTCCCCCAGTGGTCTTGTCACTTGGCATTTGACCACTGGACTGTATGCCGTGTTCCAGGCAATAGAGTTCCTGGCAGTCATTGCCAGTCTGGACATCAGCCTGGCCAATATGGGTAGAGATGCACTCACACATGGCTGCTGCTTTGTGGCTGTCAAGAAGATGGCAACCAGGTAAAGGAGAGACTGTTGCTTCTTAACAGCCTGACTCTTAGGCGATCAGTGTAAGAAAATATTTTAATGGAAATCAAATATTTTAATGGAACACTATATGTCTTTCTTCTAGCTTAAGCAATAAAATATTATGAATAAAATCAAAACTCACTGTCATAATGGACACATTTCTTCCTTATAAAAATATATGATCACTATACTAATTTGGGGATTTATCATTCCCATACGTAACTTTATATAGCTGATATATATCCTATCTTTATATTTCTACCTACACAAAATTGTTGTGTCAATATATAAATTAACTGCAAAATCCTCCATGTATATTTGTATAGATCTCTTTTTCTCTACACTTTTATTGTTGTGTAAATCCATTGTTGATAATATGGATCTGGTAAATTGATCACTAGATGACTGCTGTTGTTTAACTATTTATTTTATGAGTATACTGGGCTTTATGGAATGCCCTGTAGATGAATATTGTTGTGCAGAGGGATTATACATTTTATGTATCTGTAATTTTAAAACAAATGCACAGTTTATATTTCTTGAATTAGTTAGAACTAGATAATATGTTATTGTTAGTGTGTTAGCCATCATGTTTTCAAATAACACCTATCTCCTATATAAATATAGATGATGATAAAGTAGATAACGAGAAACTCATTGTAAAACCCACGGTCACACAGATTTTCTCTAGATATTTTATAGTTTTACATTTTGTATTAAAGTATATGATCTACCTTGAATTAAATTTTGTGTAAGTTATGAGACAGGGTCTAAATTAATTATTTTGCATTTGGAAAGTCCATTGTTCCACTACCATTAGTTGAAGAGATTAAGTGTCTTCGTTGAATTACCTTTGCATTTTTATGATTCATCAAGTCACTCTATTGGTGTGGATTATTTTGGGTCTTTATTCTGTTCCATTGACCTATGTATTTATTCTTTCACCAATACAGCACTGTCTTCATTATAATAGTTTTATAGTAAATGCTAAAATCTAGTATTATGGCTCTTCAACTGTATTCTTTTTCAGAATAGTTCCCTTTTTATTAATAAAATTTGAACTCCGCTTGTCAATATCTTTGATTTTTCCTGAGGTATCTCTCCTTGGTGCACAGACAGTTGCCTTCTCATAGTGGCCTTACATAGTCATTACTCTGAGTGCATATCCTTGTGTATCTTTTTTTTTTAATATAATCTCAGATTTATTTTCATTTTTTTAAATTTACATCCAAATTAGTTAGCAACAGTGGTTTCAGGAGTAGATTCTTTCATGCCCCTTACCCATTTAGCCCATCCCTCCTCCCACAACCCCTCCAGTAACCCTCAGTTTGTTCTCCATATTTATAAGTCTCTTATGTTTTGTCCCCTCCCTGTTTTTATATTATTTTTGTTTCCCTTCACTTATGTTCATCTGTTTTGTCTCTTAAAGTCCTCATATGGGTGAACTCATATATTTGTTTTTCTCTGACTAATTTCACTTACCATAATACCCTCCAGTTCCATCCACGTAGTTGCAGATGGCAAGATTTCATTCTTTTTGATTGCCAAGTAATACTCCAAGTAATATATATATATATATATATATATATATACACACACACACACATATATATATATTGCATATATATATTGCATATATATATTGCATATATATATATATATATATATACCACATCTTCTTTATCCATTCATCCATCAATGAACATTTGGGCTCTTTCCATACTTTGGCTATTGTTGATAGTACTGCTATAAACATTGGGGTGCATGTGCCCCTTCAAAACACCTGTATCCCTTGGATAAATACATAGTAGTGCAATTTCTGTGTCATAGGGTAGTTCTATTTTTAGTTTTTTGAGGATCCTCTATACTGTGTTCCAGAGTGGCTGCACCAGCTTTTATTCCCACCAACAGTGCAAGAGAGATCCTCTTTCTCTGCATCCTCGCCAACATCTGTTGTTGCCTGAGTTGTTAATGTTAGCCATTCTGACAGGTGTAAGGTGGTATCTCACTGTGGTTTTCATTTGTATTTCCCTGATGATGAGTGAAGTTGAGCATTTTTTCATGTGTTGGTTGGCCATCTGGATGTCTTCTTTAGAGAAGTGTCTATTCATGTCTTTTGCCCATTTTTTCACTGGATTTTTTTTTTTTTGAGTGCTGAGTTTGATAAGTTGCTTATAGATTTTGGATGCTAACCCTTTATCTGATGTGTCATTTGCAAATATCTTCTCCCATTCTGTAGGCTGCCTTTTAGTTTCGCTGATTGTTTCCTTCGCTGTACAGAAGCTTTTTATTTTGATGAGGTCCCAGTAGTTCATTTTTGCTCTTGTTTCCCTTGCCTCCGGAGACGTGTTGAGTAAGAAGTTGCTGCAGGCAAGATCAAAGAGATTGTGCCTGCTTTCTCCTTGAGGATTTTGATGGCTTCCTGTCTTACATTTAGGTCTTTCATCCATTTTGAGTTTATTTTTGTGTATGGTGTAACAAAGTGGTCCAGGTTCATTCTTCTGCATGTCGCTGTCCATTTTTCCCAGCACCACTTGCTGAAGAGACTGTCTTTGTTCCATTGGATATTCTTTCCTGCTTTGTCAAAGGTTAGTTAGCCATATGTTTGTGGGTCCATTTCCAGGTTCTCCATTCTATTCCTTTGATCTGAGGGTCTGTTCTTGTGCCAGTACCATACCGTCTTGACGATTACAGCTTTGTACTATAGCTGCAAGTCTGGGATTTTGGTGCCTCCTGCTTTGTTTTTCTTTTTCAAGATTGCTTTGGCTATTCTGGGTATTTTCTGATTCCATACAAATTTTAGGATTATTTGTTCTGGCTCTGTGAAGAATGCTGGTGTTATTTTGTTAGGGATACAATTGAATATGTAGATTGCTTTGGGTAGTATCAAAATTTTAATAATATTTGTTCTTCCTATCCAGGTCTCCTTCTTCTTTTAAGGACACAAGTCATATTGCATTAGGGCCCCACTTTCATTACCTCATTTAAACGAATTACCTACATAAAGACTCCAAATGTAATCACATTAGATTAGTGTTTCAACATATGAATTTTGGGGAGATAGTTCATTCCATAATAGTGGGGAGCATTCAGCTTCCCACCATTAAGTAAGATGTTGGCTATAAATTTTTGGAAAGTGCTCTTCATTAGGTGGGACAAGTAAAACATATTTCTATTTTGGTAAGAGATTTTTATCAGGGATGGGTGCCAAATATAGTTGAATGCCTTTCTGCATCTATTGGAATGATTATACAATTTTTCCTATTTATCTTTTTTGTGGTGAATTATACAGGTTGAGTTTTGCATGCTGAACAACTTCTGTATTTCTTTTTTTTTATTTTTAAAAATTTTTTTTTTCAACGTTTATTTATTTTTGGGACAGAGAGAGACAGAGCACGAATGGGGGAGGGGCAGAGAGAGAGGGAGACACAGAACCGGAAACAGGCTCCAGGCTCTGAGCCATCAGCCCAGAGCCCGACGCGGGGCTCGAACTCATGGACTGCGAGATCGTGACCTGGCTGAAGTCGGACGCTTAACCGACTGCGCCACCCAGGCGCCCCTAACTTCTGTATTTCTAAGATGAACTCCATTTGGTCAGAATGTATTATCATTTAATATATTGCTGGATTCAGTTACATAATGTAATCTTGAAAATATTTACAGCTATGTTCATGAGGGTTACTGGTCTATAGATTCTCTTTTTCCAATGTTTTTACCTGGTTTTGATGTGTCGTACTACCCATGTAAGGTAGTCCCTATGAATTTCCACCTGATAGTATCCATTGCCTACTGCAGACCTCTCCCTTTGAGTAACTAGCCACTGAATACTGAGAATAGATCAGCACTGAAGGATGCCATCTGTGATTAGGTTACAGAAGATTATGACATCCAAGATGGTAACAGACTCTCTTATTCCTGGTTCTGGTGAAGCAAACTGTCATGTCACAGAGGCCCATTTGGTGAGGAGTGAGGGTGGCCTCTAATAATTCGAATGAAAATTTCACTGTAATTTTAATAAGTTGACAATAATTGGAAAATAAATAAGGAAGAACAGTTAATAAAATCCTTTAAAATAAGAATCATGATAATCACATTTCAAAAAGTATTAAAGAGACACAAATGTGACAAATATATAAATTTAATATATAATAAATTTAGCATTTTGAATCACTGGACAGTAGTAATATACCCTGCTTTGTATTTAATCCACTGCCTACAGAATTTAAACAATTTCAACAAACTTCATATAATAACAACTTATTTATAGATCAAAACCTAAAAAAATCTTAGTATTAAAAGAATAGTGTCTTGGGGAAGTTTTCTTGGTGTGACCCAAGTAATAATTGTCAGATAACAATCTCTCACTAGAGAATAGTTTCTATTAAAAAAAACTGCATGTCAAATTTACATGATTATTTTTAATACATATTAAAAAGAAAGTAATACTCATGGTCAACAAAATCAACAATAAAAAGAGAACAGTATATGTGCAAAAAATATAAAAAGGCAGTTTACAGCAGAAATAAAATTGGCTAATAAACATGGGTAAAGTAGTGAAATGTGATGAAAGATAGAGATGTTAAAATGATAGCATTAATTTTATATTAGTGTTTGACTATCATTTTAGAAAATGTTTAAAAATATATTGTTAAATATCAATAATGTGGGGAAAACACACTGTAACAGACTTGATGAGATTTAAAATTTCTAACAATCCCTTCAGGGGAATTTGGCAATATCTATTTATTTATGGAATGCACATAAACTTTAACAAAGCAATTTCATGTTTAAAATGTATCCTATGTAAGTACATGTATAATTATCTCTCTAGATTCACACAGATTTATATAGATCATACGCTGACTGAATAAAGTCATCATTTACAATAATAATAAACTATAATAGTCTGATTTAAATCATTGAAATTGGGATCTTCACATACTGGAATACTATGTAGTAAGAGCACTGGTTGAAAAATCACTGGCCCTTGAATGTATGTGTACATAATAGGAAATATCGTAGAAGCATACAATGAGCATGATTGAGTGCTTATTTTGAGAGCAGTGCTTTTGCTGGGGAATTTCACTTTATATTTTACTTTTTAATTTTTTTTGTAATTTAAAAAATTTTATTGTGGTAATTGTGTATTATACTTTATATTAATGATACTGTGGAAAGCATTTTTGATGCAATATTTACTGACTATAGAGAGATGGCCATTGTATTTCCACCAGAGGTTAATAAAATATATATATAGTGTATATGTTTAAAAGTGGTTACTTTGACTATACACATTTCCCTAAGTCAATAGATCACTAAAGCAGATACTTCTAATACACTGAAGTGTCTACTTCTGAAAATAGGAATTTAACTGGATTCCATTCATATATAAAGTATCCCCTTCTTCCCTCTTTTTACTCAATTCTTTCTGGGCCCAGTTGAATTCTTAGAATCTCTATGCAAATGCTTACTCCATTTATCACCACATCTTGTATCTAAAATTATTGGATGTTCCTTTGGAAGCCATCATGTACACATTTGCTCAATTACCCATAGTGGCAGGGCCACTATTATGTAATGAATATTTGTCTAATATTTGCTAACAACAATTTTTACTTTCTAGGGGCTTAATCAGTGGTTTCTTTTTTTTTTTTTTAATTTTTTTTTCGACGTTTATTTATTTTTGGGACAGAGAGAGACAGAGCATGAACGGGGGAGGGGCAGAGAGAGAGGGAGACACAGAATTGGAAACAGGCTCCAGGCTCTGAGCCATCAGCCCAGAGCCTGATGCGGGGCTCGAACTCCCGGAACGCGAGATCGTGACCTGGCTGAAGTCGGACGCTTAACCGACTGCGCCACCCAAGCGCCCCAATCAGTGGTTTCTTATAAGCCCTACTGATGATTATCCAACTAAGCATTGAAAACATGATATATTTGGTCAATGCACACGAATTATTGGAGAAAAATGATCAAATTTCAGGGTTAGAAATTTAGATAAAGTATTAAAATCATATATGTACTTTATCAGTTACCAATTAATAAGTAAGCCATGAAAATAAAACTACATTCTATCAGGACAATTCATAGGAATGTGAATACATATACAATACTATTAGATTAAAAATTCCTGGCAGAAAAGGACAAAACTAAATTTACATAGTGAATTTCATCACAGAACTTTTCCTTTGAGTCCTTTCATCAACCAGGGCAAAAATATATTGTTAAACAAGTTTTATAAACCAATGGCTTAGGGTTTACAAAGGTTTAATTTCCAGCTACTTCATTTATATCTGAAATACCTTCCATTTTCCTCTCCTAATTTTCTTCTCTCTTACATCTATTTTCTATGTCCTCTTTATGTAACTATTATGAGTGAAGAAAAGGTGACTCAAACAGTTATGTACCTTATCCAAGGGCATATACTTTAATATGTGCCAGAAATAAAATATAAATTCAAGCATGACTAACTGCAAAATTAGCAATGTATTGGACATTCAGGAAGAGCTGATTATGAACAATATTCATCTACCTATTAGAGGAATAATTAGGCCATTAGTGAAATAGTAAGGCTATTTTTTCATACAAATGTTTTATATTTACTGTTTGTTTGAAATACTTGGAACATAGCAGTGGCTGCACAGAGCCAAAATACGTATATTTAATGTATTAGTTCTCCTATTTAGGGAAGATTATGTCATGTTTTCTTTAACGTATTAGAACCACTGTTGTTAAATGTCTCAAATAGGAATCTAAAAAAAAAAAATGTTATAGTACATGGAGTAGTGGGGTGCCTGATGGCTAATTCAGTTAAGCATCTGGCTCTTGATTTTGGCTCAGGTCATGATCTCACCGTGAGATCTAGCCCCGCGTCAGGTTTCCTGCTGGGTATGGAGTCTGCTTGATGTTGTCTCTCTCTGTCTTTCTCCACTTCTCCTCGGCTTGTGCTCCTGTCTTCAATCTCTGTCAACAAGTGAATGAATGAATGAATGAATGAATTTCTTATAGTACTTGGAGTATCTAAGACACTTGCTAGTAACACTTTGTTAATTATTACATTTATTTATTAGGTAATACTAAAGTGCGTTTCCTTATATTTTTTAACTATTAAATTACTATTATAATAAATTTAAAGGGTAGTCAGTGGAGGAGCCCCTGGATGGCTCAGTTGGTGCCTCTGACTCTTGATTTAAGCCTAGATCATGATTTCAAGGTCCTGAAATGTCAGTCCCAAGTCCAAACCCCGCATCGGGCTATACGCTAGGCGTGGAGCCTGCTTAAGAGTCTCTCCCTCTCCCTCTCCCTTTCCCTCACTCTCTTATCGTCTCCCTCTCCCTTCACCCCTACCCAACTCGTGCTCTCTCTTTCTCAAAGGGAAAATAAATATAAAAGATAGTCAGTGGAAGCATTATTTTCTAGTAAGAAAATTAAGATTTAATGCTCTTAAGTTACCATTTTTAGTACCTGTTTGTGCTTGCACTAAAATACCAGGCATTGGATTCCCCATCAGCTTTTGTATATCCCTGTTACAGCTATTAGCTAATCAGAACTTGAAACACCACTCAAAACAAAGGAAAGAAACACTTAAAACCTCTACATCTCATAAACTAAGGTCTTTATTTCATAGTTTGATATTTCAGAAATATTTCATATTTCATAGTTTCAGAACCTTTATTTCATAGGTTCATAATTTCTTTTTAATTTCTGAAATGATCTAGGAGCAATAGTGTAGATAGGTGTATTTTGAACTAATTGCACAACCTGGATCTTTTTTTTTTTTCCTAATTTTGGTTTGTTGATGATTTATATGGTTGTTTTGTGCAGCATGTGATTTATAAACAAACAAACAAATAAATAAAATCATAGTTGTGTGAAAGGCTGAGAAGATGAAAGTAGAGAAAAATTGCATTATATTTTCGGTATTTGAATGCATCCCCTGGGAGTGATTCTCTTTTTAGTGAGGCAGGAAAGATCTTTTTTATTCCACAGTATTTTTTACCCTAGGATTCTGTGTGACCATGAGACATTTCCCTAATATCTATTTTACTAAAAATCAAATGCATAAGTAAACTTTAAAGGAAGGTGTATTATTGTAAATCTAAAAAAATAATAATACATAAAAAATAGAAAATTTCTAGAGTATTTAAAATATCAGAAGAAAAGTGATATACCTGTCTAGTTAACTTAATTCTACTCCATATCTTTAGTTAGTATTTTCAAACTATTTCTAGGTTTATGCTTTGCACCTGCATGTAAATCACACTGTTATTCACCTGAACAGCTTCTTTTGGATGCCTTCCCAGATCGGAGCCATTTATACACAAAATGCTTTCTTGGCAGGAGAAGTTCTAAGTGAAGTAAACAGTCTTGATTGGTCGGTGTATAAAATCCGCAAATGTACAGTTAGAAGGGAAGAGTTGGTACTGTAATTGTCCAAAAAGCAGTGCTTGGCATTTGCAGAATGAAGTATTTTCATTGGATCTCTCTATACGAAGAAGAAGACAACACTGTACTTTTCATTTGGTAAATGGAATAAATCCAGCACTTGTAATTTTCCATTCACTTGGAGATTCTTACTGCTAGAGTGCCATTAGAGTGATACTCCAAATTGATTTGTATTACTGCAGCTGAACCTTACCAAGCTTTGGGGGGGGGAGGTGCTTACTGACTCTGCTTTGTATTTATATGTTTATGAATATGCTGAAGTTTCTGTTTATTCAGGATAAGTGAGAAAGATTGTACAAATGATTAAACTACTAATAAAGAGTTTATTCAAATATGTTACATACTATAGTTAAGAGTAAAGACTTCAAACTTAATGCATTTAAATCCTTACTCGGAAGGTAGAGTTGTGTGTTCAAGAGCAGTGTATTTGATCTCAATAGAATTCAAGTTTTGCATCCTTTATAACAAGCAAAAATACAGGACATGCCTGATAGGGTATGTATAAGGGGAAAATGAGGCAATAAATGAAAAGAGTAAGTTATCGACAATGTCTGGTGGTGATTGTCCTAGTAGCTGCATGATAAATTAATATTTTAGGGATACCTGGGTAGCTTGGTCAATTAAGTGTCCGACTTCGGCTCAGGTCATGATCTCAAGGTCCATGAGTTGGAGCCCTGCATAGGGCTTTGTGCTGACAACTCAGAGTCTGGAGCCGCTTCAAATTCTGTGTCTCCCTCTTTCTCTCTCTGCCCCTTCTCCACTCATACTCTGACTTTCTCTCTCTCAAACGTAAAAAAAAAACTTTTAAAAGGTTAATTAATATTTTAAAATATTTTTATATTCACATTGATCTTTTGAGTTTGCTTTTATAATCATTCTATAGGTTTTATTTTATTGTATAGATAAGGAAACTACAATTCAGGAACATTTAATGACCCCTTACTTGTCAAGTAGAAGAAACAGACTGAAAACTCCAAGTCCCTTTTTCTCTCATATGATTCCACATAAAGATAAACATTTAACATTTCAGTCCTTGCTTAATTTTTCCAAAAAAAACCCCAAAATAAATAAAATAAATAAAACATCAGCAACAAAAACACAAAAACACATTCTTTTAGGATCTCGCCATACATGTTTATCACTGTGAGTATCAGTTAACATTCTTTAGTCTTACAGTAGGAATGAACTTTTTCTTATGTGTCTTATATATTGTTTGTACAACATATACGTTATATGTTGTACAGGTTTCATATCATATATTCTAATATGCTTAATCTTAATTTTTTTAACATGTCTTCATTTTTGAGAGACAGAGAGAGACCACGCGTGAACAGGGGGAGGGGCAGAGAGAGAGGGAGACACAGAATCTGAAACAGGCTCCAGGCATCCAAGCTGTCAGCACAGAGCCTGATGCGGGGTTCAGACCCACAATCTGTGAGATTATGACCTGAGCCAAAGTCAGATACTTAACCAACTGAGCCACTCAGGCGCCCCAATATAATATGCTTAATCTTAAATGTGATGTTATTTAATTGCATCTTTTCGTGGAGTTAACATGAAAAATTTATTTTAATAACCAACAAATTAATTGTGGCCATTTGAACTTGTTCCAGTAATAGATAAAGGTGAGAAATACTGGACAAATTTAACTTACTGAGACATTGATAGTATACGATACTGAAAAGAAGGGAGGCTTTCATACAATAAAGCATAAATAATGGCAATAATTATAAAATTGGCTTTTTTTACCAAACGTATTTATTACTTTTTATCATAAGAAGCAAGTTAATGAACCTCCTGAAGAGGGAAACATGTTATCAATAGAAAATTTATTTGAATCTATTAATTTGAAAGGCATTTTTCTGAAGACTATTTGTTGCCCACTGAAAATCTATTCAGTAAAAATGAGCTTACTTTCAATATTTTCCAGGATTCATATATATTATTAATTGGTGACGCTTAATTCAATCTACTCATGTACTTATTCAACACATGTTTAAGTACATGCTATATGTGTGACGAAATAAGCCACCATCAAATGGAGCTTACAGTTTACTTGAGCAGATCTCTATTGTGATGGTTATTACTGTGTGTGTTAACATGACTGGGCTAAAGGATGCCCAGATAGCTGGTAAACAAATTATTTCTGGGCATATTTGTGAAGGTGTGTCTAGAAGAGATTAGCATACTCAGTAGACTGAGTAAAGATTTCCTTCACCAGTGCCATTGGGCATCATCCAATTCATTTGGAGCCTGAATAGAATGCAAAGGTAGAGGAAGAGGGAATATGCTCCTTTTGCTGGAGCTTAGTATTTAATGAAAAATGTGAAACTACAAATGCAAGAGGTTCAACCATCCCCAAGTAGGATAAATTCAAAGACAACCTGAACTCGTCACATCATACTCAAACTGTTGAGAGATAAAGAGACATTCTTGAAAACATCAAAAAGAGATGACTTTTTGGGTTCAGTGAAGATACTTAAAATTAATAGCTGACTTACCGAAAATAATAAGGTGAAAAGTGATAGATGACATATTAAAATAACTGAAGGAAACAGATTGCCAATAAAGAATTATATATCCAGAAAAATTATATGTCTAAGATGAAGGAGACATTAAGTGATTTCTAGATACACTATTGAACAATACAGTGAAACTGTTAGACCTAACAGATGCCTATAGAACACTCTTCCCAATGATGGAAGAATACACATTTTTTTTGTAGGTGCGTGCAAAACATCTTCTAGGCCATAGTTTAGGCCATGAGAGAAGCTTTGGTAAATTAAAAAGAAGTGTAAACATACAAAATGGATTATCCAAACATAGCATAATTAAATTAGAAATAAATACCAGAAGGAAAATTGGGAAATTCACGAATATATGGAAATTAAAGAACAAGTTCTTAAATAAAGAATGATTCATAGAAATTAAAGAGTAAGTTCTTAAATAAAGAATGATTCTGGAGAGAAATCACAAGGTATTCAGACAAATAGTACTTTGCTTAGATAAATAAGAACAAAAATGTAACACACCAATACTTCTGTGATACAACGTAAGCAGAGTTATAAAGAGAAATTTGCAGAGATAATAACCTAAATTTAAAAAAATATATATAAATTCCACAATGTAACCTTAAGAAACCTTAAGACTAAGATGACCAAATTAAACCCAAAGGAAGAAAATAATTAATATTATTAGATCACAAATAGATGAAATAGCTCTTATTACAGAATATCAATGAAACCACAAAAAAGTTTCCTATTTGAAAATATCAACAAATATCACAAACCTTCAGCAAAAATGTCAAAGAAAAAGACTGAAGTGAATAATATTAAAAATGAAAGAAAAAAATGAAAGAGATCATCATTACTGAATTCCTAGTACTAGAGAGGATTGCAGAAAAATACTGTAAAAACTGCATGCAGAATAATTAGCTAACTACACATTAATATGCTACCAAACCATATGCAGCACTGTATAAAAGAATTATACAACATGACCAAGTGTGATTTTTATCTCAGAACTGCAAAGTTGGTCTAACATATGGAAATCATTTGATGTAATACATGGTTGTATAGAATAAAGGGGAAAAATCATGATTATTTTAATAGATGCAGAGAAGCATTTGATAAAATCCAGCATGTTTTCATGATGTGAGCACTAACCAAATTGGGCGCAGAACACAATTTACTCATCAAAAAATCTTCTTGGAATAAGTCACAACCAACATCACACATAATAGTGGAAGACTGAATGATTCCCCATTATGATGGGAAACAAGACCAAGATGTCTACTGTTGCCACTTATACTTAACAGTGTGCAAAAGGTTTTATTCTGGACAATTCAATCAAAAAAAAAAAAAAAGAGAGAGAGAGAGAGAGATAATAGGTATACTGATTTAAAATGAGAAAATAAAACTATTTCCATAGATGCCATGACCTAGTGTATAGAAAATTTATATGAATTCACTAAAAACAAAACAAAACAACCCCCCCCCATATTAAAAGCAAAAGCCCTACCAGAATTAATATACAAGTTCAGGGACATAAAAGAAAAATAAGATCAGTGTACAAAAATCAATTATAGTTTTGTATGCAAGGAATAAACAGTTTGAAAATGAAATTAATAAAATATTTAGCATCAGATATGCAGAATCAAAACAATAAAATACTTAAGAGTAAGATAAGAATAATGAAGTCAAGATTTTAAACCGAAAATTACAAAACCTTGTTTAAAAATGAAAGCAATTCTAAATACAACATCCCTGTCTTTATTACATTTCACTTTATTGCACTTTGCAGTTGTTGTATTTTTTACCAGTTGAAGTTTCAAGAATTCTATAAAAGAAGTAACTGCAATGCGGTAGAAATAGCAGAACTAGAATTAGTAGTGGAGCCTGAAGATGTGAATGAATTGCTACAATCCAATGATAAAACTAATGGGTGAAAAGTTGTTTTTAATGGATGAGAAAAGAAAGTGGTTTCTTGAGATGGAATCTATCCCTGGTGAATATGTTATAAAGATTATTGAAATGATGAAGGATTTAGAACAGTACATAAACTTAACTTGGTAAAACAAAGGCAGTATTTGAAAGGATTGACTCCGATTTTGAGAGTTCTACTATGGTAACATTTATCAAAGAGCATCAAATCCTACAAAGAGATCTTTTGCAGAAGGAAGAGTCAATTGTTCAGCAAGCTTTATTGTCTTAAGAAATTGCCACGTAAATTCCTAGACACATGTAACCTATGAAAACTAAAGCAGGAAGAAATAGAAAATTTGAACAAACCAATTACCAACAATGAAATCCAGTGAGTAATTTAAAAAACTTCAAAACCAAAAGTCCAGGACCAGATGGCTCCACAGGTGAATTCTGCTAACATTTAAAGAGTTAATAATTATTCTTCTCAAACTATTCCAAAAAATACAAGGGGAAGGAATACTTCCAAATTCATCCTATGAGGCCAGTATTATCCTGATACCAAAACAAGATAAAGACACCACAAAAGAGAGAGAGAGAGAGAGAGAGAGAGAGAGAGAGAGCGCTACAGGCTAATATCTTTCACGAATATAGATGTGAAACAAAATACTAGAAAAATAAATCCAACAATATATTTTAAAAACATATACCCAATCAAGTGTGATTTATTCTTGAGATGCAAGAGTGACTCAGTATTTGCAAAACAATCAACGTGATATGTCACATCAATAAAGAAAAGTATAAAAGCATATGGTCATTTCAAGAGATGCAGAAAAAGCATTTGACAAAATACAACATCCATTCATGATAAAAACCCTCTGTAAAGTGGGTCTACAGAGAACATACTTCAGCATAATAAAAGTCTTCTATGAAAAACCCAAGAGTGGACATCATACTCAATGGTGAAAAACTGAGAGCTTTTCTCCTAAGATAGGGAACAAGACAAGGATATTCACTCGGCACTGCTTTTATTCAACATAGTACTGGAAGCCCTAGCCACAGCGATTGGAAAACCATAAAGAAATAAAAGGCATCCAAATTGATAAGGAAGAAGTAGATGTGTCACTATTTACAGGTGACGTGGTTCTACGTATAAAAAATCCTAGTGACTCCACCAAAAACTATGAGAACAGATAAATGAAATCAGTAAAGTCTCAGGATACAAAATCGAGGTACAGAAATCTGTTAACATTCCTATATAGTAATAATGAATCAGCAGAAAGTGAAATAAGAAAACAATCCTCCCATTTACAATTGCACCAAAAACAATAAAATATCTAAGAACGAACTTAACCAAAGAGGTGAAAGACTAGTACTCTCAAAACTTTAAAACACTGATAAACAAAATTTGAGATGACACAAAGAAATTCCATGCTAATGGGTGGGAAGAACAAATATTGTTAAAATGTCTACAGTACCCAAAGCAATCTGTAGATTTAATGCAATCCCTATGAAATACCAACAGCATTTTCCACAGAACTAGAACAAGCAATTCTAAAATTTGTAGGGAACCATGAAAGACTTCAAATAGTCTAGACTTCAAGAAGTCTTGAAAAATAAAAACAAAATGAGAAGTATCACAATTCCAGATTTCAATTTATAATACAAAGCAGTAGTAATTAAAACAGTGTAGTAATGGCACAAAAAATGGGCACATAGATCAATAGAATAGAGCAGGAACCCAGAAATAAATCCACTTCATTTTCGACAATGAAGTAATGAATATACAATGGGAAAAAATCTCTTCAACACATGGTGCTGGGCAAACAGGACAGCCAAAGAATGAAACTGGACCACTTTCATTCACCATATGCAAAATATACTAAAAATGAATTAAAGATCTAAATGCGAGACCTGAAACCATAAAAATCTTTGAAGAGAGCACAGGTAGTAATCTTTCTGACATCGGCCATAGCAATATTTTTCTAGGTACATCTCCTGAGGCAAGGGAAATAACGGCAAAAATAAACTGTTGGGACTACATCAAAATAAAAACTTTCTGCACAGTGAAGGAAAAAATCTTAGAGGAAGTCTACTGAATGGGAGAAGATATTTGCAAATGACATATACAATAAAGGGTTAGTATCCAAAATATATAAAGAACTGATGCAACTCAATACTCAAAAACAACAACAACAAATAATCCAATTAAAAATTGGGCAGAAGATGGGGCGCCTGGGTGGCGCAGTCGGTTAAGCACCCGACTTCAGCCAGGTCACGATCTTGCGGTCCGTGAGTTGGAGCCCCGCGTCAGGCTCTGGGCTGATGGCTCAGAGCCTGGAGCCTGTTTCCGATTCTGTGTCTCTCTCTCTCTCTGCCCCTCCCCCGTTCATGCTCTGTCTCTCTCTGTCCCAAAAAATAAATAAACGTTGAAAAAAAAATTAAAAAAAAAATTGGGCAGAAGACATGAACAGACATTTCTCTGAAGACACGCAGATACCCAACAGAGACATGAAAATATGCTCAACATCATCATCAGGGAATTGCAAATCAAAACTACTATGAAATATCACCTCTTACCTGTGAGAAATGGCTAAAATCAAAAACACAAGAAAAAAAAAGAATGTTAGTAAGGATGTGGAGAAAAAAGAACCCTCTTGCACTGTTATGAGGGATGCAAATCGGTCCAGCCATTGTGAAAAATAGTATGGAGATTCCTCAAAAATATTAAAAATGGAACTACCCTACAATCTGGGAGTCACACTACTGGGTATTTACTCAAAAATACAAAAACACTAATACAAAGGAATACATGCACCCCTATGATTACTGCAACATCATTTAGGATAGCCAAACTATGTAAGCAGCCTAAATATCCATCAATAGATGAATAGATAAAGAAGATAAATACATCAAATGGAATATGATTAGTCAAAAAAAGAATGAAATCTTGCCATTTGCAACAACATAGATTGAACTAGAGAGTATTATGCCAAGTGAAACAGTCAGAGAAAGACAAATACATATAATCTCACTTATATGTGGAATTTATGAAATAAAACAAGCAAAGGGACAAAAGGAGATAGACAAAACAAGAAACAGACTCAACTATTGAGAACAAACTGATGGTTGCCAGAGGGGAGGTGGATGGGGAGATGGGAGATGTAGGGGATGGGTTTTAAAGAGTATACTTATCACGATGAAAAAAAATAAAAGAAAATGATTTTTTTAAAAAAGAAGAAATTGCCACAGCCACCCCAATCTTCAGCTACCACCAGTCCCATCAGTAGTCATCAAGATCGAGGCAAGACCCTCCATTAGCAAAAAGATTATGGCTCACTGAGAGCCCATCAGAGTAGTTAGCATTTTTTAGCAATAACACATTTTTGATTAAGGTACATATACTTTTAGACATAATGCTTTTACACATTTAATAGACTACAGTATAGTGTATACATAACTTTTATATACAATGGGAAACCAAAAAATACATTTAAATTTTTTTACTGAGATATTCACTTTATTCTGGTGGTCTGGAACTGAACCTGCAATGTTTCGGAGGTATGCTTATGAAATGGAAAGCTATCCTTTGTTCTTGAATTTGATGACTTAATTCTGTTAAGATCCAATACTTCCCAAATTCATCTGTAGGTTGAACAGAATACTTAACAAAAGACTGACTGGCTCTTTTTGCAAAAATTTATAAACTAAGACTAAAATGTATATGACAATGCAAGTGACAATAAAAAAGGACAATAAAAGATAATAAAACAAAACAAAACATGTTATCAGAACAGCCAAAACAATCTTGAAAGAGAACAAATTTGGAGAATTCACATTTTCCTGTTTCAAAACAATGCATATTTATAGTAATCAAGATAGTATGATACTAGGTAAGCATAAGTATGAGAAACAAGGGAATTGAATTTAGAGTCTAGAATTAAAACCTTCCATAAATGGTCAATTGGGTTTTCTACAATAGTGCGGAAACAATTCTGGAGAAAATATTCTTTCAGAAAGTGGTATTGGGACCACTGCATATACATGTGCGAAATAATGAATTCAGACCCCTACTTCGGAACATATACAGCAAATTAACACTAAACTGAACTTGGACCTAAATATAACAACAAAAACTTTAAAATTCTTAGATGATAGCAAATATTTCTCATCTTCAGTTAGGTAATGGCTTATTAGACGAAATGTTTAAAGCACAAGAGAAAAAAAGGAATAAGAGACATAAATTGACTTCATCAAAATTAAATCCTTGTGCTTCAAAGGACACTATTAAGAAAGTCAAAAGACATTCCATGGAATAAAATATGGCAAAGTATTTATCTGAAAATATATTAATAGGTGCAATATATAAAGAGGTCTTACAAGTCAATATTAAAAAGACAATTAGCACAGTAAAAAATAATGAGCAAGAGATTTAAATAAACATTTTTCCAAAGAAGATTTACAAATGGCCACAGTACATGAAAAGATGATTCACAACATTTACCTTTAGGGAAATGCATGTCAAAACTACAATTAAGTAAACTTCCCATCCACTATAATGGCTAAAAAGACAGATAACAAGTCTTATTAAGGAAGTGGAGAATTAAGAACAGTCGCAGATTCCTAGTTGGATAGCAAAATGGTACATTTACTTTGGAAAATTTTTGTAATTCTGTAAAATGTTAAAAATTGAGTAATTCTATCACCTAACTATTCCTCTCCTAGGCATATACTCAGAGAAATGAAATATATCTGCACAAAATTTGTATACATAGCATTATTTTTTTAACGTTTATTTATTTTTGAGAAGAGAGAGACAGAGCATGAGTGGGGGAGGAGAGAGAAAGAGGGAGACACAGAATCTAAAACAGGCTCCAGGCTCTAAGCTGTCAGCACAGAGCCTGACGCGGGGCTTGAACTCACGGACCGCAAGATCATGACCTGAGCCGAAGTTGGATGCTTAACCGACTGAGCCACCCAGGCACCCCAACATAGCATTAATTTTTAACAGCCAAAAGAGGAAATGATTTAAATGTTCACCTACTGAATGGATAAACAAAATGTGGTATATGCATACACTTGAATATTATTCATCAACTTAAAAAAAAAAAAGTACTGATACATACTACTACATAGGTAAACTTCGAAAACATTATGCTATGTGAAAGAAACCAATCACAAAAGTCCACATATTGTAGGCTTTCATTTACATGAAATGTCCTGGAGAGGCAAATCCATTGACACAGGTGTAGATCAGCGGTTACCAGTGGCTACAGGTAGTGGAGAATGGAGAGTGAGTGATAATATGTGATATAATATTTTCTTTATGTTTACTTATTTTTGAGAAAGAGAAAGAACATGACTGGAGTAGGGGCAGAAAGAGAGGGAGACAGTGGATCTGAAGTGGGCTCTGTGCTGACCGCAAAGAGCCGGATGGGGGGCTCCAACTCACAGACTGTGAGATCATGACCTGAGCCAAAGTCGGATGCTTAACCAACTGAGACACCCAGACGCCCCAGACAAAGGGGTTTCTTTTCTTTTTTTTTTTTTTTTGTGACATCTAAATGTTTATTGATAAGATCATTTTCCACCTATAATCTCATTTTTGTCACAAAACCAGTGATATGTATGTGCGGATCTATTTGAACATTTTTTTCTATTCCATTGTTATATTTGTTCATTCTCATGTCATTATCACAGTATCTTAATTATAATAGCTGTATAGTATTTCTTCAAGTACAGTATTGTAAGTTGTCCATTTCTGCTAATTTTCATTCCAGGTAGTGTCATCTAATGCATAGCACTTGCAAATTCTTGTCATTTCAAAAGAGTTGTTGAATTATTATTCATATGCTTAAATTCACATTGCTTAGAATCTATAGATTGATTTGGAGAAATTTACCTCTTAAAAGTATGGAGCCATCTAATTTTGTCCCCACAAAAGCACAGAAGAACCCTAGCTTCATAAAATCACTAGGCAAGTCTTTCCTATTTTTTGAGTTTTTCCTCTTTAAATGTGATGTGTGTTTCTTTCTTTCTTTTTTTAATCTGCCCTGGCACTGTTTACCTTTTATTCGTGTGTAGACCAATTACATAAAAGGAACTTATCATTTTGATTGGGTGTAAGTCTACCACTTGGTTATTTTTCTGATTTGTTCTTTATTCCGTATTTGTCCTGTTTTCCTACATACTTTTGATCTAGAGCGTCTTTGGAATTCCTTTTTAACCCCTTACTGGCTTATTAGCTACACTTCTTTATTTTAATTTTTGATGGTTTTCTTTATTTTAATTTTTAATGGCTATTTCAGGGTTTACCATATGTATCTTTAACTTATGGTAGACTGTTTTCAACATTAACCACTGAATGTATGCTGTTGCACCACCTAGGATCTCTAGTACTATCTTAAATAAGGATTGGCCATCCTTGGTGTGTTCTTAACTTCAGTAAGAAATCATTTAATATTTCACTATTGAATATTATATTTAATGTAGATTATTTATGTCCATGTTCTTAATTAGAAAAAAAGGATCCTTAATTCTGAGTTTCTTAAGTCATTTTTAAACCCAGAATAAATGTTGATTTTATCAGATTATTTTCTGCTTTAGAATAAATGATTACTTTTTCTTTGTACTATTAGTGTGGTAAATTATATTCAGTGATTTCTAAATGTCAAATCAACCTTGCAGTTCATGAATAAACTTTAGTTATGATGTAGTATCCTTTCTATATATTGCTGGGTTTTATTTTTTTAATGTTACTTAAAACTAATTGATGTGTGAAAAATATCACTTTGTAATTATCCTCTCTTGTAGCACTCTTAAAATTTGGGTGTCGAGTGTATTCTTGATTAATAAAAGGAATTTGGAAATATTCTCGTATTTTATATTATTTGAAAGTTTTTTTAATGAATTGTTGGTTTGCATTCTTCTTTAAGTGAAACCATCTGTGGCTGGGGATTTCTTTGTGTATAAGTATTTTAAATTATGGATTTAAGGTTTTTAATACTCATAATTCTATGCCAATATTTTATTTCTGTTTGTGATAGTGCTTGTAAATTTTATCAGGGAAATTATGATTTTATTTAATTTTTAAAGTTTAATTGGGTTAGTAAACTTTTTCAGAATATCCTATAATTATCTTTTGGATATCTGTAGCGTTTTAGTGATTTTGCATTTCTACATCTTTTAAGAGTTTATCTAGGGGTACCTGGGTGGCTCAGTTGGTTAAGCGACCAACTTCGGATCAGGTCATGATCTCGCAGTTCGTGAGTTCGAGCCCCGCATCAGGCTCTGTGCTGACAGCTCAGAGCCTAGAGCTTGCTTCAGAATCTGTGTCTCTCTCCCTCTCTGCCCCTCCCCCGCTCATGCCATCTCTGTCTCTCAAAAATAAACATTAAAAAAATAATTTTAGGGGCGCCTGGGTGGCGCAGTCGGTTAAGCGTCCGACTTCAGCCAGGTCACGATCTCGCGGTCCGTGAGTTCGAGCCCTGCGTCGGCCTCTGGGCTGATGGCTCAGAGCCTGGAGCCTGTTTCCGATTCTGTGTCTCCCTCTCTCTCTGCCCCTCCCCCGTTCATGCTCTGTCTCTCTCTGTCCCAAAAATAAATAAAAAACGTTGAAAAAAAATTAAAAAAAATAATTTTAAAAAGTGTATATAATTTATTAATTTTTTTGGAGATAGAGTCTTAGCTTTGTTTATTTGTATGGTTCCTAGTTTACTTATTCTTGCTTTTATCTTTACTATTAAATTCCCTAGACATTTTGTGATCTACTCTAGTGCCCTTCACTTATGTCATTGTTTCTATATTTTGAAAATATGTTATTAGTGCAGGGTAGGGGACATGATATATTTTCTTTAAGCAACTTAAGTTGATTTTTTGTAATACTACTTGCTTTTAAATATGTTTTCTTGGTATAAATATAGCTAAGCCATCCTTTGGTTAGTTTTTAGATGGTACATCTATATTTTCCATACTCTCTTTTCACCTTATCTGTGACTGAGTGATTATTTCTTTAACTTTTAGCGTGTTTCCTGAAAGCAGCACTGAATTGAGTCTTTTATTTTCGCCAGTCTTTTAATCTTTGTCTTTTAACCAGACTAAATTTATTTTGATGCAGTTATTATCATAATTAGGTTTACATCCAACAATGTGGTATTGGCTTTCTCCTTGTTGAATCTGTAATTTGTTCATTTAATCCATCTTTGCTGGCATTTTTGCATTAATCAACAATTTTTATTTCTCCTTCTAGCATTTCATCATCTTTTAAGAGAGACTAGTAGCAAATAGATCTCTTCAAATAATGGAATTTAGAGTGATAAACTGTCATACGATGTCCAAGGAGCACAGAGTATACCATCCAAAATAGAATTCATTTGGTCCGGGGTTAAAAAGTACATAGTGTCCCTTCCAGCAAGTTTAACAATTAGTTATTAAATGCACTCAGTGTTTCCATGTTCTACTTGAATTGCATTCTCTCTGTATAGTGCAATCAAATAAGTGGTTAAATACATAGAATTATTTAAAAAAATGTAAATATTGTAAATTATGACCCTTATAAGAAAGCTATTTGTCATGATAAGCACATAAGTACACAAAGATTTGGGCAATGGCTATTTAAATGTCAAAATTAGAGTCCTGGAAAACTAAGTTATAGTCAAATATAACAGTACATTTTTAGTATTGACATACATTTTACAGATGATCTAATTAAATCCATAGCTTTTGTAGAGAAATGTAAGATCTTTGGGGAAATACTTTGTTTGTTTCCAAAGATACAGAGTTAGAAGCAAACTTTGGCATAAAATTCAAGTCTTGTATTGGTCTAATGCCAGCCAAATAAAACTTTTCTAGTGGAATAACTCAGATATTGCCTTAAAAACATTTTTTTTCCCCAATACATGAAACCTCTGGCCCAGGACAAAGTTACATAGTTTTTTTTTTTTTTTTTTTTTTTTCACAATTTCTCCTGAGTCTGTCATGAAGTGCTGAAGTTAGTTAAAGAGAAAAGCAAAACTTTAAAAAATTCTTTTCATGATTCTTCTTTGTAATGAGAAAAATAAAACAGCATTTTTGTACTTTTAAATTTATTCAAACATCAGAATCATACTAATTTTAAAGTTCCAAGGATCTGGGGCACCTGGGTGGCTTAGTCAATTAAGCGTCTGAGCCTTGACTTCAGCTCAGGTCATGATCTCAGAGGTCCTGAGATGGAGCCCTGCCTGGGGCTCCTCATTGACAGCACAGAGCCTGCTTGGGACTCTCTCTCTCCCCTCCTCCTGCTCACACGTGTGCACTCTCTCTCAAAAATAAGAAAACCTAAAAAAAATAAAGTTGTAAGGATCTATTTATAAGTTATCAATTATTTTTAAAAAGGTGAAGTAGGAATCCAGTCTATTTCCTAGAAGGCACAGGAAACAAATTACAACACACCTTTAAGAAATGATAAGGGATTTTTTTTCCATTCTTGAATTTCGCACTTAGGTTAGGTAAAATTGAAAAGTATATTTGACATTCTAGTGCATAAAGATTCCATATAAAAATGTCAAAAAATTTTTGTGATAAATATAAAACTCTAAATGAAACTATAAAACTCTAAATAAAACCAATGCATATGGTGAACTGAACAAGAACATTCATTGTGATTTTTATTGCTTTGGTGATTACAACTTGTCCAGCCAGTATTCATTAATTGTACTAGTATACATTCCTAATTCTAGACTTATCCATCCACAATTTGGATTTTTCTGTTATTATTGTGATAGTGTTTATGCTCTTTGATTATATTCTATTTTTCTATTTAGGGAAAAAATGCATAACGTAAGCATTTTTCAATTCCCACTGAGAATTTATGCACTATTAATTAGTCCCTTTTTCTCAGCATATGTGAGAAAGTCAAATGGGGTTTCTGCTTGACTACAATGCATTATAAATAGATGGCAATGTTTTTATTTTTACAGAGTACTTTACATAGGCAAAACCTATGAGGCAACATTCCTCCCTCTTAACACTCAGTACTACCGACATCACCTGCCATTTAGGTCTTTTGTGTGGTCTCAGAAGAAACTTATGGTTTGAACTCCAGCAAGCAATGATACTGGTTCCAATCTGAGGCTCCTCTGTCCAATACTCTGATCCTTAATCTTTCTCATCCTGGAGAATAGTCATATATTATGAGAAGACAAAGGGTATAGTTTCCATGAAGGTGCTTATTTATTGAAGTTCCTCATAGCTCTGCTTTTGTCCCCCTCCCCCAATTGAAGCGAGTGGTGCCAAGAAAGCTAAGATGGCTGCCAAGTGGCGAAGGAGAAAAGAGATTTAGAGTTAGACTGAGTAGATTCAGACTGCAGATTTAGACTCAAGTAACATGTAGACAATATCTCTAGAGACTAGCAAGCTATATTAAATTACACACTGTAAATATGCAATATGCAGGCCTCAGGGACAGGCTGCAATAATAGGTAAAATAATCCTCCTCTGTCCTATCTCTTTCCCTTTAGGGATTTGTATCTGGAAAGTGATCTTGCCTAAAACTGAAAGTTATGTTACACAAGCAAGCGCCAAGAAAATCATCACATCATAAAACTTTTTTGAGGTGTATTCCCACAAAGGTTAGCACAGTATAAGCTCAGGGATGTATTCAGGAAAAAAAAAATCTTATTTCTATTCACTGGCTTGTACAGCTTCAGAATACTGATTACTTTTGAAAACTAAAATGTAATCATGTAACACAACATAAACTGTGCTAAGGAAATACATAGATTTGAATTTTTCATATGGACTCTTAAAGTAATTTTTAATACATTTCAGGCTTTGATCCAGGAATAATCTAATCCTCTCACACGTGGAACCTGGCAGTATTTAATATGTAAGCACCTGGAAAATTATCTGTTTTCAGAAAAAATTAATTTCTAGCACCTCTAAATGAAAAGATCCTTTGAAGCAGAAAATAGGAAAAGATTGTGAGTGTGTGTGTGTGTGTTCTTTAGAGAGGCTGGAAATTAAGGTATATAATCATGTGGAGACACTCTACTCTCTAATCAGTTAGTACAAAAATTTCTTGAACTAGAGACCGGCTTGTATGGAGAAAATGTTTTAAGTGTTTCAAACTCTAGAACTTGATTGCTAGCTCAAAGAATGAAAAAGAAAAAACACCACTGAGTCATGGAGGGGTGAAGAAGACAAAGGTTTCGGAGGATAAGCAGGCTGTGGTGCGCAAAGCAGAACATAATTAAGACATCTAATGCTAATACCACTTACAATCATTTTCTTATTTAATTGAATTCATGTCTTTCACAAAATCATATAGTGCACTAATGTCATATATTGGTCTTTCCATATAAACTACAACAGACTTATAATTCTACACAGAAATAGATCTTGTAGGGGCGCCTGGGTGGCGCAGTCGGTTAAGCGTCCGACTTCAGCCAGGTCACGATCTCGCGGTCCGTGAGTTCGAGCCCCGCGTCGGGCTCTGGGCTGATGGCTCGGAGCCTGGAGCCTGTTTCCGATTCTGTGTCTCCCTCTCTCTCTGCCCCTCCCCCGTTCATGCTCTGTCTCTCTCTGTCCCAAAAATAAATAAACGTTGAAAAAAAAATTAAAAAAAAAAAAAAAGAAATAGATCTTGTATATGTAAAGAGGAAGCATATTTGGCCAAAGAATACAGAACTTGAGAAGTCTGCTCATTTTGTTCTTATATAAAGAACAAATGTGTAGTTTTTTCTCCATTTAATGTCTGATTCTGGTACTGGTAAAACTGTGCGATAATTGTGTTCAACTGTGTGTGATACAGGCTCAAACAAAGTACCCTCTTTATAAAAATTCTGAATATAATCTTAAAACCTTTCTACCTGAAGAGGCAGAGGAAGCCTCATTCACATAGAATTATTGATTTCCCTCCTGTCCAATTTGTTTAATGATATAAAGGATTTTATCAATATCTTTCAGTTATAAAAATAAAGTTTTCTTTTAAAGTTTTATTTTAAATTCCTAAAGCCAAAGAATTTACATTAAATTTATCATATACCTGAACTTAATTGCTATAGTTTGAAAAAAAAAATTATTAAAAAGCAAACAAATGCTAACTCATTCCACTTATAAATATCTATTGTACATGATATTGTTTAGTGTACATGGTTGATTTCTGTGCTGATTCACAAAATTTGATTAAAGTTGTCAGGATAAAATGCCAACTGAAAAAGGTGGTGTAGTTGTTATAATGTGAAGGTTTTTTTTTTTAAGTGCACATAATTATTTTTTAATGAAGATCTAATTATATCTTATAATTATCTCAGATCATCCCTTCCTTTCAAATTAGAAACCCTAAATCATACTCACAGTGCCACATTTAAGTGAAAGATTAACTTAGAGATTTGTAAACCCTTTTTAGAACTTATATACTTAATATTTTCAGTTTTATTTACATTTCTAATACTCCCCTGAAAAGAAATGGACTTTTATTAGCAAACGCCTGCTTCCTACTAATTACAGGCTCATTCCTATCATTTCAAATTTTTCTTTTTGTCCAGAAGATGCTGCTGCTGCTGCGTAGATGCTCATACGATGTTAGCGACTGACTGTTCTGTGTCTCACTGTCACATCCATCCTTGACTAACAAAGAGATTGATGTGTTTTTTTTTTTCTTCTTACTGATTTTGTTCTTCTTTCCACCCTGTGATTACTGCCATCTTAGAAAGCAAGGCTTATAAAATGTAAAGGGGATTCTAAGAAATCTATTTATGTTATCTGATCCAAGAAGGAAGCAAAAGTGAAGATTGGATTAAGATGGGATCAGGCACTAAAGATTTAGGATATGAAGGGTAAAGGCGATAAGTGATGTGAATTTGCAAACAGTACCATACCTGAAGAAATCATTTTAACTGAAAAGCTAGTGCAATAGAATACATTGTAATAAATCAGAATGGTCTGTGCGAAGGAAGGAAGGAAGGAAGGAAGGAAGGAAGGGATTTAATTAGGAATAAATGAAATCAAATAAATAATTTTCCTATTTTTGCATATTTATGTTAAGGTATAAAACCTAAACAATGTATCTTTTTCCCCCAAACCCCACACCGTATTAAGAAGATACTGTATGATACTGCTCATATATATGCTTTATTCTTTGTCTTCTGATTACAGAATTAATTAACGTTAAAAAAACTGAAGAGGAATTCTAAAATAGTATAGCTCTACTCTTGCTCTGTGAAGATGAGAGGATCCTCAAAGTAGTACCGTTGTTTCACCTCCTGACCTCCTTGTTTGCAAAACTGCTAAACAAATCATAATGTCTCTAGGTGTCCTCTGCGGATACATATACACATGTGCATATGCGCACACACTCACATACACACGCAGACACACACGCACACACCAGTTATTTCAGTAGACATCTTTGATTAGTTGTTATATACATTGCATTTGAGGGAAAATTTATATGTATTTATATGTGTTAATGGGGTATTTTAAAAATGTGCAAGTATGGATTATGTGTACTAAAGTTACTAACCTAATGTGTGTGTGTGTGTGTGTGTGTGTGTGTGTACACACAAATATTTAGAGATTCGGATATGGCAGAGAATTAATAAACAGTATGAAGCTTCTTTCTGACATACAAAAAATAATGGCATCTATAAGCTTACTCTGGAAAATAATCATTCCTTTCAAGCACACAAGGAATGAAAGTTGCCCATGTTCTCTTCCACCAAAAGAAGTCTCAGGAAATGCTAAAGAATAAAAACATGCATGTCTCTTTTTTAGCCATACTACAAAAACCAAATATCTTAATAACAGTAGATAGCTAAAATAATATAATTTGGAAACAAAACATACTTCAGAAATGTGTGCATATAAACCAATAAATCATTAAGAAAATTGTGATATATTTAGAACTTAACAAAGAAAAACTTATAAAAATATTTGGGATAAGCATGGAGGTATTTATCGCCTATTAGAGTGTCCTTACAACATTGAACAACAACCAAAAAAATTATGAGGCATACAAAAAGACAACAAAAAACATTCAGGAGAACTAAGTTCAGACATATCATGATATAGATTGGACAGAGTACTTAAAATAACTATAAATAATATGAGAAAGGCTCTAATGAAAAGGTAGATGACAGTAAAGAACAGATAGATAATTTCAGCAGTGAAATGGAAATCTTAAAAAGGAATCACGATTTCTTCTCAGCCACACCGAAGTCGTGTGTTCAGTCTGTTTGGACGCCAGGACCCACTAAGAGACAATGATGTTGGGCACCGAAGGCGGAGAGGGATTCGTGGTGAAGGTCCGGGGCTTGCCTTGGTCTTGCTCAGCAGACGAAGTGCAGCGTTTTTTTTCTGACTGCAAAATTCAAAATGGGGCTCAAGGTATTCGTTTCATCTACACCAGAGAAGGCAGACCGAGTGGCGAGGCTTTTGTTGAACTTGAATCAGAAGATGAAGTCAAATTGGCCCTGAAAAAAGACAGAGAAACTATGGGACACAGATATGTTGAAGTATTCAAGTCAAACAACGTTGAAATGGATTGGGTGTTGAAGCATACTGGTCCAAATAGTCCTGACACGGCCAATGATTGCTTTGTACGGCTTAGAGGACTCCCCTTTGGATGTAGCAAGGAAGAAATTGTTCAGTTCTTCTCAGGGTTGGTAATCGTGCCAAATGGGATAACATTGCCGGTGGACTTCCAGGGGAGGAGTACGGGGGAGGCCTTCGTGCAGTTTGCTTCACAGGAAATAGCTGAAAAGGCTCTAAAGAAACACAAGGAAAGAATAGGGCACAGGTATATCGAAATCTTTAAGAGCAGTCGAGCTGAAGTTAGAACTCACTATGATCCACCACGAAAGCTTATGGCCATGCAGCGGCCAGGTCCCTATGACAGACCTGGAGCTGGCAGAGGGTATAACAGCATTGGCAGGGGAGCTGGCTTTGAACGGATGAGACGTGGTGCTTATGGAGGAGGTTATGGAGGCTATGATGATTATAATGGATATAATGATGGCTATGGATTTGGGTCAGATAGATTTGGAAGAGACCTCAATTATTGTTTTTCAGGAATGTCTGATCACAGATATGGGGATGGTGGCTCTACTTTCCAGAGCACAACAGGACATTGTGTACACATGCGGGGATTACCTTACAGAGCTACTGAGAACGACATTTATAATTTCTTTTCACCGCTGAACCCTGTGAGAGTACACATTGAAATTGGTCCTGATGGCAGAGTAACCGGTGAAGCAGACGTCGAGTTTGCAACTCACGAAGATGCTGTGGCAGCTATGTCAAAAGACAAAGCAAATATGCAACACAGATATGTAGAACTCTTCTTGAATTCTACAGCAGGAGCAAGCGGTGGTGCTTACGAACACAGATATGTAGAACTCTTCTTGAATTCTACAGCAGGAGCAAGCGGTGGTGCTTATGGTAGCCAAATGATGGGAGGCATGGGCTTGTCAAACCAGTCCAGTTATGGTGGCCCAGCCAGTCAGCAGCTGAGTGGTGGTTATGGAGGCGGCTATGGCGGCCAGAGCAGCATGAGTGGATATGACCAAGTTTTACAGGAAAACTCCAGTGATTTTCAATCAAACATTGCATAGGCAGCCAAGGAGCAGTGAACAGCAGCTACTACAGTAGTGGAAGCCGTGCATCTATGGGAGTGAACGGAATGGAAGGGATGTCTAGCATGTCCAGTATGAGTGGTGGATGGGGAATGTAATTGATCCTGATCACAGACTCTTGGTCAACATTTTTTAAAGAAAAAAATTTAACAGTTTTGCAATACAAGCTTGTGATTTATGCTTACTCTAAGTGGAAATCAGGATTGTTTTAAAGACTTAAGGTTCAGTATTTTTGAACACAAACTTTCATCTAGGATGTAACAACCGAGTAAACTATAACTGTTAAACAATTTTCAGCTTTTCTCTAGTTATATAGTAGGATGTACTTAAGCAGTAAGTGTATTTAGGTTAAAGCAGTTGAATTATGTTAAATGTTGCTCTTATACCACATTACATTGAACACTGTTTGGATGCATGTTGAAAGACATGCCTTTTTTTTGTAAAACTCAATATAGGAGCTGTGTCTACAATTAAAAGTGAAAACATTTGGCATGTTTGTTAATTCTAGTTTCATTTAATAACCTCTAAGGCACGTAAGTTTAAGTTTTTTGTTTTTTTTGTTTTTTTTGTTTTTTTAAGTTAATGGGGGAAATTTGAGACGCAATACCAATACTTTAGGATTTTGGTCTTGGTGTTTGTATGAAATTCTGAGGCCTTGATTTAAATCTTTCATTGTATTGTGATTTCCTTTTAGGTGTATTGCGCTAAGTGAAACTTGTCAAATAAATCTTCCTTTTAAAAAAAAAAAAAAAGGAATCACATGGAAATGATAGATTCAAGCCCGTGCGTGGAGATGAAGAACGCCATTAATGAGCTCATCCGTAGACTTAGCACAGCTGAGGAAAGAATCGGTCATCTTGAATATAGGGTGAATAAATTACACAAAAAGAAGTGCAAAAAGAAAAAAGAGTAATCAACAAAACCGAACCAAACATCCAAGATCGGCGGCCCAGTGTCAGGTGCTGGAATATACGTATAATTGGAATCCCTGAAGCAGAAATGTTTGCAGAAATAATGGTTGATGTGATTCCAAAAATAATATGACAGACAGAAAATCATTGTTCTAAGAAGGTCGGGTAGCACAAACTAGATCAACACCAGAAGCACGTGCTTGCTCACACATGCATGTGTGCACACAGCACTCACCCACACACCTAGGCATCTTATAGTCAGACTGCTGAAGAGCAAAGACTAAAAGAAAACCTCGAACATGTCCTGAAGAAAAGGCATGTCAAGAAACAATGGTAAAATATACAGCACACTAATCATCAAACACAATGCAAACAAAAAGGCAAGAGTGAAAGTGTAGTAAAAGAAAAGTTTTTCAACCCCAAATTCAATACCAGCAAAAATCCTCTTCCAAATCACAAGAAATAAAAAAGACTTACTAAGGCAAACCAAACCCAAAGGAATTCATGGTTAACGAACTCCTTTACGGAAAATGTTAAAGGAATTTCTTCAAGAAGACAAAATCTGGGGGCGTCAGTGTGGCTCAGTTGGTTAAGCAAGCAATTCTTGATTTCGGCTCAGGTCACGATCTCACGGTTCCTGAGCTTGAGCCCCACGTCAGGCTCTGTGCTTTCAGCGTGGGATTCTCTCTCATCTCATGCTTGGGATTCGTTCTCTCATTTCTCCCTGTCTCTTCCCCTCAACTGGCACATTCTCTCTCTCTCTCTCTCAAAATAAATGGATATTAAAAAAAGACAAAATATTATATAGTCAGAAACTTGGATCTACACAGAGAAATGAAGAGAATCACCTTTGAAATAAATGACAGTTTACTCATTAAAGCAAAAATGGTAATATATATGTACAATACACATTTGTAAAAGAAAAATGTGTGATACTAGAATATGGAATGGGAAGAAGATACAAGAATATAAAGGCATACATTACATGTCAGTGCTGTAATTGAGTATTAATATAAGTTTATATTATTTACAAATGTGTATTGTAAACTCTAGGGAATCACTGGAAAAGTCAAACAACAAAAGATAAATAAATAGCTGAAAATAGAGGAGAGGCAAAAACCATAAAGTCGTAAAATGCTGAATTAAAACCAGAGAAGAATGAAAAGCTGGAAAAAAACAAAGAGCAAAAGAAACAAATAGAATACTGCTAGAGGGGCACCTGGGTGGCTCAGTCCTTTAAGCGTCCAACTTTGGCTCAGGTCAGTATCTCACAATTCCTGGGCTCCGTGCTGACAGCTCAGAGCCTGGAGCCTGCTTCAGATTCTGTGCCTCCCTCTCTCTCTCTGCCCCTCCCCTGCTCTTGCTCTCTCTCTCTCTTTCTCTCTCTCTCTTAAAAATAAATAAACTTAAAAAAAAGAACACTTCTAGAAAGATGACAGATTTTAATCGAAATATATTTATAATCAGTTTAAATAAGAATGGTCCAAACACAATTGCTAAAATAAATAGATTCTTAAATTGATTGTTTCTAATGAACATAACCAAGGTATATCCTGCCTTTAAAAAATCCCATCAACAACAACCAAAAACAAACAAACAAGCAAACAAACAAACAGGATCAGACCTGTAAATGCTGAGAACAAACTGATGGTTGCCAGAAGAGAAGACATCTCCTCTGGGGAGGAGGGCAAATGAGAAAAGGAGTGGGAGCCACAGACTGTCAGTTATGGATCAGGTATGTTACAGGAACAAAAGGCACAGCATAAGAAATAAAGCCAATGACACTGTAATAGCACTGTGTGGTGACACATGGTAGACACACTTTGGTGAACATAGCGTAATATGCATTTGTCAAATCACTACTTTGTGCACCTGAAAACAATGCAACATTGTGTGTCAACTATACTCAAATATATATATATATATATATATATGTATATATATATATATATATAATTATATATCCAATGGAAATTATATATCCAATGGAAAAATATCCCAATTTAAATATAAATATATAAGCCAGTGAAAACAAGATAAAAAAATTATATACCGAACAAAATCTGGAACGTAAATAAGACATTAGTGAAAAAAAAACTGTTGAAATGCAAGCAGCGTTTGTTATTTAGTTAATGGTATTGTACTGAGTTTACTTTCTTAGTTCGGACAAATATCATTATAAGACACTATTATTGGTGGAAGCTGGGTGAAGGGCGTCTGTTTGCTTTCTATATTACATTTTTAAAAAAATCTACAACTATTCTAGAAGAAAGTTTATAAAAATATAAAGTTATTTTTCACTTACTAGATAGTCAGGAAGTGTTTATTAGTCAGAGGAAGTGTATTTACACCAATATGTGAGCAGAGAGATGGTAAGAAAATGTAGAACTATGTCTGTTTGTAAAACAAACAAACAAGCCCCACCCCCCCCCCAAAAACCCACAACAGCTCATCCTTAACTTTTTAAAATATAATATTTTGCTAGATAAAGAATGGTTCTTTTTTTGTGGTTTTAAATTTTTATTGAAACTGTAGTTAGGGGCGCCTGGGTGGCGCAGTCGGTTAAGCGTCCGACTTCAGCCAGGTCACGGTCCGTGAGTTCGAGCCCCGCGTCAGGCTCTGGGCTGATGGCTCGGAGCCTGGAGCCTGTTTCCGATTCTGTGTCTCCCTCTCTCTCTGCCCCTCGCCCGTTCATGCTCTGTCTCTCTCTGTCCCAAAAATAAATAAATGTTGAAAAAAAAATTTTTAAAAAAAAAAAGAAACTGTAGTTAGTTTATGGGATCCCTGGGTGGCTCAGTCAATTAAGCATCCAACTTCAGCTCAGGTCATGATCTCACAGCTCCTGAGTTCAAGCCCCGCATTGGGCTCTGTGCTGACAACTGGAGCCTAGAGTCTGCTTCCGGTTCTGTGTCTCCCTCTCTCTCTCTGTTCCTCCCCTGCTTTTGCTCTGGCTCTCTCTCCCAAAAATAAATAAACATCAAAAAAAATTTTTTTTTTTAATTTTTTTTTTCAACGTTTATTTATTTTTGGGACAGAGAGAGACAGAGCATGAACGGGCGAGGGGCAGAGAGAGAGGGAGACACAGAATCGGAAACAGGCTCCAGGCTCTGAGCCATCAGCCCAGAGCCCGACGCGGGGCTCGAACTCACGGACCGCGAGATCGTGACCTGGCTGAAGTCGGACGCTTAACCGACTGCGCCACCCAGGCGCCCCTCAAAAAATTTTTAAAGTAAACTTTAGTTAAAATATAGTGTGACATTGATTTCAGGTGTAGAATTTAGTGATTTATCACTTACATACAATAACTAGTGCTCATTCCAAAAGTCCCTTCCTTAATGCCCAACACCCATTTAACCCATCCCCTGCCCACCTCCCCTTCTGCAACCTTCAGTTATAAACACTGGTTCATATTTTATATATTAAAATACAGACATCTACACCCTTTGTTTCATTTTTATGAAATAAATTATCTCAATAACAATAGCAGAATATATATATATAGAGAGAGAGAGAGAGAGAGAGAGAGAGACCTCAGCTGCTTAGTTTGGCTACTGTAAATAATGCTGCAGTAATCATAGGGGTGCATGTATCCCTTTGTATTAGTTGATTTTTTTATTTTGTATTTTGTATTTTTACTGGATAGTGCAATTCCTGGGTCATAGACTCATTCTATTTTTAGTTCTTTGAGGAGTCTCCATACTGTTTTCCATGGTGGCTGCACTAGTTTGCATTCCCCCAACAGTGCAAGAAGTTCCTTTTTCTTTATATCCTCACCAGATTTCTTGTGTTTTTGATTTTAGCCATTCTGACAGGTGGGGGGTGATATCTCATTGTAGTTTTGATTTGCATTTCCCTGATGATGGGGGATACTGAGCATCTTTCATGTCTCTGTTGGCCATCTGTGTGTCTTCTTTGGAGAAATGTCTGCTCATGTCTTCTGCCCATTTTTTAATTGGATTATTTGGTTTGGGGATATTGAGTTTTATCAGTGCCTTGTATATTTTGGATACTAACCTGTTATCGTATCTGACCTTTGCAAATATCTTCTCCCATTCAGTAGGTTGACTTTTAGTTTAGCTGACTGTTTCCTTCACTGTGCAGGAGCGTTTTATTTTGATGTAGTCCCAATAGCTTATTCTTGCTTATATTTCCCTTGTCTCAGGATACCTATTTCAAAAAATGTTGATACAGCCATTATCAGAGAGATTACTGCCTGTCCTCTCTTCAGAAATGTTTATGGTTTCAGGTCTCACCTGTAGGTCTGAAATTAATTTTGAGTTTATTCTTGCAGATGGTGAAAGAAAGTGGTCCAATTTTATTGTTTTGCATGTGGCTGTCCAGTTTTCCCAACACCATGTGTTGAAGAGATTGTCTTTTTCCCATTGTATATTCATTCCTCCTTTGTTGAAGATAACTGGCCATGTAATTGTGTGTTTATTTCTGGGTTTTCTGTTCTATTCCATTGATCTACATGTCTGTTTTTATGCCAGTATCCTACTGTTTTATTACTACCATTTTGTGATATAACTTAAAATCTGAATTGTGATACCTCCTGTTTTGTTTTTCCTTTTTCAAGATTGCTTTGGCTATTTGAGGTCTTGTGTGGTTCCATACAGATTTTCAGATTGTTTGTTCTAGTTCTGTGGGAAAATGCTATTGGTATTTTGATAAGGATTGCATTAAATCTACAGATTGCTTTGGGTACTGTAGACATTTTAACAATATTTGTTCTTCCTACCCATTACCATGGAATTTCTTTGTGTCATCTCGAATTTTGTTTATCAGTGTTTTAGTTTTCAGAGTACTGGTCTTTCACCTTTTTGGTTAACTTTATTCCTAGATATTTTATTGTTTTTGGTGCAATTGTAAATGGGAGGATTGCTTTCTTAACTTCACTTTCTGCTAATTCATTATTACTGTTTAGGAATGTTAACAGATTTCTGTACATTGATTTTGTATCCTGAAACTTTATCTGTTCTCGTAGTGTTTTGGTGGAGTCATTAGAGTGTTGTTTTGTTTTGTTTTGTTTTTATTTATAGTATCATATCATCTGAAAATAGAGTTTTAATGCTTCCTTACCAATTTGAATGCCTTTTATTTTTTATGTTGTTTAATTGCTGCAGCTAGGAATTCCAGTACTATGTTAAATAAAAGTGATGCCCAGTGAACATCCTTGTCTTATTCCCTATCTTAGGGGAAAACCTCTGTTTCTCACCATTGAGTATGATGTTCCCTACTGGCTTTTCATATAAGATAAGGCCTTTATTATGTTGAGATATGTTCCCTCTAGACCTACTTTACAGAGGGCTTTTATCATGAATGGATGTTACACTTTGTCAAATGCTTTTTCTGCATCTGTTAAAGGACTGTATGGTTTTAATACTTTCTTTTATTGAGAAAGTTGTTTTGCAAATATTGAACCACCCTTGCATCTTGGGAATAAATTCCACTTGACTGTGATGTATGATTTTTTTTAAATATATTGTTGGATTCAGTTTACTAACTATTTTGTTGAGGATTTTTGCATCCTTATTCATAAGAGGCATTGTCCTATAGTTCTCTTTTTTTGTGATGTCTTTATCTAGTTTTGGTATCAGGGTGATACTCACCTCAGAATGAATTTGTAAGTTTTCCATCCTCTTGTATTTTGAATAGTTTGAGAAGAATGATTTTTAGATGAATTAGTTTCAAAATATTACTGTTTTAAACATGTATGACTGGGAGTAGTTACCACAGCTATATTTAGAGTTTTTCTATATCTAATAATTTGCAAAGCACAAGTGATTTCAGCAAATATTTTGAGATTCTATAATTTACTATGAAGATATTTACTAGTAATAAGTTGAGAAGTAACTATTTCTTCATCATTAACTTTTTACAGTTTTTACCATTAGTACCCATTAATATAATAATAATAATAATAATAATTATAATATCCCTAAGTGCACACTTACTATTTGCCAGGTAATATTATGAATAGTTTAGTATCTTCATATTTTTAAAAATTTTTTTTTAATGTTTATTTATTTTTGAGACAGAGACAGACAGAGCATGAACAGGGGAGGGTCAGAGAGAGAAGGAGGCACAAAATCTGAAACAGGCTCCAGGCTCTGAGCTGTCAGCACAGAGCCCGACGCGGGGCTCGAACTCACAGACCATGAGATCATGACCTGAGCCGAAGTCGGCCGCTTAATGACTGAGCCACTCAGGCACCCCAGTATCTTCATATTTTAAATCTCACTACAATAATAGAAAGTGGAATAATCTGAATATATGTAATACTATGAGCATAAAGAAATAATAGAAAGATTTAATGATACAGTGTGGAATTTAAAGAAAGAAGAAATAATACTTATTTTAATAATACAAAGATTTACTACGGTACATATGTATAATGTGAAATACACCAGTAGAAAAACTTATTGGGACATTATTCAAAAAATATTGCTGTTTTCCTGATCTGCTAACTCTTGATATCAAATTCATAGCCCAAATTTGCATTTTTGGATCTTCTAGCTCCATAGCCTTTTTATCAAAGTAGGTAAATATACTTCCATTAAAAATAGATAAAATTAGCAAGAATATATTGAGAAATCATACACTAAAATAAAAATTCTGAAATATACTTAATGTGCCTTTAGACTTAACTTACATACATAGCAAATAAAAAATTTGTTTTTTTTATTTTATTTATTCATTTATTTAAAATTTATATCCAAGTTAGTTAGCATATAGTGCAACAATGATTTCAGGAGTAGATTCCTTAATGCCCCTTAGCCATTTAGCCCTTCTCCCCTCCCATAACCCCTCCAGTAACCCTCTGTTTGTTCTCCATATTTAAGAGTCCCTTATGTTTTGTCCCCCTCCCTGTTTTTATATTATTTTTGTTTCCCTTCCCTTATGTTCATCTGTTTTGTCTCTGGAAGTCCTCATATGAGTGAAGTCATATGATATTTTTCTTTATTTTTGGCTATTGTTGATAGTGCTGTTACAATCATCAGTGTGCATGTGCCCCTTCAAAACAGCATACCTGTATCCTTTGGATAAATACCTAGTGGTGCAATTTCTGGGTCATAGGCTAGTTCTATTTGTAATTTTTTGAGGAACCCCCATACTGTTTTCCAGAGTGGCTGCACCAGCTTGCATTCCCACCAGCAGTGCAAAAGAGATCCTATTTGCATCTTCACCAACATCTGTTATTGCCTGAGTTGTTAATCTTAGGCATTCTGACGGGTGTGAGGTGGTATCTCATTCTGGTTTTGATTTGTATTTCCCTGATGATGAGTGATGTTGAATACTTTTTCGTGTGTTGGATGGCCAACTGGATGTCTTCTTTGGAGAAATGTCTATTCATGTCTTTTGCCCATTTCTTCTTCATTGGATTATTTGTTTTTTGGGTGTTGAGTTTGATAAGTTCTTTATAGCTTTTGGATACTAACCCTTTATCTGATTTGTCGTTTGCAAATATCTTTTCCCATTCCATCGGTTGCTTTTTAGTTTTACTGATGGTTTCCTTCACTGTGCAGAAGCTTTTTATTTTTATGAGGTCCTAATAATTAATTTTTGCTTTTGTTTCCCTTGCCTCTGGAGATGTGTTGGGTAAGAAGTTGAAACAGTAAAGATCAAAGAGGTTTTTTCCTGCTTTCTCCTTGAGGATTTGATGGCTTCCTGTCTTACATTGAGGTCTTTCATCCATTTTGAGTTTATTATTGTGTATGTTGTAAGAAAGTGGTCCAAGTTCATTTTTCTGCATGTCGCTGTCCAATTTTTCCAGCACCACTTGCTGAAGAGACTGCCTTTATTCCTGCTTTGTCACAGATTAGTTAGCCATACGTTTGTGGGTCTATTTATGTGTTTTCCATTCTGGTCCATTGATCTGAGTGTCTATTTTTGTGCCAGTACCATACTGTCTTGATGATTACCACTTTGTAGTACAGCTTGAAGTCCGGGATTGTGATGCCTGCGGCTTTGGTTTTCTTTTTCAAGATTGCTTGGCTATCAGGGTATTTTCTGGTTCCATACAAACTTTAGGATTGTTTGTTCCAATTATGTGAACAATGCTGGTGTTATTTGATAGAGATTGCATTGATTATGTAGTATTGACATTTTAACAATATTTGTTCTTCCTATCCAGGAGCATGGAATCTGTTTCCATTTTTTTGTGTCTTCTTCAATTTCTTTCATAAGCTTTTTATAGTTTTCAGTGAATAGATGTTTCACTTCTTTAGTTAGATTTATTCCTAGCTATTTTATGGTTTTTGATGTCATTGTAAATGGGATCGATTCCTTGATTTCTCTTTCTGTTGCTTCATTATTTGTGTATAGGAATGCAACCGATTTCTGTGCATTGATTTTATATCCTGCCACTTTGCTGAATTCATGAATCAGTTCTAACCATTTTTTGGTGGAAACTTTTGGGTTTTCCATGTAGAGTGTCATGTCATCTGCAAAGAGTGAAAGTCTGACCTCCTCCTGGCCGATTTGGATGCCTTTTATTTCTTTTTTGTTGTCTGATTGCTGAGGCTAAGACTTCCAATACTACGTTGAATAACAGTGGTGAGAGTGGACATCCCTGTCTTGTTCCTGATCTTAGGGGGAAAACTCTCAGTTTTTCCTCATTGAGAATGATATTAGCTTTGGTTCTTTCATATATGGCTTTTATGATCTTGTGGTATGATCCTTCTATCCTTGCTTTCTTGAGGGTTTTTATCAAGAGAGGATGCTGTATTTTGTCAAATGCTTTCTCTGCATCTATTGAGAGGATCATATGGTTCGTGTCCTTTCTTTTATTGATGTGATGAATCACATTGATTGTTTTGTGGATATTGAACCAGCCCTGCATCCCAGGTATAAATCCCACTTAGTTGTGGTGAATAATTTTTGTAATGTATTGTTGGATCCAGTTGGCTAATATCTTGTTGAGGATTTTTGCATCCATGTTCATCAGGGAAATTGGTCGATAGTTCTCCTTTTTAGTGGGGTCTCTGTCTGGCTTTGGAATCAAGGTAATGCTGGCTTCATAGAAAGAGTTTGGAAGTTTTCCTTCCATTTCTATTTTTTGGAACAGCTTCAAGAGAATGGGTATTAACTCTTCCTTAAATATTGTTAGACTCCCCGGGAAAGACATTTGGCCCTGGACTCTTGTTTTGGGGGGAGAGTTTTGATTACTAAATTGATTTCTTTACTGGTTATGGGTCTGTTCAAAGTTTCTATTTCTTTCTTTTTCAGTTTTGGTATTGTATATGTTTCTAGGATTTGTCCATTTTCTCCAGATTGCCCATGTTATTGGTGTATAATTGCTCATAATATTCTCTTATTATTGTTTTTATTTCTGCTGTGTTGGTTGTAATCTCTCCTCTTTCATTCTTGGGTTTATTTATTTGGGTCCTTTCCTTTTTCTTTTTGACCAAACTGGCTAGTGGCTTATCAATTTTGTTAATTCTTTCAAAGAACCAGCTTCTGGTTTCATTGATCTGTTCTACTGTTTTTTTGGTTTTGATAGCATTAATTTATGGTCTAATCTTTATTATTTCCTGTCTTCTGCTGGTTGTGGGTTTTATTTATTTCAGCGTAGATTTATGTTTGGAAAATATTGCCAGAAATATAAAATCAATAGATTTTTAAAGAAATTTGGCCACCTTCTCCTCTCTCCCTTTGGTGTTTCTTTGTCCTTAGGATTTGATGCAAGTTTTGCGTAAGGACTAGCTCAAAGTAGTAAACAGTTATTCTTTTCTAGATCTTTCTGCTAAGCATTACTGACAGGATTTGATTTCATTAACACTGATGTGTTATACAAATATATAAATTATAGTTTTATTCACCAACTCATAGAAAACGTATTACACTGTTTAAAGACTGAAGTTTCTCGGAATGTGTGAGACTCGGCAGTCTTGTCACATTCTATGAACTAGTGATGTATAAACTCTGATACAATATACACTGAAAGTTGTTTAAAAATGTACACTGTATAGAAAATATATTCATAAAACATATTAGAAAGTACACTTCCAATATCGAGGATAATGATGTAAATTTAAAAAGAAAAATGTTAACCATATTTATCTCTGGATAGTATGATAAGGAAAATTTGTTAAAATTAATGTGTTTCAAATCATAATACCATACATAAAATATTTTTATGAATGGCTACTTCACTGACAATATATTCTTATATGTACTAGTATCCAATATCTGGATGAATAGATACTTAATTATCTACCTGATAAATAAGCAACAGAATGAGTTGTGAAAATATATATTCTCCTCTATATAAGCAAATTCTTAGCAAAGAAAATAGAAGAAAAATGTTCCTTTATAGACATAATCTTACTTCTTAGTCCTTCTCTATCTCTCTGCACCTAAAATGATTTTCTTTTATTTGTTTATTTTGCTCTTGGCTTAAACCAATAATTTTAAAGTGCATTATAATGGAACACTTATTCTTTAATATGCTAAATAATCTTTACTTGAAAAAAGTCATATTTGTCAAATGTATTTGCAATATTTAGGGTTTGTTTTTTCACATATATTATTTGTGGGACACCTACGTGGCTCAGTTGGTTAAGCGTCTGACTTCAGCTCAGGCTGGCAGCATGGAGCCTGCTTGGGATTCTCTTTCTCCCTCTTTCTCTACCCCTCCCTCCCAAATAAGTAAATAAATACACTTAAAAATTCTTTAAAAAATAAAATATATTGTTTGTGACCTCAGATGTTTGGAAAAAACTAAGATGTACTATACAGATGCAGAAGATAACACAAATATACTAAAATTTTAAACTATAGAATTCTTCTTTTACGTGAGATATTTTGTTTGATGCAGTTTCCAGTCATTATTCTAAAACTTAATCATGCAAATAATAACCTAAGACTTTGTTAAAGTTCAAATCCCAATTCAGTAGTTTTATGGTGAGGCTATAGATATCGCAGTGTTCTCATTGATCACAAACTGCTAGGTGATGCCTCCTACTGTTGAATGAATAGCAAAATGGTCCAGCAAATAGATTAGAAAATCCTATGTTAGATCAATATCTGTAATAAAGTAGGTTCTTTACTTTGTGTCAATAATTTACTCTAAAAATATTCTTCTAAAATAAAATTTATTAAACAAATCATTCTAAAATAATTCATCCCATTAAAAATTCTAATAAAACTTTATTATATTTGTTTTTATATAGTTTCTAATAGTTTTTATAATTTTTTTATACTGAAGATACAATATATGCAGTTTTATAGCTACATGACATTGAGAAAAGTAATAAAATATCAATAGTTCCCCAGTTAAAACCACTACTAATAAATTTTCTCTTAGTACTATATTGTGTATTCATTCTTTCATTTGTTTGTTCATAATGTAGTTAATTTATAAATTATAGTGCCTTTGAGAATAATTGAAGGGACTATTGAATGAGAAGTAAAAGTAGAAATTAAAATATTATTAAGGAAAAGTTAGCACATGGAATGCATGTTATTAGGCCATATGTAATTAGTAGACTTGTTTTACAAAGGCAGCTATAAGAAGTTCTATAAGGCAAAGAAAAGATAAATAGGAATCAGTTAAAATAATCACAATATCTAGAGGATAAAAATAAAACTGGACAAACAAGTTGTCCCATGACATTGGGAGTTGGGAATAAAATTTCCCTTATAAAATCTAATTTAAAAATATACAGAAAGCAATGATACCAAGATCTCCAAAGTAAGTCCCATATTAAAAGTCATATAACCTTTTTTTATGTAATACTCAAAATATGACTTCATATCGCAAGAAAAACTGGTACGTAGAATATTTAGAAGGCCAATAAAATGTAGTGTTCTTCTTGTATATTTTATGATTTTCTGTTTCTATCTGAAAATATTATTTTACTAGTTTAAGTATCAAATATAACTAAAGAAATAGCAAGTTGTGTTTTCATGTTTTATTATTTTGACCATACCTTATAAATTTCCACTATTATCAGAGGTATTTAATCTTACTCTGGATGTCATTTATGTTTAAATGAGTTGTCCAAGGTACCTGAAATAATATTAAGAAGAGTTTACCATTATAATTATTACTGTTTTTAATTTACACCATGATGCTGTTTGTACCCATACAATGATCTACTTCTTGCATTGAGGAAAAAAGAAGAATGATCCTGGAACTCCTTTTATTCTAAGCTATGAAACATAAAGTTTAACAAAACCTTGTAACATATTTTCCAACATATAAGTTTAATTTTAATTATTTTAATATTAAGCTTCATAAAAAGCAAAGAAATATGCTTAAAAGTACTTCAGATTTATTTATTTTATCTCATCTTTTTTTTATTTTCTGATGCTTCTATGTTTTTTTAAATTCAGAATGTATTATAATGAGAACAGTAGTCATCACCCTTATGTGTCAACTTAAAGTTGATACTAATTTGGCATTAACAGTAAAAGAATGATAGCTACTGGAGCAGCAACAGCCCATACATAGATCTGTGGTTTCCTAAAGACTTTTACATCAGGTCTTGATCAGAGGTTGGCATTTTCAAAGGTCATCCAACTCTCCGTACTAGTCAATTACCGAGCATCGGATACTACTGACAGTTAAGCACTGCTGCAAAATTAGCTAAGGCACTACAGAGATACCAAGAACTTCCAACTGAACATTCTGCATGGATTTCAGAAAATTTCCCTGAACTTTCATATTAGCTGATCTTCCTTGTATGTAAAACATTCCATTTCTTTCTCCTAATATTCTCAAATTATAGGCTGTTGAAAATGGTCAAAATTTCAATCATTATTTCTATTTTGAGAACCCAACTTGAAATTCTCTCTTTAATGCTTTCTTTTTTTCTTTTTTTTTTAATTTTTTTTAACGTTTATTTATTTTTGAGACAGAGAGAGACAGAGCATGAACGGGGGAGGGGGAGAGAGAGAGGGAGACACAGAATTGGAAACAGGCTCCAGGCTCTGAGCCATCAGCCCAGAGCCCAACGCGGGGCTCGAACTCACGGACCGTGAGATCATGACCTGAGCTGAAGTCGGATGCTTAACTGACTGCGCCACCCAGGCGCCCCTCTCTTTAATGCTTTCTTAAAAGAGTATTAAAAAACCTCTCTAGAAATGAACTAAGTCCTATGACAAGAGTGCTATGGAAATATATTCATCCTTAACATGTATACACACACACACACACACACACGTATAGCTGTAATTATACATAAATATATACATGCATACATAATTTCCTTTGTATAATGATGGTGCCTATACCAGAATATTAGCTCACTAATAGATAATATGCCTGGATTTGAGGAAGTACTAAGTAAATATCAATTGAAACAAATAATGGAAAACAAAGAGGGAAATGGCATTGGTTAACTTTTCAATAATCTATTTATTTAGAATCCAGAATAAGCAAATCGAATCCAACAGTACATTAAAAGAATTATTCACCACAATCAAGTGGGATTCATTCTTGGGTTGCTAGGGTGGTTCAATATTTGCAAATTTGCAAATGTGATACACCGCATTAATGAAAGAATAAGAACCATATGATATCCTCAATAGATTCAGAAAAAGCAATTGACAAAGTACAACATCTGTTCATGATAAAAGCCCTTAAAAAAGTAGGGATAGAGGGAACATACCTCAACATCATAAAAGCCATATATGAAAAAACTTACAACCAATAGGAAACAACTGAGCACTTTTTCTCTACTCTTAGGAAAAAGACAGGGATGTCCACTCTCACCACGGTTATTTAACATAGTACTGGAAATCCTAGCCTAAGTAATTAGACAACAAAAGGAAATAAAAGACATCCAAATAAGCAAGGAAGAAGTCAAATGTTCACTATTTGTTGATGACATGATAATCTATATAGACAACCCAAAAGACTCCACCAAAAAATTGCTAGATCTGATACACATATTCCATAAAGCCGCAGGATACAAAATCAACATACAGAAGTCTGTTGAATTTCTATACACCAATAATGAAACATGAGGAAGAGAAATCAAGGAATTGATCCCATTTACAATTTCAGCAAAAACAATAAGATACCTAGGAATAAATCTAACCAAAGAGGTAAAATCTGTACTCTGAAAACTACAACACACTTATGAAAGAAATTGAAAAAGACCCAAAGAAATAGAAAAACATTCCATGCTCATGGACTTGAAGAACAAAAATTAGTAAAATGTCTATGCTACCCAAAGCCATCTATACTTTTAATGTAATTCCTAGCAAAATACCACCAGCATTTTTCACAGAGCTAGAACAAACAATCCTAAAATTTGTATGAAACCACTAAAGACCACAAATAGCCAGAGCAATCTTGAAAAAGAAAAGCAAAGGTGGAGGCATCACAATTCTGGATTTCAAGTTATAGTCCTCAAAGCTGTAGGCATCAAGACACTATGGTATTGGCACAGAAACATACACAGAGATCACAGAGATCAATGGAACAGAACAGAAAACACAAAAATGAACCCACAATTATATGGTCAACTAATCTTTGACAACACAGAAAAGATATCTAATAGCAAAGAGAAAACTGGACAGCAGCATGTAAAAGAATGAAACTGGACCACTTTCTTACACTATACAAAAACTAAATTCAAAATGGGTGAAAGACCTAAATGTGAGATAGGAAACCATCAAAATCCTAGAGGAGAACACAGGTACTGACCTCTTTGACATCAGCCATAGCAACTTTTTACTAGATATGTCTTCTGAGACAATGGAAACAAAAACAAAAATGGACTATTGGGGCTTTGTCAAGATAAAAACTTCTGCACAATGAAGGGAATAATCCATAAAATTAAAAAACAACCTTCAGAATGAGAGAAGATTTTGCAAATGACATATCTGGTAAAGGATTAGTATCCAAAATATATAAAGAACATAGAAAACCCCACACCCAAAAAACAAATAATCCAGTTTAAAAATGGGAGGGAGACATGAATAGACATTTTCCCAAGACATACAGATGGCTAACAGACAAATGAAAAGATGTTCATCATCACTCATGGTCATGGAAATACAGATCAAAACTACAATGAGATATCACCTCACACTTGTCACAATGGCTACAACTAAGAACACAGGAAACAACGGGTTGACAAGGATACAGAGATGCAAACTCTAGAAAACGGTATGGAGGTTCCTCAAAAAGTTAAAGATAGAACTAACTACCCTATTATCCAGCAATTGCACTACTAGATATTTACCCAGAAGATACAAAAATACTGGTAGGAAGGGCTACATGCACCCCAATGTGTATAGCAGCATTGTCAACAATAGCCATACTATGGAAAGGGCCCAAATGTCCCATCAACTGATGAATGGATAAAGAAGTTGTATGTGTGTGTATGTTTGTATACATACATACACAATGGAAAAATACCCAGCCATGAAAAAGAGTGAAATCTTACCATTCGCAACAACATGGGTGGACTAGAGAGTATTATGCTAAGCAAAATGAGTCAGTAAGAAAAAGACAAATATCATATGATTTCACTCATAGTGGAATTTTAGAAAGAAAACAGATGAACATAAGGGGGGAAAACAGAGGCCAATCATAAAACAACTCTTAACTATAGAGAACAAACTGAGGGTTGCTGGAGGGGAGGGGAGCAAGGGATGGGTTAGAAGTGTTATGGGTATTAAGGAGGGCACTTATGAGGAGCGCTGGGTGTTGTATGTAAGTAATGAATCACTAGATTCTACACCTGAAATTAATATTGCACTGTATGTTAACTGACTGGAATATAAATAAAAACTTAATGAATAAATTAGTAAGTAAACAAACATGAAGATAAATAAATAACAAGGGGGAAAAAGAAAAAAGAAGCAAATTACACTGTGTATAAACTTTCAAAGTAAAATGGTGTGAAACACATAGACACACACAAGAATATTACTCAGCCATAAAAAAGAATGAGTTCTTGCCATTTGTGACAACATGGATGGACCTAGAGGGTATTATGTTAAGAAAATAAGTCATACAGAAAGACAAATGCCATATGATTTCATTTACATGTGGAATATAAACAGCAACAACATAAAAACCTAGCTGAAACAGATTTATGAATACGGAGAACAAAAGGGTATTTGCCAAAGGAAAGAGAATGGGTACAAAATGTCAATATCAATATCAATATCAATAATCACACTATACATTGATTTCCTCATGAACAAAAAATGGATCATGATAACACCCACCTTCCTGTCTAATATCAATTCTTTTCTAAACACTTTTTAAAATATGTGTATGTTTGCACGTGAGTACATATAAATTTTATATGTTTTTAGAAAATTGTCACATCTATCCCTGATGTCATGAAAAATAGAGCAGTTTGCGGGGAGCGTATATCCATGTACAATGAAGGTAGTTAGCTAGTTACAGTCAAAACATTGTGTATTTTAATCAGTGTTCTAGAATGTTTGCTGTTCTATCTTGTGCATGATTCCCTTAATAAATATTATCTGATACTTCTCATTGATATCATTGGTACCATTACATTTACACAGAACATGTCTGTTTAAATTGATAAGTGACACTAATACTAACAGAAAGATTTTAAAGGAAAAACAACTTAAAGCAAATAAAAGCATTCAAAATTATGCACACTACCCAAAATATAGAGTGAAGCATGTAATTTATTTTCCTCTCTGCTTTTGATATCTAAAGGAGAAAAAAAAATCCACTGAATTATGGAAGGTAATCCAGATAGATGGCTGTCCTTTTGGCCTGAGACAACCCATAAACTCATCACCTTAACTGACTTCTAGAAGACAACTAATCACATTGGCATAATTTGTTTTCTATAATTTTATTCAGGATATGTGGGGTTATAAGAAAGGTCACATTGCCTACTCCACTGAATAAAGTATTTCACTTCAAAAATTCCTGTTGTACTCATTTCTTACTAATGTTTTGGGTTTTTTCTTTTGTTTGTTTCCCTTTCTGGCTGCTCTTTTCTCATATGATTATTGGGTCTTTAGTTTTTCTTTCTTTTTTCCAGGAAATTCCACTTATTGCATTTTTCTCACGTACCTATGAATTACCTGGGAATCTTGTTAAAGTGAGTCAGATTCTGTTTCAGTAGGTCAGGACTGGCCTTAAGATTGTATATTTCTTTTCTTTTCATGTTTTTATTTTATTTTATTTTTGAGAGAGAGAGGGAGAGAGACAGAGCATTAACAGGGGAGGGGCAGAGAGAGAGGAAGACACAGAATCTGAAGCAGGCTCCAGGCTCTCAGCTGTCAGCTGAGCCCAACATGGGGCTTGAACCCACGAATTGTGAGATCATGACCTGAGCTGAAGTCATACGCTCAACTGACTGAGCCACCCAGGCACCCCAAGATTGTATATTTCTAACAATCTCGCCTATGTTAACTGGTGCTGCTGGTCTTTGGACCACACTTCAGTAGTAAGGACAATATAGATGAATTCTTGCTCCCCATTAAGGTTTCACTCTTTCCTCTATCCCGCTAATTCAGTGTATTAAATTATTCCTCAGTAATAGATCATCCCATTTTTAAAGAACTCTAGTCTCCTTCATTAAATGTAATACTCCCCAACCTAATTTCCAATGTTCTTGCACATCTGTGCTCTCTTAACTTGTAAGCATGAAAAGCAGTTTTCTTCCTTGGTGCCTTTATTCATACTATTCACTGATAATCAGATTATCTCTGGCCAACTCCCCATTTTGCCTTGAAATGTCTGACTCCTTCTGATTTTTATGCCTCAATCTAAGTGTAACCTCTTCCAAGATTCTTTAAGAATATCCTAAGAAAAAAATGTACAAATGCCTGACAATCTTCTCTCTCTGGCAATGCTACAGATCTTTGCCTTCCTTACTGATATTTATACTAACTTATGCTGTTTTATATCTTCCCCTATATCCACCTTTCAAATTAGTACTTACCTAAATTAGACATTTTAAGCTATTTAAATTAGTTTCCTCTTGCTGCTTTAAAAAAGCACTACTAATTTAGTATAATAAAACAACACAAATTTATTATCTTAAAGGTTTTGATGTCCAGAATCCAAAATAGATTAGGTGGGCTCTAGGACTCACCATACCCACACTCACTGTCCACTATTCTTTGGAAAAATGGTGAAGTCAACTTGTTTGTAAAAATGAACTTTGGATAGATGAGCTAAGTGCTATTCATTGGCCACATAAACTATTCGTATCTGCCTGAGCCAGCAGAGTTTGGCATTTTCTGTTGTGTTCAGTGTGGATGTGGGTAGTGTGTGTGTGTAAGGATGGGCGAGGTTATATGAATAAGAAAGATTTCCAGGATTTAAAGGAATTGAAATGAGATCTTGCTCTGTTAGCTTTTGTTTGCTTTGATTTGAATTCTTTTACTTATACTTTTTGGAACTACTGTATGTTCTCAAAGTACATTAAAAAAATGTTTCTACTAGTCCCATAAGAGAGTGTGTAATTTCAGAGCATCTGGAGTAAATTTAATAATATCAGTATTAACATTTATACAAGGCATTAAGTCGTTGAACAGTAATGTAATCCATAAAGACAGGCTTGAGACAATAAACTTGGGCATAAGGAGGAGCTATAGCTACATAGCAGACATTCTATGGTGATGATAGTAATCAGATTAATCTGTGAGGACAAAAAATGCTATTACACTTCTTAATGGTATTCTAGTTACTGACTTTCAAAGAAGAGGAAGGTGAGGAAAGACGGAAACAACTTGTATATGTTGAAGAAAATGAAAAATCAAAGAATAATAATTCTTACTCCTTTCTAAGAAAAACTGATCCTGATAATTAGATGAAAGTTTGTCTGTTAAACTTAAATAAAGTCTTCATCTTTAACATAAGATGTCTGTGTGTTGGAAGAAACTCTCAACCAATCTTCAGGGATTTCTTTATATTAAGAACCTAAAAATCCAGAAAGCATAAAACTTGCTTGTGGTTGGAACAGCCAACTCTGAATTCAGCATCACGGGAGAGTTTCTTCATGCATGGCAAGAGCTCACTCATCCAGCCTTTGTATACTCTAACCTGGCTCCAAATGTAACATTTTGTTAGATGCTAAAAAAGATACACTAATCCTCAAGCATTTTCAAAAAGCTGGAGTGAACTTCCCTAGCAGCAAAGCCATAGGATTTGAGGAATCCTATGTGTAGGAGTGTACCTGCAGAAGGCTCCAGCACATACACTTATTTTGGATGAAATCAAGAAATGAGACAAATTCACTGTCTATAAATCATTAGCCCGATATATTGCGAGATCCTTTTGCTCCTTCAGCGTATATTCTGTTATACCATTAACACTAAAACAATTTTATGTGTGTTTTATTCATTTTTATGATCATATGATTTTTTTTTCAAAAATGGATATCTTTGTTTCTTCTTGTGATTACGAGGAACTTTAAGAAGACGCCCAATGAACTTTACCTCCTGAGATTTACATCCTTATGCAGTCTCCTATGACCTGTATAATCAATATGATGTTGTGGAAATAACAGCATGAGGCATTCAAGAAAGGCTCAATTATAAAACAAATTTTGGTTCCACATTATTTTTTTTTCTTTAGCATTTTGCTCCAAAAGTCTTCTGGTATGTCTTGATGGCACTCAAGTAGCCTTATGGGGATGTCCACATGGTCAAGAGCTGCAGCCTGCTATCATTAGCCAGGACTGACTTACCAGATATGTAAGGAACCGTATTGGAAATAAATCCTCCAATCAGAGCTAAGCCCTCAGATGACTGCCACTGCTGTCCTTCCCAACCTCTTAACTATAACCTCATGAAAGACCCTGAACCAGGAAATTCCAGCTTCGATGCACCTGATTCTCTGACCCACGGAAACCATCAGATAAAATACAATTATTGTGTTAAGCCACGAAATTGTGAGGTGATGTATTATGTAGCAACAGGTAACTAAGAGCCCTCTTTCCTTATCTTTCTTCTCTGATTTTTCGTCTTTACTTTGCTTCTTTTAATCCTAATCATCCCAAATAATAGGTTTTCTCGCCATCATTGTTCTGGATCATAATACTCATATCACGTAATCCTTGCATTTAAATATGATAAGCTCAGTAGAACACCCATATTTCAAACTATTCATGAGGTAACTTTTCTTTTTCAATTATAATTGGGTTTCAATAGAAAAAAATAGAAATAGGAAAAAAAAATAGCTGTATATATATAATTGGACCCGGGATAAATATACTTTAACTGAACAGAATATCTTTTATTCTGTTAGCTGCTATTCTTTCTATTTTCTGTTTTAAGCTATGACTTGATTCATTGTTTGTTTTAGAGACTCAAAATGTTTATCTTAAAATAGGAATAACAGTATCTGATATATAATTTTATATATAACTACTGACTTTTTTCTTTGACTTTTACACTAAGCACTGACATTTCAGTTTTGACAGTTTATTTATCACATAATTAGGGCAAGTTTCCCATTAAGATAAAATGAACAGAAAATATTACCAGAATATATCACATATTTTAATTGTAGGAGTGTTTTCCTGAAATGAAAACATGTTGAATTTAACTAAAATAATATTTATGAATAATTAATATGGATCTTAGAATTATCACCAATAGTTGAAAGCATTCTGTGGTTCCTAAGTAATAATGATATTGCAAACCATGCATCCAAAATGTTACTCGGTGAATTTTAGTTAAAATATTTTTTCTTAGCAATAAATATAAAATACTAATTAAACTGGGCAAAATATAGAAATAAAGTATATGATGGTTATTAGAGGTAGGGGGTGGGGGAAAATGGCTGAAATAAGTGATGGGGATTAAAGAGTACACTCATCATGATGAATAAAAATAAATAAAATAAAATAAAATAAAACAAATAAAGTATAAACTCCCACTTAATTTGTTTATATATACATATATATGTCTGTGGGTTTCATGGATGATAACTTTGACATGATAAAAATCAGTCCTAAAATTATAGCATTTCCAGCACATGTAAATATATATATATATATATATATATATATATATATATATATATAAAATTCCAAAAACTCCTCCCTCAAATTTTATGATTCTAACTAAATCTTCCCTAGGGAATGCTTGCATCTCTGTCTCAGGTTGACACATTTTAAAGATGAATCAAGTTAGCTTTAATTATACATTTGTCAACAAAAAATGCATAGCAATAGCCAAAAAATACCATGAAGACTGCATAATATACCAATGTCCCTGTGGATTTCACATACCTTTTTAGTCTTCTCCAAACCTAACCCTTTAACCATGGTTACCACTATATCCCTTTTCCAAGCAAGTACTGTGTAAATGAAACCTAGCATTGCCCAAGACACAGCTGTCATTTTTTGGTGTATGAGGGATGAAGGAAAACTAGAGTTGCTAGGGGCCCAGGTAAGGTAGCTATCTCTCTTTGTCCAAAACAAAATGGTATAGCATGTGATGGGATTTTGGTAATAAAACTGATAAGAGTTCTAGGCAAATGGAGAAAGTGGGAAAACTGGTCTTCCTAAAAGTCTTGGCATATGAATTAACTACTGGTATAACTTGCCTACATATGTTTTTTGTCAGTTTGTTAGAATAATAGCTCTCTCCAAAGATATTAATCTTCTAATCTCCAGAACATGTGAATGTGTAACTTTAAAAGGAAAAAGGGATTTTGCAGATGAGATTAAGTTGATGATATTGAGATGCAGAGATTATCTAGGCGGGTACAATGTAATCACAAGACTCCTAAAAAAGAGACAAAAAAGTCAGAGCTAGAGAAGTCAATGTGACTATGGAAGCAGAGAGAGATTTTGAAGACACGATGCTGGTGGTTTTGAAGGTGGAGAAAGGAGAATACAAAGAATCTGGGAAAAAAAGAAAATAGATTGTCCTGTAGAGACTCTAGAAGGTACTAGGTCCACTGACACGATACCCTTAGCCCTATGAGACTGATTTTGGACTTCTGACCTCCAAAATTATGAGATAATAAATTTGTGTTGTTTTTTTTTTATTTTTTTTAACGCTTATTTATTTTTGAGACAGAGAGAGACAGAGCATGAGAGAGAGGGAGACACAGAATCTGAAACAGGCTGCAGGCTCTAAGCGGTCAGCACACAGCCCAACGCGGGGCTCAAACTCATGGACCGTGAGATCATGCCCTGAGCCGAAGTCGGATGCTTAACCGACCAAGTCACCCAGGCGCCCCAAATTTGTGTTGTTTTAAGCCACTAAATGGGTGGTAATTTGTTGCAGCTGCAATAGGAAACAAATAAATTCCTGAGGTTCGTGCTTATTTTTGGATGGTTTTTATGTGTTTGTTTTATCACTGTTTTCATCTTTCATCCATTTTATTAAAAACATATATTTGTTATCAATTATTAACATCTTAACTTTGTGCCAGGAATTGAGCTTTTTCTGTGCTTAATTTTAGTATTCTTCCTTTCAGTCAAGAATCTTATGTGTAAATGCACATTTCCTCTCTTTTTCTCTTTCTTTTTTTTTTAATTTCTATAAATTACTAACAATATCAATTCAATATCTATTAATCATTTATTAATTAGAAAACACTATAAATATGGTCATGCACTGATATACACATGGTTTCGACCAGAATCCCTTCATGATTAATAAGAGTAATCTGTGGAATTTCTGACCATGGTGAAAAAAGTAATTTGTGGATACAGAGCATGATGATGTTTTCTTGGCTCAAATGTAATTTCCAACTTTTTTCCTAATTCCTGTTATGTTCTGACTTTTTATCTAACCTGTCAGAGACACAGGGAATATTGCTTAGACACAATAACACATAGCACCTTGTGGTAAAAGAATTGTATTTAAATTCTTGTTCTAACATTATAGCTTAGGCAGTTTTCTTAATGCAGCTAATCACTATTTTTCCTATATATCTAAATGTAGATCTGTCTATAGGTAATTAGACATTTAAAAAGAATATTTTTCATTTGAATACTATAAAATGCTTTTTGGGATGTTTCTTATAAATAAATCATTTACAAGTTATACTGGTCTATTAAGCAATAAATTGCTGTTTTGAGAATGCAAAATAATGAAAAATAATACTGTAACACCTAATGAGTCATTAGAACTGAAAACAAATAATAGTACTAATGTTTTTAATAGTTCTGCGAAAGTGCTACTAACAGATGAACATAGGGGAAGGGAAGGAAAATTAAAATAAAGACAGTGAGGCAAACCATTACAGACTCTTAAATACAAAGAACAAACTGAGGGTTGCTGGGGGGGTTGTTGGCTGGGGGAATGGGACAAATGGATGATGAACATTCAGGACGGCACTTGTTGGGATGAGCCCTGGGTGTTACATGTAAGTGATGAATCACTAAATTCTACTTCTGAAATCATTGGTACACTATATGATGACCTTGGATTTAAAAAAAATGCTAAATTAGGGGCACATGGGTGACTCAGTTCATTAAGCATCTGACTTTGGCCAGGTCATTATCTTGTAATCTGTGGGTTTGAGCCCCCCATTGGCTCTGTGCTGACAGCTCAGAGCTTGGAGCCTGCTTCAGATTCTGTGTCATCCTCTCTCTCTCTGCTCCTCCCCTGCTCATGCTCTGTCCATCTTTCTCTGTCTCAAAAATAAACATTAATTAAAAAAATAAAATGAAATAAAAAATTTAAAAAAGGATAAATTAAAGGAAATGTAAACCAAAAACAAGACAAAACATTGTAATAGTGTTTTATGGTGACAGACAGTGACTACACTTATGGTGGTGAGCATAGCGTAATATAAAGAATTTATGAATCCCTACATTGTACACCTGAAACTAATGTAACATTGGATGTCAACTATATATCAATAAAGAAAAGAAGATAGGAATTTTATAGGATTTTGGAGAAAAAAATAAAGTGGTATTAAAGTTAAGATAAGTGCACACATTAATATTAGCATTTTTTTTTCAACGTTTATTTATTTTTGGGACAGAGAGAGACAGAGCATGAACGGGGGAGGGGCAGAGAGAGAGGGAGACACAGAATCGGAAACAAGCTCCAGGCTCCGAGCCATCAGCCCAGAGCCCGACGCGGGGCTCGAACTCACGGACCGCGAGATCGTGACCTGGCTGAAGTCGGACGCTTAACCGACTGCGCCACCCAGGCGCCCCAATATTAGCATTTTTAAAGATATTATCTAATAAGATGATGATAGGTCACCAGCGAGAGATTCTTTCTAAATCATCTTTATTATATTAAGAAAACCCTTTCACACTGAAATTTGGAGCTGTTGCCTAATAGATGTCGAAGTATAGGATGATTTGTGTGTGATATTTGAAGGTTGACTGGAATCTCTCCAGAGTACAAAAGATGGTAAGGTTAGTTAGGAAGTCCATTCTCCAGCACTTTCCCAAAGGTATTCATTATATAAAACTGAAGGGTTTTTGTTTGTGTCACCGTAGTAATTCCAAACCACCTTGAAGATAAATGCCCTTCAGATAAATGACTGAGAAGCCTTTCAATACTAATATCAAGAAATCATGTGTTGACAACTAGTGTATTATCATGTGATAAAGCCTTAAATAATTTCATGTTTTCTCAAATTCTAGTCAAAGAATCAAAGAAGTTTTTTTTTTCCTCTCCTTCCTTTATACAAAATGGTTGAAACAGCTGGCTACCCATAGTTTAGTGAGTCATTTAATTTTGTGATTTGTTCTAAACACAGCAGGGTTCTCTAAAAAATTAAGACAAAGAAAACTAAATTCAAGCTTATGGTGAAATGAAGCTGTGATGCTATGAATATCATTCTTTTGGAAATCTTGGAAAGCTACTTAAGAAATCAACTCCAGTTAGGAAATGCATTAACACTAGGATGAATAAGACAATTTTCTTTGGTTTCATGGAATTACTAAGAGGGAGTTTTAGCTTATTTTCTTTAGTGGTGACAAAAATATACCAAAATATCTGTGCGTATAAACTATATTAACATACAGAGTCACGGCATTTTATAACAGGTAGAAAGTTGGTCCTAGAAAAATAGAGATATTTAAGATTGCTTTAAACAAAGATCGCTTTAAGTTTTATTAATGATCAACATATAAAAGAAGTGATATTAGAATGGATAAAATAGTGTCATCCAAACCAGATTTAATGTGTTCTCATATTTAAATCTTCACCATGACTCTCTATGATTGTTTGCCTATATATTAACTGTGTTCTTAGCATTCATATAAAACTCACTCCTAAATAACTGTGAGAAATGTCCCTTGTGTTTTAACTCAAATGACATGGGGTAGGGCCATAAATGCACAACCCCAAATTATCATGATAAGTGATTATTTTAAGGCCTTTAATCCATTAAGGTCGTTTGGCTGAAATATACTATGCTTCATTAAAAAGTTGTATTTGCCAAGAAATCTAAAAGTAATGGATTCCAGGGTTATCTTAATTACTTAATAATGGTGACATCTTTCAGAGCCACCTTCTGTATTGTTTTCTGACCCTTCTTTTTGATGATGAGAGTGACTTTCAGCCGCTAGTACTCCCAAAATAATGCCCTATAGCAGGAGGAGTATACCTAGTGTCTTTATTTCTTTCATCTCTTAGTTTATCAGAACTTGCAGAAGCTCCCAGCATATTTCATTTAGATTCAGTAAGCAAGAATCAGCCTTGATGTCTGACACTAGATTACAATAGAAGAGAGGAATTTAGTCACTGGCCTTCTCTAGCTGCAGAGGAATGGGCTAGGCACTGCTACAAGGAAGACTCAGTTGGGAATTGTTGACGTTTAGGTAACTGAAGGAGTCTGCCATTGACTTGACAGTGAGTCACAGAGAATGAGCCACTAGAGAAAGACAAGTGGTTAATTTTCATGAGGTTATTAACTAGCAAATGACGTTCATGGTAAACAAAACAATGTAAGCATATTATAAACACACAAGGAATAAACAAAGACAAAGGGAGAGATTACAAAGGGTTGTTAAGTTTTTCTTGCATGGAATCATAAGAAAATGGGCAGTCGTACAAGGTGGACATGATTCTGGCTGTGAGCTTTACAGATGTCTGCGTTATTACCTTTTAGTCACACTGAATAATGATGAATACTTGCAGTCAATTTCCCGGAACCTTGAAGGTGTGATATATGTGATATATGTGATATATGGGTTAAGGTCAAATTTTATTTCATAAATCAAGAGAATGTACCTTTCAGTGACACTAAAGGTTAAAGATTAAGTGCTCTGTCTTTTAGATTACCGGGTCATAACTGTATATTTAGAAAAATATCCCCATATTTTATTCAAAATAAGTAATATTTGTTTCTCTTCAAATCTCTTGTTTAAGCATGCAGAATATATGTTTGTATAATAATCAATATCCAGTATATGCATCAACTTAGATTTTTGAAATTTGAAATTTCTTATTATAAGTCATATTTGGCCTTATGGGTTTCTAATTGTGCACTGTGGACCAGAACCAGCTAGATTTCACAGTACTCCTTTGTTTTATTTGCAAGTATAATTACGACTTGTGAATTTCTCCCGGTTAATTATCTCCAATGTAGAGGTCAGGGTGAGAGCTAGGTTAATAATACCCTATTTTGAAAAGAAATGATCTACATCTTAAAATGCAATATGAGTGCAGGTATTAACCCTTTGCAAATATGGAAGGTGAGAAATTAAAAGACGAAACAGTTTGCCTGCTGTCATATCACTAGGTCACTACTGAATCATAGCTCAGCACTTTCCTCAGTGATCATTTTATTGCTTTCATCTCTGTCACCTTTCATCCCTGTGGTATTCTGCCTACACACAGGATTCTTAATCTCAGAAATGAATTCAAGCTGAGATGTTTACAGGTGACAATGGCTTTTGAATACATCAATATTTTATCAGCAGCTTTCAGTTGTCTATAATGTAGCAACATGACAAAGCCCATGGAAGAGATACATTTTTAAAAATGTGACTCCATTATTGGCATTTACAGAAGAGCAGCATGAACCCCAAATCTGATTCGTGCATCTAGGCAATTCAATGCTGCAGGATTTCACAATGCTACTCTTTACACTTTATATATAGGATCAATTTATATGTTTTATATATATATAGGGGCACCTGGGTGGCTCAGTCGGTTTAGCGTCTGACTCTTGATTTCGACTCAGGTCATGATCTCATGATTCTTCAGTTCAAACCCCACATCAGGCTCTGTGCTGGCATCTCAAAGCCTGGAGCCTACTTTGGATTCTGTGTCTCCCTCTTTCTATGCTCCTACCCTGCTCACACACACACACACACACACACACACTCTCTCTCTCTCTGTCTCAAAAATAAATTAACATTAAAAAAATTAAAAATTAAACAATGTATGTATTGATTAGTTGACCAGTTATTAATGGTCTTTTTTTAAATATGAAATTTATTGTCATATTGGTTTCCATACAGCACCCAGTGTTCATCCCAACAGGTGCCCTCCTCAATGCCCATCACCCACTTTCACCTCCCCCTTACCCCCATCAACCCTCAGTTTGTTCTCAGTTTTTATTTTTTTTTTTATTTATTTTTTATATATGAAATTTATTGACAAATTGGTTTCCATTCAACACCCAGTGCTCATCCCAAAAGGTGCCCTACTCAATACCCATCACCCACCCTCCCCTCCCTCCCACCCCCCATCAACCCTCAGTTTGTTCTCAGTTTTTAAGAGTCTCTTATGCTTTGGCTCTATCCCACTCTAACGTCCTTTTTTTTTTTTTTTCCTTCCCCTCCCCCATGGGTTCCTGTTAAGTTTCTCAGGATCCACATAAGAGTGAAACCATATGGTATCTGTCTTTCTCTGTATGGCTTATTTCACTTAGCATCACACTCTCCAGTTCCATCCACATTGCTACAAAAGGCCATATTTCATTTTTTCTCATTGCCACGTAGTATTCCATTGTGTATATAAACCACAATTTCTTTATCCATTCATCAGTTGATGGACATTTAGGCTCTTTCCATAATTTGGCTATTGTTGAGAGTGCTGCTATGAACATTGGGGTACAAGTGCCCCTATGCATCAGTACTCCTGTATCCCTTGGGTAAATTCCTAGCAGTGCTATTGCTGGGTCATAGGGTAGGTCTATTTTTAATTTTCTGAGGAACCTCCACACTGCTTTCCAGAGCGGCTGCACCAATTTGCATTCCCACCAACAGTGCAAGAGGGTTCCCGTTTCTCCACATCCTCTCCAGCATCTATAGTCTCCTGATTTGTTCATTTTGGCCACTCTGACTGGCGTGAGGTGATACCTGAGTGTGGTTTTAATTTGTATTTCCCTGATAAGGAGCGACGCTGAACATCTTTTCATGTGCCTGTTGGCCATCTGGATGTCTTCTTTAGAGAAGTGTCTATTCATGTTTTCTGCCCATTTCTTCACTGGGTTATTTGTTTTTCGGGTGTGGAGTTTGGTGAGCTCTTTATAGATTTTAGATACTAGCCCTTTGTCCGATATGTCATTTGCAAATATCTTTTCCCATTCCGTTGGTTGCCTTTTAGTTTTGTTGGTTGTTTCCTTTGCTGTGCAGAAGCTTTTTATCTTCATAAGGTCCCAGTAATTCACTTTTGCTTTTAATTCCCTTGCCTTTGGGGATGTGTCGAGTAAGAGATTGCTACGGCTAAGGTCAGAGAGGTCTTTTCCTGCTTTCTCCTCTAAGGTTTTGATGGTTTCCTGTCTCACATTTAGGTCCTTTATCCATTTTGAGTTTATTTTTGTAAATGGTGTGAGAAAGTGGTCTAGTTTCAACCTTCTGCATGTTGCTGTCCAGTTCTCCCAGCACCATTTGTTAAAGAGGCTGTCTTTTTTCCATTGGATGTTCTTTCCTGCTTTGTCAAAGATGAGTTGGCCATACGTTTGTGGGTCTAGTTCTGGGGTTTCTATTCTATTCCATTGGTCTGTGTGTCTGTTTTTGTGCCAATACCATGCTGTCTTGATGATGACAGCTTTGTAGTAGAGGCTAAAGTCTGGGATTGTGATGCCTCCTGCTTTGGTCTTCTTCTTCAAAATTCCTTTGGCTATTCGGGGCCTTTTGTGGTTCCATATGAATTTTAGGATTGCTTGTTCTAGTTTCGAGAAGAATGCTGGTGCAATTTTGATTGGGATTGCATTGAATGTGTAGATAGCTTTGGGTAGTATTGACATTTTGACAATATTTATTTTTCCAATCCATGAGCAGGGAATGTCTTTCCATTTCTTTAAATCTTCTTCAATTACCTTCATAAGCTTTCTATAGTTTTCAGCATACAGATCCTTTACATCTTTGGTTAGATTTATTCCTAGGTATTTTATGCTTCTTGGTGCAATTGTGAATGGGATCAGTTTCTTTATTTGTCTTTCTGTTGCTTCGTTGTTAGTGTATAAGAATGCAACTGATTTCTGTACATTGATTTTGTATCCTGCAACTTTGCTGAATTCATGTATCAGTTCTAGCAGACTTTTGGTGGAGTCTATCGGATTTTCCATGTATAATATCATGTCATCTGCAAACAGCGAAAGCTTGACTTCATCTTTGCCAATGTTGATGCCTTTGATTTCCTTTTGTTGTCTGATTGCTGATGCTAGAACTTCCAGCACTATGTTAAACAACAACGGTGAGAGTGGGCATCCCTGTCGTGTTCCTGATCTCAGGGAAAAAGCTCTCAGTTTTTCCCCGTTGAGGATGATGTTAGCTGTGGGCTTTTCATAAATGGCTTTTATGATCTTTAAGTATGTCCCTTCTATCCCGACTTTCTCAAGGGTTTTTATTAAGAAAGGGTGCTGGATTTTGTCAAAGGCCTTTTCTGCATCGATTGACAGGATCATATGGTTCTTCTCTTTTTTTTTGTTAATGTGATGTATCACGTTGATTGATTTGCGAATGTTGAACCAGCCCTGCATCCCAGGAATGAATCCCACTTGATCATGGTGAATAATTCTTTTTATATGCTGTTGAATTCGATTTGCTAGTATCTTATTGAGAATTTTTGCATCCATATTCATCAGGGATATTGGCCTGTAGTTCTCTTTTTTTACTGGGTCTCTGTCTGGTTTAGGAATCAAAGTAATACTGGCTTCATAGAATGAGTCTGGAAGTTTTCCTTCCCTTTCTATTTCTTGGAATAGCTTGAGAAGGATAGGTATTATCTCTGCTTTAAACGTCTGGTAGAACTCCCCTGGGAAGCCATCTGGTCCTGGACTCTTATTTGTTGGGAGATTTTTGATAACCGATTCAATTTCTTCGCTGGTTATGGGTCTGTTCAAGCTTTCTATTTCCTCCTGATTGAGTTTTGGAAGAGTGTGGGTGTTCAGGAATTTGTCCATTTCTTCCAGGTTGTCCAATTTGTTGGCATATAATTTTTCATAGTATTCCCTGATAATTGTTTGTATCTCTGAGGGATTGGTTGTAATAATTCCATTTTCATTCATGATTTTATCTATTTGGGTCATCTCCCTTTTCTTTTTGAGAAGCCTGGCTAGAGGTTTGTCAATTTTGTTTATTTTTTCAAAAAACCAACTCTTGGTTTCGTTGATCTGCTCTACAGTTTTTTTAGATTCTATATTGTTTATTTCTGCTCTGATCTTTATTATTTCTCTTCTTCTGCTGGGTTTAGGCTGCCTTTGCTGTTCTGCTTCTAGTTCCTTTAGGTGTGCTGTTAGATTTTGTATTTGGGATTTTTCTTGTTTCTTGAGATAGGCCTGGATTGCAATGTATTTTCCTCTCAGGACTGCCTTCGCTGCGTCCCAAAGCGTTTGGATTGTTGTATTTTCATTTTCGTTTGTTTCCATATATTTTTTGATTTCTTCTCTAATTGCCTGGTTGACCCACTCATTCGTTAGTAGGGTGTTCTTTAACCTCCATGCTTTTGGAGGTTTTCCAGACGTTTTCCTGTGGTTGATTTCAAGCTTCATAGCATTGTGGTCTGAAAGTATGCATGGTATAATTTCAATTCTTGTATACTTATGAAGGGCTGTTTTGTGACCCAGTATATGATCTATCTTGGAGAATGTTCCATGTGCACTCGAGAAGAAAGTATATTCTGTTGTTGGGATGCAGAGTTCTAAATATATCTGTCAAGTCCATCTGATCCAGTGTCTCATTCAGGGCCCTTGTTTCTTTATTGACCGTGTGTCTAGATGATCTATCCATTTCTGTAAGTGGGGTGTTAAAGTCCCCAGCAATTACCACATTCTTATCAATAAGGTTGCTTCTGTTTATGAGTAATTGTTTTATATATTTGGGGGCTCCGGTATTCGGCGCATAGACATTTATAATTGTTAGCTCTTCCTGATGGATAGACCCTGTAACTATTATGTAATGTCCTTCTTCATCTCTTGTTACAGCCTTTAATTTAAAGTCTAGTTTGTCTGATATAAGTATGGCTACTCCAGCTTTCTTTTGTCTTCCAGTAGCATGATAAATAGTTCTCCATCCCCTCACTCTGAATCTAAAGGTGTCCTCAGGTCTAAAATGAGTCTCTTGTAGACAGCAAATAGATGGGTCTTGTTTTTTTTATCCATTCTGATACCCTATGTCTTTTGGTTGGTGCATTTAATCCATTTACATTCAGTGTTATTATAGAAAGATACGGGTTTAGAGTCATTGTGATGTCTGTATGTTTTATGCTTGTAGTGATGTCTCTGGTACTTTGTCTCACAGGGTCCCCCTTAGGATCTCTTGTAGGGCTGGTTTAGTGGTGACAAATTCCTTCAGTTTTTGTTTGTTTGGGAAGACCTTTGTCTCTCCTTCTATTCTAAATGACAGACTTGCTGGATAAAGGATTCTCGGCTGCATATTTTTGCTGTCTAGCACCCTGAAAATCTCGTGCCAATTCTTTCTGGCCTGCCAAGTTTCAAAAGAGAGATCCGTCACGAGTCTTATAGGTCTCCCTTTATATGTGAGGGCACGTTTACCCCTTGCTGCTTTCAGAATTTTCTCTTTATCCTTGTATTTTGCCAGTTTCACTATGATATGTCGTGCAGAAGATCGATTCAAGTTACGTCTGAAGGGAGTTCTCTGTGCCTCTTGGATTTCAATGCCTTTTTCCTTCCCCAGTTCAGGGAAGTTCTCAGCTATGATTTCTTCAAGTACCCCTTCAGCACCTTTCCCTCTCTCTTCCTCCTCTGGGATACCAATTATGCGTATATTATTTCTTTTTAGTGTATCACTTAGTTCTCTAATTTTCCCCTCATACTCCTGGATTTTTTTATCTTTTTCTCAGCTTCCTCTTTTTCCATAACTTTATCTTCTAGTTCACCTATTCTCTCCTCTGCCTCTTCCATCCGAGCCGTGGTGGTTTGCATTTTGTTTTGCATTTCCTTTAAAGCGTTTTTCAGCTCCTCGTGACTGTTCCTTAGTCCCTTGATCTCTGTAGCAAGAGATTCTCTGCTGTCCTGTATGCTGTTTTCCAGCCCAGCGATTAATTTTATGACTATTATTCTAAATTCACTTTCTGTTATATTATTTAAATCCTTTTTGATCAGCTCATTAGCTGTTGTTATTTCCTGGAGATTCTTCTGAGGGGAATTCTTCCGCTTGGTCATTTTGGATAGTCCCTGGTGTGGTGAGGGCCTGCAGGGCACTTCCCCTGTGCTGTGGTGTATAACTGGAGTTGGTGGGCGGGGCCGCAGTCCAACCTGATGTCTGCCCCCAGCCCACCGCTGGGGCCACAGTCAGACTGGTGTGTGCCTTCTCTTCCCCTCTCCTAGGGCGGGATTCACTGTGGGGTGGCGTGGCCCGTCTGGGCTACTTGCACACTGCCAGGCTTGTGATGCTGGGGATCTGGCGTATTAGCTGGGGTGGGAAGGCAAGGTGCACGGCGGCAGGGGGGGCAGGCTTAGCTCGCTTCTCCTTAGGTGATCCACTTCAGGAGGGGCCCTGTGGCAGCCAAAGGGAGTCAGATCCGTTGCCGGAGGTTTGGCTCCGCAGAAGCACAGAGTTGGGTGTTTGCGCGGAGGGAGCAATTTCACTGGCCGGAACCGGTTCCCTTTGGGATTTTGGCTGGGGGATGGGCGGGGGAGATGGCGCTGGCGAGCGCCTTTGTTCCCCGCCAAACTGAGCTCTGTCGTCCGGGGGCTCCGCAGCTCACCCTCCCTTTGTCCTCCGGCCTTCCCGCTTTCCGAGCAGAGCTGTTAACTTATGACCTCCCAGACGCTAAGTCGCGCTTGCTGTCGGAACACAGTCCCTCAGGCCCCTCCGCTTTTGCCAGCCAGACTTGGGGGCTCTGCTTGGCTGACGAGCCGCCCCTCCGCCCCGGCTCCCTCCCGCCAGTCCGTGGAGCGCGCACCGCCTCGCCGCCCTTCCTACCCTCCTCCGTGGGCCTCTCGTCTGCACTTGGGTCCGGTGACTCCGTTCTGCTAATCCTCTGGTGGTTTTCTGGGTTATTTAGGCAGGTGTAGGTGGAATCTAAGTGATCAGCAGGACGCGCGGTGAGCCCACCTTCCTCCTACGCCGCCATCTTCCCAGAATCCTCTGTTCTCAGTTTTTAAGAGTCTTTTATGGTTTGCCTCCTTCCCTCTCTGTAACTTTTTTTCCCCTTCCCCTCCCTGCTGGTCTTCTGTTGAGTTTCTCAGGATCCACATATGAGTGAAAACATATGGTATCAGTCTTTCTTTGCCTGACTTATTTCACTTAGCATAACACTCTCCAGTTCCATCCACATTGCTACAAAAGGCCACATTTCATTCTTTCTCATTGCCACGTAGTACTCCATTTTATATATAAACCACAACTTCTTTATCCATTCATCAGTTGATGGACATTTAGGCTCTTTCCATAATTTAGCTATTGTTGAAAGTGCTGCTATAAACATTGGGGTACAAGTGCCCCTATGCATCAGCACTCCTGTATCCCTTGGGTAAATTCCTAGCAGTACTATTGCTGGGTCATAGGGTAGGTCTATTTTTAATTTTCTGAGGAACCTCCACACTGTTTTCCAGAGCGGCTGCACTAGTTTGCATTCCCACTAACAGTGTGAGAGGGTTCTCGTTTCTCCACACCCTCTCCAGCATCTATAGTCTCCTGATTTGGTCATTTTAGCCACTCTGACCAATGTGAGGTGGTATCTCAGTGTGGTTTTGATTTGTATTTCCCTGATGAGAAGTGACGTTGAGCATCTTTTCATGTGCCTATTGGCCATCTGGATGTCTTCTTTAGGGAAGTGTCTATTCATATCTTCTGCCCATTTCTTCCCTGGATTATTTGTTTTTTGGATGTGGAGTTTCATGAGTTCTTCATAGATTTTGGATACTAGCCCTTTGTCCGATATGTCATTTGCAAATATCTTTTCCCATTCCATTGGTTGCCTTTTAGTTTTGTTAATTGTTTCCTTTGCAGTACAGAGCTTTTTATCTTGATGAGGTCCCAATAGTTCATTTTTGCTTTTAATTCCCTTGCCTTTGGAGATGTGTGAAGTAAGAAATTGCTAAGGCTGAAGTCAGAGAGGTCTTTTCCTGCTTTCTCCTCTAGGGTTTTGATGGTTTCCTGTCTCACATTCAGGTCCTTCATCAATTTTGAGATTATCTTTGTGAATGGTGTAAGAAAGTGGTCTAGTTTCGTTCTTCTGCATGTTGCTGTACAGTTCTCCCAGCATCATTTGTTAAAGTGACTATCTTTTTTTTTTTTTTCTGTTGGATATTCTTTCCTGCTTTGTCAAAGATTTGTTGGCCATATAATCGTGGGTCCAATTCTGGAGTCTCTATTCTATTCCATTGGTCTATGTGTCTGTTTTTGTGCCAATACCATGCTGTCTTCATGAATACAGCTTTGTAGTAAGGGCTAAAGTCTGGGACTGTGATGCCTCCCACTTTGGTTTTCTTCTTCAATATTACTTTGACTATTCGGGGTCTTTTGTGGTTCCATACAAATTTGAGGATGCTTCTTCCAGCTTTGAGAAGAATGCTGGTGCAATTTTGATTGGGATTGCATGGAATGTGTAGATTGCTTTTGGTAGTATTGGCATTTTAACAATATTTATTCTTCCAATCCATGAGCACGGAATGCTTTTCCATTTCTTTGTATCTTCTTCAATTTCCTTCATAAGCTTTCTATAGTTCAGCATACAGATCTTTTACATCTTTGGTTAGGTTTATTCCTAGGTATTTTATAATTCTTGGTGCTTTTGTGAATTGGATCAGTTTCTTTTTCTTTCTCTTACTTCATTATTAGTGTAAGAATGCAACTGATTTCTGTACATTGATTTTGTATCCTGTGACTTTGTTGAAATCATTTATCAGTTCTAGCAGACTGTTGGTGGAGTCTGTCATCTGTGAAAAGTGAAAGCATGACTTCATCTTTGTGAATTTTGATTCCTTTGATTTCCTTTTGTTGTCTGCTTGCTGATGCTAGAACTTCCAACACCATGTTAAACAACAGCGGTGAGAATGGACATCCCTGTTGTGTTCCTGATCTCAGAGGGAAAGCTCTGTTTTTCCCTATTGAGGATGATATTAGCTGTCGGCTTTTTATAAATAACTTTTATGATGTATAAGTATGTTCCTTCTATCCTGAATTTCTCAAGGTTTTTATTAAGAAAGGATGCTGAATTTTGTCAAATGCTTTTTCTGCATCGATTGACAGGATCATATGGTCCTTATATTTTCTTTTATTAATGTGATGTATCACATTGATTGATTTGCGAATGTTGAACCAGCCCTGTAGCCCAGGAATGAATCCCACTTGATCATGGTGAATAATTCTGTTGAATTATTGCAGTGAAATAATGCTGTTGAATTCGATTTGCTAGTATCTTGTTGAGAATTTTTGCATCCATATTCATCAGGGATATTGGCCTGTAGTTCTATTTTTTTACTGGGTCTCTGTCTGATTTCGGAATCAAAGTAATGCTGGCTTCATAGAATGAGTCTGGAAGTTTTTCTTCCCTTTCTATTTTTTGGAACATCTTGAGAAGGCTATTATCTCTGCTTTAAGTGTCTAGTAGAATTCCCCAGGGAAGCCATCTGGTCCTGGACTCTTATTTGTTGAGAGATTTTTGATAACTGATTCAATTTCTTTGCTGGTTATGGGTCTGTTCAAGTTTTCTATTTCTTCCTGTGTGAGTTTTGGAAGTGTGTGGGTGCTTAGGAATTTGTCCATTTCTTCCAGGTTGTCCAGTTTGTTGGCATATGGTTTTTCATAGTATTCCCTGATAATTGTTTGTATCTCTGATGGATAGGTTATAATAATTCCATTTTCATTCACGATTTTATATACTTGGGTCATCTCCCTTTTCTTTTTGAGAAGCCTGGCTAGAGGTTTGTCAATTTTGTTTATTTTTTCAAAAAACCAACTCTTGGTTTCGTTGATCTGCTCTACAGTTTTTTTAGATTCTATATTGTTTATTTCTGCTCTGATCTTTATTATTTCTCTTCTTCTGCTGGGTTTAGGCTGCTTTTGCTGTTCTGCTTCTATTTCCTTTAGGTGTGCTGTTAGATTTTGTATTTGGGATTTTGCTTGTTTCTTGAGATAGGCCTGGATTGCAATGTATTTTCCTCTCAGGACTGCCTTTGCTGCATCCAAAGCATTTGGATTGTTGTCTTCTCATTTTCATTTGTTTCCATATATTTCTTAATTTCTTCTCTAATTGCTTGGTTGACCCATTCATTCTTTAGTAGGGTGTTCTTTAACCTCCATGCTTTTGGAGGTTTTCCAGACTTTTTCCTGTGGTTGATTTCAAGCTTCATAGCATTGTGGTCTGAAAGTATGCATGGTATGATTTCAATTCTTGTATACTTATGAAGGGCTGTTTTGTGACCCAGTATATGATCTATCTTGGAGAATGTTCCATGTGCACTCGAGAAGAAAGTATATTCTGTTGCTTTGGGATGCAGAGTTCTAAACATATCTGTCAAGTCTATCTGATCCAATGTGTCATTCAGGGCCCTTGTTTCTTTATTGACCGTGTGTCTAGATGATCTATCCATTTCTGTAAGTGGGGTGTTAAAGTCCCTGCAATTACCACATTCTTATCAATAAGGTTATGTTTGTGATCGTTTTATATATTTGGGGGCTTCCGTATTCGGCGCATAGACATTTATAATTGTTAGCTCTTTCTGATGGATAGACCCTGTAATTATTATATAATGTCCTTCTTCATCTCTTGTTACAGCCTTTAATTTAAAGTCTAGTTTGTCTGATATAAGTATGGCTACTGCAGCTTTCTTTTGACTTCCAGTGGCATGATAAATAGTTCTCCATCCCCTCACTCTCAATCTGAAGGTGTCCTCAGGCCTAAAATGAGTCTCTTGTAGACAGCAAATAGATGGGTCTTGTTTTTTTTTTTTTTTTATCCATTCTGATACCCTATGTCTTTTGGTTGGAGCATTTAGTCCATTTACAGTCAGTGTTATTACTGAGAGATACGTGTTTAGAGTCATTGTGAAATCCATAGGTTTCATGCTTATAATGCTGTGTCTGGTACTTTGTGGTCCTTGCAACATTTCACTCAATGAGTCCCCCTTAGGATCTCTTGTAGGACTGGTTTAGTGGTGATGAATTCCTTAAGTTTTTATTTGTTTGGGAAGACCTTTATCTCTCCTTCTATTCTGAATGACAGACTTGCTGGATAAAGGATTATTGGCTGCATATTTTTCTGTTCATCACACTAAACGTTTCCTGCCATTCCTTTCTGGCCTGCCAAGTTTCAGTAGATAGGTGCTACTATCCTTATATGTCTCCCTTTGTATGTTAGAGCCTGTTTATCCCTAGCTGCTTTCAGAATACTCTCTTTATCCTTGTATTTTGCCAGTTTCACTATGATATGCCGTGCAGAAGATCGATTCAAGTTACGTCTGAAGGGAGTTCTCTGTGCCTCTTGGATTTCAACGCATGTTTCCTTCCCTAGATCAGGGAAGTTCTCAGCTATGATTTGTTCAAGTACACATTCAGCCCCTTTCTCTCTCTCTTCTTCTGGAATTCCTATGATATGGATATTGTTCCGTTTGATTGCATCACTTAGTTCTCAAATTCTCCCTCATACTCCTGGATTTTTTATCTGTCTTTTTCTCAGCTTCCTCTTTTTCCATAATTTTATCTTCTAATTCACCTATTCTCTCCTCTGCCTCTTCAATCCGTCCTGTAGCTGCCTCCGTTTTATTTTGCACCTCATTTATAGCATTTTTAAATTTATCACGACTATTGTTTAGTCCCTTGGTCTCTGTAGCAATAGATTCTCTGCTGTCCTCTATGCTTTTTTCAAGCCGGTAATTAATTTTATGACTATTATTCTAAATGTTTGTTCCATTATATTGCTTAAATCGGTTTTGATCAATTCAATAGCTGTCGCTACTTCCTGGAATTTCTTTTGAGGAGAAATCTTCTGATTTGTCATTTTGGCTAGTTTTCTGTCCCTTATACATTTTAAAATTTTTTTTTTTTTTTCTCAACGTTTTTATTTATTTTTGGGACAGACAGAGACAGAGCATGAACGGGGGAGGGGCAGAGAGAGAGGGAGACACAGAATGGGAAACAGGCTCCAGGCTCCGAGCCATCAGCCCAGAGCCTGACGCGGGGCTCGAACTCACGGACCGCGAGATCGTGACCTGGCTGAAGTCGGACGCCCAACCGACTGCGCCACCCAGGCGCCCCGTGTCCCTTATACATTTTAAAAGCTTGTGTGCTCTACACCTGTGGGCACTGCTATATTAAACACTGTCCAGGATCTGGCCCTTCAGGAGGTGTTTTTTCGGGGATTGTTACTTGCTCTCTGTTGTTGTGAGTTTGGTTATTTTATTACCCTACTCGTAGTAATAGTTTGGACCCTCCACTAAATGTGCTTTGATTTGTTCCTTGGAGTAGCCCTTTAAACAAAAACAGACATACAGGAGACAAAAACACGCAAACACAAAAATACCACAAACAAACAAATAAACAAAAACCTAAAGACTAAAAATAAAAAAAACCCAAAACCACTATAAAGAAGAGGGTGGAGGCGGTGCTGATGGAAGAGCACATACAAAGCGAGAAATGACAGGGCGGGGAGAAGAAAAAATAAACATTGACTAAGCAGAGAGACTAATAGGCTTAATCCAGAGAGAGAGAAAGGAAAATGAAGAAGGAGGCAGGGAAAACAAAAGGAAGATAAAGTTACCTAGACAGAGAAACTATATGGCTTGATTATTCCAGAGAGAGAAAGGACTGTAAAGAAGGAGGTGTAGAACGTGTATCAAGACAATGGATTAAATATGTCTGTTTAGACAGACCCAATATCCAGAGTAACCAGCCTAGGGGAGGAAAGAGATAAGGAGGAGAAATGGGGGGGGGGGGGAAGGGAGGAAGAGAATGTATCTCTTGAGTTGAATCGACCTAGAGTTAATCCAGGCAATGCTGCATCCCTTGAAGGTAGTAGCTTTCCCCGGGGTCTGTGCCGCTCCAGTGCATATGCCATTACCCAGTGCAAGGGGATGTGATTCGGCATAATCTGAACCCACCTCCACTATGGGTCCCGGGAGTGATCCCTGAGACTCCGCCTTGGTGGGGGGTGGGGGGGATGGTGATCCCCCCAGTCTTTTCTCCACAGAGCCAGACCAGGTGGGCTCTGTTTGAGTCTTCCTCACTGTACCCTGGGCACAGACGGGGTGGTCCTTCTCTCTCCGCCATCTCCCCTGACCCTGCACTTGGCTAGGATTCAAAGTCCTGCTCTGTGTGCTTTGGCCCTGGGGAAGCGCCTCTCAGTGCGCTGATATGTGGTCCCTGCCGGCTTTGTCTGTGTCGGCGCACTTCAGGGAGGACCGACTTCTATTGCGAACGGAGTTGCTGCCCTCACCACGAGCCCCCAGGGTGGCAGACACAGGCAGGCTTTGTCTTTTCCCACAGCACTCCAGGGAAATGGCCGCCTTACCCTCCTGTAGACTGTGCCCTTGGCCCAGTCACTGCACCCCAGGGGTGGCGGACACAGGCAGGTTCTGTACTATCGCACAGCCCTCCAGGGAGGGAACCACTTTCTCCAGCTGTGGACTGAGCCCCTGACCTACACCCGCACCCAGGCCTGGATCCCCCCCTCCCCAGGTACACGAACAGGGAGCTGGCCCCCGTCTGAAGAAAGCCCCACAGTTAGAGATTGGATCCCTCTCAGTCTCAGTCCAAGGTCTTTCTCCTGTGCAGATACATTCCTGCACTTCCCTAGCCACTCTTTCTCTTCCCTTTATCTCTCCGCAGAAGGGGGTCCCTCCCCTCCATGCCCACGCGGCCTTTTTTTTTTTTTTATCTCCCCCTGTTCGCAATTACCCACCTATCTTTTTTTCCAGCTTTTCCATTTTATTCCTAGTAGATTCAGTCTCTTTTCCTCCCAGGCTCTGGCGTTCAAAGTCCTTTGGCTTTTACACTTATTTGTTTGAGAGATGAGGGACATATGGATTCCCCCTACTTCTCTGCCGTGTTGACTGGAAAGCCTTATATTTTTATATTTGTGTTAGTTTATTCAGTCAGATTTCTATACAGAAGTGTTTTCAACAAGTTTAAGGACTGTTAAGTTAAAGGTAACGTCATATCAGTTCAAATCAGTGGTAAATACAAGTCACAGGCATGATGATTTTAACATTATTCACAAAAACTTAAGAATCAAAGATAGTTTCTTGCTTGCAGAGTCACCTGTAAATTTTCAAGTATATTTTAGTTAAATAAGAGAAAAATGATGAGGTGTCATATTTAAGCAACTTGCCAAATACTCATGTATTATGTATAGTGAGGTGCCATAGTAAATGGAAACCTACAAATGGAGTATATAGATACTTCTATTCATATGGTTTATTGTCGTGTTCTGAATTACTAAACTTTGGGATTGTACCCTACTGTCCTATTACTGTCCTATGTGTTACATAGGACATATAAATAAATACTATATTATCTTTTATGTTTCAAATACAAGTAAATATAATCATATTAAATATTAAATCGTATAGTAAATATATTATATCGTAAGTAAATATAATCATATTAAATCAATTAAAATGGGCCATTAAAACCAATATAAATAATTTTCATAACATTATATTAAAAAACATACCATATAAAGCTTCATATTTCCACATTGATGTTTACCCATAATAAATAAAAGTTTTTGAAAGTGCTTTGTAGCTCGTTTTCTTATGATGCTCCAGTTTATAAAATGAACTCAGTTTTTAAATAACATTAGGATGTATGGAAAATAAAACATCGTTAAAGGATAGTGTATTTGAATAATTAATTAATAAATCTATGTTTGCTTATCTTTGTATTTGTTTTTGGTTTTTTGTTGTTTTGTTTTGTTTTTACACAAATAGATTTAAGATTCTTAATACCTGAGTTTTAAAAGGCAGAGTGTTTCCCTGGAGACTGGCTTTTAAGTGGCTTCCCAAAGATGTGCATTGAAATGTTCCAAAGGGAGTGTTTTCCCAGTAGGGAAAGGGTTGGGATGCTAGAGGGGTTACTCTTCATAAAATTGACTTTGATTCACAAAATACCAAGTAGCCCCTGTCCACAGAGGTCCAGTTCTGAGTAGAGAAAGCACATTTACTAGAATAGAGAATGCTTCCATTCCCACTGACAAAATGTTCTCAGTTACCCAATTCTCTCTCTCTCTCTCTCTCTCTCTCTCTCTCTCTCTCTCCCTCTCTCTCTCTCCCTCTCTCTCCCTCTCTCTTTAATGTTGTGGGGTTTTTTGTGTAGTTGATGCACAATGCCACAGTAGTTTCAGGTGTAAAACATAGTGATTCAGCAAGTTTATATGTGAAGCTATGCTGGCCACAAGTGTAGCAACCATCTGTCCCCTTATTATGCTGTTACAACATCATTGACTATTTTTTACCCTCTGCTTTGTCCTGACCAACCATTTGTCAGTCTTCTCTCCTCCCTAAGGGTCCCTGATTTCTAACTGCTCCCAAGTTTGAGCAAGAGCTAAAAAAGTGGAACATGCCCTTTTATCCGCTTATCCCAGGAATCCACTGATTGTAGCAAGAAACACCTCCTGTCAGACTGTAATGATCATTTTCCCTTAGTTGTCCAAATTTCTCTTACAAGTTTTTGCTGATATTTGTTACCTGTCCCCACCACATAAAGAAAAGCCTTTTTCCTTTTGATTTTGAGACACTTGGTAGGTTTCTAAGATTGAGGCATTCCCCTTTATAATAAACTTTGTTCTGAGTAAAGGATTTCCCCATCTAGGTCTAGATTTGTATTTGTTTCACAGCACCCCGTGGCTTGAGTTAGGATGAAAAGACAGGGACGGGATAATGCCAGCTGTTTGTTCTGACAAGAAATTCAAACAGATTTCCACTGATGTGGCTCTTTCTGCTTTTATCATCCTTATCCATGATACTTTTTTTTTTTTTTTTAAATGATTGGGCCAGTAGAGCTGGGATGGGTGGGAGATTGCTTGGATTCCTCTCCATGTTAACACTCAGAATAAAGACCCATTAAACAGTGAAAAGTTGTAGAAACGTCTCAGCCAAAACTGTGATGTCCTTTTATTGTGGTCTACCTTATCATGGATTGAGAGGGACATAAGCCATCTCTGTCTGTCTGTTGATCTCCATAAACAGAGGTATTCAAGAGTTACAAAAAAACCTACTACAACAAAATAATTTGTATCAAACCTGAATTTATTAATTTGGCAGGAAAGAGATTCCCATCACTCTGGAGAGTTCAGTGGTTCACTCTGATAGTGTGATTCCTAGATATAGGGCCAAAATGAACAAAGTTACTTTAAATTATGACAGGCTTCTGAAGACACTTTTTTAATGTTTATTTTTGAAAAAGAGAGAGACAGAGGGTGAGTGGGAAAGGGACAGAGAGAGGAGACACAGAATCCAAAGCAGGCTCCAACTCTGAACTGTCAGCACAGAGCCCGACACGGGGCTCAAACTCACAAGCCGCAAGATCATGACCTGAGCTGAAGTCTGATACCTGACCTACTGAGCCACCCAGGCACCCCAACATTTTTGATTGGTTACTAAATGAAATCTAAAATCTAAAAATCTCTCTTTTGACTGATCATTTTTCATCTTGACATTATTTGGGTAGATATTAAAACTGGAGCTCAATTTTTAATAGATTCTGGAATGGTTTAAAGCTCAAGCAGACTACGAACTTGTGAAAACTTAGAGAATTCCTTTACAGAGGCCCATGATATGCTTCTGAGGTTTTTTTTAATTTTATTTTTATTTTTTTTTTTTACGTTTATTTATTTTTGAGACAGAGACAGAGCATGAACAGGGGAGGGGCAGAGAGAGAGGGAGACACAGAATCCGAAACAGGCTCCAGGCTCGGAGCTGTCAGCACAGAGCCCGACGTGGGGCTTGAACTCATGGACCGTGGGATCATGACCTGAGCCAAAGACGAACGCTTAACTGATCAAGCCACCCAGGCGCCCCCTGAGATATTAATCTTTAACACAGTAGGTGAAACGTGTAATGCTATCAGATATGTGTTAAATAATGGTAAAATGTGTATTCGGGAAGTATTATGTTCCTAAAGTTCACACATATCAGAATCCTATTATTGACATCTCCCACTCCCATGAAAAATTACAGGGAAATGTGTATTTAGGATAAAGTAGGCAGATTTTTAATAGAAGTCTAACAACCTGGGATTAAGGTTTTTAGTTTTTTTTCCAGTCCTTAAATTCAAACCCTAGTCTAAACATATGATTAGTTTGCTAAGGCTACCATAACAAAGTGTCACTAACTGGTTGGTTTAAATAACAGAGATTTACTGTGTTAAGATTCTAGAGGCTCGAAATACAAAATCAAAGCATTGGTAGTGTTCCTTTCTTCTGAGGGCTGTTAAGTTATTTGGGAAATATAATTAAAAACAAAATTATAACCTATCCCAGAGACCTTCCATAAAAGTAGCAGAGAAAGAAAATAATGTTATTATTAGGTTCCTGGGTGGCTCAGGTGTTTAAACTTCTGACTTCGTCTCAGGTCATGATCTCGCAGTTTGGGAGTTCAAGCCCCACGTTGGGCTCTGTGCTCACAGCACCAGACTGCTTAGGGTTTTCTGCCTCTCTCTCTCTCTCTCTCTGCCCCTCCCCTGATTGCACTCTCTCTCAAAAATAAATAAGCATTAAAAGTAATTTTTTTTTATTGAATAAGCATGAAATCAGAATGTGATGCTCTACCAGGCAATCCACGAAGAGGTTGCAAAGATAGAAAGGAATCTCAGCCTTTTATATAGTTGAACAGTTACAACACATTGCAAATGTGTTCTCAAGATGAACAGTAATTAGTTTTGAAGTAAGAGCAGTTGGCAGCACCATTTTTCACACATAGTTCATGCCAGATCCACCTTGTAAGCGGGGTGACCACCTCTGTTAGCGAATTGGCTTTATGAGAAGAAAAACTTCTTATGTCTTTATGACACAGGTGATGATTTTGGAATTTGGAATGGGTGCTCACAGTAGTTAGGCTCCTATCCATCCACAGAAGTAGGGGGACCCAGGTGCTATCTCTCTTGATATTTAGATTTCAAATCTAGATTTAGATTTCGAAATCAGCATTTAGGTAAAGCTATGACTACAGTGGTAAGACAAAGAAAACACTCAGAACAAAGGTCAGAAAAGTTGATAAATTAGAGGAAACACCAGTACTAAGTACAGTGTTGAAATACAGAAACCAGTGAATAAGAACAGAAAGTAGCAAGTCAAGAACAAACCAAAAAATATTCCCAGATGTGGTGATTTTGGTCAAAGTTCAAATGAAAAGAAATACATATGTCCGAGGTGTTTGTTTGTTTGCTTGCTTATTTATTTATTTATTTATTTATTAAAAAACAATTATTCGCCAACTGCTATGTTGCATGTGGGTAGATGACTAAATGTAAGGAATCTAGAGTAGAACATTAAAATGTTTTACTTTAGAATGAGGTGAATGAATTAAAATCATATACTAGTTTTATGGAAAAATACTTTTTTACCAGTTATAGAGTCTCCATTGTGTGAATGGAGGTCTCAGTCCTTGGATTCCCCACGAGAAGGTTTACATGCGGACCCACGCTCAAATCAAGACAGCCAGAAGGAAAGTAGCAAGCACAAAGCAGTTTATTAAAGCAACACAGTGCCAAGGTGGGAGAACATCAGGTTCCAGGAGGTGCAAATGACCCTAGGTTGTTTGGGGATTGGATATTATTGGGTCTCTCCGGTCTGTGAGGAGCTGTGATGTGCTGTGAGGTGGCCTCTAATGAGGCTTTTTCGAATCATTTAGGGACTCTTCTCACAGGTTGGGAGGGGGAGTTTTTGACCCTACAAGGTTTCCACCAAAAATGTCATGGCAGCCTTTCTCCAAGGGAGGCCTGTGCCCACAATGCAAATGCATTAAAGTGAGTCTGGGGTTAAGGTGGAGCAGAGATGGGAGAGAAGAACCAACAGTTATACCTATGGCTCTTTGGTCTGTTAACCCCAAAGCATTGGGAGCCACAAGGTCAGGATGTTTTGCCCCAGGGCTTCTAATGTTTAGTTTATTTATCACGATCCTTGCCTCCAGCTCATGCCTCTATCATTCCCCTTCAAGGACTTGGAACTTGGCCTCCAGATGTTCCTTCCACTGTTCATGTCTAGCACCCACCTAACACTTTAAATCTAAATAATTAACTATAACTTTTCAATATCTCACATAAAGAATAAAATTAACAATATTAACATAATGCAATGTACCTTTTGAATATGCTGTTGTATAAAAGGTATATATTATACTAAAGCAGACTGTTTGTGGCTTCAGATTCTGTATTCTGGTATACACCACAAGTATAAAATGGCACAATATATTAGAAAAACTCAAATTCAGAAAAACCTGGTAAATAGTCAAGGCACGACAGGTTCCATTATTATGGTTAATTTTAACAAAACGGTGGATCAGCAGAACTCAGCAATTTGATTACATGTAGTATACAAAAATATGTTACCTAATTTTACTTGCTCCAAGTGTGTACTTTAAAGAAAAAAAAAAGTTATGTAAAGAATAATTATTTAAAAGAGTAAGTGATATGTTGAGTAATAAATTTTAATGGGTATCCGTGATTCATTACAGCCTGGCAAGAGTATGTCAGAGGACAATTTTACTAAATGATACATGCTCTGACTTTGTAAAATGTGTATGTAGATGCATGCGTATGTACATATGTGTACCTACATATATACACATAACATGTAATTTATTTCTGACTTGCAATATAAAATTAATTTAATTTTTTAAATAAAAATTTAATTTTTAAGTAAATCTAATACGTTGAAAGATGAAATATGTCCCAGTTCTAAGTAGATGAGATGGTAATTTTTGTTGGCCTTCACTTCCCTGCAGAGAATTTTCTTTTAATGGTCTCTAAGGAAAGATAATGATGCAGTATCCCTGAGTGAGTATCTCATCTTGAGAGAGCGCAAGATTATAGTTTTTAAATGATAATGAGTTTGAATTAAATTTTGGCACAGTAATGAGTTTACACCATTTCATTCTTTGTCCTTGCTTCAAACTCTGTTTTGAAAAGGAAGTATAAGACTATTAACAGCTGATATTGTCAGAGCAAATAATGGTAATATAGACATCTTTTCTGAGGGATTTTGACAGAATCTGTACCATGGAAACAATCTCTCAGCAACAAAATTGTCCAAATTGGGAAATAATCCCCAGGTCTATGTATCCTTTTTACTTATACTTTTGTGATTTTCTTTAAGCTACTTTAATTTCCCCATTAAAGAAACTCCAGGGATAAAAATCTATGACTACATTAATACTGTATTCTATTTGAATTAGAAAAATCAAACCACAGAATCATGGCTTTGAATGTTCCCTTAGAAATAATCAAGACTAGCACATCCATTTGAGACAGGGAGAGAGCAAGATCCAGAATGCCAGTGTGCATTGCCCAAGGCCAAGTAGTTAGTGCGAGGAGAGCCTCCAGGGAAATACAAATCTTCCTTTTCCTTTTCAGGGACTATTTTACCTAAGCTGTTACAAACACAAAACATAAATTGAAGTAGTTATCCATAAAATTATGAATTAAGGATACTTTTACACAGCATGTATTCATTTTAATATTTTTCATTTGAATATAGTTGACAAATAACGCTCCATTAGTTTCAGGTGTACAAGATAGTGAATCAACTTCTGTATACAGTATGTTATGCTCACCACAAGCGTAGCAACTATCTGTCTCCATTGAACACTATCACAATATCAGTGACTTTATTCCCTATTCTGTGCCTTTTATTCCTATGACTTACTCATTCCATAACTGGAAGCCTGTGCCTCCCATTCCCCTTCACCCATTTGCTCATCCTGTAACCCTCCTCCCCTCTAGCATGCATTTATTTTTTAAAAAAGACTTGATTCTAGAGAGTAACTCCCTTGTGAAAATTTCCATCAATATTAAAATTCATGTTGATTAGAATCATGATTCTTAATTTTAAAATTCTAGTGAATAAACTTTAATATGTGTTAAATTGGGTTTATTAAATAATACCTTTATATTTCTTTCTTGTAAAACAAAACGGAATAATTACATAGAAGAAATTCCTCATCTTGGGGCACCTGTGTGGCTCAGTTGGTTAAGCATCCAACTCCTGATTTCAGCTCAGGTCAGGATCCCAGGGTAGTGGGATCAAGCCCTGTGTTGGGCTCTGTGCTGAGTGGGGAACCTGCTTGGGATTCTCTTTCTCCCTCTACCCCTCTCCCCAGGTCTCCCTCTATCTTTCTAAAATTAAAGAAAAAAATCCTCTTCTTATTATCAATTGAAAAAGGAACTCAATTCAAATTAGCCCAAGAAAATGAAATCTTGACTAATAATTTATAAGCAATCATTTGAAGAATAAACGTTTTCTCTGTAGGTAGATATATCATCTACCTAAATATGTTTTTTTGTTATTTGACTTTAGTTCATTTCTTTTTCTTTTTTCTTTTCTTTTTTTTTAAATATATATGACATGCATTTTGTTATAGGAGTAACTGCCGTCTGAACAAACCAAGAAACAAAGATGTTTCCAGAATCCTCTTTTAGCTTATGCATTTCTGAGTAATTGGTTCCAGAATTGCCTCTGGCACTTTACTTCTAAAAAGGAAAACCAAATGAAACCAAACCAAACAAACAAACAAACAAACAAACAACCATGATTAAGTTAGTTTAAAACCAGAATGCTTCCAGTAAGCTTCTAATCGCTCTATCTTTGGAAAATTATTATATGATTCTCCTGAGCACTATTGTTCTGTATCAGAGTGTCTGTGTATCTTATTCAGTTTTTCCCTCAACTAGTATTTAATGAGGATGTGTTCAGTTCAAAGTGGACATTAGTGGGATCATTGTGAGCAAAGCACACAGGGTTCTTAACCTGTGGAGTCTCAATCTAATGGAATAGATTGTAATCAAGCAAATAATCACAAAAATATACAAATATATGTAAACTACCATAGTTCTGGTGAAACAGTACATGTAACCTTGAATAAATATAAAATAAATAACCTTGACATGGTGTAAGAGGAGGAGTTAATCATTTGATAGACCAGAAAAATATTTTCCAAGGATGTGATCTTTAATTTAAAAAAAAAAAATTTTTAATGTTTATTTATTTTTGAGAGAGAGAGAGAGAGAGAGAGAGAGAGAGAGAAACAGAGTGCAAGCAACGGAGGGGCAGAGAGAGAGGGAGACACAGAATCTGAAGCAGGTTCCAGCCTCTGAGCTGTCAGTACAGAACCTGATACGAGGCTGGTACTCACAAACCCTGAGATCATGACCTGAGCTGAAGTCAGATGCTTAACCGACTGAGCCACCCAGGCACCCCTGTGATCTTTAATTTGCAATTGGAAGGAAGATTATGATTTCACAAAGTGAGAGGATGTGTGAGATCCAGTTAATATTGTCCCAAGCAATTGAAGGAACAACTGACGGTGACTTTGAGCAGAAGCATGTCCCATTTGCAGAAATATAAGAAGGACAAAATGGCTAATATCTAAAGAAAATGGGGAGTGTATTTGAGGCAAAGCTAAAGAGGCATATAGGAGACAGATCTATGTCACGTTAAATAGTTTAAGAGCAATGGAAATGCCCTGATTATTGTTTCTAATTTTTATTTTTAAGGATATGGAGCAACATAAATAAAATTTTAACTCTATGAGAATATTCCTGAGTACAGCATAAAGAAAATGGTTTAAAAGTGCTAAAGGCACTTGGTGTCAAATTAAAAGGCTGTTGCTGACTCCAGGAGTTATATGGAAGTTTCTTGGAGTAAGAAGGGAGTTTTGCAGGTGGAAAACAAGTAGACACAGTGTTTGAACAGTGTTTAGGAGGAAAAAAATGGCCTGGAATGTGTTGATGGATTAGATAACGAAGAGTGTGGGAGAGTGTGATAGTGTGTTTTCTGACTTATATAGTTGGGTGGAATCAGTTGTCATTTACTAAGATAGTGAAGGCTAGAAGATAATCACTTTTGAGAGTAGAAAAATCATGACCTCAGTTTGGTCTTGTTGAGTTTAATTTGTCTTTGAGTCAGCCAGGGAGTGATTCAAGTAGGTATATGGGTTGTAGGTCTGGAGCTGAGAGTATTTTATGATAAAGTGTTTTGTATATGGAGGCAGATCTGGATAGAAGTAACTTTTATTTAATAAAATAGTACTTTTGGCTGACAATATAGAACAGTTATTAAAACTGTTATGTGTGTTATATGTGTTCATCCCAACTCAATTTAGTGTAATATCACATCCAAAAATCCACTCTCAAATATAACTGTTATGCAAATGAGTAAATACCGCCTCTATTGTGAAATTAATGCTGGTCTTTAAATTACTATTTAAGATCGTATTGAAATTCCAAGTAAGAATTACAACCTAATTGAAGGAAAACAAATAGTGATATCTGAATGGAATACTTTTATAATGCTTACAGATTCAAATATATGCTAAAATAAAGTTCAGCACCCAAGACAAGGGCATCTGATTATTAGTGAAGATTTAGGCTTCAGAAGCACCGATAAACATTTTAATTACTTCAAGTGGATTGTCAGACTTTAGTGCTTGTACGCTACGTTTCTGGGACCATGTAAATAGTGTAGTTGGGAATATTCCTCAGTTATGAGGCTGTGGTAATTGTGTATAAAGCTTATAACGAGGGCTTCAAAGTGAATCTCTTAACTAAGACTTCATCATTGTATGAATTACCATTTATTCTTTCAACAAAATATATAGTAAGAAAGTATTGTGTAAAAATCACTTGGAATGCCCTAAACCATAAGCCAGGAATTCTTTGTGGTACTTAACAGTCTCTCAGAGTGAGACCACTAGAAAGCTAAAGCGCCAGAGAGTATTATCAGAGGAGAAGAGTATTCAGGGTCAAGTAGTAACCCAAAGAAATTGTAGTCCATTGTACTTATAGGTGAGGGTTAGAGTCTTAAAGGGGTGAAAAGGACTAAGTGTTCCTTGCTTCAGACAGAATTAAATTTAAGTGCAGTTGATGGCAGAGTTGCACTCTCTTAGATGCCTATGTCACATCTTCTCCTCTCTCCTAAATCACTTAAGACTTCCTTTTCCTGCCTTGATCCAAGATATCTTTAGCATTTTTTCACAGAGAAAATAGAAGCAATCAGAAGAGAATGTCCACATATATCTACCAGTAAATTTATCAAATCTATCTGAATCCATGTTCTTGTCTTTCTTTCCATCACAGTAGATATGCTCCTTGGGTTTCTTAGAAATACCCACTTGTGATTTTTATGTCTTACTGTCTTCACCATCACTTTAGAAATTGGTCCCTCTTTTGACTTCCTCTAACAGTATGTTTTTTTTCTATTAAATCATTTCATTAACATCTATCTTGGCTTATATATCTCACAATATTAAAAATTCTCTTTTGACTCTGAAGCCCTTCCAAGTAACATAAACTTTTCCATTTTTAAATCTTCTGGTTTACTTCTTTCTCCTTTGGAAACACTTACGGCATGATTCATTTCTCATGACTCCACTGACACAGCTTTTCTCAGGGTAACTAATAGACCTTGGATGCCAAGTTCAATGGACAGTTAGAAAACTTCATCTTTCTTAACTGTCAGCAGCATTTGACAAAACTAAGTGATCTTATATAATCTTTTAGCTTTTTAAATGTTCTCTATATAGATCAGCTGCAATTCATACTACCAAGATCTTATTCCTAACTCCAGAAAAGTATTTGCACTTTGTTGTCTACAAGGCATTTTAAATTTAATGTGTATTAAGTGAAAGTATAATTCCCCTATCAAACCTACACTTTCTGCAGTACTCCAATTTTAATGAAGAGATACCTCCATTCTACTTGTTCAAGCCAAATCTATGCAATCATCCTTGGGCTTTGCCCATAATATATCACACTCAATACACCAACAATACTATAGGTTGTTCCACTGAAATATACCTTGTCTCACCAATTCTCACCACCTCACTTCAGCCATCGTTGTCCACAATACCAAATTTGATGCCGTAAAAATATGTCTCATCATATTGCTCAAATTCTCCAGGGTTTTCCACTCCTACTCAGACTAAATCCGAATTCCATATGAATGGTCTTCCAGGATGTATGTGAACTGAACCACTTATATTTATAACCTATCTCTAACCTCATTCCTTCATTCTCATTCATATTTTCTCTCATTTTGCTTTTTGTTGTCCCAAAAATCATGCCAAGCACATTTCTGCCTTGGTGACTTAGGTTCCTTTTTGTTTGTTGTGTTTTTGGGGTTGTTTTTTTTTCTGCCTGGGAAGTATTCTTCCAGAATTTTCAAGCACTTTTGTCCTTTACTTCTAGTGTCTGCTCAAATATTATCGTATCAAGGAATCTTTACCTAATACCCTTTTATGAAATACTATATAACCACTTAAGAATCTTGGTCTCTCTTAACCTGCTTTATTTTCTTCGTAGCACCTAGTCAACCCTCCTTTACACTATATTTATGTATTTCTTTTGTCTACTTTCTCCACTAGAATATAAATTATATCAGTAAGCTATGACTACAGTCAAGTTGTCTGTTTTACTTACAACTATATTAATGATGCACAAGACTGTGTTTAACAATATTAATCTCATAATAGAATTTGCTGAAAGGACAATGGACTGACAGAATAAATAAATGAAAGGAACAATGTGAAAGGCTTTAGATATTATAGGGACCCAAGTATGCCTAAAAACATGCAACTTTAATACGACTTCAATTATAGCTATAATTTTTGTATGAGAAAAATTAACATGGCTAATTATTGTTTTTTTATTTGTATCATTTTATTTTATTTCATTTTTTAGTTTTATTTTTTGAATTTACATGCCAAATTAGTCAGTATATAGTGCAAAAATAATTTCAGGAATAGATTCCTTAGTGCTCCTTTCCCATTTAGCCCATCCTCCCTCCCACAACCCCTCCAGTAACCCTCAGTTTGTTCTCCATATTTAAGAGTCTCTTATGTTATGTCCCCCTCCTGTTTTCATATTATTTATGCTTCCCTTCCCCTATGTTCATCTGTTCTGTGTCTTAAAGTCTTCATATGAGTGAAGTCCTATAACAGTTGTCTTTCTCTGACTAATTTTACTTAGCACAATACCCTCTAGTTCCATCCACGTAGCTGCAAATGGCAAGATTTCATTCTTTTTGATTGCTGAGTAATGCTCCACTGGAGATAATATATACCACATCTTCTTTATCCATTCATCCATCGATGGACATTTGGGCTCTTTCCATACTTTGGCTATTGTTGATAGTGCTGCTTTAAATATTGGGATGCATGTGTCCCCTCAAAACAGCATCCCTGTATCTCATGGATAAATGCCTAGTACTGCAATTGCTGGGTCGTAGGGTAGTTCTATTTTTAATTTTTTGAGGAACCTCCATAATGTTTTCCAGAGTGGCTGCACCAGCTTGCATTCCCACCAACAACGCAAAAGAGAACCTCTTTCTCTGCATCCTCCCCAACATCTGTTGTTGCCTGAGTTGTTAACCTTAGCCATTCTGACAGGTGTAAGGTGGTATCTCATTGTGGTTTTGATTTGTATTTCCCTGATGATGAGTGATGTTGAGCATTTTTTCATGTGTCGGTTGGCCATCTGGATGTCTTCTTTGGAGAAGTGTCTATTCATGTCATTTGCCCATTTCTTCACTGGATTATTTGTTTTTTGGGTGTTGAGTTTAGTAAATTCTTTATAGATTTTGGATACTAACCCTTTATCTGATATGTCGTTTACAAATATCTTCTCCCATTCCATCGGTTGCCTTTAGTTTTACTGTTTGTTTCCTTCGCTGTGCAGAAGCTTCTTATTTTGATGAGGTCCCAGCAGTTCATTTTTGCTTTTCTTTCCCTTGCTTCCAGAGATGTGTTGAGTAAGAAGTTGCTGCGGCCAAGATCAAAGAGGTTTTTGCCTGCTTTCTCCTCAAGGATTTTGATGGCTTCCTGTCTTACATTGAGGTCTTTCATCCATTTTGAGTTTATTTTTGTGTATGGTGTAAGAAAGTGGTCCAAGTTCATTCTTCTGTATGTCGCTGTCCAGTTTTTCGCACCACTTGCTGAAGAGACTGTCTTTATTCCACTGGATATTCTTTCCTCCTTTGTCAAAGATTAGTTGGCCATACATTTGTGGGTCCATTTCTGGGTTCTCTGTTCTGTTCCATTGATCTGAGTGTCTGTTCTTGTGCCGTACCATACTGTCTTGATGATTACTGCTTTGTAGTACAGCTTTAAGTCTGGGATTGTGATGTCTCCTGCTTTGCTTTTCTTTTTCAAGATTGCTTTGGCTATCAGGGTCTTTTCTGGTTCCATACAAATTTTAGGAATGTTTGTTCCAGTTCTGTGAAGAATGCTGGTGTTGCTTTGATAGGGATTCATTGAATATGTAGATTGTTTTGGGTAGTATCGACATTTTAACAATATTTGTTCTTCCTATCCAGGAGCATGGAATCTGTTTCCATTTTTTATGTGTGTCTTCTTCAATTTCTTTCATAAGCTTTCTGTAGTTTTCAGTGTATAGATTTTTCACCTCTTTGGTTAGATTTATTCCTAGCTATTTTATGGATTTTGGTGCAATTGTAATTGGATCGATTCCTTGATTTCTCTTTCTGTTGCTTCATTGTTGGTGTATGGGAATGCAACCGATTTCTGTGAACTGATTTTATATCCTGCCACTTTGCTGAATTCATGAATCAGTTCTAGCAGTTTTTTGGTGGAACCTTTTTGGGTTTTCTATGTAGAGTGTCATGTCATCTGCGAAGAGTGAAAGTCTGACCTCCTCCTGGCCGATTTGGATGCCTTTTATTTCTTTTTTGTTGTCTGATTGCTGAGGCTAAGACTTCCAATACTACGTTGAATAACAGTGGTGAGAGTGGACATCCCTGTCTTGTTCCTGACCTTAGGGGGAAAGCTCTCAGTTTTTCCTCATTGAGAATGATATTAGCTTTGGGTCTTTCATATATGGCTTTTATGATCTTGAAGTATGATCCTTCTATCACTACTTTCTTAAGGGTTTTTATTAAGAAAGGATGCTGTATTTTGTCAAATATTGAGAGGATCATATAGTTCTTGTCCTTTCTTTTATTGATGTGATGAATCACGTTATTATTTTGCAGATACTGAACCAGCCTTGCATCCCAGGTATAAATCCCACATGGTCGTGGTGAATAATTTTTGTAATGTATTGTTGGATCCAGTTGGCTAATATCTTGTTGAGGATTTTTGTATCCATGTTCATCAGGGAAACTGGTCGATAGTTCTCCTTTTTAGGGGAGTCTCCGTCTGGTTTTGGAATCAGGGTAATGCTGGCTTCATAGAAAGAGTTTGGAAGTTTTCCTTCCATTTCTATTTTTTGGAACAGCTTCAAGAGAATAAGTGTTAACTCTTCCTTAAGTGGTAGAATTCCCCTGGAAAGCCATCTGGCCCTGGACTCTTGTTTTTTGGCAGATTTTTTATTACTAATTCAATTTCCTTACTGGTTATGGGTCCGTTCAAATTTTCTATTTCTTCCTGTTTCAGTTTTGGTAGTGTATATGTTTCTAGGAATTTGTCCATTTCTTCCAGATTGCCCATTTTATTGGCATATAATTGCTCATAATATGCTATTATTATTGTTTTTATTTCTGTTATGTTGGTTGTGATTTTTCCTCTTTCATTCTTGATTTTACTTATTTGGGTCCTTTCCTTTTTCTTCTTGATCAAACTGGCTAATGGTTTATCAATTTTGTTAATTCTTTAAAAAAACCAGCTTCTGGTTTCATTGATCTCTTCTACTGGTTTTTTTTTTTTGGGGGGGTGGGGGTTGTAGCATTAATTTCTGCTCTAATCTTTATTATTTCTTGTCTTCTGCTGGTTTTGGGTTTTATTTGCTATCCTTTTTCCAGCTCCTTAAGGTGTAAGGTTAGGTTGTGTATCTGAGATCTTTCTTCCTTGTTTAGGAAGGCCTGGATTGCTATATACTTTCTTCTTATGACCGCTCTTGCTGCATACCAGAGGTTTTGGGTTGTGGTGCTATCATTTTATTGACTTCCATGTGCTTTTCAATTTCTTCTTAACTGCTTGGTTAGCCCATTCATTCTTTAGTAGGATGTTCTTCAGTCTCCAAGTATTTGTTACCTTTCCAAATATTTTCCTGTGGTTGATTTTGAATTTGATGGTATTCTGGTCTGAAAATATGCACGGTATGATATTGATCTTTTTGTACTTACTTAGGGCTGATTTGTGTCCAAGTATATGGTCTATTCTGGAGAACGTTCCATGTTCACTGGAGAAGAATGTATATTCTGCTGCTTTAGGATGAAATGTTCTGGATATATCTGTTAAGCCCAACTGGTCCAATGTGTCATTCAAAGCCATTGTTTCCTTGTTGATTTTTTGATTAGATGATCTGTCCATTGCTGTGAGTGGGGTGTTGAAGTCTCCTACTATTATGGTGTTACTATCGATGAGTTTCTTTATGTTTGTAATCAATTGATTTATATATTTGGGTGTTACCACATTGGTGCATAAATGTTTACAATTGTTAGGTCTTCTTGGTCTATAGACCCCTTGATTATGATATGATGCCCTTCTGCATCTCTTGATACAGTCTTTATTTTAACGTCTAGATTGTCTGATATAATATAGCTAGTCCGGCTTTCTTTTGTTGACCATTAGCATGATAGGTGGTTCTCCATCCCCTTATTTTCAACCTGTATGTGTCTTTAGGTCTAAAGTGGGTCTCTTGTAAACAGAGTATAGATGGGTCTTGTTTTCTTATCCATTCTGTTACCCTATGTCTTTTGATTGGAGTAGAGTCCATTGACATTTAGAGTGAGTACTGAACTATATGGATTTATTGCCATTATGATGCTTGTAGAGTTGGAGTTTCTGGTGGTTTTTTTTTTTTCATCTTTTCTGCCCCTTTTCTGCCCTCATCTTGTCTTCCCTTGTAGGTTAGGGACTTTTTTTTCCCTTGTCGCTTTCATGATTCTCTCCTTGCCTGAGTATTTTGTGAATTTGACTATGCTATGCCTTGTTGATGGTCGGTTTTTTGTTGAATCTAATGGGAGTCCTCTGTGCTTCCTGGATTTTGATGTCTGTGTCTTTCCCCAGGTTAGGAAAGTTTTCCGCTATGATTTGCTCACATAACCCTTCTACCCCTATTTCTCTCTCTTCCTCCTCAGGGACCCTTATGATTCTGAGGTTGTTCCTTTTTAATGAGTCACTGATTTTTTAAATCGTGCTCTTTTGCCTAAATCTCCCTCTTTTTTTTCTGCTTTGTTATTCTCTATAAGTTTGTCCTCTATATCGCTGATTCTCTCTTCTGCCTCATCCGTCCTTGCCGCTGCTGCATCCGTCCGTGATTGCAGCTCAGTTATAACATTTTTAATTTCATTCTGGCTATTTTTTACTTCTTTTATCTCTGCAGAAAGGAATTCTAATCTATTTTCGACTCCAGCTAGTATTCTTATTATTGTGATTCTAAATTCTGGTTCAGACATCTTGCTTGTGTCTGTGTTGGTTAAATCCTTGGCTGTTGTTTCTTCCTGCTCGTTCTTTTGGGATGAATTCCTTCGTTTTGTCATTTTGAAGGGAGAAAAGGAATTAATAAGGTAGAAAAATTAAAATTAAAAAAATTAAAATTAAAAAAATATTAAAATTAAAAAATAAAAACACATACAAAAATTGAATAGAGGATGCTAGATCCTAGGTGTGTTTTGGTCTGGGTGTAGAAAGTGGTTTGACAGATTAGAGAAACAAAAACAAAACAAAACAAGAAGGAGTGGGGGAGAGAAGACAAAAAAAGAAAATCGTTCTAGAATTTGAAAAAATGAATACATACACTAAAGTAGAATATAATACACAAAAGTAGAGAATATAGTAGAAAAGAATTTTAGAAAAATATTTTTAATAAAAATTAAAAAGAAATATGAATTTTTTTGTTTTCTGTATTTAAGGAAAAAGAAAAGAAAAAAAAACAAGAAAAAAGATAAAAAAAGAAAAAAGAAAAGAAAAGACAAAAAAAGAAATCATTTAAAAATTTGAAAAAGTGAATACACTGTAGTAGACTGAAATAAAATGATGGGAGTAAGATAGAATTTGAAAAATTTACATAAAAGCAAAAAATATAGTAATAAAAATTAAATGAAGATTTTTTAAAAGAAATTGAAAGAAATAATGAAGTTTTTCTCTTTCTGCATTCAAGAAAAGAAAAGAAATGAAAAAGAAAAAAAGAAAGAAAAAAGAAATTGTTTGAAAATTTGAAAAGGTGAGTACACTGAAGTAGACCAAAATAAAATGATGGAAGTAAAGTAGAATTTGCAAAAATTTACACAAAAGCAAAAAATGTGGTAATAAAAATTAAAGACAGATATTTTTAATAAAAATTGAAAATACAAATGAGTTTTTTCTCTTTCTGTATTCAAGAAAAAGAAAAGAATTGTAAAAGAGAAAAAGGAAAAAGAGAGAGGGGAAACAACATTGAATAGATGAACCTGCTAACAGATTGAAGTAGGACTGAAATTGCTTCGTTTTCCCCTAGAGGTCAGTCCATGTAGCTCTTTATAGTCCATAAATTAAGCCGGCGGTGAGGTTTGTGTTGTTGAAGAGCGAAGTTGGCCCGGTTGGGCAGGGCTTGGTGTAACAGCTTCGTTCTCCACTAGATGGCGCTGCTAGCCTACTGGGGTGGATTGTTGCAGTGCTTCTGGATGCGCATGCGTGGGAGCAGTTAAAAATGGCGCCTCCCAGCCACCCAGTCTGTTGTCCTAGATCGGCAATCACACACCGGTCCTCGGACTTCAGCTCTTGTCCACTCTCTGTGACCAGGCCCCAGGCAGTACCTCCCTCCCACGTTTTGTCTCAGATGCGGCTGTTTTCCCCGGCCCCTTACTTTCGAAGGACTGTGGCTTTACCCGCTCCGCTTATCTGCGGGAGGGTCTCACTGAGCAATGGCTGAATGTCGGCTGCGCCCAGGTACACCTGCTAGACCCTGCTGTTGCCGGTGCCCAGAGACTGTGGCCAGGTGCCAGCCTGTCCCCGAAAAAGATCACGAGACAGTGTAGCCTCAGCGTTTCAGGGACCATGGAAAATCACAGCACACATCTGGCACCAGGCTTCACCCTCAGCAACCTTCCCCCAGCACCAGCGAATGTGGCTGCCTTCCCAGGTCTGCTGGGACCAGGTGGCTTCAACAGTCTCTACCAAATGTCCTTCCAGCAGTGGAACCGCTTTTCCCTGTGTGGCCCGAGAACCTCCCAGACCCCACTCTGTTCCTGGGGATTCACCTTTCCCACCAGAGCACCACCAGGTATGGAGTTGCGGAGTTGCAGCCTTTGCGCTCCCCTTGTTTACAGTCTTCATGGATTTAGACCCTCTCCTTTCTCCTTTCTCCCTTTTTAGTTTAGTCCCCGCGGCTGTTTCCAATTTTCCACTTTCTCTCCAGCTGCTTTTGGTGAGGGGTGCTTTTCTCATAATCTCCCCACTGTTTCTGTCCTCTGTCTCTATGCAAAAGCACCTCCCTGCCCTCCACGGCTTCTCTCTCCCCAAGTTTACCTCTCCGAGCCACATACGTGCTGAATTCTGTGGTTCAGGTTGTGCAGATTGTTGTGTTAATCCTCCGATCAGTTTTCTAGATGTGTAGGATGGTTTAGAGTTGGTCTGGTTCCATTTCATGGATGCGAGACACACAAAAAACTTCCATGCTGTTCTGCCATCTTGGCTCCTCCCCCTGGCTAATTATTGTTTTACCAGATAAATAATTATTATTTTTCTAGGTTTATCTATAAAACCTTAGGACTCTATTTCATTTAGGGTTTCCTGATATAAACAAATAGTTTTGAGAATCTTTCATGTGTTTGGCATCACATTAAGTAATTGGTATATAAAATGAATGAAGAAAACTAAATATCATTGACCAGGGAGAACAATCATCATGCATTTTCTATAGAGAAAAATGAGTGCTATGATTGGAGAGCATAGTGTTAAAGTATGCTTAGCAGAGGCATTTCACATGGCCTTTATTCTAGGATTTACAGACTTAACTGTCAGGTAAACTAAACACATGCTTAAAGCAGCACCAGCCAACCAAAGATGCCACTTACAAAAATGAATGTATTAAGTTTTTTGATGCCCAGGCCTTCCAGAAGTTTTAAAATTGCCTCTATTGTCTTGTTTCTCAAAGTGACACGATCACAAAGGGCTTCAGCTACATTTATCTAGGGATAAGCCTGTATCTTTAATTTTATTACCATACATTCAGTACAAATGCCTTTTATCTAATGCTTATGAGTACATTTATCTAAAAACTGGAAAGAACACTACTGAATGCTGATCAGTAGAGACATCTGCCAATGCAGATCTGAGATTATGTTGTACCATTTAAATCTACACGTGATGGGCTATAAAATGTTAAAAGTGAAAGTGTTCTGATTCTATTTCCTACTTTCCTTGACTCTAATGGTTTCTTTGATCTTGCTCAGAAGCTATAATTGGGACACTTCAGAGTGAGATAACCGGAAGTTTCATTGACAGGAGGGTAATTTTGTTTCCTGAGGGTATGATCATCCTTCTGGTATTTTGCCAAGAATCATTTTTTAAATTCAAATATGATTAAGGAATCCTTAAGAAAAAAATATATAATGTTCTTAGTGTGCAAAAGAGGTAAAATAACTATCCTTCAAATGTGAAGTTTTAAAGGAATCACAGTACATAATGGAATATCTAGTTTGCATTGATATAAGAAGTGAAATTGAGGTGCAGGAAGAGAAAAGAGACACAATAAGTGACACAAGCAGAATCTTCAAAGAGGAAAATGAAAGCATTAAAGAAAAGGGGAGCAAAGGATACGGAAAGCTAATAAATTTTCTTGCTGAGTACAATGGAAGTTTAATGGAATTAATCCTTTTTACACATTGGATCATTTCAGAGAGAGGCATTGCAGAGAGCCTTTTCGGATGATCAGAAAAATGGCAAAAGAGTAGAGAAACAGAAGACAATTAGAATGAACATGGATCAAATAATTAGAAAGAAATTTATAAAATTCATGCCTAAATAAGTCTTACCAACTATCTAGCTTGACACAAAATTAAATGTCTACATTTTTAACATACTGCCATGATAAGTGTGTCTTTATTGTTTTGTTTGTTTGTTGGTCTTGTGATGTGGGCTTTTAAGATCTATTGGCAACTTTCAGATATGCAATACAGTATTAACTGTAGGCACTATGCTATGTTACATCCTCATAACTTATTTTATAACTGAAGTTTGTACTTTCTGACCACACCCTTATTTTTTATTCATACAAAATAGATAATATTTAATGTAATGACTATAAATTTAATTATAAATTCTATCATAAATTAATTTCTTTACCCCGCATTTTATATTGGGTAGATCATACAACACATTTTGGTTGGCTTAAAGTGGGGACACATGTTATGTCTATGGAATTGAGTTAAACTGAGAAAATTACCTTAAATAGTCCTATTTTTCTGCTGCCCAAACCATGATGAATAACAGCTTTGTTTGGTTTTTGAAGCATTTTTTCAACCTTGGAATTGTTGATTAGTTAGATTGATATACAATTCTCCTATTTATTCTGTAAAATGTAAGCTATTATTTCTAAATAATTGTCAGGTTGGCATCTAGAAAGACAAATGTGGAATTTTATTGTAAACTTGAATTAATAAATTATACAGTATCATTTGAGATAGCACATAGTTCTCAGAATTTAGAAGAAAATGAGAATTTCAGATTATATTACCCAGAGAAATATTACAGATCCCCACAATCCCTTTTATGGGGATAATTGCTTTAAGTGATTATTATGCAAATTAATCTGTGGGCTTATGCAAAAAGATTGAATGTACATATGACTATAAATGATGCTATTAAGTAGACCTATGCAGTTACTTTTAAATCCTTTGAGGAAACATTTTCATTCAGCTGGTTGTAAAGTATTTTTTGTCTTCTTGAATGAATACGTTAAGAACCTTTACTTCAATGAATAGTCATAAAATCATGTAAGCCCCAAGGGGTTCTACCTTTGGTCTCCTTTTTCTTTTTCACTTTGAAATGTAATGGGCCAATCATTTCACCAAGGGCCTCTGATAAACTAAACACATGGGAAAATTGTGAATTTATTCCAGTCAGATCTAGGAAAAAAATGTTCAGAAGCAAACATATATCTCCTAGATGTTGGAAAACAAGCTTGCACTTAACATAACCTCTATGTATTTTTTTCTTCTTGCCAGTATGTTCTCACATACTGAAAGTGAGTCAGTCCACAATCATCCACTTTTCCATTCAGCTTGATAGTTTTACAGCTTGAGATAATTTTTGTGTTTGATGTTTATGTGTCTAGAGAGAGAACAAATTAGACACATACAATCTAATTTTTTTAATGTTTGAGAATGTCATAATTGCTAGTTCTTGAGAAAATATGTTAAGGCTGCTTTCCCATGTGGTTTATATGAAATGCTTTCCCATGTGGTTTATATTAAATTCAATGGTATTTAAATAGATACATAGTTGACCACTGAACAACACGGGTTAGGAGTGCTGACCTCCCACATAGTTAAAAATTTCTGTATAGATTATTACTCCTCCAAAACTTAACTACTAGTAGTCTACTATTGACAGGAAACCTTACCAATAACATAAACAATCAATTAACCCACATTTTGTTATATATTTTATATACTGTATTCTTACAATAAAGTAAGCCAAAGAAAAGAAAATGTTATTAAGAAAGTCATAAGGAAGAGGCAATGCATTTACCGTACTGAACTGTAAAAAATCCACCTATAAATGAATAAGTTCTTTTCAAATTCATGTTATTCAAGGATCAACTGTGGTCAAAGAAAGTTATAGTTTTAAATATTTTTGATGAATCCGTTGGTTAAACATTAGGTGACATGTTCATTCTCAGCACCAAAATCTGGACCCTATCATATGCCAACATAGTGTGAGAATCTTCATTGACTATGCAAATAATGCTTTCTATATTTAACCACAGAATTTTTTTATTTAGAGTGCACCTTGCAAGTTGGATATTCCATGAAATATACTTTGATATAGTCTACAGTCAGCTATTTCAAAGCCTCTCCATTTTCTCTGAATTTCCCATTTCTAACACTCCCTTTCTAATATTCAGTAGAAAGCAGATGCCAATAAATAAAAACTTACCCAAGTTCCTATCAGAAATCCAGCAGAATTATTTATATATGCATCAATTTTTTCATTCTTTTCCCACCTAAAGAAACACCACCAACCATGCTCTGAGCTCATTGACCTCCATCTTCTCAGAATTATCCACCAACTCAGTTCTTTTCTATGTTTTCAGCCTCTCCAATTTTGCTCACTTTTATTCTTCTCTTCTAAGAATTTACTCTCCCCTAGGATTTTAGAACTGGAGTTCTACCAGAGGCATGATTGTATGATATCAGTCTCAAGTACAGATTGTCAAAATTCTCGCCCTAGAATCTTTGGCATGAGTCTAGAATCCCTCAGAGATTCCAAATCAAACCTGAAGTAATAAAATCACCAAAACAAACAAAAGCAAAAAAAAAACCACACAGAATTTATAGCAAGGACTTTTCTGGAGATATATTTGGAGTACTCTATTCAAGATCTTTTCAAAATCTTCCTTACAAATGAAGAGGGATGGAAAATGCTCTTTTCCAGTGCAGGTCTAGAGAGAAAAACTTCAGTGGGACCAGTGGAAGGGAGTAATAGGTATCACTAAAGTTAGGGAGCCACAGTGGTCTGGGGGAGGAGTATGCTATTATTCTGACTACCAGTTCACCCAAATCATGTCTCTTTCTTCCTGAAACTATATCTAAGTCATAGTTCCCAACTTCTCATACATGTGGCTGTGTGTTTTCCATTCTGGCCACTGCAGTGTGGAAGGGAATTAGATATAATACTTCCAAGCCTTTCATAAAAGGCCCTAATTTCTCTCCTTTTCTTTCTTTCTTTCTTTCTTTCTTTCTTTCTTTCTTTCTTTCTTTCCTTTCTTTCTTTTCTTTCTTTTCTTTCTTATGTTTATTTATTTTTGAGAGAGAGCGAGCGAGCAGGGGAGGGGCAGAGAGAGAGGGAGACATAGAATCCGGAGCAGGCTGCAGGCTCCAAACTGTCATTATAGAGCCCGATGCAAGACTCGAACTCAGGAACCATGAGATCATGACCTGAGCCAAAGTCGGACACTTAACTGACTGAGCCACTCAGGCACCCGAATCTCTTCCTCTCCTTCTGTCTCTCTCCCTCTCTCTGTCTCTCTCTGCTATCTAGTGAAGACAGCAGATGCAAATGCAAATGCAAAGAATAGTGGAATTGCAAAATGGAAGGGCCCGGTCGAGTTCTTGAATGGCTGGCTGTTCAGAAAATCAACTTCAGTACAACTACTTCAAATGATTGAATGAATATAAAATAGACTTCGTTTATACTGAATTAAGCCATTAGGATATGAAGGTTGTTTTTTTTTTTCCATATTAACTTCTAGAAGGTAATTTTTGCCTAAGACATTTGGAGATAACAAGAGTTACACTGATCAGATGCTTTGAGAGAGATATAATGGAGAAACATCCTATCAAATCAAAAAGAAAACACTTGCTACCAAAGTTTCAAGTGTACTAGTGTGTTTATAGGAGATGTGGACCACGCAGAGAGCAGAGAAAGATATTAGCTATTTTATAACAACTGTCTTATCTCTCCTTTCCTTATTTCTTCTGTGATTCAAAGCTAGAAAGGTCAAAAATATTAGCTACCAGGTTGAGGGAGGAAATGCCCAAAGAGATAGGATGGACTAAGTTTCATAGCAAGTGATTAATCCACAAGACTCTGGCTTGGGTGGTTGAGGGTATTTGATATCAAAAAAAGTTGAGAGTTTGATAATTTTGAGGAACTGAACTTTCCAAAACCTGTAACTAAATATAAATTATGTTTTTAACGCTAACCTTTGGAAAACTTCTTACCTATGCATCCATGTGCAAGATAGAAATTTAACTCTTTATTATATAAGTCTGAGTAGTATATCGGCTGTGCTTCATCTATTTATTACAACATTTTTTCTAGTAATTTACCCTTATACATGTGTTTCCATCTTTATGTATTTCATTAGAGGTGATGGAATAGGCAAAGAGTACCGTTTTAGTGGTGAAGCACATGAATCTTGCTCATATTCTAATAGTTGATGTCAATGATATGGCCACACTAGCAGCAAGAGGCTTTAGGATTAGGTGTTTATTATGTATGACCATTGGCTAGGCCAAAGATGTTACTACTCTGAAGGAAAGCAGTAATAAATATTAGATTAAAATTAGCAGTCTGGTCCATATTCTACTAAATTAATTATAAAGAAGCAATTGCAATTTTATTATGTCCAGTAGGTCACCTGCCTTTAATATACTAATAGATACTAAGAAACAACTTAAAAAAAGTCAACTCGATAAATACAACAAAAGACCTTTACTAAAATTATTTCCCAAATTTCTTGATTGAATCTTCAACCTGTGTTTTTCCTTCTTCATCTTCTTTTCTTATTTAATTCACAGTGGTATGGTCCTACTGACACTATTTTACTGATATTACACTCATGAAAACAAAACAAAAATCTCTTGTTTCCACCTCATGTTCCATCTAATCTTCTGTGTTATAGCTGTATTGAGGATAGTTGTCACTAGTGATAAAGATAAAATAAATATAAGCCATGAACTTGTTTTTGGCTAGTCACTGTGTATCTGGGCGTGTGTACACGAAGGAGAGGTTGGGAGAAAATCCAATCCATGTAGTTGTTTCCAATTTTGCTGTGACCCTAAAACTTCTCTAAAAATAGTCTTTAATAAAATAAAAAGAAAAACCAAAAACTAACAAAAATCTTTGCATGCTCAATAAATAAAGCATATTCACACACAAAAACTTGTATGCAAATGTACATAGCAGTATTATTCATAATAGTCAACAAGTGGAAATGAATTAATTGGCAAATGGATGAACATATTTTGATATATCCAAACAATGAAATAATATTTGGCAATAAAAAGAAATGAGTGCTGATAACATGCTATAACATGGATAAACTTTGAAAACATTGTGCTAAGTGAAATCAACAAGTGTTAAGAGGCCACATATTGTATGATTCCATTTATATGGAAGGTACAGAATAGGCAGATTTATAGAGACAGAAAGTATGGTAGTGTTTGCCTAGTGTTGGGAGGAAAACATTACCTGTGTAACTTTGTGCAAGATAGAGTTTTCTTTTTTTTTTTTTTTTTTTTATCATATAAAGGTCTGAGCTAGTATACTGGCTCTGGTTCATCTATTTCTTGCATCATTGTCCCTAGTAATTTACCCTCATACATGTATTTCCACCTTTACTACATTAGAGGCAGTGGAATAGTAAAGGAATACCATTTTAGTGGTTAAACAACACATGATAGACAGCAAATAGAAGGGTAATGGCTAAGGGGAGTGGGGTTTTGAGGGAGATAATAAAAATGTCCTAAAATTTCTTGGACATGTGGTACTAGATGCAAAATGTAGTAATGGATACACAATTTGGTGAAAATACTAAAAAACGTTGAGTAATACAGTCTAAATGGGTGAATTTTATGGTTATTAAATATATCTTTATTTCAAGATGCAAAATATCATTTAATTCTTTTTTTATAGAAGTAGGGACCCACAGAGGCAAAACTTCCTGTGGCTCATGAAAACCACAATACAGCCTTGACTATATGCTATCAGAAGCTTAGAATACATGTGCCCTACATCTGCTGTTTTTGCCCCTACTTCTATTTCTGACCTCAATATTCAGAAGCAATGGCAAGTCAATACCAATAATGTTTGCCTTTCAGAGTCTTCAGTCCCACTTTATGTAATTTTGAAAACATACACATAGTTCATGAGATATTTATGGTTAAAAATAACTATGGTTCTGAAAAATAAAAAGATCTGACTCTGGGTAGCAAGTACACAGCTTGAAGTCAGCCTTTTTCCAGCATGGCAGATTTCCTGAATGACCTCAGTCTGGATCAAAATCAGAACAGAACTAATGTATCATTTTCGTAAATGCAGCATATATTAAAAGAGAAAAAAATGTTCTAAGAAAAATTCAGTAGAAATGCTGGTCCCTGTTCTGATATTTAAATAAAAAATACAGACTGGGAAATAGCACACTGAATAGGACACTAAAGCCTTGGCTGGATTTTCAGATAGAATTTACTAAGTATGGGACGTTTCATCTAAGTGGTATTAGGATTCCAGTTCCCCTAAGGATAACATTTGGTGAGTGTTCACAAATCTAAAATTGCTCCTATCCTAAATTTGGAGGACAGCTAATACATAAGCTAAATTCAGTTTTTTTCTTCCAAATACATGGTTTCTTTGGTAGTTAATTATACCCTTTTATGATGAGGAAGCTTGAATTAAATTATTTAATAATCATCTTTTTTTGGAGGTTGTGGTAAAGTTAGGCTGTAACAGAGATACAACAATAATTTAGCTACTTAAAAGGGATAGGAATTTCTTTCTCTTTCACATAGTAAATCACGGACAGTATTAGGGTTAGCTGAACAACTCTGCTCCACGGGAGCATGGCTCTGTTCTCCATGGTCTCCAGCTCCACAAATTCTGGCTGATGTCTGAAGCTAGTTTATCTTCCCATTATAGACTATTATGTTTAACTTTTTAGAAACTTTTTTCATCTTTAGAGTTCATTATTTAATCCATCCTTAAGGAAGCAGATTTTAAGGTGGACTAAAGTGAATGGTTTAGAAACTGTCAGAGCCTTCTGATAAAATACTCCTGGATTATTTTATAATAGTCACATCTGTAGAATCTAGAGGCAGGCTACCTGAGGGATAGTTTAAGCTTTATTACTTATTAACTGTGAGAACTCATACATGAAGCATGCGATTTAATGGCTCTGTGTCTGTTTACTCATACAGAGATGTACGTTATAATAATCATACCTCAATGATATATTAAATCAATTAACAGATTTAAGGAGCCTAGAGAAGTAGCAAAGCCATAGTAAATGCTCACTAAGGAATACTGAGTACTGTCTACTAAAATATTAAGTAATTTAAAGTAAGGTAAGATATTGTTGGTTTTTGTTATTTGTTTGTTTACTGTTTTATCGCCAATGCCCAAAGGGCCTGGTAAATAGTAAGCACTGAAATGTTAGAGTTAATAAATACTGAGGCATTCCACAAAATATTCTTACATCTATTTATTTGTTAATACAAAGAATCTAACACTCAAAATATGGTTTAATGTGATTGATATAGCATAACATTTGTGAACTAACATATTGGGATGCATCTGTCTAATTTGAATGCTGGATCTTCAACCCCCTAAAGGTTTGTTTAAATTCTGAGTCACATTTGCCTTCTCAATAAAATAGGATTACTAAAAGCATACCTCTCAAATGTTATTTAAGGATCAAGTAATATGGTATAACTAAAGTGCTTAAGATGATGATTAGAAAAATGATAAATGTATGACTGGTATTATTTTTACTACTATTATTACTTCCCATTTGGATAATCATTAAAAGTGTAGGGGTTCTCTTTATGCTGTAATTACATTAACATTCACTAAGCCTACTTTATACCCTTGTTATTTTGTCTTTCATTAACTTTTAAAATGCTTGTTTTCTCAGTAGACATGTTTCATACCATTTTATATTCCATCTGCTCTCACTGGTATATGACTGCAATGAATGCCAACTGGTGATTCATCCTAGTGATTTAGGGAAAGTGTTCTTTAGGTATAAAGTCAAGCAAGCCACTTTCTCTGTGATCAATTACTCATGTCTTTCTTTCTGAAAAGAGATCTTGTTTAACAGGGCTGCCACTCAGTAACCTCCCAGATACGTGGCTTCCTCCAGACATCCTCTTCATTTAAATGAATTATTTTTTGCCATCGTGTCACACAATAATAGTACTTCTCTTAGGCAGGGGTTCATTGTTTCTGTAGGCACTGTTGCTAAGAAAGATCTTCACAGATTCTTTGACACTTATTGTCCTTTTGTTATTTTTCTCACTGACAAAGGACAAGAAAATGAGCTTTGACCTTATCATTATTATTCAGTGAGTCTTTAGTGGAGACAGTCCCTTTGGAAAAAGTGTTGTCATCCATTTACTTTTCTTCCTACAGAATCCTTTTGAATACCCTCTGACTTTTATGAGGTAAGGTTTTCCTAGTCCGCTCTCCTCTTTGAAGGCAAAGAATATTCATCCCAAATATTTTCATTTGGGTAACCAACAAATTTATGTATTACTAATTCCAGAGTCTTGGCATACGCTGTGTGTTAAGGATAAGTAGGATTTAGTCTCTGTATGTATGTTGCTAGTGTATTAAGAGATCAAATTTATTAAATTTTGAAAAATGAAAAGGTATATATTCGTCCAGCATATTATTTGGGTTGACTCTTGAACTTTGAATGTCCTTATTTTACTTCCAGTCACTGTATTTTCAAAGACAGTATGTTACCAAGAAATCGGAATCATTTCTTTTAGACATAAAAGATCCTTCTTTCTCATATTTTTTTACTGAAACAGTGCCAAGATTAATAAACTACAAAAGCCTACTAAATCATCAAAATGATCACATTTCATGAGAATTTATTAACTTTCAGACTTTAGGAATTCAGAAGCCTTTGCATATCTACAGGTTTATTAACATTAGAATGTTATTGCCATAATGCTAATAAGGTCTAATACTACCGAAAATGATCTTTTGTTTTTAGTATAGTTTATTTGTTTATTTTTTTTGCTATGCGGAATAATTGTGTAATTGTAGTTTGACCTTCAGAATGTTTTATAAAAATAGTCGTCTATAGATATAAGTTAGCAAACATATGTTTGATTAGTCAGAATGTTATTTTAAATTATATAGGAGTTTGTAATTCTAAATATTGATGTCCCTCTCTGTTTGCTATGGGTGTGGCATTGGACAGATTTCTCTACCCACAGGGACCCTATTCCAAACTTTTTTCCTGTCACACTGCTTGTCTCCTTATTCATTTTGAACTACGCGTGAAAAGTCTTCATCCTCATTCGGTCTCTCTTGATGGTTCTCTTAACTCTGTCCACTCTTATGCGTATAATCCTTTTCTTCAGTTAAACACATTGAACACGTTGACCTCTTTCTTTTTTGATTAATTAAATATAAGACGAGGACAAAAGTGTGTCATTAAATACTTCTTTGAGGTTTACAAATGGACCCATGAAATATCTCTGCCTTCCAATTACCAAACACATACTATTCACCTGATTTTATGTACCTAGAATTACAGAGAAGCAGAGGGATAGTCACGAGGTGCCAAAAGTTACAAAAGATCTTGTTGGTGGAAAACTGGCATTTTGGTTTCCTTCCTCAGTGTACAGGGGACGAAATTATTCTTTCCCAATGCTTCTGTTATTTGTTGCTATATACCAAGCTACCCCAAAACTTATGGGCATAAAACAAAAGCATTTCACTTAACTCATCGTTCCATGCGTTGGCAATTTGGTCAAGGCTCAGGTTGGTGGTCCTCATATTGGCCTGGATATTATTTTCTGGGTTTGTTCACAGTTCTGGGGGATTAGCTGGAGTAGCTAGAGGCTCTCTTTATATGAATATTTTCTCTTGTTCCCCAGGAGGGTAGCCAGGCTTGTTCGTTTGAGGGCAAACTATTTCTCAGGGCAAATGCAGAACTGCAAGCTCAGAACTTGGACAAATCACTTCTGCTGTATTCTATTAGAATAAAGCAAGTAGAAATACCAACAGCCTAAATGCTTGGCATGGGGAAAGAAATTATAATTCTTTTTTATTTAAGTTTGTTTTTATATATTTTGAGAGAAAGAGAGAGAGTAAGCGGTGGAGGGCAGAGAGAAAGGGAGACAGAGGAGCCTTCAGCACAGAGCTTGATGAACTGTGAGATCATGACCAGAACCGAAATCAAGAGTTGAATGCTTAACTGTGAGAACTTGGGCATGAAGCATACTGAAGGTGCCCTAAGAAATTGTAATTATTGATGGGAGAAGTTGTAGATAATCTTTGTCCAATTTTTTAAGGTACCATACGTAGTCCTACCTCCCAGAGTCAGGTGAAGTGTTGCTCCATAAGAATCAAACAAAATTCACCTGAACATATCAGAGATATATTAACAAAAATATAATCTGGCTTCCCTTCTCTTCTTAATTAGATGCCGACTGAGTTCCTGAATAGGAAAGTTGCTTTATTGTTGTCATCAAAGCAGAACAGAGAGAACAGAACAGGATGCCTTTTTGGGAAAATGCAACATGTGTCTCATAATTTTGAATGTTGGGCAATATTCTGGAGGCTCTTTCCATTACTGTTTAGATGCTTAAAACCTTGATAATAAAATAGCCCATGATAGTGGGCTAAGAGCAGAGTATGGAATAACAGAGTACCCATGGAAAAGATGGAAGCTATTTCCAAGTTCCTCAATTCTGCATCCTTCCCTCGCATTTTCCATGACCTGCAGAAGGCAAAGAATATCTTAGAACTTCTGAAATACCATGTGAATGAGCACAGAAAGCAGAGAAAATGTGCTTATATTAAAGAGACTGATGATCCCTAGAAAAAGAGAAAACTTTGATTTGTGAGTATGAATGCAGTTGGTCAAATCAGTATATGACACTGTGCAAAAACTGACTCAGTGCCGCAAGGCAAGTAGATAATACTTTCATAGTGTACTAGGACTAAGTAAATTAGTGATTATGGATGCTTGATAATATCAAAAGTGGAAATAGTAAAAATATATATCTATAATTTAAATAAGATAAGTAAGATAGACCAGGAAAACGTGTGTGTGCTTTCTTGTTTACTGTCTCTCTGGCTACGTTTTTTTCTCCTATCGAGATACATTGCTAGGCTTTGTACTGATAAAGGACATTTATATAATGAAAGATAATGAATGTTGTAGGAGCACATAAGAACTTTCATATGAGCATATAATTCCTTAAATCATTGTCATCTTTGTTCTCAGTGGATTAGAGCTTCAGTCATTTCTATGGTTGATTTTGTTCTACTTGGGATTTAATTTTAAATTAAATTTTAATGAGGTGTAATTTCTTTTCCTCATAAATTGAAGAAGAATAAGGATGAAGTTTCTTCTTTTTTCCTCAAAATAGAATTCTACTTAAAAAAATCTTAAAAATGCAACTACCCTTTGAGATTTATAGCATAGTTTTTAGCTTGGGGCTTTTCTTTTTGATCACTTACATTTATGCTTTTCCTCTTGGACCTTTCATAGGAATCTATAAAAAGAGCTTTTCTCTCAAAGATGAGCAGAATTTCCTCTTAATCTTAAGTTCACTTTCTTGGTCCCAATTCACAAAGGTGTTTTTGCTGCATATGTAGAAATTCACCAAAAATATATGCCTAAAATTGTTAAATACACATTAGTTTTCTTGGGAAATGTTTTTTTATTTATAGGTTTCTGCTGCCTGGTAGCATGTATATTTATTCTTAAAAGGAAGATGAATATAGTATTTAGAGAATAAATAAAACATATTTTGTTAAGCTGCTGAAGATAAAAACAAATCATGTTAATTAATTTGTCATATATGATCTAACGGCAAGCAGTTCAGCTGTATTAGTTTCAACTGAATTAGATTAGATTTTTAAATAATTTTTTTAGGAATTCAGATCACTCATTTAACAGAGATTTGCATTTAAATATCTTTTAACATTGTTTCTAAATTATTTGTTATTCAGTGAGTAAAACTGATGGTTATTGCATTAAAGTTTTAATGAATAAAGGTGGAGAATATTTAATATAATTTCATGATAATAAGTATGAGAGTAGATTAATAATGAAAAAATGCAAAATACGATCTTTCATTATAGCTGGAAGGTTAAGGAATTAATTTTACAGACCATGAAATGGAAATAACTTCCCCACTATTTTATTAACTGATGCTTAGATCAGTATAATCAACTCTCCTATTCGGAGCATGTCTGTCCTCTGATCTAGTAGCACTAGATCAACATTTCCATCAGTTCATTAGGTTAACATAATTCAATAAATAAATACTCAAGTAAGAACTACATCATATTACATGATTGTTTTTTGATAAGATGCCTTATTTCGCTACGTAAATACATCAACAATTCTAAAACTGAAACAAGTGTCAATTTGTTAGCGACATTTTTTGTAAGTTAGGCAGTTTATTAGCATGATGCAATCAATACAGGAAGCCACCATTCATCCAGAACATAGGGGAATATTTAGAATACTGTAAACTTCACAATTAGTTCTTTCTTATTGGGTAAGTGAGTTGTAACTCATAGTATGATTTTTTTCTATAAAAATTAAAATCTGAGTATGTAAACACTCTCGGATGACATATATGAATGACCCTCTACACTTTCAGGAGATATTGTGATATAGATGCTATATTTTAAATATATTATAGATATAAGTATTATATGTGTCTATCTGTCTACCCAGATTAAATGTATTTGAGTTTTATCCTTGACAATGTCTGAAGTTTTCCATCATTGGAAGATAAAGGCTTCCAGTTATGGAATGAAAAATTCATGGAATAAAAGGCAGAGTGTGGAGAATATAGTCAATGGTACTGTAATGCTATTGTATGGTGACAGATGGTAGCTACAATTGTGGTGAATATAGTATAACACATAGAGAAGTTGAATCACAATGTTGTACAACTGATAATAATGTAATATTGTCTGTCAACTATATTCAAATAATCAAAATATAAAAAATTAAAAGTAAAAAAGTCATGCTTTGGGAACGGGTGGATATATGTGTGGAGCAGAGTGGGGAGTCATCAAAATGACTCCCTGGCTCACCTCTGTCATTTGTTTTAAATGAATACACATGGGAAAAGAAAGCCATATATTTTATTCAGTGGCCAGAGGAAAAAGTAATCAGACTAGTGTCACCATCGTCCATTCTTCTATTCTTTCATCCTAGTAAGATGTTCCTAATTTCCAAATTGGCCACTTTAGAATGAATGTGGCTAATGATAACTGTGATGTTCAATATTCCTTCTTGACTTTAGACTTAATTGCTGCCAGGCACCATTTTAATTTGCTTGCTTTGCAGATTAATTCAAAAGTGGTCTTTCAAAGGTTTAAAAGTGTGATATGGAAATGCAGGATATAAGGTCCCACTTCTGACCTCAAATCTTTGTTTTTAGTGCTGGTGCTTTCTATTGCTTCCTCTGTCCCAGTCCTATCCAAGAGAATGTGACAAGCTTCCCACTATTACCTGGCTTCAAAGTGTGAATACATATTTGGGCACCTGGGTGGCTCAGTTAGTTAACTGTCCGACTTCAGCTCAAGTCATGATCTTGCAGTCTGTGGGTTTGAGCCCTACATCAGACTCTGTGCTGACAGCTCAGAGCCTGGAACCTGCTTTGGATTCTGTCTCTCTTTCTCTCTGCCCCTCCCTCACTCGCTCTCTGTCTCTCTCTCTCAAAAGTAAATATTTAAAAAAATTTAAAGAAGTATGAATACAAATTTACCTATTATTATTAGCATTAACCGAAGAGTAAAAATAAACTCAAAATATTTAATTTTTAAGGAAAGTAGACATATCTAATTCTACATATACTCCATATAACTTATTATCCAATGCAATGTATTTAATATACAAGATTTTGTGGGAATTTCTCCTAATCACAGAGTGATTTCCCCATCTAAGGAGAAATAATCAATAGAAATCTCATCCATATTGTGGCATTTTTTTAAGTTTATTTATTTTGAGAGAAAGAGAGGGAGACAGTGCACATGAGTGGAGGAGGGGCAGAGAGAGGGAGACAGAGAATCCCAATGAGGCTCCATGCTGTCAGCAAGGAGCCTTACCCAGGCTCAGTCCCACAAACTGTGAGATCGTGAACTGAGCCCAAATCAAGATTTGGATGCTTAACTGACTGAGCCACCAAGGTGTCCCACAGAGTATCAATTTTTAATACATCATTTTATGTGCTGCAGTTTTGTTAGCTTTTGCTATTTATGATTAGATATTATATGTCTTCAGATTCTGGTATTACCCTTATCTAGAACTTGCTTGTGTAATTTCAGATCCTTTCATTTACAAGAAAAATATTTTATATCCTTTAGTTTTCCAAAACCCCAAATTGTTAGTGGACATTTTATTATTATTTTTTAAAGATTTTATCTTTAAGTAATCTCTACACCCAATGCGGGGCTTGAATTTATAATCCCGAGATCAAGAGTCACATGCTCTACTGCCTGAGCCAGCCATTTCATTATATTTTTAATCAAATTGCATATGATTGATATTTTCTGAGACAAATATATGATTAAAAGTTCCTAACTCAATGCTACTACCATGCTTTCCATTTCATAAAATGATGACCTAATGTAGGATACTGGTTAAAAAGCTGAGCCTACCATATCGAGTCAGGCTGCCTAGATTTAAAGCTTTTCTTCATATTTTACTAACCTTTAACCTTAAATAAATTTTAGCTCCCTGTTATATATAAAGAGAAGGATAATACTTGTCTCAAAAGATTTTTGAGACTTACGTGAGTAATCCCTGTAAAATGCTGAGTACAGCGCCTAGCACATGGGAGCATAAATACATCTTAATGTAGCTATTCTCTTCTTCTATTTACCAACTTACTTAGTCTATCAATAACCAAGTGTGCATTACCCTATAATTGAAACCATAAATATGCTCTATACTAAATTATTGCATTTAATAATAAATACAATGATATTTTGAGTAATTTCATGATTAAGAGGACCATTATAAAATATCTGTGAAATATTTTAGAGTATTTTAAATGTTTATAAAATCATATTTTATCTGTTTTTAACCTTATCAAACTACCATTTTTAGATGTCTAAAACTTAATTGTAATTTGTTTCTTGAGGTCTTCTGTACAGGTAGATGGACTCCCACTCAAAGTGTGATTTGAATATAGAGACCAAAGATGCCATGCACACACACCAATAAGGTATGAAAAGCTTTATTATTTATATGATTGACACCTCTTAGGAGAACACTGAAGCCTCTCAAGTAATTCCAAAATGGCTAAGTTTTTATTGTGGTTAGAGGGTGGGGCTAGATGAAACTTTGCTCCTATGGGTAGGACGTATGTGAATTGAATTTCCTGTCTGTGCCCGAAGAAGGAACACCCAGACTTTTATCAGCTTGTCTAGACTTGGGGCTCAAGGAAAAGAGGGAAGGGTAAGGCTTTAAAGCTCTCAGTAGTCAAATATCAAAAAAATGGTGTCTGTGTCCTTGTTACACTGTGATCTTAAATTTTAATATCAAAATTGACTGAGTTAAATTAAGTAGAAACAGCTCCTTACCGTATTTTATTCAAAGGTGACTTTGATTGATTTTTACTGGATATAGTAATTCTTGTTTACCAGTTTTTAAATGATATAATTGTGAAACACATGTGAAGCCAAGAAATACTATTTTACCCTTTTTTTTATACCATTTCTAAGCCTTAATCACATACCACTTTATTTTAGTTACTCATGTTAATGTTTTGTCTATTGAATTGAATTTTGAAGTCTTATAAGAAATGGGTTCTGCGCTGTACTATTTTTGCCTTTTTTTCACCTAGATTCACATAATCCTAGCATTTAATTGGGATTTATAAAATTAATAAGGTAATCATTAACTTACATAAGATTTTATCAGTGAAGTTTCTTTGTTGCTATAGCATCCTGAAAAAAGTAAATTATAATTTGAATCAATACTTTCCATTAAAAGCATTACTTTTCTCAGTATACTATTCCTGTAATTAATAGAAAAAGGCACCAATATGTTTCCTATAAAAAAAATAAATTTGAAACTAACAGACCACACAACTGAACCATTCTTACAAAGCTGGTAGTAGAGAGAGGTTATAAATGTGATATACTCTGATGAAGATAACATTTGATTCAAATAAATATATAAAGATACTTACTTTATTTGGCTTTAGTTGATATTTTGTGCATATTATTCTAGATCATGTTGTACTTGATTATTAAATCAATGTGTGTATACTGAATTTCCAAGTATGTGAAGGGTTTTAAATGCATTTTTCAGGATTATATACACTGAAAAGTAGACTTGAACTGGCGTAATAAAACCAAACAGACAAAACCAGATCTGAATGTTTATACATTCATTTCAAGAATATGACTACCCAGAATGTATTTCCTTATAATGCATATATGTGAGGCTATTATATATTAGTGTAAGTAATGATCATATACTAAATTTATAATAATTAAAATCAAATAAATAAGATTTATTGATAATAGCATTCATAATTTTTTTTTAGAATTCTGGTCAAGGTTGTATACTAACATTGTTACAAACTCAAATGCCTAATGCCTATGAGGAATAGGCAGATCATATAAACTAATGAAGCTGCTGTGTAAATGTCCTTGGAGAAATATCTGGTGACCAAGGAGTTGAAATACTTCCTTCAAACTAGTGAAACTTCACGACACCAATACAGTTAGAGTAAAAAGACAAGTGATTACTAAAGCATTTCTGTTTGTGTAAAACACAATGGAACTATAATATTAGACATAAATGTGTAGTAACATCGTTTAAGAGATATGTAGACAAAATTATCCTAAACATGGTGGGGAGAAGGAACAAGAAAAAAAGACTCAAAGTGTTTGACATGGGTCATAGGACTCTGGACTCCAGTTCTGGAGGAGAGACTCAGGGAATGCCCAGGTAGATGGTGGGAGGAGGTACCAGGATGCATCTGGCTTAGAAGACAGTTAATCTCACTCAGTAGAGCAGTTCAGTGACTGAAGGAAAGATTTCTTCAAGGAGATGAAATTAGCTCTCCACTTTTTTTTGTGCTTCTGAGTCTCGAGAGAGAAAATTTACACAACTGACAGAGTTTGGAGCTGAATTAGTAATAAGGATACATAGGAAACCAAGCAAAAAATTGCAGGGAAACCATAAGACACAGTTAATGGTTAACTTCATAGTATACATAATTTTGGTTACATTGAAATTAATTACAGTGAAAATGCAAGCCACATATTTGTGAAAGATATTTATATGTTATTGAAAAATGGCTACTATCAAAATTACATAATTATGTATTTAGAAACAGTAAGAAAATAATAGACATGAACTGGCAGTTGGTGAGATTTCCTGAGTGATACATAAATATAGCAGAAAACTACCTAATTTCACTACTAGATTCCACAGGAAAACCCATAGGGAATTATGTATAGGTGAAATACCTTGGTCTTTAAATGCTGGTAATACTATGGTGATTTTTGTTGTACTTTTTAACACTATATTAGGTAATAATATTCCATCAAACAACAACAATAACAAAGACTGCGGGTAAGATAAGGCCCAATGTCTGTACATTGCTAGTTTGAACATAATGACTTAAATAGCTGATGTTTTTTTTTTTATATGAACTGTTATTAAGCAATGTTTATTTATTTTAATTTTTTTAATGTTTATTTATTTTTGAAAGAGAGAGACAGGAAGAGTGGGGGAGGGGCAGAGGGAGAGAGACAGAGGGAGACACAGACTGTAAAGCAGGCTCCAAGCTCTAGGCTGTCAGGACAGAGCCCGATGCGGGGCTTGAACTCCTAATGGTGAGATCATGACCTAGGCCAAAGCTGAATGCTTAACCGACCGAGCCACCCAAGCACTCCCAAACAATTGTTTATTTTTAAAAAATAGTCACACATCATTACTGAAATTTGGAAAGTAATTAAACATATTTAAGTAAGAAAACATTTTCATAGGTTGTTCAGCTTGCCTTTATTCACAAAATATTATCCAAATGTGAGAAAAGAGGGCTAAAACCAATCCAATAATTAGGTGATTATAAAGATAATTAAAACTGCACAGAGAAGGCTGTTTCTTTGATTCTTATTTGCGTTGGCTTGTGTTTTGATTCTGGCATTTAGAATTGATGGCCTGAAATCTAGTAAAATCCCATTACCGTATACTTTTAGAAGCACGGATCATTGAATACAATTTTAATTTAGGGAGGCTTTTTTAAAAACTGGAAAAAATTTAGTCATGCTTTCTGTAATTTTGAAAAGATTTTTTTAAATAGTGACCTAATCATGATCAACCAGAATGCAGCATATAGTACTTAGATTTAATACTCTAGGCTATAATCAATACTGTGTTGAAGGCATATACTTTGTTATGAATTTGAGTATAATTCTTTTTTGTTTACATTTGTTTTATTTAAACGTCCTATCTGTTGATAATATTTTACCAAATTAAGAAAAGTATCATTTCTAAATATTGAGCATGTCACTTAACTTTTAACAAATATTTGCTGCACGTTAACAAGGTATGATTTGGGAAGAATTCTTGTTGGAAGAGGTCAATGAGAGTATGTGACCTCAGGTTGACCCCAAAACTAGACCCTGGGCTTTCAGAAGCTCCTCACAACCCTCCCCTGTCCTTGCAATGTACATTTTGCCCACCATTCTCACACTAGGAGCTGTTTCAGTGTTGCACCTTTGAGAGTAAGGAGCTGTGGAGACCATCTAGGTTGAGTAGGTGACTGAATCCAGTTAAATCCTTTGACAAACTTTTAAGATTCTGGCTGGCAGGTGCAGAAATGTAACTTGTCCTGTTGCTGCTCAAGACAAGCCTCGTATGCAAGTTCCTTTGCTTATTAAACCTGCCGCTGGCCAGTCTGGAGGGTCCTTCCTCCTTCTTCCACCTCCCCTTGCCCTGTGTGTGGAAGGGCCAGTTTGTGAACCAACAATCATTCTAGTAGAATTTGGCAAATGAAATAATTAAGTGATAAACACATTATGCATTGTGTTCAATAGTGATATTTTCTGTGGAAAATATTTATTTTAAAATAAATCGGGAAAGGAGAAATGGGTTTTGGGGGTTGTAGTTTTCAGTGGCGTTTGAACCAGGACTGGAAAGAAGTTCTAATGGTTAACTTCATGAATATCTGGGGAAAACTAATTTCAAGGATAGTGATCAGTCAGTGCAAAGGGAAAATGCTTAGTGTTTTTAAGGAAGAACAAGGAGCCCAGAATAACTGAAGTGAAATGAGTTAAGGAATTAGAGGAGAGTAAGATCGAAGAGATAAAGGGTACTTGATAACTTCCTGAGGACTGACTTTCACTGTAAAGAACAATTGATAGGTTTTGAATAGAGAAATGAGATGTTCATGCTTACCTAATTGAACGGAGGGAAGGGAGGAAGAAAAGAAAGAAAAGGAAGGAAGGAAAGAAGGAAGAAAGGAAAGAAGGAAGGAAGGAAGGAAGGAAGGAAGGAAGGAAGGAAGGAAGGAAAAGAAAACAAAGAAGAAAAAGAAATGCACACCAGTCTGTATTCTCTCTTCAGTCTTTTCAAATAGATGGTAGGAGCCAAGGTGAGTAAGAAAGAACTCTTAGAAGTATACTGCGATAATCCAGGTGCACAAAATGCCAGGATTGTAGCCGGGGATGTGATGAAAATTTATTATATACCAGACAGATTTTGAGGGTATAGTCAATAGGATTTCCTAAAGTATAGCCTATGAAGGATTATAGAATAACAGAAATGAAGGATGACTACAAGATTTTTGACCTGGGCAGGTAGGAAGATGTTGTGGTCTTTTTTTTTTTTTTTTTTTTTTTTTTTTTTTTCCATCAACTTGGGCCACTTTGAGAGTAGAACAGATTTTGGGGGCAAAAATTAGAGGTTAAAATTTGGACATATCCCACTTCATTAAACTTTCATGTGGAAATTTAGAACAGTTCATTGGAAATATGTTTGGATTATAGGAATGAAGCAAAGATAGGGGTTGTAGACCTCCAAAGATGGAGGTCTAAGTTTGAGAATTTTCAATTTATCTCTATATTGATATATCTATATGTTCATATGGATATTGATGTAAAAATGTATAGAAACTGGGAAAGTGGATAGATCATCAAGAGCCAGAATTTAAGTTAAGAAAAGAAAAGAAAAGAAAAAAGAGGGCTTGGTCTACTCTAAAATACAGAGTTAGACGGAAGAAGCCAGTCAGGGAGGCTGAGTAAAATAAAAGAATACACAATATAATAAAAGATCCTGGCAGCCAGCTACAGTGGTTACGCCAACGTGGAAGGAATAATCAACTGAGGTCAGTTCAGCCACTGGCTATGGTAGGATTTTTTCCCCTTATTTATTTACTGCTTTGTGTTGGTAATGCTGTTTTCTTTTCTTTACTAAATTGATTTTTTTAAGTGACTGGAATCTATTTCACATGTCTAAGAGCAGGATTGAAGATACTACTACCCAGTCCATATCTTAAAGTGCAAATAATGTAGATAAGTTCCTCTCTCTGAAAAAAACTTCAGATATAGACATATATAATTTTTAATTTATTGAATATATAAAACAATGATTGTTTTAATTATATTTGGAAAAAAATTTACTCAACTAGCTTCAATTTTATCTTAAGTTTAAACAGTCAAAGCTAACTAATTTATTTTGTTTGGAAAGTAAACACACTTTAAGAATTAATTTTCCTCAGATTTTACCAGTGTCTCAGTCCCATGAGAATCAAGTGATGGAAACTAATATTATTGAATGTATTGTGTGCATCTTAATGAAATAAAATTATCCAAATACAATAGAGTAAATATTATTATCTCTATTTTTTGTGTGGGTATGGGTGGGGAAGTTACATTTTTCTTTTTTTTTTTTTTTTTTACTTCTCAATTAGGAAATTTTTTTTTTTTATTTACAAAAAAGCTGATCAGAGTTCTAAATGCATTTTCCTACTACACGAATTTCATAGATTATTAAAAAATTATGAAAAGCATTAATATTTCATGAAACTGGTAATTTCTTTGACCAAATAGTACTCCTTGATTGATAGCAAAAACAATCATATACTTATTAAGCATGAAATCTATTAGCTCTGTCCTCACAAAGACATCAGTATATCAGTTATTCTCAGATCCAGGAAAGGGAGAACTCAAACCAGTTTTATTAAAGTGCTGAAAAATGGTAATCAAATGAATATTTCTTCATAATCAAGCTTAAAAATTTAATGTGTCTTATTCTATGTGGTATTAATATGATTTCCTCATTGCAGTTGTAAGTTTACAACTTACAGGTAGCTTGGTTTGTTGTGATGCACTTAGTATTTGAAGTGTGGTAAACCCAGGCATGCAATGTAACTACCAATTCCCCTTTTCTGACTCAACATGATTTTTTTTCATTTCTATACAGCTGTTACACGTACAGTCATTATAGCCTCTTCTTAATTTGTTTACTTCTTGCCACTTATTCTAGTGATTATAGAATAAAGTGATAAGAAGTTTAATAGATATCTAATTCATTTTTGCCGACTGCTTTAAGCCACTCAACGTTATTCTCCTCAAATATTTGTCTGATTCATGCTAGAATAGCTCTAGCAATGGGAAAACTTAATTACTTTCTAAAGTAAAAAAAAAAAAAAAAAACTTTCTAAACTAAACCTAAAACTTAAAAACTTTCTGTTTTCTGGAAAATTCCAATGATTAGAAAAATTTCAAATTTTTCTTAAGTGCAAAGTATATTTTATTTTCTCAGCATCAAATTAAATCTGTAATATGTGTCAGCTACTGGTGCTAAAGTTCTTGAATGGTCTTTGAAAATTTTATAACATAGTAACAGAATACACAAATTTGTCTATAATTGGTATTTTGCTCTTTAAAAAGGCTTGGTAACAGACTAGTCAGTGTTAAATTTCTAAATAAATTACACATTAAGAATGACCCTGGGAAATAAGCCATACAGAGAAAGACAGATACCATATGGTTTCACTCTTATGTGGATCCTGAGAAACTTAACAGGAACCCATGGGGGAGGGGAAGGAAAAAAAAAAAAAGAGGTTAGAGTGGGAGAGAGCCAAAGCATAAGAGACTGTTAAAAACTGAGAACAAACTGAGGGTTGATGGGGGGTGGGAGGGAGGGGAGGGTGGGTGATGGGTATTGAGGAGGGCACCTTTTGGGATGAGCACTGGGTGTTGTATGGAAACCAATTTGTCAATAAATTTCATAAAAAAAAAATTAAAAAAAAAAAAAAAAAGAATGACCCTGGGTATGATATTTACTCCTTAAAGGATGAATAATAAAAGAGAAAGCAAAAGATAATTCATGGCACAGGAAATGAATAGTATGCAATCTCCTTGTGAAGTTTCCATATTTTAGTTTAGGTTTTATTCTCCAGATTAAACCGAGGCAGGTTTTCTGCATAGCAGTCTCAGAGATTTGCTAATGATTATTATGCACAATTCTTCCACTCTCTTCCTCTTTCTCATGTCTTAAAGGGTCCAAATTCTGTCCCAAAACAGATTTTTTTTTTACAATCCCAATCATTAGTAAAACCACACATTCCCTAATTTTTTTTTTTAATCTTCAGCCTACATGTCACCAGTTATTTCAAGATTTCCTCAAATACAGTGACTTTGAATCTACGCAATAAAGTTTTCAATTAAAAAAAAACCCTCTAGTTTGCTGATACTCATTTTAAATGTCGCCTGGCTTATATTCCATGAATTATCTGATGAGGAGAACAAAATCACAACTATTCCTTTTCATCCTGAAAACTTCTGTTGAAGGAGAAAGAGTGATTTACATTTTTTTCCCTGATACACATAACATTTCTTACACATACTTCATATACTCTCAAATAAAATTCACTGGCTGATTCTATAGAAAAAATTATATAAAAACCATAATCATTCACAAGTATATTTATAATAGTTTATATTTCAAAGGTCTCATATCCTATTGATGGGTAGATATCAGTGGTTGAATAAGCATTTGTCCATATTCAAGTGGCAGAAACAAAAAATCATAACTTATACTAAAGCTTTTTTATAGTCTTGCTACATTCTAGTTCCAAATCACATGCAGTAACTTAGCTGTTTTTTCCCTGAGTAAATTGTGTTTTGTCTATAAAGATGTAAAAAATTTCTGTTATCAGTGAGATCAGAACTGCTTCTAGGAAGTAAATAAAATGATATTTATTTTTATAAATACTAGTTTATTTCATAAAAATACAAAAATATAAATATACATTTATAAAAATATGAATGAATTAACACAAAGACATTCTTCAACTAAATAAATATGGCAGTAATAGTCATTCCTATTTCTTTAGGGATATATTTTCATATTAATTTACAAAGCAGTTGCACAATGTTTAATAGTAAAGGTGACTATAAGTCAGTTAAGAAAACATTTATAAAGTCTTTATATTTAAGGAAAGGCACAAAAAGCCTTTTATGTAATTTGTATTGATTATTGATGTGATATACTTTCGTTCAGAGATTGCTAGGCAAAGAGAGTGAACTGGTTATTATTACTTTTTTTAAAATCTATATCATTCATATTCATTCACAGAAACTTACTGATTAAGCAAACCCTTACTAAGACAACACCTACGTATTGTTTGTAATTTCAATTTTTAAAAAATTTCCTCCAAGGAAGAGAATGCAGGCCACTCAATCTAGTAACAAGAAGCGTACTTCCACTAACATGGATCAAGTCATACGATACTCTTAATCTCGGTCACTGTCATCACCCCCATACATATCAGCAAGCTTTTTAAAACGAGGTCCCCAGTCGCTGAGGTAATCATAATCTTGGTTACAATCGGCTGTGAGAGACTCCAAAGAACTGAGTGAATCGGCTATGGAATCATTGCCTTCGTAGGCGTATGTTGCCAGTGAATCATAAGGTGGTGCACTTGGGTCTGAGTCATTTTCTTTCAATCTTCGATGGATAAAATCTTGTACATCAATATTTTCCCACAGAGGCACAGTCCTCCTTATCTGAAAAATAGTTTCAGGCATTACATCTCTTCTAAGTTTACTGTCTTCTCTTGCTTCTGGATTCCTTAAGGTGCCAATGTCAAAAGCTTGGGTATCTTCTTCCCCACCACCTTCATCATTATAGGTCACAATGTTGTCACGGACATCGTCTTTTGAAATTATCAGAGGTTCCTTTTTTCTCTGCCTCTTCAGTGCAGCAAACAGCACAACTAAAACTATTAATAATAACAACAACAATAACAACAACAAAGAGAAAATAGTGAAAGTCCATGATTCAGGTTTAAATTAAATATAGCACCCTTTGGAAGAACAACAACAACAACAAAGAGAAAATAGTGAGATTCCATGGTTCAGGTTTAAATTAAATATAGCACATTTTGGAAAGGGAAGTTTGTGTGGTATGAGAGATGCTAAGATTTGTTTGGATAAAAAGTGACTATCCTACACAAATACACAGTGCCTTGGGCTAATGAGTAAATGTCCTGTATTGATAAAAGAGCAGATATTACAGTCCATTTATTTACTTTCAAGAGTCACTCTCCTGTAGAGCTCTGGCATTGAAAAATCCTTATTCAGTTATGGCTAATTCATTTAGCCAGCTGTTAATTATGTGATATCTCATTCCTTCCAACAGCAAACTTGCTTAAAAATACTAAAATTCTAAAGCTACACTCATTATTAGCCCAAGATAAATTGAGCAATAATTTAATAGTTTCTTAATGACTCAATATATGCAAAACATCACTCATATACATGCATATATACATAAAAGTGCAATATATGTGTGTATATAATATATACAAAAATATATATGTGCTACTGATCTAATCCTTCTAATAGCTCTTATCTATTTATTTTATAAATTTTTTTTTTCAACGTTTATTTATTTTTTTTGGGACAGAGAGAGACAGAGCATGAACAGGGGAGGGGCAGAGAGAGAGGGAGACACAGAATCGGAAACAGGCTCCAGGCTCCGAGCCATCAGCCCAGAGCCTGACGCGGGGCTCGAACTCACGGACCGCGAGATCGTGACCTGGCTGAAGTCGGACGCTTAACCAACTGCGCCACCCAGGCGCCCCAGCTCTTATCTATTTAAATTCCTTTTCGGACCTGGTTTTGAAAGCCTACCTAAAATCTGAGCCATCACTCTATAAGCTCTGATATGGAATTCAAATTCTTATCTTTAACCTGTACTCATCTTACAAGATAGTTCAGATTAAAGATAGTTCAGACTAATTATCTTGTTATTGAGGATTTCCTTGACTTATAGAAGTACATTGGAACTTTCTGGCTGACCTGTTATTTGTAATCCCTCTATTTGCTGTATCGTTTTATTTTTTATATACTTGTGTTATCAAATTAATTGTGAACTCCCCACATGAAATATACTTTCTTATTTTTGTTATGTTACTAAAATGTAACATATGCATATATGTGACAATGAATGTCTGTATGCAAAATAAATACATTTTGCAATTTACAAATACATTTAAAAGTAAGAAAAAATACATAATTTCCAAAATATAAATTTTTCATTGAAAATGGAACAAGTTCCTAATTTTGTATATAAGAAAAGTTAAAAATTAAATAAAGATAAACTTTCCCAAAACACACTTAGACATTGCATGAGAGAAATAAAAAACAGCTTTTCCTTAATTTAGGCAGCTAAATGTTTTGCTAATACTATTTAGGTTTTATTAAAAAACAAGAACATGTTGGCTCAAAAATCTATCATTTCTTTTCTTGATTTTTGTATTGAAATCACACAAAGCAAGCTCATTTACATTGAAACCACACTTCACCATGGCCCTTGAGTTTCTTGTAACTCCATTAAAGTCTGCCCAATGCTATTGTCATATCAGCCAAAACACTTTCCTTAGCTCCTAATAATTGGTAGAAAGAATAAAAAAAAAATCATTAGTAACATCTTCAGTTAACCTCCATAGAATAGGCTCCGGGTGCTGAGCTATATTCAGAATCATCTTAGAGACAATAAAACAAAAAACTATTCAATAAAAATGAGACATATCTCTATTTCCCCTATTAAAGGATGAACATAAGTTAATTAACTCAGCATAGATCTGATATCCACCAATCTAGTGAATCATGAAGTAGAAAAAAGGTTTTTTTTTTTATAAATTTAATATTGAATTAATTTATAAATTCTCTACTTTCCTCAAAATTTTTATAAACTCCGACTATAAAATAAGAACAACATAGTCAAATTATATTAAGGGTTCTTAGCTAATATAATATTTATTAACTCCCACAAATGGACCTTGGAACCTGTTCTGTTTTTTCTCCTTTGTTGGGTCACAATTACCTGCTTCATCTCCCTAGACTGAGGTTATGTGAATGGAATTTAGAAAGGTAAAGATAATGAATAGAAAAATGTATGTCATTATTTTTATTAATCTATTACTGGAATTTAGTATTTCTATTATGAATATCAGAATATACAAGTACTGTAGTGATAGTAACAGTATGTGTGACTATTAAACCAACAGAAATCATAGATAATTTTATATTGCATTTTAGTTATGATATATCTTTAATCATTAGACTTGCACTAGAATAAGGCACATATGACAATAATTAAACACATTTTGCTTTTGTTCTTATTTAATTTGGATAAACATATTTCCTTTTTTATATATCCTATTATTATTAATTTATTATTCTAAATAGTTCCCATAGTTTGATTCCCAAGGTGTCTAAGGAACTAAAACAGTTAAAAAGTCCTGCATCAGGTTTTAATCCTCGACTGTGCCTTGTAACATAGACAAACTCTAAGAACTATATTTCTTCAAACTGTAAAGGTAGGTCTGAGATATTATTGTCCATGCTATATCACTGTCTTGCAAAGAGGCAACTCTTCTAACTATAGAAATTTAGTAACTGTGTGCAAACAACAGGTGTTGGTGAAGATGTGGAGAAAAAGGAACTCTCTTGCACTGTTGGTGGTAATGCAATCTGGTGCAGCCACTCTGGAAAACAGCATGGAGGTTTCTCAAAAAGTTTAAAATAAAAGTACCCTATGATTCAGCCATTGCACTACCAGATATTTACCCAAAGAATACAAATATACTAATTCATTACCTACAATAGCCAAATCATGGAAATAGCCCAAGTGTACATCCACAGATGAATGGATAAATGGATAAAGAAGATAAATATATATATATACATACATACATATATATACACATACATATGTATGTATATATATGTATGTATGTATATATATGTATGTATGTATATATATACATATGTATGTGTGTATACATATGTATGTATGTGTGTGGAGAAATATATATACACATACATATGTATATACATATATATATATATACACATACATTGTGTACACATATATGTGTATATATATGTATGTGTATATATATGTATGTGTATATATATATATATATCTCCACACACACAATGAATATTACTCAGACATAAAAAAGAATGAAATCTTGCCATTTGCAACAATGTGGACAGAGCTAAAAAGTATTATGCTAAGTGAAATAAGTCAGAGAAAGACAAATTCACTCATATGTGGAATCAACATGGGAAAAAAGAGAGAGGCATAAAACAGACTGTTAACTATAGGGAACAACCTGAGGGTTACTGGAGGGGAACTGTTTGTGTGGGGGGGGGGATGGGTTAAATGGGTGATGGGGATTAAGGAGTGCACTTGTGATGAGCACAGTGTGTTGTATGGAAGTGTTGATATTGTACACCTGAAATTAAAACTACATTGTACATTAACTAAATGGAATTCAAACAAAAACTTTTTAAAAAGATGAAATCACAGCAAAAATGTTTTAGGAACTTTGATAATGAAACCTTCTGAATTAGAAACAATTTTAACTAAAATAATAGAAAATCCCTCCATCTTTATGCAATCGGTTGGGAAGGTGGAAAACAAGAAATGTGTGCCTTCTATATTGTATAGGGCAGGAAGGTGGCCGAGTTCTCAAAATAAAGAAACAGCCTTGTAGGATTTCTGCTTAGAAAAAACTGTTAAACAATTTAGTGTCATAAGACATAGTATGTAAGCTTATTAGGGGGCGCTTTTGTTTCCTCATGTATGCATGTGTGTCTTTGTGTGTGTATTATCTTAATATAGAAATTTAAAAGTCAAATTTAAAATATGCATATTTCCATGTTGTCCTAAATTAGGAAAGTAGAGCTATGTGACCAAATAAAACAACATAATATCAGTAGCACTTAGCTGAAAGGTAAGCCAAAATTGATACTTCGTGGGGATACAAAAATATTTTACAGAAGAGCTGAACTTTCTAGCAGCAGTTCTGAGATGTGGACTGGTGTTGGTAGTATGTATGTTCTAAAGCACCCTGAAAAAATGTTTTTCTAAATAGTTGGATCATTTGAACTGAGACAAATGTTTTCCCCTCACTTTTATCAATCCCCCACTGAAGTCGCATAAGGATATCTGGCCAGAGGGATTTCATCCAGATTGCTTGAAAGGGTTTGTGGTGAAAAGGAGCCAGCACATATGAGCATTGGAACATAAATTTGGCTGGCTCTCATGCCCTAAGCATAAGCATTTTGGATGAATATTTGATGGAGACAATTTTGGGGGGAATGTTTTACAGTGGAACAACTGTTTAATTGAATTAAATTGTTGTCCTGTTAGGGCATGCTCAAATCAAACATTTGCTATAGCAAGCATGACTTTATTTGGAAAATACTGCAGGACTACGTAGACCACAATGCCATACTGATATTTTTAAAAATGAACTTAAACCTTTAATTTGCACCTATGTTCAAATTGTATCAATAAAATGCTCATCTTATATTGACAATTTAAATGCATTTGCCAACTAGGTGTCTAATATACATAACTTGGTATTCGTTAGCTATATTATTTGTAAAGGTAGTCTTTGACTTTGAGAATAATGGTTTAGAAGGAGAATTCTGAAATAGACTAATATATTGAACGCTATTTAAAACACTTTCTAAATGACTGAATTTTTGTAAGTTACTTAGTCTTCCCTGAGAAGAACCAGAGTATCCATCTTATGGAGTTGATACAAAAAGTAAATCAGTTGTAAAAGTAAATGTCCTGAGAACAGTGACCATGATTAGCTAGTACTAAACAGTATAATACAAAATAGATTTTAAAATGTGTGTGTATACATGCATATGGCATGAGCTGTTAGCTCTGTTTTTCATCTCTAGAAAGCTAGTCCTATCCTCAGAGACAACTAGATTTTTTTTCAAGTCGAAAGAACAATTTCAATAAAGAGTTAAAAATGTCAATCTTTCACTCTAGAGAAGTGTGCTTCTCAGTAGCCCCATCACTGAACAGTGCAGGAGAGACTTATTTAAGTCAAATGAACATTCAGAGGCAGAGCTTACCAAGGAGTATGATGATGCAGAGAAGGATGGCGATCAGAGCCCCTGTGCTGAGACCCGCCGAGAGGACCAAGGCCTCTGCATTGCAGGACTGCATGTTTCCTTGACTATCACAAGCGCACACACGGATAGTGAGTGTGCCGGTGCTGCTTTGAATTGGATAATCATTGTCAAATATTAAAATCGGTAGTAGATACGTGCTCATTTTGTTGCGGCTATACCCATCTTTTCGAGTCATGATTCCTGCTGTATTATCTAAAAAAAAAAAAAAAAAAAGTGGGGGAAACAATTCAGTCCAGTCTTTAATTTTAGAACATAAGGCCTTATAATTTTACTTTTAAAAATATTCTGTACCTTTATTATCTACAATGGTGAAGTTCGGATTGAGAGGAAATTCTGGCACTGGTTCAAAGAAAAATTTGTGGCCTCGGGGAGGATCATCTCTGTCCATGACACTGACAGTCTGAATCAGCTGAAACCAAGTCAATAAGTGAAATAAAGCACAACAAAAAGCAACGCGTGTTGTTTTTATAGGACATTTTAAATCAGTGTTTGGGTTTTAAAAATATCACTGACATTACAGAAATAAAAAGAGCCCATTTTCAGAAATTATGCCAAGGCTTTTTATGGTTCTGTATAATATAACAATTAGTTAAGGATAAAAAAATGTCCATCAAGTATTACCGTGCAAGGTATCTCTATGAATTATTGTCCGATTCCCAGCCGCTGCAATATCCAACCTTAAAGAAAAATTCAATCACTCCAACATCTCCTCTTTTAACATTGTTAGAATGTCCCAGTGTGTTTTAATAATAATTGGTTACCAATCTGTTGCCTCCACTAAATAACGATTGTCTCAAAGGCAGAGAACATAACAGATGCACTTTTCAAAAACAAAAGTGCTTAGCACAGCCACTCTTACAGATCAAGGACACTATGAATATAGTTTTGAAACAATGAGTAATATGCCACATGATACCAGAAAGCAAAAGATTTTAAAGCTAGGGGGCACCATAACTACAATCACATTGCATAGTTTATTCAACTTATTTGTTTTTCTTTTAGTGGTATTCGCAAAGCTTAGAAAGAGATACAAATAAATGCTTTTAAGGTTTCATAAAATCAGTGTTGACGTTGAGAAATTATGACACCTCTTAGCTGTGCTTGCTGTAAGTTACAGATGTGCCCTCGTGTGAAGACGAAGCTGCAAATTACAGGTCACACAAAAAATTCTATTGAACATTTTACAGTGGAAAAAGCACCAAGCTACATATCGGGTGCCTGTTTTCCTAGTCCTGGGTCTGCCATCTGTGTGGCTTGAAATCATAGCCACTTAATTACTCTTACTTTCAAATTTCTTTTCCACAAAAACAGTTGCGCCACTCACTTAGAAGCATAGTAGTCCGACTTCTGTGATGAACAACTGTTGGAATTTTATAGTAGTTTGGCATATCCACAGTTTTTGTTACTGTGAACCTTCTGTAGCCATACTAACCTGATAACTCACTAGTCAATGTGTTTTCCTCTTTTAATACTAACTAGGATTTCATTCATTTTATTGACAGAGTGGCATGTAACCTTACAATTCTTTATATAATTCTTCGTGTATGTGTACAATTATTAAGAGAATTTAATGCACATTTTCTCCTTAGAAGATTGGGTCATGACATAGAAAAAAATACTTTTAAGACTTCAGCACTTTTGCTTAACCTCCTGTTCCATATTGGCAATGGTATATCCAATATTTAGCAATATTTTATTTTATTTTATTTTATTTTATTTTATTTTATTTTATTTTATTTATTTTTTAACGTTTATTTATTGTTGAGAGACAGAGACAGAGCATGAGCATGGGAGGGGCAAACAGAGGAGGAAACACAGAATCCAAAGCAGGCTCCAGGCTCTGAGCTGTCAGCACAGAGCCCAACGTGGGACTTGAACCCACAAACCACGAGACCATGACCTGAGTTGAAGTTGGCGCTTAACGGACTGAGCCACCCAGGCGCCCCATGATATTTAGCAATATTTTAAATCATAAACAATGTAGGTCCTCTGGTTACACGGCAGAGTTCTTGAAGTGATTAGATCAGCCATTGTTTAAGCATATTTTAACAGAGAATACATATCCATAGCTTAAAATACATTTTTAACCTTGTTACTTTTAACAAGCAAATTGTTATGTGTCAAGTATAGAAACAACGACAGAAATTTTAATACTAATAGTATCTATTAAAATAATTTTTAGTTCAGATCAATTATTTTTATCAAATATTAATTTGTAATACATATCAATTACTCACATGAAAAGCATATTAATAGACAAATGAGTAAAGAATATCTATACACTGTTGTCAATTGACTTCTTTCTCTACAAGACATATGTTCAAATCCTAATTTCCAGTACCTGTGAATGTGATCTTATTTGGAAACAGGCTCTTGTAGATGCAATCAAGTTAAGATGAAACCATGGTGGATTAGTGTGGATCCTAATCCAATGACTGGATTTTTCCCATAAGAAGAGGGAAATAAGGATACAGATAGAATGTCACGGGACAGTGTATGCAGAGATTGGAGTAATTCTTATAAACCAAGGGATGCCAATGGTTTCTGGCACTCACAGGGACTAGGAAATGGCAAGAAAGAGTCTACTCCTAGAGTTTCTAGAGAGGGGATGGCCTGCTGACACGTTGGTTCCAGACTTTATTCTCCAGAACTGTGTGAGAGCGGATTTCTGTTTTAAGCTTTCTAGTTTGTGGTAATCTCTCATGGTAGCCTTAGGAAACTAATACAGCTGTGAAAATGGCCACACATTTATGAAAAATGTTCAGCCCAAATAATTTTGGGAGGATCTGTGTTAAAATTATTATGAGATACTATTTTTCGGTAGACATTTTAAAATCTAGTGTTGCCCAATAAATAGGCAGTCATCCACTAGATATATGACATATTTAGGCAACTATTTGGAGGCATTGATGAACATTTACATATCAAATTTATTCCTACTTTGAAGGTTGTATCAAAGGAAAAGAATACCAGGTAGTATATAAATATAAATGTACTGTAATGCTCATTATAGTGCTGTCTGCTGAGTAATATTTTGTTTGTAAACCAAATTTCCATTTTAAGTGGGTAGTTGAATAAACTAATGAATGTATAGCTATGCTGTAAAAATTCAGCATCGTTTTAAAAATAATCATTTGCTAAACTGAGTGTATGTCCATTACATGTTGCAAAGTGAAAAAAGAAAAACAATTTTTAATCCAGATAACTATGTAATGATGCTTTTTTGGCAAGTAAGAATAAGAATAATAATACCCCAATTCTATCTTTTGTGTATGCAAGTGGAATATGGTACATATCTCTGTCTTAGTCTACCTGCTTGGGCTGCCGTAAAAATTATGCAGCCTGGATGGCTTCAATGGCAGAAATTTATTTTTCTCACAGTTCTGGAGACTGGAAGTCTGAGATCAAGGTCTGTGAGAGCTTTCCTTTGGGCTTGCAGACAGCTGCCTTCTTGCTACGTCCTTACAATGCCTTCCCTTTAAGTGTATGCATCAAAAGAGAGAGAGGGAGAGTGATCTATCTGTTGTCTCTTCCTTAAAGGACACTAATCCTTTCAGATCATAGCCCTAACCTTATGATCTCCTTTAACTTTATTTGCTTCCTTAAAAGCTCTATATCCATACTGGGGGTTAGGGTTTCAAATGAACATTTGGTCCATTGCAATCTCTATTGGAATAAAAAGAAGACTGTATTTCACTTTTATTTTCTGTGTTTAAAAAAACACGATGGAGGGGGTGCCTGGGTGTCTAAGTTGGTTGGGCGTCTGATTTCTGCTCAGGTCATGATCTCATAGATCATGAGTTCGAGCCCCAAGTTGGGCTCTGTGCTTACAGCTCAGAGCCTGGAGCCTGCTTCAGATTCTGTGTCTCCCTCTCTCTCTGCCCCTCCCCTGCTCACACTCTGTCTGTCTCTCTCCTTCAAAAATAAATAAATATTAAAAAAATAAATAAAATAAAATAAAATAAAAAACATGATGAAATTATATATGATTCTTAACACCCACCCACTTTTTCCTTAAAAAATCTTAATAACTTGTTAAAATTTCCTTCAATGAAATTTGTGCAGTTACTATCATTTGTAAAATACTATATTAGTGTCAAAAATGAACATATTCTGCAGTTGCTTAAAGTTACTTTAGAGATATCTTATATATGAGGGGACTTTGCAAGAGGACTTTGTAACTTTTGTACAAACAATCTCTTTTTATCTCAAGAAGATTAAAGTTGAAAAATCACCAAGTATAATTATCAACCAAAATGTCTTGCCTGAGAGATTAAAAGAGGAAAATGTAATGAACAAGGTAATTATTTTGATTCCTTTATACTAACACAGAAGAATTTCATGTTCATACTTCATGTGTTATTTAGTAATGTATTTCCATTCTATTCTTGAATATAACTCAGTTTCAGCATAATTATGAATCCAGGTAGAAACTATTTCTTATAGATAGATAGATAGATAGATAGATAGATAGATAGAACTATATGTATAGATATTTATTATATACCAGTATATAAATTAAAGCATATATTACAACTTTTTCTATTATATCATGGGTTCCATAATAGAAACCACTTCAAAAGTTACCTTTTTAGATCACTGTGAATGTTCTGGTGAGGGGAGATAAACAGGTGACAAAGAGGAATGGCAATAATTTGCATAAAAAAAAAAGATTTGTTCAAGTGAATGAATATAATGGTACCTGCCTTTGGAAATAGGAAAAAACAAATTTAAGTTTATAATGGTTTTATTTACCTGCCCAGGCTTTGCATTTTCACAAACAAATGTTTCATAGTACATGGCAAATTCCGGAGCATGGTCATTTATATCTAGAATTCTGATGAAGACAGGGATGTGGCTACTTTGTTTTGAGTTATCTGCAACAAGAACATGTGTAAGACTTCAGTCTCATTTACAGAGAAGCGGTGACACCACTCTCCCCATTGGTAACTTAGCAACAGATCATTTATGTGGTATTCACTTTCTCAATTGGATTGCTGATGAATATCTCAGCTTGCTTACAGGGTCCAGATGGAAAGCATGATTAAAAAGAGGAGAATATGATTGAGAATGAAGTATTATTATTTGTAAGGCATAATTTTCTTAGATTACTTATTTTTATGAGGTTAGATTATATTTCCATCCTACAGTAAGCTATAAGAGAAAATTAAATTTAAAAAGTGGATATTTGATAATCATTAAATAATATAATATCCAACACACGCTCAGGCTGCTAACGATAAAATGATTTCACTCAAGAAATAGAGTCTACTTATTGCTGTTATTTTACCACTTTGGTGTTCAGATGGACGTATTTCCCACTCACTTATTTCTGTGGCTGTAATGGTGATGTTGTGCCAAGGAGATGATTCCCGGTCCAGGGGCTTCAAAGTGAAAATAGAGCCATTTTCGGAGTGAATACTAAAAATCCGGTCCATATCAGTATGCCGATCAATGGCGTATCTGCCAGAAAAGAGATTCATGAATCTAGGCATTATTTTAAGATTATTAGTTCATCTACTATTTCTTAAAAGTTATAGGCAATTCAAACAATGTTCTCATAAAGTCATGACAGTAAAATGCTGATAACTTTCTTGAATTTTTATTTAATGTAACTGTCACTTAGACGATTTGATATGTTTGGCCTTTTCCATCATTACTATTCTACGATTGTGTGACTTTAGAGTTATTATTTATACTCAGGAATACTTGCAGCAGCCTTTGAGTGAGTTTTTAATTGTCACTTGATTTACTTACCCTATCATAGACCTATTGCAGTGCTTGAGACATATTAAGTAGTCATATTAAATTTGATGGAGTCAGTTGCGTAGATAAATTGAAATTATGTTAAAAAGAAACATAAGAACTTGTCCACAGAGTCCTTATGGCTATAAGTGAATAGAGAAACTGTTGTAAAATACTTTGCTCTTGAATGGCTCTCTTTTAGGGAACATATCAGCTGAATCAAAGGTCATCCTCCAATCTATTCCTCTGACCTATTCCAGATAAAAATGAAATGACATATTACATAGAGTTCCATGACTCTTTCTCATCAGGGTTGGATATGGACACTCTATGATTGGCAAAATAATGCCTCCTCATGTCCCCCAAAGGATGCCTACTTCTTAATCCCTGAAACCTATGGATATGTTACTTTACATGGTAAAAGTAACTTTGTAAATGTGATTAAGGTTAAAGTCATTGAGAAGGAAGACTATTCTTAATTATCTAGATAGGCCTAAATGAATCATGCAAACCATTTAAAGTGGATGAAGAAGGCAGAGATGTGCTCTAGAGAAATGAGACAGGAGGAAAAAAAAAAGGAGATTTAAAGTATGGAAAGGAATTGATCTCTTATTGCTGGCTTTGAGGATTGCAGGAAGGGGTAGCATGCCAAAGGATGCAAGCCACCTCTAGAAACTCAGAATGAACCTTCAGCTGAAAGACAGCAAGAAATTAAGAATTACAGTCCTGCAACTGCAAGGAACTGAAATCTACTAATAACCTAAATGAGGAAGGAAATGATTGCTCTCCTGCCGTGTCCAGACAGGAATATGGCCCTGTCCACAGTAACATCTTTAGCCCAGTGAGATTCATCCCAGATCTCGAACCCATAAAACTTTAAGATAATAAATTTAAGTTACTTTAGGCACTAAGTTTATGGTAATTTGTTATGGCAGCAATAGAAGGCTGTGATGTAATCATAAGAAAGATCTTTTAAAAGGCTAGCTTATAATAAAATACCTTAGGTCAGGCCATGTTAGGCTGTACTAACACATCTCTGAGATTTCTGCTGCTGAGTATCTAATGAAGCCATATAGGAAAATAAGTGTTTCTCAAACATTAACGTTCATATGAATTACATTGGGATTTATTTATTTATTTATTTATTTATTTATTTATTTATTTATTATTTTTTTTTTAATTCTTTTTTCAACGTTTATTTATTTATTTTTGGGACAGAGAGAGACAGAGCATGAACGGGGGAGGGGCAGAGAGAGAGGGAGACACAGAATCGGAAACAGGCTCCAGGCTCTGAGCCATCAGCCCAGAGCCTGAGGCGGGGCTCGAACTCACGGACCGCGAGATCGTGACCTGGCTGAAGTCGGACGCTTAACCGACTGCGCCACCCAGGCGCCCCTATTTTTAATTATTTAAAAAATTTGTTTTTAACGTTTATTCATTTTTGAGAGACAGAGAGTGACAGAGCATGAGTGGGGGAGGAGCAGAGAGAGAGAGGGAGACACAGGATCTGAAGCAGGCTCCAGGCTCTGAGCTGTCAGCACACAGCCCAGCACAGGGCTTGAACCCATGAACCAGGAAATCATGACCTGAACCAAAGTCGGATGCTTAACTGACTGAGCCACCCAGGCACCCCTACATTGGGATCTTTTTAAAAACGGATTCTGATTCAGTAGGTCAGGTGTTGGAGCTGGGATTTTGTATTTCTAACAAACATCTTAGGTCAATCCCATGTTATAAGACTTTAGACAAGACTTAATATAGTAAAGCTATATACCATGGGATAAACTGTTCAGAATAAAGATGGCAAAAGGAAGAAAATGACAGACAACAAAGAAACTAATCAACATCTGGTGTAGTTCTCATTTTTCTAAATATCTTATTAAAGTCACTTAACAAATGAACTCCTTTTGATCTGGTGAATTTGGAAATTACAGCTCCCATTATAAATCTGTAATATATTCACTATCAAACATTGACTTTCATAAACATAAGTAATAGAAATTGAGCAGCCAGTGTTCCTTTTTTTTTTTTTTTTTTTTTTTTGCTTCCAAGATTTTATTTAAATTCAAATTAGTTAGCATATAGTGTAATATTGGTTTCAGGAGTAGAATTTAGTGATTCATCAATTACATACAACATCCAGTGCTCATCTCAACAAGTGCCCTCCTTAATTCTCATTGCCCATTTAGCCCAAATCCTCCTGCCTACCTCCCCTCCAGCAACCCCCAGTTTGTTCTCTACAGTTAAGTAGTTAAGAGTCTCTTATGGTTTGCCACCCACACTGCTTTTATCTTATTGTTCTAAACATTGTGAAACATTTGTAATTTAAAAAATATTTGATGAAAATACATTTAGGTTTTCTATGATTTTTTTGTTTGTTTGCTTTGGTTGTTTTAAAAAAGAGCCTGTGATTTAGTCTATGGCTATAAGACCTATATTGAACTTAAAGGATCCATTAGTAAACTCAGATTTCCAAAATAATTATAATAATTTAACATCATGGGCCTTGCCTAATTTATTTTATGCTAAATTTTATAAAATGATTGTCTCAACTGACAGATACTATTTCAAAGTAAGTATTTGAGCATGTGGGAAAAAAAAATATGTATGTACTGGATTTCATCTCAAAGGTGGAATAGCTAAAAACTTTGCATGGTTGGTTTTAGATTCTTGTCTGTACCTTAGTCTCAAAATATAAAACCAGTCCAGTCACCTTCTTGCCCTTTGGAAGAGTTGTGCAACGGGCAGTAGAGCTACATGGAAATGGTAGTATCTTCTCACTTTTTCAATAATCATAATGGTAATTTTTCTACATGGTGTTATGAAAATAATTTGGGAGATTTGAAAAAAAACCTTATATAATATATGGTCACTGCCTAATACTAGTGATACTTTTGATGTGGGAACTCCTAAACAGATCACTAGAACCAAGATATAAAAATCAATATATAAAATACATAATGGCATATGCATATATCTCCTAGGAACAAAAGTTCTATCAGATTTTAACCAACAATTCAATGTCAGACAAGGATCTGAGATGACTCTTATTTTTCAAATAACTATTAATGTACTAAAATTGAGGACAACAGTCATATTAAATTTTCTCTTTTTAATCTCTATTGCTTAATACATGCCTAAAAAAAAATACAGTGTTTTCTATCTCTAGAGGTCAAGTCTCCTATATTTTAGTTCCTAACATGGACTAGGATAGTCATTAGAACATTTTTTAAAATGTTCTATTTTACTTAAATAGTTACACCAAATTCTGCTCATGAATAAAACAAACCTAAAATGAACACAAAGAAAGCACAGTAAAAGAACATAACTCAACCACATCTATGTATTGAATGGAATTCAATTTATAATATTTGCCTGAATATATATGTATTTTTTCATTGTTGGAAAAGTCAATAGCAACCATTATCTGCTTATGGCTAAATAGACATTGGATTTCTTCTTACTGTTTGAACTGCAGATCAAAATTAAAAAAAAAATCCTTTTGGGGCGCCTGGGTGGCGCAGTCGGTTAAGCGTCCGACTTCAGCCAGGTCACGATCTCGCGGTCCGTGAGTTCGAGCCCCGCATCAGGCTCTGGGATGATGGCTCGGAGCCTGGAGCCTGTTTCCGATTCTGTGTCTCCCTCTCTCTCTGCCCCTCCCCCGTTCATGCTCTGTCTCTCTCTGTCCCAAAAATAAATAAACGTTGAAAAAAAAAATCCTTTATGTTTATTATTACTTGCCCCAGAGATTAGCATGGGTGTTTCTATGATTGAGGAATAGCTAACAATTCTAACCTTATGTAAGTCCAGCTTTGACTCACTTGGAACTTATGTGGGACCAACATAAGTCTGGGTTTCTGACTGTTCTACGCTTAGATTCAATCTTGAAAGGAACTACTTTTCAGATTGAGACTTCATGATGGAGAACCACTTTGACAATTTAGAAATAGCTCAGTTTAACATGAATACTGCCAACTTCCAGGTCTATATTTGCCCTAGTGCAAATGATGTCTCACAATTTGTCAAAACCCAGAAATATTTTTCTTTTATCCAGCAGCCAGTATTCTATTTTCAACACAGAATGGGGCATTTTTATTTACCTATTAATAATAAATACAGTGGATTACCACAGATGACCAGAAAGAACCTGATAAACACTTAACACAGAACAAAGCTATCTCTATGTTCTAGTAGACGGCCTATTAAAACAACACTATTTTATTGATCTCCTTACATTTAAGTTTGAGCAATAAGTTTTGTTTTTTTTTTAAAAAGACCACTGGTATAATTTTTTAACTGAACACCTTCTGCAACAACAGGATGTGCAGAAACAGCAAATAAGTAAAAAGCACAAGAGAACTGAGGTGTGGAAGCGAACTCTGGTTTTACTTTGTTTGCTTTTAATTTTTAATGTTCTCCCATTAAGAATCTAACACATACCAGATCCCTGCATTTTCATCTAGCACAATAAAATATGTAAAGTAAATTACAAACACCAGAACAAATCAGTACTATGCAGAAATATGTCAAAGATAGTATTCCCTTTCCTTTCTTGAATTCCAGGTACATCTTTCCCTGACTAAGTCAATATAATTAGGTAATAAGTTTGTTCTTTTCTTTCAATCCACTGCTTTCCAGAAATGTGTTTTCTATCTATGACCTATGGAAGTTTCATTGTCCTTCAAAATGAGAATGTGGCTATATAATGCTTGAATGAATAGTTCAAATCTTTTTGTTGTTGTTGTTTTTTCAAATATTAGTGGCATTATTTTTATTTTTGTATTTTTATTTTTAAAATTTTTTAATGTTTTTTGGTTTTGAGAGACAGACAGAGACAGAGCACAAGTGGGGAAGGGCAGAGAGAGAGGGAGACAAAGAATCTGAAGCAGGCTCCAGGCTCTGATCTGTCAGCACAGAGCCTGACACAGGGTTTGAACCCACCAATCATGAGATCATGACCTGCGCCAAAGTCAGACACAACCAACTGAGCCACCCAGGCACCCACCATTATTTTTAAATAATCATAATTTGTAAATAAATAGTAATAATTATCCTACTCTATAATAAAATCAGGCAACTATTAAGGAAACTGTTACACACACATACACACACACACACACACACACACACACTTATTTGCCAATTTCAGCTTAGGGTGGAATATGTCCATTTTCCTGAAGCAGCACTAAAAAAGCATTTTTTTTTCCATCAGGTTTGTTGTATACATACTTCTCACTTTGCAGTAAAAAAGATTTCTTCTAAAATTTGTTGAACTTTAAATGTTGAGTATAAAATAGGTGTGAAATGAGACAACATGTTCTTTCAGAACCTGTAAAGCTATAATCAACCCTATAACTTGAGAAATCCATGATTACTAATGGGGTGAAACAGAACTGACAACAGCTGCTAATTGTAATCATAATTTCATGTTGCAAGTGGCAGATGTATTTCAGAAAATATGTTTGATGAACAGATTTACTGGTGAGTGAGAAATAGTTCCTCAGATTTCCCTGGAAAATATTTGTCCATGATGCTTATCATAGCCTATTTTCTGCTCTGGGGATCAGTCATCCTTCTAAATTCTATAAGAGCAAACAAAAGAGTCACATATTACAATGTTGTCTCCTTGTTGAATTATTGCTAGTTTTTCACACTGTAATTTGATACATAAATGTTTTCTTTGCATATATCTTTATGCAAACAGGAATCAGCCTATATGTTAACAGGCTTGGAAATATTTTAGAAATACAATTGAGGATAAATTTGTTTCTTCAATACTTTTCTTCTTTTCATAATTTCTGAGATTTTATAGGTAAACCACTGTACATTGTTTCTTTCTTTGTACTTGAGTACTCTATAAAACAAATATTTTGGGGACAGATATAAACTTAAAATGTACCAGCCACTTTTATATACTATGAAGCAAGGTTGCAAGTTTATCAGTCTCTGAGCTAGAAATTTTACTGCTAACATTGTATCCTGAGGAAATTCCAGATATAGAAAAGTAATATTTATATATACACCGAGCATATTATATATCTATATCTATGTCTGTTTACATCTGTCTAATACATATATATACAGGTTGAAAGACTGTTTTCAACTAAATTTCCATCAACCATGTATCACCTACATGGTAGTGTGTTATTTATACAATAGAAGTTTATTGAGAAGTTTAATGGCATTATCAAATATTCACAATTAATAAAAATACATACACCTCTATGTATTATAATGATCTCTACTTACTAAAATTAGGTGATTGATAAATTGAAAGTTTCAATACTTGATAAAAATAGAATAAAATGCCACTGAAGTATCTATTGAGAATAGAATTATACCTGTCTTCTTTGCTACAAAATTTCCTGTGTAAGAATGACTAAATATGTTGATCAAAAACATGTTTAAAATGATATTTTGAATGTCCCTTTGTAACAACTATAGAATAACAAGGGTTGGATTTGCCAGCTCCCTACACACACACACACACACACACACACACACACACACAATCCACTAACACTAAATGAAATATATGAAACAATTATTTTTGAAGGATTAGACACCAGAGAACAATGACCATAATCTCAGAGAAAAGAGAAAGATATGAAATGATACATAAGACTTCCCTAGTTTGCCGCCAGGGGGAGGTTCCAGACAGTGAAACAGGAAGTGGGATCCCAGATGGAGACTGTCAGCCCCCTCAGTTCAGGAGATAATGCTGATAGTCCATGTTGAAACCAAACTGCCTAGAATTTTAAAGATGGAGTAATTCAAGGGAGAGAGTTTCATAGAGAGGGAACTACCGAAATTTGAAGAGAACGCTACTCAACTTTTCAGCGGAGTTCTGATCAGAACTCACGTGGGAACAGATAGAGTGAAGCAACAGAGGTATTCAATCACAAGGATAAGAAGAAATGAAACTGTGAACTAGCCTGTCACAGGGAAGGGTTCTAGTTTCCACCAGCCAAAGGAAAAAGTTCAAACTCAGGGGGCTTTGGTAGACTACTCAGAAAGGTTTTACTTGATTTTTTTTAAGTTTATTTATTTATGTTGAGAGAGAGAGAGAGAGAGAGCAAGAGGGGCAGAGAGAGAGGGACAGAATCCCAAGCAGGCTCCACACCATCAGCTCAGAGCTGGATGCAGGGCTCAAACCCTTGAACTGTGAGACTATGACCTGGGCCGAGATCAAGAATAGGCCACTTAACCGACTGAGCCACCCAAGTGCCCCTGAAAGGTCTTGCTTGATTTATTGGGTAAAATTAGGTCTAGAAAAAGGGCACAAAAGCTAGGTCCAAAAAGATTAAGATGTTTCAAGTAACTTAATCACACATCTGAATGGAGCTCAAGAATATTTATGAAAATGCAAAGCTATCTAACACTAACCACAGTGAGAGCACAATGTTTGATATCCAATCAAAACTTACAGGCATGCAAAAAAACAAGAAAATATGACTGAAAGAAAATATGATTGAAGAAAATCCTAGCAATTGAAAACACTGAGAAATAACACTTTCAGAGGAGAAACTATAACCTGTAAAATGAAAAATATTCTAGATGGAATTAAAGCAGGTTAGATATTGGGGGAAAAAAAAAAGCTTGGTAAACTTGAAGAAGAAGATGAATGGGAACTATTTAAAATGACTAAGAGGGAAAAGAGAAGATTAAATAAACAGCACCAGTGCACTGTGTTACGTTTTCAAGAGACCTAGTATAATTAAAATTAAATGTCCTTAAAAAGAAGAATGTAGGGCACAAAAATATTAAAGAGATTACAGCTGAAAACTGTTCCAAATTTGAAGAAAGGCATAAAGCTACATATTCAGGAAGCTTTATAAACTTCAAATACAAAATGAGTGAAGCATACTATAGACAGGAGCATCATAATCAAACTACTTAAAAGTAGTGACACAATTTAAAAGCATCCTAAGGAACAACTGACAAGTTACAAAGAGAACAATAAAGATTAGGGCAATGCAAAAGTTTTACTATATTGGTAGAAAAAAACAGCTTTGGCCTCTAAAGCTGTACCTAAATAAGTAAAAATAAATAAATATAAATAAAAAATTTATTTAGCACTAAAATGTACATATGAAAATAGGAATGAGTCTCAAATCAATGATCTCAGCTTCTGAATCAAGGAAATAGGCAAGAACAGCAAATGAAACTCAATGTAAGCTGAAGAAAGAATAATCAGAGAAAAAAAAGAGAAAACAAACAATTGAAAAAATCATTTAATCACACAGGTCAGGAAAAAGACTGAAGGAGATACAAATTAACAGTATCATGGAGGACTATTATTATTAGAGGTATCAAAAGGACAATAAGAATATTATGAACAACTTTTTTTCAACTTTGATGAAACTACCAAATTCCCTGAAAGATGAAGGAAAAGGAAAACAAAGCCAAACAGGCTCATGTAAGAGTTAAGACAACCTGAAGTCTTACAACTGGTAAGGAAATAGGATTTGTAGTTGTGACTCATAGAAAAAAGAGAATATCATCCTTTGCTTTTAAATTGTACTAAACATTTAGGGAAAAATAATGTCATTTCTATGCAAACTCTTCCAAAAAATTAAAAGAGGATCTTATACTTATGACTGCATTCTGTGAGACAGTTTTACGATGACGCTAAATCCAAACAGATGTTACATGAAAACGAAACTGTAAAATAATGTCCCAATGAAAATAAGTGCTGGGGCACCTGGGTGGCTTAGTCAGTCAAGCATTAATCTTGATTTTGGCTCAGGTCATGATCTGACAGTTCCTGAGATTGAGCCCTGCATCGGACTCTGATTCGGGATCTGTGCTGGAGTGTGCTTAAGATTCTCTCTCCCTCTCCCTCTCCCCTTCTCCTTCTAAAAAAAAAGTGCAAAATTATTTTTAAACTTTAGTGAATTGAATTCAACAACATATAATAACAATAGCATAATGTGGCTAAGTGACATTTATCCCAATAATGCAGAGCTTGTTCAATATATGAAAAATAAATCAAACATATTTCATATTGAACATATGAAAAAACGCTCAACATATCGGCATAGAGATACAATTATACCCCTATTAGAATGGCTAAAGAGGCTCCCAAGTATTGGTGAGGCTATATAGAAACTGAATCCATCATAATTGCTGGTAAAATGTAAAATTGTATAGCCACTTTAAACTGTATAGCCACTTTAAAATGTAAAATTGTATAGCCATTGTTTAACTTTAAATAATATGCTGGTTTCTTAAGCATTAAATACATATCTGCCTGATGATCTGATCATAATTCTTCTAGGTATGTTTTCAAGAAAAGTGAAAACATGTAACTATACAAATACCAATGTGCAAATATTTGTATATGTACTTATCAACTGATCAGTGAACAGATAAACAAAATGTGGTATTTCTGTACATTGGAATACTTTTCAGCAATTGGAGGGATCAACTACTGATGCACATAACAACATGGAAAAGTCTCAATATGGTTACGCTAAGTGAAACAAGTTAGACGAAAGAGAATAAACACTGTGATTGCATTGGTATAAATTCAAGAAAACAGAATCCATTCTGACCTATATCAACAGAAACCCAATCGTTGTTTGCCTGGGGATCAGGGGTGGGTTTTGGGAAGTTTGGGAGGGAGGCATTAAAAAGACATGAAGAAACTTTTTGGGGTAAGATATATCTACGTTATCTTGAATTTGATGATGTTTTAATGGGTGTATGAATAGACAAGAGTTTCTCAAATCATACAGATTAAAGTTGTGCAGTTTATTGTTGGTCAATAATACCTTAATACAAGTGTTCAAAAAGAAGAATGAAAAGGTTGTAATTTTCTGGGGTGTCTGGGTGGCTCAGTTGGTTAAATGTCCGACCAGCTCAGGTCATGTTCTCATGGCTTGTGGGTTCGAGCCCCGTGTCGGGCTCTGTGCTGACAGCTCAGAGCCTGGAGCCTGTTTCGGATTCTGTGCCTCCCTCTCTCTCTGCCCCTCCCCTGTTCGGAATCTCTCTCTCTCTCATAAATAAACATTAAAATAATTTTCTTAAAAAGGCTGTAATTTTCTAAGCTAACATGTCTGTAGCTGGAGCTGATGAAACTCCCTACTGTGGGAAATGGGGAAAATGAAGAGAAACTAGACCAAATTCTGAGGGGCAAAATACATGTTTTGTCTTTTGCATAATTTTGTCCCTGAGGGATCTACCTTGTATAACTGAAGTCAGTCAAATTAGTCTACAAATGCAGCACATTATATTAATTATCTCTAATTAGTAAACAGGTCATTAGGAAAGCAGAGTATGACTGCTAAAGAATTGGCTATGTATTCAGATCAACTGAAGTTTGAATCCTTGGTCTGCTAACTATTACACTGTGTCCTTAACTCTTTGCATCTCTATTTATTCTTCTATAAAATTTGGGTGATAAGAGTTGTACCTGCCCAATAAAGTTGTAATGAGGCTGAGCTGAGCTAATAAATATATATCTCTTCAGACTCTCTAGTTTATACCAGGTGCTCAATAAACGGTAACCATTATTTTACAGAAGAAGGGATAGGCAACATGTTTGACAGTCTCATGTCATGAATTTAATGCCACAATCAGACACTCATCTTCAGCCACCCATTGTATTCATTCATTAACTTCACAACTATATTTACATTCCCCTTAAGAACCATATAAAACAATCACTTAAGATTCTGGCATATTTGAAATCTTTAAATGGTCCATACTATATTCAAACTTTGGGAAAGTATTTACGCTATACTACACAATATGATACTAATTTTAATATGTTTTATATTTGTGAGTATCATTACTTTCTTTACTAATTCTCTGTTATTAGAAAAGGTTGACATATTGTTTTTTCCAAAAATTTTGATGCCTAGTGACTATTTTTAAAAGATGTTTCCACATTTTTAAATTATCTCTTAATAGCATTCCTAGAACAAATTTTTCTTCTAATTTATTTGTTTAGGTCATTTATTATTTGAACTATGACTTCTCCAAGAGAGGCAATGAGATAAGAATCACTACAGCGGAGGATTAAAATCACAGACTCTTAGAGCCAGATGGCCTGATTCTCAAACCCAGCTTTGCCACTGACTAATTGTTTGGCAAGTTATTTAAATGCTGTGTCTTAATATTATCATCTGCAGTCAGGTATAATAATAGGATCTACCTTGCAAAATGATGAGTCAAATACAGTAATACATTGAGATCACTTAGAAGTTAGTTCAACTAAGAATCGTGCTATGGAAGGATTTAGTCTTATTACTGTACTTGATCATACATAGTACCATGTTATTTTTTTCAAACAGCTTGTAAATGGACGATGATTATTTTTCTGCAAACTTAAATTATCACAAAATACTTACTTTATTAAATTGTTCATAGCATCTGGATCATATGCTGTAACCTGTCCAATGATGCTGCCCTCCTTTACATCTTCATCTACTTCTATCAAGTAATAAAGTTTACTAAACACAGGAGGCTCATCTATATCTTCTACAGATATTTTGACCACAGCTGTGTCTTTGAAAGGTCCCAGGTGTAGAAATCGTGGATCAGGGTGAGTGTTACTTGCATCCACTCTTAAAGTGTACAGCATTTTGCTTTCAAAATCTAAATTCTGGAGTTAAATAAGAAAAATTAGTATAATATAGCAGATATGACAAGGGAAGACAATATTAAATTTGCATATCCAGCTCTGTTACTGGTGCCAGGAATTGTGGTTAAAAAACTTCCTCAGTTATTGCTGCATAGGTATATCAAATAAACTAGTAATTTTTTGTTTTGTCTTACACTTATTCATAGGGGGTAACTGAATATAATGGTATGCACATTAAGACTGAATCCCACTTATTAATGCAATTCACATTTTGATGGTCACAGGCAAATGTATTATCTAATGGATATACAGATTATTTACTATTATTATTAAAGTTATACAAAGTTAAAATCAGAGTAAATATAAAATAAAGTAGAGATTTAGCAAACTGCTCATATAAGTTGCCCCCTTAGTTCCAACATTTCTAAAACTGATATTTTAAAAAGAAAAAGCATATTTCATTCATCTGAACACTATGGAAAGCAAGATGTGAATGGAAACAGAAAAATCAGGAAAATAGAATATGGTCAATATTTAGATGGATTATTCTAGATAAAGTTTCATAATGTTCTCCCACACTGCATTAAAAATCAAGAAATCCAAAGTAAAACATACATCTTCAAGTTTCATCTACTTGAAGAGACAAATTGGAATATTTTGAAAAGTGTGTGAAATAAAGTTATGACTGCATGCCTATTTTTTCAGCCAGGGAGAGTATAAAACAAGGACTTTCGAGGCTATCTGGTCCTACCTTGAGTGTCTGCTATAAGCACAAGCAATTAAGGCTTTGTATCACTTTTTAAGTGTCAGTGGTGAAGATGCGTAACTTGAGATGAAGCCACAACTATACCCCCTTCTATGAAGACTGTAAAGATGGGAAAAATAAATCCTAGGCTTTTCTTCCCTTAACTGAAAAACAAAAATAAACTATAAGCACTCAATGAAAAAATGAAGACAGCATAAAGAAACCTGTTTGACAGTTATAATCCCTTCCTGTGTGTCCTTGTCAGTGATGACATCAAACATGTCTGTTCCATCTCCTTCAGCAATGCTGTATTCCATTTCAGCATTCTCCCCCACATCAGGGTCATCGGCTTTTATCCTTCCAACATGGGTTCCAAGAGGTACGGACTCGGGAGAATTAAATTGATACGTACCTGAAAATTCAATCAGAGCTGTTTTGGCATTTCATCTTCAGATAACAAAAACCTTTCTTTTCCTCTGCCTTTTTTACTTCAATAAATTAATTTTAAACTGGGAGAGTTTTTCATCATATTGAATTGTAAGCTGTCAAAAATTATAGATTTATTAAATTGGAAAAATAATTTATAAAGGCAGAGCACTCTCACTTTGTAAATGAGAAATATAAGTTCCAGGAAGATTAAGTGGATGCTCCAAGGTTATTGAGATAACAGATGGTAGGCACGATATTAGAATCCAGAACTTTTACTTAAGAGGGCAAGAAAACCAATTATTTACCGCTTATCTGGAGCTTTCAATATTGTCATTATACATTTTCACAACTTTCAAATTATTTCAAAAACATGCACTTATTCTTATATTCTAGGTCAGAGATAGGAAAATAAACCCATACACAGGAATTTCCTTCCTTCCTTCCTTCCTTCCTTCCTTCCTTCCTTCCTTCCTTCCTTCCTTCCTTCCTTTTTGCTTGTTAATGCCTTTAAGGGATATGAATGTTTCTGTTTCCTTCAGTTCCAGCCAATTATATTGCATTGTGGTGTCCTTGAAAGGATTTTAGTTTGTGACAATTTGTTCAAGAATCAATAGGAAAAAGTTAAAAACAAAAGTTAATGAAAGTTAGAAATGTTTTTAAACATGTAAAATGTGCTGCATTCTGTATAAGGCCAAAGGCCCTCTATATTAATTTATTTAATTCTAATATCCGTCCTCCTAATACCAAAGTAGGGATAGGGCTCAAGGAAACAATCCTATAAAATTGAGAAAAACAGCATGCAAAACTAAGTCTCTCTGATTCAAAGTCTTCTCTCTCTAATTTGTTTGGTGATTAAGGAGGACTTCTAAATCCAGCTGCCTGGATTTGAATTCTCATCACTGGGCAAGTTAAATTCTCTAACCCTTGATTTCTTCATCTATAAAATTGGGTGATAATGACAGCAATCATCTCATAGTTTTTTTTTTTTTAATGAGAATTACATGAAATTATGTCTTTTATATGTTTAGCCCGGGGATAGTTCTTAAACATTTTTTGTTATTACTACTATTATTGTTCTAAACCTTTTGCTAAGATTATAATGGATCATGGAATTATAGAGTGCCAAGCCGTTTGAGAATTCATCAAGTCATACTGTTTCAGTTTATATTTAAGGAAACTGAATGCAAAGTTTAGATTTATGTTAATTAGGCTTATTGTTCATATTCTTAGCAAACTTTTTAAAACATTTATCAGATACATATGTCAACCATCCAAAGCTGAATCATCAAATAGTTTAATTTTGATTAGTTTGGAAAAATTCTCTAATGTATTAGATTCAATATCATAAATTTAAATTTGAGACCCCCTCAACTGAACATTTCAAAGTAGGCCCTTCGTATTTGTATTCACTGCAAAATGGAAAGGATTGGAATCTGTTTGTGTGGGAATTCATGGCATGCAAAGCATTCAGGATTTAACATACGTGCCTAAAATGGTGATGACTGAAAGGGTATTGACTGATTTGACCTTTACAAGTAGATAACAGATACTAGCAAACGTGTCTCAGATGCCATCAGAAAGAAGGCATACCACAACTCAAAGGGCCATTAAGAAAAACAAGTGCTGCCATTTGAACCCATTTTGTGTTGATTGTAATACCAGTATCTGATATCTGAGACTTTAAAATATCAAGTCTGTGTTTTAGAATCAATTAAATAAGGGAGTATAATTCTTATATACAGATAGGATAACTGTGTATAAGATAATCTCAGATAACTGAGGTCTGACGAGTGACAGACATGGGATTTGAAACCAGGCTGTCAGAACTAAGAGTCCATGCTCTAAACCGTGAAACAGATAAGAGAAAGAGTGAGATGATCACAGCCAATATTGGGAAGTCAATTTGTGGGAAATTATCATATTTTGTCGGAGGGATAGGTTGTGGATTTGTCTTTGTTCACAACCGAATAGTGAAAACACTGGTACAAATATAAGCCTCTATTCGTAGTGTGTTGGAGAAGGCTTCCTACGCGAGAGAAATAAAACCTTCCTTACTCTGGGGAAATCGTGGAGGATTGTTGTTGACATCTGTCAGAGTGATGTTTACGGTGGTGGTTCCAGAAAGGCCTCCCATCTGGCCGCCCATGTCTTTGGCTTGTATAACCACTTGGTACTGTTCTCTATTTTCTCTGCTCATGTCTGGTAGTGCAGTTCTTATTATGCCTTTTAGAAAAAGTAGACAAATATTTTACAATTTAATCACTGAGTTCTAAGATTAACCTATGCAAGATCTATTTTATAGAAGTTCATCATAACAAACAACCAAAAAGCTGGTGTACCTAACTGTATGAAATCCATAACCAATTTAATGTAATGGACAGAACAGACAGAATTCTTCCACTGGCTATTGTACAGGGAATGAGCTTGGCTAAATCAATTTAATTATATTTTTTGATTTAAAAAAATTAACTTCATTAAAAAATCTTCAGATGAATAAGCTTACTTAATTTGATGATTTTCACATTCTTTCTGTTTTGAGTATTTCCTAGGACACAAAAAGTGCTAAATTTCAAATTTTGTATTTGGTGTCGTAAATTTAAACTCTGTAGATAATAGCCTAAAAGGATAACAGTTCAAATAATCTATTTAAATAATATGAAATTTGCTTTTATTTCCATGGAATAACTATGGGGAATAAGTGGAAGCATGATACTGAATCAATAGCTCTTAAAATACAGAAAAATCTATAATTGTGCATCCGGATGTATTACATAATGAGATGAGAAAGAAACCAAGTATGAAAGGCTATTACCTGATTCTGGGTCCACGGAAAAATATGGCTGTCCTTGCAGTATGCTGTAGACCACTTTTGCACTGTTTCCATAGTTGGCATCATCTGCATCTGTTGCGGTCACTTGTATGACAGACGTACCTACACGAATCCCACCCACCCAAACAAAGATACTTAAATACTTCTAACTTTGAAACAGTCTTTCCGAAAAATTATTGCTGGTGGGTCATGTGGTGTGTTAGATGATGGTACATGTTCAAAGAAATGTGTTGAAATGATGCTGCCTCAAAAAAACAACAACAACAACAAACAAAACACTTCTCTTTTTCATTTTTTTAAAAATTTAAATACCCCGTAATTTTATTGTTTGAGCTATCTGAGAAAAAAATCAGCAACCTATTTTATCACAAAAATGAATATAATGAGACAAATGCACTGCACTTTTAGTTGACCAAAAATATTGTGAGGAACAATTTTTCACTGAATACAATGTGCATGCAATTTTCAATTAATGCATTTCTTGCTTACTGGAAATGTATATTCAAAGATAAAACCAGTATTGGTAACATCCAGGTTGCTTTTTACCCTGATAAATTAAATGTATATTATACATAGAATAAAAAATAGAGGGACCCTGTTTTCATGGGGAAAAAATGGCATAAAATTGACCTGTAATTTTGTGTGTGTGTAAGATATAAATGATTATTAAGCATCTGGGCCTCCCTTTAAAATATAGTTAACACAGTCATATATGATTACATCTATTGATATGCTACATATTATTTGCTGCACATAAGTAAATCAGTAGATATTTCCCCCAAAATTAAGAAAGTATAGATTTTGTCACATGCAATACTATAATTTAACACTACTCTGTTTAATTTTATTTTCTGAAACTTAAACCACTGTCTTTTAACTGTATCACATTTTTTTATATTTAAAAGATAAAAAGGTTTTAAAGGGGCTAAACATAATGCCGTATATTAATGGGCTTTTCTGATATCTCACTAATCGCTATAAAGATTCAAAGCATGGTTGTAAAACTACTATTGATTAAAGCCTACCATGTATCTCTTGGGCAAAATGAATTTGTATGACATTTTCTAGTATACTACATAGGATTTTCTGAAGTTTGACTCTGATTCTACCTAGATTGTGAAATTCTTTAGGACAGGGCAAATTCCATATTGGCCATATCACTTACTTTAAAACCCCCATACGTTACACACTCAGAACTGGTCTAATTTAGTTGTAATGAATGTTTCTCAAAATTTGCATGTATATGCTTAAAAATTATTAATTGTATGTTAAGATTATACTAACAGCTCATTTCCCATCAATGTATCTGAATACTAACACAGGAATCTAGCAGCATTCGTTTTTATGTTTTTTTTTTTTTCAAAATTAATTAGCATAGAACTTGAGTTCTTTCTCTTGAGGCCTCTGTTTCCTCAGCTGCAACAGAATTGATATGTTCTGCAAGAAGACACAGTACAACTCACTCGTCCATCCTAGGGGTACTCCTTTGTCATTCAAAGAACACTCACTCATGTCCTAGCCAGACCAAGGCAAAAATAATAGTTAAATTATAATATAATATGTATAATACAATAGAATACAATAATGTTTGTAAGTTCAACTAAAGTGTTTTTCTGGCTTATATTGAATTTTTAAATTTAATTTTATGTGAACATATATTAGTGAGAATAATAATTATTTTCATACTTGAGGATTATTTGAAACATGAATTATTAAGTGTAATCAGTATTCTAAATGTAAGTAGTGAATTCATCAATTTCATGACCGGTATTTTCCTAACCAGTTTCATTTTTCTTTTACTGTGGGTATAATTTCATAGCGAAAACAGGTAAAAACACTTCTCTATACCTTTTGACACTTTTAATAATGTATTTTGCTGTTAAATTTGTTTTCTATTGTTTGCTTTTTATTGTAGGTATGTGATCTTTGAACATATCCAAAAATACTTGACCTAAAAAAGAAAAAAATAATTCAATCTAAATAATAAAAATCAATTTTGTAATGTAACTAAAATGTTAAAAACACTCATATAAACTACGATCTGTTCTTGTAGAATCATGGTAATGATTAGGAATGCTGATAAACACTGATAAACACTGACAGCTTAATACTATGATATTTATAACAGCAGAATGAAAAAAGAGAAGTACCTAATGTGTTGGACATTAGGGAATGGAGAGTTGTACTTTTTTTTTCAGAAATGCAATGACTTATTATCAGTTAGTACTATTTAGCAATAAAATTAGAAGGTGGTTTTTGTGTTTTTTGTACCAATTTCGTAAATATGTGTTTATAAAGATGAATTAAAAGATTTTGATTTTTATCTCCCTCTGAATTTTCTGAAATACTTATAATTTTCATTTGCTCTCAAATAATCTAAATATTTTACTTTTATATTAAACAAAGATTAAGAAATTATAGTGAAGCTTAAATGACAAATGTATCATATGACATGACATTTGTCGTATCATGATAAATTTATTTGCAGGCTTTGTCCTGTATGATGTAATCTCTCCAAAGGCAGGGGCCTGTCTGGTCTTATTCAGATTTTAACTGAAGCCCAGCATGGTTTCCAGCAGAAAGTCATAATGAGAGTGTACGTTTATAGACTGTAAGGTAGACGAGGCAGAATACCCAGCCCTTAATTTGTATCATTACTTTATTCTTATGATTAGCATAAGATATAGGCCTTGAGACATATAGAAGTGTCTCATGGTCACCTGGTAGGTGACAGAGATGGGATGCATCCTAGACAATCTGAGGAAAGAAACACCACTCTAAATTCTTTACTAAGTGGCTTGTCTGGCATTATGGCTGTGATTAGACACGTTATTGAATCCACAGGTAGTGAATGCTAAGAAAGGGCTTGGGTTAAGTCATAAAGGGTTCATTGATGAGTTATATGTGCCAACTGTGAAAACTGCAAAAGGATTTCTTGTTGAAGTGATGGTGTTGGAGAGGAACTGGGTAAGTTTTTGAGAGACCAGTATGGTGAACTACCCAGTCAATGAGAAAAAAGTTGGGCTCTGCTATAAATATTAAAATCAATGCATCCCATTTTCCTTCATTATATATCCTTAAATATTGTCCAGATTGTGTGTTCTGATCAGAAGATGCTAATGCGTTTAAGATTTCAACAATTAATTAGAGTCTTGTAATTTTAACTAAAAAGTGATTCTGAGCAACACAATGCGTATGGTTTTGACAGAAGGAAGTAGGGGCAGAGAGATAGAGCAAGGAGAGGAGTTGGTGTGAGAGAAACAGGAGAGACAATTTGGACAAAAATAAATAGGAAGAAAGGGACAGTATCGAGGAGACCATTAGGGGGTATTTTGGGGAGAAGGGTAGGATAATAATAAAGAAATTTCATTTTATTTTAGAAGACTTTATTTACCCCCAAAGTTAATGGTAGTAGTTTTTTAGCTCTGGTTTAAGTGAAAATCACTGTATATAAGGAAGATAATATTAGAATTAAATGACTGTGCATTACTTCATTTATAGAAGCACTTTTTGTTGTCTGATTATGCACGGGCTTTAACTATTAGTTTAAGATCATCCTTTAGTTTTTCTCTGCAATTGATTATTTATATCAGTAAAAGCATAGAAATAACATCTACAAAATTATAGTGAGTTAATATTTATTTTCCCTTAAAACAGGATTACTTATGACAAAAGAACCGTATAATTTAAAAATATAAAATTTATGGACTTTATTTAGACATGTTTTATATATTAACAGGTCTAAAATCTTAATGCAAAATGCACTCACTCCCTTTCCTCTTATTTGGATTTAATTTTAATGAGGGGGCATTTGAATTAAGAGATAAAAACTTAAAAAATGTTGCTTTTGAGGAATTACTAAGAATCTAATAAAATTGGAAGTGTTCCAAACTATGTTTTGCATAATAAGCATAACTATTTTACAGTGGGGACAAATAGTAAGGCATTAAAATTATCCAGCTTTCCCTGCATTTATTAAATATTGTTTTTCTGTTTACAATAGTATAGTAATAAACTATGTTTTGGGGCAAGCCAGTTTAATTCTTTTGGGCTCATTTTTACTTATTTATTAAAATAAGTGCTTAAATCAAATATAGTGTCTTCTATGTGTGTGTATAATAGGTACATTTATATTTAAAACTAGATACACATACAAAGTCTATCGTTGGGCCAAACAGGAAGCAATTAATACAGTGATGTCAATCTTAGTACTAATAATAACTATCCTCCATAAATAGGATCAAGATCTATCTGTAACTTTTAAATCTTCTTTTATTAATATGAAAAGCTGCAACCAGAGCCATACATCTCTATGTTGTTGTTGTTGTTGTTTTTCTGTTTTGTTGGAATTCTAGGCACAGAGGCAATAAAATTGACAATTACCCAAATTCTCATTTAACAAAAAATAATGTTTATTTATTTTTGAGAGAGAAAGAGAGACAGAGCAGGGGAGGGGTAGAGAGTGAGGGAGACACAGAATCTGAAGCAGGCTCCGGGTTGTGATCTGTCAGCACAGAGTCTGACGCGAGGCTCGAACTCACAGACTGAGAGATCATGACCTGAGCCAAAGATAGCTGCTTAACCATCTGAGCCACCCAGGTACCCCACCAAATACGCATTTTTAAGACTGCAACAATAAGAAATTGTGCTGCCCATAATTTAAAATTTATATAAATATAGATTGCCTTACAGGAAGGGCTTTTTGCACAAAATAATCTATAAGCCTTCTTCCATGTATAAACTTATATATTCTGTATTTTATGGTATGGAATGAGCAAAGATTTTTTTAAATAAAATATGCAAGTGCTTACTCTAGTCCTGATATTATTATGTATTTGATAAATATTAATGTAACCTAGATGAGATAGAATATGTTTGAATTAGATAAATGATCAGAATATACAGAATAAGATATAATATCCCATTAAATAGCACAAAATAATATGGGAGAAAATGCAGGTATCTGAGTTTAAATATAAATAGTCTCTGATAAATAAGTATTCTGGTTTTTAAAATGAGTTAATTGAGTTAATTCTTTGAAAACTTTAAAAGTTATTCAACTATAAATCAGTTATTATCAAAATGTGTCTTATTCAAATATCTGTCATCCAAATTATACTTTTTATTCCTGTATGTATATCAAATCTATTTCCAGAAGGATAAGTGACAGTTTTTGTACTATTTGTCAAAATACCTGGTAAAATAACATATATGCAGGATAAACAATAATGTGTTATAAAGGTTAAAGAGTGTTACCAGAAAACCAAACTACTTTAGAATACTCATCAACAGGCAGTTGAAATGGAAAGTATGATTTTAGATGTATCTTCATCTCAAATATAAGCCCGTAAAGACATCATCATATGTATCTACATTATCCCACTGGTCGACCTATATGGATCAGTCCAGTACTTCCACGGATCTATACCAAGCTAACATATTTTAAAATATTAAAGAAAACACAGCAACTCATATTTCATCCTAGGCTGTATGATTTCCTAGGACTCCTGTCTAATTTGATAACTCTCTTTCATATTATTGGAATGAATACCTAAAAGATAAGAGAACTGCCTCTTTTCTCAGATGGATGAGATTTCATTTGAGGTGAAAAGAAATAACTTCTTTGCAAACCCCTGGTTCTTCTGTCTAGATGACACACATAGTTAAGAAACATCTTATATCATTTCACTCAGCAAAGGTGGTTATAATTTTGTTTTCCTCATAAAAAACTATTTTAGACTGAAACATGTACTAATTGTAATAATGTCAAAGTTAATCACTGAACAATGATTTTGAAATAATATCCAACTACATAGTATCAAATTTTGAAAATCAGTTGTGCATATTTTGGATACTATAGCAAGTTTATATCACTTCTTTTTAAATATGTAATGACTTAATAGCTCTTATTTCATTAAGACATCTAAACATACACATACAGATAAATTACATAATAACAAATGTTTTTTAAAATTGTAGGCAGCCCTAAAAAAATGAAACGATTATTTTCAGTTTGCATGATAAACTATTATTTGGTAGTAGAACACAACTAAAATAATATTAAAAGGCTTGGAATATTGTTATTAGGCTACCAGGTTATTTGATCTTAATTCAGCTGCTTAATCATTCAGAATCCTGGCTCCTAATTAACAGAATGGGGATTTAAAGTTCTATTTCCCATGCTTTCCACATGAAGTTGTTTCAATGATCAAATGAGACGACCAAAAGAAATTTGTCAAATGCAAGTATTAGTTGTTATGCAAAATAATGCAAGCAAAACTGTCCAAAACTGCTGACACTATTTGATATCCCTTTTTTATTTCAAGCAGAAATACATTCATCTTGACTGCTATTTGAATAGCAGTTGAGTAGAGGTGAAGGTGTTGGTAGAAATGCAATGGAATAACTGCTCTCATTAATCATATTGTTAGATCATATTTTTAGATATCATTTTAGGTATAAGGTACACCATAGCAGGAATCATTGAAATATATACAATTGAAAATAATTAGAAGTGAGACAGTTAAAACTAAATAGTAGTTTTCAGTTATAGTTCTCATCTTGAAAGAACCATATATGGTAACTGTATGTCCATAATTATTACCTTAACAAACAAATAAAAATGTTAGTTTACATGGATTAACATATACCTACCGACTCCAGACATTTCAGGAACACTGGCAGTGTATAAGTCTTTTGTGAATTTTGGTTCATTGTCATTGATATCATGGATTTTAATAATAAATTCAGATTCCGGCTCCACCTGCCGCCCAGTCTTTCTGTCTATAGCCTTGGCACGAAGAATGTATAGGGATTTTTCTTCTCTGTCTAATTTCTTTGCAGCATGAATATCTCCTGTATTTTCATCTATAACGAACAGACTGCCAGCCCCATCTCCTGTTAATATGTATTTTAAATTTCCATCTCCTTTATCTTGGTCAGTGTGAAGCTTCAGAGAGGCAGAAAAGAAAAGTTCTATAAATACATGCATTGCTATTACAGAAAAAAATTAATTTTGGCACATATCAACTCTTCACATAATGTCATTAAAACAACGATCACAGTTGTTATCTTAATTTTCAGGTGAGACTACTAAACATTCCAGTTTTATCATTCTCAAAAATTTTAAATAATTACATCTATACATCATAGGGGACTAAATTTACAATGAAATAAAAATGAATAATATATCTTTTGAAACACAGTGTTGAATGATTCAAAGATTTAAACTGTGACACATTAACAAGAAAAAACAAAACATCCATAAACCTAGAGCTTGAGTATAAAATAGTGACATACTCCTGGTTACATTTAATATCACTAAACTAAGAGATGATGTGAGACGTTTTGAACTTTTCATGATAAGTTTAGAATATATACCATAACTGCAAACTGATTTTACCTCTCGTCAGTAAAATATTTGTAGATTCAGAGGCTCTGTCTTCAGAGAAACCAGAGGGATGGAATTTTATTTCAAAGATTCTTCTCTATATGATTTTGGGAGAGTACACTTTCAACCAGGATATCCTTAGTTTTTTTGTTTGTTTGTTTGTTTGGAAATTGACATATTTTATAGACTTCTTTAAAATTCAATTGATATAAAAAACACAGGGCTTTTCCACTGGCTGTATACATATTTTTTCATAAATTATTTTTCTTCTGATACATAACCAACTAAAAAATAGACATTTTAATGTAGGAGGCAGTCTACTGAGTACTTAAAACAGACAAACAGATCATGTATTCACAGAAATTTAGATTTGGAAAAAATCTTGACATTTTTTCAAACCTAACACTGTTCTGAAACTTGAGTCTTAAGTAGCCTGTCCCCTAGAAGACAACTATGTTGTCTTCTATCATATATCCCAAAATTCCCATTACTTCCTGGCTCCACCTATTTCTTTATCCCATTCTATCTTTGAATTATTTGACTTTTTAAATAGTTTTTTTATGGTAGCCAAAATAAGAAACTTGGGATGCATATTTTACTCTTCTTTACTTTTAATCTCAATGCCAAAATAATCATATGCAGTGTTCTCTGCAACCCCTTCCTGACCCATCTATATGTCTCCATCCTCTGGCTATCACCCTGGTTTTGTCCTTCATCGTACCTTATCTGGACCACTGTAGCAATCTCCTAATTAATGTCTGCCACCCCTCGCAGTCTATTCCAAAGAGTTTTCCATTATAAAGGTGATTTTTCTTTTCTTTTTTAAAATAATTTTAAAAAATGTTTATTTATTTTTGCGAGAGAGAAAGCATGATCAGGGGAGGGGCAGAGAGAGGAGACAGAGGATCCAAAGTGGGCTCTGTACTGACAGCCTGATATGGAGCTCGAACTCACTAACCTTGAGATCATGATGTGAGTTGAAGTTGGACACAACCAACTGAGCCATGCAGGTGCCCCAGGGAGGTGATTTTCAATGTCACAAATCTGGTCATGTTACCTCTTAGCTTAAAAATCTTCAACAAGGTACAGGGCAAGAGAAACATAAATCTAAGTCTTACAAACCTGGGTTATACTCATGAAAATTTTTGTGTTCTATTGGGCAAATGTGTGTGTGTGTGTATGTGTGCATGTGTGTTTAATCTAAGCCTGTTCTATTAAAAAGACATAATATTCTTTACAAAAATAATCTTTACTTTTATTATTCTAATTTTTTGGACTCTATCGCCTTATTTATACATCTTCCATAATCTTATCCTCATCTCCAGATACATCACTGCCACCTGTACCCACTTCGTTACCATTCTGTACCAACCAATTATATTGTTTTGCCTTGTTCTATCTTCTTCATTTCTCAGAGAATACTGTTCCAGTTTTTATTCTTGATGTTTGCATATTTTCCTCTTACCCTTTAACACCCTTTCTCTTCTCTGCATTGTCTCCTAATTAAACATTTATCATATCTCATTTAAAATCAGGATGACTTTTCCTACTCTCTAGATTAGAACACATATGCCAGTTCTGTAGTTACAAAGCATATTTCATTGTCCTATCGTGATATTCACCACATTTGGTGAAATTATTTATTGTGCCCACTAAACTGTAAAATTCCAAAGAGAATGATTGATATTATTATTTTAAATTGCTAAGATTTCATTGAAGGTGACAAAAATGTGGAAGACATTCCATGCTCATGGATTGGAAGAACAAATATCATTGAAATGTCTATACTACCCAAAACAATCTACACATTTAATGCAATCTCTATCAAAATACCAATAGCATTTTTCATAGAGCTAGAAAAAACAATCTAAAAATTTGTATGGAACCACAAAACACCCTGAATAACTAAAGCAACCTTGATTAAGAAAAGCAAATCTGGAGGCATCACAATTCTGGACTTCAAGTTATATTATAAAGGTGTAGTAAAACATTATGGTACTGGCACAAAAATAGACATATAAATCAATGGAACAGAATAGAAAACCCAGAAATGAAGCCACAGCTATATGGTCAGTTAATCTTTAACAAAGCAGGAAAGAATATCCAATGGGTAAAATACAGTCTCTTCAACAAATGGTGTTGGGAAAACTGGACAGCAAAATGCAAAAGGATGAAGCTAGACAACTTTCTTACACCATACATAAAAATATTGAAAATGGATTAAGGCCCTAAATATGAGACCTGAAACCATAAAAATCCTAGAGGAGAACACAGGCAGTAACTTCTTTACATGGGCCATAGAAGTTGCTATGATACGTCACTAGAGGCAAGGGAAACAAAAGCAAACATGAACTAGTGGAACTTTATCAAGATCAAAAGCTTCTGCACAATGAAGGAAACAATCAACAAAACTAAAAAGCAGCCTACAGAATGGGAGAAAAGATATTTGCAAATGACATCCGTGATAAAGGGTTAATATGCATTATATATAAAAAACTCTACACCCCCCCAAAATAATCCGATTAAAATCAGCAGAAGACACGAATAGACATCTTCCCAAAGAAGACATGCAGATAACTAATAGACACATGAAAAGATGCTCAACATCACTGATCATCAGGGAAATACAAATCAAAACTACAATGAGATATCATCTCACACCTATCAGAACGGCTAAAATCAACAACACAGGAAACAACAGGTGTTGGCGAAGATGCAGAGAAAGGGGAACCCTCTTGCACTGCTGGTGGGAATGAAAACTGGTGCAGTCACTCTGGAAAACAGCATGGAGTTTCCTCAACAAGCTAAAATAGAGCCATCCTACAATCCAGCAACTGCCTACTAGGTATTTACCCAAAGGATACAAAAATACTAATTTGAGGGAATACATGCACTCTGAAATTTAAAGCAGCGTGATCAATAATAGCCAAATTATGGAAAAAGCCCAAATGTTCATGTCTATTGATGAATGGATAAAGAAGTGACATATATAATATATGTGTGTATGTGTGTGTGTGTGTGTGTACTCACACACACACACACATAGTTATATAGTTATATATAAAATATTACACAGCCATAAAAAGAATAAAATCTTGCCATTTGCAACAATGTGGATAGAGCTAGAGAGTATTATGCTGAGCAAAATAAGTCAGTTATAGAAAGATAAATACCATATGATTTCACTCATTTGTAGAATTTAAGAAACAAAACAAAAGAACATGGGTGAGGTGTGGGGGAAAGAAAGGAAAGCCAAGAAACAGACTCTTAACTGTAAGGAACAAAGTGATGGTTACCAGAGGGGAAGTGGGTGGGGGGGATGGATGAAATGGGTGATAGGGATTAAGGAGGGCACTGTGTTGAGAATAGGGTGTTGTATGTAAGAGTTGAATCACTAAATTCTAATCCTGAAGCTAACATTACACTGTATGTTAACTAATTGGAAATTAAATCAAAACTGGAGAAAAACAACGTCAATGGAAATTTTACATATATACACATGAATACAAAGTATTTTTTATTTTTTTGTATATCATTCCTTTTTAGTTTTCCATGTATTTAACATAATTCCAATATGTCAACTTAAAAAAAAATAGCCAGGTATTTTATTAGAAAAATGAGTCTATTCAGGAAGAGAAGAAGAACTCTAATTCAGGACAAGCAAACTGTGGCAAGCTATAAGCAAATCTGAGAAAAAGTGACGGTCAGCTTTTGTTAGGTTTTAGGAGGAAATTGAGGAAGATTGTTTTTTAAACAAAAGTTCATTGGAGAAGAATAAAATTTTGAGGTTGTGGCTGCTTCTCATTGGCTGCAAGTGCTTGTTAGTGTATTGTTGCTGGGGCAGAGAGAGATCTTCCTTCTTTTTGCAGGTTATGTAGGCTGCAACCAGTGGTACATTGGGATATATACTTATATTTATATTTATATTCATATATTCATATTCATATTCATGTTTATTTATTTTGAAAGAGAGCGAGAGCACAAATGGGGGAGAGGCAGAGAGAAGGAGAGACAGAATCCCAAGCAGCCTCTGCACCATCAGAGCAGAGCCTGATGTGGGACTTTAACTCATGAACTGTGAGATTATGACTTAAGTAGAGATCGAGAGTAAGATGCTTAACCCACTGGGCCACCCAGCTGCCCCAGGAGTTATATTTTTATATCTTACTTAGATTCAAATACCAATGGAAACCACTCACTTTTCAAACATTTCTCCTCATTTAAAGTATTTTGAAGGCTGAAAAAATATTCAGACAAACATGGTAATCATAACCACTACAATTTTCTCTGAATGATTTTATATTTGATTTTAAAAATTTCAAGGAAACTTCAGTATTAAAATTATGCTGCTTGGACTGAATATGGTGTCCAGAGAGAAATTAAAATAGTAATGGAACTACAAAATTTTCAGAATAAGTTTGTGGTCTGAAAATATTGAATTTTAATTACAAAATGAAATATTTGCAACAGAATTATATTTTAGTCATTCCTATATTGAAATCATAATTTAGATTTACATCCTATTCCTATCCGTTCTAATGTCTGCCATGATACTTTATGTGTACTCTTTATTCTCTTAATTTAAAATGCCATAAGAAAATAAAATAAACTACCATTTTAAAAGAATTATGTCACATAAAATCAAGCACATATTTTAAAGCAGTGTCTTTAATTTACAATTTCATTTTAAGAATGAAAACACAATATTTATTATCTGGTGTAATCTAACAAAAACAAAAGATGCTATATTAAAATACTGGATTTTTCCATCATGTACATTATTAATTTTCAATTACACCCTTAGAGTTGATAGAAATCAATAGCAAAACCTATTATAACGTAAGTATAATATCTTCTATATGGAATCAATACTCAGCAATTTTATAGGATCAATGAAAATAAAGTAGAAATCTTATGACTATTGCTTATCTATTATAGAACAAAGCCCACATAAAATTCCTGAAGAAATATGAGTACCAAAATATAGTTATTTTCTTCAGATCTCAATGTACCAAGTAGTCCTCCCCCCCTGGAAATAACTTACTTGCCTCTTTTAAACTTGAATAAAACCATGATAGCACAATAAATCCTAAATAATGTTTTAAAATGCTAGCTATTATTGTACAACAGTATCATGTTTTGTACAAAATCAACAGTATCATAATTTTGCCAGCTACAGTTGTTTTTAGAAATTTGAAAAATTTAAATGTACATGCAAAATAAGCTAAAAATTTAAATTATATAGATGCGTATATAGATAGGAAGAAGTCTACTAAGTTCTCCCTTGATCTATAAAAGCAGAAGAGTTCAAGATCAAAAAAACAAAAGACTAACTTGAAGGTAAAAACAAGAGTCATGACTCCTCAGTCCATCTCCAGACTTGAGCCAGTTAACAGACCCAGACCCTTTGAATGAAAGGGATGCTCAAGTCTTCTTGAGGAAGGTCCCCAGTACATGCCTGAACATTCATACTATTAGTCTTTCTCCTGGCCTTCCACAAATGGGCCTATGCCTTTTACCAAGGTAACTGTGTGCTGGATAAAAAGGAAGTAATCAGACACCTGAGGAGTCCTGGACACAAGCTCTGAATTTTCATTCACTCCAGGAAACCCAAATCAGTGTGATCTGCCAACCAGAGTAGAGGTATGAGGAAGTCAGGTGATTGATGGAGTTTTACCTGACATCTGTCTAATAGTGGGCCCAGTGGGATCCTAAATCCATTCTGTAGTAAAAGATAAATTGCTGTATCTTCCCCATCCTCCAACCAAAACAGAAGCCCAATACCTCGTGGTCTTTGGAGGTAGAGTATTTTTCATTTGGATATGTTATTTCTATCCATTTACTGAAACACCTGAAAAGCTGCTAGTTTTGAGTGGGGCCCAGCACCTGAGAAGATAGGATGATTTGGTCCGTGTATACAAGTCAATCTCTTTCCTCAGCCAGTTTTGTCATTTCCTAATGGGCTCATGAACAAAGCGGCCATGGTGGCAGCAGTGGAAGTTATACATGTGTTTAACAACTTGAACATCCACTGACTAAGGACCATCTGGCTACAGTTACTGTTGAATGCCCAATGTGCAAGCAGTAGAGACCAACACTGAGCCTCCAATATGGTGCCATTTCCTTGGGTGATCATCCAGCTTCCTGATAACTAGTCAATTACACAGGAATGCTTCCATCCTGAAAGGTATGATGCTGTTATTTTGTTTTGTTTTGTTTTAAGCTTATTTATTTATTTTGAGAGATACAGAGAGCATGAACAGGAAAGGGGTAAAGAGTGACAGGAATAGAGAGAATCCCAAGCAGGTTCTACGCTGCCAACACAGAGCCCGACATGGGGCTCGAACTCACAAGACTGTGAGATCATGACCTGAGCTAAAGCCAAGAGTTGGACATTTAACCTATTGAGCTACCCAGGTGCGTTGGGACAATGTTTTTGTTTTTTTTTTAATTATTATTACTATTATTATTACTACTATTATTACTCCTGGAATAGACACTTACACTGGATATGTATTTGCCTTCCCTGCACACAGTGATTCTGCCAAAATTACCATCCATAGACTTACAGCATGTCTTAATGGTATTCCATACAATATTAGTTCTGATCAAGCAAATCACTTCACAGTGAAACAAGTGCAACAATAAGTAAATACTCTTGGGATTCACTGGTTTTACCGTGGTCCATGGTCCACATCATCCTGAAGCAGTTGATTTGGCACAATGATGGAATGGCCTTTAGAAGACTCTGTTACTATGACAGCTAGGTGCTGATGTCTTGCAGAGCTGGGGTGAGTTTATCTTGAAGGCTACATATGCTCTGAATCAGCATCCAACAAATGGTGTTGTTTCAGGATTCACAGGTCCAAGAATTAAGGAGTGGAAATGGGAGAGGCATCTTTCACTATTACCCCTAGTAACCCACTAGCAAAATTTTTATTCCCTGTTCCTGAGACCTTATGTTATGCTGGCCTACAGTTCTTAGTTCTAGAGAGATGGGGAAATTTTTCCACCAGGAGACAAAAAAAATAATTTCATTGAATTGTAAGCTAAGATTTTGGACTCCTCATGCCTCTAAATCAATAGGAAAATAATAGAGTTATTGTATTGCCAAAGTGATTGGTTCTGACTATAATGGGGAAATGGAGGCAAGGAGCAGTACTTGGAATACAAGAGATCCCTTAGAGTGTCTCTTAGTATTACTATGCCCTGTGATTAAGATCAATGAAAAACTATAACAACCCAGTCCATAAAAGACTACTAGTGTTCCAGACCCTTCAGGAATCAAGGTTTGAATCACCCCGCCAGAGAAAGAGCCATAACCAGATTAGGTGCTTCCTGAAGGCAAAGGGAATACAGACTGGGTAATGGAGGAAAGCAGTTACAAATACCAGTTATTTGTTAGTTACAGAATGTGTCTAGTTATAGAATGACTCATTGTCATGAGTACTTACTCCTTATTTTGTTATGAATACAGTGTGTTTTTTATAAACAAATTTCTTTGTCTTTTCCCATCTTTTTCCTTTATCATGTAACATAAGATACATGAACTTGTTATCACAGTATTTAAATGTTATTAATTTTACATTATTGTATTTATGTTACAAGATACCAGGAGAAGAATACACATCACTAAAGGACTATACCTCTTCTGGAAAGGGGTTAGTGTAATCCCAGTTGTGTGCAGAATAGTTGTATTCTGTTAGGCAGAATTATGACCTTGTTATTGTCTTTCTTTGAGATTAGCATGACTTAAGGAGATATGTGTGAGTGCCAAGTTAAGAAGAAGTGGCCTTATCATGGTTAATTTTATGTGTCAGATTGTGGCATTGGATGCCCAGATCTTTGGTTAAACATTATTCTGAGTGTATCTGAGGGTGTTTCTGGATGAGATTAATATTGGAATTGATGGGCCAGGTAAAGCAGGTTACTCTCCCCGTTTTAAGTATGAATCATCCAATCCATTGAAAACCTGAGAAACAGAATTTGCTTTCTCTGCCTGACTGTGTTTGAGCTGGGACATTGATCTTCTCCTGCCTTTAGACTCAGACCGGAACGTAACACTTTCAGGTCTTCAGACTCCCAGTGAAACTATGTCATTGATTCTCCTGAATCTATAGCTTACCAACTGCAGATCTTGGGACTTCCCAGCCTCCATAATCATATAAACCAATTTCTTATAATATATATCTATATATATTATATAAAACAAATATATATATGTATACATATATATGTATGTGTATATATATGTATACATATATATGTATGTATATACATATATGTATGTATGTATATACGTATATGTATATATATGTATATACATATATATATGTATATATATATGTGTGTGTGTGTGTGTGTATATATATATATATATATATATATACATCCTGTAGACGACTAAAATTGAAGGCAAAATTTGCAAAATCCAAGCAAATTTATTCCTAATCCATTTTCTTTTAGGAATGTAAGAGTTTTTTTATTACTTGCTTGTTTTAAATTTTGTTTTGAGGCGACTGGGTGGCGCAGTCGGTTAAACGTCCGACTTCAGCCAGGTCACGATCTCGCGGTCCGTGAGTTCGAGCCTCGCGTCAGGCTCTGGGCTGATGGCTCAGAGCCTGGAGCCTGTTTCGGATTCTGTGTCTCCCTCTCTCTCTGCCCCTCCTCCGTTCATGCTCTGTCTCTCTCTGTCCCAAAAATAAATAAAAACGTTGAAAAAAAAATTTAAATAAATTTTGTTTAAAGTGTTTATTTTTATTTATTTATTTTGCACACGAACATGCAAAAGAGAAAAAGAGGAAGGAGAGAGAGAGAGACAGAGAGATGGGAGAGAGAGAGAGAGAGAGAGAGAGAGAGAGAGAATAAGGAGAAGGGGAGAGGGAGAGAGAGAAACTCCACACCCAGCATGGAGCCTGATGCGGGGCTCCATCTCCCAACCAGGAGATAATGACCTGAGCAGAGAGCAAGAGTAGGGTGCTGAACCAACTGAGCCACCAGGAGCCCCTGCTTAACATGTTTTTAGTTTCAAAAGTATGGTATATCGTCCAACTCTTATTATCAACAATCTTCACATATTCCTAAAAAATATATATGTGGAATTTTCTAACTCTTCAGTTTTTAAAGAGGAATGATATAAGAGCTATAGCTGACAGTTACTAAAAATAATGATTAATAATACTTCTGATGTCTTAATAATGTTAAAATATATGTCCAATATATTAAAAATAGTGTGTTGTGCAGCAGTCTTCAAGGCAGATTTTTCTTATTTCAGATAAATTGAATTATCTTTAAATTTACTTGTATTAAGTATTGGGTTTATAACTAATATATTAATACACAGTTTTGGGTAAATGAAAATTAAATATAAGACCACTGATATGCAATGTAGTTATGCCATAAAGATTTCCAGTTTTGACTAAAGAAGCATTATCTGGACAGACCCTCTCATAGTAAGCAACTAAAAATCTGGACAAACTACATGAAGTCGCTGTTTTTAGGAATTACACAACAGAAGGGAAGGAACAAAATGAGTTATAAATTCATTCTACCAGTTTGCCTGGGAAAAATTTTACTGTAGGGATGTGGAGTATGTACAGAGAGTGGCAAATCTGCCGGGCAGAGAAAAACAGAGATGGGAATTCAGGGCTGTTACTGTGTGGCACCGATTTGCTAGACAGGATACAAAGGGGCGAGAGCCACAGAGTGCTCTAGTCAGAGCATCTGTGTAAATATGGTAGAATCACATAGTGTACATGTCCACAGAGGCTTAGCATAGAAAATTTCTGGGGATCTAAAATTTTAATAGAGAATTTCACCGATTACAAAGAATGGGAAGAGAGGAGTTTGGGCACAGCCAGAATGGTGCAGTCTTAACTGAATGTTGTGGGTGTTAAGAATTGAGAAAAGCCATGCCTTGGGAGAAACAACTGTGTCTATGAGTGAAGAATACATCCTAAGAAAAAAAATACAGAGGGTGCCTTGATGGCTCAGTCAGTAGAGCATGTGACTCTTGATCTTGGGGTTGTAAGTTCAAACCCCACATTGGGTATAGAGCTTACTTAAAAAAATCGACAGGATTTAATAAAACTTAAAAAATGAAAATTCTTTAAAAATAGACAAACTAAAATGGACCCATTCAAACAGTTCTCAAAACAATGTTTGACAAGAAGACTGTATCATCTACAATTCCCAGAATATAGTAATATAGTAGTATATATCAATTACTAAGTTCTAGGAAAATGTGTTTTTTAAATATATATTTAATATATATATGTTAATATATATTTAATATATATGTTTACATATACATGTGTGTATATATATACATATATATGTGTGTGTGTGTGTGTATATATATATATATATATATATATATATATATCTCCAATGGAAACAGAAACACAGACAATCCCAATATGTGAGCTACTAACAGACATACATGTAATTGGAATAATGTTCATGCACTTACAGTTGCAAAAGGGAGAAAAGAATATGACAGAGAATATTTTTTAAGAGATAATGGTAAAAAAAATCTTAAAAGCATCCAAGGAATAAACATAAGTTTAGGTTAAAAAATATAACAAGAAAGACAGCTGATTTCATATTAGAAATAATGGAAGCCAGAACTGTTTAGTAAAAATAACCTTCAAAAATTAAGAAATAGTATTTTGAGAGAGAAAAAAAATGCTGAGAGAATTCACTGCAATAAGACTTTCACTTCAAGCAATACTAAATAGATATCTTTAGGCTGAATGGAAATAATGCTAAATTGGATCCTTGACATAAAGAAAGAAACGAGGAGACTTCATGAGAGCAAAACAGCTGGCATAAGAGATTATCTTAAAGTATTTTTAAAAGAAAAATGGCTGTTTAAATCTTGTATAACATCAACATATTATAAAATTTATATAGCATAGTAAACATAACATACATAACAATAATAGCAAAGTAAATGGATTTCTGCTTTCACCAAGTTTTAACACTATGTAGTAATGACATCATATTCCAGTTAGACTTGAATAAGTTAAGGATGAATATAACCCTTATCCTTATATTCCTTTTATAATCCTCAGGGCAACTGATAAATAATACAAGGAGATAAAGCTAAAATGGCAACTGTGGAAATAAAATGAAATGCTAATTAGTAGACAAAAAGAAAGTTGAGGAGACAGAGAGAAATATTTTTCTATAAACAAAGGCAAGAAACAAGAGGTAAATGGTGAATAATTAGAACAAATATAAAACAAGAAGGCCAGCAGTATATAAACACAAACATATTAGTGATTACATCAGTATCAGTGGGCTTAAAACCTCAAGTAAGAAGACTATTAGAATCCACTACAAAAAGGTACTTAAGTATATGTAGATTACAAGAGCCAAGCCTTCAACATGATAGTATAAATGAATTTAAAGGAAAAAAAAATAAAATGTCATAAATACTAATTATAAGAAAGCATGTAGGGCTATATTAAAATTAAACAAAATAAACTTTAAGAAATAATACAGAAGAAACTTAGTAACACTGAAGGGGACATTATCTCAGAAAGATATGACAATCATTATTGTTCATGGAGCTAAGAATAAATTTCTAAATGAAACACTTGTCATAAAACTAAAAGAAGTAGCAGACAATCCAAATCACAGTTGGATTTTATTATGGAAATGATTAGTTTTTGTTTCTTACAAGAAACTAATACATTGAATACATATAATTGAAATAATGAGATTTTAGAACAGATGATCACAGTGAGTCATAATACTGCCCACATATCATCAAAGCAGCTATACAAGCAGCAACATACAAATGTACAATGTGCAGTAAATGTACAAATAATAGGTATGTTCTTCTAATCCTCTCCATGTATATTAATAATGTTTTTAGAATATTTTTATTTACACAAAAATTACAAAGCTATCTCTATCACTTCCCACATCCTCACACTTAGTTTCAGCTATTAACCTCATATTGTGGTATATTTGTTACAATAATGGACCAATATTGATAAATTATTATTAAAGTGTATATCTTATTCAGAGTCCCTTGCTTTTTACCGCATATCTTTATCTGCCCACATTACATTTAGTCCTCATGCTCCTTAAACTCCTTTGTACTGTGACAGGTTCTCAGACTTTGTTTTTTATTATCTCCATAGTTCTGAGAGTGTATGTCATGTTTTTAGTGATATATCCCTTTTTTGGACTTTATCTCATGTTCTTTCTCATGATTATTCTAGGATTATGTGTTTTGGGGAGAAAGACCACAGCAGTGGCCTTTTTCATCACGTTTCAAGTGTATATTCTGTAATCATGATATATCACCGCTGACGCTAACTTAGTTGACTTAGTGTTTGTCCAGTGTCTGCGCTACACAGTTACGGTCTTTCTCCCTTTTCTTACTGTATTTTTTTTAAGTTTATTTATTTATTTTGAGAGAGAGAGAGAGAGTGCGTATGCATGAGCAGGTGAGAGGCAGGGAGACAAGGAGAGAGAGAATCCCAAACAGGCTCTGTGCTGTCAGTGCAGAGCCTGATGTGGGGCTCAAACCCATGAGCAGTGAGATCATGACTTGAATTGAAACCAAGAGTCACATGCTTAACCGACTGAGCCACCCAGGTACCCCTTACCATATTCTTTAAAAGGAAGTCGCTACATTCTGCCAACATTTAAGGAGTAGGGAGTTACACCTCTTTGAAGGGAGACTATCTTCATATATCATCTGAAATTTCTCTACATGGGAGCCTTGTTTATTCTCTCCCCTTTACTTATTTATTGTTATTTAGTTATATCAGTTTGGACTCTTGGATTTTTTTTGCGGGGGGGGGGTGCTAGTACCAGTGTATTTCATTGCTCCAATTTTTTTCAGTTTTGCCCACTGGGAGCCCTTACAGTCAATTCTTGTGTCCTTTTGCCATATTCCTATCTTTGTAGTGTGTTTTTGTCTATGTGCATGTCCTTAATTTCTGGCAACACAAGATACATCACAATCATCTTGTGTATTTCTTGTTATATTCCTAGAATCATCCTTTTTTTTTTGCAGGAAGACTCAGTTCTCTTTATTGGAGAATGACAGTAGAAATCGAGATCAGAATGTTAGATGTGTTTACTGCTACTAGGTGTTGTTGCTTTTAGAACCTTTCAGCTGACAGAACAATGAAATTTATGGCTGACTACTAGTCTGTGTATATACCTACCTAGATGACACCAGTTGTATCAATATAAAGTTCATTCTGATACCTGTGTTTGGATATTTTAACATATTAATTTGAGTAATTAGAGAAAAAAAAAAGACATATAATAGTAAAGGTACAGAATATTTGGCAGTGCTCTTAGCCAAATCAATCCCAATAATACTTCAATAGCAAACAGCCCAGCATCTTCATAATATGCATTCTTTTCACATACACATGTAAGACTCATCAGATTATGCTATGTATTAAATTGTATTGGAGATGACCAAAATATCTGGCCCATGGCCTATTGATGTAGGCTCTGTATTATGTTTGTTGTTCCCCACATATATATGTATATATGTACATATATAAAATATCATGTATAATATGTAATATATGGAGTTAATACTATCCCTATCAAAATTTCAGTGTTACTTTTTACAACAAATTGATAAGCCGAAACTAAAATTAACATGGGAATGCAAATGACCTAGAGTAGCCTGGACAATTGGAAGAAGAAAAAAGTAGAACTTATATTGTTAAAGTTCAAAACTTATTCTAGAATTACAATAATGAAGAGAGTGAAGTATTAAATAGACAAATGAGAACAAAATAGGAAATCTAGAAATAAACTCACAGATACACTTGATTTTAGAAAAAGGTGCCAATGAAATTTTGTTGTGGAAGCATTCTCAGCAAATTCTGTAGCAACTCCATTGATATTGTTATTTAAAAACAGAAGAAACTTCATTCATACCTCACATAATCCACAAAAATTAATTTGAGATATATTACAAACTTATGGGCGCCTGGGTGGCGCAGTCGGTTAAGCCTCAGACTTCAGCCAGGTCACGATCTCGCGGTCCGGGAGTTCGAGCCCCGCGCCAGGCTCTGGGCTGATGGCTCAGAGCCTGGAGCCTGTTTCCGATTCTGTGTCTCCCTCTCTCTCTGCCCCTCCCCCGTTCATGCTCTGTCTCTCTCTGTCCCAAAAATAAATAAACGTTGAAAAAAAAAATTTTTTAAAAAAAACTTAAATATGATAGCTGGAACAAAAAGATCATCTTGGAAAAAACATGAACTTGACTTCATGATATTGAAATAGGCACATATTTCTTTTGTAAAATCAATAGGTCCAAACAATAAATACAAATGATATTTTTATTTAATGAAAATTAAAATATACTCATCAACAGGCAATGTGTTTTTGATATTCTGCTGTTAAGTACATACACATTAAGGATTGTTGTCTTTTTGGAGGAATAGCCTTTTTATCATTATGTAATGTTTCTATTTATCCCTGATAAATGTTCTTGTTCTGATATTAGCTGTATCTGAAGTTCATCTAACTACTCCAACTTTCTTTTGATTACTGTTGCCTTAGAATATCTTTCTCCATCTCTGTACTTTTTTTTTTAATTTTTTTTTAATGTTTATTTATTTTGGGGACAGAGAGAGACAGAGCATGAATGGGGGAGGGGCAGAGAGAGAGGGAGACACAGAATCAGAAGCAGGCTCCAGGCTCTGAGCCATCAGCCCAGAGCCTGACGCGGGCTTGAACTCACGGGCCGCGAGATCATGACCTGAGCTGAAGTCGGACGCTTAACCGACTGAGCCACTCAGGCGCCCCCATCTCTGTACTTTTAATCTAACCCACTTTAAATATAAAGTGGTTTCATTTTAGACAACGTATGGTGGAGTTTTATATTTTTATATTTTTTATCCACTCTCTACCAGTGGTGTGTTAGACTCACATTTAAAGAGTTTGATTGGTATAACTGATTTAATATCCTCCATATTTGTAATTATTTTCTATTAATTACTTGTTCTTTATTTCTTTTTTGTTTATTTGTCTGATCTTTTTCTGCATTTTTTCTGGTTTTTTTTTTTTTGAGCATTTTATATATTCCATTTTCTCTCTACTCTTCACAAATCAATTATAAGTTTAAAAAAAAAGACGTGAAGGAGCTTTAAATGCATATTACATTTAAATGTAAGTGAAAGAAGCTAATCTGAAAAGACTGCACACTGTATAATTCTATGTGATGTTCAGGAAAGCGCAAAACTTTAGAGATAATCAAATTACTAGTGGTTGCCAGGCATTCAGGAGAGGGAGGGAGGGATGAATAGATACAACACAAGGGATTTTTAGGGCAAACTACTCTGTATGACACTATAATGGTGGATACAAGACACAATTCATTTGTCAAAACCTATAGAACTGTGCAACACAAAGAATGAGCCCTAATGTAAACTATGTATTTTAGTTATAATGTAACAATATGGTTCACATCAGTTGTAACAAATGTACCACACTACTGCATGGTGTTAATGGAGAGGGAACTCTACTCTCTGGTCTGTTTTTCAGTAAACCCAAAACTGCTCTAAAAAATAAACTCTATTAATTAAAAACAAAACACAAATTATAAATTTATAAAAAAAGTCCACGTAAGATTGGGAATCAAGCCACAGACTGCAGAGAGAGAATATAAAGTAACAAAGGACTCATCTCTCTAAATATGAAAATACTACAAGTCGATAAAGAAAAGACAAATCCAGCCAATACAAAGTGGGTCAAAGGAAAACAGGCGTTTCATCAAAGTTGATACTTGACTAGTCAATAAACATAAAAATGTTCTCAACGGCATTACTCTTCATCCGAACGCTTCAGCTGTGAAAGCTCAGTGGGGAGTACTACACATATTCCAGAAAACCTGAAATTAAAAATTAAACTGAGAAAGATACGTTGTGCAAAACACTGTTCAATTTGGAAGGAAGCTTGTTTCACAGATCTGATACACGCTTTTGCATTTTCTAATAAAATCATTTAGGGGCACCTGGGTGGCTAGTCAGTTAAGTGTCCAACTTCAGCTCAGGTCATGATCTCAGGGTTCCTGAGTTCGAGTCCCGCGTTAGGCTCTGTGCTGACAGCTCAGAACCTGGAGCCTGCTTCGGATTCTGTGTCTTCCCCTCTCTCTGCTCCTCCCCCACTCACCCTCTGTCTCTGTTCGTCTGTCTCTGTCTCTCAAAAATAAATAAATATTAAAATTAAAAAAAAATCATTTGTATACTTTCCCTTAGACCAAGTGCATGTACTTCTTGTTACGTATCCATATGCCAATGCCCACTTCAAACACTTGTATAAATTTGTTGATATAAGTTTTATTTGTAATAGTCTGACACCCAATAGTAGAAACGTGAAATTATGTATATCGATAAAATTCAGTACTGCTCAGCCTTAAATAACAAAATACTGATGCATTCCACAACATGTATGAATCTCAAATACTTTCCAGTGACTACAATCATTTTATTTTTTTAAAAAAAAATTTTTTTTTCAACATTTATTTATTTTTGGGACAGAGAGAGACAGAGCATGAACGGGCGAGGGGCAGAGAGAGAGGGAGACACAGAATCGGAAACAGGCTCCAGGCTCTGAGCCATCAGCCCAGAGCCTGACGCGGGGCTCGAACTCACGGACCGCGAGATCGTGACCTGGCTGAAGTCGGACGCTTAACCGACTGCGCCACCCAGGCGCCCCTACAATCATTTTAAAGAGCCATACAATTTCATTGATATAAAGTTCAAAAACAAGCAAAACTTATTTGTGGTAATAGAAGTCAGAGTCTTGGTGTATTGATTGGGAAACTGAAAATGACACTTTCAGAAATGCTGGACAGTCTCTATACCTTGATCTGAAAAGTAGTTACTAATGTGTGTGTGTGTGTATGTACACCTATAAACGTATATGACATCATCAAGCTCTTAAGATTAGCTTTACACTTTATTGTATATAGATTATGACTTAAAATTACTATAAAAGGGTGTTCCTTAAATAAACAAACAAAAAAAAGCAGATGACAGCTCATAAAGGCAATGGAATGCCAAGGCAGGGCCTTAGTCAGATTTCTGGCGCTAGCTATTTGAGTTTATAAAATGAAAGCATGTGTTGGGTCTCAGTCAATCACTGATGTGCTGGGAGATCAGAAATGCCCTTGGCATCCAACAAAATATCCATTGTGTCAAGAAATTCATCCAATATCAACAGAAAAAAAAATTGCTTGAAAATGGCTGTGAGTAAAGTTCCTAAGTACTAGGGCATGACATAGTTCATGTCACATGACCTCTATTTGCAGCCTGAGGAGTTACAAATATGTGTTATGGGGGCCTGCCACTGATTCTTAGTTCAGTTTTGTTAATCACATAACAAGTATAACATCAGAGGGTACATTTAAAGGATTAGAACAGCCATGTGGCTTGCATGGGTGTATTTCTTCTACTGAAGTACAAGTTTTTATACAGTTACTACTCTATAGATAGAATCAAGGAAACAAATTTTGTAAGCATATCACAGTACTTGTTACACAGAGAGAAGTGCTCTACTCAACAGGCAATTGAAACACTTGTTATTCAAAACAGGTGACTGGCAAGGGTCTATGGGTTGTCTTAATAGTTTAAAGGAACACATTCTTGAGTATGAGAGGAGGTAAAGTGAGGTCTTCACTAGAATTGTTTATAGCCTCTAGAGAAGGAATGGACAAGGAGGGGAATGCAATTACAAAACACTTCATCTTTCCATCTAAGAAAATGTTTCTTCCATTCCTCTTTATCCAGTGATGTCACACCTACTTAAAATTTTTGTCTATGTAAAGAATGCCTAAGACCTAATTTTAATGTCACTGAATTCACCAGTGCATATTTTTAAAGGTATTTTGGAGTAAGTCATAACACCAACCCCCGTGGCCTAATTAGGGCTACCTACAAATGCAATTCCATTATCAAGCAGCAGGTCTTGTCCAATATCCTCTACCTGCAAATCCCAAATATGCCTAGAGATGAGGGCAGGGGTGGATGAAAAGTGTTAGTAAAGCAGTTTTTATTACCAGCTCTGTAGGTAAATAACATTCCTGCTAAGTTTAAAAGTCAACCTTAGGTGGAAAAGTAATAAACAGAAATGGGAGGCAAACCAAATGGAAAAGGCATTCATAAGAAAAGATTAATAAACCAGGTAGGGATGCAACTGTGCCATTTCCAAGTGAGCATCTCAGGGCAAGAGAATAATACTTTTAGTTATCCCTCTCAGATCTAATGTGACCATTGGCGAGTGGAGAAAGAAACCTTAGGACTTGTTATGCACACAGAAGAAATATTGAACTCTCGCTCATCATGCTCTTGTAAAAGTATGTGTGCTGATTTGTAAGCACTGGCCCCATTGTTTTAAATGTTCTGTAGGTACAGTAGGAGTCCACCTGGAGACTCTGAGTAGGATTGAAATAACATTCCTAGAAGGTTGCCAACTTGCTGAAAACATCTTGCTTATCCAAAAAGGGACGTCAGAAAATGCTCTTTTCCAGGAGATTGGCAATGGCCAGAAATTGGTCTTGAGAGAAAACAAAGCCCTAATTATATGGATTAATTTAATAATAACTTTAGCAGAGCTGTCAAGAATGGTGGAAAAGAGCTTATTCATTATAAGGAAAGGCTACCAGACATCATGCGATGGCTTTGTGGTGTAGAAAGGCAAACAAAGGAAGTTCAACTGTGTGGGTCATCACAAAGAAGTATGGCTTTTATCATTGCTTTCTAATGGCCTGAATATCACAGATGAAAGAAGTCCTCGCTATGATACAACCCACTGGCTTTGAATAGAGGAGCAAAGTTGAGTCATCTCTACTGGGTATGGATGGACCGGGCGACACAGTGCATAGTTCTAACACCTGGAAGCCAGTGTCCTAAACCCTTTCCTATGGTAGCTGGGATATTTTTATGTCTACAAATCAAATATAACCCAGAATTCACAGAATAATGGTCTTTGGTCCCCATCTCAATCAGTGGAATGTATGGTATGTAGAGAAATTACTACATTAATCTCTCTGCCAAAGCTATATGATGAACATATGACTTAGAGAATTAAATTAGAGCCAGACTTGTGTAAATAATAATTCTCCAGGCAGAGAAAACATTTTATGATCTAAACTGAAGCCATCACTTAATGAAAGGACTCTGAAAACAGTTTGTCCAGAAAATGAAGTAAGGTTGGCCTTATAAAAATTACACACTCAATAAATGCTTGCATCAATGTATAAAAAGTTCAAATGACTGTCATCACTGGGGGAATAAGAGTAATTGCGCTGACAAAAGAATATTAAAATAACTCAAAAGGGATATCATCATGTTTAACAAGCTTTGCAAGGAAATACCTATTTAAAATTGCATGAGTCAAATCCCATTCATTGTCATGGTGTTAGTAAGACTAATCTTTGTGGAAAATATAGCACAAACTATAAAACAGATAATTAAAATGTGTCTTAGAAATATGACGATATTGACTGAGGACAGAGATCAGACTAGGAAGTTAGTTTACCTTCAAGGTGTTTCCTTTGCATTACTAGAGAGACCCTCCTTAGGTTGAAAGAAGGCATGTGAACATCACCTAACCTCAATGTAAACATGCTAAGTAAGAATAGATGTCCTAAAAAAAAAAATAATGGTATTTGATAGGAGAATAATTCTTCTCTTTTAGATGTGTTAGTGGACTATCCCTGGTTTAGGTTTGCCTTTGGTAATTAAATAAAAAAAAATCCATTATTAATGAGGTATGCTGTCTGGAAAATGTCACATGTGACTATTTCAGCACAAAATGGAGATGATTTGTGACCGAAATTTACCCAGTTTTCTAAAGCAGGTGATTATCCATTTCACATAGAAGCCTATTCTTTAGATACGGGCTGGAGATGCATCCTGTAGGGATCTGGTGAGCTGTACTGAACTCCTCCACCTCTCTTTCCTTTATATATATGTGTGTGTATATATATATATATATATATATATATATATATGTATATATATATATACATTAATATATATAATTATATTATAAATAAGTAAATATAAATATATGTATATTCCTTTATATATATGTGTGTATATATATATTCCTTTATATATATATATATTTTTTTTTAAGTTTATTTATTTGTTTTGAGAGAGACAGAGAGAGAGTGTGAGCAGGGGTGGGGCAGAGAGAGAGGGGGGGAGAGAGAGAATCCCAAGCAGGTTCTGTGCTGTGAGCTTGGGCTCAATCTCATCAACTGTGAGACCCTGACCTGAGCCAAAATCAAAAGTTGAACACTTAACCGACTGAGCCATGCAGGCACCCCTCCTTCATATATTTCTGTAGATTACACGTATCCTTCAAATACATGAAATATCAAAGGCTTGATATTGGGTAATGTGTCTGATCAATGCAAGTCTGATTTGACAATTCCTTATCATTTGTCTTATTATTAGCTCAGAAGGAAAGAACAATTGTTTATCATTTCTTAATCATAGGCATCCTACTGCTGTTCTCACAGATGTATTTTTCCTTGGACTTCAAAAGTCCTCTCAAAACTTTCATCTTCAATGCATAGTTTCAATTAAAAACATAAGAAAGCAAGCAAGAAAGAGAGAAAAAAAAATTCCCAAGGAATTTTGTTGTTCTAAGACTAATTCTCATTGTATTAAACCAAAACTCTCCTTTCCCTAAAGAACACGCAGTTTGAGGAGAATACAAAGTTGAATGGTGAAAAAAATTTAAAAACAGTAAAGAAAGGGGCTCCTGGGTGGCTCCATCGGTTAAGCATCTGGCTTTGGCTCAGGTCATGATCTCATGGTTCTTGAGTTTGAGCCCTGCGTCGAGCCCCGTGCTGACAACTCAGAGCCTGGAGCCTGCTTCGGATTCTGTGTCTCCCCTCTCTCTGTGCCCCTCCCTGCTCATACTCTGTCTCTCTGTCTCGCAAAAGTGAAGAAAGATTAAAAATTTTTTTTTTTGGGGCGCCTGGGTGGCGCAGTCGGTTAAGCGTCCGACTTCAGCCAGGTCACGATCTCGCGGTCCGTGAGTTCGAGCCCCGCGTCGGGCTCTGGGCTGATGGCTCAGAGCCTGGAGCCTATTTCCAATTCTGTGTCTCCCTCTCTCTCTGCCCCTCCCCCGTTCATGCTCTGTCTCTCTCTGTCCCAAAAATAAATAAAACGTTGGAAAAAAAAAATTAAAAAAAAAAAAATTTTTTTTTTAAACAGTAAAGAAAGTAATTAGGATGCATGCTATAGAATTGATCTTCTATGCAGTCTTGGCATAGAACATACTGGCTGTAGTAGATGATCCACATTAACTTCTGTCTAACCTCAATGTTTATAGATGCTTTCATAATTTTGCAATATATTTCCTCATTTTTGTTTGAGAAGATTAAACTTCCCACTTAGTAATATATCAAACATTCTTATTTAAAAACCTAATAAGTCAGTAACTTGATGTATAAAGACATTATATAATTTAGGTTCAGTTATGACAGAGTGAATTTGAAATTTTAATTATTATTCTATTAATTTTTCTCTATTATACTTCAAAAATGTTATTGAAAATAAAGCTTATACACTAGTGTACTGCCAGTACACTCACAAAGCATTCTCTCCGAGACATTTCCATGGATACCACTTTAATGAATTTATTTTTACACAATAAGAGTCCTTATCCCTGTTTTCTATTTATACTTTCTTCATAAGCAGTTTAGTCAAATGACTTTACATACAAATTATATGTAATGACTCTCACAATGACATCTTCGTCCGTAATTTTTCCGGTCTTTTCAAATCTAATATGTAAATGCCTGCCTTTTATACCCATCAATGTGTCAAATAAGCCATTTAAAACTTTATATGGCCAAACAAGTTTCTCTTATTTCTCTCTGAACTAGCCATTACTCATCTCTTCACCTGCTGTTTCCACCGTGGTCAATAGTGCTACCCTTTGTACAATCGATCACACTGAAGTTCTTTTCTCTCTTTTCTTGAAACCTCTCCATCCAGTCTATCTGTAAATCCCATGGTCTCAAAACTCTTTTGTTAACATCTTAGTTCAACTTAGTGTATCTTAGCCAGCACTGTGGGCCACCTTAATTACTTCAATACCTCTTACTCCATCTCCTTGAATTTCATTTTCCATTAGAATCCATGTTCCACACAACAACCAGACTTTCTTTTCAAAAAACAATCAGTTTATATGAATCACCTGCTTAAAACACATCATCTATGTTTTTTCATTGTCCTAAGTTACACACACACATCAAAAACCAAAACCAGGCAAATAATCAAAAACCACAAAGAAAACCAACAGATTACCGTGGCTTCCAAGAACCTACCTGACCTTGCCTCTTTCTACCTCTCCAAATTCATATAGTCATTACTTCTCTCTTCACTCACTGAATTACATCTACATTGGCTTTCTTTCTTCACCATGGATTTCCGTATAACTGATCATAAACTCTTCAATTTAGAAAGACTAATTAATTACCTTGTTTAAGATCATGTTAGAATTTTATTGTGGAAAAATATTTAAACAGATTTCCTGACTTATCATTGTTCATTCTTTTCTATAAATATCTAAACTCCAATTAACAACAACACTCACCACAGCTTCCTTCATTTGTGATTATCAATTATGAATATGAATTCTCTCTCTAACTGGATTTCTGAAAAATTTAGAGCATTTTTGTCTTTTTGGTAATTTTGTCTTTTGCTCAATTTTTCCCATTCTCGAAAAATTATATCTCCACTTTTTGGATGTTAAAAACTCCCTTCTGTGATGAAGATAAAAAGTTGTGACATAAGAGAGAAAAATTAATGATAATTTTTAAATTATAATAATCCTGATGAAACTTCATAAAAGTCAAATGCTGATTAAGTCATGTGTGTCCTCATAAAATTCAACCTAAATAGCAGTTTATATGGGACTGTTAGAATATTTTCATAACAAGCTGTTAAATACTCACTGTAAACTAAAACCAAACATCGCTAATCTATCATTCGTCAGCTGTTCTTTTTCTTTTTAGCTGTTGGCTCTATCTCTCTTTTCAAACTTTAGCTCTCACTATCTGAGATATCTCCTCACTTCTTTGCAGTGTTAACTTCTGATTGCTGTTAAAAGTTCAGGTTAGATGTTACAATATTAAGAAGCCCTTAACTTCCAAGTGCTACTCTAACAATTTACTACAATCTTACTTATTTACTTATTTATTTATTTATTTACTTATTTATACAAGTTTATTTATTTATTTTGAGAGAAAGGAAGAGTAGGGGAGGGACAGTGAAAGAGGGAGAAGAGAGAGCCCAAGCAGGTTTTGCACTGTCAGTGCAGAGCCTGACACAAGGCTTGAACTCATGAACCATGAGATGATGACCTGAGCCAAAATCAAGAGTTGGATGCTTCCCTGACTGAGAGCCACCCACACGCCTCAATTTTACCATGATTTTAATGGCCTAAACTAACACAATTTATTATCTTTAGTTTTTACAGTCAGAAATATGACAGGTCTAACCAGGCTAAAATCGAGATATCACCAGGGTCACATTCCCTTCTGGAAACTCTAAGGGAAAATCTATTTCCTCATCTTTTTAAGTTTCTAGAGGCTGCCTGGTTCCATGGCTCATAAGCCCCTCCTTTATCTTTAAAGCCAGTAATAGCAGGTCAAGTGATTTTCACATGGCAGCTCTCTGAGATTTTGTGGTTGTAGCTCAGTCTCTTCTCCTTTCCTCTTCTCTCTCACCTTCCCCTCTTCCCCCACAACCATCTCAGGATCAGCTGATTACCAACCTCAATGCTCTGTGGTACCTCAATGGTACACATAATGTACCAATGTCACAGATTCTAGGCATTAAAAAACATACCTGTACATGAATGTTCATAACAGCACTATACACAATAGCAAAAATGTAGAATTAAAGACCCATTGATGGATGAGGGATAAAGAAAATGTGGTATATTCATACGATGGAATATTACTCAACTATAAGTTGAGTGAGTGCTTAATGGGAATGGGTTTTCTTTTTGGGGTAATGAAAATGTTTTTGATGGTTGTACATTGAAAATGTACTAAATTACACTGAATTATATACTTCAAAATGGTTAATTTTATGTTAGTAATACTTCTCTGAAAAACTTTAAAAAAGGGGTGCCTGAGTGGCTCAGTCGGTTAAGCATCTGACTCTTGATTTTGGCTAAGGTCATGAGATCAAGCCCTGTGTTGGGCTTCGTGCTGAGTGGAGCCTGCTTGAAATTCTATTTTCTCCCCCTTTCTGCCCCACCCATGCTCACGCTCTGTCTCTCTCTCTAAAAACAAAACAAAACAAAACAAAACAATAAACTTAAAAAAAAAGTAATGAAACAAAAATTTAGCTACTCTTTATTTGATTTTCTTTCTTTTCTGTTATCATGAACTTTTACAACACTACCTAAAGACAAGGCATCCTAAATACTTCCAGGGAAGAGATCAGTTGTTTGGGAATGTGCATTATGTAAACAGTAGACTTGTCATCAACAGTCTTGGACACTGAAAGCTAAAGGAGTGACCATTGTTGTGAATGTGTATATTCATGTTCAAATTATTTTGAAACTGAATTCCATACTCAGTAAAATTGTTAATTAAATGTAAGGATAAAATCAATATAACTCATGCATGGACACAAAGAGCTTACCACCCATTTGCCATTCATAAAACAACTGACAAGTTTAGACATCATATTAAACTTTCAAAGAATAATATAATTAGTAATATAATTACGATACAAGAGGCTGTTTGTTGAGAATGGTATTTAGAAATTTTCTCAACATAAAAGAAGACAACCAGTGACTTCAAACACACATCTCTGTAAAGTGCTGCCAGCTCAATTAGAAAACAAACTAAAATGTAACATGGTTTTAATAATGGTAGATATGAAGAGAGAGAAGAAAATTGATATGATTTTGAACCTCTGAATATTTTGTCATTTAAGTGACATTAATTTTAAACTGTGTATTATAGCTCCAGTTATAAACTTGATATCACCTGGTGTATTCAGAACTTGAAAATTTAGATGAAATTGCACAAATCCCCTTTTGCTATATGCTATTATAATGCAAAGCTCTCTACATTCACTGAGCCATTATCAAGAGTATCTATATTCCCTTCCCTCTTCTCTTGCAAATTTTCCAAGTCATCCCGGGTACAATTGTTTAAGTAAAGAAAATAAGAAAAAAATTAACTCACTTAATTTCCAAACAAACTAACCAATGAACCAATCAACATACCTACTAACAATTCCATATGCAATTTTTATTTTATTTGAGGAGATTTTTATGTACTTATTTGTTTGTTTATTAAATTGAAAGCAACAAAGGCAGGCACAGCTGAGTGCAAGATCTGTACCAAGGCACACTGGAGACTAACCCTCTAACTGATTCTAACTAACATAAGACTCTAGAACCCCTCAGGTAACTTTCATTATAGATGTGGACTCAAAAGCCTAATGAGGAAGCGGAACCTTCCTCATCATGTCTTCTGAAAATGTCTCCTTATTTACAGCAACTACCCTCTTCTTTTAGTGTTTTCTGTTTATCTGTTTATCTCACCCCTAATGGGACAAGGGTTGGTATCATCTCATATGTCAAAGAGATAATAAAGGTACCTCAATGCAGAATATTTCTGGTTTTGGCATAATGATTTTTTTGATTCATATACTTAATTATTTGGGCCATATGAAAATAAAACTTTCAATATTATTAAAGCAAATAAACAAAAGACCCAGGTTTTTGTTGTTGTTGTTTTTAATTCTCAAGCACTATATTTATCAGAAACTTGTCAGTCCCACTTTCTTTTCTTTTTAAAGTCTCTTATTACTTGATTTCAGAAAACTTATACAGCATACTAAATCATTTCATCATTGATAGTTGCTCAAAATCAGATTTATCATAACAGAGTAGAATGTATTGTAAAATAAAACTAATTAAAGCTAAGAGGACAATAGATTTTATCTATTATATGACAGTCCAGGCACAGTCACTGTGACCACTACACAGAAATCTAACACTATGTGTTCACTGTGTTAAAGCCTTTTTACTATCAAATCCAAGGTTTTCTTTCTGACTTTTACTGATCCTTCACCACACAGAACACGTAGCTTCCTGTCGCTAATAATCTCCCTGACCTCTGTCCTCTTTTGTTGGACGACCCATCCACAGACAAAAACCCCAAGCTTTCTCCTTTTAACTATTTTTTTGTTGGTTTAGATTCTCCCCAAAGATCTCACTCTATAATCAGTTTATCACATTTTTTGTAAAGAAAAATTATTTTCTTTTAAAAAAAATTATTTTAAGAGAGAGAGCAGGGAGGGGCAGAGAAAGAGAGAGAGAGAGAGAGAGAGAGAGAGAGAATCTCAAATCTCAAGCAAGCTCTGCACTACCAGCACAGATCCTGACGTGTGGCTGGAACTCACAAACCAGGAGATCATTACCTGAGACAAAATCATAGTTGGACGCTTAACCGACTGAACCACCCAGACACCCCACCAAAATTATTTTCTTAATGAAAGGAATCTTCCTGCAGCTAAGTCAATATATTTTCCTACCCCGCCCCCCAAAAATCTCTTCTCTTTGAACAAATTAATCTGCACAGTGATATCATGACAATTTAAAAGAAAGTAAACAATCATCTGTGTTAATATTATTTGCAAAAACAATTATTTGCAATCATCTGTTACTATTATTTGCAAAAACAATTACTTTAATAGACAAAAATACTCCATGACAATTGATCAGAACTCTTTAAATCCCATTAGAACTGATCACTTTAGAACTACAGATAGTGTGGGGCGCCTGGGTGGTGCAGTCGGTTGGGCGTCCGACTTCAGCCAGGTCACGATCTCGCGGTCCGTGAGTTCGAGCCCCGCGTCGGGCTCTGGGCTGATGACTCAGAGCCTGGAGCCTGTTTCGGATTCTGTGTCTCCCTCTCTCTCTGCCCCTCCCCTGTTCATGCTCTGTCTCTCTCTGTCCCAGAACTACAGATAGTGATATAATCTTCAATCTATAGCATTTAGATTTTGTCCTTTTTCAAGACTAGTGTTTGCTTTGCTCAGAAGAAAATGTAGAACATAAAATAGTACCAAAGTAATTTACATTCCTTTGTAGTTTAGCAGTGGAACAGCTTCTGGCTCTAATCTCCTGTGAGATGCTATCTGCTGGACTTTTAAGTATGTCACTTTGGATATTTCACTTATATCTTAGACTCTCTCAAAGTATATAGAAAAATAAGGGTAAGCACAAAGACACTGAATGCCAATTCTATGTTTCCTGGTTTATGCTGACAACAACTGTGCGTTGCTGAATTTTGAGCTCAGCCAGAACATTATGAGATAAAATCAGCACTACATAAATAAATTAGATATAGAAACGTAGATCAAATAAATAATAAATAAATAGCCATTACTATTCTCCCAAAAGTTTCTAAACTAGAGAAGCCTGGGAATGTTTATTTAATTATTGTATATATTTTTCTCGAATAATGAGTGCAAATGCAAATTGACTCTTACCATGTATCCATGAACATTAGTGCAGATTGGTGATTAGGTCTTTGTTACTCTTTATAAAATGATACATTATTTCAATGGACATTGTGAAGTTACTCCCAGAGATTAGATAACTCAGTGAATGTTAAATGAATCACAAAATAAGAATATGGAAAAATGTACCTTTAACTCAAACTTAAAGATTATTAGAAAGAAATGGCACTGATTAAAAGTTTGAAAATCTTTCTGAATAAATACTACTATGATTTTAGAAAAGAATCCATCTCACTAAATTGAAGGCTTTATACCAAATTATATTCAAGGTTCATGGAAGCACTAATATTATAGTTTTCCATTAAAAGGAAAAGAAAAAGTATGAGTGCTCATGCTAAGTGCAATCAAGAAATTGTGAATAGTACTTTCATAAACTTTATAATAGAGCTGTCGTTGTGTTCTGCTTTATTGTTTTGTTCAAGGAAATATTCTCTTCATAAAACTTATGTTCAATATAGAACAAGCCTTTATGATGATTCATACACACACACACACACACACACACACACACACACACCTATTTTAGAACGTGGGGATTGAGAAATATTTTTTAATTTTATATTTCACTGCAGAAAGACTAGACTAGACTTCCAAGAGCATCACAAGGAGACCGTTGTTCCTACTCCCTAGGAATTTGGTCTACTGAGTTATGGCCTATCCTTTCTCAATGAATGCACAGGAATCAAAGTCATAAAATATATAAAACTATAAATGATGGTTATTTTTCTCCATTGATCTTTTTCTCTTCCCAGAAAAATGGTGTGTTGATTGAATAAAATAATTTTGCCTTCATGAATCAAATAGATTTTCTCAATACTATTATATTTAAGTCTTGTAATTATTTTGTAAAATACAAGGAGACATCTTCTGATGCAGCAAAATTCCAGTCTCTTATTCCCTTGCTAAAAATTTCCAGCTAATAACTAATTCTTGTTGGTCTCCCAGTGATTTTCCTGGGTCAGACAATGAAGAGATTAATCAATGACTAGAGACTAATATAATATCCTTTACCGATGATATTCCTTTTTAACTGAACAGTTGCAAATCTATCTTAAAAAGAATGGAATCTCTTGTAATTAAAACATCCAGGATACACTGACTTTTAACTAGTTTTCCTTTTACGTCATTAAAATAGTTTTCCTATTGCATCATTAAAATAAAATATCTCTCTTTTGCAGTTGGTGATACCCTTGTGCGCTTTATGAACAGGAAACAGTAATTGAACAACTAGAAACTGAACCCACTATTTTAGCCTAATTATGTGAACACTTCTGGGCTTGTCCCAAGAAATGTGGACTTCATAGTAATAGAATGAGCCAGCGGACTAGATTATTTGGTTCATTTTCTCTCATGTTCTATGTAGAGCTGATTCAAAAGCATTGGAACAGCAGTAACAGTAACACCAAAATTAAAGATTTTAAATTAACTCTATGACCATGTAAAATAAAGCAAAACATTTTATATTTCCATAAGCATTTAACATGTCAAATAACCATGTAAATCTTTTTGGTGGGTTTAAACCTATATACTGTACTCTACTGTAATTTTATAATATTATATATCATTTTTGCCAACTGAATTTAGTGCTATGTATGTTCCGATCAACCTATCTCCTCTTCAGAACTAGGGCACTTTCCCCAGGTCACTGATGAAATTCTCTTGTTACTGCAGCTCAGTGAAAGGGAACCACCTCACCCAAGTTAAACTCCTCTCCTGAAGCTCCCCACATCCAACGCTTGATGCACAGTACAAAGTCCCAGGTTCCTTGTCTCAGTGTTGGGTAGCTCTGAGAGCAATTCCAGATCTAGAACTCTTCACAGGATTGGCTTTTGCCCCATGTCCCAGTTCAACTTCTCTTTCCAGTCTTGAGTCTTTACTTCTTGTGGCTCTGGTTCAGAGTGTTTCCTGCTACAGCTTCATACCAAGCTCTCAGGATCTGCTGTGGTAGGAAACAATCTAATATGCGATCCGTATTCAGATGATCTTCTAAACACACATCACCTGATTTCTCCCAATTATCCACCCAAAAACAAAATATTTAATTTCTGTGAAGGTGCCACTTATTTTTCCTTTTCTTTTGTCATACAATAAACAAAAGAGCCTCTACTAACTTTCTCCACTTACTCTACTGACATTCCCAAGATAGTTCTTCACAATTTGGCTTCTACCCACAAAATTGGAATGTTCTTTTACAGTTAACAAACCCAGTATTTCTCTTAGCCCAATTACATAAATACATTACTGTGACATCATTTACCATGTAATTATTGCAAATTATCCTTGTTTGAGCTTTGCAATGTTGAATTTTTCTAATTCTCCCAGAGCTTGTCTTTATCTGTGGTTTTCTGACTCTTTCTGGAATGACTAGCCCTTGGGCTGGAACATATGCATTCCTTAGTTTCTGTCCTGGAGTCCTCTTCTGTTGTCTTATGTTCTTTTCTCTTGTCTTCTTTCCCTGTATGTATTGCCCCAGTAATTTAATTACCGTCAGTATCAGCAAACCCCATACTTACCTGTAAGTTTCTCTAAAGGAGTAGCCTTGCTCATAAGATTCGAGACCAAGTTCTGTTCGAAATTAAAACCGTATCTATCCAAATTTAAATGTATTATAAATTCAAATCCTTAAGAAAGTTATTTAATTACTTTAATTATAAGTTTCCTCAGAAAGAGTACTTATGAATGCAATTACAGTTCTACATCTGTTCTAATGTTCCTTTGTTTAGTATCAAAATATATTCCAGGCACGGTTTTAGGCACTGTGAATACAGCAACGAACACAAGTGAAAATGCCTTGCTAACTGGAGCATACATTCTGCTAGGGGGAAATGGTGAGAGGTATTCATCTAAAACTCTGTTTTGTGGCACCTGGGTGGCTCAGTTGGTTGAGCGTCAGACTTCAGCTCAGGTCATGATCTCAACGTTCCCAAATTGGAGCCCCCCATCGGGCTCTGTGCCACCAGCTCAGAGCCTGGATCCTGCTTCAGATTCTGTCTCCCTCTCTCTCTGCCCCTCCCCCACTTGCCCTATCTCTCTCTGTCTCTCAAAAATGAATAGACATTAAAAAAAATTTTTTTAAATAAAACTTTGGCTTTTATTTCTTATGGTCTTTATTTTACTTTTCATTAGATAAAATTATAGATCCAATGTGAACCATCAGCTTATGCAATACAGTATCTGTAAGAGATAAAAATAACATTAATTTAATGGATTTACATTTTAGTAGAATGCCAGGCATTCAAACAATGGAAATACAAAATGATATTATTAGAGTATATATAGAAGTATGTTCAGGAAAGAGAAGAAACCTGGGGATATTTGAGAGAATGTTTTCTGGAAGTGATGGTATAAGAGATGACTTTTGATAGATGAATAGATATATATCCCAAAGAGGTGGATGGTCTGAACACAGTAACCATTTCAGGATAGTCAGGGTTCTAACTTTTGGCAGGAGTAGTGCCTAGAATTTAGAGAGTGATGGGGCCAAGTCTGGACAGATTTTCATGTCACATGAATTAGATAGAAGTGTTAAGTATATAAACCAAATTAAATATAAAGATTGCATCTGTCCTCCCCTCACTGACCAGAAACACAGTCTATATATATCAGATATATAAGTATGCAACTATTAACTGATGTTTTTTTAATCCTCCTTAAACCTAAAATCTCTCCCTTTTTTGTTTTTTGCTTTTTGTTTTTTTACTAATTTATCTTAGAGAGCTTCTCATATCATTTTATATAGTTTCATGTACTCATTTTCCACAGCGAAGGAATTGTTTATTCTTATTTAAGTAATCTTCAATGAATGGATATTTAGTTTGGATCCTTTGTTGTTGTCATTGGTTATTATATCAAGTGCTATAATGAATACTCTTGTCCATATGTCTTCATATATTTCTAAGAATATACCTACTGGACAAATTTCTAATGGGGGAATTGCTGCATCAACTATTAACTATTATTTTATTTTTTTGGTAGTTTTGGATACTTATAGCTAAAAGGGAATTCAAAAATCCCTTGCGAAATATCAAGCTTTTTCACTTTTACTAGGCTCATTGAAGAAGAATTGCATTTCACTATTGTTTTGATATTATTTTTGTTTTTGTGGCTAGAGAATCTGTTCTAATGTTAATTGGCCAGAGAAGGGTTTTCAGAGTGATAATCATTTCAAAAAATAGCTTTTTCTTTTGTATGTATGTTCTTACTCCTGTTGCCATTGGATTGTGTGGTTCTTGTAAACATTCACTGTAATCTGAAATATCCTAGCATAGAGCCTCAAACTAGCAGATGCCAGTATATAGTTGTAGAGTTTAAATAGATTGTTTGATGCTTTAAAGATTCAAAATTTCCTTTGCTTGGTATCTACACTTATCATTTCTATTAATTCTCTTTTCCTTGTTTTTTTTTCTGACAGCAAGAACCCTAGACTTTTATTTTTCTTAGTCTGCTGATTTCACTGATAGATTGAAAAATAAATTATATATATACATATATTTATACACCTTTTTCAAAGTAAGTCTGATGAGTTTCAAAATTTATTCAACACAAAATATAGTAGTAAATTTTGAATTCTGATAATTCAAGAGACGTCAGGTTTTGTTTCTATGGAAATGTCACAAAACTAAGTAGTCATTGTCTTTTTCTTGATAACACATACAATTTAAATTAAAGCTATTGACCTTAAATTACAGGTTTTACTAATCAATTAAACGTTTTCAAATAGCTTAGTGAAGAAATGATTCACTGTTTTTACAGCAAAAAAATAATCCTTATCAATTTTTTCATGTTTTTTCTAACAACTCAGGTAAACTGTAATGAGAAATAAACCTCATTAAATTAATATATACATACACATGATATATATGGTCTGTATTCATGTAAATGTTTTTCCCAATATTTCATTGCTTTGATATTTATGATCAACCTTTGTTCTTCAAGGCACATCACATTTACCAGGCTTATTAATCTAAAGTAAACATAGAAATAACTAAATCATTGCAACTCCAAAGAAGTATGATAGAATAATTGAGTACATCATGAAGTTTTTGCATTAGTAATCAGAACCTTCATTTCTCTGCCTTCACTGAATTTTCTTTCCATATATTTACATAGACTAGACCTTATTTATTTGAGAAAAACCTCATTTTGCAAATTTGACCTTGTTTTCTATACCTGTATACATGTAAGTAAGATGATTTTTTCTCATAAATGTTGCAGGTCCTACAGCGATTCAATGTCTAGTGTGAATATAATAAATATGGTCCTGAGATTTTTACATATAATTCAAATTGAATACCAACATAAACTTTCATTTCCTTTAAATTTTCTGATCCATAGCGGGGAAAAGAATGTTAGCAGTAAAAACCTCAGAAATGCTTCCGACATAGAAGAGGCCATTCTTATCACAATTCACACATTTCAGCTACCTTTTATTCTATGAAGTTCCTTTTGACATAAATGCAAACTCTGCTTCTTTTCAGCTTTATGCAAAGCTAAAATGGGAGCCTCTATTTCTAGCCTTGACCAGAAAGTCAGAAAAGAGAATGTGTACTGTATGATTCCAGCATTATTCACCATGAAAATGGTCAAGATGAAGCACTTATTACCAGGAGTGAAATGACATGAGAGAAAATTAGGATTCACTCATTGGTCATATTATATCTCATAGAATACAAATGAAGGTTATTGCCTTGAACACATCATTTTCAAGAGGCAATTATTATACTCTGGGGAGTGCTAACTACAGCAATGTATTATCACTCCCACTATTTCATTCCAACTTTAGAGAAGTACCTGTTCAGTAGGAACAACTTTAAATGGTATTATCCATTGTGCCCTCAATGCACAAAATTTATTAAATGTAAGACCTGCAAGTCAAAAAGAAAAGAATTTAGAATGAATCATTTTCATGCAAGTGATTATTTGTACATGTTGCCAGAATCGACTACATGGCTGAAAAGCACTTGACAACAGGATTTTCCTTAGGATATTTGCTCCAGAAATTTAGTCTCTTTACAGAGAAAGCTGTTCTTATTTCTCTAACAAATGTGTGTGTGTGTGTGTGTGTGTGTGTGTGTGTGTGTGTGTGCATGTGTGCATGTGCATGCAAGCACTGAGCTGGGACATTGGAATGTAAAGGGATTAAGTAATTTTTCTTTTCACAGCCTGCACAAAAATCGCTCACAACATATGCAGGCACACACACCCATACTCACCACGCGTGTGCACACATACACATATACAGATACAGCTGTGTGATAGGAAGATACAAAGATACTATAAAACATAGTGTTACAGGACAGGGAAAATAGCAACCACTGGCTGGCAGGTAGATAAACAGCTCGTAAGAATGATATCAAATGTAGACCTTTTAAATTTGAACAGGATTTAATATGCAATGAATAAAATGGAAGGTATAAATAAACAATGGAGATTTCAGGATTAAATGGAAATTAAGTATGGGGTGATTGTGCCAAGAAGAATAGCGAATGCCCTATTCTTAAAGGTTTTAAAATAATAGTAGTCTGAACATATTTGAGCATTTTCCCTAGGCAAGAACCATTAAAGATGTTCAAAGAGGATAAGATAATTTAGAAAAAGTACTCTCACAGAGTATATAAAGGCAATTTGAAAGACAAAACAAAAATCAGAGGGAATAGGACCAGTTAAAGATTTAATATAAGAAAGCTGACAAGAGACACCGAGATACTACTTGTGGCAGAAACAAGTATGTCACCACACTTATGAGTCTGGAAGGTAAATTAATGGAACCAGATCAATCACAGAAGAGGAATAAACTCATGCATTCGTTTTTCTTGAACTTTTTTTTGTATATTAGATGCTTTTCTGTGGCCATGTCACACTAAATATTAAAAATGTCTTTATCACAACTCACAGCATATGGTCAAACATTTTAAAATGTCTTTTGGTTTTGCATTTAGTTGCAGGTGGAGGGCAGGAAGGAACTAAGGAGTGATAATGATGAGTTTTAATTTTAGGATTGCTAACTGCAGCAAAGGAATAGTAACCTTATATTTTTACACAACTTTGAAATGATACCTGATCATGATTTGGGCTTTAAATTGATTGTTGAATGTGTTCTATATATGACCCCTATACTATATGGCTTCAGTTAACAGCTTAAGAATTTGGAAAACCTAAGCAACCATGGTCTGTAACCTATAAAATGTTTGCTAAGTATCTGCATAAATATATCATTTGCTTTTGTTCTTTACCTTGCAATCACTTTTATGGCAACTATTCTTTTACTGAAAAAAGCTCCTTGAAGATTAGCAGTGCAAGCCACATTAACTATTGATATCCAGTAAAGACTGAATTTAAATTGATCACAAGCATGAATATTATCTATCAATTTCAACTTCTTCATAACTAAAGTTTTTCAAGTGATTCTAACAAGAAGTTTCACCAATTTGAGTGTCTGTCTCTCTACTTAGGGAATGTCTGTTAATGAATTATTTTTTGAATTAATTTTCTTTCTTTTTATATTGTGATCTCATTTTTAACATAATGTTATTGATGTTAAGGTCCAAAATACTGCATTTTTATAATTTAAAATTGAAAAATCAACAAAATAATATCTAATGTTTATAGTATTTAATATGACTCAATTTTACCTAATTATCTTACCCAATATATTTTAAAACTTAATTTATTCTCTCTTCTGGTTCATTTTGTTAAAATCATGTCTTCATGGTAAGGCCATATTTAGTGAGCAAAATGATGATTTTTGCACTTTTGAAGACACATAAGTAAATAAGCATGATATATAATTTTCCCCTTTGCAAAACTCCTCTAAAACAGTTCAGTGGGTTTGGAAAATATCTGCTTGCTTAGTTTAACTGTGCCTTGTTCTTAATGAGTGCAGTGATAACAACAATGATAATAATATCACTGTCCCATGCTTAAAAAACTGGATTAAAACCAACATTGATTTGAGTGTTAATATGTTCCAGGCACGAAAGTAGAAGAAAAAAAATCTATATTTTCAAAGAATAACCAAGTCTGAAAAGATATAATGGGAGTATTTTTATAAAATACGGTAAAACATAATGGTGATGTTGGTTTTTATTTTACATAATTCTGTTATATATAAAGTAGTATGAAAGATTAGATAGTTCAAGAGGTGAAGGCTAGTTAGTGACACCTGACTTCTTGCCCCCACACTCTTACTGAGGTATTGATGGAATGAGTGGAGGTGTTGGAAATTGCCCTGGAAAGAAGGGGCACTAATCATCAATCCCACAGGGCATTCGAGATGTGGCGATGAGAAGAGCAGAGTATAACTCTAAAATAGACTTGCTGGTCCAGACAAGAAATGAATAGCAAATGTTTACCAATGGCCACTGCAGATGTTCATTGGAAGGTCTGAGTTTTTTGCCAGGAAGGAAACAGTGAAGCACCATGTTTCTTAACATGCTAGAGAACCCCCAAAGTACCAACAACTTTTCTTTCCGAGTGGCATATCACAGTAAGGAATCGACTCACACTATTACCTATGATAAAAAACACTCTGAAAGTTCTACCTAATATGATAAAACAAGAAACAGAAATAATAAGTATATCTTATTTTTATTAGGCACATTGGACAAATATTTAAATCTTAATATCACAAGCCTTAGTGGCCCATGAACCCTACATTCACATTATGAAGTGTTTCTCAAAAGCAATCTTGGTATTTAGCTGCACTGGACAAATATACCCGCTGGGAACAATTATAAAACATGATCAAAACAAATAGATATGCAGGCAGACAGACAAAACTGATGACGAATCAAAAGAGGAAGTGCTGCAAAGTATATTCCTTTGAGTTATACCTTTTGTGGCCTATGCTATTACCGGCCTTTTCCCCTGAAGATACTTTCCAGTTAGGGAGTTGGTGACAATATGTTTAGAGCCCAAACAGAGAGAAGCAGTGTTATTTGGCTGAGAAGACAGTGGTAAGAGTTTGGGTTTGCCAGAGTGGCTAGAAATTGTACAGCACAATCTTATGGAGGATCACAGAGAGTAGAGCCCCCCTGTCTCTGCTAACATCTCCAAATTGAGGTCTAAACTTCATGTACTCGAGATCTGAAATACACAGGGATATCAATAGGATGGCATTTAATCTTTAGATTATTTTTGAGTCTTCTATCATCTAAGCATATTGTATTTTTCCAGATAAGTGCCCTTCAATGTTGCTCGCATTTATAGTTTATCCTGAATCTGTGAGAGTTTCAGTTTGTTCATACCATCACCTCCCCTTGGGATTTTCTTTTTACTTTTAGTCATTCTGTTGTTTTAGTGGTTTAAATCTGCATTTCCTAATAACTTGAACACCTTATCATATGTATCTTATTGGCCACTTGGGTATCATCTTTTGTGAAATAACTGTTCAATCATTTTGCCTGTTCATCATTTTCTTCTTCATTTAGATACTTCTGTAGGTATATGATATTTTTCATATCTATTATGACATGTACTGTATGAATTAAAATTGCTTTTATGGGGCACCTGGGTGGTTCAGTTAGTAAGCATTCGACTTTGGCTCAGGTCATGATCTCGCAGTATGTGAGTTCCAGCCCCATGTCGGGCTCTGTGCTGACAGCTCAGAGCCTGAAGCCTGCATCAGATTCTGTCTCCCTCTCTCTCTCTCTCACTCTCTCCTGCCCCTCCCCCACTCATGCTCTGTCTCTGTTTCTCAAAAATAAATGTTAAAAAAATGTTAAAAAAAATAAATGTTAAAATTGCCTTTATCAATTTGTAGACACCTTACCAATTTATACTTCAAAATGAATATTTCAGAACAAGAAAATTGTCTAATATAATCATAATAATTATAAAATTAAACAAATTTAATAGTATAATTATATTTAACATTAAAACAAAAGTCCCTCTTCAAATATAGCAATTGTTCTAATAAAGAATTTATGATAATATGCCACAAAATCCAGGATTCAATCCAGGGTCACACATTTCCTAAAATAGGTATGTCATTTTAGTCTCTTAAATCTGAAACAGTTCCTGAGACTGGTGGAATTTGACAAACTAATTCTTAAAAGTTTATGAAAATGCAGAAGACTTCAGAAGCCACAGTGGTTTTAAAGAAGAGGAATACAGTTGGGGAACTTAAATGGCTATATTAAAAACTAAAACAATAATGCTTAGGGGCGCCTGGGTGGCTCAGTCGGTTAAGCGTCCGACTTCGGCTCAGGTCATGATCTCGCGGTCCGTGGGTTCAAGCCCACGGCTGATAGCTCAGAGCCTGGAGCCTGTTTCAGATTCTGTGTCTCCCTCTTTCTCTGACCCTCCCCTGTTCATGCGCTCTCTCTCTCTCTCTCTCTCTGTCTCAAAAATAAATAAATGTTAAAAAAAAATAAAACAAAAAATAAAACAATAATGCTTCGACAAGAATTTGGTATAAACATAAGGACAAACAAAAAGATTAGCAAACACATGTACACATAAACAGCCACATGAATTATGCAAAAAGTGGCCATTGGAATTAGATGCAGAAATGATCTCTAAAAAAAATTAATACTGGAAAAAATCTAGGCCTATATTCACTGCTTGATCTCTACTTTCCATGTGGCCCAAAATGAATTTCAGTTGGCTTATAAACCTAAACTTGGTACAGAAAACAATGAAGCATCCAGAAAAAAAGCAAAAGATATTATCCTAATGATAATTCAATCATAGGACACAAAAATTAATAGCCTCAAAGGAAGAGATTGGTATACTGAACCGAACTAAAAGTAAGAAACTTTCTTCATTAAAATACACTATGATGGTAATGAAGAAGTGAGCTGAAATTAGGAGAAAATAATTTCAGTATCTCTCAAAAAATGACTTGTATGTATAAAAACCTTTATGACTTGGCAAGGTAAAGTTACATAGCATTAGTAATATATATGGAGTAACATATATGGAACTAAAAGCAGTAGTAAATACATGGAGTAAATGAACAGTCACAAATTCCTGGAGGGAGTGTAACGTTGGTACAATTTCTTTGAAAATGCTTTATGAGTATCTACTAAAGACAAATCTATGCCCACTCGATGATTCAGCAATCCTACTCTTAAAATATACCCAAAGGAAATAAATCCACATGTGACAATAAAATGTGTAAGATTCTTCATAGCACATTTTATATATAATAACGTCCAGTTAGAAGTGCATCAATCATTTATCAATAGAATAAATTGTGGCATACTTAAGCAATGGCATACTGTGTAACCATTAAAAAAATTAATTCTACATATAATGTCATGGATGAAGTTATCCTGTATAAAATTGAAATACAGAATCCAGACATACTGTGTAATCCCATGCATATAACATTCAACTACTTGCAAACTTATCAATAGGGATTGGGGTCAGCAAAGCGGTAACCTATGGGAGGTCATTGATTAGGAAAGGCTAAATGAAAGGGTGTCTTCTTGGATGCCAAACATTTTTTATATTGTGATCTTGGTCATATTAACATAGGCAAATAGAAATATAAAATCTCATTGAGCTGTACAGTTAAGATGTGCATACATCAGTTTGCACATGTACATCTTAAACCAAGTTGGCAACACATACCCATACAAACACAGGCATTCTTTAAAATGTTTTTCTGTTGTTTCAGAATCATTTATGTTTACAGTCACTATTTTGTGATTTGTAATGGGGTTTTTCATAATACTATTTTTATTTGACATAATGTTACACAGCAATTGAAAACTATTTCTGGAAAATCATTCTGGGACATCAAAATATGTTCACACTTTAATCTTAGGTACACAGCCCAGGTGCCTATGTGGCTCAGTTGGTTAAGCCTCCAACTTTTGATTTTGGCTCAGGTCATGATCTCACAGTTCGTGAGATTGAGTCCCACATTGGGCTCCATGCTGACAGTGTAGATCCTGCTTGGGATTCTCTCTCTCCTCTGTCTCTGCCTCTCTCTGTCTCTCTCTCTCTCTCAAAAAAAAAAAAATATATATATATGTGTATATATATATATGTGTGTGTGTATATATATATACACACACACATATATATATATACACATATATATATATATATATACAATCTTAGGTACATAGGCAGAACACCATTTCTAGTTTTCAGATATTTACTATATACAAATTTAATGACAAAAAAGAATACCAAAAAAAAATATCTCATTATAACCATAATTATCAGTGAGTTTGGGGGTTATATTTTCTTCTTTGCTTTGTTCATCATTTATAAATTTTCCACTCTCAGTGTACATTTATCCTCTCCTTGTACACTTTAAGAGGAGGAGTGTTATCATTTCACAAAGGAGACCAATTTATTAATAGTCTAGTTTTAAAATTATTTACAATTTTCTAATGGCACTTTTACACTCTCATCCCAAATCGTCACATTTTATATTACTGCCTTTGACTTAGAACTTAAAGAGCATCAAAGGACACAGAGATAACGGCTAAATGATCCAAGGCAAAGAGAGTAACATTAGCAGGCAAAAGTTGAGGGGCAAATATGTAACACCAATTTCCTGGCATCTCTAAGAGTTATTTTTAAATTTGTGTTTATGCCTCACTGACTTTCTTTCAATTCCTCTAAAGCTTCTAAGAAATGGTCAAAAATAATGTCTATGAAATTAATTCTAAATGTTATTAATTCTCATAGTCAAAGAATCACTCTAGCACTGTTGTTTTTAACTTACTGGCACTCTGAATGTCACAGTTTCAGTATATTAAAAAACTATTGAAGTATGGTTGACATACAATGTCATATTAGTTTCAGGTATATGACATGGTGATTTGGCAACTCTGTACACTACTCAATAGTCACCGTAAGTCAACATACAACATTATTATAATATTATTGACTGTATTCCTATGCTGTACCTTTCACCTCCATGGCTCACTTATTTCATTTTATAACTGGAAAACTGTACCTCTTAATCTCCTTCAACTATTTTGCCCATTCCTCCCCATCTCCCTTCTGTATTAAGAGCCTGCTCATTTGTTTTGTTTTTTTTTTTAGATTTCACATGTAGGTGAATTCATATGGCATTTGTCTTTCTCTGATTTATTTCACTTTGCATAATACCATCTAGGTCTATCCATGTTGCTGCAAATGGCGAGATTTCATTCTTTTTATGGTTGAATAATATTCCATTATATATGTAGACTACATCTTCTCTATCCATTCATCTATCAATGGCTACTTTTAGAACTAATAAATGAATTCAGTAAAGCTGCAGGATACAAAATTAACATACAGAAATCTGTTGCATTTAAATATACTGATAACAAAGTGTCAGAGAGAGGAATTTCAAAAAATGATCCCATTTACAACTGCACCAAAAAGAATAAAATACCTAAGAATAAATTTAACCAAGGAAGTGAAAAACCTATATTCTGAAAACTAAGACACTGATGAAAGAAATCGAACATGGCACAAATACGATATACCATGCTCATGAATTAGAAGAATGAATGTTATTAAAATGTCCATACTACCCAAAGCAATCTACAGATTCAATGCAATCCCTCTCAAAATACCAATATCATTTTTCACAAAACTAGAATAAATAATCCTAAAATTTGTATGGAACCACCAAAGACTTCAAATAGCCAAAGCAGTCTTGAGAAAGGACAAGGCTGGAGGTATCACAATCCCAGATTTCAAGATATACTAAAAAGCTATAGTAATCACAACAGTATGGTACAGGCACAAAAGCAGACATATAGATCAGTAGAACAGGATAGACAGCCCAGAAATAAATCCATGCTTAAATGGTCAACTATTCTATGACAAGAGACAAAAATAATACAATGGGAAAAAAGAAAAGTCTTTTCAATAAATGGTGTTGGGAAAACTGAAAAGCTACATGCCAAAGAATGAAACTGGGGCACTTTCTTACACCATACACAAAAATAAACTCGAATTGATTAAAGACTTAAATGTGAGACCTGAAACCATAAACAGCACGAGCCAGTAAATACTTGACCTTTGGCCTTAGCAATATATTTATGTATATTTCACTTTAGGCAAGGGAAACAAAAGCAAAAATAAACTATTGGGAATACACCAAAAAAAATAAATAGGTAAGTACATAAGTAAGTAACTTTTTTGACTAAAGCATTTTTTGTGTAGTCCTCCCATAAGCACTAACCAGACAAGGCACTTTGTGGAATAGGGGCTAGGCAATGTCTAAGGGCATGTCTACCCTTCTCATCTCTGTCCCTATCTTTCGTCTCTTGGTCAAAGATTTTAACTTTCAATTTAATCTTCCAATTTATCACCAACAAAGCAAGTTCTTTGCTAATATTAGCCTAATAGAACTAGGAAGAAGAAAAATGAAATTTTTCTAGTACCTCAGGTTTATATAATTTGAAGATACTGAAGTTTCCTGACTTACTTTAGAGGAGTTATTATGAGAATTTATGGGAAATAGTAGTGACATAACTTTGTATTTATGATATTTTATATTTCATTGTATTCCTAATATCCATTTTATAATAAATGTTCACCATTGCTTTGTTCACATTAATTTTGAAGTAATATATATATATATATATATTCATTTATGTGAAAAACACTTGCTAAATTTAGCTCATTGTAAATTAGAAATTAAACTTATAAAAAAATCAATATATTTAATGACAAATTTTGGGAAAATGGAATATACTTTATGATTTTGTTGTATATTAGAAAACTGATTTCATAACATGTTTAAACAAATACTTATTTGTCTGTGGTTTGACCAAGACACTTATTTTTTCATATACACACAAAAAATGACTTCACTTACTTGAAGTGAAGATTTTTTTTTGACAGTTTAAGACATGCTTATTTGAGGTAAGTATAGAAAAGTCAATAAAACTTTTTATTCAGAGATTCGTAAATTTAAAGCTTTTGTCAGTAACCTAATATTTTGGGCCTTTAAAGATATTGAATGTTGCATTTTTATTGATTATTATTAAAATGAAATATACTACAGCAACTACAAAGAATGATTTTCTAAGCAAGTAAGAACTTAAAAATGTGTTTTTAAAACATACATTAACATAATTACTGGAAATATTGTTTTTTTCCCTAAAAGTTTATTATCCTTTAATTTATTAAATATAGTGACTGAATTTCAACAGTGGTTGACAGATGAAGAAACAACACACCCAGGGGCACCTGGGTGGCTCAGTCAGTTAAGTGTCCAACTTCGGCTCAGGTCATGATTTCGTGGTTTCTGAGTTTGAGCCCAGTGGCAGACTCTGTGCTGACAGCTCAGAGCCTGGAACCTGCTTCAGATTCTGTGTCTCCTCCTCTCTCTGCCCCTCCCCTGCTCATGCTCTGTCTCTCTCTGTTTCTCAATAATAAATACATGTTAAATGTTTTTTTTTTAAAGAAAAATAAAAGAAAAGAAAAGAAAAGAAAAGAAAAGAAAAGAAAAGAAAAGAAAAAAGAAACGAAACGAAACAACACACCCAGAAAAAGTGGTGGATATAAAGACTTCTGCCTTGTCACTGCCATTATTCCTGTATAGTGTTAGGACTTACTATTACCTAATGACTTAATATTATCTAATGACTTAATGTTCTCTTCAAGCAATTTGCTTCATTCAACTATCTTTCTTAACATATTGACAATACTATTCCAATTAACAATCTTAAAATAGTTATTTACATGGGGCGCCTGGGTGGCTTGGTCGGTTAAGCGTCCGACTTCGGCTGAGGTCATGATCTCGCGGTCCATGAGTTCGAGCCCCGCGTCGGGCTCTGGGCTGACAGCTCAGAGCCTGGAGCCTGTTTCAGATTCTGTGTCTCCCTCTCTCTCTGCCCCTCCCCTGTTCATGCTCTGTCTCTCTCTGTCTCAAAAATAAATAAACGTTAAAAAAAATTAAAAAAATAGTTATTTACAGCAGAAAATTAAAATTTATTATGTGATATTCTTAGGGCCTTTTATAAGAATGCCCAGCCCCTTCTTCAGTTCCTTCTACTGTGGAAAAGAAAAATTATTCAAGAAAAGAAAATGAAATAAAATAGTTTTTTCATTTTTAAAATGTTTATTTAGGGGCGCCTGGGTGGCGCAGTCGGTTAAGCGTCCGACTTCAGCCAGGTCACGATCTCGCGGTCCGTGAGTTCGAGCCCCGCGTCAGGCTCTGGGCTGATGGCTCGGAGCCTGGAGCCTGTTTCCGATTCTGTGTCTCCCTCTCTCTGCCCCTCCCCTGTTCATGCTCTGTCTCTCTCTCTCTGTCCCAAAAATAAATAAATGTTGAAAAAAAAAAAATTTAAAAAAAAAAATGTTTATTTATTTTGAGTGAGAGAGAGAGAGAGAGAGAGAGTGAAGCAGAGGCAGAAAGAGAGAGAGAATCCTAAACAGCCTGCATGCTATCATCACAGAACCCAATGCATACTCAATCTCACAAACCATGTTATCACGACCTAAGCCAAAATCAAAAGTTGTACACTTAACTGACTGAGCTACCCAAGTGCCCTAGAATAAAATAATTTTTAATCTATATGCTCTGAATTATATTTTCATCACCGACTTTGTCTCATAGGGCTTCATTTTGTACAAACATTCAATCATAAGACATTTATTTAAAGGAAACACAAGTTTTAAGAAGGGAATAATACATAGAAGTTGATTTTAGTCATGGAACATAACTTGTGTGGGAACAACACTCTTCTTGAAATAATTAACTGTTTACAAATTAGTTAAAAAACAACAACAACAACAACAACAAAGCTAAAAATACAAATACTTTATAAAGGTAGTAGATAAGAACCAGGACAAAAATTCAGAGGCTTACTAGCAAATAGGGAATAAAGTGATTTCCACATTAACCCCTTTTTTTCTTGCAAGTATACCACATTTCATATGTCATGAAGAAGACAGGGTTCAAGCAGAAATCAGCAGTCTTTATGATGAGGCATCAGAGGTCAGGATTCAGGGACATCATAATGGCTAAAAATTGAGAGAAGAAATCCAGGAATAGAGGAAGCCACAGAAGAGAGAGCCCTAAACCTTGAATATACATTGCATGTAACATGTAGCTGACTTCTAAACTGACCATGTACAGACTAAGACTCCAAGGAATCCAGAGAAAAGGAACAGACTGAAGATTAATAACTAAGCAGAGAGGTTAGCCATTCCAGCTACTAGGAATGAAGAGTTTAAGATTAAAGCTCCTTGTAGGTAAATGTGTTTGGTGAACACTTTGAGATTTCCAGTAAAACAGCAGAAAAGTGAAAACTTAGGAGCCAGGAAGATGTGCTAGGATTTAGGGTTATACCACAGGGCTAAGGGAATAAACAAAATAGTCTTCCTTGAAAATCCTAAAAGCCTACATACAATCAAAGTAGAATCCCATAATTTCACTTCCTTCTGGGACAAAACTCAACAATCTTCAGAGGAAGAAAACAAAATCCAGAATCTCCACAATATGTTACCCTTAATACCCAGTATGTAATCTAAATTTTGTAGAGATTTAACAAGCAGAAAAATATAGCAAAACAGAATAGTCAATAGAAATAGATGAAAATAAGACTCAGGTGTTAAAATTTAACAGGCAAAGACTTTAAATATAGCTATCGTAAGTATATTAAAGAATGTTTATGGCATACTAAAATAATGGACATAATATATTAGGGATTTCATAAATTATATGCAAAGTCAAACAGAAAAGAAAACCTAGAACTAGAAATTATAGCTTCTGTAATAAAAATGTGCAACAGTGGTGTGGACACAGAAACAAAAGAAACAATATATTTGATGACACCAAAAATAAATGATCCATATGAAAGCACCAATATAAAAATATATTGACACAGATATAAAAATATATAACACAGTCTCAATGATGTATGGGACAATGTACAATGCTCTAATATACTTGTATTTGGAGTTCTCCTCCTCCAAAGAAGAGAGAGCAGGCCATAAAAATACAAATAAGCATACAATTTAAAAATTGGATGAAAAAGGACACACTGGTCTAAGAAGGCCAGTGAGTCCCAAACAGGTTAAACAAAACACATCTAGGTATCAAAGTACAACCCCTGTTGAAACAGACAGTCAGAGAGCTGAGGACACAGACCTTAAAAGCAACCAGAGACAAATACACATGACATACATGCATCACTACCAAAAGTAATGAAATCCACAATGCAATGTAGCAAAAATTTTAAGTACAAAAAGAAAAAAAACAGGTAAATCTATATTTCTACATTCAATTAAAATATTTTTCTTTTTAGGGGTGCCTGGGTAGCTCAGTTGGTTAAGTGTCCTACCTTTGATTTCAGCTCAGGTCATGATTTCAAGGTTCATGGGATCAAGCCCCATGTTGAACTCCTTGCTGATAGTAAGGAGCCTGCTTGGGATTCTCTCTTCCTCTCTCTCTTCCCCTCCCCTGCTTGCCCTCTCTTTTTCTCTCTCTCTCAAAATAAATAAACTTAAAAAAATAAAAGTAAAACAAGTATTTTTTTTCTTTTTCTTGTTTGTTTCATGTTTTTTTTTTTTTTTTTTTTAATTCTACTTATTTAACATCTAGTGTAATATTGGTTTCAGGAGAATTTAGTGACTCATCACTCACATATAATACCCAGTGCTGATCACAAGTGCCTTCCTTAATAGCTATCACCCATGTCGCCCACCTCCCCTTGAGCAACCCTCAGTTTGTTATCTATAGTTAAAAGTCTCTTATAGTTTGTTCCCCTCTCTTTTTTTTCCCTTCCCCTAGGTTCATCTGTTTTCTTTCTTAGATTCAACATATGACTGAAATCATATGGTATTGGTCTTTCCCTGACTGACTTGTTTCACTTAGTACAATATACTCTAGATCCATCCATGTTGTTGCAAATGGCAAGATTTCATTCTTTTTGATGGCTGAATAATATTCCATTGTATATATCTACCACATCTTCTTTATCCATTCATCACTTGTGAAATAATATTTTCAGATTAAAAAAACCAAAAAATTTGTGTCCATCAGATACAAACTACAATTAATGTTAAAGGAAATCTTCAGGTTGAAAGAAAATGATAGTACACAGAAATTCAGATCAATATGAAAGAATAAAAAGCACTGACTGGAAATGGTAACTACATAAGTAAATATAACACAACATAATGTGACATAAGATTGTGTTTCTTAAAATTTTTAATAAATAATGGAATGCTTAAATAATAAAATATTAGCAACACAGGGTGCAATTTATAATATATACAGAGAGAAAATATCTGACAAATATAGACTAAAACCCTACAGAGGAAATAAAATCATACTGTTGTAAGATGATTGCCATGCATGCTAAAATATATAATATTTACTTGATTTATATTATAGTAGGTTAAGGATACCAAATTTAGACATTTAAGAAAACACTCAGTTGACCCAAAATATGGTAGGAAAGCAAAAACCAAGGTAGAAAGAATAAATGGAACAAATGAAAACAAGAAAATGATACACTTAGATCCAATTATGTCAATGATTACATTGTTTATGAGCGGACTTAACACTAATTAAATGTTAAAGATTGTCATATTGGATAGAAAAGCACAAACCACTTCTGAGATGTTTACGAGAGCTGTTTTTTATATTAAATTGTACAGAAGGGCTGAAAGCAAAATGATGTAAGTGATCAACCATACAAATATTATCATAAATGAATTGGTGTGGCAAAGTTTGTACCAGGCAAAGTAAACTTCAAGCAAGTAGTATTATGAAAGATACAGGGTGATATTTCATAATAATAGAGCATCAATTAATCAGAAACCTAAGAGATAATTGGTCATGCATCCGATAATTGCATAAAAACAAATAAAGAATATTTGACAGAGGTAAAGAGAGAAATTAAAATATAGAACTTTTTAATATTCTTCTCACAGTAAGAATTGGAATAAGGAGACACAAAACTTTTAACCATAGAGAACTGAATAATACTATCATCAAGCTTATATAAGATTGCAAAATACTGTACCCAGTAGGTATGCAATAATTCCTTTTAAATATAGAAGACACATTTACGAAAATAGTTTTTAAATTGCATTTTTTAAAACCATTAATATGCAATAGCGATGTATCCTATTGTATTTGTAGAGTAAGATCAATAGAACATAAACTGTGGGGCAATGTTTTAATTTTTCAAGAAAAGCTTTTGTTATAGTAACCATTAAAGGAGCTGAAACTTTCACAAAATGGCCACATACAAATATATCCCTTCCCATTGTAGGAAAAAGAAAGGCCTTTTTCCTCTTAGATTTGCCAATACATTTATTTATTGATCTTGAACTCACTTTTGTGTTTCTGTCTGTTAGCGTATAGTTCTGAGTATGATGATTTATTGTAGTAGCATCCCTAAAACATTCTGGCTGTGAAACAGGATACTTACTGAGGGAGTTCCACTAAATGTATATTCAGTGACACATCTAGAGTGGCCTCATTTACTTTATGAAGTCAGTGCAAAAAAGGCTGAACATCTTTTAGAATATTGTCCTAATTCCTTTTCCATGAACAATACCAAAATAGCTATAAGACTATTAGTATGAGTCATTAGAATTTACTGTGGACACATTACAAAAAGCTGCACAAGCAAAGTTTGAATATTTTGTTAAAATCTGGTAAAAAAAATAGTCTATGTTCATGGGAATAGGGAAATATGGCAGTCCTAAATTAACAAATAAACAAACATGCATACGTTATTAACTTGGAGGGTGATTCTAGTGCTAAATTAGGCTAGGTAGAATTTAGCTATTAGGAATTCAGTCTATTAGATAAGGAAAAAGTATTTTCCTTCATCTAAATTGAGACTTCTATCAGGTATTTCTCCAACAGGCCAGCAATAATAGCATTTTGCTTATTATAGATAGAGACTATTTTATTTACAACAAATTATTTCTATCTATTTCTAAGATAGAGACCAGTGCATCTTATTTACTCTTAGTTTTAGGATTCAGTCTTGGTGTCCTGCATTGTAGGTGTTCAGTTTCTAAAACTAATTGAATAATAATACACAGGGTTAAGATCCACACTAACAGTCATAACTTTACAAATAAATATCTTTATTTGTAAAATAACTTTGTTTATTTGTAACTTTTTATTTGTAAAATAAATTTGTAAAAAAACTTTACAAATAAACACACTAATGCCTTACGTTGGCATATTTTTGGAAGATAAGCATCATAAATTTTCTGAAATGCAACTGACTAATGCATACCCAGAGCTTTAAAATCCATTCATATCTATTACTCGTGGAATTCTACTTTCAGTAATAAAGTAATCCAGTAAGTGTAATTTAAAATACACTCAAAGTTATTAGCTACCAAATTTTCATCACAGAAATGTGTGTGTATGTGTGTGTAATACCAGTCTAAATAGAAATTTCAGAAAATACATAAATTTAATTTAATTAAAAATTATATGTATGATATATGGCAAATACTGAAATTTTAACAATGTGCAGAAACACAGAATTAACTGAGAAAGACAAATTAAAATATATGTAAGTAATATGAAATCAACAGTGCTAAAATATATAACTGGAAATAAGCAGAAATATGTAAACTTTTAACCTTATCTTCATAGTGTGATTATAGTTATCTTTGAGATTTTTTACATTAACTTTTAATTTTATGGACCTAGTTTTTTGTAAGGAACACTAATAACTTTTATTAAAATAATAACGCTTATTATTAAATGATGCTTGTGCTTAAATATTTTTTCACAGTCCTCCCTCTAGACCTTCCTAGAGTTTCTACGAATACTTCTTAAGTTTGTTTGTTTGTTTGTTTGTTTGTTTTTTAAACACTGATGAATATGTAAGCGTGGATGTGATCTTTTGCAAGTTTGGCAATAGAGGAAGAGACTGTTAAAATATTAGAAATATTTCACAAGCACTGAAGTTGGTGGAAGATGTCAGGGAAAATCACACATATATTTGGTAATCGTACTAATAAACATTTCTACCATACTCTAATATTTTAAATGGTTTAACAGTTACTATATTCCAGGGGGAAAAAAAGTTTAGTTAAATTTTAAATGTAAATTTTTCTAGAAGTAGTTATGTTTCCTTAATCAGTCAGAATTTGTTTCATCTTATCTTTTAATTCTTAATGCCTGTTTGAATTACCTGTATTCAGGGCAAAGAAATTGTTGGAATGCAAATGATTCTAAAGTGTGTGCTGTTTTGGCATAGAGCAAAATGAGAGGGTTGCAGCTGCAATTAGGGGCTTCAAGGATAATGGAAATACAGGAAAGGAATTGACTTTTTTCAAAATGTGCCAGGAAAAATGGGATATATTTATTTTAAACCTTCTCTGCTGTTTCTGTGTTTCAAAGTGCCAGTCTCTCAGGATCCAGAGTAATAAGTGCTTAATAAAGATAGCAACTGAATATTAATTTTGAGTAAATAAATATATTTTGTCAAACATTTTGGGGAAGAAAAAAAATGAAATCAAACACAGATTGAAAGCCCAAAGGCCACAGATTCTAGATGGTAAAATATTAGACCAGAATAATTTAAATTATGCCTTGAATAAGATTTTGATAGGTGGTTAAATTTTGATGGGAAATTCTAGCCAAGAAGAATGGGGATGGGCTTTATATAAGAGGATGCCGTTGAGATAGGACTTAAAGCAAGGAGAAGAGATGAAATTATGAAAAAGCAGGTTAGATACTCCCTGTAAAAGTGCCTGTGACCATGATAAAATAGAAGTGAAGCCTATGGAAGAGGAAAGGTTTCACTTTGTCTAGAACTAAAGCCATATTGTACTGTTGTGGGAACACAGAATACGGGCTGGAATGTACAATGATATCGAATACTTTGAATCTACTTAAGTCAATTTTTCTATAGATATTTTGTCCAAGAGGTTGGTATCATTCAAGAAACAGTGTGTAATGGGTTTTTAAGAATTGAAAAAAAAAATAATGAAGTCAAGTAAAAAGTCATTAGGTGTGCTAATGCAGTGGTTCGAGGAAGTGATAATGCAGTGCAAGTGATGAGGGGCTTGACAGTAAGAATTAAATACTAGCATTCTAGTATAAAAGCAGAGTTTTAGAGATCTCAGTGTGAAATAAGCCATTGTAGACTATCCAGAGAACCTAGCCTTAATGCTTAATATTTTTCTCATGTGTTTTTAGTTTTAAACAACTAACCTATAAAGAGAATTTTGGGATACAATGTGCCCATAAATCTGAAACAGCTGCTACATGTACTGCACCATAGTAAAGCTTTACAAAGATAATTTATTTAGATGCTGAAAAACACTATAATATACTATAAAAATTTATCAAACATCCTTCAGGAACTTTGAGACTTTATTTCTGTTTCTGTACACATCAAAGTGCCATTTTCTGAAAGCCTAAGAGAAAATTGCCTATCCAAGTACATTATTTTATGTATGCTTTGGGGGGATATCAATATTTAGTGCATATGTCAATATCTGTAAGTGTAAAGGAGAGTCATCCCACAGTTTCATTACTCAGTCTGATATAAACCACACTCCCATCCACTTTCCAGTTGGTACCTGTGTTTTCCACTGTTTTAGTAAGAAGTAAATCAATTGTATCCAGTTGTAACCAAGAGCTTGATAAATGTTAAAATCCCATTCCAATTTGAGATTCTGATTATACTCATGGTAATTTTGGCTATGGTATAGTAAAAGGTTTTGAATTAAAACATAAAAACATATAGAGCTAACTTGGTAAAAATATGTTGTATTTAAATGGTGACTGGTTATAGGCAGTTCCATAGCACAGTATTGATTGCTGTGAGCAAAGCAAATGCTTTGAATTAAAGTGTAATGGTCGGTTAAGCTGATATTTCAATTATTTTATAAATACCATTGTTTTCTTTCAGAAGGAATAAACACTATACTTGTAAGTTTGGTATCTCTCCAAGTAATAAATGTGTTTTAATCAGATATTAAATATAAATTCTCAATAATAGGCATGTGATTTATTAATTATTAATTCATGACAACTAGGGATTCCTCAGGATCTCGACCTATTGTGTAAGAAAGCAAGTGCATATGAAGTTTCTCTAACAGAGTTGTAGGAGCCTTTGCTATACTTCTTGTTAAATTTATTTAAATTCTACTCTTGAGCAGTATTACTCTTTTGCTTAAGTAATTCAGCTACATGCTTCTATTCAAATTACAGGGAAGCTACATGGCGATTGTCATAACTTTGTAATCCTCTTAAGTAAGAACCAAAAATTTCCCTCATTACAGAAAACAGAATTAATATATCTCTGATAGCATCCATCAAAAATGAGCAACCAAACTTCAGACTGAATTATTGTGGAAAACGAAAATTACTCTTAATTTTATTTGTATTTTTCATTTCTTTTAAAAATTTTAAATCCAGTACAGTTAACATACAAAAACTACTCTTAATTTTAACATTCCTCACTTTTCTGTCCTGTCTTGCAAAAAATACGAAATGACATACAGAAATATCCCCTTATCTTTCCTTTTAAAAATATCATTGTGACTCATTTTCTTGCTCCTCCAGTCCATCCTAACAATGAAAGCAAACCGAGCATCCCAGACTTGTGCTCCACCAATAATGAACTAGTACAAAAGCTTTCAACAGGGTTCAGCTTCCGTGCTGTATATAAAACAACTCAGCATGGAATTCTGAGCCTTTGACAGTAGCAGTCTAACTTCATCCTATTAAGCTATTCTCTGTGTGTGTGTGTGTGTGCACGTGCACACAAGTGTTTCACATGCATATCATGCCATATGCAATCCCACCTCCTTGGATTTATCCACATGCAAATTTTGTTAAATTTTTACTATCCCTTCTTGTACACAAATGCAGTCCCATCCTCAATCCTAGAAAACATCAGAATTTTAAAGTTAAAGAGATCTTAATAACAATTTAACCTAACAAGAATTTGAGGTTTGGAAAGTTTAGTTAATTTCTAAATTGTATGTGATTACTAAATTGCAAAACCAGGACTGACCCTTGTAAATTGCATGTTTATGTGCATGTACAAGTATATTTTGTTACATTTTACTGCTACTATTTTCTTACTTGTTTTAAAACTTCTTCATTTAAATTCAGGATCAAACCGTAAATTTTTCATCCAAGGATTATATATCCTTCCAACTTTATACAATTTTATGTCACCTATAAATTACAATAGGTCTTAATATTGTCTGCAATGCCAAGCCTCTGGAAAACTAGGAAAAAATATGAAAATTTCTTTCCATTAGAGGCTACATATTCTTTTTGAATCATGGTACATGGTAAATATGGTAGGCCTTTACATCACGTGGAGGTTGCCACGGTAGTGGATCCCAGAAGACTAGGCAAACAGAGCAATGTGGTCAAAAAGACCATCTGTTTGGTGTTCATGTGTTTGACCAAGTTGAGTCCTAAGTGAAGGACTCAAGTTTGACCAAGTAAAGTCCTAGCGAGGCTCTGCATATGCAAATGAATGATAATGTTGAAAGCCAAGAGAACAGGTTAGGAGTTCACAGACCCTTAAGAAGTTAATGAAAGTAAACAGTAGTTGGAAGCCTACTTTTATAGTGAACTCCATATATGGTGCATGGCATATCTAAGAAAAGGCCCTATTTCAAAACAGAGAAATCATTTTTTTTAAAAAAGTAATGAGTGTTTTATTTTGTTGAAGCTTCTCTTTCGTATACATATTGCTTTCCAAATATAATATAAAAATAGTTGACATAACCTTTTGGTTTGATTATCTTCATTTGACAAAAATTCTTATTATTATAATCGGTTTTCTATCTTTGGCTCATAATATGGTTGTCAAGGATAAATAAGCAGTAAAAAATTGAACACCTTAACTTGTGTATGGCTTAAAAAAAACAGGTTATTGTCCAAAGACAAGTGATCAAATATTTTATGAAAACTAATTAAATAAAACTATGCACACATTTTAGTAACTATTTTTGACAGATTACAGAACTAATTAAAAAAAAGCAGGATGGTACAAAAAGTTCTAAACCATAGTGCATATTTTAAAATGTCGGTGCAGTAATGGTGTCTGTTAATCAATGCACACATAATTTTTAGAAGGAAGCATCTTTGTTTACAGCTAAAAATAAATGCTTGTAGTGGAGCCTTGATTGCCTTACGATTGAGCATCTCTTTTTATCTGTAGCTATTCTTCGGCATCTGTGAATCTCCAAGGATGAAACCCTCTATGTAAGACCTTGTGAACTGAATGTGCCCTTTATACACTGCCTTAGAAAAAGAATCATAAGGCAATTTCAAGTCCTTAGACACAAACATTTGTCAGTTGAACTTGAAATATCCTGATGTTAGTTATTAACTATAGTGTGAGAAGTGATGTTAAATGAGGGATGCTGGGGGATGCCCTATGACTAACCTGAGGAGAAATAAGAGGGAAAAAAAAAGAATCAGCAAGTGAACTATATGGGGCAAAATGAGTGTGACCTGTGGAACCAGGGGAGGAGATATCAAAAGAAGAGGAAATAATAGGCTTCTGATAAAAGAAGCTGCAGTTGAAAAAAATACACTGCCACACACACACACACACACACACACACACACACACACTGAAAAATTAGAACAAGATTTTGGCAATTTCATAGAATAAATGTGTTTCTAGTTTAAAAGCAATATAGGCATGACTTTTGTGATATTAGATGCTTTTTATGTTTTTATTTTTGGCCCATTCTATCTTATCTGCCTCGTGTTGCTAGTAACTCAAAAAATACTGTGACCATCACAGTCATTTCTAGTATCATGTGCAAAGAATCAAGAAAAAAAAGTATGTGATTTATGAGCAATGTTAGTATTCATCATTGTTTATTTTGTTTTATTCTTAGAATTTGAAAGTATCTCAGCATTAGGCACATATCTGGAATAATCCAATAAACAAAGGATTTGTCTTGCATGTAGAATGGTATGAGTGAGATTGGTAGATATTAGATAAATAGAAAATTCTGGATGTTGGAACGATCATGTCATCTATTTTGAGGAAGACAGAAAAGAGGAAGAGAAAGTTTACGAGTCTATTTTCTCAAAGTTGAATACAAGAAGGAGAGTTACGTATTCTCTATCGCGGTTTGTTCCAGACTGCTAATGAGCCGCTATTGCTGTTAGGATGGTTTTAACCTTCCCGGAGGTACTGCCTTCTTTCTACTTCTGTTTTCTTTCTCCTTCTCCTTGAGCCCTTTGGTCCGGATTACAGGCGAGAAGTCGTTCAGTTTGACTGATATTAAGAAACAGACTACCGAGAGAGAAGTATTTATACTTATTTACTTCTCATACACAGCAGACTATTCTTAATTATGATAAATTGATTATTAGTAGTCACCAATATATTTTAGTAATTTTTGGTATACTATAATTGCATTTTGTTTTGCCTCATATAGCACACTAAGTTATTCTTTATCCGATGCTTTAAATTAAATTTCAAAGAACGTTTTTAAAACATTTTAGAGGCACATCCATAAATA